>NC_135725.1:63207733-64583061 GCF_964656455.1 Halichoerus grypus
CAACTGGACAGCCAGACTCTTGTGACCACTTCTTCAAGGGCAGGTATCTCACTACCTTAGTGAGAGCTGATATGACTCAATGACCTGAAATCTGCTTCTCTAAAATTTCTATTCTGATCTCCAAGAAGGGGCTTTCATCTCTTCTACATGATAACACTGCTCATTTAGTCAACAAACATTCACTCAAAGCCCATACATGCTAAATTCTGGAGCTATAAACTTAACATTAAGGAATGCATAATCTAGTCAGGGAGATAATCCTTAATTACTATTAAATATGATAATGCATGCCTACCAGTGCCAGGCACACCTAAACACTCAAAAAATATTAGAAATTATTCTTACTAACTATTATATAGCTCTTCCATTGTCTTGTGTTCAGACTGAGTGTCCACTTTCTTCAAGCATGCAGCATAGACTGTGGCCTGTAGATCAAGGATCAGCAAGCTCTTTTTTCTGGGAAGGGACAGATGGTAAATATTATAGATTTTGTAAGCCATATATCAATGTCACAATTACTCAACTCTGCATTTCTAAGACAGAAGCAGCCATAGAGAATATGTAAATGAATGGGTGTGGATGCATTCCAAGAAAACTTGGCCCATAAAAACAGAGGGCTGGCTGGATTTGACCCCCAGGCCATAGTTTGCTAACCTCTGCTTTGCTATCAGGGGCGCCTGGGTGGTTCAGTCCACTCCAGCAATTGTCAAGCTTTGCCCATGAATACATAGTTTTCAATTAGCTTTTTAGTGCCTCATTTTAAAATATGAACAGCCAACCAAGGATCACCAGGCATTTCAGGAAAACCACCAATCAATATTTAAGACAGAGACCAATATAAACATGCAAAAAGAAGAAGCAGAAGCAGCAGAAAAGAAGAAAGAGAAGGAGGAGAAGGAGGAGAAGGAGGAGAAGGAGGAGAAGTAGAAGGAGAAGAAGGAAAAGGAGGAGAAGGAGAAGGAGGAGAGGAGAAGGAGAAGAAGAAAGAAGAAGAAGAAGAAGAAGAAGAAGAAGAAGAAGAAGAAGAAGAAGAAGAAGAAGAAGAAGAAGAAGAAGGAGAAGAAGGAGAAGAAAAGAAGAAAGAGGAGGAGGAAGGAGGCAGAGGAAGAGGGGGAGAGGGTAAGGGGAAGAGGAGGGGGGGAGGAGGAGGAGAGGGAGAAGGAGAAGGAAAAGCCACCACTGCCTGAAGAACTGGAAATAATACAAGGAATTTAAAAAGAAACCCTTCCCCCAAAATCTATAAGTAATATCTTCAGAGAGTTTGTTTAACCTATTAGATTCACTAAGCAGGAATAAGATGCCATGAACAAAAGGAATATTTAGATATTCAGAGAATAAGAAAAAAGAAAACAGTAAATAGAAAGATTGAAAGATAAAATTGAAGAAGTTTTCCAGAAAGCAGACCAAAAGAAAAAAATGAGAATATTAATAAAGAAGATCTAATATTTAACTAATAGGAATTCCAAAAAGAAAGAATAGAGATAACAGAAGAAGGACATTATCTAAGAAATAACACAGGCAATTTTCCTAGAACCGAAGGAAACTAAATTCCCTATTGAAATGGTCCCTGAGAGCTCAACACAATATGCATGCCCCTTGGCACATTATAGCCCAAGTGTTAGAAGTTACTCAGACAACTCACTGTTATTGAGCTGGGCTAGGTACTGGTGGTCCAGCAACAAACAGGAAAGACACAATCCCTGGTCCAGATGATTAACTTACCCCATCGTGACCAATAGACTCACTCCTAGCCCCAAGTGGCTGGTAGCAATTTAACTTCCCTACCCAGGGAGGTTCTCCCTTACCCCTCTTTTCTGAAACAGGTTTTTGTAAATATTTATTCTTTCTTGCTACAGTCCATCTTGACAACCGACCTTCCCACAGAGTTGGTATATAGTAGAAACCATGACAACAACAACAAGCATGATATACATCTGCTGTCTCAAATTCTTTCTGGAAAGAAACGGGATCTTAACAAACCAGTGAAGATAAACAGATATATAACATTCAGTTTAGCACTTTACTGGTCTTTTTCACACATTAATTCTCTTTACAACCCCATTTAATCCTCTTTACAACCTTGTGATGTAGATACTCTTGGCCATTTATGTACAAAGTTCAAAGGGGTTAAGTAACTTACCCAGGGGCCCACAGATAGGGAATGGTACTGTTGGAGTCACCTGCAGGTCCTCTGACCCAAATCCCAAATTCTTCCTCCCACCGTACAGATTTAATTGCACAATGAAAGCCCCTATTTGACTCCCTTCACACATAACACACAGAAAAAACCCAGCTTGTGTAAAGCAACATCTACCACAAATCACCTCCAAAATTAATCATTAGCAATCATGAATCACAAATTAATCTCTGAATTGGCACAACACAACACTTGGTACTGCCAGGAAGCATGTATGAGGTACCAAGCAGCATGTACCTAATCTGAGAAAGACAGCAAACTGTAACAGAAAGCTCAATCATTTGACAGGTCAGAGACCAGCCATAATTCTGTCTCATATTCGGTCAGATTATATAACCTCCCTGGACTGACTGATCCTTACCTATGAAATGAGAGATTGAGACTAGATGTTACTAATTCCCTTCCAGCTGTAACATGACCTCTGAAAACATAAGACTATAGTCCTTCTTTAACTATACTTGATTAAGTAAGTAATGAACATGAAAAATTGTTTAAACTCACTAGTAATCAAAAACATAAATTAAATCAAGAGGCCAATTTACCTATCAAATTATCAAATATTTTTAACTTTTAATATTTCTTTAATATCCAAGAAATAAAATCCAAGAGGGAAAGTTAGAAATAGAGATATGAAGATGTCACTATCCACAATCCTATGAGTCAAATATAACTACCGTTCACATTTGTATGTCCTTCAGAAGCAACATCATGTTATTCTTTTGGTTTAATAATCATTTTACGGGGCGCCTGGGTGGCTCAGTCGTTAAGCGTCTGCCTTCAGCTGAGGTCATGATCTCAGGGTCCTGGGATCGAGTCCCACATCAGGCTCCCTGCTCAGTGGGAAGCCTGCTTCTCCCTCTCCCACTCCCCCTGCTTGTGTTCCCTCTCTTGCTGTGTCTCTGTCAAATAAATAAAATCTTTAAGAAAAAAAATAACCAATTTATTCCACAAAATGTATTGCAGATATCTTCCCATTTCAATACAGAGCTACATCATCCTTTTATGGGGCTGTATCATCATTTATATAGCCAGTTCCCTAGTACTGGACATGATTTGTTGTTATTTTACTATTATAAACAGCACCAGGGTGAGCATCCTTGTAATATACAACTTGTTTGATTATCTCCTCAGGCTAAATTCCTATAAGTGGAATTTCTGGTATGCAAATATTTAAGACTTGTGGCAACATTTGCCAAACTGTCTCCAGAAGTACATTTCACTCTCCTACCTGCCCCATATGAAATTGCCTATTTCCCATAGTTTCACCATCACGGGGTATAAGAATCTTAACTTTTGCCAAACTGACTGGGAAACCTGTTTAACTTTAAAGTCTTTGTTTTTTCGTGAGTTAAAACTTTCCATACGTGGCTATCAAAATTTTTAATTATTTATTTATTTATGATGGTTATATCCTTTACCCGTCTTTCTGTTGGCATTTCATGGCTGGTGAGACGGTATTTACTGTGTCCCCATGGAATTTTTCACATAAGGAATAGTTGAAGGAAAAGAAGACTGTTTAACCTGAGGAAAAGACTCAGGTGAGATATGATTATAAACTATAAACATCTGAAGAACTGCCCTTGATACAGAAGCCCGTGTAGGGTACAGAATGTGGACCGTCATTTATTAAGTGTTTAAATATGACAGCTGGGATTTATACAAACCAAATAGCCTGAGACAGGTCCCACGCTAGTTTGGGTGTCATTTGAAGGTGGTTTCCTATCAATCCCCCTTGTACATGGGTAGAGAAGGGATTCTAACCATCCTAACCCAAATTGTAGCAGGGGTCCAGGGTGCAGGACCCCAGCCCTGCACAGCTAGCCCAGAAAGTCAGGAACAAGTGGAAGTGAACTCTAGTTTTGAATGATTACCACAGTCATGAGATGTTAATCACAGCAGAACTGTGCTTGTCCCATCTCTTACTACAAATAGGATCACAGAACTGGGATATTGCAGGACAAATGAACCTTAACCACAGATTTTTACCAATATGTTTTCAGAGGCCTTGGGCCCTAGTTTCAAGAGGAAGTATACCCCTTTAGGTTGGAATTCATTTGCAGGTACAAGGATAATTTCACACTCTCAGATAATGGTAGACAACGCCATGCCTGGCTTCCCGCTCTGAGAACACCTACACGGAGTCCACTTGGAAGGCAGGCTGTGCAGTGATCTTCAAGACCTACTTGAGTTCTGGAGGCAGTATAATCACCCCAAAACCAGAATCCTCAAGCCAGGCTGGACCCAATATCCAAGGTAACATGGGAAGTAGGGAATTCAAATATGAACAGCTCTGTGTGACCTTCTGCCTGGACATCCAGGGGTAAAGTCATCTACACGACAAGCTTTCCCACCATCAGTTGCCCACTGATGAATTCACTTTCCCACATGGGATTTCAACCATGTTAGAAGCTACATTGGGAAGCTATACCGGTAGTCTTTTAAATCTGGTTAATATTCTACGGTCCATCACAGCCATGGTCAGCAGGCAAGTTGCAGAGTCTCATCATTCCAAAGCCAGTGGAAACACTCTAGAGTAAGTTGTCAATCACAAAAGAAATGAGGACACAAAGCTAGACCTGATCAGTTCCTCCCTTAGAGGACAATTCAAAAATTACCCAACAGCTGGAAGTGATCAAGGAGTCTAAGATAACTACAGCATAGACAAAGCATCACTCTAGTTTCAAGCATCCAGCATTTAAGTAGGAAAGAACTCCTCATGCTGCCTGGGTTCTTCCTCATACATGGGCACAGACTATGCTAGGATCCCAGCAGGTCTGATGAGCTGATATGGGCAGTGGTCATTCTATCTTTTTACCAGTAGCCATACACAAGGAGTCAAACTTGGACAGACATCCATACTAGCTTATTTTAAAAGGATCTGACAAGGCCCTTCAAAAACTGGGCACCTAAGGTATTAACATCCAAATAATAATAACATCCAAATAATAGCTAATGTGATCCTTTCTCATTTTTTTCTTTTACTCCACTCTCCTCAACCAGAGATGATAGATCTACCCATGCCAGGATGGTTTATAGTCACTACAGCACTCCTACCACATAAGTTTTCCCACACATGGAGTTTCTTTGGTTTGCAGGTGAACATGACATTTTTCCACCTTCCCATTTAAGAAATACTAACAGATTTGACTACTTGATATTTTTAAATTCTGTAAATAAAATCATAGCCAAAATAAAAATGCAAACAACCAACTGGGAATAATATTTGCAGCAGAAATGAAAGATAAACAAATCATATCTTGGTTGTTTGAGAAGCTGATTGATAAGAAAAACACAAAGTCATAAAAGGCAATTAACCAAAGAGAAAATATAACTATCATAAAACACACACACATACATGCACTGACCATCAAAAATATTCAAACAAGGCACAACATTTTATTATTACTTGGCCTCTCAACAGAATGTTTTCAATGATATTTCTCAAAGCCTCAGAACTATAATTTCCATGTCCCTGAGCATGACCATGGGAGCTTCTAAAGACCCCCAGGACAGCTAGAATTTAGAGCCGGAGTGTGCTCCTTTAGAAGGGATTAGTGACTGAGCAGCCACTGAAGCCCCTTGGAGACTCCTACCACCTCCCACTGCCCTAGACCACTATCTCCTTCACTTTGTCCTCTTGGGCCACCCTATGAGTAAGCTCACATGAGCCCCTCAGAATTCATAGTCCTACTGTGACACATCAGATTTATCAGCTTCATTTCACCACTGAATGCCCCCTATCTCTTTCTCTAGATTCTTTCATGATCAGCCTAGCAAGAGGGAAAAGAGTCAGGAGATCAGCCACCTCATACCTGAAAATATATTGGCCCTTCCATAAAGAAAAGTAAGTCGAACTGTATAGCAGAAAGCAAGCCCATAAGAAATTGGAACTATGTGAACTGGTTTACTAAGCATACAACTGAATTTAAATTACTAATTCACACAGTTTAAGAGACAATCGAGGAGCATAGAAGGTATATTGCTGGCCTAGGACCTATCCTGGCTTTCACACTTTTCACACGTTTTCAAAACACAGGAATCATTCACTAACTATTGACAGGAATTCCTGACATAGAACAGAGGGTTCACTAGAAAAGACAAATTTGTCCCTGACCTTTGATTGCTCTGTAAGCAGGTCATTGGATTCCCTGACTACTAGTTTAATTAAACCCCAGGCAGCTGAGAACCACTGAGGGAGATCTGACCCTTAGAAACAAGGAAAGAGGCTTGGAGATCAGAATGTGTTCCAAGAAGGCGTTTTTGACTCTAGATAGAATAAGTCATCAGAGATTAGAAATAAGTGCCCACCCTAGGCAGGAATCTTAAAATTTTAGATTGCAGAAAACCTAAAAGGGTATCTTAAGATCCAAGTACCTATGCAATGCATGAATGGCCTCTACAGCATTCTGGACGGGTGAGTTTTGTACAGCTTCCTTCCATTTCCTAAGCTAAAATCTCCCTTCGTGTAAGTTTAACTTCAGACTTGGGAGGTGTTGCTCATGTCACTTGGAAATCAATCCTGGTTGCTTCCATCTAATACGGGATTTGGGAAGGCAGGATGTTACTACTCTGAGGCAGTGTAGGAAGTGAATGGAACCTAATGAGTGGAACTCAACTTCATGCATCCCATCCCTCCTCCCTTCCTTCACTTCGCCTCAGAGGAACGGTTTCTCTCCTCCAGTCAAAAGCTAATCTTTCCATCGGAACTCCACCCCAATGATTCTCAAACATTAAGGTGCATCAGAATTACCTGAAGAGCTTAATATAGATTTTGGGTTACCAAAGTTTCTGATTCAGTAGGTCTGGGTGTGACCCAAGAATCTGCATTTCTAAATTCCCAGGTAATGCTGATGCTGCTGGTCCAGGAACTGCATTTTAAGAACCACTGCTCTAGAACAGGGGTCAAAAGCCTTCTGTCAAGGGCTGAATAGTAAATAGGTTAGGTTTTGCAGGTCATATGGTCTCTTTTGCAGCTACTCAGCTCTGCTGTTACAGTGTGAAAGCTGCCAAAGCGATATGTAGGTAAATTGATATGGCTGTGTTCAAATAAAACTGCATTTACAAAAACAAGCCATAGACCGGCCTGCAGGATGTCATTTACCAACCCTTGCTCTAGACTCTATTGCTGCTCAGAGTTCTACTCTCACCCCTAACTTTTACAGGCCAGTTTCTTGAACAAGTCAACAATCTTTGTTTCCACCTCCTCACTTCCCAATCATTCTGCAATCCTTGTAATCGGGCTTCTACCCACTCCATTGCACTGAAATTGATCTCAGCAAAATCATCAGGCCTGTCATATGAGAGTGGTCAGTCCTTTTCATATGTACACTTTTTTCTTGCAATGACTCTGTTGACTTCTCCATCTCTCTTAGGACATCTTCTTCCATCAGCTTCTTTGACACCACTCTTTATAGCTCCTGTCATATTTTTTTTTCTGTTGCTTCTGAGTTTTCCTTTTCTCTGGCCAGGACCAGCTTCACGGAAGTAAGTCCAGTGCAATTGCATAAGTATGAATGTTCAGAAGGGCCCCTGCTTGGGATTTAATGTACTGCAGTCACTACCTTGAAATTCTTAATACTTTTCCCTTTGAATTTCTGCTTTGTAAGTGAAGTCCAGTGGAACAATGGAACATGCATTGGGCTTGGAGTCTCAGCTCATGTTCATCTTGCCTCACCTGCCTGGCCTCCCCTACTCACCTCCATCCCATGACTCTTGCCACTCTCTGACCCTAGAAAGGGCCTGGCACAGTTCTAGGAGGATCATGATTGGGTACACATTCTACTCCTGTGCCACACTAGCATGTGTGGCAAGCGATCAACTGGAGACTCAGTCTTGGTCCACAAACCTCTTGGTCGCCCCCCATCCAGGTGCTCAGTGTGTTGTGGTTTATTTTTTTTTTAAGATTTTATTTATTTATTTGACAGAGAGAGATACAGCGAGAGAGAGAACACAAGCAGGGAGAGTGGGAGAGGGAGAAGCAGGCCTCCCGCCAAGCAGAGAGCCCCATGTGGGGCTCGATCCCAGGACCCCAGGACCATGACCTGAGCCGAAGGCAGACGCTTAACGACTGAGCCACCCAGGCACCCCGGTGTGTTGAGGTTTAAAGTGCAGAGATTTAAACATCTTTGGGGGCCACCCATCTGCCATGAGTTAGGGCAGCAGACCATGAGTTAGGGAAATGACTGGCTGCCATGAGTTAGGGCAGGAGACCATGGTTAGAGGAAATGACTGGCTTCACATCCCCAAACCCACCTTTGCCCAGGGCTTGGTGTGGAAATTCTATGTTGACAGAAGGTAAAACCTAGCAGCCTTCAGGTCCAAGCAAATAAGTATCCCATATCATGGGGCAGAGCCTACACTTGCCTTACAAGCATCCTGGGGCCCAAAAGTGTTCCTTCAGCCAGCTCAGTGGGAGGATGGGATGCGGGAAGGAGAATCCTCTTCCTTTTTCATCCTTCCTGGGGTTGGCTTGAATTTGTCTCTTCTGTCCAGCTTGAGGCACCCTCCAGAAATGAGCCATGAAATATGAAATGTGTCATTTCAATAATTCCACATACTAGTTAAATACTCTGATATTTGCACTTAAAATTGGCATTGCTGAAAGAAGCCAGTCACAAAAGACCACATATTGTATGATTCCATTTATATGAAATATCCACAATAGACAAGACTATAGAGATAGAAAGTAAATTAGTGGTTACCTAGGGCTGGGGGGAGGGGGTTATGGGAACTACCAATTGGTGTGGGGGATTTCTTTATGGGATGATGAAAATGTTCTAAAATTAGATTGTGGTAATGGTTACATAACTCTGTGAATATACTAAAAGCCACTGAACTGTGCACTTTAAATGGGTGAATTTACTGTATGCAAATTATGTCTCAATAAAGCCGTTAAAAAACTGACATTGCACAATATAAAGATGAATGAAAAAATTTACGTTAATAATTTAAAGTTTCAATTTTTCGGGGCACCTGGGTGACTCAGTCGGTTAAGCGTCTGCCTTTGGCTCAGGTCATGATCCCAGGGTTCTGGGATCGAGTCCCACATTGGGTTCCCTGCTCAGTGGGAAGCCTGCTTCTCCCTCTCCCACTCCCCCTGCTTGTGTTCCCTCTCTCGCTGTGTCTCTCTCTGTCAAATAAATAAATCTTTAAGAAAAAAAAAAGTTTCAATTTTTCTTTATTGGAATGATATTAAATAGCAAACAAAAGCCACAATAATGTCAAAAGAGAGACCATAAAAGAAAGGAAAAGCTTTGTAATGTAATTATAATAGCACTTTTTTTCTCTGTTTTGAGCAATTGGTCCTGTATTTTCATTTACCTTGGCTCCACCTCTGACCTCTTAAGCTTTAGTGTTTCCCATGGTTTTACTCTAAGCTTTTTTTTTTCCTCACAATCTCCCCAGGCAGTCTCATTCAAGACCCAAATTTCAGCTACCATATGTTTCTTCATGATTCCCAAATCTTTATCTCCAGCCCAGAAAACTTAAGATACAAATATCCAAAGGCCCAGTGAATATCTCCACAGGCACTTATATCTCAACATATGTACACATGTACCCATAATCTGCTCCTTCTTTGCATTTCTTTTTCTGGTGAAGGACATTACTATCCACAAAACTGCTCAAACCAGAAACACTGGAGTCCTCTTGTTATTTTTTTCTTGTTATTTCTTCTTGTTATTTCTCCCCACCCCCTTTCATTCAGTCATTCACTAAATTCTATAAATTTTAAAACCCCAAGTGTCTTCTAATCTAGACCTTCTTTTTAATCTCCTCTGTTTCTGGGCTGGTTGCTATCTTCATCAAATCTTAGATAGACTATTCAAATAGCTTTTGTACGAATCTTTTTTTCTTTAATCTCAACCACATAGAATTCATCTTCACTTTCTAAAATGCAAAGCTGAACATACCACTACCTGGCTCAAAATACAGATATGTGTCACCATAACCATGATAAAATGGAAATTCATCACGGCATGCAAGGCCCATGCATTCATAAAGTATTTTTTAACTTTCATCATAATATTTTTATAGTAGGAAAACACTGGAAACGAAGTAAATGTCCAATAAAAGGGGAGTGCTTAAGTAAGTTGTGGTATATCAACTTGATGCATGCATTCATTGGAAATGTTAAACTATTAATTGTAAAATAAACAGTGATATATTCACATGGTTCTTTATTAAATTATGCAGTCATTTAAAACCAGATATTTAAAAAATAATTTCTGGTAGTATGGTGCACTAATTGCCAAAACTGACCATCAATTAAGAAAAAAAACTAAAACTGAAAGATAAAATTTGTATATCTTCTTAAATTAATATATGATATGATAAGAAAATAAAATACCCAATCCAAAAACTAAATAAAGGCAAAAACTCAGAGAAGAAAACAGAGCACTGAAGCTGGCTTTAACCATGAGAATATCTGCCAAATCAGCTCAATTTGAGTTTAATTTTTCGCAACCTCTTGGGAATTGGTCAAGGTGGGAAAACTAATGGGCAACTCTTCCCATAAAGTTGAGATCTCAAAGGGCTATGGCCCCATGGTAAGGATGAACTAACAGAAATAAATTGACCCTTACCTTCAAAGAACTCATAAAGAAAATGTCCTGTGTGGGACCTTCATTATGAGTAGAGGTAACAACCAGCCCTTATTTGGATTTGCACCAAAACTTCTATAATTTGATAGGTTTCAAAGAAATAAACTTAAAATCTCAAGCTGATAATTTAGCTTAAAGTGTCCCAGCTACACACTGATGTTACCCTCCCCAGCAGCACCTGACAGAAACAAAACCAAATTCTCTCTGAAAGAAACCACCTCCATCAGGTTCTCATACAGAGTTTACCCAGGAAGAGTTCCAAGGCACAAATCACAGATAAAAT
The DNA here is from genome assembly GCF_964656455.1 of Halichoerus grypus. Classification (NCBI taxonomy): domain Eukaryota; kingdom Metazoa; phylum Chordata; class Mammalia; order Carnivora; family Phocidae; genus Halichoerus; species Halichoerus grypus. Next base: position 63,218,814 of record NC_135725.1, read on the forward strand.
TCACAAAATGCATAATAAAATAAGTTGAAACAACAGGCAGCAGAATTAGAGCTGCAAATAACTAAATACTGGGATTAACAGGCCAAAACTAAGAACACTTCAAATTTTCAGGAAATAACAAATAGACTGAAAATATGAGTAAACAGCAATCAGATTTTTAAACAGAGTAAAAATAATGTATTAAAAATGTAATCTTTTAGATTTTAAAAATGTAATCTTTGAAAATAAAATCTCAATGACAGGTTTAACAACAGATTAGACACAGTGGAAAAGAGAATCAATGAATCATTAGACAGATCTAAGGGAATTATCCAGAATACAGTGCAGAGGGACAAGCAGAGGAAAAGTGTGAAAGGTTAAAAAACATAAAATGTACATAAAATTCTAGCATCTATTAATTTGGACTTATAGGATAGTTCCCATCATAACCTTTTAAAATTGGACTAGTCTTATAACCATTAAAGCAATTGGATCAGAGATATAAAGTTTCCACATCTGGAGAAAACTCCAGATACAGAGGGCTTCGCTAGCAAATTCTACCAAATATTCAAGAAAAATATAATTCCAAACTCATGAAAACTCTTCCAGAGAACAAAAAGTAAGGGAATACTTTGCAATTCATTTTCTCATTTTATAAGTCTAGCATAGTCTTGATTCTAAAACCTGACAAGGACCTATGCCAAAGGAAAAGCACAGACTAATTTCTATGAAGAATTCTGAGGCAATGATCTTAAACAATATATTAATAAATTAACAACCTGTAACAGCTATCCACATATAGAAAGGATAATCTAGCCATATCAAGCTGGATTTATGCCAGGAATGTATTATTAGTTTAACACTAAAAATCAATACAATTCTCCATGTTAATAAAGGAGAAAATAATGTGATTTCTTCTTATAGATGAAGAAAATAAACTTTTTAAAATTCAATATCCATTCACAATTTTTAAAACACTTTCGATAATCTAAAATTAGAAGTGAGCTTCTTTAACTTGATAAAGGATATTAACAACAACAAATATAAAGCTACAGAAATATCACAATTAATAGGGAAACTGTAAAAGCTTTCCCTTTGCCATAGGGAATAAGACCCACTGTCCCCACTTTTATAAAATATTGTACTAGAAATCCAAACCAGTTTGGTAAGGGAAAAAAGAAACAAGTGATACAACAACTAGAAAAGAAAAACTGAAATTGTAACTTTTGAATGTGATAGAATCCAAAACAAATTACAGGTAAATGATTAGAATTAGACAGAAAATTTACATATTTTTCGGTATACAAAGTCAATTTACAAAAATCAATTATATTTCAATTACAGAAGAAACAGATGATTAGAATGTGTATTTTTTAAACAGGCCATTTTCAATAACATTAAAAAGAAATTTAACAAAAGTTGTGCAAATCTTCTATGGATAAAATATTTTTTAAAAAATTACAAAAAGCATTCACTAAGACCTAGACAAACAAAACAATATTCCACATTCATTGGACTAGAAGACTCAGGTATCACCGAGATGTCCATTTCCCCTAATTTAATCTATAAATTCAATGATATTCTAAATAAAATCCCAGCTGTTTTTTTTAATTGATTTTTCCAAGCAGTTTGTAACATTTATATGGAAGAAAAAAGGGCCAAGATTAACCAATACATTCCTAAAGAAAAACTAGGAGATTTGTTTTACCAGATATCAAAACTTCAAATAAAGCTGATATAATTAAGAAAATGTGATATTGGCGTAATGACAAACAAATTAACCAAAGGAGCAGATTATAGAGCACAGAAATATATGGAAACTTGGTGTATGGCAGGGCTGGTATTATAAGTCAATGGAGAAAGAGTGAATTTTTAATAAATAAATTGTGCTGAGCCAACTGGTCATCCTTATTTAAGAGAAAAAAAAAGAAAGAAAATGTGCTTTTACCTCACATCACACACAAAGTCAATTCCAGGTAGGTTAAAAACCTAACTGGATGATGGAACTATAACATTTTCGGAAGAAATGTAGAATATCCTTAACACCTGAGGGAGGAAATTTTACTTTAGACACAAAGGGCACAAATTTTAAAATAAAATTACATTTGACTACATTAAAACTAATATTATCTGTTTACCACTAGATACCATAAAGACAGTGAGAAACAGAGTGGGAGAAGGATAATTGAACCCATATAGCCCAAATAATTAATATCCAGAATTTCTACAAACCAATCAGGAAAAGAGAACCCAAGAGAAATAAAAGCAAGAGATTTGAACAAGCTCTCCACTAGAAGATAAGCCATATTGAAAAGATGTTCTGTCTCATTACTAATTGGAAAAATACACATTTTAACCAAATGAGAAAGCATTTTGTACCTACCATATTAGTAAAAATTATACTATCTGATAATACCAAACATTGACAAGGGTATAAAACAACCAGAATTCTTACATTTTGCTGTTGGGAGCGTAATTTTATACAACCACTTTTGGAAACAGTTTGGAATTACCTAAGTATTTGAAGAAGAGTCTGTCTTAGATACACATTACAAAAAAACTCTTAAATAATCATAATAGGAATTGTATATTACAATGTTCTTTGCCCTACCATTTATAAAGGGAAAAAAACTGGAATAAGCCCAAATGTTCACTATGGACAATAAGTTGTAGTATATTCATATACTGGAATACTTTATAGCCATGCAAATGAATACAATACAACACACGATGACATGGAAAAAAACACAGGTGTTTAATACTGGGTGAAAAAAAATCACAAGAGAATGCATCCAATATGAATCCATTTAAATATAGATTAAAAAGTATTTACTAAACCATATGTTGTTTAGAGAAACAACCAAATACATATAATAAAATTATAAAGAAAACCAAGAGTATAATAAACACAAGATTTAGGATAGTGGTCATGTGACCTTCAGGAGGTAAGACAGGATAAGACAGGAAAGGCACATAGGGACTTTCAAAGATAATGGTAATGCTCTTCATCTTAAACTGAATGATAGGCATATGCGTATTGATAATATGTTGATTCATTATAGCTTATATGTAACTTACAAATTTTTGTATATATTCAACATTGAATGAACAGTTTTAAAAGAATATCTACTGACATGAAAATGCATATTTGTTCAAATGGTTGTAACAAATTACACTACGTAGCAACATAGAAACATGCTTTTCGATGTATTACTTAAAATTGGAATAATAAATTATGGACCAAAAACTATGGCTACAACTACACACAAATTACGGCTATAAATGGATACAAACTGAATATAAGCAAGGGAAAAGAAAAGGTACTTGATTTTTAGGTTAACTTCCCTTCCTTATTTTTATTTTCATTATAATGTGATTATAAGTCATGCCAAAAATAAAATGATATAATTAAGACAGAAAATTGATGCTTTGAACAGGTCTTCCATGAAAGCTATTTGGACTCCAGGCCAGATAACCAAGGTACCACCATTCACCTGGTGGCAGCCTATCTCAATGGCAAACAAAGTATTCAAGGAAAAAAATCAATCTCTTGATTGATGCACTAAGGAACCTTGCTTTTCATAGCAACCGAAACATGCCTCATCAGCCTTCTTCATCCATCTAACCTTTGACCATAATCCTGACAATCACAGAAACATGGTACCCAGACAGCGAAGAAAGGACACTGCCACAAAAATCTTTCCTAAAGACAACTGGACAACTCTGCAACCCAATGACCTCATTTTATAAAAGACATTAGAAGAGAGAGATAATGATCAATTGACTCCTTGTTACTGGGGGGCTAAGAAGAGGGAATATGATTTAAGGAAACCGTACCAAGTTCTATTTGATTTGCAACCAAAACTGCTCCTACAATTCTGCTTTTAAGTATCATGAATAAGCCAAGGTCATCAGAAATACTTCACCTCAATCATTATTAAGAAAAAAATCAAAATGTTCCTCAAGGAGATATAAAAAGGAAACTTGAGGAACATTAATACTTACTCTTGTACCCATCCAAATATCTGAAGTTTGTGAAAGAATAGAAAATGAAGTACAAATTAGTGATGGTGTTGAAATGACTTTAAATCACAATTAAGCGTTCATACCATCAAACTTAGAAAAAAAAAAAAAAGCCAATACTGCTATATTGAAGTTAAGAATAAATTAGAGGCATGTAAAAGTCTGGAATAACAATATGCTATAAAAATTACTGATATAAAAATATGCCATTTAACAAATTTGATACTACAGAGGCATAAAATTCTACATAGAGTCTGGAAGCAACCATGTGAGCATAAGGAGGTAGCTGGGGTAATGCCAACATGGTTAATTCAGAAAGAAACTCAAATTTATAACTGGTTAGTTTAATTTCTGTTTTGAAGATAAATTACATGCCAGAAATCTATATGTTTCAGAAATTTTTCTACTGATACTTAAAGGTAAAAGCTGGACTGTATAAAAAATATTTTTCAGCAAATATCTTCCCTCTTTTTTCCTCAAATCTCATAAGCTCCTCAGTTCACACACATGTATGCACACACTCTCACACATACGCTCATGCACATCTTTTAAACTAGATTTTCAGTGATTAACAATTCTAAGTTACCAACTATCATGTAATATATAGGTATAAAACATTGTTATTGTTTAAAAACTAGTTGTACAATTGTGGTGTTCCAAGATTTTTAAAGAAATTGATTGAGGAAAAGCTGGAAAGGAAGCCCAAGTTGATTGACAGTCTGGAGTTTGTGTTTCCACCATCTGAGCATAGCCAAATGCAAATGTGATTAAGTTCTGAGAGACAGGAATCTGCGAAGTGTCTGCAGCTTATTAGAATCTTCTCTCTAGGTACTATCCCGCAAGGGCATCAAGGGTGCTTGTTGTCTTAGGAGCCCCTTAGATTAGGGAAGAGAAAGCAATCTTTATTCCATGCACCAAATCTAATCCATTGGTAGAGTTGTTATTGGAAGGTAGGATTCTGAGTTCATGCCCAGGACCAATAGGAAAAAGAACTGAAACAATTTGTCTGCCATAAGCACACAAGGAGAAAATGGTGGCAGAGGTACTACATGGTTGCTATCTTTGTCCTAAGCAAATTCTGTGATTACTTACATCATTAGGAGGTTAAACATACACACATATACACATCCTATGACAAGTGCATTTCCTTATGCCATTGTTTTTTAAATAGAAATTGCATAAATGTAACCTATTTTGTATAATCACTCAACAAAGACATTTTACAGTTCACTTAGAAAACCCATTTTTATGTATCCATTTAACAAACTGAGTCATAATTATATGTATCACACGTCATTCTAGGTACCTGGAGATATAGAATAAGAAGAATGGGTTCATGCTCTCAACAAATTCACAATCTAGACTAAAAGATATAAAAAATCATCGTCATACACTATGCCAGTGGAGAAAGGTACAAATATGAAGGAGACACAGAGAAGGAGCAACTAACTCTTTCTAAGAGAACTCATAAGAGTTTTCTCAGAGGAGGTGACATTGCTTTTCGTCTTGAAAGACAGGCATTTGTCAAGTGAGATTGGTCAAGGCATTCCATTCATCACTTAATCAACAAACAGGGTCCTTTAGTATGCCAGAATCTGTACAAGTTGCTGGGGATAGAAATAAATGCCAAGTCATACCCTCCAGGAGCTGTGGTCTACAAGTCTGGAGGCAGATGAGTAGAATCCGACAAAGAAACAGATTGGAGTGGTAATAGGGTTTGGAACGGTAATAGGGATTGGAACGGTAATAGGGATTGTGATTCCAAGGAATATTACAAAAAGATGTTTTACCAAGTGAAAAAATATCTTTATAAATCACCCTCTTGGGAATTCTGTTTCCATTTAGAGTACAAAAAGCTGGAAAGAGCTCAGTCCAAACCTAACAATAAAAAGCTGGGTGGACTACAAATCATAACTTCTCTTGAGCCATCAGAGAGCTGCAAATATAGGACAACCTAGTAACCTGAATTCTAAGAAAAGATGGGCCTTTCCAAGGAAAGGCCAGGGCAGGAACACTAGCTCATCAGAGCCAGGGCAATGAAGGAAGAGATACTGGGTGCTATGTAAGTGGTTAAGAATAATTCAGATAAAATGTTTAACCAATTGCAAAAGGTCAAGAATGGGTTATCTTCTAGCTCTCTCAGCTTGTGACAGCGACACTGTGACCATTTGAAATAATAGACTTGAGTAAAAAGACAACAATTTATTTAGGTTCGGGAATAGTTGGTTTTTCCAGCCCTGACAGGCCCTACATTTCTAGACTCTATTTCCTCTGCTTCTACTATCAAATCAGCTAATTCTTACCTGAGCTCATCTCAGTCTTGAAAGATGTTGTTACAAGCAACAAGTAAAAGCCAAACACATCAATGCTCTGACTCTTTGTAACCATTTTCCTTAGAGAACTCACATGAGAATCCTATAAATGATCATGGGTTCACTGAACACACACATACAAATCTTCAGGTGGTAAAAGATGCTTACTATAGGACTCCTACACTAATTCATAAGCCTCTAGAAACCTAAGACTCTCAATCTATTCCTATTTCAAAATCATTACCAAACTTAGAAACCAGGTTTAGAAACAGAAGAAAGAGTCCAGAAATACACCCATTCACATTTAGTCAAATGACTTTTGACAAGGCACCAAAGAAATTCAATGGAGAAAGGAAATCTCTTCAAAAACTGTGTTAGAATAACTAGATACCCATACCAAAAGTGAGAGAGAGGGGAAAAAATTTACCTCACACCATACACAAAAGTCAATTAGAGATGGGTCATATACTTAAATGTATATAAAGGTAAAACAATAAAGTTGCTAGGAGAAAAATTCATGGGAGAAAAATCTTTACAGCCTTGTAGTAGGCAAAACTTTTTCAAGAAGGATATAGAAAGTATGAACCATAACGGAAAAACCTTGATAAACTGTACTGTATCAAACTATAAAATGCTCATCAAAAGACACCATCAAGAAAATAAATAAGCGAGCCATAGCCTGGGAAAAAATGTTCACAGTACATATATACACATATATCTGACAAATACATTGTGTCCAGAACATACAAAGAAATCCTGTAAGTCAATAATACAAAGGACCAAATTTTTTAAATAGGCATAAGACTTAAACAAACAGCTCACAAAAGAAGCTACACAAATGACCAATAAGCACATGTAAAAAGTATTCAACATCACTAGTCAGCAGGTTAACACAAAGTAAAATACAATGACATACCACTACATACAATGCACACACACACACCTGTAATTGAAAAAATACTAACAACAGAAATGTTGGAGAGGATGTTAAGAAACCCAGATTTTCATTGGTTCTGGTGGGAGTATAAAATGGTACAACTACTTTGGGAAACTGTTTAGCAGTTTCTTAAATAGTTAAACATACAGCTACCCTGTGACCCAGAACTTCTATTTATAGATATTTTCCTAAGAGAAATGAAAATGTCTGTTTACATAAAGCTTTATATAAGAATGTTCAAAGCAGTTTTATTCATAGTAGCCAAAAACTGGAAAAAATCCAAATGTACATCAACAGGAGAATGAAGTTTTTAAAAACTGTAGTACATTCAAAGATTGAATACTACTCATTAATAAAAAGGAATGAACTACTGATATGCTCATGAATGAATCTCAAAAATGTTATCCTCAGTGAAAGATTCAAAAGACAAAAGAGCACAGACCGAATGATTACACTTATAAGAAATTCAAGAATAAACAAAACTAACGGATAGTGATAGAAAGCAGAGCAGTAGTTGATGGATGAGTATGGGGACTGACCAGAAAGATGCATGAGGGAACATTCTGGACTGATGAAAATATTTTATGTCTTTGTATGCAGTTGTCAAAACTGATTGAAGGTGGGAGCATTTCGCTGTACACAAATTACACCTCAGTTTTTTTAAAAAGGTTAATCAGTGTAGCTAAAGGTTTAGATTTCAGGTGGTATCTCCCTAGATCTGATTGATAAAAATGTAAACTTTTCCTGAAGTCCTGGCTTTGCACCTTCCTTTGATACACATAAAGTTTGATTCTCCCTACACTTCCATGAATCTCCTACACTTAGGTTGGAGGAGTGGTCACCCCCACCCATCGGAAATGTTGGCCTCAGATCCTGGAAGAGTGAAAAAAGTAGCATTTCAGAAGAAACTCTGAAAACAGGGTGGGATGAACCTAAGGGACACTACAAGAAGGATAGGAGCCTTGCCACCCTACTATGGGACAGTGACCCAGAGCTGACTCACCAGATACAAAACCACATAAAGGTGGTCATCAGGGACTGACTCCTCACATCCACCCCCTCTGTGCCTAGATGCAGAGCCGCAATAAGGATGTCTTGCCTTATGTTTTCAACTAACCATAAAATGAAAATTTACCGAAACCAATCACCTAATCCATTGGCTTGAATTTTTTCCATTTTGTCGTTAGAGTACTCAACTTTGAACGTAATCTTGGCTGGATGAAGCCACCTGTACTTGATCTCACAGAAGACTTTCCATAGAAGAGAATACAATTGACTCCCACTTAAGTGTTTTGTCTCGTAAGTGCTTTAAGACATTGTTGCCAGCCTCAAGTTAGTTTCATGGCCAAAAATAACCAATTTGGTCCGTGATTCCTGATAACAGTTGGCACAAATCAAGCTACCATCCTTCAGAACTGATGTCTTTGGGCGTACTGGTAAGTAGATGAAAAAGTTTCAGCAGAGAAAATTGATAACTTTATTTTTAATGTGCTTATTCAATGCTGAGACAAGTGTTAGTGGATTTTAGAGACATTTGGAATAAGAATGAAAGTTTGGTGTTCTTTGGTCACAGGAACACACTGTGACTTCTCAAATAGAGAAGCAGATTACTTTTTTTTTTTTAAGAAAACAAAAGCATCTTAATGATTTTAGGGGGCTATTTATTTATTTACAAATGAATGTGTCTTGCAGAATCTGATTCTGGACCACAATATTCACTAGCAAAAACTACAACCTAAATGTAGTTTGTGACCAGTAAATGCAGGGGTGGGGAGGCCCAAACATACTCTGAAAGCAACCATATTATGGTAACAACAGCATTGCAGTCCACAGAGTAATTTCTTCCTGGTGGATGTCTGTTGTTATTTAATTCAGGGAAATATATATGAGGTTGTTAATAAAAAAAAAGAACTATGTTTAGGGGTTACATTTTTTATTTTCTTGTAATAATACCCTTCTATTTCTGTGACCACTTCTTTGCAGGTGTGCCCTACTTTATCCACTCACCTGACCCAGTGGTTCTGTTCTATACAGTGGTTGTTCTATACAACTCCTGAACCCTCATTATTTTTTTTCACTATCCCCCAACTTGTAGATTCCTCTACTCACACCTTAATTACTATGACTTTATTGATAGGTCCCAATCTTACAACTACAATTCTTTTGTCTTTTTTAAAAATTCTAATCGTACTGTTTTCTTTTCACTTGGATAATCCATCATACCCTCAACTCTGCATATCAAGCCAGCACCACCCCCACTTTCTATATCTCTTAAAAGCACTTCCAGGCTGCAAGACTCCCACATCCAAAACCTTGATTGCTGATTGCTTTTCTTCCTTTCTTCATCCACATCCTACCAGTCCTCGAGTCCTGGTAAATCTCTCATCATTTTCTCTCTCCACTACCCTTTCCATTGTCCAATCTACCAAGATCTCCCTCTTGGACTGCCACAGTAGGCTCTTCCCAATTTCCCTGAGTGTCCACCTCCCATCTATTCACGTACAGCAAGAGTAGCCATTTCAAGATGCAAAATTGAACTCGTCACCTCCAGGTTAAGAATATTCCAATGTCTTCTTATTGTTCTCAAAATAAAAACAAAGAACTCAGTATTATCTGGCTCCTGCCTTTCTGTTCAGTCTCAAGTCAGCACCCTCTACTAGTCAACTTTCACTTTTTTGAATGCATGATCCCTGCTACCACAGGGCCTCTGCATATACTGTTCCCATTGTCTGGAATGCTTTTCTCCCTTTCCTCGCTTCCCTTGGCATAGCTCAGTCCTATTCACCCTCAGGCCAAAAATCTTTTTTTTTTTTTCCCAGAGAAAATATCCCTGATTTCTGTCTACTCAAACTAGATCAGATTCCATCCTGTTATACATTCTCAAATCATCTTATACTTTTTCTTCATAGCATCATTCTAGTTTGAAATTAATCTCTATGTCATTATTTAATGAATGTCTGACTCCCTTACTGGTCAAAAACTCTCAGATGGCAAGAATCATGTCTGTTTGGATCACTATTAAATTACTGGCGTGCTCTAACTCATGTCCAGAGCCTCGCTCACCTCCCTTCGGTAACTAGACATAGTGATCTGCATTTCTAAATCCTATAATATATATTATCTGTGCAATTCCCTTGATAATATACTATAGGCTACATGATGGTTTTTAACTTTTCTTGTTACTGTGGTGGAATGGAAAGAGTACTGGAACTGGGGTCAGAAGACATGCCTAGGTCTACTTCAGCAACAGCAAGGGCACGTCAGACAACACAGTTGGGTGATCTTAGGCAAATGGCTTAATTTCCAGAGCCACAGTTTCCTGTCTGAAAACTGGGAATAATGGTACCTCACAGGCTGCTGTGAGGGTACTTGAAGGATCTAATCCCACAGGCTGCTGGAAGAATGGTCTGTCTGAAGGCACTTTGCAGACAAGGAAGTATTATGCAAAGTGTTTGCTGCCAGTTGGTAATTATCTTCCAAATAGCCTAGAAACCCCCTGCCAGAAGGGGCAAGTGTATCGCATTCCTCGGTGTCCCTCAGAGTGCCTAGTAGAGTGTCCTCCACATGATAAGTGGTCACTAAATATTTGTTGTATAAAGAGTGAAGTCAGCCTGGCAGCTGCAGGCAACAGGGTGTCCCACAGCTCCGCTGCTCCTGGCTGCCATCCAGTAGCCCCTCGCCCTCCTGCTGCACTCACCCCCGAGCTTGCGTATCCCAGCCTCCACCAGCACCGAATTCTCCATGCACAGCCCTGAACCCAGCTAGTGGCTGTGTAATACGGAATCAGTAATTTATGGGTACTTTTCACTTTCTTTACTTTCGGGACAAAGAATGGGAGCAATGATAGCATGCTAATGCTAGAAACTCTGCTGTGACAGTTTAGGTACCAAGGAAATTAGTACAGAGAGCTCTTTCCTGAGGTCATTCAGTTCTCTGGGAGCTTTATGCCCCTGAGAACGTGAATGAGAAATCCCAGCTCAGTCTAATCAATAGAGACTGTAATGAGCTCTTACATAATCATTAAAGAGTCTCTATCTCCATCAAGAAAGTAGGGCTAAGGGGTGAGGATGGGGATGGATAGGCCATCTGAATACACACAAAAATATTTTCTTAGAATCTTAGAATTGAAAGAGATCTTTGATGTCATTTAGATCAAATTCCAAATCAAATACAGTAATGTCTACTCTGATATGTCTCATGGCCCTCTACTTAAACATTTCCAATGACAGGAAACCCACTGTCTAGGAAGACAACCCACTGACAGACCAACTATAAATTCTACTTTGGAGCACATCTAATCTAAATCCTGATTTCACAGATTATAAAATTGAGGCCTACAGAGTGGAGAGACTTAACATCACACAGTGATTTAGAGGCAGAGCTAGAACAGAAATTCTTCTGCCCAAACAGAAAGTTAAAACATTTCTGCACCCCACATCATCCCCTGTTATTCCTACTCTCTGCTCCAGGTTCTGTCTCCAGAGCAACACTCTAATTCCTTTTCCACATGACAGCCCTTCAGATTTTTCAAGAAAGCTTTATTTCAGCTCTTGAGTCTTTCTGCAAAAGAAGAAGTCATAGTCTCTATTCCAGCCCTTTCCACTTTTCTTCACTTGGCATGACTCTACACCCTTCATCACCTTCAGCACTCAATTGCCCACAGGTTGAAGACACTTTTTAAATTAGGGACACCTGAATTGAACAAAATCCCTGCAGTAAATAGTTCAGTGGGCAATGAGATTCCTTGGATCTTGACACCTCATTTCTATCATTGTACCCAAAGACTGTTTTACCTTTTTAGCAACCAGATCACACTGTTTGAACCTGTTATAATAGTGATCTATTGAATACTTATTATATCCCAGGCATTGTTCTAAGTACGTCACATGTGTTTAATTCTTCCAATTATTCCAACAATATTAGCTAGAACTAACATTATCATTCTCATTTCCCAGGTAAGGAAGATAAAACACAGACTTTAAAAAACATACCCTAGATCATACAGCCAGTAAGTAGCAGAGCCAGGATTCTAACCCAGGCAGATGGCTCCAAAGCCTGCACTCTTAACTTAATGCCACACATACTTAATGAAAAATAAACCTCTTTATAAAAATTTGTTAATTCTATTCATTTCTGTCAAGGTAGACCTCTCATAACCTGTGAAATGGGATCTTTTGCTTTATTTTGCATCCATCCCTATTAAATTTCAGATTGTGAGTTTGGGCTTCTCCTTTTCAACTTCCATTCTATAATTCATTATATTAGCTTTTTTCCTTCAGTTTGTGTCATCTTCAAACATGATAACATGCTTTCTAGCTCTTCATTTAAGTTGTTGATAAAAATTATAACTAGCAAAGGGCCTGGTGATATAAAAACTTGATTGGCAGTAAAAAAATAATCTAAGGGTTGGCCCTTCTTTGCTCTTCTTGCTTAGCCAGTTAGAAAGCTACATAAGTACTCTAGATTCTGTCCCACATTTCTTCATTTTGTCAGAAGGATATAATAAAGAAATTTAACAAATACTGTATAAAAATCAGGATATACTAAGACTGCAGAATTCCTCAAACCTCTGTGCCTAGAATATCTTTATGGAAATGAGGCTAATGTGGTCTGATGTGTACTTTGTGAATCCATGTTACCTCTAAAGCACTACAACTTTTGGTAAATTACTTACAAACCATGTTTAATGGTGTATTTTAGAAATGGAGCCTACAGTTCTCATTAAGCTTACTGGTCTATAGTGTTTAATATTCACCTTTCACCCTTCTTGAGGTTTATTGGAACTAACTACAGCTTTCTCACTCACTCCCCATCCATTCTCAGGACCCCAATAAAAGTTTCCAGCAGTGCTACCTCAAACATATACGCACATTCTTTTAAAATCATGGGCAGCTGGTAATCTGAACCTAGGAATTGAAACATATTTTCACAGCTTCAGATTCTTTGATCATCTGCCTCTGTGACATCTTCATTTGGGCATCTATGAAGTGCTTCTGATTTAATATGTATCAAATAGAGCTTCTAATTGTCACCCCAGTCCCAAACTTGCTCCTCCCACAGTCTTTCCCTTCTCCATACATGGGTAGGCCACAAACCCTGGAATCCCTCTTGATTCTTTTCCTTCTTTCACATTCTATAAGCAACCCATTACCAAATCCTGTGGGGCCCTGCCTTCCAAAATTTTCTAGAATCCAACCACTTCTCAACACCTCTACTGTTACATTCTAGTCCAAGCCACCTCCATCTTTCTTCTGGACTGCTGCATTAGCTTCCTAATGGGTGTCTCTCCTTCCATCCTTATTCCATGTAGAAGATGCTGTTGGTATGCTCAGTCAGGCCCCCTGAAATCTCTTCTCTCTGTGTGGTTGGTGAGCCCTTGCCCCAACTATTGTGAGCACATCCATGAGAACTGCCCCTTCAGCAAAAGAAGCCACTGTACCCAGAGGTGCCTGGGATTTGCACTCTCCATCCCTCTCCCCAGAGTCTTTAGCCAAGAACCAGGATGAGGGTAAAAAGCACCTCTCCCTTGCCTCAAGTGGGGAAAACTCAACAGTGAAATTTATGCTCCAGAGCTCCCCATGGGATAAGGCTGAAGCTTCACATCACCCAAAACCATTTTCTTGCCATTCTCCTTCTTCACTTTGACCCTGCTTCCTTCACCAGTTTCTTCATAAATCATATGCACTTACCATCTCAGGCTCTTCTTCTAGGGAACTCAGCGTAACTTACTCCCCTCACAGCAGCCACAGTGATCTTATTAAAATGTTCACATCATTCCTTTGCTCAAAACCCTCCATTGGCTTCCCATCTCACCAAGAAAAAAAAAAAATCCGAAGTCTTTACCTTTCTCTGAAAGACTCTCTATGGTCTTCCCCAGCTAACTTTCTGGCATGCTCCCTTTCCCTCTCCCCCTCATCCATTCCCTACCTACGAATGCTGGGTAATCTCCTCTCTCAGTCCTGTGTACTCAACTTTCCTCCACCAGGAAATCTCTCCCCCCAGGTATCCATGAGGCATCTTCACTTCTTTCGAGTCTTGGGTCAAATGTCACTCATCCTCCTCTAATTACCCTATTATAAAACAGAATGTCCAATGGAAAAAAGACAGTCTCTTCAACAAATGGTGTTGGGAAAATTGGACAGCAGAAGAATGAAACTGGACCATATTTCCTTACACCACACACAAAAATAGACTCAAAATGCTTGAAAGACCTAAATGTGAGACAGGAGTCCATCAAAATCCTAAAGGAGAATACGGGCAGCAACCTCTTTGACCTCAGCCGCAGCAACTTCTTCCTAGAAACATCGCCAAAGGCAAGGGAAGCAAGGGCAAAAATGAACTACTGGGACTTCATCAAGATAAAAAGCTTTTGCACAGCAAAAGAAACAGTCAACAAAACCAAAAGACAACCGACAGAATGTGAGAAGATATTTGCAAATGACATATCAGATAAAGGGCTAGTATCCAAAATCTATAAAGAACTTATCAAACTCAACACCCAAAGAACAAATAATCCAATCAAGAAATGGGCAGAAGACATGAACAGACATTTTTCCAAAGAAGACATCCAAATGGCCAACAGACACATGAAAAAGTGCTCAACATCTCTCGGCATCAAGGAAATCCAAATCAAAACCTCAATGAGATACCACCTCACACCAGTCAAAATGGCTAAAATTAACAAGTCAGGAAACGACAGATGTTGGCAGGGATGCGGAGAAAGGGGAACGCTCCTACACTGTTGGTGGGAATGCAAGCTGGTGCAGCCACTCTGGAAAACAGTATGGAGTTTCCTCAAAAAGTTGAAAATAGAGCTACCTTACGACCCAGCAATTGCACTACTGGGTATTTACCCCAAAGATACAAATGTAGTGATCTGAAGGGGTACATGCACCCTGATGTTTATAGCAGCAATGTCCACAATAGCCAAACAATGGAAAGAGCAAGATGTCCATCGACAGATGAATGGATAAAGAAGATGTGGTGTGTGTATACACACACACACACACACACACACACACACACACACACACACACACACTGGAATATTATGCAGCCATCAAAAAGAATGGAATCTGCCATATGCAACAATGTGGATGGAACTGGAGGGTATTATGCTAAACAAAATAAGTCAATCAGAGAAAGACATGTATCATATGCTCTCACTGATATGAGGAATTCTTAATCTCAGGAAACAAACTGAGGGTTGCTGGAGTGGTGGGGGCAGGAGGGATGGGGTGGCTGGGTGATAGACATTGGGGAGGGTATGTGCTATGGTGAGCGCTGTGAATTGTGCAAGACTGTTGAATCACAGACCTGTACCTCTGAAACAAATAATACATTATATGTTAAAAAAAAGAAGATAGTAGGAAGGGAAAAATGAAGGGGGGGGAATCGGAGGGGGAGATGAACCATGAGAGACTATGGACTCTGAGAAACAAATTGAGGGTTCTAGAGGGGAGGGAGGTGGGGGGATGGGTTAGCCTGGTGATGGGTATTAAAGAGGGCACGTATTGAATGGAGCACTGGGTGTTATACGTAAACAATGAATCATGGAACACTACATCAAAAACTAATGATGTAATGTATGGTGATTAACATAACATAATAAAAAAAAAAAATGTCAAAAAAAACCAAAACAAAAAAAAACAGCACACATGTCCTACTTCCTGTCACTCCCTTCATTGCCCTACTACCACCATGAGAATATAAATTCCCTTGGAATGGGAGCATTGCTTTGTACACTTGTATCCAACAGTGTCTGGTGTATATTAGGCACTAAATAAACTTGTTGAATTATAAGTAGACTATCTTTTGACTTCCTATACCCAATCCACACAAACACACATACACATCCAACAACTACCTTTGATTTCAAAGCCCTATTAACACTATTTGTTCTATTTTTTATAGCTTAGGAACCATTACCTGTGATGGCCACAACAGAAGCAAAATAAAACTTGAGTTGTTATGATTTTTTGCTGTAATCTATTAATGTTGTTTCACTAGAAAAAAAAAAAGGGATAATATGTGGAAGTCTAGAAACAATAGAGCTTTGCAATCCAGAAAGCTTGAGAATTGTCCTCTTAGCTCAAATGGCTCACAGTCAAGTTGCTAGGCAGATAACTCCAAAATATGGAGCATGGTTGCTATCATCAGTGAAAATTAAAGAAGTGAAATTTAAAGTTAAGAAAAACTTACGTAACTGAGATCATTGATATTCAAAAACCAAAGAAAGTCCTATAACTACTTAATCATATAAAGAGTGGATAAATTTCTCTTATTACTCATAGAAAGGCTTTTGTGGTAGGTTCTTGGAATGGACAAAAACTAATACAAAAGAATTTTGGGTTTGTAACACATGGACCATGGAAATGAAACTGAAATGTTTAATCTATAATTTTTAAATGTATAAAATTGACCCTGAGGCAAGAAGTATTGATGGTATGAGAGACACAGATTGATCCATGAAGGAATGTCACACTTTGCTTAGCTAAAACCATAACTCAAAAATCTAGGAAAAGCTGTCCCTACCCACAGCTTAGGACACCTTCCTTCCATATTCCAAATTCTTTTAGTACTCTCCTTATTTTTCCAAACAGATGAGTTGATCAAAAATGTCATAAAAAGTCAGTGTACATATTAGATAAGTGACCTATAGGGAGCATTCTAGCTTGTTGGCAGTTGGTGGAGGGAGTGGTTAGCTCTGGGCTTCTTCCTATACCAAGGCCTACGGAGCCTCCCTCGTACTTCCTCTGCTTCATAGACTTCGGACCCCTCTAGTATATGCGTGCTCTACCTGAGGTCTTCTCACCACGCCCCTCCAGCAAGATGCCCCCGAAGCTGCCCATGTCTCATGTCCCTCTGGCATAACTGCCCACCCCCACAGTCTGCCCATGTGAACAATTCTCCAGTGTGCTCCGTGCTTTCTAAAGCCAGGCTTGATAGGTCTCCCTCCTACCCTCTGCTCCCTCAACCACCAGGTCCCTGGCTCTGGGTTTTTTTTGTTTGTTTGTTTTTAATTGAAGTATAATTAATGTACGGTGTTATATTAGTTTCAGGTGTACAATGTCATAATTCAATCATTCTACATCACTCAGTGTTCATCATGATAAGTGCACTCCTTAATCCCCATCACCTACTTAACCCATCCCCCCACCCCCCTCCAGTAACAATCAATTTGTTCTCTCTCAGAGTCTGTTTGTGTCTTTTTTCTTTGTTCGTCTGTTTTGTTTCTTAAATTCCACATGTGAGTGAAATCATATGGTATTTGTCTTTCTCTGACTGACTTATTTCACTTAGCCTCGTACCCTCTAGGTCCATCCATGTTGTTGCAAATGGCAAGATTTTATTCTTTTTTATAGCTGAGTAATATTCCATTGTGTATACATATCACAGCTTCTTTATCCATTCATCTGTCAATGGACACTTGTGCTAATTCCATACCTTGGTTATTGTAAATAACAAGGGGTGCATATATCTTTTCAAATTGTTTTCTTCGGGTAAACAGCCAGTGGTGGAATTACTGAATCATACAATAATTCTTTTTTTTTTTTTTTAGATTTTATTTATTTGAGAGAGAGAGACAGAGATAGTGAGAGAGAGAGCACAAGTGGGGAGGAGAGGGAGAAGCAGGCTCCCCACAGAGCAGGGAGCCCGATGCGGGACTCGATCCCAGGACCCTGGGATCATGACCCGAGCTGAAGGCAGACGCCCAACCGACTGAGCCACCCAGGTGCCCTCATACAATAATTCTATTTTTAACTTTTTGAGGAGCCTCCATACTGTTTTCCACAGTGTCTGCACCAGTTTGCATTCCCACCGACAGTGCATGAGGGTTCCTTTTTCTCCACATCCTTAATGGCTGTCTCTACTTTTCCTCTGCTCTCTCAGCTACTGGGATAAACCTCTCTCTCTGACAGAGTCTTCACTGTTCCCAGAGGGAGTCATTATTTATTTCCCAAAGGTACCTCTTTTACCCTTTGACCTTCCCCCAACAGCTCCCTCTACAACCTGTTACAGGGCCTTTCAAAGAGTAGTCCCAGGTCCCCTGAGAAAAGATCTTGGGTCTGAGCCAGAAATTCTCAGTGCGTCATGTGTCATTTCTAACAAGCTTCCTAGGAGATTTTGTTGTGCATGTAAATTTAAGAACCACTGCATTCATCTACCTTGAGGAAGTATCTCTGTAAAACTCCCTCCTTCTCTCACAAAAGTCTCCGCCCCTCCCCATGAGTAGCATCAGAGATGGAGGTGGTCTGACCAAGTCGGATTTATCCCTGGGCTGCAAGGTTGGTTCAACATCCGCAAATCAATCAACGTGATACAATACATTAACAAAAGAAAAAACAAGAATCACATGATCCTCTCAATAGATGCAGAAAAAGCATTTGACAAAGTACAGCATCCTTTCTTGATCAAAACTCTTCAGAGTATAGGGATAGAGGGTACATACCTCAATATCATAAAAGCCATCTATGAAAAACCTACAGCGAATATCATTCTCAATGGGGAAAAACTGAGAGCTATCCCCCTAAGGTCAGGAACGCGGCAGGGATGTCCACTATCACCACTGCTATTCAACATAGTACTGGAAGTCCTAGCCACAGCAATCAGACAACAAAAAGAAATCAAAGGCATCCAAATTGGCAAAGAAGAAGTCAAACTCTCACTCTTTGCAGATGATATGATACTTTATGTGGAAAATCCCAAAGACTCCACCCCAAAACTGCTAGAACTCATACAGGAATTCAGTCAAGTGGCAGGATATAAAATCAATGCACAGAAGTCAGTGGCATTCCTATACACCAACAACAAGTCAGAAGAAAGAGAAATTAAGGAGTCGATCCCATTTACAATTGCACCCAAAACCATAAGATACCTAGGAATAAATCTAACCAAAGAGGCAAAGGATCTGTACTCAGAAAACTATAAAATACTCATGAAAGAAATTGAGGAAGACACAAAGAAATGGAAAAACGTTCCATGCTCATGGATTGGAAGAACAAATATTGTGAAGATGTCAATCCTACCTAGAGCAATCTACACATTCAATGCAATCCCCATCAAAATACCATCCACTTTCTTCAAAGAAATGGAACAAATAATCCTAAAATTTGTATGGAACCAGAAAAGACCCCGCATAGCCAGAGGAATGTTGAAAAAGAAAAGCAAAGCTGGCGGCATCACAATTCCAGACTTCCAGCTCTACTACAAAGCTGTCATCATCAAGACAGTATGGTACTGGCACAAAAACAGACACATAGATCAATGGAACAGAATAGAGAGCCCAGAAATGGACCCTCAACTCTATGGTCAACTAATCTTCGACAAAGCAGGAAAGAATGTCCAATGGAAAAAAGACAGTCTCTTCAACAAATGGTGTTGGGAAAATTGGACAGCCACATGCAGAAGAATGAAACTGGACCATTTCCTTACACCACACACAAAAATAGACTCCAAATGGTTGAAAGACCTCAATGTGAGACAGGAGTCCATCAAAATCCTAAAGGAGAACACAGGCAGCAACCTCTTCGACCTCAGCCGCAGCAACTTCTTCCTAGAAACATCGCCAAAGGCAAGGGAAGCAAGGGCAAAAATGAACTATTGGGACTTCATCAAGATAAAAAGCTTTTGCAAAGCAAAGGAAACAGTCAACAAAACCAAAAGACAACTGACAGAATGGGAGAAGATATTTGCAAATGACATATCAGATAAAGGGCTAGTATCCAAAATCTATAAAGAACTCATCAAACTCAGCACCAAAAGAACAAAGAATCCAATCAAGAAATGGGCAGAAGACATGAACAGACATTTCTCCAAAGAAGACATCCAAATGGCCAACAGACACATGAAAAAGTGTTCAATATCGCTCGGCATCAGGGAAATCCAAATCAAAACCTCAATGAGATACCACCTCACACCAGTCAGAATGGCTAAAATTAACAAGTCAGGAAATGACAGATGTTGGCGGGGATGCGGAGAAAGGGGAACCCTCCTACACTGTTGGTGGGAATGCAAGCTGGTGCAGCCACTCTGGAAAACAGTATGGAGGTTCCTCAAAAAGTTGAAAATAGAGCTACCATATGATCCAGCAATTGCACTACTGGGTATTTACCCCAAAGATACAAAAGTAGGGACCCGAAAGGCTACGTGCACCCTGATGTTTATAGCAGCAATGTCCACAATAGCCAAACTGTGGAAAGAGCCAAGATGTCCATCAACAGATGAATGGATAAAGAAGATGTGGTATATATATACAATGGAATATTATGCAGCCATCAAAAGGAATGAGATCTTGCCATTTGCAACGACGTGGATGGAACTGGAGGGTATTATGCTGAGCGAAATAAGTCAAACAGAGAAAGACATGTATCATATGACCTCACTGATATGAGGAATTCTTAATCTCAGGAAACAAACTGAGGGTTGCTGGAGTGGGGGGTGGGGTGGGAGGGATGGGGTGACTGGGTGATGGACACTGGGGAGGGTATGTGTTCTGGTAAGCGCTGTGAATTGTGCAGGACTGTTGAATCTCAGATCTGTACCTCTGAAACAAATAATGCAATATATGTTAAGAAAGAAAAAAAGAAGAAGAATGTAGCAGGAGGGGAAGAATGAAGGGGGGGAAATCGGAGGGGGAGAAGAACCATGAGAGACGATGGACTCTGAAAAACAAACTGAGGGTTCTAGAGGGGAGGGGGTTGGGAGGATGGGTCAGCCTGGTGATGGGTATTGAGGAGGGCACGTTCTGCATGGAGCACTGGGTGTTATGCACAAACAATGAATCATGGAACACTATATCTAAAACTAATGATGTAATGTACGGGGATTAACATAACAATAAAAAAATTAAAAAAAAAAAAAAAAAAAAGAGATGGAGGTGGTCTATGGTCAGGGCCTCTTAGAGGCCAGACCACTTCCAATTTCTGAGAATGACAGTATTTTAGAAAATGAAAAAAAAAAAGTCAAAACAGCATTACAAAAATTGACATATTTTAAATGTTTGCACTCAATAAATATATATAGTGCAATGTTATTGTGCTATTCACAGGTTTACAAAATATAAAATTTATAGTACCCAACAGTTAATGTGAGCTGGTCATAGAACACAACCTTAAAGTCATATGGAATGACTTTTTTGGTTTGTTTTTTTTTTTTTAGATCAGTGTATGTCTGCGGCTATGTTAACCCCATTTGGAAATAACATCAAAAGTCTAAATTTGAGGCCTTGGCAGTATGGCCCTCCTGATGCTCACTGTGACTGGCCCTCTCCCTTATCTCTTCAAAAGTGGCAAGAACCCCTTTCCTGGGACACATCCCTAGATTTGTTGTGTGGTGAAAGAAACAAAGTTCCCTCCCCTGGAAGGGTGAGTAGAACAAGAATAGCTGGCGGGTTTGGGGGACATTCACAAGGTGAGCACTCCCCAGGTGTGCTCTTTTGTTCCAGGCAAACCCAGCAGACATCACTGACCCAGCCTAGGGAGCAAAAACTGCCTCTGTGGGGCCAGATCAGTGTGCACTTTCCACTCTGTGGTTGGCACCTGCTCCTTACCCCGTTCTCTTCCCCATCCCAATCCTGGTCAGCCTGGTCTCTGCCATGTTACAGGAAATTAAGATGAGCTACCTGTCTGAGCCAGGGCGATCCTCCTGGTGGCTGTTGTAACAACTAGTGATGGAGGGAGGTGGGTGCGGGATGGGCTAGATGGGGGATGGCCATTAAGGAGAGCACTTGTTATGATGAGCACTGGGTGTCGTATGTAAGTGATGCATCACTGAATTCTACTCCTGAAACCAACATTACGCTATATGTTAACTAACTAGAAATTAAATAAAAATTTGGAAGAAAAACAAAAACTAGTGAGAGATTCTCAAAGAGGAGTGGATGGCAGGGTCATGGGCTCCTCATCACACTTCTCAGTAACACCCTGGAGGTCTGGGATTTGGTTTCAAGAGGTGAGATGGTGGGGTTCATCCCAGTTACATAAGTTAAATTTTCCCTCCATGCTCACCTTGCATTAATCAAGAAAATCTGAATCTTTACAATCAGTGACACTCACTAGAGAAACGAAGTTCTAAAGGAAAGAGGTTTAACTTCTTTTGGGTCTCATTCCCACTTTACACTGAAAACCCAGGACTGAAATTTACACTACTTGGCAGACACTTGGAGCTGCGGTTGCTCCGTTTTCATCCATTTTCTCCCCAGGGAAAAATAAAAATCCTTTCCACACCTGAAGGCTTTCTGTTTTTCTGCCATCATACCAAAGTAAAGCGTCATCTCCTTGGCAACTGGTGTCCAGGGTGAGAAAAGGTAAGCCCCTGGGCTCGTGGGCCCAGTGCCTCTGTGGGAGGAGAGGGGTCTCCACAAACATACTCCTTCCTCTTCCCAAACAGCCATTCTGGCCTTACGTTCAATCC
This sequence comes from Halichoerus grypus, assembly GCF_964656455.1. Lineage (NCBI taxonomy): Eukaryota > Metazoa > Chordata > Mammalia > Carnivora > Phocidae > Halichoerus > Halichoerus grypus. The sequence continues at coordinate 63,241,479 of NC_135725.1, forward strand.
ATAACTATGTGGATTTATTTAGCTGCAGTGTTATCTCCATTAAGCCACAAGAGACGATTCTCTGCTTTTATTTATAACCTGAAGGGATTATTTTTGAGTTAAGGCTTTAAGAATTCAGATCTCTCAGGAAAGAACAGCTTGTGTAATGAACTTCCTGTTTTCATCATATTTGGACCCCGAGCCTCCTTGTTGCCTGTTATTAGCACCCAGTTAATATGAACTGCCTGGAGTTTATTTTTAGCAGCGTTGACTCTATTGTAAGGACTGCATAACTGCTTTCAAAATGAGAAAATGTAATTACGGGATCTAACACTAAGTTGGGGATATTCTTAGGTCCTTTCACAAGGCAGTGGCTTAAAAAATGAAAATAGACCATTTTAAATGGCTAAAGAAAACACAGTTATTTGATCCAAAATAGTCCATTGATTCTTTTACAAACTAAACACTTACTTCACAGAATAAAGTTTCATTTTTGTTTAAGTGACCTAAACATATGAATTTATTTCCAAGTTCAGAGTGGGGGAGGAGAGTGAGGAGGAGAATTGAGGCAGGAAGGGTTTAAGCATCATTTACCAAAAGAGTACAAGTTTAACACTGTGCTGAAGGCACCTAAACTCCTACCTGGGGGGTTAACAGTTGAGGGCTGGAGAATGTGAATCTCAGCACATCCTGGGTCATCCTATTGCGTGCACAAAGTGCCTCATTCAGCGGTGTCGGGGGCAGGGAAGGAGTCAGCACTCAGAGGGCTGCATAGGCTTGACCTTCACATTTAGTGGCCTTGAATTAGTCACTTGTTGGGCCCACTGCCTCAACGCCCACCTCCTCCAAGACTCCAGTTACTTGCACGCCACTATCCACCCATTCAACAAAAATGTACATTTCCCCCTTATCAGGGGGATTCGTTCAGAGATCCCCCCTGGATGCCCAAACCCCAGAGAGTACAGAACTATATAGATATATGTGTATACACACACATACCTATGATTAAAAGTTTAATTTGTAAATTAGGCACAGGAAGAGATTAACAACAATAATAGTAAAATAGAACACTTATAACCACATATTGTAATGAAAGTTATGTGAATGTGGTCTGCCTCTCGAAATAACTCACTGTACAGTACTTGCCCTTCTTTGAGTATGTGAGATGTTAAAATGCCCTCATCATGAGATGAGGAGAGTGACATGGGCATTGTGTCATTGCTTGAGACTACATTATGCTATGTCAGAAGGAAGAGCATCCACTTCCCTACCTCTGTAGTCACCGTGGACCATTGCCCACAGGAGGGTTAACCGAATCTGCAAACAGTAACCCTGGATAGGAGGGGACACTGTATTGCGCACTCAGAATGTGCTGGGCTCCAGGAATGAAATGGAAAACAAAACATCGTCTTAGCTCTAAGTGTGACAAGTGCATTGGTAGAGAGAAGTCCAGGGGATTCTAGAAGCACTATTTGTACACCTAACCCAGCCCGGATGAGAGGGGGGAAAGCTTCTTGGAGGAGTTGATGTCTTAAGCTGAGTCCTGAGGTATAAGCTGGGCTTGTTCTGAAAAAAACGGCATTGTAAGCAGAGGAAGAAGCTGGACAGAAATTCCAGATGTGAAAGGAATTGTGGTAAGGTCAGGTAGCCTGACTGAAGGAAAGAGTGTAAAGGGAGATAAATAGAATGAAGGCTGTTGGGTTAGGGGGCAGGGTGTTGTAAACCATAGTAAAGCCTTTTAGGTTTATCCTGAGAGTAATGGGGACAAGTTACTATAAGGTTCCAAGGGGGATAATATGTAATAAATATCACTGTGGTTCCATCGATGTATGAATAGATAAACAAGATGGATAAATAATGGAATGTTATTCAGCCTTAAAAAAGGACAGAAATGCTGACACATGCTACAACATGGATGAACTTTGAGGACATTATGTTAAGTGAGGTAAGCCAGTCACAAAAGGACAAATACTGTATGATTCTATTTATATGAGGTCTCTAGAGCAGTCAAATTCATAGTCACAGAAAGTACAATGGTGGCTGCCAGGGGCTAGGGGCAGGGGGCATGGGGAGCTAGTGTTTAATGGGTACAAAGTTTTGGTTTTGCAAGAAGAAAAGACTTCTGGAGATTGGTTGCACAGCATTGTGAATGTACATAATACCACTGAACCATACACATTAAAATGGTTAAAATAGCCAATTTTATGGCATGTATATTTTACCACAAATTTTTAAGTTTCTAATCAAAAAAAGAAATATCACAGGGCGCCTGGGTGGCTCAGTCAGATAAGTGTTGGACTTCTGGTTTTGGCTCAGGTCATGATCTCAGGGTTGTGGGATCAAGTCCCGAGTGGGGCTCCATGCCCAGTGCAGAGTCTGCTTGAGATTCTCTCTCTCTCCCTCTCCTTCTGCCCCTCCCCCCACTCGCATGCACTATAAATAAATAAATAAACAAATAAATAAATAAATAAAATATTTTTAAAATACAGAAATATCACTGTTGTGGCTGGGTTTATATATGTGTGTGGGTGTATATACACATGTAAATGTAAATATGTATATTTATTGTATTATAGGCATGTTTCTGTGTATATATACACATATGTATACATATACATACATATATATGTATGTGCCTATATAGGTATATGTATGTATGTATATATGTGTACATAAATACATATATACATACACACACACTGCAGTGGCCATATTAATATATTGTTATCTAATATATATATGTATCATATTTATTATCTACATATCCAGCTACCACAATGATAACTGGCCATATATATGTATACAGATATATAGCTATAAATAGGTAGACTGATGTATGTGAGTACATCTATATATCTGTGTGTGTGTGTGTGTACGAGAGAGAGAGAAAGAACATAACGCAGAGGTGAGGACACCAGTTAGGAAGCTGTTGCAATAATGCAGGAAGAGATCAAGGGGCCTGAATTTTAGGCTGTGTGAATAAAAAGAGAACAAAATCAAGGTTCATTTGGGCAGTAGAAGAGGAAGACCGAGTACTGACTGTAAGTGAGCACTGAGAGAAAATTCATTTGCTCTTTTCAAGGAACCCCTCCAGCATGAAAAGAGACACAGATATAGATATATATGTAGATCTCTCTCTCTCTCTCTCTCTCTCTATATATATATATATATATATGTATAACTTGTTGCTAGTGTCTCTCTTAAAATGTAGTACCACAAGTATATTAATATTTAATAGTACCATAGTATATTGTTTATATATTATATTAAACGTAGTATTAATTTTGAGTTAAGATTTATATTATCAAACCATCAGCACTTGGACATCTCAAATTTAATCTGTCCAAAACTAAAGTCCTGATCGTCCTCCCACAGTCTTCCTTATCCAAGATATGGCAACTCCATCCTTTGCATTCACTGACATACTTGCTCAGACCAAAAACTTATCTTTTTTTTCACAACTTCCATCCTACCAGTCACCAGTCCTGGTGGCTCTACCTTCAAAATAGATCCAGAATCTGACCACTTCTCCTCATTCTCCCTACTACAGCCCAAGTCCCACATCTCACTACTGTCTGTTTTGCACAAAGCAATCAAGTGATCCTTTTAAAACATGTCAGATCCCATTACTCCTCTGCTCAAAACCCTCCATGTGGTCCCTGTCTCATTTTTAAAACCCCTTAAAGTGGCCTATCTGATCTGGCTCTCTCCTCCCTCAGTGGTCTCCCAACCACTGTCTTCCCATGCTCCATTCCTGCCACATCCATCTCCTTGCTTTCTTTGGACATGCCAAGAACACGCCTGCTTTGGGGTTTTTGCACAAACTGTTCCCTCTCAATGGAAACTTTTCCCAGAGAGACTCACATAGCTTTCTCCTTCCAATCTCTGCTCAGATGCCACCTGGTCACACTATTTAAAATAGAAATTCCACCCTCACACCCTGTGCCCCCTATGTCTCCCTTACCTACTTGACTTTTCCCCATAACGCTTATCACCAACTGTCACACCATGCATTTTTTTTATTTGTTATTATTGACTGTCTTCCCCCTCTCCCCATTAGAATGTAAATTCTGTAAAGGCAGAGAGTTCTGTCTGTTCCACTTACTGATATATCCTCAGCACCTAAAATGGTCCTTGGAATACATTAGACTCATATATTGATGACTAAAAGAATGAACAAGTGAATGAATGAGTCTGTTCCCAACTAGATACACTGGGGTCAGACCTACAAAAACAACTCTACTCAATTGCCTGCACTTGTCCTAATAAACCACCATAATTCTACCCACCATCTTTTACTAATTTCTTCTTAGGATTTGGGCAAAAGGTATTGGCTTAATTCGATTATGAACCTTATGTCATAATTTCCTTAAATAGTACAGCTGAAGATGCTATAATAAAATGGATCTCTTCAAGGCTTAAAAAAATCTATGAAGAACATTCTCATCTAATTTTGAATTTTAATGAATAGTTATAACGATGAGTAATTAATTTTGATATTTATAGAAAATGAAATGCATTTCTTCCTTTATGAAAATCTAGCACTTCAGGAACAACAGATTCTTGAAGAAAAAATCTTAATGAGATCATTAAAGTTGGAAGGATTGTACCAGCCTAAGCCCTAACAGGCACAGCAACTGAATGGACACCAAATTGTACCTCCCTGTTGTGCCCAACTCTGCTATCTCTTCTCATCAGTTCCTCTAATCTGTATGGAACTGCCAGTGGAGGAGTACTAGGGGTAAAGCATGAGTTTCCTGGTACCTAAGGCACAAAGAGAAATGCCTGGTCTCTAATCCATGTTACGAGCAAAGAAAAGCTCATGTCCTGAATCCAACAGCAACTTATCACATATATTTTTTTTTTAAGATTTTTTTTTATTTTTTTATTTATTTGAGAGAGAGAGAATGAGAGAGAGCAAGCACATGAGAGGGGGGAGGGTCAGAGGGAGAAGCAGACTCCCTGCCGAGCAGGGAGCCCGATGCGGGACTCGATCCAGGGACTCCAGGATCATGACCTGAGCCGAAGGCAGTCGCTTAACCAACTGAGCCACCCAGGCGCCCCCACATATATTTTTTAATAACAGATTTTAGGTGACATAAAGCACAACATCCTCAGCAATGATATTTGCCAAAAAATGCAAAAGCATTGTTCCAATGAACAATTCTTATATTGATTCTCACAAAAGCTCAAACCAGACTACTGAATTCTAACCCAGTGCAAGAATTTCTATCACGTACAGAGGTAACCCAGCCCAGATATGTTGCTTCCCAATATCGCAACGAATCACAAGAACAGAGATTAGAGTTCCTGGAAGGAAAATGGAGAGACCACCCATTTTAAATTGTCTCTCTCCAATACCATGTGTCTTCGGTGAGCCTTTGGCAAGTGCACAGTTACAAGTCACTTCAGGATTGAATTCACCGACAAGTGCCTGAAGTGCCAATAGTCTATGCTGTTGATTACCCATAAGCTTTAAACACCAGATGTGCAGGAAGTGAGGCTGACATTCTGTTGTCAAATTTTTAAGAACCTAACTTGTATTCTTGCCATTCCATTTCTGCACAAAGATAAGCTGCAGGAGTTCCTGAAGGTGACAACAGTATTTCCTTCAAAATGGAGCTTGAATCCACTCACACACTTAGACACTCTTTTGAGGACCCTGAGTTTTTCACAATATTGAAGAAGATGATTTGGTCCAAGGCTGTTCTTAGGGCCTGTATAACCAATCAATCATTTTAACTATTTTCAAAAATAAAATAAAAACAGCAAAATGAAACACCTTCCTCGTGGACCCAGTTGAACCAATATCTGGTAATCTGCGTATGCCTGTCACAGGGAGTTAGCAGAGGAAGGAAGAAAGGAGGGAGGGAGGGAGGGAGAGGGGCTGGAGGAAGGGGGGAAGGGAAGGGGGATGGAAGGAAGGAAGAAATGCTCCTATGGACCGGAGGAGTTGACTTCTTGATTAAGGTTATCTGACATAGTATTTATCTGATGTCGAGGAGTATCTGCCAAAAGCAGCAATTTTAGCTCTGATAGAGTTGATGCTAAGCTGCTCTTTCTAACAATAATTAGTCAGTAGGTTCAGCTGCTTCTTTTATAGTATTGTTTATTACAAAACATTACAAAAACATTGACAAAACTCAAAATAAAAGAAAGAAAAATCCACCCAAAATCCTGCCATCCTACAAACCAAACTGTTTACATTTTTTTCATGCTCCCTTTTAGTCCCTGTCCATATGCAGACAGAATTTTTACAGTTGTAATCATAGCACAGATACAATTTTGTAGTCAGGTTTGTCTCAATTAGAGTTTTTAAAGCATTTTTCCAGTTTACTCCATCATCCTTGGTTCCACTACTAGGAACACTTCACCCCCACCATCCTTACTGACCTCCCGTGGGATCCTAAAGGGTGAGGAAGACTTTAGAAGAAGAATAATCAACAGAATTAGGGGAAAGGGCTATTTTAAATTCTCTGTTGAAGGATGGGGGCGTCTAGAATGAAACTTGTGTAGAAAGGATTTCTCTCATCCTTTGTTTGCTCCCATAGCTGGAAACCTTTATGAAAATAACTCCATTTCCCCACTATCAGGCATGTTTTTGTTATCTTAAGAAGAACGCTTGCAGGTATTTCCTCTTTACCTAGTTTGTTTTGAAGGCCTTCTTAGTATTTAGGACAATGGCATGAACAGACATCTTTTCCTCTATCTGCTATATGGATTTATGTAACTTGGAATTTAAGTGTGGACACTAGATACTGAATCCATATGAACATGAGGTGAAATACTCAACTATCAAAATGTTGAACACCTGGATGCATCTTTTTACCTTTTCCTTTGCAGCTATGTAGTCACCGGCTTCCACACCAGATGGCACCTGAGGCTCATCTTGGCTGGAGCTAGTTAAAAAAAAAAAATACACGTATAGATAGATCCTGAGACTCACCCTTGACTTTGTGAAGCAGAATCTCTGGGACTTGGCTACGGACTGATGTTTAGTGACATCATACGCCATAAAATGTCAAAGGTCTCTCTTTCTTGATAATAGCTCTGATTATCATGGGTTGTGGATTTTTACGGGGATGGAAGGGAAACTAACTGTAAGGATTCTGAGAAGGGATGGTAATATGAAAGATGAATATGGCCTATAGAAGCTTTGTTGAAATTTCTTTTTTTGAGCAAACAAAGAAGTTAGAGGACAGAAGGACAGGATATTTTCCTCTCTCCCCACATTAGACAAAGAAGGAGAAAAGCTTTCCAGGAACAAATAACAAAAAAAAGCAAAGAATAGAGGTACTACATATCCTAATATGTACAGAGTTTGTGATTCACCACCCAACTCCTATCTACAAACCAGGGGGCAGTTTTACCCCCTGGGGAACATTTAGCAATGGAGTTATTTTTGGTTGTCATACCCAGGAGAAGGATATACCACTGGCATCTAGTGGGTGGAGGGTAGGGATGCTGCTAAACATCTTAAAATGGCACAGGATAGCCCCACCACAACAAAGAATTATCTGGCCCAAAATGTCAGTAGCGCCGAGGCTGAGACATGCTGAGTGTGAAGTGAATGGTAAGTAGGAAATAAACCTGAGAGGCTCATACAAACCAGATTGTGGGAGGCCTTGAATTTTGTGTCAGGGAGCTTGGATTTTTTTCATTGTATTTTTATTTATTTATTTATTTTCACTGTGAATGATGGAGTGTCACTGAAAGGAAATTACCTGATTGAATTTGGATTTTAAATATATCACTCCGAAGGCATTCTGAAGGGTAAATTGGAGGAGGCCATAACTGGAAACAGAGAAAATCCTTAAGATGCTGTTATAAAGGCTCAGAGAGAAATGTAAGGGCCTGGGCTAGCACAGTGCCAGGAGGGACCAAGCGAGAAAGGGACAGCATACATGTAGGATGTAAGAGTCAGCAGGTGTCAGGAAGTGAACGGGGATATGAGGTGGGCAGGGAGGACTCCAGGAAAACTCCTAAATTTCTCTTTCAGATGACTGGATGCATGATGGCTAATAAGAGGAATGAAAATTTATGGGAGAAAAAAATAATGTGTCTAGATAAAAGTTTCACAAAATTATTCTTTGGAGGAGATAAAACAGGTAATAGTATCGACTCATTCAACAAATATTTTCATAGCCATTATCTGTAGAAAATAGTTGCTACCTAAACAGGTTAGCTCCTTATGTAAGCAAGCTATTAGATTGAGCCTTAAGTCTTTCAATTTAAGAAGAAATTTTATGTTATTTGGAGGAAGTCTCTAAGAGCCTTAATGGTTCTCTAATTTCAGGAGATGGAGAGTTTCCCTTTTTGAACCTAGAGTCAACTACACTTAGGGTTCATCTTGAGGGAACTATACCTGTGGAGTTAATTAAGGTAAATAGGTTGGCAAGGACTTCAGCCAACTACTCAAGCAAGATCAAAATAATTCTGTCAGCAAAGATTTTCTTCTGGAGCTCCTTTCAGCCTTGAAAGACTGGACTTTTTTTAGAGTTGATGAAAATAATGGATTCTGGCTATGGAGAATACTGGAGACAACAAAATGCAGAAATACAGAGTTGAAATTGAGATGATTTGTTTAGTACTCAATCCATGCAAGTGATTTTGAATTTCCTCGTACTGAAGTGACACCAAAGAAGATACAGTCCAAATCCGTATGGTTGATGTCCCTGATGTTGAGCACAAAATATTCCAGAATAGTTTATGTAATTTAATTTTTGGAAAGGATAAGTTGTTTTTAGAAGAACTGTAACTAAACGAGTCTTTGGATGACTTGATCTCTTGTTATATTTGAGATAATATCTTGACAATATGGCCTGGAATTTTTTTCTTTCTGATCTCTTTTATGAAGCAAGAGATAAAAGAACTTCTTCTTGAATAGTCCAGCAACATAAGTACTATAACCGCAGTTTGTTAATATTATAGTTATTTTTTAAGACTTCCAGAATAAAATGTGTGCTATAAATTCTTTGTTATCATAAATTTACTTGCTCACTTCAGTATAACCTTATCCCTAAAATCTCACTGATTGAGTTATGTGTAGGGACAGATACAAGGACAATTTTGAAAGTTCAGATTAAGTTTAAGGGAAAAATATTTACTTTCCACCAGTCTAAAATATCCAACTCAAGGTTGTAGATAAGCTCCGAAGAGCTAATTCTTCAATCATCAGTAATGCTGCCCCTGGTTGGAAATGTAAGTGAAAGTCCACAGATTTATCCCACAGTCTGCCATTTACCATTATTGGACCATGATTATAAATGAGTTTGACCAGATATTTTCCTCTTTGATTCAGACAGTTATTCCTGGAGAAGTGCCTTAAAAGGAAGAATCTGACAATTGCTGTTTTCTGATAGATGTAGCTCTGGTGGAACTTCTGCCAATCCTGGCATTCAAGTCCTCTGAAATTATGTCAGCTAACGCATACTTAGAAAACATAAAGTTCAGAAGCCTGCCAAATTACCGTATGATTTGAAGTATCAGTATGTACATTGTAGGAAAAACGTATGTGTTAAAACCCAAATCAGCCTTGCCAGGAGCTGGATTAGTCCATAAATTCCATAGCTTATAAATATGATTTTTACTCAGTAAGTGCCATCTATGTGCTGGCCACCATGCGAGAAGTTTTCATGACAAAGTTTCTCCATTCACCTCTGCAACAATCCTTTGAAGTAGTCACTGTGGTCTCCCGTTTAGAGATGAAGAAGAGCTAATGTCCAAAGTCATCTTTCTAGTAATTGTTGGAGCCAGGATTTAATCCAGGTCTTTTGACAATAAATCTACCCTTTTGGCATTATACCATTCTCCCTCCTAAAACTCCAATTTCAGGAAATCAAGCTTGGTGTGTCAATCTGAGTTCATCGTTTTCCTTCCCAATTTAGCTCCTTCTGTTGAAAACTCACCATCCCTCTTGTCTCCTGTCCCCATGACCAATCAAATGTCAACTCCTATGAATCCTATCTTCAAATTCCTTGTTATTCAGTGTGCTCCTTGGGCCAGCATCATTGGTACCACTTGGGATCTTGTTATAAATGCAACATTGCAGGCCCCACTCAAACCTACCAAACCAGAACCTGTATTTTTATAAGATCCCCAGTCATTCATACAATGAAGTTTGAAAAGTATGTTTCTAGGCTAAGTGGCCCCTCTCCATTCCTGCTACCACCATTACTCATCAGGTTCTTAGTGTCTCTGATTCAGAGTGTTTAATAATCCCTTAACTAGTCTTCCTCACTTTGGGTCTCTCCCTAATTCTTCACCACCCAATTCCTATTGGTAAACCACCAACACATTGATTTTTCCAAAGAAAAAATTGAGTCAGTCACTCTCCTCCATCCCCTGGCTCAAAAACTTCCACTTGCTCCTCAGAGCCTATGAAAAATAATAATAATAGTTAACAGTGACATACTTTGTGCCATATATTTTATAAGTCCTTTACATAAACTAACTCTTTTACTCCTTACATCAACTATGAAATTGGTACTATTATTACCTCCATTTTAGAGATGAGAAAACTGAGACTGAGCAAGATTAAATAATTTGCCCAAGATCATGAAGCTAGTAAATAGTAGAAGCAGGATTAAGGCTCCCCCAAACTCCTTAGCCTGGCCTCATATGTCCTTCACAGTTACATTAAAAAGGAAGGGAGAGTTTTTGTCCATGCATCCACTCTTTGCCAGAAACTTAGCTAGAAATGTCCACTTGACCACCCCTCACAACAACCCCACAGCAAGGTTTTGATGTTATTATCCAATTTTTATAGATGAAACTAGGAATTAGAGAAAACTGAACCAAAGTTCAGTTAACTCCAGGCCAATATAATTTCCACTCTATAGCTCTATTATTCCTTCCACCTAGGACGTGTTCCCTACATCTCTGAGTGCCCAGATTTTACTCTTTTAAGACCAGTATAAATCTTACACACAAATTTTTCCCTTTTCCTCCAATTTGGAAGTACTCTTGCCCTCCTCTGAAAATTTAATATCTCTTTACCTCCTTTTTCCTTTGGTGCTACTTTGTATTTTTTTCTGGTTATCTCTGTATATGTATAACGAGGTATATGCATGAACATCTTCAGAATACTGGACTCTACTTCCTTTCAGTCACTCTGATTATTGTTCCTGAAGTTTCAGAAGATTAATCTAAGGAGACCAATTAAATTAGAACCATGATATTAATAAAATTTAATATAAATTCATGAACAGAAAAAAAATACAAGTGTGATCATTTGGAATTGAAATAAGAATTATTATCCTGGATAAGACAGAATTTGAGAAACAGGCAAAAATTTATATTTACTATTTAATCTCTTCCCATAAAATCAAGCAAGTCCCTGTTATGTTTTGATTTTCATGCAAGATGTTTTCTGGATTTTCCACCAACTCATCAGTTATTTTCTGTCACTTTGCTTACATCTTTCATTCTGTTTTATTTTTCCTGACAGCTTTCACCTGTTACAAACAATCCTTTCAGATAGCTCCATTCTGATAATAATTCCAAAATTACCTCAATATAATTCCAAACTTTTCTTACTACCTGACATCGAACATTCCCACAAATAGCCCACTTTAAATTAAAAGGGGTATGAAGGGAAAAGGAGAGAAGACTTGGCTTAAATATTCTTTTAAGGACTTCTGTTGTGGTAGTTCCTGCAACACTAAAAATCCATTGGCAAGTAAATTTAAAAGTTTACCAGCCCGTGTTAATTATATTGAAATAAAAAAGATCTTGCCATTTGCAACGACATGGATGGAACTGGAGGGTGTTATGCTGAGCGAAATAAGTCAATCAGAGAAAGACATGTATCATATGACCTCACTGATATGAGGAATTCTTAATCTCAGGAAACAAACTGAGGGTTGTTAGGGGGGGTGGGAGGGATGGGGTGGCTGGGTGATAGACATTGGGGAGGGTATGTGCTATGGTGAGCACTGTGAAGTATGCAAGACTGTTGAATTACAGATCTGTACCTCTGAAACAAATAATGCAATATATGTTAAGAAAAAAAAAAAAGCTTATCAGTCCATTATTTTTCCAAGATATATGTCACATACTAGATTGTCAACCAAATAATAAATTTTACACATTTTGCTATTCATACTTATTTATCATTATTACTGATATCCAATAGAGAGCTTTGTAGTCTAGAGCTGAATGCAATTTTATAACTCAATAAGTATTAGCATACTGGCAGCAACCAAAAAACTTTCATTTCCTCTTTCACTGATGTTGACTCTCAAATCTAAATAAAGGTCAATCTTAATTATTCTAGTAATTCCTTTTTTTAAATGTACTTCAAAAAACAGAGCTCTGAAGTGTATTTCTAAAGGTGTCCTAAGATATACTTTAAGAATAGGATATAGTATGCAGCTTTGACCTAAATCCTTTCCAGAAAGAGCATCTCACACTGGTTTCCATGGAACACCTTCTAGGACAAATTGTAAGGTATTTATTTTAAGCCAAAGGAATCCCCAAAAGCCAAAACAAACTTCAGATGTATTGCATTTTTTTCTATTCTGCTCAAAAGAGAATTGGAACTAAGTGAAAGTATCACACACAGTGCCATGAACTCCAAAAAGCCTTGGAGTTTATATCATTTAATGGCATAGAATATATATCCCATGAGAGGAGGCACCTTGACTTTTTTTGTTCATTGCAGATTGTCCAGCATCTAGCACAATGCCTACAGTTTAATACTTGCCTAATAAATACTTGTTGAGTAAATGAACAAACTCCCTTCATTTCACAGATGAGGAAATTGGAAGCCAAGCAGTCAAATGACCTAACCAAAGTCACACCGTAACTCTGAAGCTGTCCCAGCACTAGAATTTCAGGCTACAATCCCTCATTTGGTATCATTTCCACTGGTTGCAACATAAGCAAATGCAGGTGTCAGGTAGGGAGAGAAATGAATGAAAGTATGAAAATAAAGTAGAAGCCTAGAGACTTTTTTCAAATATCTCATCAGAAGCCAAAAATAAAGTTGTAATTGTAAATAGCATTGGGAAAGGAATAATAAAAAACAAAATTTTTTAATTAAAACTCTTCCAAAAGCAAACAAGCAAACAAAAACCCCACCTGTCTGATTAATAACCAAAACAGCAATTACAAAAAAATCAGTTTTTAATAATAGAAAAGTAGTCCATATAAGGAAAACAAGGAAGCTAACAAACATAGCCCATTAACTATAAAACTGAAAACTAGACCAAATATAATTTGAGAAATACTTTGAAATTGACTCCAAAGGCAATAAAACACTTTTTATAACACATTAAAAAAATACTGGGCTGAAGAATCTGAATAACAAAAAAAGGTACACTTATCAAAAGATCAGATAGCAAACTGGGTAAATGAATCACTTTCCTTGGTCTTCCCGGGGGAAAAAAGCCAGAAGGGAGGTTCATGCATCATAAATATCTTTTGAAACATACAAGTCAGGCCTACTATATCAAATAGTGGCAAATGTCAATGAGTGAGCAGGAAAGGGGCAAAGAGGTTTCGATGTATGTAAAGTACACAATTATGCAACTGAGGAGATAAAGCTACTCTCAAACCTCTACCAGGACACCACACCTACCCAGAAAAGGACACAGAAATTCCCTGAAGGGTACTGCCTCAGTGTGATACTGCAGCCCAAAATTCTACTAAAATACTACTGAAGAGCATCAAATAGAGGAAAACAGGCAAGAAACTCACCTATTTCTATTAAAAACTGTGATTTATCCATGCTGGAAGAAAACATACATTTCTGACTACTGGTGTTAAGATTATTATAACAGGGAGTGCCTGGTGGCTCAGTTAAGCATCTGCCTTAGGCTCAGGTCATGATCTCAGGGTCTTGGGATGGAGCGCTGCATCAGGCTCCATGATAAGCAGGGAGTCTGCTTCTCCCTCTCCCTCTGTCCCTCCCCTCCACTCGTGCTTTCTCTCTCTCTCAGATAAATAAATAAAATCTTTTTAAAAAAATACATGGAGTTTAAATAACATGCTACTAAACAATGAATGGATCAATCAAGAAATCAAAGAAGAAAAAAAATACATGGAGTCGAATAAAAATGAAAACGCGAAGGTCCAAAATCCCTGGGATGCAACAAAAGCTGTTCTAGGAAGGAAGTTTATAGCAATACAGGCTTACCTCAACAAGCAAGAAAAATCGCAAAGACCCTTACACCTAAATAACCCTAACCTTATACTTAAAGGAGCTACAAAAAGAACAAAGAAAACCCAAAACCAGTAGAAGAAAGGAAATAATACAGATTAGAGCAGAAATAAACAAAATAGAAACTAAAGAAACAGTAGAAGGGGTCAATGAAAACAGGAGCTGCTTCTTTGAAAAAAATCAACAAAATTGATAAACCTTTAGCCAGACTCATGAAAGAAAAAAAGAAAGAAAGAAAAGAAAGAAAAAGGAAGGAAGCAAGCAAGCAAGTGGGCTCAGATAAAAACAGAAATGAGAGAGGAGAAATAACAACTGACACCACAGAAATAAAAAGGATTTTAAGAGAATATTATGAAAAACTATATGCCAACAAATTGGACAACCTATAAGAAATGGATAAATTCCTAGAAACATATAACCCTCCAAAACTGAATCCAGAAGAATAGACAATTTGAACAAACTGATTATCAGCAATGACATTGAATCGGTGATCAAAAAACTCCCAACAAACAAAAGTCCAGGACCAGATGGCTATACAGATGAATTCTACCAAACATTTAAAGAAGAGATAATACCTATTCTTCTCAAATTATTCCAAAAAATAGAAGAAGAAAGAAAGTTTCCAAATTCATTTTATGAGGCTAGCATTACCCTGATACCAAAACAAGATAAAGTCACCACTAAAAAAAGAGAACTACAGGCCAATATCTCTGATGAACACTGATGCAAAAATCCTCAACAAAATATTAACAAACTGAATCCAACAATACACTAAAAAACTCATTTACCACAATCAAGTGGGATTTATTCCTGCATTGCAAGTGTGGCTCAATATTTGCAAATCAATCAATTTGATACACCACATCAACAAGAAATAAGATAAAAACCATATGATCATTTCAAAAGATGCAGAAAAAGCATTTGACAAAGTACAACATCCATTCATGATAAAAACACTCAACAAAGTAGGTTTTAAGGGAACATACCTCAACATAATAAAGGCCATATATGAAAAAACCCACAGCTAACATCATCCTTAATGGGGAATAACTGAGAGGTTTTCCCATAAGATCAGAAACAAGACAAGGATGTCCACTCTCACCATTTTTATTCAGCATGGTACTGGAAGTCCTAGCCACAGCAGTCAAACAAGAAGAAATAAAAGGCATCCAAATTGGTAAGGAAGAAGTAAAACTTTCACTATTTGCAGATGACATGATACTATATATAGAAAACCCTATATGGTGAATAACATAACATAATAAAATAAAATTTAAAACAAAAAAAATAGTCTAAATATTCTTGCCATAAAAAAAAAAAAAGAAAACCCTAAAGGCTCCACCAAAAAGCTACTAGAACTGATAAATGAATTCAGTAAAGTCGTGAGATACAAAATCAATATACAGAAATCTGTTGCATTTCTATATACTAATAATGAAGCACCAGACAGAGAAATTAAGAAAACAATCCCATTTACAATTACACCAAAAATAATAAAATACCTAATAATAAACTTAACCAAGGAGGTGAAAGACTCTGAAAACTATAAAACATTGATGAAAGAGATTGAAGATGACACAAAGAAATGGAAAGACATTCTATGATTATGGATAGGAAGAAAAAAATACTGTTAAAATATCTATAGAACCCAAAGCAATCTACACCAAAATACACAATAGCATTTGTCACAGAATTAGAACAAATAATCCTAAAATTTGTATGGAACCATGAAAGATCCCAACTAGCCAAAGCAATCTTGAAAAAGAAGAACACAACACAATCCTGGATTTCAAGATATACTGCAAAGCTGTAGTAATCAAAACAGTATGTACTAGAACAAAAATAGATACATAAATCAATAAAAGAGAATAGAGAGCCCAGAAATAAACCCATGATCATATGGTCAATTAATCTATGACAAAGGAAGCAAAAATATACAGTGGGAAGAAGTCTCTTCAACAAATGGTGTGGGGAAAACTGGACAGCTACATGCAGAAGAATGAAACTGGACCACTTTCTAACACCAAACACAAAAATAAACTCAACTGGACCACTTTCTAACACCATATACAAAAATATATTCAAAATGGGTTAAAGACCTAAATGTGAGAGCTGAAACCATAAAAATTTTTACAAGAGAGCACAGGCAATAATTTCTTTGACATCAGTTGTAGCAACATTTTTCTAGATATGTCTCCAGAGGCAAGGGAAACAAAAGCAAAAATAAACTATTAGGACTACATCAAAATAAAAAGCTTCTGCAAAAGAAAACAAAGCTTCTACAAAAGAAACAGCAAAAGAAACAACCAATAAAACTAAAGACAACCTACTGAATGGGAGAAGATATTTTCAAATGATATATCTGATAAGGTGTTAGTGTCCAAAATATATAAAGAACTTACACTACTCAACACCAAAAAAACCAAATAATCCAGTTAAAAATGGGTAGAAGGCAGGTCACCTGGGTGGCTCAGTCAGTTGAGCATCTGACATCTTGATCTCCACTCAGGTCTTGATCTCAGGGTCATGAGTTGAAGCCCCAGGTTGGGCTCCACACTGGGCATGGAGCCTACCCCCCCAAAAAAGGGGATGCAGAAAACATGAATAGAAATTTCTCCAATGAAGACATCCAGATGGCCAATAGGCACATGAAAAGATACTCAATATCATTAATCATCAGAAAAATAGAAATAAAAGCCACAATGAGATATCACCTCACACCTGTCAGAATGACTAAAATCAAAAACACAAGAAACAACAAGAGTTGGTGAGGATATAGAAAAAAAAGAACCCTCATGCACTGTTGGTAGGAATGCAAACTGGGGCAGCCACTGTCGAACACACTTTGGAAGTTCCTCAAAAAATTAAAAATAGAATTAACATATGATCCAGTAATTCTACCACTGAGATTTACCCAAAGAATATGAAAACACTAATTTGAAAAGATATGTGCACCTCTATGTTTGTTGCAGCATTATTTACAATAGCCAAAATATGGAAGCAGCCCAAGTGTCCATCGATAAATGAATGGATAAAGAACATGTGGTATAGGGGCACCTGGGTGGCTCAGTTGGTTAAGCATCTGACTCGCAGATTTCAGCTCAGGTCATGATCTCAGAGTCATGAGATTGAGCCCTGTGCCCTATGCCAGATTCTCTCTCTCCCTCTTGATCTCTCCCTCTTCCCTTCCCCCCACTGCTCATGCTCTCTCTCTCTCTCTCTCAAAAAAGAAAAAAAAGATGTGATATATATTTTTATACATATTTTATATATATATATATTACTCAGTCATGAAAAAGAATGAAATCTTGCCAATTGCAACAACATGAATGGATCTAGATGGTATAATGCTAAATGAAATAAGCCAGAGAAAGACAAATACCATCTGATTTCACTCATATGTGCAATTTAAGAAACAAAATAAATGAACAAAGAAAAAAGGAAACATACAAATAATACATTATATGTTAATAAAAATTTTTTTTTAATTATAAATAAATAAATAATAATAAAAAGAAAAAAGGAAACAAAAAAACCCAGACTCCTAAATATAGAGAACAAACTGATGGTTACCAGAGGAAAGGTAGGTGGGGGATGGGTGAAATAGGTGAAGGGGATTAAGAGTACACTTATGGTCATAAGCACTGAGTAATGTATAGAATTGCTGAATTGTACACCTGAAACCAATATAACACTGTATGTTAATTATACTGGAATTAAAAATTAATTAATTAATTAATTTAAAAAATATTTTAACCACCACGTTATATTGCCTTCCCTAACCTTAATCTTACCCATTCATTTTTCCCCTTTGGGCGTGGCTGAATTGGTTTGCCTGAATCACACCATGATATAACAAATTAAGCAGCTCTAATTCTAAATACAAGCAGGAGGAACTGTGCCTTCCTTGACTTTGTGTCTCCAAAGCCTGACCATTCATTGCCTTATACAATGTTCGTTAGGTGTTTGGTAAATTGAAATAGGTTGGATAGAAATAATGCATATTGTAGTATTACAGCATCTTCCTGTGTCTGGATACACAAAGCCTGTGCTTTCAAAAATTGAGGCTTAAAGGACTGTAAGAGATAAAGGTCAGACTTTTCTACAATGGATACAGCAGCTGCTGTAGTAGTAGTAGTAGTAGTAGTAGTAGTAGTGGTGGTGGTGGTGATAGTAGTAGTAGCAGTAGTAGTAGTAGTGGTGGTAGTAGTAGTAGTGGTGGTGGTGGTAGTAGTAGTGGTGGTAGTAGTAGTGGTGGTGGTGGTGGTAGTAGTGGTGGTGGTAGTAGTAGTGGTGGTGGTGGTGGTGGTAGTAGTAGTGGTGGTGGTGGTGGTAGTAGTAGTGGTGGTAGTGGTGGTGGTGGTGGTGGTAGTAGTAGTAGTGGTGGTGGTGGTAGTAGTAGTGGTGGTGGTAGTAGTGGTGGTGGTAGTAGTAGTAGTGGTGGTGGTAGTAGTAGCAGCAGTAGTGGTGGTGGTAGTAGTAGTGGTAGTAGTGGTGGTGGTGGTAGTAGTAGTGGTAGTGGTGGTGGTAGTAGTAGTGGTGGTGGTGGTAGTAGTGGTGGTGGTAGTAGTAGTAGTGGTGGTGGTGGTGGTGGTGGTAGTAGTAGTAGTGGTGGTGGTGGTGGTGGTGGTGGTAGTAGTGGTAGTAGTGGTAGTAGTGGTGGTGGTTGTGGTAGTAGTAGTGGTAGTAGTGGTGGTAGTAGTAGTAGTGGTGGTGGTGGTAGTAGTAGTAGTAGTAGTAGTAGAACAGGATCAGTGGGTCCCAAAAAAACAGTGCATTGGGCAGAGTTTCAGGTTGCAAACAATAAAGCCAACCCTGGCTAATTACTAAGAAAAAATGAATTGATTAAAAGTTATTGGACAGTTCATAGCATCAACACAAAGACTGAAGAAGTAGGCTCAAAATATTAGCAGAAGCCAGGAAAATATAGGTAACCAGAACCACTGCCAAAGGCATATGCTGGGAAGAGCCTGGTTAGGTGCTAAGCCATCACCACTGAATGTTGGATGGGCACCACCTGCAGCTTAGGGAACTCTGCTAAAACTGCGGACACAACCACAGCTGGATGCCGGATGCCACAGGCACCACCCACCACCACAAGAAATTCTAAACTGACCCTGCTTCTTTAGGTAACTCAACACATTCCAATTCTTAGGCAGGAGACTCTATTACAACTGAAGCTAGCCAGCCTAAACTCAAGCTGTAAGGAAGAAAACAAACACTGACTTTTTGGCTTCAACTTTGGGGTGGACTCTGCTTCTCCCCAAGTCTCAAACAAGATTCCAAAAACATAGGAAGTGAATTTGAATGTGGGTGACCACAATTTAAAAAAAAGATATGTATTTACTATGAAATCTGAGAAAGGGATCTAGAACTAGATTAGGACTGCCCTCCTAGCTAAGGGAGTCTCCAAAATCTAGTAAGGGGGACAAACAAAAAACAAACAAAACGACCAAAATCTAGTAAGGAATAACTACACCTCCAAGTGAACTGTTTCTCAAGTGGAAGGCATTCCTGGGAAAGGGAGCATGAACTGTATCAGTGCTGAAGAGGGTCATTACCACAGGGGTCCCATGAAGGGAGGCACATTTCCTACATCATAGACTGGCAATTATGGCTTCCCTCCCTTCAAAGTCCCTGAAGTTATGACATGCCTGTGGCCATCATGTCCTGCCACCCCTGTTACAGACATTTGCTGATTACTTCCTCCTAGGCTGCAGTGAAGCTTCTGATGCCCTTCCTAATAATGGTGATGGTTACATTCACGGAGTATCCAGAGCTGTGCTAAAGGCTTTACATGTTCTAAGTCATTCTATTTTCACAAAAACCCTATGAAGTAGGTACCGTGATTACACTCATTTTAGGCATGAAGAAAGTAAGGCAGAGAGGTTACTTAACTTGCCTAAGGACACACGAAAGCCAGCAGTGCCAAGGCTGGAACCAGGCAGTCTGGCTACAGAACCTGTCCTCTTCACCACCTCCATTTTGAGAGAATTTCCAGCAAGCCCTACTGGACTGCTGCTTTATATCATTTATTTCCTTGATCAGATCAACCACTACAGAAAATGAGCATTTTACACATCCAGCATAATACCGACATGTCCACTTTCACACCTTTATCAGTCCCCGTGCATCAAATCTCTTTATCAGAATGAGACAGTGGAAACAACACTGGAAAGAGAAAGAACACAGTAGAAAGAACAAGCAAACAGGGTGGGGAGTCCCACTCACAGGCTCTAGCTGTGAGCCTTTGATGGATCTCAATATGTTGCACTCCATCCCAGTTAAAGGAACTGTATTACCATAGTGGTCAGAACGGCAATAAATGTATGTATACACTTTGTACATACTATGCATATACTATGTATATACTTCTTTGTTTCCATTGCATTCTGTGGTCTGGATGTCCCTGTTCATTTCAGGGCCAGGAAAGCTCAGACTCATCCCCCGGCCCACAGTTCCCAGGCAAACTTCTTTTTCTCATTCTTTGTTACCTTCTTTCAGGAAGTGGCCATCCTCAGTTTAAAAAACCAAAAACATTCCATCCATGATCCCTCTCTATAAAGATTATATATTTCAGGCAGGGATCAATCAGGAAAACAGGACCATTCTAAGTAGTAAAGGAGAAAGAATTCAATGCAGAGAATTCTTTATACAAGTAACAGAAGAGCCCCTAAGTCAAAGAGCACAGTGAAGCGACTCAAGAGCTTCCCAACAAGAAGCCACTACCACCCGTAGGCTGGAGGGACAAAAGAAGGAGGTAGTGATATGGGTGCCCAGAGTTTAGGGTCACTGGGAAAAGCAGAGACCATGGCAGGCATGGCTGATGAGAACTAAAGTCACAGAGAAGACTGCAGCTACTTTTGAGGATGCTGACCATGGCCCAGAAGAGGAGAAACCCCCTGGGCTCTCCTTTTTCTTGCTCTTCTCTGTCCTGTCTACACCTCCCATGCTGTAACCCAGCTGATAGAGGAGCCTGAGAAAAGATCCTGCCAGGGCAGCCCCATTGTGACACAGAGTAAATCAGGGGAAGGCCAAGGAATGGATCTGAGAGCAAACAGACCATGGACAGCACATGCTTCAGTATTCAAAACACATTTGTTAGAGGATTATTTGATTTCTAAAACTAAATGAATTTATATGTATCAATGAATACATAGTATTTTTATATAAAAATATTTCTCAGCGGGCACCTGGGTGGAACAGTCAGTTAAGCACCAGAATCTTGGTTTCGGAGCAGGTGGTGATCTCAGGATCGTGAGATCGAACCCCGCATCCCGCTCTGTGCTCAACGGGGAGTCTGCTTGAGATTCTTTCTCTCCCTCTCCCTTTGCCCCACCCCACCCCCACCCCATGCTCTCTATCTCTCTGTATCTCTCAAATAAATAAACAAATCTTTAAAAAAATAAATTTCTGAGATAATAATCACTATTTCAAATCAGCAATGTTTGAGGCAGCCCTATATATTATTTGTAATTTATTATGTGGTGGTAACACATTTATGTTTAAGCTGGTTGTTTAATGAAGTATATATAATCCATTTAGTAATATATAATCAGTTCTCATTAATATATTTGATGTCCTCTTTTTTCCATTTTGCTATTTATTTTTTCCAATATCTTAGCATGAAACTTTCAACCATAGAGAAAAGTTGAAAAAACTCTACAGTGAACATCCATACACATACCTACTGGATTTTATAATTAACATTTTGCCATGGTTGCTTTATCACATATCTACCCATCTTTGCATCCGTCTACCCATCCATCAATCTATCTTATTTTTTTTTTTGTTTTAAAGTTTTTATGTTAATTCCAGTTAACATAGTGTTATATTAGTTTCAGGTGTAAAATACAGTGATTCAACAATTCTAGACATCACCCAGAGCTCATCACGACAAGTGCACTCCTTAATCCCCATCACCTATTTAACCCATCCTCCCACCCACCTCCCCTCTGTAACCATCAGTTTGTTTTCTACAGTTAAAGAATCTGTTTCCTGATTTGTCTCTCTCTCTCTTTTTTTTCCTTTGCTCATTTGTTTTGTTTCTTAAATTCCATATATGAGTGAGATCATATGGTATTTGTCTTTCTCTGGCTTACTTATTTCACTTATCATTATACTCTCTAGCTCTATCCATGTTATTGCAAATGGCAATATTTTATTCCTTTTTATAGTTCATTAATATATATACATATATACACGATGGAATATTATTCAGCCATAAACATATATACAGCCATATGCATATATATGTATATATATGCCACTTCTTCTGTATCCATTCATTAACTGATGGATGCTTGGGCTGCTTCCATAATTTGGCTATTGTGAATAATGCTGCTATGAATATAGAGGTGCATGTATCCCTTTGAATTAGTGTTTTGTATTCTTTGGGTAAATACCCAGTAGTGTGATTGCTGGATCATAAGGTAGTTCTATTTTTAAATTTTTGAGGAACCTCTATACTGTTTTCCACAGTGGCTCCACCAGTTTGCTTTTCTACCAACAGTGCATGAGGGTTCCTTTTTTTCCACATCCTCACCAACACCTATTGTTTCTTGTGCTGTTGATTTTAGCCATTCTGACAGGTGTGAGGTGATATCTCATTTTAGTTTTGATTTGCATTTCCCTGATGGTAAGTGATGATGAACATCTTTTCATGTGTCTGTTGGCCATCTGGATGTCTTCTTTGGAGAAATGTCTGTGCATGTCTTCTGCCCATTTTTTAATTGGATTATTTGGGTTTGTTTGTTTTTTGTTGTTTTTTTTTTTTTTTTTTTGGTATTGAGCAGAATAAGTCCTTTATATATTTTGGATACTAACCTTTTATTGGATATGTCATTTGCAAATATCTTCCCAGTTTCTTTTGCGTATTGCTGTCCAGTTTTCCCAACACCACTTGTTGAAAGGACTGTCTTTTTCCCATTGGATATTGTTTCCTGCTTTGTTGAAGATCAATTGATCATATAGTTGTGGGTTTATTTCTGGGTTTTCTATTCTGTTCCATTGATCTATGTGCCTATTCTTGTGCTGGTACCATTCTGCTTTGATAACTACAACTTTGTAGTACATCTTGAAGTCCGGAATTGTCATGTCTCTAGCTTTGCTTTTCTTTTTCTTTTTTTTTTTTTTTTTAAGATTTTATTTATTTATCTGACAGAGAGAGACACAGCGAGAGAGGGAACACAAGCAGGGGGAGTGGGAGAGGGAGAAGCAGGCTTCCCACAGAGCAAGGAGCCCAATGTGGGGATCGATCCTAGGACCCCGGGATCATGACCTGAGCTGAAGGTAGCGGCTTAACCAACTGAGCTACCCGGGCACCCCTGCTTTTCTTTTTCAAGATTGCTTTGGCTAGTTGGGGTCTTTTGTGGTTCTATACAAATTTTAGGATTATTTATTCTAATTCTGTGACAAATGCTGTTGGTATTTTTATAGGGATTGCATTAAATGTGTAGATTGCTTCAGGTTCTATAAACATTTTAACAGTATTTGTTCTTCCTATCCATGATCATAGAATATCTTTCCATTTCCTTGTGTCATCTTCAGTTTCTTTCATCAGTGTTTTCAATTTTTCACAGTATAGGTCTTCCACCCCCTTGGTTATATTCCTAGGCATCTTATTATTTTTGGTGTAATTGTAAATGGGATTGTTTTCTTAATTTCTCTTTCTGGTGCTTCATTATTAGTGTATAGAAATGCAATAGATTTCTGTATATTGATTTTGTATCCTGTGATTTTACTGAATTCATTTATCAGTTCTAGTAGCTTTTTGGTGGAGCCTTTAGGGTTTTCTATATATAGTATCATGTCATCTGCAAATAGAGTTTTACTCCTTCCTTACCAATTTGGATGCCTTCTTGTTTGATTGCTGTGGCTAGGACTTCCAGTACTATGCTGAATAAAAATGGTGAGAGTGGACATCCTTGTCTTATTTCTGATCTTATGGGAAAACCTCTCAGTTATTCCCCATTAAGGATGATGTTAGCTGTGGGTTTTTCATATATGGCCTTTTTTATGTTGAGGTATGTTCCCTCAAAACCTACTTTGTTGAGTGTTTTTATCATGAATGGATGTTGTACTTTGTCAAATGCTTTTTCTGCATCTATTGAAATAATCATACGGTTCTTGTCCTTTCTCTTATTGATGTGATGTATCATGTTGATTGATTGGCAAATATTGAACCACACTTGCAATGCAGGAATAAATCCCACTTGATCATGGTGAATGACTTTTTAAAATGTATTGTTGGATTAGATTTGCTAGTATTTTGTTGAGAATTTTTGCATCAGTGTTCATCAGGGATATTGGCCTGTAGTTCTTTTTTAGTGTCTTTTTAAAAAATATTTTATTTATTTATTTGACAGGGAGAGAGAGAGGACAAGCACGAGCAGGGGGAGTGGCAGAGGGAGAGGGAAAAGCAGGACCCCCACCAAGCAGGGAGCCCAATGCGGGGCTCAATCCCAGGACCCTGGAATCATGACGTGAGCTGAAGGCAGATGCTTAAACAACCAAGCCACCCAGGAGCGTTTTGGTGGTGTCTATCTCATTTTGGTATCAGGGTAATGCTAGCCTCATAAAATGAATTTGGAAGTTTTCCTCCCTTTCTATTTTTTGGAATAGTTTGAGAAGAATAGGTATTAACTCTTCTTTAGATGTTTGGTAGAATTCACCTGTGAAGGCATTCAATCCTGGACTTTTGTTTGTTGGGAGTTTTTTGATTACTGATTCAATTTCTTTTTTTAATATTTCATTTATTTATTTGAGAGAGAGAGAGCACAAGGAGGTTGAGTGGCAGAGGGATAAGGAGAAGCAGGCTCCCTGTTGAGCAGGGATCCTGTCATGGGGCTCAATCCCAGGACCCCAGGATCTCAACCAGAGCCAAAGGCAGACGCTTAACCAACTGAGCCACCCAGGTGCCCCAACTGATCCAATTTCTTTGCTGGTTATCAGTATGTTAAAGTTTTCTATTTCTTCCTGTTTCAGTTTTGGTAATTTACATGTTTCTAGGAATTTATCCATTTCGTCTACATTGTCCAATATAGTTTTTCATATTCTCTTACAATTGTATTTCTATGGTATTGGTTGTATTTCTCCTCTCTCATTTTGTGATTTTATTTATTTGGGTACATTTCTTTTTGATAAGTCTGGCTATAGGTGTATCGATTTTTTTTTTTTTCCCAAAAAACCAGCTCCTGGTTTCATTCATCTTTTCTATTGTTTTTTGTTTGTTTGTTTGTTTAGTTTCTACATCATTTATTTCTGCTCTAATATTATTATTAGGAAGGAAGGAATCCTTCCTTCTGCTGGTTTTAGGTTTTGTTTGTTGTTCATTTTGTAGCTCCTTTGGGTGTAAGGTTATGTTGTTTATTTGGTGTTTTTCTTGCTTCTTGAGCTAGGCCTATATTGCTATAAACTTCCCTCTTAGAACCACTTTTGCTGCATCCCAAAGGTTTTAGACCGTTGTGTTTTCATTTTCATTTGTTTCCATGTACTTTTTTATTTCTTCTTTTATTTACTGGCTGACTCATTCATTGTTTAATAGCATGTTATTTACCTCCATGTATTTGTGGTCTTTCCAGATTTTTTCTTGCAGTTGACTTGTCCTTTCATAATGTTGTCATCAGAAACCATGCATGGTATGACTTCAGTCTTCTCGAATCTGTTCAGGCTTGTTTTGTGGGCTAATATGTGATCTATTCTGGAGAATGTTCCATGTGCACTTGGAAAGAATATGTAGTCTGCTGTTTTAGGATGGAATGTTCTGAATATAGCTGTTAAATTCATCTGGTCCAGTGTGTCATTCAAAGCCACTGTTTCCTTGCTGATTTTCTGTTTAGATGATCTGTCCATTGATGTAAATGGGATGTTAAAGTCCCCTACTACTATTGTATTATTATTGATCAGTTCCTTTATGCTTATTACTGTTTTATGTATTTGTGTGCTCCTATGTTGGGTGCATAAATATTTACAATTTTTATATCTTCTTGTTGGATTGTCCCCTTTATTATCATAGTGTTCTTCTTTGTTTCTTGTTGCAGTCTTTGTTTTAAAGTCTACTTTGTTCAATATAAATATTGCTAAGTATTGCCACTCCAGCTTTCTTTTGACATCCATTTGCATGATAAATGTTTCTCCATCTCCTCACTTCCAATCCTCAGATATCTTTAGGTCTAAAATGAGTCTCTTGTAGGCAGCATACAGATGGGTCATTTTTTTTTTTTTATCCACTCTGTCACCCTGTGTCTTTTGATTGGAGTTTTTAGTCCATTTACATTCAAAGTAATTACTGGTAGATATGTATTTATTGTCATTTTATTATTTGTTTTGTAGTTATTTTTGAAGATTTTCTCTGATCCTTTCCTGTCTTTCATGGTTTGCTGATTTTCTTTAGTGATATATTTGGATTTCTTTCTCTTTATTCTCTGTATACTTATTAGTGGATTTTGATATATGGTTACCATTAGGTTTGTATATAAGCTCTTTTACATATAATAGTCTACATTAAGTTGATGGTCATTTAAGTTTGAACCTATTCTTTACTTCTCTCCTCCCCACATTTAGGTATATTTTGTTACATTTTACATCCTTTTATTTTTGGGGTTCCTTGACTGATTTTTTACAGAAATGTTCATTTTTATTGCCATTGTGTTTCCTATCTTCATACTGTCATTTTTTGTCTTTCCTTTCCACTCAAAGAGTCCCCTTTAATATTTTTTGCAGGGCTGGTTTAGTGATCATGAACTCCTGTAGTTTTTGTTTGCCTGGGAAACTCTTTATCTCTCCTTCTATTCTGAATGATAGCCTTGCTGGATAGAGTATTCTTGGCTGCAGATTTTTCCCATTCAGCACTTTGAATATATCATTCCACTGTCTTCTGGCTTGGAAAGTTTCTGCTGAAAAATCTCCTGCTAGCCTTATAGGTTTTCCCTTGTAAGTTACTATCTTCTTTTGTCTTGTTGTTTTAAATTTTTTTTCTTTTTCTTTTTTTTAAGTAGGCTCTACACCTAGTGTGGAGCCCAATGTGGGGCTTGAACTCATGACCCTGAGAACAAGACCTGGGAGCTGAGATCAAGTTGGATGCCTAACCGACTGAGCCACCTAGGTGCCTCTAAAAATTTTTTTAATCACTATATTTTGCCAATTTAATTAGAATATGTCTTGGTGAGGATCTGCTTTTATCGACTCTGATGGGAGTTTTCTGTGCCTCCTAGATCTGGAGGCACAGATCTCCTGTTTCCTTCTCCAGATTGGGGAGGTTCTCAGCTATTATTTCATCAAATAAATGTTCTGCCCTATTTTCTCTCTCTTCTTCTGGGACTCCTATAATACAAATGTTACTACATTTGATGGAGTCACTGAGTTCCCTAAGTCTATTCTTGTTTTGAATTACTCTTTTTTTTTCTCTCTTTTATTCAGTTTGATTATTTTCCATAACTCTGTGTTCTAGGTCACTAATTTGTTCCTCTGCTTCTTCCATTCTGCTGTTCATTCCATCAAGTATGTTTCTCATTTTGTTTATTGTACCCTTTTTCTCTGCTATATTATTCCTTGCCTCCAGGCTTTAAGCCCTGCTGGTTGCCAGAAGTCACAAAATTTGGCACCTCTCACCTTCCAAGCAATTGCTATGGGGAATCATTTTCCCTGTGTTCCCCTATGCATTAGTCTATCTCTCACCCTTCTCCATGACCATGGCTCCCTTCTGCAGCAGCCATGATCTGTTTCTCTCCCAAACTGCATCTCCACACTTCCTACTTTCTTTGATGTGGCCTCTTCTCTACCTTCAGTTGTGGAGTTTGTTCTGCCAGTCTTCAGGTCAATTTCTGGGGTTTTTAGGATGATTTGATAGTCATCTAGTTGTATTTGTGGGACAAGGTGGGACTAGGATCCTCCTATTCTGCCGCCATCTTCCTAACCCCCCTCTATCTTATTTTTTTATGCATTTCAAAGTAACTTGCAATATCAGAACACTTCTCCCGAAATACTTTGGCATACACATCATTAACTAGAGCTTAATATTTGTTTGCAGTTCTTTTTGAGATAAAATTTATGTAGAGTGAAATGCAAAAATATTGTGATAATTGATGAATCTGACACATGTGTACCTGTGAATCCCAACCCCTATCAAGTTATAGAATATTACTGTTAACCCAAGAAGTTCCCTTTGTTCTTTCCCTGTCAATCCCAGCCCAAACTCCCCTAGAGGCAACCACAGTATAAACTAGTTTTGCTTGTTTTTGAACTTCATATAAATGGAATCACAAAATATTTGCTCTTTTGTATACTTATTTCACTTAGTATAGCTTTTTTTGGTGTTTTGGGGGTTTTAGGTTTTTTTCATGTCATTGTGTATATGAGTAGTTTCTCATTTTTATTGCCCAGTAGTATTCATTTTTTAATATTCTCTAATGGATGGACTCCTAGGTTGCTTCCAGTTTTTTTTTTTAATGCTGTACATTATTCTTGTACAAACTGTTTTTGTGGTGATATTTTTTTTTCATTTTTCTTGGGTAAATACCTAAAAGTAGAATTGCTGGGTCATAAAGAAGTTGTATGCTTAGCCATTTAAGAAACTTTCAGAGTGTTTTCCAAAGTGGTGAAACCATTTTACACACCCACCTACCAACAATAAATGGGTGTTCTGGTGGTTCCACATCCTCTCCAACATTTGGTGATAACAGACTGTTAAACATTACCCATTCTAGTGGATATTAAATGTTAGCTCACTGTGGTTTTAAATTACATTTCCCTCATGACTAATGATATTGAGCACATTTTCATGTCTTTATTATTTATTGGCCATTTGTACATTTTCCTTTGTGAAGTATCTGTTCAAATATTTTGCTCATTTTTATTAGGTTGCTTTTATTTTTATTATTATTATGTCTTTTGTAAAATCCAAGGTAATGAATTCTTTTAATCCCATAAAGATACATGAACCGTGTAGCCCAAGTCACATTTTTGTCATCATATTGGTATAAAAACCTTAATTTCCCTTTAAAAAAACTGAAACCTAATTTTTTACCAAATTATTTTTAAAACAAACAAATTAAAACTTCCTCCTCCTCTGCCTCATATTGAACCTGTATATACAGCAGGTATCTACAAGTGCCAAACTCCTAGATAAGTGTTAAACTCCCTGGTCTATGTATACATTTCTGTAAAACAATATACCACTTCCATCCATTATAAATCAGTGCTTATAACCTTTTTTCCTAGGTCTTTTTAGGTTTTCTAGGTTTTTTTCTAGATCTTTGCATAGTTCTCTAGACAAGGTATTTGTCTCCTGTTTTCTAGAGAACAAAATTTGACCAAACTTAGATGTGGATCAGCCCTTCCAGACTACTCTTCTCGTTATTCTTAAATCATATTACTTATTCTATCTGATTTCCTAATGATGTTTCTCACTTTGAATACTCAGTACACACTCAGCAAAGTATTATGCATGTCATCTAATATCTTAAGGACATTAATAAAAGAATATTAACAAAATGATTCAAACAGATTATATAGAGAAAGAGATGAAGAAAGTGGAATGGCTGGAACTCTTTAGGTTGCAGGGTAACAGAAACCCAGCTTGAATTAGATTAGGCAAAAGAGGAAATGTATTTGTTTGGTGTTACAAG
Source organism: Halichoerus grypus (assembly GCF_964656455.1). Lineage (NCBI taxonomy): Eukaryota > Metazoa > Chordata > Mammalia > Carnivora > Phocidae > Halichoerus > Halichoerus grypus. The sequence continues at coordinate 63,271,248 of NC_135725.1, forward strand.
AAGAGAAGGACTACAGGTGGACCTCAAAACAGACTTGAGGGCGCCTGGGTGGCTCAGTTGGTTAAGCGACTGCCTTCGGCTCAGGTCATGATCCTGGAGTCCCTGGATCGAGTCCCGCATCGGGCTCCCTGCTCGGCAGGGAGTCTGCTTCTCCCTCTGACCCTCCCCCCTCTCATGTGCTCTCTCTCATTCTCTCTCAAATAAATAAATAAAATCTTTAAAAAAAAAAACAAAACAGACTTGAATATAAGCAACTTTGGAACCAGAAACCTGAGTCCCACCAGGATTTTCTGTCTCTTCATTGTTTTTCTCTGCACGTTTATTTTTTTCTTTTAAACCAACTGCAAGTATATGATGAGGAAATTGGCTGCCAACAGCTACCATACTTCATCTCAGCTTTACCATCAAAGAACAGACCATGCTTTCTCTGGTCCCTAGTTCAAAACTCCAAATGATGAGTTCTGACCACTTTTCAGCCATCAACTGTGGTCAGGTTCAAAGTCTGTCAAAAGAACATGGCAGCTCACATCCAAATCAACTGTCTAAAGGGCAATAAGGAACATTTTGCCCAAAGGGGTGAATGATGTTCCCAGAAGAAGAGTCAAAACTGTGGACAAACAAAATAATAGAGATTCACTACAAATAGCATAACCAGAGACCCAAAAGGACTTAATTCAGTAAAGGAAGAGGAAGATTCTGAAATGAAGAGAAAGTTTAAGGGAAACAATGTGGGATGATGAGAGCAAAAGTCTATTTATGTGGGAGCATCTGGGTGGCACAGTCAGTTCAGCACCCGACTATTAGTTTTGGTTCAGGTCGTGATCTCAGGGTCCTGATATGGGGGACTCCATGCTCAGTGTGGAGTCTGTTTGCGATTCTCTCTCCCTTTCCCTCTGCCTCTCCCCCCACTCACACGCTTTCTCTCTCTCTCAAATAAATGGGTAATTTTTTTAAAAAAAAAGTCTATGTGGAGACAGATTTCTTTCCAGTGCCTTTTTTTCAGATACAATCTTTTATTTTTTTTCAGATACAATCTTTTAGATAGACATGTAATACTAGTCCTAAAATATCTGAGCTCCTCACTTCCCATATCTAACAAAAACGCCCAACGTATTACAGACCAAATCCTAACCCACTTAATCCAACCAACCCCAGTCTATTTGTGTGCTGTTCCTTCCCAACTAATATGCCAAAATACTACACTAGATTTTGTCCTGTCCTATAGGCTCAATCTCCTACTTTCTGACAAAATTATAAGTAAGCAAAAAGATGGAAATCAGTCACAACCTTAAGACTCACTATTTGATTAAAACAAAAATAATTGCCTTTAAGGTAGGTTGCATTTATTCTTCAACAACACCATTATATCACAAATGATTTGAGGGAAAATGCAGGGACAGTTGAATCAAACAAGAATTAGGTTGCATTTGGCTAAAGCTTAGTAATTTATCCCACTCTACATGGCTAAGCTAAATATCCAAAATAAGGGGTTTTTTTTTCATTTTTATTTTGTTATTAATATTTATCTAAAACAAATGTACTCATGTGCTCAATCCAAAAATCATTTAATTTTAACCTTATTTCTCTGTATTGCACATCCTCAGCAAACACTTGTTAAATAAGTAATACAGATCCATGGAAGCAGAGAGATAGAGAAACTTAACTCTTCCTTTAGGGAAGAGGTCAATAAAAGCTTCATGAGTTCACTAAGGGGAGGGGCAGGTAAAGGAAGAACATAGGCAAAAACAGACGTCTGCACAAGCATGAGGAGCCAATCACTTCACTATATTAAGGAGGAAGACTAAAAACAGGAGAGCAGGGAGAGAGGTACAGTAAGAAAAGTTGGCAGAGGTCAAATCATAAAGGGTTTTATAAGCCATGCTAACAAATTAGATCTTCATTCAGTAAATGATGGGAAGTCCCTGAATATTTTTAAGCTGGGAGTGGGTGAAGGAGAAGAAAAAAAATAATCATATTTTCAGTTTTCACATTTTATAAAAATCATGCTGAAAGCATTAAGGAGATAAATTGAAGAGATCTAAGCCAGCAGCTAAGGAGAGCAATTAGAGGTAAGTATTATATTAATTCATGGGGTAAATGATGAAAGGTCTAAATTGAGAGATTCCAAAAGTACTTCATTAGAAGAAATAATAGGATTTGAATCTTGGAAATAGAAGAGAGGGCAGAGACTAGAAATACTATCAAGTCCCCAGCTGATATGTTGGTGTTACAATTCAAGATCAAGAATATGGAAGGAAAAAGCTTGTAAGGAGGCAATAATGAGCTCAATTTAGGACAAAGTATGCTGCGTGTGGTAGGTCCAGGAGAAGCTGCCTGGGAGGCAGTCAAAATTTTATGTCCATCATGTGGGACAGAGGTCTGAACCAGAGAAAGAGACTTGGAACCATAAGCAGAAAGGTGGTAATCCAAGTCCTACAACTGGATGAGATGATCTAGGGGAGTGTGCAGAATAAAATAAAATAAAATAATTTTTTTAAAAAAAGGAGGTCCTAGGACAGAGGCCTGGATTGTATCTAACTTATTTTTACTTAAGCCTGTTTCCCAATTTTACAACACATAATAAAAATAAATAAATAAAAATAAAAACTTAAACTATAAGAAAAATTGCATACTAGTTGAAAAATTGACATGACATAAAGGGACGATTTGTTGCATGAAAAATATAAATAGCTAAGCATATATATATATATATATATACACATATGTTTATATGTGTGTGTATATGTATACAATAGAAGGTGTGGTTGATTCACTTGGAGGGGGATGACAACATTTGACAGAGCAACCCCCTCAAAAGACCTTGAGTGGAAACCCTCTGCTATCAACTCAAGTGGGTAGTGGGTATGGGAAGAGACAGGTCGCATAACCCACGTAGATAGTCTCCTTAAAGGCTAAGTGTAACCTGAGTACTTCTTGTACTGCTATACCAGTGGCTTTGATAACTAAAGAGTGTCCTGAAGGCCCTTCTGAATTGCCTGCATTTTGCCCAGGTCATGAAAGACACCTATGATGTGAGAGATGCAGTGAGTCAAAGGGAAGGAGCAGAGCCACCAACAACTGCTGGTATAGAGCTGAATGCCATATGAGAGCAGCAAGAAAGATGGACCCTAAAACTTCCTGTGGATGAGTAGCAATAGCTTAAATGACAATGTGGAATTGTTCACACTATATAGTTGGAACACTTGGGAATGGACATAAAGCCAACCACCGCTTTACTGACATATTTCGTCGACTTGGCAAATCTCTGAAGAGAAAAATGAGTCTCACCATTGGGCTCTCAAATACACATTTTTTAGAGTTGACCTAGAGATACTGAAAGAGACTTGTAAAACCTATCTATCTAAACCAGGGACTTATATGACAGTAAGTCATAGAAATATGTCATGTCACCCTAGAAAACCATGATTCCTCAGTCCCCAGCATTCACCTAAGATGTTGTTCAACAGGTATTGGAAGATGGCCAAGGAGTGCAGATGCCAGTCTTACAATATATTCAGACTTATCAGAAGATGCTTGGAAGGGTGCTCCTGGGTGGCTCAGTCGGTTAAGCGTCTGACTCTTGATTTTGGCTCAGGTCATGATCTGAGCATTGTGAGATAGAGCCCTGCATCGGGCTCCTCACTGGGCATGAAGCCTGTTTAAGATTCTCTCTCTCCCTCTGCCCCTGCCCTCCTCTCTCCCTCTCAAAAAAAAAAAAAAAAATGCCTGGAAGGATAGTGTTTGCTTGCCACTTTTCCAAGAACAAAGTTGTACGTGTCCATAAGTCAAATTCCATAAAGATCTCAGCCTATGTTCAGGAAGATCACTGGTAATGATGATGATAGCTACCATTTATTGAGTACCTATCATGTGCCAGGCCCTTATGGTAAGAACTGTACATGTATTAGTTCATTTAATTCTCACAACAGCCCTGTGGTAGATAACACTTACAGCAACTTCTACAAGGTCACATAGTTAAAAAGTAGTAGAGCCAGAAGTCAAACCCAGATATTATTGGTTCCATTGACTATGTTCTTTACTTTATGCTACATTGCCTCTTCTACTGAGAGCTTGGTATGGATTATATATGATGAGCTTACTAAAATCACAGTTGTCTTGCTAGAAAAGGTAAATGCCATTCTTTTGCCTATTAAAGAGAACCAAGATAGACCCTGCAGGAAATGTGGAAAACTGATCCATCCTCCACCATAAGTATTGTTGTACTTGAAAGGAACTTGCAGCAGTAGAAACACCAGGTTCCAGCTCCATAATACACCATCCTGGTGATGGGCACAGAACACTGGGGCCAGGGTAGCTCTTCTGCCTTCTCATTTGAGAATTATTATCTATACATAGTAGAATTATTCAGAATTCCTGGCAGAGGTAGCAAATGGGATAGCATATAGACAGGTACCAAGAAAATATTGGTGGAAGAAATTTGAAGTGAACTAAAAGGTGTCTGGAACAGATTCAGGGGGAATTTAAAACAGTTTGAGCATCCAGTGAAAAATAGCCCCCAGCATTCTTGATTCACTCTTCAGACACAATTTAAGGGGGGGCATTCTCTTTAGAATGTCACCTTGCAAATAAGGACATCTATGGATAATGTCCAAGCTTTTGAGTCAGATAGAGAGCCTAGTCTGCCAAATCAAGGCTCATCCACAGAGCTGCCAATACTTCATTGTGGAAGCTGGATTCTTTAGCTAGGAATACCTCTGAAATGCAGAACACCCTTTCCTAAATTGAGACCTAAGAGGTAGTAAGGGTCAGAGGCGAGCTGTCCCCTTGTGGAGTTAAAAGTGTGGACTCCCAGCAGCAGTGAACACATACATACACACACAAACACACGTGTTACACACACACCCCAGAAGAGACAGGTGTATCACTAGCATTGCATCTAACCAGAGGACAAGTTCTACCAATTCAGAAAAGTGATAAAGGCTTCAGTATCATTTCAGTGTGAAGGGCTCTCCTGAGGTCTCCTTGGAATTCAGCCAAGAAAACTGAGTCATTCCATTCCATCTCCTGGGCAAGAGGCCAGAATGATCACTGACCCTTACCTCACGCTGAAGCCTATGGACATCACTGATGGCATTCCCATCTGCTGTCACAGCGGGATAAAGAATAACCGACAATTACAATGTGCTTTGAAAACACAAAATATCTAATAAAACTTGCATCTTTTTTCTGGAATCGCTTCCTATTTTGTTTCAACAACCAAAAACCAAAAAAAGAAAAATATCTAGAGAATTTTCTAACCAGAAGTAATAATAATATTCTGCCTATTGCTGTGGTGATTCTGTCTGTTCAGTCTGTGGCTGCTAAAATTGAATGTGAAAATGACACAGAAGGGCTGTGGTCATTTTATTTGGCCCCTAAAGGTCACTACTGAAGTTCAATATAAAGTACATATTTGATCCTGTTCACAAAGATAAATAAGAATATTATTTCACTATTACTTCTAAGAGAATTCAACTTTTCTTAGAGCTCTGCTGAAAAAGGAATCCTCAGAAATGCAAAGCTTCATCTTTAAAAGATTTATAGAAACTTAAGGGATTAAGTCTTGAAACCTGGAAATAAATTAAATATTTCTTAAAACATTTTAAGTAATGTTCTCATTCCATTTCTAGAAATGATTGATTACTTCTGAATGTGTAATAATTTTCCAGACTATCTTCCACAACTATAGCTTTCACACTGAAAACTGGACTTACATTATAGAACAAGCACAGTGACAACTGAGTTTCTTTTAGATAAGATAATTGGCAGTTATTTTGTCTGAATCAGACATTTAAATATATGCAAAACCAGAATTGTTTAAAAATTTGAAAAAGTATTCTTATCAGGCACACACACTATAATATTCCTGAATCATATCCTGACCAGCTATCAGGTTTATTCAACATACACAGGCACTGATCTTTTGGTTGGGTCAATTTTATATTTTCCAGATTTAGTCAGATTTCAGATTTAACCAATTCCCTAAACTAACCTTAGAGTTAACTGTCAACATCTCTTTTCATGCAGAAAGAAGGGTGGGGGGGGCAGTGGGACTCCAACAGTTTCATGAGTAAGTTGCTTGGAATTAAACTCTTTATTTGTGAAATAGTGTGGGTGGGGGAAGGAGGAACTCGGTGAAATTCTTTTGAGTACTACTACTTGAAACAGTTTTCATTTTCTTGATTCATCTCTCACCTTCTCACCCTTATTTGTCTCTATTACCACTCAAAAATCCTCTCATTTACCTCTTATTAATTCCCTGTTTCATTCCCTTTAGTGGCCTTTCAAGACTTTCTCTTCCTCTATGTTCCCAAAATCCCCAATCACAAGACTTCACTTCTAGCCTGCTACTTTTCTGAGAAAATAGAAGCCATCTGAGGTATTTTTCTTTTTACTCCCTTTCTCTTCCCCTCTGAATTCCTCTGTATTGTAAGTTGTATTCTTCCTTCCAGTCTTGGGCTCCAGCATGAAATATCTCTCATTCTGGTAACATTATCCTCTTTGCCTTTACACTTGATCATAAATCCTCCTCTCCTTACATCCTTGCTCCTTCAATTCTCTTCCTTGATTTTTTTTAAAACTCTCCTGACCAATCATCTCTTCTTCTGCCTACTCTGGTAGATCCAGTGTCTTAAAATAAACACAAATCTTCTCTTGATCTTACCCCCTCCCCCAAGTTTTCTTTTCTTATCAACCCTTCAACATACAAATTATTAGAAGAGGAATTTACATTTGCTTCCTACCTGTCCTCACTAGCCCTTTACTCACGCATGTCTTCTAGGATCACAATGAGTTCCTACATGTCAAATCCAACTTCATTCTCTCAAGCTCTTGCAGTATTTAACACTGTATCTCCCAAAACGCTCCCTTCCCTTGGTTTTGTAATATTGTACTACCCCATTTTTCCTAAGCATATCCTGGCCATGCCTCCCCTTGTCCTTCCTTCTCCTAACCTATGACACCAGGTATTCCCCACAGTTTTACCCTTGGTTCTCCTCTTTATACTCCCACACTCTATCCTTTAATAATCCAGTTCTGTGGGGGCTCTTTTGACATCTGGATCTCCAGTCCAAAAGTTCTCTCTCAAGCTGTTCCACACATACCTCTACCTAGCAGACAACTTCATCCATAACACTAGGGGCACCTCAAAGGCACAAACCATGTTTTATTTTATTTTATTTTATTTTTTGTACTTCAATCTCCCACCTTCACCATTGAGGGGCAGCAACAAGGTAGTAGGAACTCAATAAAAGTTATTTAAGCTGAACTAAATAGTATTTCCCACCTGTACCTGAAACTAAACAGACACAAACTGAACAGCTCTCCAGCCCTCCATAACCCAAAACATCCCAGCCTCCTAACTTCCTTATTTCTCTTAACTTCTAACCTCCAAGCCTTACAACCTCAGCTCCAACTCTGACATGTTCTTTTTCCTTGTCTCCTATATCTAATAAATTACATCATGTGTTATTGATTCCTCCTTTGTTATATTTTTACATCTGTTTACTCATTTACCTTCTTTCTGTCATACCTTCAATTCAAGGCCTTAATTACCTCCTACCTATCTTATTGTAATAGATTCCCAAATCAGTTTCTCCATCTCTCCTGCATACCACTTCTAGATTAATCTTTATTTAACACACTTCTAATGATACTAGTTTGCATCTCAAAAATGGTTAAGATTTATCCTTTGCCCAGCAAACTCCAAACATCTTGCCCTAGCATCAAAAGTTCTTCCTAATACGGTCCCAAGATACCTGTATGTTTGGAAGCATTAGAGATCTACTCAAGTTACTTTAAGAGAAGAAAACGTTTAAAAAAGGATATTCACTGGGACACCTGGGTGGCTCAGTCGGTTAAGCGGCTGCCTTCGGCCTGGGTCATGATCCCAGGGTCCTGGGATCGAGTCCCACATCGGGCTCCTTGCTCAGCAGGGAGCCTGCTTCTCCCTCTCTCTCCCTCTGCTTGTGCTCTCTCTGTCAAATAAATAAAAAATCTTAAAAAAAAAAAGAAAAAGAAAAAGAAAAACAAGAGAAAAAAAAAAGGATATGCACTGATCAACTGATAGCTGTCAGAACGAGAAAGCTCTAAAACTGAGCCACTCTCTCACTCTACCCATGTCCCTTCTTCTCCTTTCAGTTTCTCTTCTCTCTGTCGCCCTGCTCCCTCATTATTCAGTTTCCATTCCTCATGGTTTCAGCCAGCACACAGCACAACATGACCACTCCCAAGCCCTTCTCCACCTTGTCCACTCTCAACACTTCCTTGCAGTTTCTGCCCACACTGCTAATTGGTTCAGTCTTTGATTTCCCGGTTCAAATTCTGAAGAGGCCAAATGGCCTACTCCATCTTTTCATGCTGGACCACAGCTATGCCACAGAATAACCGATGGAGTGTCTGTCTTTGGATCAGATGCCCATCCTCTTCCACTCAGCTGTGATCCAATCATGTGGGGAATGGGCAGCATAACAGGTTCAGAGAATGGACCCTTTAGAAGCAGGCCTACGCGCAGAAGAGATTCCTTTAAAAGGAATTCTTTTTAGCAGGACAGGCAATGATCAACATCTCTAAGGCATTACTTTTTCCTGCCCTGTTCTCCCACATACACACCATGATCCTGTCAAACAGGATTTGCCCTCTCACAAACCCAGTCCACAACTGTATAATCATATGTCTGCTTGCGTCATTATCTCCGCTTAGAATAATCTCTGTTATCACCTTACCATCTTGAAATCTACCATCCAAAGGACACAAACAGACATAAATTCACAAAACAGTCAATACACAACAAGAAAAGGAAGCTATGAAAATTTATTTGAGCACAAAGAAGCAATACTCCAAATAAGGTGCATTTTTTGTCAATTAAATTAGCAAAAATAAATTTTGAATGATTGGGGGTACCTGGATGGCTCAGTCAGTTAAGGGTCTGCCTTTAGCTCAGGTCACGATCTCAGGGTCCTGGGAATTGAGCCCAAAGTCAGGCTCCCTACTCAGCGGGGAGTCTGCTTTTCCCTCTGCCCCTCCCCTCTGCTCGTGCTCTCTCTCTCTCAAATAAATTAATAAAATCTTTAAAAATTTTTTTTGAATGATTAATGTACCTTATGATGACAGTTTCTTGTCTTCCAATAAAATATAGCTAAAAGGAAATATATTTAATTCCTGTCAAAATTTCACAAAGATGTCCAAATATAAATAAAAAGAAGAGAAGCAAGCCTAATATCAAGAATTTAAAAAATAATAGCACTAGATGAAGTAACGTTAAGAATACAATAAAGCAAAAAATAAAAATAAAAAATAAAATAAAAATAAAAAAGAATACAATAAAGCTACTGGTCTTATAAATGGTTGATGGTATTGCAATAATACTAGAACCCTTTCAGAAAGCAATTTGCCAACTTGATTCTTTTTGGAATATACAGAAAAACCTTAACAGGAAAACTAAATTACTTTTCAATACTGTCAACTAGAGAAAAAATACTTTTAAAGTTTTGGTACATATCTTTCCATACCTTCTTAATATGTGCATTTTTTTCTTTTTTTTTTTCTTTTTCTAAAATAACATTGGGTCAAACTAGGTATACTGTTAGACATTAGCTTCATTTTTTCTTATATCATGAACCTTTGTCTATGCTATTAAGTCTTCTAAAACATTATCTTTTTTAAGATTTTATTTATTTATTTGAGAGAAAGAGTGAGAGAGAGAGTGCATGAAAGGGGGTAGGGTCAGAGGGAGAAGCAGACTCCCCACTGAGCAGGGAGCCCAATGCAGGACTCGATCCTGGGACTTCAGGATCATGACCTGAGCTGAAGGCAGTCGTTTAACCACCTGAGCCACCCAGGCACTCCTTTTAATGGTTGCATAGTAGTCTATCATATGATTAGGTAAAAATAGATTTTTTTTGGCAAAAATAGATTTTTACCAAAAAAATTCCTTAATGCTAGACTTCAGATTTGGTCTACTTTTTCATAATTACTGATGGACTGAAGTGAATATCCTTACATATAAATGTCTTGTGCATTATCTCTGATATTTTCTTAAAATAAATTCCCAGAGACATACTTGATAAAGCAAAGAATACAACCGTTAAAATTTTTTTAATAAAAGAACTTCTAAATATCAAGTTAACCAAAACTATAATATGACAACATTAGGAGAATAAGGAGTAGGGGAGGAGGAAGGGAGGGAGGGATGGTATAAGAGAGCTAAAGCTCCATCATCCATAGCAAGAAACCATGGTACATAAAATGAAAAATTTTTTTAACTAGTATAAAGGTGTGATTTAGAAATAAGGAGGTGAAATAGCTAATAATGAGGAATAGTGGATAAGAATCAGGTGTAAGAAAATATGACACAGAACGCTGCTGTTTTCATTATATGTTTTGTTCTGTCTTTTTAACCATTCATTTATACTGGTTTGATAAAAATACAAATTAAATTAAAAACATAAAACCAACAGTCTAATTCAGCTATAAAATACAACAGATACACAAGTTGGCTTCAGAGCCCATGATTCTCATCGTTAGGTAGAAAAAAACCCTTTTATGTACATACCATTGTTTATAAAAACCTTAAAAGTTACAATTTTGTGAACTCTTATTGAGAACCCCCTGTAAACAAAGCATGCGACTAAGTGCCGTGGAAAGTACTAAGAAATACTCCATCTTTTCATTCTCTCCAGAGAGAAGACAATTACTGTCAACACTAGAAATAGTCTCTCCACATGACTTAGCTATGGAATGTTAGTAAACTGCCTATACAGAAAAGAAGATCAAGTTTTCTCCCCCAAAATTTTAAAAATAGAGAAAAACTAAGATACCAATGCCTCAAGGTAAAGTTTGAGAAAGCTGTGAATTTTTCTTCAGGAGAAATGCTTCCATTTTTCCACATACAAACACATGCTATAGGCAGCCCTCACCAAAATGTGTCAGAAAATTGGAAAAACAAAAGGAAAATTTGGATTGTGGGAATAAATAAAGTGTTAGAAACCTTAATTTTTCATTTAATTTCAATTCATTTCATTCAATTTTTCAGGCAACCTCCTCACAGATCTTGCCATGTATCCCTGGTAAATGTTTAGTTCTTCTTAGTTCACATCATTGTAGGGCCAGAAATTTCCTCAGAATATTAGTACCTTCAGAAGAAATCATCACAGTGGCACCAGACTGGTTCCCCCTCTTGATTCAACTGATTTGAAGAACACCTGTGTAGTACATAAGGAATCAGATGAGTCTCCACCGTCGAAGGTTATTGAGTATCTGCCTCCATCATAGTATCTCCTACTAGTACACAAAGTGGAGCTAGTAGACCAAGAGTCCTGTCCCTTGCTCCCTCCCCAAAACCTTTCTCTGTCCCCTTCCTCTCTTCACTCCACATTGCTCCTTTAATCACTATCTCTCTCTCTCCACTTCTCTTCCTCAAGCCTCATTCCTGGGTTTTCCCCTCTCTCTCTTTCCTAACACTCTCCCACCCTTACCCTATCCACTTCAAAGAACTGAGGTGAGGAGGGAGAACCTCTCTTGTTCTTCTTCTACTTCCCTACATGAAGAAGAACCAAAAATTTTACCTATAGGTGATTGAAGTCTAGTAACAAAGACATCTAACAAAATGCCAGCTAACATTTTAATTCAAACTAAATTACTTGTAAGTTTATCAGAATTGCATGAACAATTTTTGCATTTGAGTGACTACCATTTGGGCATATTTATTTTGATTTACAATGGTAAACTAAATGTGTAGCTGTGTTCTCTATTCCTACAGTTAATATGCTCCTTTCAAAATGTTTTGTCTAATGACCATTATATAACATCAGCATCCACTCACATGGTGCTTCCTTCCCCAACTTTTACCAAAATCTACCCCTCTCCCCCAAAAAGCAGGTATTTGGAAGAAAAAAGAACGACTGTTCCCTGTCTTCATCCAAGCCTCTATACTGGTCAACGTGGGTCTCTGTGACAAAGATAAACAATATAATGTTCATTCCTTAGGAGCAGCCACTTCCAAATATCATATTGAGTAAAGTTCAAGTTTATAGACTATATGAACCTTTGAACTCTGAAAAATGTGGCTTCGAATCCCAACAAATATGACTTTTGGAATGGATGTTCCATCTTCCAGTCAGAATGGAGATATTACAAGAGCCTGGAAGGAGAGGATGAGATTAGTCTATCTGATGAATACATCAACTAAGAAATGGGAGAGAATGCCAGAAATAGTTGGCTAAAAAGTAATATATCAAGCATTTAGATTGTACAAGCAAGTCTTTACAGATAATCTAAATTTCAAAAAAATTATGTTCAAAGTTATGTTTAAAGTATAATAAATCCCCGAAACACCACCTTAAAACAGTCCTATAAATTGGGGTGGCGCCCATGGGTCTAGGACTAAGGCAAAAGCCATCGCCAATATTTGTTGGTACATCAAACTGCTGAAAAGGCTTAGTACGTAAGTGCATAAGTACCAGAACAACTGGGACAAACTGCTCCCACGTCAACAGTTTTTCTAATTCTTCTTTTTCAGTACCATGGGCTAATGAATTCACATTTATGAAAAAACTTATGACAAGTCCACTATATGCTAAGCATCGTGCTAGGGAATTTAGGGCACTTCTCTGCTGTAAATGATGGGACAAAATATCAAAATTCTAAATAAAGACAGGATTAGTATCACCTTGGGCTCCAACAGGGGTAGTCACAGTACTATTACTGATTCTATTTTTATTCAAAATTTTGGCATTTTGTTCATCATGGATTTTTTGCATTAATTTTTTTAATATTGCATTAAAATGTTATTTGATCTTGATTACTGAGTTTTTCAGTGCCCCTTTGAATTTTGTACCCTGAGCAAGTGCAAGTGCCTCACACTCCTCATCCTAATCCTGGCCCTGCCTAGAGTTTACAATCCACACAAGGGGTTGGAAAACTTTTTCTGAAAAGGGCCAGATAGTAAATATTTCAGACTCTGTGGGCCATGTCATCTTTGTTATACCTACTCAACTCTGTCATTATAGAGCTAAAACACCACGAATGATATTTAAATTAAAAGTGTACTTTGTTGGGCGCCTGGGTGGCTCAGTCGGTTAAGCGACTGCCTTCGGCTCAGGTCATGATCCCAGCGTCCTGGGATCCAGTCCCACTGCGGGGAGCCTACTTCTCCCTCTCCCACTCCCCCTGCTTGTGTTCCCTCTCTCGCTGTGTCTCTCTCTGTCAAATAAATAAAATCTTAAAAAAAAAAAAAAAGTGTACTTTGTTGTGATGAGCACTGGGTGTTATACGCAACTAATGAATCATTGAACACTACATCAAAAACTAATGATGTGCTATATGGTGGCTAACTGAACATAATAAAAAAAAGTGTGCTTTGTTCCAATAAAAATTTATTTACAAAAACAGGCTGCAAGACATATTTGTCCCACAGACTGTAGTTTGCCAACCCCTAATCTACACTAAATCCTTATTTAGTTGTCAGTCCTAGAGTGTCAAGCAATTCTTATTAATAAATTGTCTGTAAATAGCTACAGCTTACCCTTGAAGAGCCAATGATAATAATGTAACCAGTTTTGATCAAAATTTTCCTAAAATGAACTAAAAATGTTTTTAATGTTTTATAATACAGAAAATTTTTTAAGAAAATTGAAAGCACCCATAATCACACTATTGCACAATTATCACTATTACAATTTTGGTGAATTATCTTCAAGTCTTTCTATACATATTTTAATAAAGATAAAAGTATTGGGCAGGATAAGCCTGATTAGGCTGTGTTGACAAATTAACCCCTAAATCCCAGTGGCTTAACTCAGTTAAGGCTTATTTTTCACTCACGCTACCTGTCCATCATGGGTCAACAGGGACCTTAAGTCCATCAAGGACCCAGACTGATGAGGAAACTTCACAATCTTGTAGCTGCCCCTGGAACATGTGACCTCTTCAGTCACCTTGGGAGACAAAGCAACAGCTGGAAGCTCTCACACCGGTTCTGCTATGCTTTGGCCCAGAAGTAACACACCACTTTCACCCACAGTCCACAGTCTAGAACTAGTCATGTAACTATAGATGGAAAGATAGAAATGTCAAGGACATAAAGTGGAATGTTTGATGGCCACCATCCTCCTTGTCACATTAAAAATCACATTACATATATATAGATACATATATATATATATATAATTTTATTCCTTTCTTTGCCCTTAAAATTATATCATAAGCTTTTCCCTACATCATTAAATCTCTTCATAAACATATAGATATCATCCTCTGTTACTCAGGTTCACTATTATAGCTTCTGCACAGGAAAGGAAACAATCAACAAAACTAAAAGGCAACCTACAGAATGGGAGAAGATATTTGTAAATGACATATCTGATAAAGGGTTAGTATCCAAATATAAAGAACTTATAAATCTCAATACCCAGGGACACCTGGGTGGCTCAGTCAGTTAAGTGTCTGACTCTTGATTTCGGCTCAGGTCATGATCTCAGGGTTGTGAGATTGAGCCCCACGTTGGGGTCCACACTGGGCATGGAGCCTGCTTAAGATTATCTCTCTCCCTCTCCCTCTGCCCCTCACCTCCTCCCTAAAAAAAAAGAAAGAAAGAAAGAAAAGAAAAAGAAACTAACTCAATACCCAAAAAACAAATAATCCAATTTAAAAATGGGCAGAAGACATGCACAAACATTTCTCTGAAGAAGACATCCAGATGGCCAACAGACACATGAAAAGATACTCAACATCACTGATCATCAGGGAAATACAAATCAAAACTAAAATGAGGTATCACCTCACACCTGTCAGAATGGCTAAAATCAAAAACACAAGAATAAATAGGTGTTGGCGAGGATGCAGAGAAAGGGGAACCCTCATGCACTGTTGGTGGGAATGTAAACTGAGACAGCCACTATGAAAAACAATATGGAGGTTCCTCAAAAAGTTCAAAATAGAAGTACCTTATGATCCAGCAATTGCACTACTAGGTATTTACCCAAAGAATACAAAAACACTAATTCAAAGGGATGCATGCACCTCTGCTATAAATAGTAGCATTATCTACAATAGCCAAATTATGGAAGCAGCCCAAATATCCATCAATTAATGAATGGATAAAGAAGAAGTGGTATATATACACAATGGAATATTACTCAGCCATAAAAAAGAATGAAATCTTACCATTTGCAATGACATGGTTGGAACTATAGAGTATTAGGCTAAGCAAAATAAGCCAGTCAGAGAAAGATAAATACAATATGATTTCACTCATATGTGGAATTTAGGAAACAAACAAATGAGCAAAGGGAAAAAAGAGAGACAAACCAAGAAACAGACTCTTAATTATAGAAAACAAACTGATGGTTACCAGATGGGAGGTGGGTGGGGAATGGGTGAAATAGGTGATGGGGATTAAGGAGTGCACTTGTGATGAGCACTGGGTGATATATGGAAGTGTTGAATCATTATATTGTACACCTGAAACTAATATTACACTGTATGTTAACTAACTGAAATTTAAATAAAAACTTAAAAAAAAATTATAAACATTGCTATGTGCCAGATATTCTCCTAAATACTTTATGCAGATTTTGTCATTTAATTTTTACAACTAGTCTATGAGGAAAGTCCAATAGTATACCCATTTTATGGTTCTGCAAATAGAGGCCTAGTGAGCTTAAGTAAATTTTCCAAGGCCACACAGCCAGTAAGTGGCAGATCTGAGACACATGCACAGGACTGTGAGACTTCAAAACCCATTCTCTTACCCAATGAGTGTGAACTAAAGAGCTGAGCTATGGTCCAAGTCTGAAATACAGCACCACTGTGCTGGGCTATTGACCAGGAGGCATATCATCGCAGGAATGGAAGAGGATGCATGAGACCATGAGGATTTGTTGTTACCAGTAACTGTGGACAACAGAACAATGACAGAAAAATGGGACCCAATAGGAGACTGGTCAAATTTTCTCGTTTTTTCTCTTTCTTCCTCTGTGAAGTATTTGGAAAAATGACTGGTCTCTTTGAATTCATCAAGGTCCCTGGATTCTTAGACCATTTTGGAGGGAGGGGGAATAATAAAGATATAATAAACTCTGCTACTCTGGAGTTTAGCAGGTTTTAATTTAAAAAAAAAAAATAGAAGAGCTGGCAGTCTTGGCAAGCCGCCACAGAGAACACGGGCAGGGCAGGGCAAGAGGAAGAAAAAGGAAAAAAAGAAATAGAAGAGTAATAAGAGTCCTCTTTAAAAATTTAACTACATTTAATCTATCTTTACTTAATACATATTCTCTACTTAAAGCAAGGATAGATATGCACAGATTTCTGTTGTACAGTTTTTAGCATTCTTCATAAATTCTTGTCTTGTCATAGAAATTCTAAAAATTGTGGGACTTGTTATGTATCATCACATACCTTAAAATTCTTAATGAACTGGAAGGTTTATATTTAAAAAGCACTATCGACTGTTGAATCACAGACCTGTACCTCTGAAACAAATAATACATTATATGTTAAAAAAAAAAAAAAAGAAGAAGATAATAGGAAGGGAAAAATGAAGGGGGGGAAATCGGGAGGGGGAGACGAACCATGAGAGACTATGGACTCTGAGGAAAACTGAGGGTTCTAGAGGGGAGGGGGGTGGGGGATGGGTTAGCCTGGTGATGGGTATTAAAGAGGGCACGTATTCAATGGAGCACTGGGTGTTATACGCAAGCAATGAATCATGGAACACTACATCAAAAACTAATGATGTAATGTATGGTGATTAACATAACAATAAATAAATAAATAAAAAGCACTATCGATATAATCACTTAAATATTATCATCACAATTGTGTCTTTTTTTTTAAGATTCTATTTATTTATTTGACAGAGAGAGACACAGCGAGAGAGGGAACACAGCAGGGGGAGTAGGAGAGGAAGAAGCAGGCTCCCCGCTGAGCAGGGAGCCCGATGCGGGGCTCGATCCCAGGACCCTGGGATCATGACCTGAGCCGAAGTCAGATGCTTAACGAGACTGAGCCACCCAGGGGCCCCACCACAATTGTGTCTTAAGACTAAACCACCTATCAAACTTAAGCGTGCTATCTTAGTCTGTTCAGGATGCTATAACAAAAATAACATAGATGGGTAGCTAAAACAAAAAATATTTATTTCTCACAGCTCTGGAGACAGGGAAGTCCAAGATCAAAGTGCTGGTCAATTTGATATATGGTCAGGCCCTTGTCCTGGTTCATAAGTAGCCATTTTTTCATGTGACTCACATGGTGGGAGGAGTGGCACTAATAGGGGCACTAATCCCATTCATGAGGCTCCACCCTCATGACTTAATTACCTCCCAAAGGCCCTACCTCTTAATGCCATCACATTGGAGGTTATGATTTCAACATACGAATTTTAGGGAGACACAGACATTTGGTCCATAACACATGCGAAGTTCTGTTTTAGTAATAAGTCCATTCCTAGACTTCCTAGGAGCACACAGACACATAAGAAATTTCTACTGGTCAAGTTCTGTTTATTTAGAAGGTGTATTAGTTGCCTAGGGCTGCCATAACAAATCACTACAAACTTGGATGGCTTAAAACAAAATTTATTCTCTCACAGTTCTGGAGGTTAGAAGTCCAAAATCAAGATGTCAGCAGGGCCATGCTCTCTCTGAAGGCTCTAGGGAAGATTCTTGGCTTGCTTTTTCTTAGTGTTTGGTGGTTGCTGGCACTCCTTGTCATTCCACAGCACACAGATGTATCACCCCAATATCTACCTCCATCATCACATAGCATTCTTCTACATATGTCCAAATTTCCCTCTTCTTATAAGGACACCAGTCATTGGAGTAGAGCCCATCCTAATGCCATATGACCTCATTTTAAATTGATTACATCTGCAAAGAGCTTATTTCCAAATAAGGTCACATTCACAGGGATCTGGAGTCAGAATTTCAACATGTTTTGCCTGGGGGACACAATTCAACGCACAGCAGAGGTCATAAAATTGTCTTCATGTCTTCCTTGGGAGTATAGGTGAAGACGGCAGAAAGAGAAGAATAACTCTCCACCAACTCTAGTGGAAGGCTCTGTGTAGTCTTGATAAACTTTCACCAGTAGACCGACTTTCAAACACTTGATCATATGCTAAGCACAGAGAGTTTCAACGCTTGAGTGGGTTTTTGGGTGCAAAACTGGGTACCTACATCCCATGTATAACAGCATTTACCAGTCAATCAATAAAAAGGGCTCCAAGTTCAAATGAACTACCTTACAAACAAAATTTGGCAACCAACCCATTTGAAAGTTAGGAATTACATATAATTTTGACCATTACTCATTTTTCTCTCTTTTCTCTAAGGGCAAGAGCTCTGTTATTTGATATATACTATTTGTAAATGCTACTGGAACTTACAATAATCCCTGAACTAAATGGTTAGCAACCAATATTAACAGATGATGATGATGATTATGCTGCTGATAATGATAGCAATAAATCTAAACAGACATTTTTAAGAATGCAGTAGCCTTCTGTTTTTATCATAAGAAGTAAATTTTTTAAAGTAGATAACTACATTCAAGTGTTTATTATTTCTTACATAATAAGTACAGATAGAGATCTGGAGCTTATGTTAAAAATAAAAAAAAATTAACCAAAGCTCAAAATAAATATATTCAGTAGGAACAATAGTCTTCTAACAATGTAGCCTTTCGCAGAGCACCTTGGAGTGATGAATCATTGCACTTGATGATCTTAAACAAGTTTACATATAATTATAGAAGCATGGAAGTTAGGGGGCTGGTATTGTTGTTTTACACAGAAATCTAGCACCAGACATCTAATAAACATTCAGAGGTTTGTATTCGTATTATGTAAGAATTACAACAACCCTAACAGAAAATAAAAATCCCTGGTCAAACTGTAAAATGATTTTTTACTTCTATTTCTGAGTCACTTATTACAAATAGCAAGCCAAAAATAAAGCACACAATCAGGAAAGGAGTCAAGCTAATTTTGTGTAATAGGTAGATAGATAGATATAGATAGATATTGTGTCTGAAGTGTATAATACATACGTACTTGTAATTTGAGAAATTTTGGCGAGGAATATTCACAAATATGTTGTGATATTGTAATTTTTTTAGCTTTTTATCTGCATTACTAACACTTAAAACTTTTAGAAACCAAATTTTATTTTAAATTATCCAGTAGGAAAAAAATTTTCCAGTAGAGGAATCTTTGTGGTTTTAATCATTAGTATATATGATACCTTTCTTCTTAAAAATTAAAATCTTGAACAAGATCGCTGTCTCCCAAAGTTCTGCCTTCTTATGACAAGTATCCTATGTCTATTAGTGTATTCTGCTGTCTGGCTGTCCCTCTTCCGTCTAAATTCTGCAGTCCTTACTATTTCAAACCCTTTATTTTTCCATCTGTAACCCGGGGCTCTCATCCCAATGCTTCTCTCTTGGGATGTGACTCTATTAAGGCCTGATCTCAGCTTCAACTGATCACGCTTCCAGTGGAATACAGTGCTGAGTAAGCCGGTAACAAAAGAGGAAAAAGAAAACAAAACAAAAACCTCTCCTTTACCAGATCAACTACAATTATAAGATTTGTACTGATAAAGTGATCCTTCAGCTGCCTCCAGCCCTCTTACTTACCCTCCCTGCAGGCTTTTCTCCACCAGGATCTGGGAGCCTAATTGCAGTTACATCACCAAGGCCTGGGGACCCTTCTTCCTGGGTTGCTAGGCTACTACTTCTCATCCTCATGTCATTCAGCTGTGCAACAGGTTCTGTTTCCTCATCCGTCCTGAACCTACAAAAGAGACCTCTCATTTATAGATAAAATTGTAAAAACCTCTCTTCTCCATGAATCCTAGAAAATAGCCAAAGCTCCAGGAATATGTACCTATTTATCCTCAAATCCCCAAACTCTCCAACAACTCTATCTCAACTATGCACTCTCTCTGATTTCTAAACGCCATAAAAATCTGCCTGTTTTCTACAGAAACCTTCTGTTGCTTTTCCTGTAACCTCACCAAATCTGCAGGCCAATAAAATAATTCTTCCTCCACAGGATCCATGAATCAAGCCTCATGCAGATTTCCTGACCCACTGGGGCTGGTATTCCTGCTTCCATTCTGGTGTTCTGCTTCTTTCATTAGTATGAAAAAGAAGGCAGAATGGTTTGATGAATTGGTCAAGTCCAGAAAAATCAGCATACACCATGCCAGGAACCTAAGAAGCTCAGAAAACTGAAGACACAATCAACTAAGTCATGATGTTCTACTCAGTAATAATAGATTGATTATGTTTCTTTGGGTCCCTTAGATGTAAAAGAACAAAAATCCAAATGGAGGAGAAATTGGCTAGGATGGACAAATCCCAAGAAAGACATGATAGTCCTAGAGCCCCCATCTATGAGCTTAGCTCCCCCACCCCCAGCATGATCTAATAGTTACAAAACTCAGATGGAGCATCACTGGGCAGGCAGGACCTTTGCCAGAGACAAACAAATCCAAATGGGTAAGGTCACTTGATAAATAATATCTAGAAAATGATTCCAATTAAAGTATTCCCCCAAAAAAATCTGAAGTGGCTTACTTCATATGCTCTAAATACAGTTCTATATGTATCATTGTTAAAATGAAGAAATAAAATGCATTGGTGAAATTAAGCAAGAGAAATCATTAAGTCTTTGCCATGTTCAGTCTCACATTTCTGGCCACTTGCCTTGTGATGAACGAAGCTGATAATGGAAGAATTATATCCACAATCAGGCATTATATCCATGAGCTTGATACAAGGGCAACTTTGCTCACTTGGAAAATTAAATTTGCTGAATTAACAGCCCACCAGCCCAGTTGGAATGATAGTGTAGAAGGGCATTACTTATAATCACAAATATGACATAATAACAACTAATGGCCCTACAAATAATATGGAAGCAGATTTTCTTTTTTAACCCACCTCTCCCTGTTAATGAAACTGCACATGATAGGCATTATATCTTCTCAAAACCAGTGGTGTTGAGGTTTAGCCGTATGGGGAAAGAATAATATTTATAAATAAATTTGAATGAACTATAGCACCACTTGATAATTACATTCTGAAAACACTGAGTTTATGCTACCATGGAATAATCATGATACACAAAAAGATATGCTTTCGGTAAAAACACAAGAGGTTCAGTATCCCTGTTTCCATACCCAAAATCACCATGAGGCAAAAATCCCTTTAATAGCCCTCAAATCGACAAAAGAATTTACACATGATTAGACTTATTATATATAAATTTAATGTATGATAAAGAAAGATCACTAATTAGTGCAGAAGAGAATACACAATAAATGATGCTGTGATAAATTTGTATCTGTATCTCATAAATAAATTTCAGATGGATAACAGATTTAAATGTAAAAATTGAACTTTATAATGCCTAAAGGAAAATATAAAGAATTATATGTAAAAAAATGTACATTGGAAAAAAGTCATGGGAGTCATCTTAAAAGTTGAAAAGAGTTTTTAATGTGAAAGATTGATACATCTTTTTTTTCCTTTTCTTTTTAAAAAATTTAATTGTGGCAAAATATACATAATATAAAATTCTCCATTTTAAACATTTTTAAGTGTACAACTCAGGGGAATTAAGTAAATTTACAGTGTTATATAACCACCACCACTATTTTCAGAACCTTTTCATCATCCCAAACAGAAACTCTACCCATCAAGCATTAGCTTTCCTTTTTCTTCCCCCCTCAGCCCCTGGTAACCCCTATTCTACTTATTATCTTTGTGAATTTGCCTATTCTACCTACTTCACATATAGAGAATCATATAATATTTTTTGTCTGGCTTATTTCACTTATATTAATGTTTTCAAGGTTCATCCATGTTGTAGCATGTCAGGGTTCCACTATTTTTTATGGCTAAATAATGTCCATTTTATGTACATATCATATAGTGTTTATCCATTCATCTGTTGATAGATACCTGAGCAGTTTACACCTTTTGGCTATCGTGAATAATGCTGCCATGAACATCAGTGTACACACACCTGTTTTTTTATTATTTCCAGTATATAGCTAGGATTGGAATTGCTGGATCATATAATAATTCTGTTTAATTTTTTGAGGAACCATCAAACTGTTTTCCACCGTAATACCTTATTGTTATCTGTTTAACCTTTGCACCATTTGAACATACATCCCCCTATTTTATTTAATTTTTTCTTGTTTTATGTGTTAATATTTTTCCAATTTTTTTTGTTTTTCAATATTTTCTTGTAAAATACACATAACATAAAATTTATTTTCTTAACAATTTTTAAGTATACAGTTCAGGGGTATTATGTACATTCATATTGTTGTGCAACCATTACCACCATCCATCTCCAGAACTCTTTTCATCTTGCAAAACTGAAATTCTGTTCTCATTAAACAATAACTTCCCATGACCCCTCTCCCCAGCCCCTGGCAATCACCATTTTACTATTTAATTTTTTTAAACCTCCCCCTCTCCCCATGCTCCAGCCATTGGTAACCATCACTCTACTCTCTGTTACTATGAGGTTGGCTTTTTGTGTTTGTTTGTTGTTTTTCACTTAGCATAATGTCCTCCAGCTTTATCCATATTGTCACATATGACAGAATTTCCTTCTCTCTTAAAGCTGAATAATATTCCACTACGTATATATCACATTTTCTTTATCCATTCATCAGTCAACAAACATTTAGATTATTTCCATACCCTGACTATTGTGAATAATGCTGCAATGAACATGGGACTGCAGATATCTCTCAGAGATACTGATTTCATTTCCTTTGGTCATATACCCAGTAGTGGAATTACTAGACCATATGGTAGTTCTATTTTTAATTTTTTGAGGAACCTCCATACTGTTTTCCGCAGTGGCTGCACCAATTTATATTCCCACCAACAGTGCATAAGGATTTTTCTCCACGTCCTCACCAACACTTGTTATCTTTTGACTTTTTGAAAATAGCCATGCTAACAGGTGTGAGGTGATTTGTCATTGTAGTTTTGATTTGCATTTCCCTGATGATGAGTGATGTTGAGCATCTTTTCATGTACCTGTTGGCCATTTGTATGTCCATTCAGGTCCTTGGCCAATTTTTGAATCAGTTTGTTTTTTTACTATTGAGCTGTAAGAGTTCCTTATATATTTTGGATATTAACCCCTTATCAGATATATGGCTTGCAAATATTTTCTCCCATTCCATAGGTTGCCTTTTCATTTTGTTGATTCCAATACCCTAAAAGCGTAAAATCAAAAATTAAAAGGTAAAAAGAAATGGAGAGAAATACAGCAAATATGTTGGATGAAGAGTCAATATATCAAGAGCATACACAGATTAAGAAAAACCCTAAAGTTGTAATAAACAAATTACAAATGGCATGAGTAGATAATTCACAAAAGGAGAAATGCAAACGGCTAACATATATGGTATTATACATTAAACCTCACTTATGGTCAAAAAGTAAAAATTTGAATGAGATTATTTTTGGCCTATCCAATTAGCAATAATTTTTTTTAATGCTTGATTCTACTTCACCCCACCAGAGTTAGCAGAAAAGAAGGAAAGAAGACCTGCTGATCACATAGAAAAAATATTTAAAGATCCTTCTAGCAAAAAGAAAAATGCCATAGGGAATTACCTCCTCTCCTACGCCAAGCAGCACTGCTGTCAGAGGCCCTGGATTGTTCCAATCCACAGTCCCAGGTTGACCATCCACTGAGATGTGTTCTAGACTTTATCTTTCAGATCCATAACTACCAAGCTTTCTTCCTGCTGTGCTTTGCCTAATTTTCAGTTATTCACACTCTGACCTTCACCCCATATTTTATATCTCCCACTCTCTTAGGTGGAGTCCCTAACTTCTGCTCTCTGTTCTCCTGACCTGATCCCTTTTTCTGCCAACATGATAGATGCTAAACCTCCTCATATCTAGTAGAATTCCCAACCTTGGCTTCCCCTGCCCTATTTGATATGTTTTTATTCAAATTGTAGTGGAACCATATAATCATATTGATAAGCATTATCTGTACCATAAAGATAACGAAAGTAGCTAGCCTTATGATAGACTTCCTATGATCCAGGCATTATGTTGAATGCGTTACACTCATTCTTCAATCAAGACTTCATAACCCTCTGAGATGGGGAGGTAGTAGTATTTTTATTTTGCTTATGAGGAAGATGTTAAGTGACTCACCAGCCTCATATAGCTGCTGATTCTAGCCAAGTCAGTTTGACCCCTACATGCACTCGACTGCCTCCCTGGGCTTTGATTACATGGAACATATCTTGAAGACCATGATTTGAATTACAGAAAGAAATTCCTATTATAATAAACACTGTAAATATAACATCCTACTGCATTTACAGCATCTAGCCAGGGAAATCAAGTATTTTCTAGGAAAGAAATCAGTACTGAAGTAAACAGAGCCTTATATTGTTTTTCATAAATCATTATTTTCTATGATTTTTCTAGAAATATGAATTGACTGATACAAAACAAAACAAAACAAAAAAACCTACCGTACCATCCCATAACAATGAAAGGCCACCGTAGTCATATATAAAACCAGGTATTAGTATACCAGGAGGTTGAGTGGAACTTTTCCCATGGCCCCAGTACTGGCCCTAGGGTCTATAGATAAAATCTACAGGCACTGAGTCTCCATATCTAAAGGGACAGACAACTTCCCTCAAGGCTTTCTAGTAGTCAAAACTAAGACTGTGACTGGGAGCCATCCACCCAATCCTCACACCTCTTCTCAGCCGGGCTGGAAGAGGAGAGGAATGGAATCCCCAGTCTTGCTTATTGTGAGGAAATTTTCTTTTCCCTGTCCTACAAAGCCAGGTTTGTTGGAGGGAGAGATGCACTGCTCTGAAAGAACTCCTGGCAGTCTTGGGGATAACTACAGGAAAGGAGAACCACTGGTGTGCAAGTTCTAGGGTGGGTTTGGCCTGAAGATGGGGGCATGCACTTGAACACAGAGACTGTGCCCACTTCTCCCTACAGATTTCTGAAGGCTTCCTGGAGTCGCCTTGCAGCAGCATACCAAGGAAGTACAGAATAGTAATCTGGGAAGGAAAAGATGTGTGGCACCTCACCCCAGTTTCATGACAGAAGGTAGGTAAGAAAACCCCAGTGGTTCCCATTGGTCCACAGCAAGGACTACACAATAGACAAGGGACAAAGAGACAAAAATGGCTATCCAGACAGCCAGGACAAATGAGGTGACACCCTACCAGGGAGAAGACAGGAGGTATGAACCACGGCAGGGCTGTCCCTCTCTAAGAAAGTCCTCATTGACAGAGTGGGCCATGTTGGCCTGAACAAGAAACCATCATATGGAGACCATTACATCAGCAGAGGCTGCTAGAAACTGATAGAACCGGAGTGACGAAAGTAAGTACGGGTACCTCCCCACAACTGGCCGGTAGTCAAGGGTGTAAGACTACTGTTACCTCCTCTTCCAAGAGCCCCTTACCCCAGTCATGGATTATCTACAGGACAGAGAAAAGGGGAGGAAGTATCTTAAAAGTTCGCTGTATCTTTCTATCTATCTATCTATCTCCATCATCTATTTATCTCTATGTCTATTTCTCAACACCTCTCTCTGTCTCTGTCTCTCTGTCTCTGTCTCTCTCTCTATCTCCCTCCCTCCCTCTTTTTCCAATCCCCCCTTCCAACACACTTTTTGGGTCCCTTGAGCAAGGGACCAAGGGGGGAAAGTTTTAAACTGTATTGGACTGAACTTTACTCATCAAAAATGACCAGTATGTTTTGATACTTACTTAAGATTCCATTAAAGGAAGGTAAAAGAAGGTTCTACAGAGTTTAATAGAAAGAAGTATCTGAAAAAAAAAGTTAAAGTTCTTAGTATATCCCACTGAGTTGTCAAAGGATAGATTACATACTGCACTATATTGGAAGAACTCTTGCCAGAACCTTACCAAAAATAACCCATTTTCTAGCACAATGTGCAAGGGTGACTGAGGTGAGCTCTATTTCTAATCTTTTTTGGAAAAAAAATCATTTAATACAATTTCCCTTCCATGGCATCCTATCACTAGAAATCAGGGCACTACAAGTTAAAAAATCAAATCAAAGACCTAAGTCACATTTATGCACATCAGATAAACCTGAGATGGAACCTGCAGCCCCCTTCTCTGTGAGTCATCTCAATATTACAGAAAGCTGTGACCCTGTGTTTCCAGGAGGACCAGTCATACAGTTCTGCTGTGCAGATGAGTCATAAGAAACCTGGCCAACCGTACTTGACATCCTCAAAACATCTCCCCAGGAGCTGGCCATTTTCTTTCCATTCACTTTTATTCTTTTTTTTTTTTTCCCTCATATTTCTTTCCAGAAGCCACCCTTATTTGAATTAGTATGACAAGAATATCCTACCTGCTGCCCTATGGAAATGACAAGAAGACTTTCAAAAATCAGTGCAACTACAAAATGATTCTACTATAGGATCCCTACTTATAAAAGTAAAATCATTTTTTTTTCCTCCACCAGAAAACGGTCCAGATTCTCAACAGTCTCCAATCTCAGCTTGGTACCATAATTGCCATAAATAAACTTCTTACGCACTAAAACCAGTTTTGCCCTTTTCCCAGGAGGCTTTTGTAAAGCTCAACATAAATTCAGCTATCTCATATGATGCAATTGTGATTTAGGAAAAGCCAAGACCATCATCAATACACAGTTCCATCCTCCCACACCAACAGCCCAATCTAACTGCTGCCAAGTCCCCAAACCCTGAAACTCCCACCCACAAGCTGCCAAACCCTCTGGTTGCCCTATCACTGGCAGATGCTACGATGCTCTGTCAGTAAAAGGTTTGTGAGAAACTGAAAAGTGTACAAAATCAAACAGAATGCAAAGACATTTTTACTGAACTCAGTATTTCAGGATTCTGGAATACTTAATGCTTAAGAATTAAGAGAAATTTGGGGATCCATAGCCCTGTGTTTCTCTGTTTGGCCAACTTTAAAATGGCTACTACCTGCCTATCCCAAAAGGAATCAGAGATGGCAGTTTTCAAAGACTTTCAACTTGCCCCCTGAAAAGCATCATATACATACAATTCTGTACATGCAAAATATTTCGATCACAGGGAGACTTGTGTGTGCCACAGTCATTATTTCTACATTGAAGTAATACAGTGAACACTCACCAGTGGAGCCAAGTTACTTTCCTAAGGGAGAAGCCCTAGTCCACTGTCATTTCCATGTACCACACTGAGCTGTGTCCAAAGACACGTAATGACATAGCTGAAATGCTACAACTACAGTCAGATTAGTCCTAAAGAGCTCACTAAGGCCTTTCAGCAAATCATGTAATTTTTGTTTCAATCAGGACAACAGTCCTAATACCCTGAGCCCCTCATCTTACGTGTAGGAAAACCGAGGCCCAGGAGGCTTAGCAAAATGGCTAAAAATCCAGACTCCTGGATTCCTAGCCCTGTGCTCTTTCCATTCCCTTCCTCTGTGCCCTAGCCTAATATAAACCCACTCTCCCCACATGTACTCCCCCCACCCAAGTCTCACCTCTGTGCTATTACCCATGCACTTCAAGTCCCCAAACTGCTTCTCTGACTGCTTGAGCTGACCTTCTCTTTTCCTGATGCTTCACTCCATCCCTCCTGGCACAGCAACGTCCTCTCTAAGACCGTGCCCCTAAAACTTGGGCTTCTCCTGCTTCCCACTCAGTACCTCCTGTCTCAGATTTCACTCCAACCCAGCCCCAAGACTCCTCTCTGATTCCTGAGCCCCTGGCCTCCCTCAACTAATTCTTACCCTGAAAGCTTATGTACTGCCATAGTACATAGGTTTGCTGTGCTATCAGTATTCTACTCTACTGTAACAAATTGTTACAAAGTCAGTGACTTGAAACGACATATTTATTATTTTATAGTTCTGTGGGTCAGACATCTGATAGAGGTCTCACTGGACTAAAATCAAGGTGTGTTCCCCTCTGAAAGCTTTGGGGAGAATTAATTTACTTGCCTTTTCCAGCTTTGCAGAGGCCACCCCCGTATATTGATTTCATGGCCCCTCCCTCCACCTTCAAAGCAACGTAGCATCTCTCTGAGCCTGCTTCCTCACCACTTCTTTCTCTGACTCTCCTCTTATGCCTCCCCCTTCCACTTTCAAGGACCTTTGTGATAACACTGAGTCCACCAGGAGATCCCGGGATATTAAGAATATCCCAGGACAGGGGCGCCTGGGTGGCTCAGTCGTTAAGCGTCTGCCTTCAGCTCAGGTCATGATCTCAGGGTCCTGGGATCGAGCCCCGCATCGGGCTCCCTGCTCAGCGGGAGGCCTGCTTCTCCCTCTCCTACTCCCCCTGCTTGTGTTCCCTCTCTCTCTGTGTCTCTCTCTGTCAAATAAATAAATAAAATATTTAAAAAAAAAAAAAAAGAATATCCCAGGACATTAAGTTCAGCTGATTAGCAACCTGAATTCCATCAGCAACCTTAATTTGCCTTTGCCGCATGATCTGATGTATTCACAGGTCCTGAAGATTAGGACGTGGTCATCTTTGGAGTGCTGTTAATCCTTCTTCCCTTCAGCACCTTCTGCTCATCATCCCTTGACACCCTCCACCCCAATCTACAGAAGAATGGGTTCTCAATTGATTGAATCCCCAAATGACTACTAGGCTCATCTCACCCTATGTGTCCCAGCAGTCATTTGGAGATTCTTCCCTCAGAGGTCTGGGAAGGACATTGGCCAGGCCAATCTACAGCCCTCTGTGTACATAAAGCCAAGGAGGGCTGAGCCTAGAAATAGAGAAGAGAAAGGTGGGAGCTAATGTGGAATCCAAGGACCCAGAAAGAACAGCACATGCAGTGTTATTGTTAAGGCTGGCCTTGGAGCTGATCAACGTAAACACACAGGCCACTGAATGTGTAGGCTGAGCTTTCAAAAGGAAATTCTGGAGACCAAACGTCATAGTAGAAATTATGAAAACCACTGCATTGTGAGGTAATCTACATTGTGCTTTGGGGGGAAAAAAAGCTCCAACTCAGACACCTGTGGGAGATGTTACAGAATCAGCCCTAGAGAGTCCTGTTAACCACCTTGTAAAGACTTACTTTTTCAAAGAAATTTTGAAACAATTGAAGATTCACAGGAAGTTGCAAAGGCAGAACAAAGAGATCCCATGTCCCTTCACCCAGGTTCCCCCAATGAGTGCATCTTACTATAGTACAAAATTAAAACCAGGAAATTGACATTTGTATAGTGCGTGTGTATAGTTCTGTGCCATCAGACTTATATTTTATTTTTTTATTTTTTTAAATTTTATTTTATTATGTTAATCACCATGCATTACATCATTAGTTTTTGATGTAGTGTTCCATGATTCATTGTTTGCGTATAATACCCAGTACTCCATTCAGTACGTGACCTCTTTAATACCCATCACCAGGCTACCCTATCCCCCCACCTCCTCCCCTCTAGAACCCTCAGTTTGTTTCTCAGAGTCCATAGTCTGTCATGGTTTGTCTCCCCCTCTGATTTCCCCCCGTTCATTTTACTCTGTAGGAAGGGTAAAACAGACTTATATTTTAAAAACCATAACTGGACAATTGAATATATGTCTATATTCACCACTCAGTCAGAATCCTACAAAGATGACAGTAACACTCCATGGAACTTATGGACCTACCTTCTACCAGCAGACCTGGATTGGGGGGCTTCTGAGAATCCACACAACCCCAAGATAAAGTGTGCAGTGAAGCACAGAGAACTTGACAAGGGCCAACATCCGCAATGCAAAACCACAGGGAACTCTCAGTCCTTGAGACACACCTGCTGAAAAGAGGAAATGCTCTTGAAATATTTTCATATGGTTTTCCTCAGTGTATGGGAATTGTCTTAAAACTTCAAGGATGCCAGCCATCTCTCAGAAGAGATGGCAGAGCTGACTGAAATCCCATCCAAGGTCTCCCTTCTTTCCATTCCAGGAAAGAACACAAGAAAAATCCTCTGAATTAGCCCCACAAAGTATCACAGAATGTTAGACCTACAAGGGCCCCTAGAGACTTCACAGTTTGGTCTTATTCTTTAACTTACATATAAGGAAACTGAGACATGGGGGTAGAGGAGAGATTGCTCAGTCATACAGCTAGTTAGTGGTTGTGCCAGCATTAAAACCTGAGTCTTCTAACTCCCAAACTGGCACATTTTCTAGTATCCACATTATCTACAAATATATGCTTCAAGTATATGCTCCTGAAATTTCAACATGATTTTAAGAAAGGGAATAACATGATAAATGAGTAATGCTGTGTGGAATGAATTTGAGTGGGTCAGAAGTTGATGGGAGGAGACTGGCAAAGAGGCTGTTGGAATACATTGAAGGATATATATCGTGGCTTCAACTAAAGTGATGGCAGTAAAATTGGAAAGAAGCAAAAGGATTCAAGATATATTTTAGAAGTAGAGTCAGAGTTAGGCGAACTCTTTCATGTGGGTCATCAGTAACAAATTTCTGCACCATCCAGGGAAGCCTAAGGATCCAGACTATAAGCATGAAACAGACCAAAGGTAAGTAAACTATATGGAAGTTATACCTGAAAACTTGGCCTCATTGTCACTGTCATTACTAGGACTCACCAACAGCTACTCAGTTCAGATGGTTCCACTTGTGTTGGCAAGCAACACCTACTTGGTTCACACATTTATAGACCTCGCTTCCTCCACACACTTAGCTTCCTGCCTAGAAAACTGACACCCAAACTGTGCCCCAGCATTAGGTTCAATTGTACACTTGGGCTTGGGTATTGACATCCCAGTCTATATCAGTTCTACCATATCTGTTGGAAGTTCTACTTGCAAGTTCAAGTTAGCCCAGGTTTAGTGGCATCTTAAGAGCTTCCTACCCTGAGTGCCTAGAAAGGCAAAGCAACAACAATCTTAATGCTGGTGTAAACATCAGATGAAACCTGAATCATCTAAGCATTCAGCATATGGTCGGTTCATGAATCTATCCCTTCTATTCAAGATCCTCTGGTTCCCTGAAGAGCTGGAACCAGTTCACCTGGGAACCTGACCTCTTATCTAATGTCTGTAATCCCTTTCTTGAGACTGGCTTTCCACACACCTCCATCTCCCATGCTCCTCTGGGGCTTGCAACCCAGACACAGACAGACACCAAGAACAACTGTCAACCCAAAACCTGTTGTTGCTCTCTGCATGTTTCTCTTGGATTGGACACTGGACCACATGAGAGCTATTTTTGCCACATTCCTCCAGGCTTAGTTTTGGTCTTCCTGTATGGAAAAGTCTGCCTTGTTTGAACTTTACAGTGGTAGGGAAAAGAGAATAGGCAACCCTCAAGCATTGCTGATTGAAAAGTAAATTCATGCAACCACTTTGATGAAAAATTTGGCAAAGTCTTGAAAAGTTAAAGATGCAGATATCCTGTAATCCTACTTCTAGGCATATGCCCAAGAGAAAGGGATGATACGTCCACCAGAAAAAAATACAAAGTTGTACAGCGCCACTTTATTCTTTTTGAGTGTTTGTTTTTGTTGTTTGCCCAACGTGGGGCTTGAACTCACGACCCTGAGATCAAGAGTCACATGCTCTGCAACTGAGCCACCAGGCGCCCCCAAGAGCCACTTTATTCTTAATAGCAAAAACCGTAAATAATCCAAATGTCCAACAAAAGAAAGGATAAACAAATTGTGATATAGTCATTGAATGGAATATCACC
Organism: Halichoerus grypus; assembly: GCF_964656455.1. Classification (NCBI taxonomy): domain Eukaryota; kingdom Metazoa; phylum Chordata; class Mammalia; order Carnivora; family Phocidae; genus Halichoerus; species Halichoerus grypus. The sequence goes on from NC_135725.1 coordinate 63,302,991, forward strand.
AGTTTAAAGAAAACTTACTAATATATACAGCAATATAAATGGATATCAGAAATACAATGTTGAGCAAAATAATCTAGACCAAACAGGTACATACTATATGATTCCATTTACAAGAAGTTTAAAAAAGGCAAACACTAATCTAAACTAGGTCAAACTAGTGGTTATCTCTAGCGGGACATGGGGAGTGGGGTTATTGACTGGCAGGGGCCATGGGGAAACTCTCCGGGGTGATAGAAATAGTCTGTATTTTGATCTGGGTGGTGGTCACATAAGTGTATACATACGTGAAATGTCATCAAATTATATACTTAAAATTTGTGCATTTTACTGTATCTAAATGATACCTCAAAGTTATAAAAATAAAAACAAATAACAATAATATGTTATCACTATGAAATGTTTTAAGTGAAGATAAGCGAAAGTGAATCTATTATTCACTTCCCACCACTCAGATATAACTACTGTTAAGTGCCTTTTGTAGCCATATCTTTTTTTAATTTAATTTTATTATGTTATGTTAGTCACCATAAAATACATCATTAGTTTTTGATGTAGTGATCCATGATTCATTGTTTTCGTATAACACCCGGTGCTCCATGCAGTACGTGCCCTCCTTAACACCCATCACCGGACTAACCCAAACCCCTACCCCCTCCCCTCTAAAACCCTCAGTTTGTTTCTCAGAGCCCATAGTCTCTCATGGTTCATCTCTCCCTCCGATTCCCACCCCCCTTCATTTTTCCCTTCCTTCTCCTAATGTCCTCCATTCTACTCCTTATGTTTCACAAATAAGTGAAACCATATGATAATTGACTTTCTCTGCTTCACTTAGCATAATCTCTTCCAGTCCCATCCATGTTGATGTAAAAGTTGGGTATTCATCCTTTCTGATGGCTGAGTGATATTCCATTGTATATATGAACCACATCTTCTTTATCCATTCATCTGTTGAAGGGCATCTCGGCTCTTTCCACAGTTTGGTTATTGCGGACATTGCTGCTATGAACATTGGGGTGCATATGGCCCTTCTTTTCACTACATCTGTGTCTTTGGGGTAAATACCCAGTAGTGAAATTGCTGGGTCATAGAGTAGCTCTATTTTTAATTTTCTGAGGCACCTCCACACTGTTTTCCAGAGCTGTAGCCCTATCTTTTTAACTTACAATTCATACTGATTTTTAAAGCAATTATATTCTATGGAAAATATTATCATTTAATTGCTTTCTTAAGGAGTGATCTTCAAACATTTTTGTAGCAGGAACTTCTGTGGGTACCCTCAACTTACAAATATTGCTCTGGTGAAAGCATATTTAGAAGGCACGCCTGTGTGACAGTCCTCCTCCGCCCACCCCTGGCAGCTTCTGAGCCTCTTAGTAGTAGTACCCACGCAGCCTCAAGCCACTGTCTTGGTTTCATTTGTGATGAATGCATTCCACTTCACAAATGACCCACAGTTTGTTCAACTCTGATGGTGACAAAAATATCAAGACCTGAGTATCCACAGCCTCTTCTCCTTTAGGTCCACAAAGGAAATTCTGAAGTTATCTGATGACCCCATTCACTAATTGAGTTCATTCACTCACTCCACATTCAACACCCCTCAAAAAAGATGGCTTGGTCCAACCCAGTAGTAAGGTTTTTTTGAGGTAGATAGGTGCATGAAGAAGAAAAAAAGACTTGTGAGGTCTTCCACTGACCGGAAAGGGAAAGAATTATCAGCTGGAAAACAGATCCAGGAAAGGGAAAATTGGGGAGGAAGAAGATAAAGCTGGGTCCAAGAAAGCATATGAAAGAAATTTTGGACAAAGAGGTAATGGAGCAAATTGGAAGCAGTTGCAGAGGACGGGAAAACTGGGAATTAGGGGGATATGACATCGTGAAGAGCAGTTGGGGCAGGAAAACTCCAAAATGCCTTTTCTAACACACATTTACTAGTGCCCCACCCAATGCTATTTTTTTTGTAAGACAGCATTTTTTCTGTTGATTTAAAATTTGTAACTTCATTGTATACTAATGTTATATACACTTATGACTGTTTCAAGACTTTTGATTCTCTTCTTATGATCTGAAGATCTATTTCTTAACTCATTCCACACAAAACAAGTTATCACAGCTTCATAAGGTGTTTTAATAACTTACAGAGCAATTCTCCCCTCACTACTTTTTAAAATATTTTTTAGATATCTTTCAATGTTCATAATTCCATCTAAACTTTAGAATCATTTTGTCATATCCCCAAAACCTAACCTAATTTTGGAAAGAATTTAAAGAGTAAGTTAGAGTAATTTTTATAATGTTATAGAATTTTATAATTATAATTAGTTAATATATAATTTTGAGTCTTTTCATCCAGCAATGTGGTCTGTCTCCACTTATTCAAGACTTCTCTTGTCCCTCAGGAAGTTTTGTTGCTTTCTTCATACAGTCCTGACTATTTCTTGACAAATTAATTTCTAGGTCTCTGTATATTTTTATCGTAACTGTGAAAGGGATCTTTTTTTCTATTATATTTTCTAGCTGGTTTGTGTTGGTTCGTATATACACGTGAAATCAGCATGCATATATGTATATATGTATGTATACACATACATGTATATATGTCATATGATATAATATGATATGCATGTGTGTGTGCACATATACTCTAACCAGACTACCAAAAATTCGTATTAGCTCTAAAAGTTTTTCATTTGATTTGGTTGTATTTTCTAAGTATTTTCTAGGTAATGATAATTTTGTCTCTTCCTTTCCAATATTTTTATCTAATTTATTTTTCTCTTTTTAAAACAATGGCTAGGATGGGACACCTGGGTGGCTCACTTGGTTAAGTGTCCAACTCTTGATTTCAGCTCAGGTCATGAATCAGGGTCGTGAGATTGAGCCCGAGTCTGGCTCTGCCCTGGGCATGCATGGAGCCTGCTTGAGATTCTCTCTCTCCCTCTCCCTATGCCATTCCCCTCTGCCAGTGCACCCACTCTCTAAATAAATAAATAAATAAATAAATAAATAAAATAATGTTACCACCCATTTTCTTTGTTCTTCACTATAATTTTTGCCCAACTTCATATTTTTAACTCCTCTAGGTCACTGTTATAATGGCATATAGTTAACTGTTGGTTTGGTTTTGATAGAGGTTAAAATATACATACTATGAAATGCCTGACCTTAAATGTACAATTCAGTGAGTTTTGATCAACATATACACCCATGTAACTACTGTGGTCACAATCAAGATATCAAACATTTCCATCATTCCAGAAAGTTACCATGTACCCCCATAGACAACAACTGTTCTTATTTCTATAAACATAAATTTTGCCCCTTCTATAATTTTATATAAATAGATTCATTCAGTACATATTATTTTGTGTCTGGTTTCTTACACTCAACATGATGTTTTGGGGATTTGCTTTTGTCGCTTTATATATCAGTAGTTCATTCTTTTTTCTTGCTGGGTAATATTTAAGTGATTTATACCATAATTTATCCTTCTGTTGATGGATATTTGGGTTCTTTCCAGTTTGAGGCTGGTATAAATAAAATTGCTGTGGGCATGTGTCTTCATTTCTTTTGGATAAATACCTAGAAGTAGAATTTCTGGGCCACAGCACAGGTGTATGATTAATTTTATATGAAACTACCAGAAATTTTTCCAAAGTGACTGTGTATTTTATACTCTCACCAGCAATTTCTCCACATCTTCACCAACAATTGGTGTTGTCTTTTTAATTTTAGCCATTGTATTGGGTATAAAATGGTATCTCGTACTTTTCTGTTTTCCCTTAAGACTAATGGTACTGAGTAATTTCATGTGCTTATTGACTATATATCTTCCTTCATGAACCACCTGCTCAAGTCTTTTGCCCATTTTGTATTGGGTTTTCTATTTATTACTGATTTGTAGATGTGTATTGTAAATATTTTCCCCTAATACGTGTCTTCCCTCTTTGTTCTTGCCATGGTAACTTAATCAGCAAAAATTCTTAATTCCATCTTATCAGTTTCTTCCTTTCTGTTCAATGCCATTTATCCTCTCTCTAGGAAATCTTTTCCTAACCCAAGTTTGTGTTTTCCTCCAGAAGTTTCATAGTTTTGATTTTATGTTTGGATCTCTAATCCATCTCTTAAGTATTTTATGTTTTGGGGTGCTAATACAGAATTATATTCTTAATTGCATTTCCCAATTATTTGTTGCTGATCTATAAAAATACATTTGATCTTATGTTCTGTGTTCTTTCTAAATTCACTTATTAAATTCACTATGGCCTTTCTAAATTACTTTGGCCTTTTAAAGTTCATTTATAAGTTCTAGTAGTTGTTTTGTAGCTTCCTTAAGTTTTCTATGTAAAGAATCATGTCTGGCAGAAATAGAGGGTTTTACTTCTTCCTTTCCAAGTTCTACAGGTTTTGCTCCTTTTTCTTGCTTTATTGCAATGGCTAGGAGCTCCAGTGCAGTATCAAATAGAAGTAATAAGAGAGGATATCCATACTTTGTTCTCAATCATAAGGAAGGTTTTCAATATTTCAATGTTAAATATGATAGTACTATAGGTGTAGACGCTCTTCATCAAGTTAAATAAATTTCTTTCTATTCCTGATTTGTTAAGTCAAGAATTGTTGAATTTTGTGAAATGCTTTTTCTGCACTTATTGAGAGGATTATATGGGTTTTTTTCCTTTATTATATTAATATGTGAAATATATTAACTAATTTTTGTATTAAACAACTTTGTATTCCTGGAGTAGACCCCACTTGATCATAAGGTATTAACTTTTTTATATATTGCTAGATTCAACCTGCTAATATTTCATTAATGATTCTTATTTTTGTCTTAGTTCAGGCTGCTATAACAATATCACAGACTTAGTGACTTCAAACAACAAACATTTATTTATCACAGTTCTGGAGGTTATGAAGTCTAAGATCGAGGCACCAAGAGATTCAGTGTCTAATAAGGGCCCTCTTCCAGGTTGCAGACCGTTGACTTCTCCATCACATTGGGCGTTAGGTTTTGAACATATGAATTTTGGAGGGACACAAACATTCAGTGTATCACAGTAGCTATAATCCCCGGGAATACTGATCAGCAATTTTCTTTTTATGAAATATTTTTTCTCAGGTTTGGTGTCTGGGTAATGCTTGCTTCATAAAATAAGTTTGGAAATGTTCCCTTCTTTTCTATTTTCTAAATTTGTTTAGCATTCATATTGTTTCTTCTTTAAATGTTTGATAGTATTCATCAGGGAGACGATCTGAACCTATAATCTTCATGGGAAGGTTTTTTTTTTATCACAAATTCAAAATTTTAGATATAGGGCTATTCAGACTTTCTATTCCATCTTGTATTAGCTTTAGTAAGTTATGTTTTAAAGTAATTTGAAACTCTCTAATTCATTGAATTTAATGGCATAAAATTTCCATATAACCTTTAACTATTCTTTCAATGTCAGTATGATCTAGTGATATTCCTCTTTCATTCCTCATGTTGGTAATTTTTTTTTCACATTCGTAATTTCTGTTTTCTGTCCTTATCAATCATGGTAGAGGTCCATCAATTTTATTACACTTTTCAAAGGACAAACTTTGGGCTTTGTACAAACAATTTGCTCCATTAAATGTCTCTTTCCTGGCTGATTTCTGCTGTTATCTTTATCTTCTGCTTTGGGTTTAATTTGGTCTTCTCTTTCTAATTTCCTATGAAGGTAAGAAAAGTAACATTAAGGTAACCTTTTTAAGGAGGTTTGGAGAGAGAGCAAGTAGTGAACAAGATTTGTGTGTGAAGCACACCAAATTCAAGCCTGGGTATCACTTTCACTTGAAGTCTTAGAGATTACCTCCAGGTTGTAGACACACACACACACAGATGCTTGGGCTTCAGGAGATGTTCATCCTTGGACACACACTGAGTGTTTCTGCATATTGCAGTATGAGATCCAGAGCCAATCACAGTCCTGAAGGACAAGTTGTTCACTGCCTTGAACATGTCTGGATAGTCTACTGGTGTGTCATCATGGCCCAGACTAAACATGAGTCTGGACTTTCAGGCAAGGATAAGCTCCTAAAGTTTAAGCCTCTTTTTCACATCTCTAAAGGTTTCCCTAGGAAATCAGTGAAAGAGGGTTTGTCTCAGCACTACTATCTACATAAATTTGAGTTCTTATAGAGACCAGAATAATGAAGGTTATATATTTTGAACCATGGGTCCTAGATATCTTCGATTTTCCTCAGATTATTTTCTCTCAACCCTTTTCTGACAGTAATATGTCTCTTATGACTTATTAATTTTTATATGGACTTAAATTTGTGGAAACTTTTCCACTGTGAAGTTGTGCAACTGCAAAAGAATTTGGAAAAATAGCAGATCCCATGAGACAGACCTGCCTCCAACCTGGAGATCTCCTCCTGCATTTGTGAGGCATCCATTCAGTTCCTTTACCACCAGAGCTATACTCAGGGGAATAAATCTTGAAGTTGCGGGAGCTCTAATGTGGCAATGGAGGGGAAGGTGGGGCCTGCTTGCTAAAAACAATCTGTTCCCATAAAATTTAAGGAAAGGCAATATTTTTGCACACTTTTCTGTAATTGAATATCATTAAAGTATTGGATATACAATGCATCTTGCCTTTCTTTTATTCTTTCAAAAACTATTTATTGAATGCCTACTATACACCAAGCATTGTGCAAAGGATAAAGGGATAAAATGGTGAGCACAAAAAAAGAGAAAAGAAAGCTAAAAGATAGTTATGATTGGAAAGAGTACAAATGGAGAAGAAAAAGTGAATTGCTGGTGGGACTTTGTATGTTCTTGGGTCCTTGAATCAGAAAAAAAGTAGTTATGTTGGATCCCTCTGACATGTATGGCAAGGAGTGTGTGTGTGTGTGTGTGTGTGTGTGGTGCCTTTTGGAGAAGATGAGGGAGCATAAGGAGAATACCTCAATTTCTGCCCAATAGAAGTGGGAGGATGGAATCACTGATGTTCCAGAAGCTAAGAAAGGAAAAATGTAAATTATTTTCTTTACGCATGTGGTTTGCACAACATCCTCCAACATAAGACTCCCACTTGGGTCCTAAAGTTGGAAAAATCTAGGGAGTATGGAGAAGAGGAACAGAGCTACAAGACTTGACATTGTATACCAGGTGCCAGCACTAGCAGACAAACTCCTAGAGGGAGACCTTTGTAAGACATTCTCCAGGTTCATTAGCCATGTGCACTATGAATCTGGAAGTAGTATCATCTACCTAAATTAGAGAGAGATACTTCTCACATAAGTCTCTTATGTGCAGGCAGGGTAGCAAAGGAAGAGTTAAGTGGGGGTAATTTGAAAAGCCCCTAAGAATTCCCTACCCCAAATGGTACTTCCCATGTTGACTGAAATTCTTCATTTTGTTTCAATGCTTAGAACCCATCTTTACTCATCTCACTATAACTACAGAAGTAGCTATAGAATAAATAGTAATTAAAGATTCTGAAATCAAATGGCCTTTTTCATCCTGGGCTTCCCCACTAATCGTTCATGTGACTTTGGGGTATGTTTCTTAATAATAGCTAAGAATTACATTTATTGAGCATGTAATCACTTAGCAACAATAGGGCCAATCACTTTACATGTATTTACATGTATCACTACTCCTCACAATACCCTATGAGGTATGAGGTATAATTATCAGTTTACAGACAAGGAAACTGAGGCATGTATGTAACTTTGAGGTCCAAAACTAGTAAGTGGAGGAGTTGAAATTCAAACCTAAGCAGACTTAACTATTATACTGGTCCCCTCACTTAAACCCTCTAAGCCACTACTACCTCAGAGAGTAGTAAGGATCAGATAATTCTTACATATTTGATAGAGTGCAAAAGTGTTCAACACTATATTACTGTTATTATTTCAGATAAATTAATTCTTGAGAAGAATTAGAGCAGTACTCAGCAAACCCATTTCAATTTTACTGGGCCTCTAGTATTAAGCTCTGTATTAGGTGCGAAGGTGCTATAGTGATATAGAAGACTTGATTCCTGCCCTCAAGAAACACAGAATTCAAGGCTTACTTACATTGCTCTCCTACATAAAATCCTTCAAGGGCTCTATATTGCTTTCAGAAAGCTCATGTCCCTAGCTTGGCATAAAAGGCCCATCACAATTCCACCCTGTCTTGCCTCCTTGAATGTATCTCCTGCCACATCCCCCATCCACACTCCAGCCTGAGCTACTTATTCTTCAGATGTGCAAGACATTTCACATCTCAATAACTCACAATGTGCTGTTCCATTAGTCTGGGAAATTCCTTCCCCTACCTCCATTTCTCCAACTTCCATGTTCAACTCAAATCTCTCTGGAATTCCCCAGCCCCTGCTACATGAGATGCTCCCTCTCTGTGCTCCCACAGAATCCTGCACACACTCACTGTACTTACCACATTGCACTGAAACACTTCTGCTCATTTTCCTCCACCACCATTCTGTAAGCTTCTTGAAGACTGTCTTAGTGGTCTCTTAACCTAACTCCCACAACAATTTTATGCACAGTAGACACTCAATGAATGTGTACATAATGAACAAATTAACAAACTTTAATTAGTGCTCTAATGAGGGTATAACGATTTAATGGAAGAATGAGCAGAGTGAAATTGACTAAGAGGGTCTGTGATGACTTCTTCAAGGAGGTGGCATCTAAACTGGCTCTTTGTGGGAAGGTAGTACTTGAATTAATGGACATATGCAGAGGACCTCCCAGTAAGAAAAGGTTTGAGGAAAGGCCCTTGAAGGAACTTTTGAGGTATAATAAGTAAACCTCTGTGACTAGAACATAGGGAAGAAAAATGGAGAGTAAGGCAATAAAGTGGCAAGAGATTAGTGGCAATAAAACTGGGACTTGGAGAAAAGCCAAACCATCAAAGTAATTCACAAGCAATTTTCAATTTAAAAAAATCTTACTGCTGTAAGTAATGTGATCAGCTCCAAATACTTCTATTTGTATTTCTTCTCAGTCATTCATAACTGACCCCTGATAACCATATCAGAACTACAGCTATGTGTACAAGGACAGGTTGTAGCAAAAGGATAGAAACAGGAAAGGAAAATAGTATGGAGAGAAAAATAGGAGGAAACTTATCTAAATTAACATACCAAGCAGATAGGAGTGTCTCACCTGTAAAACAGCAGAGACCATGTCATCAGTAATTTGACTATTCTTAGATTTATTTTTAACTTTATGTCATTTTTTACTATATATATTTCTGCAACAAACCCACATTAACTAATCTAAGATGCAGAGACAGAGATCTCTAAAGGCAACCAATATCATTTTAGGAAGGAAATGCTTTGGCCCACATGCTTTGCACTGCACCTAATAAGCCCCTGGCATCACCGAAGAGTGAATCTGGTACAGTATTGAATACAGGTTGCATCATATAACAACAAAATGCACAACCACTTTACTCACTGTGCTCCCTGCCTCAAGCACCAACTCAATATTTACTGCACACCTGTTATGAGAAAGACACTGTTCTTGGCACAGACAGGGAATCCGGGATGAATCTGGTAAGATCCAGGCCTTTAAAGAATGTACAGAGTAGGTGAGCCAAATGTACATGATAATGCAATTCAGCATGTAATGTATGAAAAATGTAGCATGGAAGCAAACAAGAGGCATTAAGTTGAAATGGGGAAAGATTTCATGACAGGGTTAACTTCAGGGACTACTAGGAAAAGTTTTCATTATGTTTCTTTTTTTATTTATATTTATATATTTTAATTACAAAGGTGATATATGTTCATTATATAAAATTTCTAAATACAGAAAAGGAAAAAATCACAAATAAACCACTATATTTTTGTATATGCCATTTAAAAATTTATTTATTATAAAAATGAAACCATACTGTACATTCCTTTCAGTAAACAGCTTTTTCAGGCAACAATATATTACAATCATCTTTCCATGTAATTTACTATACTTCTACAACTGACTTTATTTAAATAGGTGCATATCAAAAGGTATAAAAGAGTATACAGTAAAAGCTCTCTCCCATCCCATTCTGCCATTACCTTTTAGTTTTAACCAGAACCAACCACTGTTACCAGTTTCTTGTGATCCTTCCACAAATATTTTGCTTATGTGTAAATATTTCGTTTTAAGTAAGTGGTAGCACACAAAATTTTGTACCTCATTTTTCTCTCCCCACTGCCTTATTCCTCTTGGTAGCTACAAAGTGTTCCATTGTATGAAAATATAATAACTTGCATCCAGTCCCCTTTGATGGACATTCAGAATATTTCTAATATTTCACTATTACAATATTGCTAGAGGTATCCTTAAAATGTAAATATGTACAAATTTGTAAATATATCTACAGGAAAAATTGCTAGAAGTAGAGTTTAAGCTCAAAGGATATGTATATTTTAGAATTTGAAAAATACTACCACAGTGTCCTCCATTCAGGTGGTCCTCCTGCCAATTACAAATGAGAATGCCTATCCCTTTCCCTTACTTGTGGCTGCCCAGTCAAAAACTATCTCCCATTCTCCCATGCTCCCCCACCCTCAATACAAACACACCTTAGAAACAGGTGAGATCACCTATCTGGCCAATGGAATTTGAGAATATGAACACAAATGACAGGCATCATGTCAAGGCTAAAGTAATTGAGAAGAGAGTGTGCATCCTCCACCATATCTTTGCTTTTCTGCCAGCTGGAAAGAGAAGATTTCAAGGCCCTAGAAATGGTAGAGCCACACGATGCAAGGAACCTGAGTCCCTGAATCCATACAGAGAAAAAGTACCTATCAACCAGAAACATCCACGTGGGACTATTACATGAGGGAGAAATAAGTTCCTATTGTATTAAGCTGTTGAAATATCAGTGTTTCTTAAAACATCTTGCTTTATTGTAAAAATATACCAAGATATCCTTTTTTATGTAAAATCTCAGATCCCGGAGCGCCTGAGTGGCTCAGTCAGTTAAGCATCTGACTTTTGATTTTGGTTCAGGTCATGATCTCAGGGTCATGAGATCGAGTCCCACATCAAGCTCTGCGTTGGGTATGAAGTCTGCTTGAGATTTTCTCTCTCCCTCGGTCCTTCCCACCACCTCTCTCAAATAAATAAATAAAATCTTTAAAATCCTAGATCCCGGGGCGCCTGGGTGGCTCAGTTGTTAAGCGTCTGCCTTCGGCTCAGGTCATGATTCCAGGGTCCTGGGATGGAGCCCCGCATCGGGCTTCCTGCTCTGCAGGAGGCCTGCTTCTCCCTCTCCCACTCCCCATGCTTATGTTCCCTCTCTCGCTGTCTCTCTCTCTCTCTCTCTCAAATAAATAAATAAAAATCTTAAAAAAATAAAATAAAATAAAATCCTAGATCCCTAGACACTAATAATGAAGCAGAAAGAGAAAGAGAAATTAAGAAAATAATCCCATTTACAATTACAGCAAAACCAATAAAATTAGAATAAACTTAACAAAGGAGGTGAAAGACCTGTACTCTGAAAACTCTAAAACACTGATGAAAGAAATTGAAGACAACACAAACAAATGGAAAGACATTCCAGGCTCATGGACTGGAAGAACAAGTATTGTTAAAAATGTCTAGACTACCAAAGCAATCTACAGGTTTAATGCAATCCCTATCTAAATATCAATAGCATTTTTCACAGAACTAAAACAAACAATCCTAAAATTTGTATGGAACCACAAAAATTCCAAATAGCCAAAGCAATCCTGAAAAAGAAAAACAAAACTGGAGGTTTCTTGAAGTTCCAGACTTCAAGAAATATTAAAAAGCTGGAGTAACCACAACAGTATGATACTAGACACATAGATTAATAGAACAGAATGGAAAACCCAAATATAAACCCATAATTATATGGTCAATTAATCTTTGATAAAGCAGGAAAGAATAGACAATGGGGAAAAGACAGTCTTCAAGAAATGGTGCTGGGAAAACTGGACAGCTATATGCAAAAGAAAGAAACCAGACCACTTTTCTTATACCATACACAAAAATAAACTCAAAATGGATTAAAGAGCTAAATGTGAGACCTGAAACCATAAAAATCCTAGAAGCGGGGTGCCTGGGTGGCTCAGTCAGTTAAATGTCTGACTCTTGATCTCAGCTCAGGTCTTGATGTCAAGGTTGTGAGTTCAAGCCCCATGTTGGGCTCCACACCGAGCATGGAGCCTGCTTTAAAAAAAAAAAAAAAAATCCTAGAAGAGCACAGATAGTAATTCCTCTGACATCATCCCTAGCAACATTTTTCTAGATATGTTTCCGGAGACAAGGGAAATAAAAGCAAAAATAAACTATTGGGACTACATCAAAATAAAAAGCTTCTGCATAGCAAACAATCAACAAAACTAAAAGGCAACCTGCTGGAATGCAAGAAGATATTTGCAAATGATATATCCAATAAACAGTTAGTATCCAAAATATATAAAGAACTTACACACCTCAACACCCAAAAAACAATCCAATTAAAAAACAGGCAGGGGCGCCTGGGTGGCTCAGTCATTAAGCGTCTGCCTTCGGTTCAGGTCATGATCCCGGGGTCCTGGGATCGAGCCCCGCATCGGGCTCCCTGCTCAGCAGGATGCCTGCTTCTCCCTCTCCCACTCCCCCTGCTTGTGTTCCCTCTCTCACTGCGTCTCTCTCTGTCAAATAAATAAATAAAATCTTTAAAAAAAAAAAAAAAACAGGCAGAAGACACAAACATACATTTCTCCAAAGAAGACATCCAGATGGCCAACAGACACATGAAAAGATGCTCAACATCACTGATCATCAGGGAAATAAATACAACTCAAAACCACAATGAGGTATCACCTCACACCTGTCAGAATGACTAAAATCAAAACCACAAGAAACAAAAGGTGTTGGTGAGGATATGGACCAATTCACTGTTGGTAGGAATGCAAACTGGGGCAGCTACTGTGGAAAACAGTATGGAGGTTCCTCAAAAAGTTAAAAATAGAACTACTCTATGACCCAGTAATTGCATTACTGGGTATTTACCGAAAAAATACAAAAACACTAATTCAAAGGGATACATGCACCTCTATTTTTATAGCAACATTATTTACAATAGCCAAATTACGGAAGCAGCTCAAGTGCCCATCAACTGGTGAATGCATAAAGAAGATGTGGTGTGGGGTGTGCCTGAGTGGCTCAGTCAGTTAAGTGTCCAGCTCTTGGTTTCAGCTCAGGTCATGATCTCATGGATTGTGGGGTTGAGCCCCACATCCAGCCCCACACTCGGTGGCATGGAGTCTGCTTGAGATTCTCTGCTCCTCTCTCTGCCCACGCATGTGCATGCTCTCTCTCTTTCTCTCTCTCAAATAAATAAATAAATAAAATATTTTAAAAAGAATGAAATCTTGCCATTTGCAACAACATGGATAGAGCTAGAGAGTATAATGCTAAGCGAAATAAGTCAGTCAGAGAAAGGCAAATACCATATGATTTCACTCATATGTGGAATTTAAGAAACAAAACAAATAAGCAAAGGAAAAAGAGAGAGAGTGAGACAAACCAAGAAACAAATTCTTAACTACAGAAAACAAACTGATGGTTACAGAGGGGAGGTTGGTGTTGGGATGGGTGAAATAGGTTATGGGGAGTAAGGAGAACACTTTTTGTGATGAGCACTGGGTATTTTATGGAAGCATTGAATCGCTGTATTTTACACCTGAAACTAATATAAGAGTGTATGTTAACTATACTGGAATTAAAATTAAAAACTTAATTAAAAAAGTATCATTTAAAATAGCAACAAAAAATGAGAAAGAGCTAACAAAATACATGCAAAATATGTATGCTTAAAAAAATACAAAACTTTAAAGAGATAAATAAAAAATGGCACTCTATAACATGTTCTTGGGTTGGAAGACTCAATATTGTTAGAATGTCAAGTCTTCTCCAAACTTAACTCTATATTCAATGCAGTCTCAAAAATAATTCCAGCATAGTTTTTGGTAGAATTTAGCAGACTGATTCTAAACTTTATATGGAAAAGTAGACGGCCTAGAATGGGTAGAACAAGTTTGAGAAAGAGAAATTAGGAAGGAGGATTCACATTACCTGATTTCTGTACTTAATATAAAACCAAGCAATTGTGGGGCACCTGGGTGGCTCAGTCGGTTAAGTGTCTGACTCTTGATTTTGGCTCAGGTCATGATGTCAGGGTCATGAGATTGAGCCCGCATCGGGTTCCATGCTAGGCGTGGAGCCTGGTTAGATTCTCTCTCTCTCAGGTGCCTGGGTGGCTCAGATGGTTAAGCGTCTGCCTTCGGCTCAGGTCATGATCCCAGAGTCCTGGGACCGAGTCCTACATCGGGCTCCCTGCTCCTTGGGAGCCTGCTTCTCCCTCTGCCTCTCTCTCTCTCTCTCTGTCTCTGTCTCTCATGAATAAATAAAATTTAAAAAAAAAAAAATTCTCTCTCTCTCTCTCCCTCTGCCCCTCCCTACCCTCACGCTGGTGTGTGTGCACTCTAAAAACAAAAACAAAAAACTAAGCAATTAAGACAACATGGTATGGTAAAATATATAAATATACATCAATGAAATAAAACTTAAAAAAAACCCAGATCCACAGTTCAAAGGACACATTTAGAAAATATTCCTTAAGTATTTCAATGTTAAGTATGACAATGGCTATTAGGAACGTATCATCTCCTGGATTACCAAGAACTGTTTTTTATTTCTTTGTTTTATCACAAATGAATTTATCAAATACCACTGTAATATCTGTGGAAATAATCCTAAAATTTATTTCCTTTGATCTAATAAGGTGATACATTAAATTAGTATTTTCTAATGTTGAAACAGCCTTATATATCTGAAATAAACAGTGTTTACTTGGTTATGATATTTTTTTTAAAGATTTTATTCATTTGAGAGAGAGAGAGAGACAGTGAGAGAGAGACAGTGAGAGAGAGTGGGAGCAGGGTGAAGGGCAGAGGGAGCAGCAGACTCCCCGCTGAGCAGGGAGCCTGATGCGGACTCAATCCCGGACCCTGAGATCATGACCTGAGCCGAAGGCAGACACTTAACTGACTGAGCCACCCAGAAGCCCCTTGGTTATGATATTTTTATGTGCTGTTGGATGTAAAGGAATAACCAAGAAAAAAATAATAGACTGGGAAATTCTTTAAATGATTCATAATTTCACATTTCAATTGAGGAATTAAAGAGTAACTGTTACCCGGAAATGCAAGTGAATGAGGTATCGCACTACCCAGATCAAAAATAAAAGAAATGGAATTCCTGAATGAAAAGAAAAGAGAACTAGAGGGCAGGTCTAGGAGGCCTAATTGCAAATAAAAGAAATTCAAGAGGGACCACATTGGAGAAAGCAATAATCAAAACATAGTGCAAGAAAACTTCCCTCAGGAGGAGACTTGAGTTGTTAGATTGAAAGCACTGACTGCATGCCAGGCAGGATAAATGAAAAAAGGCACTTAGATATATCCTGGCAAAATTTCTCCAGTTTAATAAAGAAAAAATATAAACTTTCAAAAAAGAAAGAACAGGTTACTTACAAACGAATGAGCATGAGGCTGGCACTGGGACACAGCTAAGCACAGAGACTCTGAAGTAAGACTACCTGGCTTCGAATCTTGGTGTGCACCTGGTTAAGTTACTTAACTTCTTTGTGCTTCTGTAAAACAAGGATGATGACAGTACTTAACTTCTAAGGTTGGCTGGAAGCAGTAGTTGAGATAATACATGGAGGAGTCCAGCACATAGTTAATTATAATCACTGGACTTTGACCTGTTAATACTGAAAGCTGTATCAGAGAGTGAAAACTATGTAGACTTTTGAGAAGGCAAGAGCCTGAACCCTCCCCAGAGCTTAAAGTTTAGCACTAATGATCTGAAAAGCTGCAGGATGAGCCCCTCTACTGCCTCTAATGTTACCTGAGCTCATGCAAGTGAGAACTGATGGGCAGAAAGAATCTCATTCATTAATTTTTATTAATGTGAGCAAGGCAAGGATGACAGTTTTTTTTCAGCCTGGAGCTAAAGATTATCAGAGATGAAAACGTTGTAGGCTCTGTCAGGAGTAAATGGACTCACAGTGGCATCTCTTCAGTCACTGAGGACTCTCCTACAATGAATAGATCTTATTGTTACTGCCACGCAGGACCCTCCAAAAAGTGAACTAGTATGGGATTTGTGGCTACCTGATTTGGGTGTCATAAAAAAGTTATTTCATTCATTCAGCAAATTGTTTGGGCACATCTATGTCATGTGTGAAGCAATATACTGGGGATCTGACTGTGAATAAGACACATCAAGTCCCTTCCCTCAAAGAGTTTACATACATGAATCTTGATTTATATGACCCAAATTCAAATGCCCATGTGATATAAGAAACTGATTATACTAAGGTCATTAAAAAAATTTAAAACACACACACACCTCTTCTACCCAATTACACAAGAAACAAAAACAAAAAATCAACTTCTTTTTTTTAAGATTTTATTTATTTATTTGACAGAGAGAGACACAGCAAAAGAAGGAACATAAGCAGGGGGAGTGGGACCTGCTGAGCAGGGAGCCCGATGTGGGGCTCGATCCCAGGGCCCTGGGATCATGACCTGAGCCAAAGGCAGATGCTTAACGACTGAGCCACCCAGGCACCCAAAAAATCAACTTTCAATAGTTAATCATGAATAGTTGAATGTTACTTTAACTTAATTTGTCTCATTTCTTACAGTTCTGTGAATGCAAAAGCTAGCATAACAATTTGGTGGAACTCTTGTATTAATTAGTTCAATTCTACTTAGTAAGCACTTAGCACCAACCAGAAATATTTTAAATGTTCCTCTCTAGATGCTAGCTAAAAATTCCCTAGTCTACTACCTATCTTCAGATGGAAGATTATTTCTTCAATCCAAAAGGAAGATATAGAATTAAATTGCATATAATGAATGTAGTGGGTTGAATGGTGCCCACTGAAAAGATATGCTCGTGCCCTATTACCTAGAACCTGTGAATATTACCTTATTTAAATAAAGGGCCTTTGCAGGTGTAATTAAGGATCTTAAGATGAGGAAAGTATCTGGCTTATCTACGTGTGCCCTAAATCTAATGACAAGTGGAGTCTTAAAGTCAGACCTTATAAAAGTCCTTTTCCGAGAAAGGACACAGAAGAGGAAAAGACACAGAGCAGAAAAGAAGGAAGCTATGAGAACACAGAGGCAGAGCTTGGAGTGAGGCAACCAGGCAAGGAATGCCAGCAGCCAGCAGAAGCTGGGAGGCCAAGAACCTTTCAGACTTCTGGCCTCCCAGACTGTAGGAAAGTACATTTCTGTTGTTTATACCCCTCAGTCTGTGATCATTGGTTACCCCAGGACAGAGTGAACAGAGGCATTCTGGTAAGGAACCCTGGGTTCAAGTCCCACACCTGGCAGTTAGTCCCTATTTGCTCCTTAGCAAGTCCCTTAGGCTCCTGGAGCCTCCATTGCCTTATTAGTAAAAATGGGATAATCAGACCTGTGCTACTATCCCCCAAGACTAAAATGAAATCATGTCTGTGAAAACACTCAGAATACTGTAAAATTCTAAGCAAAGATGTATTATTGATATTATTATTATTATACTTTATCTGGAATTCCAAATGAGGTTTGGAGCCTAGGCTCTTCATTCAAAACCACTTGCTGCAACCCTTCATGCAAATCAATACTTGCCTAATTTTAACAATGCCAACATTCTATCAATTCTTAATACCAAATTTTATTTATAGAATTAAGCTATCACTAATATACATGGTACACCTCTTTAGTGCTAGGATTTAATGAAGGTCTAATTACCACTAACCCTATCATCTATTTTATTTCCCTCCAGATACCTTCTACCACTGTCATACTAATTTAGTAAAGAGACCATCTAATTGGTTTATTGCCCCATATATATTAACAAATCAGTTCTAGCTGATTTGCCTTCAACAATATCTGTGAACTCACTTAACATAATCATAATTCTTTCTCTAGCTGACCTTAATTATCCCATACTGAATTTTTCTCAGCAAAGAGTGAACCATTAATAACCTCTTCCTCCTATTCTGGTTTTCCCCAATAGGTAGATCCTGATCTACTGCCAGACCTAGTTCTTCTTTCCTAAAATGAAGTATATTTATGAAGTATAACCATAAACTAAGGATATTACTTCCACAAGTTATGTACAAAAGTTAATTTCATAACTCTATAATCTTACTTTATCCATGTATAAGTTTATATTTTCTAGTGAATTTTTCCATTTTTATTTTACATAAAACATCTTCAAATACATTCTAAATTATTGAGAGGTTGGTTCTACGGCAAGCTGCAAATATCTTTCCTTCAGGGCAAGGAAGTTTGACATTAAAAATTTTTTAAAAATGGTACTTTGATAATGCAATCTTGTACCAGAATTTATTTTCTTGTGTCTTAATCATTCTATTCTATATTGGAGTTGAACGGCATTCAAATCTTCCTTAGATCTAACCCAGAGTACCATAAAAATTTTATCGTCTGAAATGTTGCCGCTTCAGAGATCTTTAAGTAAATGTAAAAGAATTCTTCCTAAAAACCAGTTGAACAATAAAAACGTCAATGGACTTCGAGATTTGTAAATGTAATAATCACTTGCTATTATTTTCATCAACAACATACATCCTTAAAATGAGATGTCCTTCAAGAATGCTTTAGGTGTTCCTACCAAGCCACTGAATTGTGAGTACTACATTATTTTAATATACCTAACTTCACTACCTTTTCATAGGGAGCAATTAAATCACCTCCAATATGCATGCTAAGCATCCAGTTCTCAGGATGGTCACTAAAAAATTTCAAATCAAAAATTATCCTTGGAAATCCATAGCCATTATTTTGTGTATATAGGTGAATATTACCATATGGCATTATCCGTAAATTTAAATATAGGCTTTATCCCCCTACAAATGGATTTATAAAGGTACTTACTGCATCATCTCAGATCAGTAAGAAATTTAGTAACAACAGTCTCCTAATTTTCATGATCTCTAAATGGCCTACAAAAAAGTAAACTGTAAGCCTCTTCCAACTGTAGCCTCCACATTTTTTAATCAATTCCACATGAAACTGCCAAAATACTACATATTCTGTGAAATGTGTTAACTCCCCTGACAAGGAATATCTTCCTTAAAAGTTCTAACTCTAGATCCTCGAAGTCTTCTTAAGAAACTTAAAAAAACATCGTGCCTGGCTGGCTCAGTCTGTAGAGCATGTGACTCTTGATCTCAGGGCTGTAAGTTGGAGCCCCATGGTGGGTATAGAGATTACTTAATAATAAAACTTTAAAAAAAGAAAGAAAGAAAGAAAGAAACTTAAAAAACATCCTAAAAAGCCATCCATTCCCCCAATCACCCATCTTAGCAACCAAAGTTTAGAATCTGGCCCCTCGCCACTAGAGGGGGGTGTTTCTTCTATTGGTTTCTCTTCCCCCTAATTTGGCTCACCAGAATTTCTGGTTGAACTAGAAATAAGCCTCAAGATAAACATTCTGACCTTTATTTCTCCTTCATATTGTGTGGTCCCTTCATTTTATTTCAGGCTATAAGTTGCCACTAAAATATCAACTTCAATCCCTAATTATTTGTATTATTATGCCCAATACCACACTTCCTTGCCTTTTGACGGACTAATAACAAGCTACACAGAGCTGATTCTAGAGACTTCGACATTAGTTCACTGGAAAATAATCAGAAAATCCAACCAAGCCTGAGTATTCGTTTTTTAAAAACAGGGTTTTTTTATTTGCCATATTCACATGATTTCATTTGAATCACAATAATACTATGGGGAAAAAAAGACAATTATTAACCAATTTCAAAGAAGAAACTCAATGTTTTCAAGTGACTTGCCCAAGATTACAGGTGCCAAATAGTAAAGCCATAATGAAGACTCAAGTACCCTGACCCCTAGACATTTCTGGTGCTAGTTTATGCCATGAGTAAGACAGGAGATGAGAAAATAGACCAGTTCTTTACTGCTTTCTGTGAAGACCTCTGGTCTGAGGCAGAGCCCTGTAGAGAAGACTGACACAAGCACTGGCTTGTCAGAATCTGCACGCACTTTATGAAGCCAGAAGACAGGGGAGGGAAGAGCTCTGATAAAAGCAAATCTGTCATAATAAAATCAAATCCATCTGATGTGAAACTGCTGGTACACCACTCAGAATGCTTCTGGCTGCAAGTGACAAAATCCCAGATCATGCTGGCTTACACAATAAGGAACTGTATTATCTCACAGAACTAGAAGTTCAGAGGTAGATCAGACCAAGTACAGTACAGTACAATCAGCAATTCAGTTAAGGTCATCGAAGACTCAGATTTCTTCTCTCATTCTGCCACCTTTTAGATGAGCTTCATCCAAAGCTAGTTTCTCTCATTGTCCTAAGACGGCCTGAGCAGTTCTAGCCAACATATTCACACATAACATCATCAGAGGAAGAAGAGGTACCATCTCTTTCTTTTATCTCTTTTTACAGACAAGAAACTCTTTCCCAGAAGCACTCTGGCCCTCCTCCAGACTTCCTTTCACATCTCATTGGCCAGAATAGGTTACAGGCCATTCCTAACCCTTCACTGCAAAGGAAATGGGATCAACCATAATTGCTTAGACTAATCATTTGGGGTAGAATGAATGCTGAAGAGTCAATCACCATGACCATACCATGGGCAATTTATAATGATGATATTACTGTGACATTGTTTTCACTCCAGAACAAAACTGTAATTGAATTATGCTGCTTCCATGATCATAACTATGAGGCATGTGCTTTGCCTGAGACTCAGATAATTATTCCTTGCTCACATCTCATATTTATCATCATAAAACTTATTCATCAGATATAAAACATTTTATTAAAACTTTCCTGTTTGATCCACTATTTTTTTAAATTTTTAATGCAACATTTTAGAACAAGAATGGTAAATAGGTTTGTGTCCCACACCTACTCCAGTAGAGACAGCTATCTAGAACCCTACTTCAAGACAGATCCAAAGCTGAGTTTGGAGCCAGTGAAAAATAGTGACATGACTCATTAATGATATCTTATTTTCCATGGACTTGGGTTTGGGCATATCCTGAGTATATCTGTCAACCCCCATTTAGAGAAAATCTCTTTAAATAATTCTCCTCCAATGATGGTGGATTTCTCTGTTGTAATGCCTTTTTTATTTTAGTGGGGATCCAATCTACCTTCTCCCCTCTCATCATTCTCCCCGTGTAACTTACATACACACACACACACACACACATATATGTATATATACACATATAATATACATCAGGCATGAACTCCAAAATTTACTTTATATATAATCAGTTCCACAGGAATTCTAAAAACTGACCCCTTTTGTAAGTCCATAGAAAGACTTGGCAGAATGGCTTCACTTACAAACTGTCTCACTTAAAGGAAGCAGAGGGTTTTTGGGGCCCAGTCTGGATGTAGGCCTAGGCAGGATTGCGGGACAGATGGAAAAATGGCCATCTATTCCCAGTTAAAATGGACGAGTCCACAGTTGCCAGACAAAAACCAGAAAAGAACTAAAACCTAATCCAGGGCAAAGGTGGACTAATCAATAAGTGAAGGATCCTTAAATAATGACAGATTGCAAACAATATGCAGAGTTTATGCGTGTAAGATGCATCTAAAAAGACAGGGAAGGACAACAGTGGTTGTTCTGGGATGATTTAACTTATGGCTTTTTTCTTTTGTCCTTCTATTCCTTATCTACATTTTTCTGAGTGTCCTGTACTGCACATACCCTGCCTTCTTAATGAGGGGGCAAAAAATAAAGGAAATATGTTTTTATCTTATCGTTTGATGTTTTGGTTGTTCCAATTAACTTCTAACTGCCTTGTAGTTAAGATCAAGCTTGTCCAACTAGTCTCCTATGGCTGGGAAGCAAGGTTGTTTTAACTTTTTGATATCAGAAGCAACAAAGTATTCTTGTAGCTGAAAATTAATTTGAAATATAAAAGAAGAAAAGTTAGAAAAAAAATCCCTAAAAAAAATAATCAAACATATTTAATCACCCCCATAATACTCTGAAATTACCACTACTCAAAAACTTGGTAAATTAGCATATTTTTTTAAGTCAAATCATTTTTTTACCCAAATTGCCAGTTGCCCAGTTTGCTTTCACCTAATTGTATTTGGCCAAAATTGGTTTGGGCCAAAATAACTTTTAAGTCAAACTGGTATTGGACAAAGAACATACTACCAGCATCAGGGGAAAGTCTAAAGGCAGAGATAAGAAACAGGATCCCTTCAGTAATAAAGAACAAGCAAGACGGCCTGGACAAGTATGAAAAAAAATAACGTAGTGCAATGGTTCAAAAGTAGAAGGAAATCTTTTATCAAGGAGCTGTAAAACTAACCCAAGTAGCTTAGTAAGTGCTAGTAAGGATACCAAGTTAATTGAGTTTCACCTACCTGCTTGAATTCTCTCCCCAGAGTAGACAATGCTAAAGCTTTCCCCCAGGTTCCCTATGAAAAAACCTAATCTGCCTGGGGTTCAAATTGAAGACAAATGTTCCCCCAAATCATTCCACAATCACTTTCCCAGTAAATGAGGTTCTGGAGCTAGCCACTGCATGAAGGAGGATCCAAACCAGTGTTTTGACATATTATGGTTCCCATTCCAAATTATGGAAGGTAATATCCCATACTGTCAGACAAAGTAGAGATGGCAGATGATAGGAATTTGCACAGACAGAAGCAATCCCAATTGCATTGCCTTAGGAGTGAAGGACTCAGGTAGTGGACTTCAGCTTCTACAATAGCTGGTCAATATGGCTAGAAAGAGCTAGAGGACATCTCTAGTTTGAAGTCTTCAAAGGAACCTGATTGTAGTTAGGATTTCTTTTTAGCCACTTGTTGTTCAATGGAAAATCCTGGAGAGCTTTCTGAGCAGCCTGTATTCACTCAAATATTAACTGGCTGCCAGGCTGTTGGTGTTGAGGTAAACAGGGAGGCAGGAGGGTGAAAGACATCATTGCCATTAAAAAAAAAAAAAAAAAAAGGTATCCTATAGGAGGGATAACAGAGAACTGTATTTATATTCAATCGCAACAAAGTAGGTGTGAAAAAAAGGTAGATAAATCAGTCTCAGTTTTGGTAAGAAGCAGAACAACATGGAGATGGACTATTCACAAATGCTGTTGGGGCAACTGAGTAGCCATCTGGAGAAAAATGAAGTTGGACCCACCCATCACACCATACACCAAGAAAAATGAGCAAAAACTTAAGTGTAAAATAGAAACCACAAAAACAGTAGAAAACAATGTGAGAGAATTCTTTCATAACCTTGTAGTGGGGCAGGCTTTCCTAACTATGACCCAAAATCCAGAAGTCATAAAAGACTAACAAATTCAACTACATTTCAGAAAAAAATCTACTTAACAAAAACATCATAAACAAAGATAATGGGGGGGCATGTTGCAACTCATATTACAAAGGGCAAATATTATACACATCAGCTACAAGGTGGTTTCTAAACGAACCCCCCACCCCCGCCCAAGAAGGGCAAAGGATTAAAGACACACTTCACAAAAAATGAAATACAAATGGCTCCTAAATATATGAAAAGGTATTCAAATTCATTCATAAGAGAAATAGATCGCTTCTCAGCCTTTTGGCTAAGATCAAGTGTAGTATCATAAGAGAAATAGAAACTAAAACTACACCAAGATAACATTTTTCACCTATCAGATTGGAAAAAATCCAAAAGCTCAATAATACATTTTGTGGGCAAGAATATGGGTAACAAGGCACTCCCATATATTTCTGGTGGAGGTGTACATTGTACAAACTCTACGGAGGGCAATTTGGTAGTACCTATTAAACTACAATGAGATATACTCTTTGGTCAACAATTGCACTTTTAAGAATTTACCCTATAAATACATTTATACCAGTATGAAATAATCTATGTAACAAAAGTACTTACTGCAGTATTGTTTCTAATAGCAGAAGACTGAAAATTTCCCAAATGCCCATCAATATGGGACTCATTAAAAAAAAATGATGCTATATCCACACAATGATGTGGAACAGATTTCCAAAATGTATTATTAAAGTGAAATATATCTGGGGGTGCCTGGGTGGCTCAGTCAGCTAAGCATCCAACTTTTGATTCTGGCTCAGGTCATGATCTCAGGGTCGTGAGATCGAACCCTGCATCGGGCTCTGTGCTGGGCGTGGAGCCTGCTTAAGATTCTCTCCCTCCCCCCTCTCTGTCTGCCCTTCCCCCTCTCAAAAAAAAAAAAAAAAAGAAATATATCTGGGATATTTTCCCACTGTTATGGAAAGAACTCCAAGATACACTGTTAAGTGACAAAGGGAGAATAATACATATAAGCTTCTACTTATATAAAAGAGAAAAACAGAATTTATATTTGTAGTGGCTTGAATATGTATTTAAAAATTCTGGAAGGATGGGAGTTGAATAGATGGGGAACAGGGTGGAAGGGAAATTTTCATTTCTAAACATTTTGTTGTTTGAATCAAGTGAATGCATTACCTTTTCAAAAGTTAAAACTTAAAATGCTTAATATAGTAAATGTTTAGTAGATAAAATTCAAGTTACATCTACGAAATACTCTACATTTGGGCCCCTCAGTCTGTGGGTGCTATAGATGGCAGACAAGTGACTGTGCACGTGGGGAGGCCTTAAACAGCAGCATCCAGAACTGAAAAGCAAAGTGAGGGTTACGGTTGGAAACCTGATGACTAGATGTGAAGAACTCACTGATGAACAGGTTGCTTATGCCCAGGGCAGAGATGGTGAAGAAAAGAGAGAAGAGCACAATCTTGTGAAATCACCATAGTAAAAGAGACACATCAAAATAGGCAAGCCAGAGATTAATTCTTAGGGGTAGTTGACATCAAAAGGTGGTACAATTTCTTAGGGTACTGAATTGGTTCTTAGTTCAAATGCATGTCACAGAGTGGTAGAACTCAGGGCGTACGGTCCTCAATCTGGGCAACTGGAAGTCTCTGTTGACTAGCTGCCACGGTGAGCCAGGGCAGTGCAGGGGCAGCGGCACAGCGATGGGCAGCAGGGCTCCTCTGCTGCTCTCTTACGCCTAAACTCCAAGGAAAACTCTCTCAGAGTTTTCTAGTTAAAAGCTAGTTAAGGCCACAAGGTGGTTAGGATAAAGAAAACAGAATGTTTTGAATAAAATTCCTGAAAACTGCTTTCATTCATTCATCAAATGTTTACAGAGCACCTACTCTGTGCCAAGAACTGCTCTAAGTGCTCAATAAATTCATTCCCCCAAAATAAGTATCTCGGAGATAATTTTTAAAAAGATATTTTAACAGATTTTGAGATAATAGAAGCTTCTCTTAAAAAATTTTCTGAAATATGAAAAAGTCACTAAAAAGTCAACTGACAGCTATAAAATGCTATGAAACTGTGGTAAATGGATTTCAATTTTTATCCAACTTATTCTATTGTCTTAAAAGAGTGAAAATAGTGACTTAACATGTGAATTTAAAATAAGACAATCGGGGCACCTGGGTGGCTCAGTCAGTTAAGCGTCTGCCTTCAGCTCAGGTTGTGATCTTGGGGTCCTGGGATCGAGCCCCACATTGGGCTCTCTGCTCAGCGGGGAGCCTGCTTCTCCCTCTCCCTCTGCCCCTCCCCACTGCTCATTCTCTCTCTCTCTCATAAATCAATAAAATCTTTAAAAAATAAAATAAAATAAGACAATCATTCTCAGAAATTAGAAATATTGAGGAAGTTTGTTTCAATTTTACTAAACTTCAATAGGATAAATTTTTAAAATACAGCTTTCTATTCTCATCACTACAATCAATAAAACAGGAAAACATAACTGGAAAACAGAACTAATTCAGAACAGATGTCAGGGAGGAATTTTTCCAGTAGTGAACTATAAACATGCGGAATAAATACTGGAAAATGTATTATGGTAAAAAAATCAGAATCAGTTACTAATTACATGATCTAAGCAGGAAACCAGATACCTAAATATGTAGAACAGGCATTTAAAAAATAGCTCTAAATTAATGGGCAAACCATGTTTTTACTTTCCAAACCTCAGATAATACATAAACCTGCAATGTGTTAAAATGCAGGTATTTCTCAAAGCCTATGAAGTCGGCTCTTATTTATCCATAAAGATATATCCAACTGCAAATGTAACAAGTTTGCAAACAGAATTTATTGTATTCTTTCTGCCTGATGTGCTAATATTTTTTCAGCCTAATACCTACTTGGTACTTTCCTTTTGACCAGCCTTCTTAATATTTCACCCTATCTACTTACACTCTACAAAGAGATAGAAAGACTTACAACCCCACCAACACCAGTCATTCTCCACAAAAAAGTGAAAAGGACAGTTATTCCTTGGCTGCTACTTCTAAGAAGAAATGGTTTGTGCCTAGCATGCAGTGAAGATCAGAAAAGAACTGAAACAAACAACACTATCCATTCCAATGGAAGTTTATTAATTTGTATGAAGTCAATTTGCTACTCATCCATATTCAAATGAATGTACAAAAACAAACTCCATAGCTAAATATAAAATGACTTTTGGACTATCCAGGTTTCTGCTTGTTTCTACTTTATGGATAAGAGAAGGCTGTGATTCTAGCAGTACATTAACTCTCTCAGGCTACCAAGATCCCACTCAATGGCTATTATCAAGCAGGCCAAAGCAGTTGAATAGCCTACAGCATCTAGTTCATCTCTGAGAATATTACTATTATGAACACACATTATATACAAAAGTTATTGAGCCTACTGACTACAGCAATCAGGTAGTGACAGGAGACCAGACCAGAGCTGGCTCATGATTCGCAATACTTAACTGGCCTAAAAACGCATTCAACTTTAGAACCTAAAAGAGGGGCGCCTGGGTGGCTCAGTCATTAAGTGTCTGCCTTCGGATCAGGTCATGATCTCAGGGTCCTGGGATCGAGCCCCGCATCGGGCTCCCTGCTCGGCGGAAAGCCTGTTTCTCCCTCTCCCACTTCCCCTGCTTGTGTTCCCTCTCTCGCTCTCTCTGTGTCAAATAAATAAACAAAATCTTAAAAAAAAAAATTTTAATTTAAAAATTAAAAAAAAAAAAAGAACCTAAAAGATCCTGAAAGGTCATATAGTGAGCCCAGCAATGTCATTTTATACATAATAATATTAAGGCTCCCAAAAAAGCTTAATAAACTTACCCAAAGTTGGGCAGCTTCATGGCAGCAAAGCCAGACCCAGGCCTCTGAGAAGCAATCTAATGCTCTCTGTGAAATACAGCATCTCACTCTCGGAGAATATGCTGAAGCAACTGAAGTACATGTGAGGAAATCATTTTTTTTTCAGAGTTGGGTAATAAGAAAAAGGGTTATGTGGTTATAGTTGGAAAGAAATATTAACTTCATCTATCATTTCTACCTAAAATGAAGATCTTATTTTATAGGTATACATGGTATCCTGAATTGATTGATCACACAGGAGTAGTAACTTTTCTCCCCCAAATCACTGTGGTCTTCCAGAGTTTACCAGCAACTGGGGAAAACATGACTAATAAATAAACTCTTTTTAACCACACTGCAAACCTGTTATTTACTAATGGAAAAAAAAAAAATTAATGAGATTTTAAAATATTATCAGCACTTATACTATTAAATAATCTTTGTCAGTTTATACTCTTTCTAAAATCTTCCATAACACAGAAAGTCTTCCCTGATCTATTATATTGCTTCTTCCTTTTAAAGTAAATTTTAATATTCTGTCACATGGGCCTCTCTCTAAAACTTCCAACAAATGTTAATTCCAAAATCTCCTTGCCTAATTTACTTCGGCATATATATAGTGCCATACAAATCTAGTTAAATATATTTTGGAAAAGGTAGGAAATTAAGAAATTTTTATATTTAATTCATTATACACAGATGTTAGAGTTCTCAGTTTTCTAAACCTTAAGAAATTTTTCCAAAAGAAGAATGACAGGGCGCCTGGGTGGCTCAGTCATTAAGCATCTGACTTTTGTTCAGGTCATGATCCCAGGGTCCTGGGATCGAGCCCCGTGTCAGGCTCCCTGCTCAGCGGGAAGCCTGCTTCTCCCTCTCCCACTCCCCCTGCTTATGTTCCCTCTCTCACTGTGTCTCTCTCTGTCAAATAAATAAATAAAATCTTTAAAAAAAAAAAAAAAAGAAGAATGACATTACATTTCCTAGCCTACAGCATCTAGTTCATCACTGAGAAAAAGCAGCGTAAGAGAAAGTGCAGATAGAGGGAGAAGAGGGTAGAATAAGAATCAAACCAAAGTCAGTCAGGAAAAAAAAATCAAAGCAAATCTTCCTACGCAGAGGTACAAGCCAAACTGCAATTTCCTTGTATCACCATGCAACTGTCTGGGCTTGTGGCAGGTACCTTGACAAGGTATCTTCAATCAGGAGAGTCAAAAGTTGAAGTTAAAGAAAACAACTGACATATGATCTCATTTACATCCATTCATGCCAAGAATCTCCTAATCCATATAATTTGTTACTTATATTATGGCTGCTCTCTATTTATATTCAAATTTAGAAGGGGGAAATATTTTATGGATATTTACTATCCATGTTAAACTTAAGTGCCACCGAAATTTCAAAGATATGTGAAGCATGTTTCTGAAGCTTATACTTTGACAGGGGAATAAACTATGGACACTAAAGCAGAAAAAGAAAGCAGTAAAATAAGAACTCTATAAAAGACTAAAGCATAATCCAAGTTCGTTTCTTGAGCTAGTTTTACAGGAAAGATAAGATTTCAATAAGCAGGAAGAAGGGGAAGAAGGGAATGTCATACAAAGGAAAACTATGAACAAATGTGGGAGGGTGAAAAGATGTTTGAAGAACAGTAAAGATAACAGTTTGACTAGAATGGGGAAATTCTGTGGAAGTAAAGAAGCCAGGATGTGGAGACTTTCGGGTTTTACTTTGAAGACAATATCCAGCTGCTGAAGACTTCTGAGCAACAATAGAATTGATATGGAAGACATGGTATGCAGGCAGATCAGACAGAAAATTACTACAGTAGTCCCATGTTCCTGAGCCCAGAACACTTCAGTTTGTAAGTCAACGTCAGCTGCAGTTACCAAATTTTATATATTTATATTTTCTATATTTTTTATATATGCACATATATATGCATATATAACATAGAACTTCTACAGTGATTCTAGAGACTTGCAATCACACAATTCTTTCATTTTCCCTTCCTATTTTCACCTTAGGTAACAACTTTTGGCTTGGATTTTTATTTCACCTTTCTTTACCCAATCTTCGCATTAATAAGACTCATCCTCATTCTTTGTGTATTAGCAAAATCAACATTATATGTCATTGCTTAATCAGAAGAGCATTTAAAGCAATTTTTAAAATCACGCTTTGTTAAAGCAATTGTTTTGTATCACACACAATAAATTTCCCCCCAAATTTCATATTTTATTTTCCAAGAGAAAGAGCACTTTTCTTGCAGACTACACCTACGAAACTGAAACAAAATGAAAGGTTATTTATGATCCAGTGAATTTATAATAGTTACTTCATAGAGAGTTTTTAACAGATTGGCTGCCATAAGTATCATGAAAACAGAAACTAACTGCTTTCTTTGCTTTGTGTGTGTAAACTAGGCCACACGTGAATGTCCCTCTTGTAGAAAAATGACCAAACCAGGTAAGTTTTCAACATTTCACAGATTAAGGTAGTCTTATTCTATTTGATTTCCCAAAAGAAGAACATTCATTATAAAGTACTAAGTTTCATTTAATCCAAAATAGTCATCAAAAAGGTAATTTAGATTACTGAAAGTCATATTACATATACCTTACAGACTATTATGTGTGATTTCTAGTAAACAAAACTTATGAAAAGGTATAGAACAATAGAGAGTAATTTGAAAAAGAAAAGAGAATGATTCATTTTGAGGAATTGCATAGGTTTAGGGACCTAGGATTAAGGAGAGGATAGGGTCCCAGATTGCAAGAGAGCCTTGTCTCTGCTTCCATGACTTTCCATTTGAGTGCAAAAATGTTGCCACTTATCAGTGACTACTGGAACCTCTGTAACAGTCAGTCCAGCTTCCTACCCAGAAGAGCACTAAGCCAGCTGATTGGCTCAGTGCAATCAGACAACAGCCCTCAGCCCAACAGCAGTCAAGGAACGAAGATTGGTGACCTGATATTCAGGAAGGAAAGGATGTAAACGAGGCAAGGGGTGGGGGAAAAGCACAGAATCAACCAATACAGACGTCCAGAAAGACACATCCACTCAAAGAAAGAAATGCTTTTACCTGGAGATATTTGGCCAGGGATGGATTTTCTTTTTAAGGTAAACAAGCATACAGGTTTAAAACTGTCACTGGAGGAGCCCAATTCATATGAACAAACTTAGTAGCTTTACAACTACGTTGAGTGGGCAAGGACCTTTTATATTAACATTTAGAAAATGGAGTTTATTCAATAAATTCATTAAAAGATGTCCTGTTTCCTAAAAACTGTACCTAATTTTAGGGTTCCTGCTTTACAATGATTCCAGTTCTGCGTGAGATTTCAAATTGAAGAGGGAATGGGTGGGGTGCAGAACACATGAAATTTTTACAGCATGGAAATAAAAGTATTTTTAAACCTTCTTGGGGGTGAAAAATTAGGCAAGAAGTAATACGTGGAAACTGTCAAGTGCTTCTCTACACACCCACCCACCAGATACCATCGCAGCCGGGTAGGGGAGTCTCCCTCTTCTTGCCTGACAGCTTCACTTTCTTTGAGGTCTTGAGCTGGTGATCACACTGGCCCGTCATGGTATTTTCAGTTAACAAAGCAGTTACTCAACAGGGGAAAAAGCCACAAAGGAGCAGAGCAGCTGCTGCTGCACCCGTGATGCAAGTGCAGGATGAGCCCCGGGCCGCCACCGCCGCCTCGGCTCCTCCGTGACGTCCGGGAGGGGTATCCCCGGCTCTCAGGAAGTGGTGGCCGCGGGCGGCTCCGCCCCCACGCGACTCGGGGCTGGCCGGGCCGCCGGGTGGCAGAACTGCCCAGCAAGTTGGCAGACGGCTTTCGCCGTCCGACACACGCACGCCCCGCGGGCCGCGCGCCCCGCTCCCTCGCCCGCGCCTCGCCCTCTTCTCCCGTCACAGCCCGCACCCCCTCTCTCCCAAGGCTCACACCCACTCACCCCGACCCCCTGCGCAGAGCCTGGCCCAGCGCCGCCGGCCACTAGACGGGGTCGAGCCGGGTCCAAGATGGCGACTCCGCCCCCGCCCCCTCCGCCCTCCTGGCGGGGTCAGGGTGCCCCCTCACGCGGCGGGCTCGCACCCGAGGCCCGGCTAAAAATATCCAGGCTCGACTATATTTGGTTCGGCCGGATCCCGACGCGGCCGCGCGCACTCCGCCCCGCCCCCAGCGCCCCGCCCCGCCCCGCGCGCTCCGCTCCGCCCCGCCCCGCCCCGCCCCGCGCAGCACTGAATGGAGAAGGGGCGGGGGTGACCGAGGGGAACCTACTCCGTTATCTGCGGCGCGCGCCGGCGGCGGGGCCCGGCCAACCGCCGAATTTAGTAACATCGCCTGCGTCAATCACGCGCCTCCTGTGCGTCAGCGCCGCGCGGCTCCAGGTCCTGCTCCCCCCACCCCCCAGTCTTTGAATGGATACAATGGAGCAGCGCCCTCCTTCCTTCCGAGACTGGATTGGAACCCGCAGCAGTGCAGAGGCTCCGTTCCCTCTGCGGGGTCAATTTTCGGAGCATCCTCCCATGGTCTTCTCCACACCACCCTGTCTGAGTGGAAGTGGAATCGAAGAAATATACCTGTCGTATATATAATATTATTGTTTTCAAGTGTCTGGTGCTAACTCGAACCTTCGATTCTGAACTGTGTGCTGTCGACAATGGGATCCTCCCCCCACTGCGCCACACACACACACACACACACACAGACACACGCAAACATTGGGACATGTCAAAGAAATAGAATGTCACATCTGATTTAAGCGGACTACATGGAGACCATGCCTGTCTGCGTGGTTGCACTCAAATATTTTCTCCTCAAAAATTCCTGTCTCGAAGAGGTTGCTTTCACTCAGCTGCACTTTGGAACTAGAAGACTTTAACTTTGATAAATTTTTGTTTTTGTTTGCAGCAAGAAATTCACACTTAAATTCATCATTTCCAGGAAGAAACTGCTCTCCCTCACACAGTCGCCCAGGCTTTCAGCACACCATTTCATGACAAATGTGTCCCAGAAGACCAGAGCAAATCCCATGGCGAGGGACTAATAAATCCTGTTGATTGATTTCGAAATATTTAATTTGGCAGATTGGGGGGGGCAACCATCAAAAAGTGAAAGTGCGAGCTGAGATTTCCATTTCTGCGGGGGGGGGGGAAGGGGGAATGATTTGCAACAGTCAGACCCGCTCAGCTGTTCAACACGTGTGTGTTTGTTTTACACACAGTAAGTAGTTTCTGCTGCAGCGCGCACGTGGATGATGGATGTGCACTCAGTTGGGTTATAGTGGGTCCAGTTAGGATATCCACACCTTAGTATAATGAAATAAGACCTTATCTTCCTGGAGCCATCTGCATCCCAGTGCGAAACACGCACTCAGCAAATGATGCGAGGAGGAGATGGATTAGCCTAGAGGCTGAGGGCCAGCGAGGCTTAAACAGCTTTGGAACTGTTGCTTGAGGAAAGCGCAGCTGCACCTCAGGGAGTCTTCGGGCGGGTGCCTGACTCCTGCACACGCTGCCAGGTCACTCGGAGAAGCTGGCTGGCGTAGCCTTCCCTTTCGGAAGAGCTGTCCTCTCCCTTACCCCCTCTCCCTGGCTCCATGCCTCGGGGCAGCCTCGGAGTCGCGCCAGCCGCACTCCTCCAACTCTACTCCACCCGAGCCTGACAGCTGGGCGGTCCCGCCTGACCCGCCGGCGGGCCGTTGCACCCTCTAGCCGACTCGCGCCCTGGCGAGCTGCGCCGCTGCAAAGGGGTTGGCGGCGCGGGTTCAAAAGGCCCCCCTGCCAGGGCTGGCCGCGCCGCGCAGTTTCCATTGTGCAGCCCTGAGAATGGTCGGGGAACGCGCGCGCGCGCACATGCACACACACACACATACCCTCCCTCGCACACGCGGAACCGGCTAGGCCAGGGGAGGGAGGAGGAGGGTGACGTAGCGTCCCATGGCGTCACATTGACGTCTCGCATTCCAGGCACTCTATGGAGAGGCCGCTAGGGCTCCTGTGGCATAAATGACGTGCCGAGAGAGCGAGCGAACGCGCTGCCGGGAGAGCGGAGTCTCCTGCCTCCCGCCCCCCACCCCTCCAGCTCCTGCTCCTCCTCCGCTCCCCACACACAGACAAGCTCACACCCGCTCCCTCACTCGCACACACAGACACGCGCGCACACAAGCTCCGCACACACACTCCACTCTCTCCCGCGCGCTCACACCCCTCTCGCCCTGCGCCCTCGCCGGTGCAGAGCCGCGCGGCAGCCGGACGCCCCTCCCGGACTCACTTTGCAACGCTGACAGCGCCGGCGGTGGCCTTGGAGGTGGGAACTGCGGCGGCATCCTCCCCCCTGGTCGCGGCCGGAGCCAGGACGCCTGCGGAACCCCTCGCCGGCACTCTCCCATGAGTCGGGATCGCAGCATCCCCTGCCAGACGCTCGCCACCTCTGGGAGCCGCTGGGCTTGTACACAGCAGCCCTTCCGGGACAGCAGCTGTGACTCTCCCCCAGTACCGATTTCGGGGCAGCTCTCTAGAAACTCGCTCTAAAGACGGAACCGCCACAGCACTCAAGTACGTATGAGATTCGCCCAGTTAATTGGGGGACTTGCTAAAAAGTTGGCGCGCTGGGAAGCGTCGCTCCTGAAATTGACAACTTTGAGTGTGGGTTTTTTTCCCCCTCGCCTCCTCGCTCTGGCTTTGCTCGCCGAGCGGCCCGGTGGGTTCTGATCTGAAACTTTTCCCCTGTAGCGGGCCCGCGGGGATCTCTGGAGCTCGTGGGATTCCTCCCCCCACCCGAAGAGGCGAAAAGCCTCTAACAAAGAGGAGGACCGGGATTTGTTCAGTAGCAGCTCCAGCGATGTAATTCAGGGTATTTCGGCTCTAGTTGTCATGGTAATGATGCTCTCGGCGGCGGCGGCGGCAGCAGCGGCAGGGAGTTGCAGCTCCGGTGATGAACGGCAGTAATTTTCCTGCCTTTTAACTAGGATTGAAAATAGGGGCTCCGGTGGGTCCAAGTTAATATACCTAATGGTGACTTCCAGCTGGTTGACTCGGAGGAAGCTTGGGAGGGAAGGGGCATGGGCAGCAGTGGTTGGAGTTTGCAAAGTCTCTCCGGCGATCTCTGGAAAGAGGGTGTAATTGTAGGAATGTGGCTTATTGTATTGAAATGAGCCTGGGGCTCCACTAGGCACGTCTGCCTGGCGTAGCCTACTTGCCCGTGTACACTTTTCCCTTCAGAGGTAATCGGGTGTAATTGCCGACTCCCGAGCCCGGACACGCGTGGGGATGGTGTTCCTTTCCTTCGGGCCTTGGCTTGGTGTGGGAATGTTTTACTCTTAACTGACAGAACTCGCGCTTTTGGAGAAGTTGCTCTGAGTGTTTTACTCTTAATAGAAATAAATGAAAGTTCTCAGTGGTGAGGGGAGAGCGGTTATGAGAGCGCAGCCTGCGGAGATTGACTACCAAAGGCACCTCTCGAACCCGTTGGAACCTTGGGTCAGTACTAAGAGAGAAAGCATTTGTCCCTTAATTCTAAAGAACGTTCCTGGAGATTGCCTTTTATTTATGCCTCCGGATTCTTCAGAGGGAAGAGCTGCAAGGAGTTTGGTAATCAGAAATGTCGGGCTGTTATCCCAGAGCCTTAGGGTGCCAGGAGAGAGGTTAATGGTAAATCCGTCCTGAGTCCTCTATTCCCACGACAGAGAAATATTTTACAGAACTGAGTTGAGGAAAGAAAAAGCTGCCCAACGCGGCTACTGGGCACAATGAATGAAGTTAGAGTTCATTCGAGTTATCTTACCTGTATAAGGTGCTCCTAATGTGAATACCAGACTCCTCAGGCCAGGCCACCTCCACACCGGCTCCCTCCCGCCCCGCACCCACCCACTCCCTTCCTTGCGACCGCGCGCTCGCAGAAATTCTCCCCCGCGGTTTGTCTCCTCTCCCTCGGTCTTTCTGAGAATCTCTGTCTTTCCCTTTCTGTCGGTCTCTCTTCCACTCCTACTGCCCCCGCCCAACCTCCGCCCCCGCTCCCCAGGGTTGGAAACTCCGCGGAGGAGCCCCGGTCACAATGGTGCGTTTCACGGTTTCCTCCACACACTTCACCACGGGGAGGGGAACATGGGGGTGTTCCTTTCGTCTGCCCACGAGAAAGAAAGGAGCTTTGACAGAGGTAGTTATTTCTACCTAATTTACAACCCTAGGCTCAGTGCTCCCGGCCCCGGCGGCCGCGAGCCGGAGCGGCGGAACGTGTTTCCAGGCGCGGAGGCTTTGCCTAGGTAACCGGCCATGGGAGTGGGCGGGGGGCGCGGGGGCGTGGGGCTCTTGGCTTCGCTGTAGGAAACGTGGTGTGGCTCTTCCCCGCGAACGCGCGGCGCTCGAGGGGAGCCCTTTCCTTGAGGAGACGCAACCCTCGCCCAGCGGAGTCAGAGGCCGATCCTCGGAGAAAGACTACGTTCGAAAGGACCCAGGGGAGGGCAGGAATGAGGGCACCTACTGCAGGAGGTGGTGGGAGGTTGCTGGAGACCCGTACTGAAAATTCTGGGCGGACGGAAAGCTCGTGCTACAGCCGTGGGAAGATCCGCCCGTGCTTGCGCTAGAGCGAGCGCAAGATTTCCGTACGATCGGTGGGGCAGGGCTGGGGCTGGGGGTGGCAAGGGAATCCCCCGTTTCCTGGCTTTCGAGGGCCTCCCGGACCTGGGGGTTCCGATACCCCCCCTCTCTTCCTTCAGGCAAGCCGCTGGCTCAGGGGTGGCGGGGGACGAAACTTACACGCCCCTCTCGGCCCGCGCACCCCCGAGGGTTTTTTGGGTTGTGTTTTGGTTTTTTTTTTTCGGTTTCACGTTCCCAACCCTCGAGATATGAATGGGTCCAGACAAAGGGGGCGCTGTAGGCCAGAGTTTGGGGCAGTGGATCCTTTCCCCCAGGGCCCGCGGAGCTGCGCTTCCAGCTACAAAGTTTCGCTGAGGCTGTGCGCAGAGACGCTCGCCCCGGAGCCGCGCTCGGCGTCCTCCGGAATGTGCCCCTTCGGGGCCGCCGGATGGCTCCGAGCCTCGAAGTCGCCCACCCTCAGGGATACCTCCTGCTGGGTGCAGGGGGCCTCCCTCCGCCCACCCCACCAGCCTGGAACTCCAACTGCCTTGTCCCCTTGTTTCCAGCGCGGGCCTATTTCCACTGTGCCCTTTTGTTTGCTTGACCCCTGGCCCCCAAAACTCGCGGCTAATAGAAGCGAAGCTCCATTAGCATTTAGAATGAAAAGCGCAGACTTTCTTAATTCCTCGGGGCATTCACGCATTCGTTCCGGACCTTGTGCATTTCCTATGCACGTGTAAATTCTGTATGGGGGGGGGCAGTGGAGTTGGAAAACGGCTATTTTACGCTCGTGCACACTCACTGACTTCTCGAATTGGTCGAAACTCTTCCTCAGGTGCTCTTTCTTTGGCTTTCCTGACTTGGCGAGCTCAGAACCAATTGTGGGGACTAGAGAGATCAGTTTCTGGGCGATGTCAAGAATGCACGTATTTTTAGCCTAGGTCTGGGTGCCACAAAACAGCGGTGAGCGCAGTGGGTGCCTAACGACCTTTCTGGGGTTCCCCCCCAAGGCGATGTGACGCTTCTTGCCCAGGGACCCCGTTCACCTTAAGAACTGCTTCCTTGCCCTTACAATTCTTTGTAATTAACGTAGCATGCATAGTGACCCCCTACCAAACCACCCTCTCCCAATACGCCCAGCCCAGGCCACGACGACCAGCCTGGTCTCACTTTGAGCTCTCTCCTCTCTCCCGGTGCCTGCAGAGCCTACTGCGGAAGAGCGCAGTCCGGCAAGCCCCGGCCCTGAGCCTGGACCCTCAGCGGAG
Organism: Halichoerus grypus; assembly: GCF_964656455.1. Lineage (NCBI taxonomy): Eukaryota > Metazoa > Chordata > Mammalia > Carnivora > Phocidae > Halichoerus > Halichoerus grypus. The sequence goes on from NC_135725.1 coordinate 63,340,077, forward strand.
CCAGGCAGCAGCACTGCCACCGCTTCGCCTCGCCGGACGTCCCCGCCTCCTACCCTCTCAGCCTCCGCTGGAGAGACCCACAGCCCCACCATTCAGCGCGCAAGATATCCTCCAGGTAGGTCTGAAGGCATGACCTCCCTATCCCTCCCAAGTTGGGAGAGGTGGGGGTGGGGGAGCCACACACCCAGAAGGCAGGCTGTTCAACTTGCCCAGCGCCAGGACAGTGACTGCTGGCCACGCATTTCACAGCACAGGTGGCTTCCTTGCACGAAGCTCCTCTGGATACCACACCCTGTTGCTACCTAGTGGAGCAGCCAGATTAAATTAAGCGTTGCATTTCTCAAAAATATTTTTCCTAAGAAAAATGTCATACACCAAAAGATTGGAATCTTTTTATACATTTTAATGTCTTCATTTTTGCTGTCCTTTTATATCCAGTTTATGCATGTAAAAGTTATGGGCTCGCTTTGAGCAATACAGAGCATTTATGTTTGTATATAAAACCCAAATCATTTGATGCAGAGGTTGGGATTATTAAAGCGCAGACAGAGGAAAAGAGGAAAAGCATTTGAGCTGAAAACCAAGGAGTAAATTCGAATTGGGCAAAAGAAAGGATTGCAGGTTTGGCTTGTAACACCTCTTTATGCATGTGTTAAAGAGATACCAGGTGCCTGGACTGTGTAATCTATATATGCAGATAAATAGAACTTAGTACCAAGCAAACTCATATTCTAGCTGGAAACCTCAGAAAGACACAAAGAAGAGCAATGCATGGGGATTGCCAAGGAAAGATGACAGAAGACTAATGGAGAAATCGTAGAAGTGCTGAAGGAAGGAGAATAGATGGAACATCGGGCAGTGTTCTTTCTTTTAAATCATTAGCCTTTCATTTCAGCCCAACAACAAGACAGCAGGATAAGTAATCCTTGAACTTCAAACTAGTGAGTGTTTTTAAGGCCCTTCTTGGAAAATGAAGGCTTGAACTGGCCTCTCCTTATCACTGCTTCTTCCAACAGGCCCTCATCACCCTTTTTCAAGTCAAGATTTCATCCCATACACGCATGACTCAATCAGATTTGGAAATGTGGGTAAGAGAAAGATGTCAAAGGAAATGTGAAGTACTCACTTTTTTTTATTAGTCACAACTTCTATACCATAGACTCCAAACAGAGGTGAAGCATCTGCTTTTCCTCTGGTTCAGAAAAACCAACCACCAGAAACTGCCCATTTTATCATTTCTAGTTAGCCATACAGAAAGGGAAATAATTGGATAAAAAAAAATCAGCCACAAGATCCAATAATTCTCAAGGCCTTCTCATCCTTCTCAACCTCTCTGAACAATAATAAGCATCCGGGATACTAGTCCCTTTGGGAGTTCACATAGTCAACTGGAAGAGAAACTGAACCTACTAAGAAACTGCTTTCTTTTGCAGAGGTACTAATTCTTCTGTCATAAGAAAATTTGTAGGCTAACTCACCTAATACAGTAGCTGTAAACTGTTGTCTTAAAACAGCCACTGATATATTTTATTAGTCAGAATGGGGGGGGGAAATATATATATATATACTGTATATGGCAGAGAGCACGTTTGGTGGGTGTTTTGTTGCAGCTGCTGATCTTTTTCTTTGCAGATGGCACAAACTCCCCCGAGTCCATTTCCTGGGCCTATGTTCCCACCTCTCCACCTAGCTGGCTGAAGTCATCAACAGGGGTCCAGTTTGTGTAGGCTGTGAGCTGTGTTTGGAGAAATGGGGAGGGGGTGGGAGAAAGCGACCACAACGTGTGTGGGTAGGCTCAGTTGGCACTCATAAAATGTTAGAATGTCAGTCTCCCTTGGCCAGTAAGTCCCACGTAGGACACCTTTTTTTTTGTTAACTAACTTGTAGATTTCTAAATCAATGCGTGTGACTTTGGGGACTAGTGGCCTCTTTCCCCAAAAATAAACCAACAGAGCATTCACTGGCTTTCTTTTTGTCCTCCCAACTTGTGGCTGAGACCATCCCCAATTACCTTATAGGGCTCAAAAACCACTTTGTCAAAACATCACTGGGCTTATTGAAAGAAGGAATCAAATTTCCCAGATCTGGTGGAGAACAAGGACAGGAGAAGGAAGGTGGGCAGAGGTCCCCAGGAGGCCTGGTTTTCGCATTCTATGGCCCCTTTGACAGTCTGTCAGGGATTCTCCTTTCTTCCCCCGGGGAAGAAAGTAAAGCATGAAGCTTTAAATCTGTGCTACCAGAAGGAGAGAGGGATGGCCCTTCCTCTCCCATTTCCCAGATTAGAGAGCAGTGAATCCAGTGCTACCTGTCAGCTAGGAGAGAGTGCTGACCTGCTTCTGACGGACCCTCTTCCCTGTCCTGCAGATATGCCCTGCGTGCAAGCCCAATATAGCCCTTCACCTCCAGGTTCCAGTTATGCAGTGCAGACCTACGGCTCGGAATACACCACGGAGATTATGAACCCCGACTACGCCAAGCTGACCATGGACCTTGGCAGCACTGAGATCACGGCCACCGCCACCACGTCCCTGCCCAGCTTCAGTACCTTCATGGAAGGCTACTCGAGCAACTACGAACTCAAGCCCTCCTGCCTGTACCAAATGCAGCCGTCCGGGCCGCGGCCCTTGATCAAGATGGAGGAGGGCCGCGCGCACGACTACCACCATCACCATCATCACCACCATCACCACCACCAGCAGCAGCCGCAGCCGCAGCAGCCGTCCATTCCGCCCCCGTCCGGCCCGGAGGACGAGGTGCTGCCCAGCACCTCCATGTACTTCAAGCAGTCCCCGCCATCCACACCCACCACGCCGGGCTTCCCCCCGCAGGCGGGGGCGCTGTGGGACGACGCGCTGCCCTCGGCGCAGGGTTGCATCGCTCCCGGCCCGCTGCTCGACCCGCCGATGAAGGCCGTGCCCACCGTGGCCGCGCGCTTCCCGCTCTTCCACTTCAAGCCCTCGCCGCCGCACCCGCCCGCGCCCAGCCCGGCGGGCGGCCACCACCTGGGCTACGACCCGACGGCCGCCGCCGCGCTCAGCCTGCCGCTGGGAGCCGCCGCCGCCGCCGCCGCCAGCAGCCAGGCCGCCGCGCTCGAGGGCCACCCGTACGGGCTGCCGCTGGCCAAGAGGGCGGCCGCGCTGGCCTTCCCGCCGCTCGGCCTCACGGCCTCCCCCACCGCGTCCAGCCTGCTGGGCGAGAGCCCCAGCCTGCCGTCGCCGCCCAACAGGAGCTCGTCGTCGGGCGAGGGCACGTGCGCCGTGTGTGGGGACAACGCCGCCTGCCAGCACTATGGGGTGCGCACCTGCGAGGGCTGCAAGGGCTTCTTCAAGGTGAGCGCACGCCTCCTCCTGGCGCCCCCTCCCCTCTGCAGCCAGCCTCCTCTGCCACCCGCTCAAGTGAGCGTCCAAGACGGTCCTTCTTCCCCTTCGAGGAGTGGCATTGTTATCCTGTGCGTTCCTGTAGCCCTTCCTAGCACCTTCACACCCACTCTCTTCGGGGTTTTTAACTTGAGGTCCATTACCGGAGGCCCACCTGGATGGACTCCAGGGGGCTGTGAACCTCCTGACTTGGCTTTACCTTATGAGCATTTTTCTGGAGAGAGCCTGCAGCAGATTCTCAAAAGGATCCCTGGCCTTAAAAAAAAATGCAAAAGCCTCATTGTAGTCCTCCTCTGTCCATATAGGGTATCTGAGGGGATGGGGTCTGTGTGCCAGGCCCTGGACATTTGTATCTCATTTAATCCTCATATAAGAGCTGGGACTCTAGAATCAGGGGCGAGATTGAATTCTGACCACCCACTAGCTATTTTTATTAAGAGTATCTTGAAAGTAGGTATTAGTTATCCTTGCTTCTCAGATGAGGAAGTGGAGGCTCAGAGAGGTTATTCAAGTTACCCCAAGACACACACTCAGAGTGAAGAGGCAGGATGCCAACTCACGTTTGCTTGTTCCCAAAGTATACACCCTCTTCGCAGATCTACAACGGCAGAATAGACAGGAGCAACTGGCTGGTTGCAAGTTGGGGCAGCTCCCTCTGTAGAAGAGGGAAGCTGGGGTCTCACCAGTCCACTGCATCCCTGTGCTACCCACAGTGCCAGATGTGGACACTGTTGGTTATCTCATGGACCCAAAGGAGAATTTTACCGTGGGAGGGTCTTCAGCCTTCCCCCATGTCTGACCCCTGAGTAAGCTGAAGCCTAGAACGAGAAGCCTGGTGCATTCTATAAAGGGTGATTTAGTGGGATGTTTGGCAGGTCCAGCTGGTTTCTTTCAACGCTTGAGGTCAGTGCTCTTTCTATTGTAGAGGGGGAAGAGGCCTTGTTCTCTTGCCGCTCTACTTTTGCTATTGACTCCCAGACGTCTTCAGACACTTAATTCTGTGCCACCCTTCCCACTCCCTTGGCCATTATGTCAGGCATCTGCAAACCCACAAATGTTCTCCCACAAAAACCACTCCCTAGACTCCAGTGCTGCGCAGGGTGGAGGGAAACAGGAAGCTTGATGCTGATTGGGTAACTAGTATTTGGGAGGCCAATAGGATATATCTGGGAGTGTGCTAAAATTAGAGTCAGAACACTCAAATAGGAGTCCTTGATCTGTCACCTACCAATCCGTGACGTTGAACATGGTATGTCTTTCTAGGCTTCCGTTTTCCAATCAGGTGAATAAAATTCAGAGAAGGGCTATGAGTATTAAATTAGATAAAGCAGCTATGAACACAGTTTATAATCTTTAAAGGGCCATAAAACAGTAGTTCATTATTAAATGAAAACTACGAAGTATTTATTAAAATGCACATGTGTGTGGTTTGGTATACCTACCAGCAAGCAACAGTTATTTTTGATCTGGGGTTAGGCATCATGCGATTAATTAAATTCTGCAGATAAATGAGAAAATGCTTGTGGAAAGACTTCGCAATATGTCAGTGCCATTTAGGAAGTATGCAGAAGTATGATGTTTTAAATGTAGAACCCTCAGTTTAGCCATTTTTTTTCTGTCTGAACTGCTCAAGCTTTACCAGGGTTCTTTCCAAGTTAACCACATTCCTGTAGCAGATTTCATTTTCACAGTATTTCAGTGGAAATGCTGAAGGGCAATGAAACAGGCAGCCAAAAAGCGTAAAAGAAAGAAAAACAATTAAGAGAAGTACGATTAACCCACAAATATAATCACCTCTGAATAATTGAGAGTTAACCAAAATACAGGAGTGGTAATACATTCCTAGTCTAGAAATGTCAATTAATTGTTCCCCAACAGCGTCCCTTTTCTGCAGCAATGCCTTGAAAACAAATCTATACTTGAAAGGGTGGGGGTAGGATGGGGGAGAACCACCCCACAGATCTGTTAATTAAAGGAACAGGAGCAGGTTTTACCCAGTGGCTTTCTACCATTAAATTGAATTCTTTAAAAATGTGACATGAGGTGCAGTTAATGATGGGAATTCAGTGATTGAACCATAACAATCTCTCCCTGTCCTTAAACTGTGCAGGCACACACAAATGTGAGGAAGGTTTCGGGTTATTGGGAAGATGTATACCTGAAGCAAAATGCCACCAGCACTCAAACTGGCATATAGCCTTGAGGATGATGGCAAGAAACAGAGTTTTAGAAATTACTGCATGTCCAATGAAAGAGAGCTTCATTCAGGAAACATAAGTTTCCTACCCTTACAGACTGTTGAGAATTTAAATGCTGGAAACTCAGAGATATGTTTGTGTTTTGGAATTTTGCATTTTAAACTAAATGGATCTGGCTTTGGTAGATTTTTAAAGTCACAGAGGCAGTTTAGAAACCATTCCCTAAAATGAAATTAAAAGGTGATACGATGAAAACTAATACATGGGGGTTGAGAATTGCTAAAAGGAAAAGATTAAAAGTAAATCTAGAATTTTGGACCCAAAATAGATCACCAATCCCAAATTATCTGGATTTCTTTCTTTCTTTCTCTCTTTCTTTCTTTTCTTTCTTTCTTTCTTTCTTTCTTTCTTTCTTTCTTTCTTTCTTTCTTCCTTTCATGCAGCCCAGGCTTACCAAATAAATTCCAACTGTCTGCTCTATTTGGAGTTGTATAGATTCAGGTAATTTCTGAATAATTTCACCCTAAGTGGTAAATACACAGCCACTTGCACAAATGTTTTTAAATTTTTTTTTTTTAAATCAATCATTTTTTAAAATCTGGAGCATAAAATATGCTTCATTATTTCTCCATGTGTCATTTTAAAATTATATGTGATTCTGAAGAATAAAACATCATTTTATATCCAAGTCCAAGGTTTATGATGTGTTGTTTACAATATGGCTATTTTGATGTCTATGTCAATAGTCATTTATGAAATAACCTATTAATAGGAATTTTTATTGAAAATTTATGGTTCTCACATTTCCTTCTTTTTTTTTTACTCTTTTTGTTTGTTTTTTTCAGATGTGATAATGGTTTTTAGTAACCAATTTTAAGATTTTGCTCTCAAAAATCAGAAATAACCAGTTTACCATACATATCCTCTTAAGAGAATGTTCTCTTAATACATATTATCTTAATATCTCGAAGATAAAATAAGTGAGATAGGCAGATCAAGTGACAGTGATTTTTGTTGCATAAAAACATTTTCTATATGTTTTAACTAGTCAAGTCCTGATTTTGCTTTTTATGATTTCATCTCTATTGGGGAACAAAGCCAGTTACTGTGATATTTGACTTACAATAGTGATAGCCAACAGAGTACATCCCAGATAATTTTGATTTTATTTTAATAAGGTCAGCAATAATCAGGGGAGTGGAACAAGTAGAAAATTGTTCCCAAAGGGATATTAAAAGTGGAGATAATCTAATCCTCCAAGGTATGATATGTTGACCTGGTAATTTCAGATATGATTTTATCATTCAGACTTGGGTGTCTCCTGAGACTTGCTTCAGAACAATCCGAGATGATTTTCCTTGTCAGCAGCTAACACTAATAAAATTGTTTTTCCTGCAGGCTAGCGTGTTAGGAAATTAAATTTATCTAATTATACGAATTGCACTGTCGCTTTTCACATTGTAATTAAAATACATCTTGTCAGGTCCTACCTCTTTCCAGAAACTATTAGTTGACTATCTCTGTATTGTGTTTTCTCAGAGAACGGTTCAGAAAAATGCAAAATATGTTTGCCTGGCAAATAAAAACTGCCCTGTAGACAAGAGACGTCGAAACCGATGTCAGTACTGTCGATTTCAGAAGTGTCTCAGTGTTGGCATGGTTAAAGAAGGTATGGGTACAATGCTTTTTATTCAGCTTGCTTATACGTATTCTCAGATATCACTGAAAAAAATGTTCATATTGATGTTGGGAGGGTGAATTTTCCTAGTTTCCGTTTCTTTCCAACATTTTACTTTTATGGTGTGTATTACCATTTAAAAATAGCTGAGGACTACTTAATTCTAATTTCTCAAAATCAATAGAGAGCTTGTGTACATACATCTCTGTTCTATTTAAGAAGAAGACTTTTAGGGCTAATTCATTACCAGATGTAAGTATGGGTGACTTTTGTGCTGCTTGTTTCAACTCTCATTAAATCATTATGTGGATATAATTCCAAACTTATTGCCACTTTGAAATGGTTGGTCTTGTTAATGATTGCTCAACTGTAATGTGTTTTGATTCCTTTTTGTGATTTATGGTTCTTCATGGATATCTTTGAAGACATTTTTTCTTTCTTTCTCTTGGCATCAGTTGTCCGTACAGATAGTCTGAAAGGGAGGAGAGGTCGGCTGCCTTCCAAACCAAAGAGCCCATTACAGCAGGAACCTTCTCAGCCCTCCCCACCTTCTCCTCCGATCTGTATGATGAATGCCCTTGTCCGAGCTTTAACAGACTCAACACCCAGAGATCTCGATTACTCCAGAGTAAGTTTTATGATGTCCTACTTTTCGAATGAATGATCAGGTCTCTGTTCATGATACTAGTAACATGAGTTGATTGAATGACTTTGCGCCTGGCACTGGACTAAACAGTTTTCATACCTTTCCTATATTTCTCACTTCATTTAGCAATTCTGGTGCATCCATTGCACCAAATCATTTTTGCCTTATTGGATCTCTAAATGCCTTAACAAATGACCCTGACAGTGCTGCACCTGTCATACCATTGTTGCAGGATTCCTGGTAGTTGTGCCAATGAAAATCTGCACAGGTGAATTACAATGTGTAGATTTCTTTTGTGGTTTAAAGGAAGTGACTAGTGCTTTTTTAATATTGTGATCAAACCATCTGGGTGAGCCTCAAGTCATCCTTCAGCAGTTTACCCAATTGCATTGGCACTGATTGACCTGCTGCTTATTCAGAGGGATGAGACCACTGATGGAGAGGAGTGAACTCTGGTCTTGACATTGGGAGGTGTCAGGGGGACCCGGATGGAACACTGCTTCTGCTGCTTCCTGCCAGTGTCACCTGGCTCCCGCTCTTGGCTTTCTCATCCCTACTGTGGAGATGATTATAATATTTAACCCCAGAGGGATGTTTGGAACATCAGCCACACAGGAGTGATGGTTTTGAAAACCATAAATGAGTACCAGTATTGTTATTTAAGTCAACCAAAGCATATCAATATTTGTATCTCTTAAGAGATGTGGTAAAATATCATCAGTTTGAACTCTGAAAATTCCCAGAAATCTGGATAACACAGAGGAGAACCATGAGAAGGGTTTTTCGGAGCAAATGTGTAAATATTACTGGAGGGCAGTTTTGAAAAAGACTTAGAAAAGCAAACTTCTAGGAAGGGGTCTCACCAGAGAGGGAAAGAAAGGAAAAAGACCACAATTATTGAGTTATTTCTGCATGCTATACATTGCAGTCTGTTGTCTCATTTCACCATCTAAAGAACCGTGAACTGTGAGGGTAGCTACCCCCTCTCTAATACAAGAAAACTTAGAAACACAGTTTGCACACAGATGAGAGAGAAAGGCCAGTCCAGGGATCTTCAGTTGGTGGATCTGGCTTGGCAGCTACTACCAGATTGCCCTCTCCAGGTCTAATCAGTATTTCAGACTTCTGATGGAGGAGTTGGCCAAGAGTGTGTGTGTGTGAGTCTGCTATGTGCCTTCCTTCTGGGTTGCAATGTTGACGGAAATGAAGCGGTGATTTGTATACCCGCTGCGATCCTCCTTCCCTCATCCTCACTCTCATTATAGGCTGTGAAGCCTCCTCTCCACACCTAATCACCAGACTTCGAATGAGAAGCATGGTAGACCCTTAGCACCAAAGGTTGAGGACTCTTATTCTGATTACAAGTAGCATCTCTTAACTGAAGTCAAGTCTCAAATAATAGTCTAACAGAATAATGCAGGGGTTAAGGGCTTAGGCTGTGGAACCATGCAGGCCTAGATGAAAATCCCAACACTGTCATTTAGTAGATGGGTGACCTTGAGCAACCGATTAAACCTTGGAATGCCTCAGTTTCCTCATCTGTGTTATGGAGAAAACAATAATATCTACTTCCTGGGGTGGTTTGTGAAGAAGAGTCAATAAGATGATATTTGTCAAAGCTTTAGCACAGTGCCCTGTGCATATATCTCCCTGACCGACCTTTCTTACTTTACTGTTTGTTGAATGTATGAAAGCTACACATGTCACGGTCCATGTAGCCATACCATTAAGGTGAGTGTTATCATCCATTTCAGAGATGAGGAAATGAAACCTGGGAAAGGTTAAAGGAGTGACGTGCCCAAAGTCACATAGCTGATATTTATCAGAGAGAGAATTAGAAGCCAAGTGTGTTGGACCCCAAAGTCTGTGTTCCCAAATACCATGCTTCACAGTGTCTCTGGTTTCAATGAGAGTGGGTGCTAGAAATAACGACGTCTCCTCCCCGAAGCAACTTTGGCCTCCCCTTGTGCAATTTGTCTGAATTAATGAAGCTGCACCACACTGCGTATGCCAAGCCTGTAGAACAGTCTGACGTTGTTCCAGGGCATTGGAAATCGCTACTGATGGTCAGTCCGTAGAACTTAGGCCCCCAGAGTGATTATTTGGCCCCAAATTATCCAATTATTGGTCTACGTGGCCTAATTAGTCATTCAGTGGCAAACCCTCCCCAGCACTTTGAGTTGTCCCAGCTGGGAACTGTCTCCACACTGAAAAATCAATCCAGTGTGTTTGCTTGACTCTGCACTATTCAATGTATTAGACTAGAGTCATCATCCTCATCAACAAACATTTATCCAATTTAATTGTTAGCTTTGTCCAAAATAGCAGGCTGACCATGCGAGAGTCTGGGTCACATTGATACTACCTTTGGGGGCCTTGCTCAATTTTGTAAAGCATGTTTATTTTAATTGCATTGTTTTGGAATCAGGTTGAACCTCATAACTTGGATTCTCCTGCTTTTAGATAGCTTTAGAAAATTATCAAAACTTGGACCAAAATCAATTAAATTAAAAGACTTTTTAAAAATACAGTGAGTTTTCATCAAAAACTTGGATGAAGGCATAGAAGGCATGCTGATCACATTTGCAGATGACAGAAATCTGGGAGGGATCGCTAATATGATGGATGTCAGTATCAACATTCAGAGTGATTTCGACAGGTTGGAACAGGATGGGCTGAAGCCATCACGAAGAAAGTTAACAAAAATAAATGTGAAGCTCAGCATTTAGAATTTCAAAACATGGGAGAGCCTTGGCCCATCAGTAGTTCACATTAAGAAGATCTTGGGACTTCATTCCGTTCACTCTCAATATGAACCAACAAAATATATGTGTGGTGGAAGGAAGGGATGCTGAATTACCTTAGGTTGCAGTAATAGAAATATAGGACCAGAACCAAGTTGGGGGTGGTCCCACAGGCTCTGTCCTATGAGACCACACTCCAAGGGTTAAGTCCATTCCCAAACTGGAGTTTAAGAGGGATGTGGAGACACACCATTTCTGGAAATTTGTAAGGGATGATTGGAGGAAATGAAAATATCTAGACAGGAAGAGGGAAGGTTTGGCAGGATTAGGTTACTTTTTTACCCTGTGGAAAGAGGACTGTTGCTCCCAAGGGCAGATCTAGAGGAAGAAGAAGGGGGGCCCCTTCCAGCTCATTCTGAAAATAAGGATGAGCTCTCTTAGCTGCAAGAGCTGCTGTGGAAGCATGAGTTCATCAACACACGAAATAACTAAGGAGAACACATAACAGGATTTCTCACAAGCAGAGAAGTTATTTTGAATATTGAATTCCCTCCAACTCTTAAGATTTTACGATTCTGGGGTTTACCTCATTATTTCTAAATGCAAGTAATCTTATATTTATATGACTTTAGATATATATGTGTATGTGTGTGTGTATGTGAATATGTTAAGTAACTAGTTATTTAACAAGACTGAACTTGCTTTGTTCTCTAAAAAACATTACCATAAAATGAATGAAGCAAAATGAATTTATTGAGTGCCTACTTTGAGCTAGGCACCATCACATATGTTCTTACATAATTTCATTTAAGCCACAGCTTTATGTGCTATAAGTTATGGTTTCCATCATTTATTTAGAAAGGTCATTCATTGAAACTCAGTTTTCATAATTCCTTCTCCTTCTATACATTTGCATAGAACGGGAGGTGACTTTGAGATCATCTAATCCAACCGCCATATTTTCAGAGGCGTAAACAGAGGCTTCCAGGGCTTAAGGGTCTTGCCTAAGGTCAGGGGCAGAGTTAGTGCTAGATCTGAATCTCATCACTCAAGGTATTGAGTTCCTATTTCACCATACTGCCACGTCTCTGTAACGCAAATTTACTAGTTGTTTTTTTTTTTTAATAGAAGCTTTATTAGGTTTTTAAAATTATAATAATAGTAATATATACCCACTGGTTTTTTTTAAAAGGCAAACCATTTAGAAGAGGACAAAGCGAAAAATGAAAGTCTCCTCTTCCTTTATTCCTGACTAATCCCACTCTTCAGTGGTAGCAAATGTGAACATTCTAGTGTGTGTCCATAATTTATTACATTTTAAATAAGAATTTGCCCTGTAGGGTTTGAGTCAGACAGTTGATTTGACCAAGACAATTTGTTGACAATGCCAGTTTTCCCCATGAATCGGGCAAATCGAGAAATGAGACAGTGTTTGCCAGATAGGTACGTTCTAACCTTGGTCCGGCATGTGTGCCTCTAAGGTCGTGAGTGAGTGGTTTTCCTCGTTTGTGGGAAAGCGAGGTGGAGGAGTTGCGTTCCAAGTCACAGAGGGAATGCATGCATGTGTTGGAGGCCAGAAAGAGAGGCTCCTCGCTCTGGGAAGTGTTCCTGGCTCTGGGACCTTCACTTCTCCTTTGGGCCAAACTTCTCTCCTTCAAAAGTGAGCTCAGATCATTGTATATCAGTGCAGTCAAAACATGTCACGTTTGATTTGTTTCTCCTCGAAATGTAGCTCTTCTCTGCCCCACAGTTGCTTTTAATTTAGCAATACAAGTATATATAGATACCGGGCCTGGCTTCAGAGCCTACATAATTACTAATGAGAAAATATACTTAACGTCCTCATTAGTTGGTCATTTCAAGTATTTTTTCAGGAAACTGGGATGCTTCTTGGTAATTGGTGTCACTTAGGGTAGTAACAGAGTCCAAATAGAAGAGATGCTGCTCGGATAAAACCAGGCACCAGCAAATGTCATTTAAATATGTTAACGAGATAGCCTGAGAAACAAGGTGGCGAACACATGTTAGACTACAAAGTAAATAGTATAAAGACTCTGCAAAGAGAATGGATGCATGAAGCTACTCAGAAGACCCTCTCAAATTGCCACAATGCACTAGATGATTTCAGGCCAGCTCCTGTGCACAGCGGGCCTCAGCTCCCTTGTCTGAATGGTGAGGAGATTGGACTAAATGCACTTCCATGATCTCTCCCAGCCCTGTCATTCTCTGTCCCTCTGCCCATTACCCCTGCTATAATTCCACTGTGGGTGGTGTGGTGCCCAGGAAGACCCAGGGTGTTTGCTTAAAAATTCAGAGTCCTGGGCCACACCCAGACCTACTGAATCAGAACTGGGAGAGGGGGAGGAGGCAGACAGGAATCTGCATTTTAACAAGTGCCTTGGGTGACTTGTTGCCGTACTAAGGTTTGAGAACCACCAATACAGTTTAATAAAAACAATCCAATTTTACCTCAAATCTCCTGTTTCCCAGATTTTTCTTGAGACTGAGAAGGAATGAGGATAGACATATAAATTTTCAGAAAGTAACCAAGTCGTTTAACAAATACTTATCGAGTGACTACTGGGTGTCAGGCAGTGTTCCATAGCAGTTGCCACGCTGTTGAAGAGTGGACACAGTGGACGCTGCCCTCCTGCGTGCAGCGGACAGGGCATGAAGGAGAGAGAAAGTGAGCAAAGGTATCACTGTTGTGACGTCATTAGTGGGAGGAGAAGTCGGTTGTTTTGTTTGTTTTGTTTTTTAGCAGGGGAGGTGGTTAGAAAAGAAAAATGGCTGGGGGGTGGGGGAGAACATATTTGTTGCCTTTTTTTTTTTTTAAGTGTCACTTTTTAAAGTGTAAGAACCTAGGAATATATCTACATAGTCTGGCTCATATAATGATCACATCTAAAATGTATAAAGAAATAGAAAGACCCAGGGAAAAGTAACATTCTGAGGGGAGATAAAAGGTTCTTAGGACATTTTACATATTCAGCCTGGACTGGCAATGAGATAGAGGAAATACCAGATTCCATTCTGCTCTGAAAACATCACACTGCGAATGTCCCAGGGCTGGCATTCACGGAGGGTCTCACTTGATTCCCATTCGAACAACTTATTTTAGGCCCTTTAGGGTTGTTGATGAAGTCGACCTGCACGGCCATAGTGTTGCTATAGGCAAAATGGAGACTCATTTAAGTAACTTCTGTTGATATTTTCAGCTCTAGATTCTCATTCTAGGTTATTCAGAGAGACTTCCATCGGACATTACCTGTAGCCTCTTCTAAATGGTTAGTAAATGTAATACTGTGCCTTTGACTAGAGGTAAAGCCATATTTTGGATGGATGGATTATTCACATAGGCTGGAATAAAAAGCCTAAACAGGAAAAAAGATTCATTTTTTAAAGTCTTTCTCTATTTGGCCTAAATTCGATGGGAATGATTGATAAATGAATATTTCCAGATTTTCTCTGGTGAACCCCAAACCTGCGTAGCCCAGAGGCAGAGTGATATAGGGGAGCCCAGAAGCAGAGAATGGGGATCTGATTCTTCTAACCCCAGATCCAGTATTCCTTGGTGAGATTTGATAAAAACTGCTAGGCCAGGTGAGAAAGGACCCAAAATGTTTTGTTCTGTTTCTTTAAATCATGTTCAGTAGAGGGGACATTTGGTTTGTCTTTTCCCCTACCATTGGGTGCTGACCCACCAGTCACCTGAATTCAGGCTGAATCCAGTTTGGCCCCAGAATTCTGGAACGTGGACCAGAATCACTGCAGGTGAAGCCCAGAGGGTCTGGCTGGAGTCTGGCATGCCAGGCCCACTGGCTTTTCTCCTTGCTGGACTCCATCAGAGACAACAGCACATGCAGGGTAGACAGGGTCTACATCTCCCTGTGTGCAGGATGCATGAAATGTGAGCCCAGCAGGGACGGAGGCCTGCAGAGGATGCTGGGTGGAAGCTAAGCACTCTGGAGGATTCTGAGCAGATATTGAAAGCAAAGAGATTATTGAGTTGTGAGCCATGGTTTCAGGGAGGTCAATGCAGGAATGGGCTATTAGGTCCCGTTCCCAGGGAAAAGTTTACAACCTTTGGTCTTTTTCTCTCCATTTAACACACTATTTTAAGACAAAATAATGCTGAATCAGTGTCAAATTCTAGGCAGTAACATCATACCTGGTATGATTAGCAACATTTAGAATCATCGAATGCAAGAGCCATCATATGGAACATTCGCCAGGATAGTTGATAGTCTGGGCCATAAAACACACCTTAACAAAATTAAAAGAAGAGGAAACAGATACTGTCTGCCATCAAACCACAATGCAACTAAACTAGAAATCAGTAACAGAAAGATAGCTGAATGCAAAGAGCCAGGAGGGATCTTAAAAATCAGATAGCCTGGTCATTTCCTTCTCCAGATAAGTTAAGTAACTTGGCTAGGGCTGCACAGCAAGTCAATGCCAGAGCCTAGAGCAGGACCCCATGACCTGCTGCCTGGTCCAACCTTCTTTTCTCTACTCCAGTTACCACTCGGGAGTTTCACATGTAGTGCTGCCGGCTTTCTAAAGGGGGTTCTGCTCTCATTTTCCTCCTGTCCTTGGAGGGTATATGGAATTAGATTCATAGAAGAAGAGAAAGTGGGGAAAAAAAAAAAAACAGTTAAATAAAATCTCTTTTTCCACTCTCTTCCAGTTAGTAGTGTATGTGCTAAAAGGAGGTGGGGGATGTGTCGTGACATCAGGATCATGCCGCCATCCTTGACTATCTGTGGGAAGGAGGACTGCTTCCTTCTCCCGGACTTTGCTCCCAAGGAGTCCGATCACAGCACAGAAACATCCAGGGCTTCATAGAATCCAAGGCCTGGGTGGGATTATTGAGAAAGAGGAGCCAGGACTCTGAACTGGACCTGATGTTGTAGGATCCTAGAAAGTCAGGGCTGAGAATTAGAAACCTTCAGGTTCAACCCCTTTCCCCATTTTATAAATATGGAAGTGGAGGGCCAGTGTTAGTTCCAAGGATCATAATCGTTATCAGTATCATCGCTGTCATAGTTTGTTAGATATCTTCCTTATGTCGGGCCCTTCAAGTATATCATCACGTATAATCCTTACAACAGAATCTTGGGGAGGGTATTATCCCCATTTTACAGAGGAGAAAACCGAGGCTTAGAAAAGCGAAGTAATTTATCCCAGGTATCTACAGGCAGAGCTACATTCTTTCACAAAGTAGGGGTCTGGACAAACCTAGGATTAAAGCAGCTGGGCCCCTTGTCTGATGGTGTCTTTTGTTATTTCATGATGCCTCTTGGGAAAGCACAAAGGGAAAAAAAAGAGAGAGACCCAGTTAAGACAAGTGCCTCATTTCCTCCTATCTAAGTAGTTCCTCAGTCAGCACCTGGTGCTTGCTGGCTGTTCCTCCGCCAGCCAGGTTAGGGCATTATGACAAACCTAGGCACCCCCCTGCCTATTCTTTCACTGAACAATATTCAACAACTTACTGGGGGTCAATTATATGCCAGTCACTGTGCTGCTGACAAAACATGGGACCAAACACACACACGGAGACCTCCAATTAGAGCAAAGCAAAATGCTTTTTAAAACTGTGCCACAGGCTACCAGCTAGGAACATCAGACATATTAACAGCCAGGAAGTGTAGGAGTGGAAGTCACAGGGCCATGTTTAAGTCTTGGCTGGACCACTGTTGGTTGTGTGCCTTGGGAAAGTCTTAGCCTCCCTGAGTCCCCCTGAGCCTCATTTTTCTCATCTGTAAAATACAGATTAAAATCCATACCCCAGGAGGAACTGAGAGAAAGGCACAAACGCACCCAAGGCTGCATTAGGGCACATATGTACATGAGTATTTCTGCAGATCTCTTAAGTCTCTGTATTGTTGGTTGTCCCTTGATTATTATATTGCTGTATCAATCTTCCTGCCAAAAGCAGGAAAGACTTTTTCCTCCAGTGACTCAAGCAAAACCTTGACTCTACCAGAACATCCAAAAGCTGGACAAGGACTGTATTCCTACTTGTATCTTTCTTCTCCTGGGATCCTTTAGATCAGCGCCGTCCAATAGAATTTTCTGCAGTGATGGAAATGTTCTACACCACACATGGCTTTGGAGCACTTGAAATACGGCCAGGATGGCTGAGAAAATGGGCTTTATATTTTATTTAATTTTCATGAATTTAAGTTGCCACAAGTCCTGAGTCTGATGGCACATGACTGCCTGGGCCCTGCTAAGGAGACACGGCCCCCCTCCCCAGCCTGGTTTGTTTTACCTCACAGAAATCCACCTGTGGCAAGCAAAAATCATTCTCTTCTCCTATTGGTTAATTCTGCAGTTCCCAGACTCCAGTGTGCATGAGAATCAGCTGGAGATCTCCATAAAACAGTCTCTCCTACCCTCAGAGTTTCTGCTTCCGTAGGTCTGGGGCGGGGCCCAAGTTGTTCATTTCTGGCACATTCCCAGGTGCTGCTCGTCTGGGGACTACACTTTGAGAACTGTGGCTTAATTAGCATCTTAGAGACAGCTGTGCTTTGGTGGAATCAGTAGACCCTAGAGGCCTACTTGGACACAAACCTCTGGGCTAATAGTTCTTCTCAACAATGGCTGCTCTTTGGAATCCCCTGGGGAGCCTTTGAAATTCCTGATGACCAGTCCCCCACACCAGACCAGTTAAACTCGAATCTCTGTGCGGATGAGCTAGACACGGTGTTTTTTTCAAACTTGATTTCAATCTTGCATCAGGATTGAAAACCACTGCACTAATGGGACTTCACCAGATTTCTTTTGTCTGTTAAGAGGTGACAAAATTTGCTCTGTTTACATTGCGAGAATCAGATGAGACTAAATGCAAAAAAAAAAAAAAAAAGGTTTTATAACCGTGGGACCTAAAAATGAGGATTTAGGCACTGACAGTCTTGGCAAAGCCTATTTGCAAATGGTGCTGCCGTCCCCGTGGAACTGAGCTAATGAGGCTCTCTGTGGTTTGCCTTCTAGTACTGTCCCGCCGAACAGGCCGCTGCAGGAACTGATGCTGAGCACGTGCAACAGTTCTACAATCTCCTGACAGCCTCCATCGATGTGTCCAGAAGCTGGGCAGAAAAGATTCCCGGATTTACTGATCTCCCCAAAGAAGATCAGACGTTACTTATAGAATCAGCCTTTTTGGAGCTGTTTGTTCTCAGACTTTCCATCAGGTAATTATGATGATTTTATCTTTTTTTTTTTTTTTTTAAGTTCTCCCCTTGCTTTGAAGAAGTTGTGTTGTGTTTGTAACGGAGTCATCGATGAAAAGTTTGCTCAGGAAGGAAATAGGAAGTATGGTCAGGCGTGAATGAAACTGGGCCGTGGGTGAGAGCACTAGCCTGGGAGCCAGGACTCCCGGGTTCTAGTCTCAGTTGCAACATGGACTTGCTGTAAGACCCTGAGCTGGTCACTAGCCTCCCCTGAAATTCACTTTGCTTTGTGAAACGAAGAGGTTAGATCTGTTGATCTCTGAAGCCCAGGGCAGTTCCAACATTCTATGATTCTAGGAAGATTCTCTCATGGTGCATAAGGTATTTCCTGGCAGGCGCGTATTTGTTTTGAACATTGCATTTACCTCATGGGTTTCTATTTAACGAGTGACTGTTCTAGTACGCCAGATGGGGCTCTAAAGAGTTCCCACAGCTTCTCAACCCCCAATGTTTACTCCAAGAGAATAGCTTCTGGATCAAAAGATCTGGTCCAATGTATCCTACTCAGTGACACCAAAGACAGAGAGGCAGTGATTTTCCAAAAAGCTGGAACCTGGGATCCAAGCTTCTCTCCAAGCTTTTCCTACGGTGTTACCAGAAACTCTTGTTTGAAGTGCAGATTGCCGTGCCTCATTCTCAGCTATTTTGGTTTGGAGCTACTTTGGGAAGAAGTCCAGAAATCTGCATTTTTAACTCATGCTCCCATGATTCTGATGCCAGCAGCCTGAGGTCCAGGTTTTAAACTCTAAGGCTGAACCATCCTGTCCTGCGTGTGCCTCTGTGGCAAGATCTGTAGGAGAGACAGAGGTGGAGTTACATCTAGGGAGTCAGCGTTAGCATAATTACAGCCAGTCTGCTGTGCACACAAGCCAAGCCAGCAAGGGGACTGTCCTCCATTAGGCAGGCAGCAAAGGATTAAGTAAGGGATGCGCCATATGCAGGCGGGTGCCGCATACGCACTACTCACCAAGTCTTCTCCAGTGCCTGTTTCCAGGAACAGCACATACCTGGTGCTAAGGACATAATTGCTAAGTGAATGAATGAATAAAGCTACTCATCCAAGAAGCCCAAATCAAGAGATATTAACTTGTTAGCACAATGAGCTGAAAGAGAGAAGTATGTAGCAAGAGACTGGAAAATTAAAGGAAAGGTAAGATTTAAGTAAGGACCATAGAGAATTCAGAATTAGTTACACCTAACACTCATTGAGCTCCTCTTAAGTACCAGGCCCTGTGCATGGGCTTTCAGATCCTTTATTGAATTCCCACAACAATCTTAGGAGGTAGTAATCAGAATTCCTGTTTTATAGATAAGGAAAAGGAGAGATGAAAGGAGTCCCCCAGGCCCCACGGATAAGTGGTAACGTCTTGGTGTTCCAGGGCACTTTTCATGAGAGAGGAACGAGATGATGATGGACATAATATAAACTATCAGGCAGGTTTAGAAATAGCCCTCCACAGCCCCACTGCTAAAAGTACAGAAGGAGACCTAAAACAACGCCTACTTTGACTTTGCGTCCCTTTTTATTTCTGTGATTGACTTCTGGCAGTTGCAAGGACTTGGTGTTCTTAGAGTCTGCACAGTGGAATTGTAGTGTCTAGTCTCGGGTCTTAATCAGTTTTTGACATTTAAGAATAAGAGGGAGAAGTCCTGGCCAAGGAGCCCTGAAGGGAACAAGCTCGCATTCACTACAGAAAGAGGCGGTGCCTGGGGCTTCACTTCCATCCTCCCAGAGTGCCTGTTCCTCTGCGTCCCATCCCTGGCAGGACAGCACCTGATTCGAGTAATAAGAGAGCAGGGGCTCCCCACCCCCCCCAGCTCCCCAGGGCTGCCACTCACCCAGACAGTTAGCGCAGACAAGTGGCGGTGGTGGGTGATCCCAGGAGCACAGTCTTGTCCATCAAGAGTATCCAGGAAGGTTCTATAGCACCAGGCCGAACTCTGAACACTGTCCCATGGCTGTTTAGGTGCCTTTGTGTTCTGATGTTGGACAGACTGAACACACCCATTTAATGTGTCTCTATCTCCCACCCCTATGACTTTGTCTTGTAGGTCGAACACTGCTGAAGATAAGTTTGTGTTCTGCAATGGACTTGTCCTGCATCGACTTCAGTGCCTTCGTGGATTTGGGGAGTGGCTCGACTCCATTAAAGACTTTTCCTTAAGTTTGCAGAGCCTGAACCTTGATATCCAAGCCTTAGCATGCCTGTCAGCACTGAGCATGATCACAGGTAAGCACCACCCTGGCCACCGAAGTGACCGTGTCCCCCTTCCTCTCCTTTCCTGTGTTAAAGGTGGATTCTGGCTTTGGCTGTCACACACACACACACACACACACACACACACACACACCAGAAGATTGGGGAAATGACTGCCACTTAGAGCCAGCCTTGGCTTGCCATAAATAAAACCAGCATGTTGCCACATCCCTATGGAAATGAGTGTTGAGTCCAGTGAATCAACAAGTGCTCACTGATCTCAGCACTCTGCTCACATCAGTGGGTTTTCGGAGACGATAGCACACATCCCTGGAGGAGACAGAACATGCACACGAATGCGTGTGAGACAGGGTGCTGTGCCATGGTGGGGCATGGGAGTGAGTACAAAGGTGGGGGTGTGCTTCTCAAAAGGGGTAACATGTTAAAAGCATGGATGGTCCTTGATAAAAGCACAGGATATCTCCAGGCTAAAATGGAAGGACTGAGAATTCTAGGGATACATAAAAATTTGCTAAACCCATTGACTATATGGCTGTCATAAGTTTCAGGAAGGAAATGAGTAAAAAAAAAAAAAAAAATAGAGTGCTGGGAAGTGAGACTGGCCTGGCAGGGAAGGGTGGGGTGAGGCATGAAGAGCCTTTCACACATCAGTGAGGAGGTCTGAGTTCATTCTGGGAGCAGTGGGGATCCGTGGAAAGTGTCGACCAGGGGAGCATCAGAGCCAGGCTTGCATTTTAGAAAGAGCTACCCCGACAGCTGGTTTTGAGCACCAATAAGAGGAAAAAGGCCAGAGCAGCTATAGGAGCTGTGGCTTAAGAGGAGAGCCAATGAGGCTTACATCTTTGTATGTTTGTTTTACTCACTAAGTAGAAACTAATAGATGACGATGAGCCCAGGACACGTGAGGGCCGGACAGTCCCCAGCTGGACATATTGGGCAGCTCAGTGCAGAGAACACCAAGAAGGAATTAGGAGAAGGTGGTGCCAGTCCCACCTCTGCCTCCAGCCTGCTGTGTGTCCTGCAGTGACTGCTGCCCGGCTCACCGCCCTTTATGTGGAGATTTGCTCAGGGAGGAGGCAGTTTGGCATAGCAGAAGCAGCTTGGACTGTGGAATCCAGCACCCCCAAGTTGTAATCTGGGGCCCTGTATTTAATAAGTGTGTGCTACTCAGTAATGCATTTCATTTCTCTGGACAGCAGTTTCCCCATCTGTAAAATGGGGATAACAACACCTATTCTATGAGGCAGCAGTAAGGATTATGGGAAAGTAGGTTTGTGATGTAGCCAAACTGGATTCGGAAGAGGCACTCGATCCACCTACATTCCATCCTGGAATGGTGGTGACAGGGACCCCCTCAAAGTAGGCACATGCCTGCCCCTCCCCCTTGAAAGCCCTAGGGAGTCCAGAATCAAACTCAGTGGCACGAGGAAGCTGATGGTGGCTTTAGGAGGTGTTATGTTTGGGGAATATCTCCTTGGATGCTTGAGAGGCTCAAAGGAGGACACTGGTATTATTGAAGAAATGAAGCTGCACTCGCCCAGCGCTCAGGCACAGGCCCCCAGCCCCCCGTCCCCCCGTCCTTTGTGGGGTAGTCCCAGTCCCTGCCCCCGGTCCTGCTGGCCTGGGCAGAGCTGTCCTAGGTGCTGTGGTTAATACCCACAGGAAAAATAAGCTCCTCTTCTCTCATTTCTGCACCTTGCAGTACTTTGTGATTTGCTGGTTGGGAGGGGGGTTGAAATGTATGAAAGCATCAGGAAATGGCAGAAAAGGTGATGTCTGGGAAACAGCAATGTGCGTTGTTGCAGATACTCATTTCCATTTGAATATGGGCTCCCAGGAAATCCTGACTTCGGAGTAAGCTCCACTGATGGTGGGGCTGTGATCAGCTGGGCTGCTGGCATCAGAAAACTCATCCCAAAATTGTCTGCTCCTAAACCACAAGGAAGAACTCATGAAAAGGAAATCTCTTTTTCAGGAAAATTAGGAAGAATCTGGGCAGTATTAGAAGTTGGCATACACATGGCTTTTATTTTCTACTTCTTTTCTTCTGCTTCTTCTACCTGTTTCTAGGCCTCCTTGTGAAAACTAGGTGGTGAGGTGGGGCAGGAAATGGTTTCTTTCAGATCACTCTCATTCCGCACAGTTGTGGTTGTCAAATGTTTTTAAGTCCCCAATTTATCTGCCCTAACTATCTCCTTTCACCGGTGCCCCATCCCTGACGTGGGAGCAACAGAAATGCTTTGCTTCTGATGGGATACCGGTGAGGTGAGGTCTGGTAACAGTTCATTATGTTTCATACATAAGAAGACCCCCAAACAGAAAGTTAGTGTGGAATTACCATTTTATAAGTATCCATTTGTTTAAATAAATATTGAGGGCCTACTATATGCCAGGCCTGGTGTCAGTCTCTCAGGATGCAAAGATAAGCCATGCATCAATTCTACTGTCAGAAAGGGTATAGCCTTCTAGGAAGTCGTATGTGATTGGGATGCAGTGAACTCGATGTGTGGTGGTTAGTGTCCAGGTCCTTAGAAGCAATAGATTTGGTGCAGGGAAAGTCCAGATTACTGCTCACTTTTTTCAGGCAGAGAAAGTGGATGTGCTGGTCATGAATGGCTTCCCAAGGAGGTAGCGTGTATCCATGGGAAGATGCAGAGGAAGGACATTCCAGATCAAGGAAACAGCAAGTCCTGCTTGCTCCTTTGGGGAAAAGCAAGTACAGCGGTGTTGCATTACACATGTGTTAAATCCCACATATAATCTGGATAGAAAGAAGAATCAAAAGAGTGCAGGCTATCATACTTGAAGAGTGTCTGTCCTGGAGTGAGCATGAGACAGAGACCTCATGTCCACAGTGGGTCCTAGGCTCTCTGCTTCTGGTGGCGAGAGCTGCACTTTGGGGAAATTTAAAGGATTTTCAGGGAAAAGATTGGTTCAGTGTGGTATTTATCTTATAGCCTGGTATGATGATCTAGCCTCAGAGTAAAATGCCTTTCCCATGCAGTGAAAAGGGAACTAAGATCGGAAAGGCCATTTTAGACCAGATGGTGGAGGGAATCTTGAGTGCCCAAATGCCATTTGGCATCACTACACTAAAAGAATGTTCTTCACGGCTTTCTTATCCCTCACTTTTCTCAAGTGAGAAAATGACTCCTTTCTCTTATGCCTGTAGTCTTTTTCCTGGTCTTGTTGGAACATGAATTCTAAGATTGAGGAACAGGAAGGAAGGCTGAACCAGGGACAGAAAGCAATGAACAATGACGGAGAAGGGCCAGGCAGGTGGCTGATCCTGCCATACCCTCCACCACCTGTCTTCCCAGAGCTCCCCTGCTCATTCTAAATGGTTACCTGGTTACCGTGTTTTTATATCCCATATAGCCATCCGCTGCATTGCAAAGAAAACTAAGTGTAAAACTTGGCAGGGCAATATCATTTTTTAAAAAGGGGTAGGGATTGTCTTGGGATTTGGAGATTGGAGATCTGAGTTCAAGTCTTCACTCTGCTACTTCCTAGCTGTGCAGTCTTGGGCTAATTTCTTATGTACTCTCTCTCTTTTTTTCCTTACACTCTCTGAATCTCAGTTTTTTCATTTTTCACAGAGATGATCGTGTCTACTTGTAGGTTTCCTATAAAGATTAAATGAGCTAGTGTGTCTTTTGAAGAGAAAAAAAATATTAGACAAACCTTCATTATTATTATCTTAAATGTTATTTTCTTACCCCCAGGAAGAGCTAGCATTCTCCTGAGAATCCATACAATTTCCTGCATCCCTACAATTGCACATACACATTATATTAAATAATTTATTTGTGTCTCTTCTTCTCTAACTAGACTGTGGGTTTCTTGAAGGGCAGGAAGAGTCTTATTCATCTTTATAATTACTTTGGCATTTAAAAATGTCTTGGCACATGGCAAATACTGGTTAAATGAATGGGTTAATTGTGAACTTCAGAAAGTCTCCCAAATTAGGAAAATTAATTATTTTTAGCCCACCACTTTGTTGTTAGAAAATAGTCTGAATTCCTGAGGACTACCGTATTTCAATTCAGATTAATTCAGTGGTATTTATTGAGCATCTGCTATGCGCCAGGCACACAATCCCTCATCCTCAAAGAGTTTGTGGTCTCCTTGGGGAGACAGACACATATTCTAATAAACCAAAGACAGACAGACTGCAAATCACTACCACAGCCTCAGCACAGACTGCTGACCAGCTTGTGGCTTCCTGATCAGCAGGGGCTCCGTGTCTCTGGGGACCGCCCTGCAGTAAAGGCTGTTACATATGCAATGAGAAGTAGCAGTGAGATGACTTCCCCAAGAAGTGGAGCTCAGAGCAGAGCAGGAAGGTCCTGGTTGTTGGTTAGTGTTAGCTTTCCTCTTTGGCTGCAGCCGTATACTGTTGTCTCCGTGTTGGCCTGTGCCCTGAGACCTGCTCGGAAGGAGAAGGAATTGCTTGTCTCTATTGGGTCTCCTGATGGCTACCGTCACCCTGTCCTCATCCCCTGCTGCTTGCCATGAGGAAGAGAATCTGTTTCTTGTGTGTGCCCAAGAGACAGAACCGGGACTGTAAAAATTCAGCTCAATGTAAGAAAAACTTTGTGATAGAACTATTTGATACTGGGACAAGCGGCATTGGGGAGTCCAGTTAGGAGACTGGATGGATGCCGGGTGCAGACTGGCTCAGGCATCTCGTAGGGACCAGGATTGGCTAGAGCAGAGCTTCCCCAGCTTTCGTGTGCATGAACTCACTAAGCGTCTCGTTAAGCTGCACATTCTGATGAGGCAGGTCCAGGGCAGGGCCTGAGAGTCTGCGCTTCTAGCAAGCTGCCAGGTAATGTTGATGCTGCTGGGGCAGGGACCACACTTGAGTAGCCAGGGACAATGAAAGCCAATGGTGATTAGGATTCCATGAAACTAACAATAGCTACCATTTTAAAATACCCCGTGCCAGGCACTGCACCACGAGCTTTACATGTGCTCTATTGTTTAATGTTGTTTAGTAAGTAGATTTGGAAGGACCTGGGATGGATTACAGCAGAGATGGGAAGCAGAGGGACCAGCCAAGAGCTATGGAAACAATCTAGGTAATAGTTACTGAAGACCTAGCCCAGAGGCAGTGAGAGTGAGAGGAGGAGCTCTGCAAGGAACATCACAGAGATAATAGTCAAAGTTCTTGCAATGGATTAACTATGATGGCCAGGGGGTGGAATCATTAGACAGGGTTATGAGAGCGATGGGGAGGGCGGGGAAATCCTTCATAGGCAAACTCAGAGAAGTGGCTGAGTTGAAGAAGATGTTAATGAGTTGAGTTTTAGACATAGAGGATACTTGCTAATATTTTTTGAGTACTTAACCATATGCTGGCATTGTCCCAAATACTTCACATGTATTAATTCATTTAATTCTCACCACAACCCAAGAGGCAGGTACCCTTATCAGCCCTATTTTACAAACGTGGAAACAGACCCAAGGTCAGCGGGCTCATTAGTGGCCGAGCTAGGTTTTATATCCAGGAATCTGGCTCCAAAGCTTCTAATGTGGTAGGTTTTAAAGTTTGTGAAGTTCTTTACCATTGTGTGCTGCTCAATAATTTCCAACTTGTGTATTTATTCTGAGCAGCCTACATGTTTAGTATCATTTAATCATATTTTACAGGTCATTGTTCCTCCATGTACATGTTCATTGAACAGATAGTTATTGGTGTCTCCTATGTAGTAAGCTTGGTGCTGCAGGTATAATGGTGGGCAAACACAGCCCATGCCCCCATGGAGCTCACATTTAATGGGGGAGGCAGGCAAGAGTCAGATAAATATCTGATTTCGCCGTGTTATATCCTTCAAAGGGAAAAAATAGAATGCCTATAGGAGAACATGATCTAAACTGGGAGCAAAAAGGAAAATTCCCTTGAAGAAAAATTTGATCTGCATACAGGATGAGTAGGTCTTAACTAGGTGAAAAGGGAAAACCATGAGCACAGACCTTAATAGCTAAATTATTTCACTCAATCTCTCCCTCTCTCTCCCTCTTTCCTCTCTCCTATTCCTTCCCTTTCCCCCTCCCTCCCTCCTCTCTCTCCTCCTCCCACCTGCCTCCCTTCCTCTCTCAGCACGGATAGCTAAAATTGTATAGGAATCCAACAGTTTCTTTAGATACCAACACCACACGGGTCAGGAATATGATCTGTTGTCTGTCTGTTTTGTTCACTGCCCTACCCCAATAGCTATACCATTGCTAGGCACAGAATAGGCACTCAGTACGTATTTGTTGAAAGAAGTAATTAACCAATTAGTTAATCAGGTACACAGAAAGTAGGAAGGAGTTATAGGGAGGCTGAATTCATCTCAGGATGAAGAACATTCTCATATGTTGTTCAAGGCATCCTGGTATAATAGAAACATGTCTGGACTTGGAGCAAAATAAATTAGCCATTTGCTAAATTTGACTGTGGGCAAGTCACTTAACTCTCTGAGCCTAAGCCTTCTTATCTATTAAATAAAGATCATCTTTGTCCTGCCTGATTCACAAGGATGTTGAGAGGGTGTGATAAAATAATGTAAGTAAAAGAGTATAATATAAAGTGCTACTAAGTATATTGTTATTACCTAGCTGGTGCCGGGCACTGTCTTTGTGACGTCTCGGTAGGGACTTTTGTCTTGGGTGGGAGTGTGAACTAAATCACTCAGATCCTTTCCAACTCATATGTACTACGGTCATGACACATAAATGCGTTACTTAACCGTTTCTATAAGATGCGTCTTAAAGGTTTGGATGCAGAAAGCTGAGTTCAGAATCAGAAGTATTGGATAAAAATGATGTAGATCAAAGAGCAAGAAATGCTGGAAGAGCTTGTTTTGTTTGATGGTGGACAAAGATCTTACACGAAAATCTGTGTGTGATTCTCTAGGAAGGGGGAAATCCAAATGTCCGACTTCCCCCAGATTTGATCGAGTCTCTGTCTGTCAGCACTGCAACCGTGTTTACCAGGCACCAAAAAGAAAGGAGGTCCCTTAAACTAAAACGTCAGTGATTGGGGTTTTAAGGAATTTCAGATTACTGGGAAGGTCCCCCGCCACTTGGTGACTCCCTGGTGATTTGGAAATCTCTCTAACTGCTGGCAGAAATTTGCATGGAGACTGAATTTTTATCTCAGCCCTTTTGAAAAAGTAAAGAAACCACAAATCCAGTAGCTGTTCGAAACAACAAAGAAGGTGCCTTTGGATTCTAACAGGAGTGTCTCTGAATTCCTCAAGGAATTCCGGGCCTAGGCTTGATCCAGCTGGCAGGGAGGGATCGATCTCCACTTGAATTCACTGAATAAATAATGGTTGCCATAGTTATTGAGCAGTCACAACTGGTTGGAGAGCAGGGAAAACTCTGAGGCACCTTCTGTGAGTTTGGCCATGAGAAAGTCTAGTTATAAGGTTCCATAATCAAGCCCCTCCCCAAACGCAGCCAACACCTTGCTCCGTTTCTTTATCCTGAAGATGAATACGGGATCTTGAATATAATGCAAGACATGGGGCACTGAAAGAAAGGCAAAGTTTAAATCAATGGATTGGTATTTTATCCCGGGAAAAGCATCTCTCCCCGGGTTGTGAACCTAATTTGATATAGCTTGGTATTAATAGAATTTACTATCCGCAAGATGACTGTTTGATCATGTTACAGCTGCTAGAGAGACCAAATCCCAGATTGTGCTATGTTAACAGGTTAATATACAAATACTGCTAACTGGGAAATTTTAAAAGAAAGGAAAAGAGTTAGCTGACAATCTCATAAATATTCTCACTTTTCTGTTTCCTTTGACCCTTCTCCATAAGCAGAAATAAATTTTGCATAGCTGTCATCACAGCTTAGATACTATTTTATGTTCTGTTCTTTCTTTAATGTGGTATTATATATTTTTTTCCATGTTGCTTCATAGCCTTCCTACTTGTCCTTTCTGATGTCTGCAGAATCTTCCATTATGTGCATATACCATTTAGCGGTTTCCCTATTCTTCCACCCCTTATCTTTTTCCCACTTTTTAAATAGATACTGCTACCCCAAATGTCTTCATGCATACAGTTTTAGTCTTCTGCTGAATTTTGCCTTCAGATAAATTCCCAAGAGTGGGATTACTTGGTCAGAGCTTATGAACATTTTACAGCTCTTGAAGTTCACTGCCAAACTTGCAGTCTGCTTTTTTGTGTTTTGGGGGGCGGGGGGGTAAAACTTTAGGAAGAACACCGTTGCAGGCAGAATTTCTCTTGAAGTTCACTCCTGGGTACGTCTTTTGAGACTAAACAAAGGGACTATGTATGCAGTAGAGATAAACATAGAGGACAGGTTTGCACCTGGGCTGATTAGCTAATAGTTTCCTGGGAAAAGCAAAATCGTGCACTGCAAAGCTTGAGAAGCAGGGCACTTTGCCGCCTTTTGTTTGACCCTGCGGTTGCCAGCCGTTTGCCGTGCGGCAGGCGCCGTTGTGGGGGCTGACTGTACCACGGGTGTAACGCGCTGCCGTTGGCAGAAGGCCTTCACGGAGCAGCATCTTAGTTAAGCCTGACAATAACCCGTGGAAGTAGGTTTTATTGTAGTTGGGCTTTTTCTTTCAATTTATTGTGTAATATTTAGGACACACAGAAAACGGGGCGCCTGACTGGCTCAGGCTGTGGAGTATGCAACTCTTGATCTCAGGGTTATGAGCTTGAGCCCTACACTGAGTATACGGATTACTTAAAAAATAAAATCTTGGGGGGCCTGAGTGGCTTAGTTGGTTAAGTGTCCGACTCTTGATTTCAGCTCGGGTTGTGATCTCAGGGTTGTGAGATCGAGCCCCCGCGTCAGACTCTGTGCTGGGCATGGAGCCTGCTTAAGATTCTCTCTCCCCTTCTCCCCCTCTCCCGCCAACCTCCCCCCGAGCCCACTCTCACGTGCCTACGTGCATATGCACATGCACACTCTTTCTCTTTTAAATAAAATCTTTAAAAAAGAGACACACAGAAAGGAACGAAGAAGAATACAATAAAGACTTGTATATCTACCACCCTGTAATCCCCATTTTCCTAGAAGGACACGGAACCTCAAAGAGATGAGATCACATGGCTAGTAAGTAACCAGCACAGAAACCCAGCTCAGCTCTGGCTGGCTGCACGACCAGTGCCCTCTGCTCTATGTGAGACGCCTGCCAGGTACAATCCAACCGAGATGCTGCTGGCAGTTTTCATGGCTGTAGTTTAATGTGATGATAACACATCAGAGCTGGAAGGGACCTGAGAGGTCATTACATCCAGCCTCCTCCTTTTATGATAAGCCTTAAAGAGGGAGGAACTTACCCAAGTCATACACAACCAGCCAACCTAGGGAAGAGTGCAGAACTCCTGGTCCTTGGGCCTCCTTTGATTTAGGGCAAGAGAAGAAAGAAATGTCTGGGTCTTGCTTCATTTTGCTAACTGAATCTTTTTTGTCTTAAGGAAATAACTTCCCTAACAAAAATATCCCCAACTGAGGATTAGGAGTATACTTATCTTTTTTTTTTTTTTTTTTAAAGATTTTATTTATTTATTTGACAGAGAGAGAGAGACACAGTGAGAGAGGGAACACAAGCAGGGGGAGTGGGAGAGGGAGAAACAGGCTTCCCGCAGAGCAGGGAGCCCGATGCGGGGCTCGATCCCAGGACCCTGGGATCATGACCTGAGCCGAAGGCAGACGCTTAACGACTGAGCCACCCAGGCGCCCCAGGAGTATACTTATCTTGATGACCACTGAGTAACGTCTAGGACTGTTGAATCACTGAACACTTTTGTACACCTGAAACGAATATAATGCTGTACGTTAATTATACCAGAATTTAAAAAAATTAAAAAATACTTACCTCCAACTGAAAAAATAAACGCAGGAAAAATTAGACGCTGTCGCTTGATTTCCCTTTGGAAGGATGTCTTCCATCCCACAAGAATTATTCTTTTACATGTAAATATATTAGAGATAAAAAACCCTGACTGAAATAAGTAGGGCCAAGCCCTCTCTCAGGAAAGAGGCTTTGGTATCTAAATGCTGAGGGAGAGCAAAGTGATTTGTGCTGGACGTGAGGCTCCTTTCTGATTAAAGAAGCAACATTACTCTGGGGCAGGAGGACACAATCTTTGGGACTTTGGGAAAATCACTTAACCTTAAAATAAAATAGGAGATCATAATATTTAACATGGGGATCCCTTTATATCTTGTTTTATAAAATACGAGATACAGGTGTTCATGTCTTGCTACACTGGGCCTCTTCCTTTCTTTTTGACTTTTCCATCTCCACAGCAGGAAGACGTGTGTATTTTGTACAGAGCGCCAGGTGTAGGTCAATAGGTGTTTCAAGGGGGGCCAAAAACAAGGAAAAGAAAAGCTGGATTCTTCTCAATGCTGGTTAGCATGAAAACACAAGAAATGTGCTTTATGCTGGGTCTCGTGGGGCAGCCCTTGCATTAGCAAATGGAACTTACAGACCGCCCCCCTTCCCCACCTGTTAAGATGGGAACATTAATTCATTTGCCTGGATGTGTTTCTTTGTCACTCTGAAGAAGAGTTGCTTCCTGACAGGGCTTTTGTAGGATGATGTCTGCAAAATAATTACCGCTCTGTCATTCATTCAGTGTGACTGTGGGCCAGGAACGGTGTGCTTCACCTAAGTTGGTCCTTCTAGAAACCCTAAATTAGGGATGATCATTACCTTCATTTTATAAGGAAACTGGGGCTCAGAAATTAAGAGGCTAACTCAGGAGCACACAGCGAGGAAGTGGCAGGACTGGGATTCAAACCCTGGTGCCGTTTGATACCAAAGGCCATGAGTTACCTATAAGAGGGAGGCGCTTGGATTGTAAAATGCTATCCCAACTGGTGGAAGAAGACACAGGCCTCAATTCAGGATGCAAAGTCTCTTAAGATGGGGTGTCCAGGGGCACCTGGCTGGCTCAGTCCACTGAGTATCTGCCTTCGGCTCAGGTCATGATCTCAGGGTCCTGGAATCTGAGATCGAGGCCCACATACGGCTCCCTGCTCAGCGGGAGTCTGCTTCTGTCTCTCTCTCTTTCTCTGCCCCTCCCCACCCCCACTCATGCTCCCTCCCTCCCTCTCTCTCTCTCTCAAATAAATAAAATCTAAAAAAAAAAAAATGATGGGGGTGCCTGGTTGGCTCAGTTGATAGAGCATCCAACTCTTGATCTCAGGGTCATGAGTTCAAGCCCCATGTTGGGCATGGAGCCTACTTTAAAAAAAAAAAAAAGAGAAAAGCAAGAACAGAAAAAAACAAAGTCTCTTAAGATGTAACCGCTTCCTGAACTTGCCCTTTTCTATCCCTCTGCAGAACGACATGGGTTAAAAGAACCAAAGAGAGTGGAGGAGCTATGCAACAAGATCACAAGCAGCTTGAAAGACCACCAGAGTAAGGGACAGGCTTTGGAGCCCAGTGAGCCCAAGGTCCTGGGTGCGCTGGTAGAACTGCGCAAGATCTGCACCCTGGGCCTCCAGCGTATCTTCTACCTGAAGCTGGAAGACTTGGTGTCTCCACCTTCCATCATCGACAAGCTCTTCCTGGACACCCTGCCTTTCTGAACGGGAGCAGCCAGAGCGGGGAGCCGCCTCAGTGGCCAGCACCTACTTGCTAAGCAGCAGAGGAATGGGTCTGGACACCTACCATTTTCTGTCCTTCCTTAAGAGAAAAAGCAGCTCCTGTAGAAAAGACTTTTTTTTTTCTTTCTGGCACTTTTCCTTACAACCTAAAGCCAGAAAACTTGCAGAGTATTGTGTTGGGGTTGTGTTTTATATTTAGGCTTTGGGGTTGGTGTGGGAGGGGAGGGTATAGTTCATGAGGGTTTTCTAAGAAATTGCTAACAAAGCACTTTTGGACGATGCTATCCCAGCAGGAAAAAAAAAAAAAGGATAATATAACTGTTTTAAAACTCTTTCTGGGGAATACAATTATAGTGGCTTTGTATTTAAAAACAAGAACAGCCAAGGGTTGTTCGCCAGGGTAGGATGTGTCTTAAGGGTTGATCTTTAGAATACACTTCCCGTATCAAGGGTATGTATGTGGTGCAAACAAGGCAGAAATTCTCTCTTCTTCATTTCTCTCTTCCTTTATTTTATTTTAACAAATGGTGAAAGATGAGGATTACCTATAAATCAGACATAGCAAAATGATAATGGTTGTTCGCTTCCATATACAAGTGCAATTTTTAAAGTGCTGTCTTACTAAGTCTTGTTTATTAACTCTCCTTTATTTTATATGGAAATAAAAAAGAGGCAGTCATGTTGGCAAATGACACATGTTAATTTTCCTAGCAGAGGCTTTGTCCACCTGCCCTGTAGAACCCTTCTGAGGTACGGTCCATCTAAGATTTTAGGTCATTCTTAAGGGATCCAGATCTCTGCCCTGACTGTCCAGCTGTCCTGAAAGGGGCTCAGATCATAAAATGGCTTGCATACAGCTGTTCCGGTTGTGTTCTATCAACCCAGACAGAGTTCCCTAAACTTGCTTCAGTTAATAGCAACTGACTGACACATTCATTCAGAAGCCCCAGGAGCATTCAGTGAGTCTCAAGTGTTTGATCCCTAAATAAGAACATACAAATAAGTAGGAACTGATCATACAGGGTAAACACCAGAGGTAATACGATTTTTAAAATATATATAATTTAATTTTTGTTATTGGTTACAAAGACAATTTTGGAGAGCAAGCGAGTCTTATTTAAAAAATAATAGTATGAATGTGACTACTAGACCGGATTAGTGGGTTGCGTTTCAACATTCCGTGTTCGTACTCCCTTTTGTATGTTTATACTGTCGATGCCATATTACTATGAAATAATTTGTTGCATAGTGTCCTTATTTGTATAAACATTTGTATGCACGTTATATTGTAATAGCTTTGCCTGTATTTATTGCAAGACCACCAGCTCCTGGAAGCTGAGTTACAGAGTACTTAAATGGGGTGTTCACAGTGACTTGGATACACCAATTAGAAATTAAATAAACAAATATATATATAAATATAGCAGGTTACATATATATATATTTATAATGTGTCTTTTTATTAACCATTTGTACAATAAATGTTACTTCCCATGCAGTTATTTTATGATTCATTTGCAGTGACTTTTAAGGCAGTACTGTTTAGCACTTTGATATTAAAATTTTGCTTATGTTTTGCTAAATTCAAATAATGTTTGAAGATTTTTAGGTCTAAAAGTCTTTATATTATATACTCTGTATCAAGTCAAAATATCTTTGGCCATTTTGCTAAGAAACAAACTTTGAATGTCAAACTGATGTCACAGTAGTTTTTGTTAGCTTTAAATCATTTTTGCTTTAGTCTTTTTAAAGAAAAAATAACAAAACTATGCTGTTTATATTGTCATTAAATTATACAATCAAACAAATGCCAAATGAATTGCCTAATTGCTGCAAAGGATAACCCAGTAGCAAAGCATATATGTTTTTTTTCCCCCAAGATTCATTCTGATATTTGATCATGTATTATGTTTGTATGAGCTTTTATGAAATATTATTATTTTTATATCCAGGTGATAGGGTCTGCAACATTAGGCTCTTGGAACATTATACTTGTCAACTGGTGCCCCACCCCTTCGAAACTCATAGAGGAGAAAACTAAAAAGTAAAAATTGCCCAGGTCCAACAGGCTAGTACCAGAATCAAGACTAGGACCTAATTCTCCTTTCCATAGTGTTTTTACTCAACTTATTTCATCTATAGGAAAACAGGCTTTTAAAAATAATCAGTAATATTTACATTTTATCAGATAACCATGAGTAAAGTAGTACTTTTGCATTAATTTTTTGAGCGTATATGCAAACATAATAAACATTATTAAATATCAGGAAAGCTAACATTTCATACAAGGTAGCTTCAGACCAAATTCAAATTGAATTTGAATAAATTAGAAATACTGTGCATACATAACCCTTTTGTGCACCATTAGTATTGGAAAGTTAATCCTTGTTTTCTGTCATGTCCATAAAAGAAAAACAAAACAAACAGAAAAACCAGAGCCCTGGAGAAATGCTGTTACTTTTTATTTTTACACCCATCAGATTTAAGGAAAAGACTTTTTAGCCGTGATTCATTGGAAGGAATGAAGGTTTTTAGTTATAAGTCCAAACACTAGTGTTGAAAATAAAGGTTATAGCCAGTGTTCTTCTGTCTTCCATAGTTGTAAGAACTATGAGAGCCTCCCACGTAATCCATCAATTCAACTCTCTTCTTTTGTCTTAATGTTGACACACAAGTTTATGCAGAGTGGATGACCCAACTAGCTCAGAAGAGGACAGCAAGAATTAAAGCAGGTGATTCTTCCCTTGTGGGAGAGCTCTCTCAGTGTGAACATGCCTTCTGTGGGCGGAAATCAGGAATCCACCAGCTGTTAATGGAGAGTGCCTTGCTTTCATTTCAGACAGCAGAGTTTTCCAAAGTTTCTCTGCTCTTCTAACAGCATTGCTCTTTAGTGTGTGTTAACCTGTGGTTTGAAAGAAATGCTCTTGTACATTAACAATGTAAATTTAAATGATTAAATTAAATTACATTTTATCAATGGCTACTGGTGTGTTGAATAAGCATGCTTCATTTAACAGTATTCTTTTCATGTAGTATTTGCTGTGAACTCTTAAACACATCCCCAAATGGATTTTTTAAAGGCTTACTAATACTGAAAAATTAATAGGCATTCTGAATTGGAAATATATTAAACCTTACTGATTGGGAAGAAGGACATTCTAAATTCAATAACCATGTATTGACTACTTCCTGTGGACAAAGCACTGCTGTATGCTTTGAGGAGATACAAACATGTACAGTGTTTGAAGCTACTTTCTTTCAAATATATATATATATATATATATATATATACATATATATAATATTTAATAGAGCTAATAATTTCTTGCCTAAAAATATTCTTTAAGGGTATGAAGGATTTTTTCTATATCAAGATGATGGGATATCAATTGTTTATGAACCAGAATTTACAAGAATCAAGATTAGAATTCTCCAAAATTGATCAGTACTCTCCGCCTTTTTGCTGACACCACTACTCTATATTGCCTAGAAACGCCTCTCTGTGGGCAATGCAAATGCAACTTTCATTCAACTCTACCCCAAACATCATATATTCTAGATTAGGGCAAATGTATTTTGTGTGTGCATTGACGGCTCAAAAAAATAAATGTGGAGCTCTATAATTTAGTTCATCAGTTCATACACAAAGAATTTTCTGTGACATCTAAGTGCTATGTTCAGTCTAGGGGCCAAACCCTTCTTGCTTCTCAGCAGGGCCTTCATTTCCTCAACTATACAGTGTGATTAGTAAGAAAAGAATGAGAGGTATGGTGGAGCTCCATCTTGCATATGGATTTAAATATAGGTGCTTAGCCAAAGGGGACTCCAAAGGCAAAAGTCTGGTTTGAACGAGGAGGGAGGTGGGAAGTTCAGGACTAAATACGGGGCAGATGCTTATAGTTGAAATTTCGTAAGTTAAATGCACAAAGACTACAAAGGAAGCTAATTGTTGACTTTTTTTTTTAATTTAGTGCACAATTGAGTGTTGTTAAGTACATCCCCACTGTTGTTTAACCAGTGGCCAGAGCTCTTTTCATCTTACACAACTGAAACTCTGTAGCCATTAAAAAATAACTCCCCATCCACTCCTCCTGCAGCTCTGGTAACCACCATTCTCTCTGTCTTTATGAATTTGACTACTATAGGAACCTCATATAAGTGAAATCTTACAGTATTTGTCCATTTGTGTCGGGCTTCTTTCATTTAGCCTAATGGCCTCAATATTCATATTATAGTATGTGTCCTTTTTAAGGCTGAATAATATACCATTGTATGTCTCTACTACACTTTGCTTATCCATTCATGCGTCAGTGGACACTTGGGTTGCTTCCTCCTTTTGGCTATTGTGAGTAATGCTGCTATAAACATGGGTGTACAAATATCTTTGCTGGACCCTGCTTTCAATTCTCTTGGCTAACTGTTGATGTTTGAGCTTAAGGATGATATCAGTGCTCTTCAAGGATAATCTTGATTATAAGTGATTTTTTGCCTCAAGCACTGATATCAGACCTTCCCCATTTCTCTCTGAGAAGGAACCTGAGGTTATTCCATGAGCAAGCTGTTTGTAAACCTTTGTTCTAAGACAAGGCTAAAAATGGAAAGGATAAAAATCTAAGAGCATTAAATGGTCCATCATCTTGTCCAAATACTTTTTGAAAAATTCCAAACTTTGCCCAAGGAGTTGAAAATCCCATCAAATTTCAAAGAGGGTTTTTGCACCTTCTATTATCTGACACCCTTCACCATGAACAAAATTCTTCAAAAAATGCTTCAGAAAATTCTTCCTCAGGGCTATCTCTGAATTGCACTGTGACACTAACAGGCAATATTTTTTGTTTGTGTGTTCTGTTTTGCTTGGATTGCAAGGAGAGTGTCATTCCTGTTTTATTTTTTCTTTGTCTCTGCCCATCTCATGGTTCCATCAATGAGCCTAAGAGTCACTGGCCCCTTCTCCGATCATCTGCTGTGATGCTGGCCATCCCTCATGCTGGGCTTCTAAGGGCATTTGATTTGAGGGGAAGAGAAGAAATATCTAATATTTATTAGGCATCTATTGTGTGTGTCAGACACTCTGCTAAATACTTTCGTACATGATCTCATTTAAGACTTACTACTTCTGAGATGGTGTTGTCATCCCCGTCTGAAAATGGGGAAAGAGGCTGGGAAGGGTTAAGTACTGTGTCCAAGACCCTATTAGATTTGAACACATGTCAGTATGTCTCTACGGCCCCTGGCTGACCCCTGGCTGCCTTCCAGCGGCTTAGTCTTTAGACCCCTGCTCCTCTCTGGAGCACAGAGATTGTTTACCCTCAGTTACCTGCTTATCAGCAAGTGCTGAGGAATTCTGCATGGGCACCAGAGTAACAATCCTATACACAACTCCACCTCATTTCCCTTCCTGTCAGACTTATCACCTGTCCTCCTCATCCCTCAGACTCTTTGACTCAAGGCCCCCACCATTTTGTCTCTAGGTCTCTAACTTTGTCCCTCACCTGCCTTATACCCAAAGAGTCTTAGAATAATGAAACCCTGCTCCACTTCTGAGATCATTTCTGATGCTTTCCCCCTCTCAACACAAATGCTCTTTACCCTCAGAGCAGACTTCAAAAGTTTGAACCCTCCCAACTCTTTCCTGCTTCCAGCCAACCTCCCAATTTCCAGGTGATTTAAAACTTCCACTCAGGCTCTATAGTCAATAGCCATCCTCCTTTGGACTCTACAACCACCTCTCTGTCCCTTTCCAGCCACATTCACTAACCCCTTAAAGACCAGCCTCATGACACCCAGAATCTACTTTTGTTGTCCCTGCAGAGAGATGCTAGGGCATTGCAGAGAACCAGGCTGTCCTTAAGCATCTCAGGCTTGTTCTCTTCCTAGCAGCCTGGCCTGCATTTGCCCATTGAATCTATG
This sequence comes from Halichoerus grypus, assembly GCF_964656455.1. Classification (NCBI taxonomy): domain Eukaryota; kingdom Metazoa; phylum Chordata; class Mammalia; order Carnivora; family Phocidae; genus Halichoerus; species Halichoerus grypus. The sequence goes on from NC_135725.1 coordinate 63,377,685, forward strand.
TGTCTCCTAACACACTTTCCACCTCTGATTCCTAAAATCCTCCTTTCTGCTCCCTCAGCATCTCACCCTTGCTCATTTTTTCCTGCCAGTTTCTAATAAATTGTTCAGAATCACACAAAGATGTTTTTAAGTATGTAGCAAAACCACACATGTAAGTATACGACCTAACAAAGCTGCTTGCCTATGTTTCGTTGTCCATTTATACATACTTAGGGGTTTTTTTATTTTAAAAAATAAAGGGTACATCCTTTACATTTGTGTTTTTGCTTTTTACATTGCCAAGATTCCATGGGAAATTAAAATAATATAAAATTGGAAAAATAAACTGATTGAAAAGAACAAAGTAAAACATATACACAAAAACGGAAGTGATTTAAAACCAAAAAATAATTATAAAAATGATTTTTAAGGTCACTGTTTTTATTTTATTCTATTGCCTCTTTTTTTTTTTAATCATTTTGTTGTTTTGGGGTTTTTTTCAACACGGTAAGTGGCATTTCTAGCAAGTTCCCAGGTGATGCTGATGCTATGGTCCCGGGTCCCATCACCTGGGAACTTGCTAGAAATGCAAATTTTCAGGGGTGTCTGTGTGGCTCAGTCGGGTAAGCATCTGCCTTTAGCTCAGGTCATGAACCCGGGATCCTGGTATGGAGCCCCAAGTCAGGCTCCCTGCTCGGTGGGCAGTCTGCTTCTCCCTCTCCCTCTCCCTCTGTGATCTCTTTCGCTCTTGCTCTCTCTCAAAGAAATAAATGAATTCTTTTTAAAAAATGAAATGCAAATGTTCAGGCCCCACCCCAAACGTACTGAATCAGAAATTCTAGGTGTGGGACCCAACAATCTGTGTTCTAACAAACCCTCCACATGATCATGATGTATATGAGAGTTTGAATCACTGCCTTGAGCTTACCAAGGAGTAGAGCTGCAGGGCTATGGGGTATACAAATCTTCTGCTTTACTAGATACACCAGTTGGCTTCAAAAGGATTTGTACCAGTTCACACTCTCAACAACAATGTATGAGAACTCCTACTGTTCTAGATCTTCCCCCACACTTGGATTTCATCAGAATTTTTTGTTTCAGCTAATCCAGTGGTTATAAAATGGCATCTCGTTGTGCTTTGTACAATTATGAATAGAATTGCCATCAGCATTTATCGACAGCTCTGTGTGTCAACATGTTTTATTTCTCTAGAGTAAAAACCTCGGAGTGGAATTACCAGGTAGGTTTAAGCTTATAAGAAGCTGCCAAACCTTTCTACAGAGAAATAGAATATCTGACCGGCACATGATTGCTCAGGATAAACACATTTCTCAGACTTCCTTGCACCGAGGCATGGGCTTGGCCCGTGTAAGTGGATGTAAGTCAATGGATGTAAGTCAAAGTGTCATCTGGTTACTATCTCCTACGTGTCACTCTCTCCTTCCAGATGGCATTTGACAGTGGCCTTCTAGAGACAACATTATTATTGTCTGGCCCCAGAAAGTGGCTCTATGGGTGGAAATTTCAAGTTGGAGAAGAATCAAGAGTAGTATCATGATAGGTGATATTTTAGGATGGCTTATACATACTGCTGGTCTTGGAATAGAACTGATGTGTATGTAACCCACATGCTAGCTGGGACCTCTTCTACTTAGGATCTAGAAGAGATTGTTTCAAACTCGATAATCCACAAAGAGAAAAATCCGAAGACTTCCTCCAGATACCTGCAAATTCTGCCAATTTTTACACTAGATCTAGTTTGGGGTTTCACATCTGTTTGTTTAGCTCTGCTAATGGACTGTCTTGCTGTACTTCCGGTGTCATCCCTATTTCCGGTGTTTTCCTTACTTTCCACCCTAAAATCACATACAGGACTTTCCCAGGTTCTAGAAACCTATCTTAAGCAATAGCTGGTGTCTTTGCCCCTTGTTTATTCCTCTCTCCACCTTCCATCTGGAACATGGATGCTACCTTAGACTATGAAGATAAGGGTACCTCCTAGGGATTGGAGAAAAGTAAGTTGGAAGGAATAAGGGTCTCAGAGGGTTTTGGTTTTCTTTGTTTGTCTTTTTGGTTTTGGGGGGGGGGTTTGGTTTTTGTTGTTGTTGTTTTGTTTTGTTTTTTGAGATGAGATACGCTCTCAGCCCTGGGTTGCTCGTATCTAAACTTTGCATAAAAGAGAAATAAATTCCTTGTTAAAACCACTGTTATTTTGAGTTTTTTCATTACCCAAAGCTGAACTATATCCCACCTAAGACATATAAGATGCAAGAAACATAGTCCATCTGCAACATAGGTTAAAAAAATAAGTCAAGTGTATTAAAGATAGTGACTCAGTATGAATCATTCATGTTTTGAGACTATCAAGTAAGCCAAAGATATCTTAGGTCACAATTATTTGTTTATTTATTAATTCCTTGATTCATTCAGCTTTGAACTAGGTCCTCTGTTTCTAGTACTTCATAACCTTGTAGACGTAATGCTGCCTGCCCCCTCATAGTCTTCATTCTTTTTTCTTACGGTTTTTCTCTCATCACCTTCTAATTTTATTTTTGCCACTGACCACCTTATTCAGCATTTTTCAATTCCTATTCCTGAAAGAGAAAATCTAATAAGTTTAGCTCAACTTTTCTTTCTAGGCCAACTGTAAGTCCCTGAACAATCTGTGGATTAGGTGCCCTTGAGACTTCTCTGGTCCAATCAGCTATGGTTGAAGAAGAACATGCATTGACCCTTCAGAAAATATTATGACTTAGGGCGCCTGGGTGCTCAGTCTGTTAAGCATCCGACTCTTGGTTTCAGCTCAGGTCCTGATCTCAGGTCATGGGATAGAACCCCGAGACAGGCTCCTCACTCAGTAGGGCGTCTGCTGGAGATTCTCTCTCTCCCTCTCCCTCTGCCCCCCCCACCTGCATTCTCATTCACTCTCTCTCTAAAATAAATAAATCTTATAAAAAAAAAAAAAGAAAATACTGTGACTTGAATAGTCTCACTCTGAAGGGGCTGTAAATATAGTGGCACTGTGACCATCATGTCTAGTACAGTAGGAAGCTTGCTTTGGCTAATGGGGCCAATTATGGAGACGGCTTTGGTAGAACCAGTCCTTCTTGATCTCCTTAGTGCCTAGCACAATGTCTGGTTCCCTGAAGCCCTTAGAAAATGCTTCTTGAGTGAATTCAAGGTAGATATACTTTGATGGGGGTGAGAGATGGAAAACATATCAAATTCCCAAATTCCTTATGTCATTTCAAAATTGGTATCTAGAGCTAAAGGTCTAGTTTCATAGTTTTCTGAACTTCAATGTTAAAAAAAAAAAAAAGACAGAGAGAAAATCAACACAATCCCAGGGAAGGTTTGTTTTTTCCTTTCCTTTAGAAAGCAGCTGTCAGTTTAACTTATCCCAAAATACTGTCAGTGATGAGCATGACTGAAAATGCGTTTTATCTGTAATTAGAGAGATTACATTAAACACTATTATTTGCAGATACACATTGAATTAACCCTAATCGAGGCTAGCAAATAGTAGAGCCTGCCTATTTTTTGCCCCAAAATTTTTAGAAAATTGTGACAGTTGACACACAAGGGACAATGCTGACTAGATTTCTTTCCATCAAATACCAGACAGTAATTGTAATTGCCTTTAAAAATGTTTTAAGCAGTTTTGTTAGTAAATCAGAAGTTGCCACAAATCATGCTAAATAGTTTCTAAACATGGGGGTTGTTGACTGTGCATTCCAATATGAGTTTAATGAATTGATTTTCTAAGGAATTTAACTTTGCATCTGTTTTCAGGTGTAATTAATTCACTCTGATTAATGTGATTAGCATGGATATCAGTGGATTACACATTATGCCCTTTATTTATTCACTTATTTTTAATCTGCCATACTGTCCATTGGGAAATTGTATAAGTGTTTTTGGGGGAAACATCTTGCTGGTGACTCTGATCACATTGGATTACGGCAAAGTGGAATCCTGGTAGGAATTTACTAATTATTCACGGGCTGTGCAGCAATGTACTTTTATTTGAGGGACCTATTAAAGTTTACACAGTCCTTGCTTTTAAAGAGCTTGTAATTCAGAGGGGGAGATGAGACAAATGGTCCAAAGCAAGTCACTCACAAGGAAGAATGTCTGTCCTCAGATTCTTCTTTGAGCACCTCTCCCCTACTCTCCTTAAATAATGCTATCCCTTAGAATGGCCCTCCTCTTCTCTAATGCCTCCCACTATCTTGAGCAGTCCTATTCATACCTCAACTACCTTGATGTATGAATACCCCAAAATCTATATGTCTACCTCCCAAATCTATATGTCTAACTCAGTCCTTCCCCATGAGCTCCAGACCTAGAGGCTCCAGATGCCTCCAGATATCTTCACTTGGACATCCCATAGGTATTTCAAATTTAACAAACCCAAATTCATGATTTCCAACCAAACTTGCCACTCCTGTCTTCCCAGTCTCTATAAATGGCTCCTCCCTCCATGCAATCATCCAAGCTAAACTATTATTATAAGTCTCAGAACAGGAAGGGATTCATTTATTCTCTGAGGTTCTCAAAATTTAATGTTCATCTTCAGCGTTCATTGAAATCATCTGGAAAGCTTATTAAAACACAGTTTCCTGAGACTTGTGCCCAGAAATTCTGATTCAGCAGTCTGGAGTGGGGATCTGTGAGTTTGCATTTCTAACAAGCTCATGGGTGACACCCATGCTGTTGGTCTAGGGACCACATTTTGAGAACAATTGCCCTAGAGAAAGAAAAGAATGCAGGCACATTTCCATGATCCACCAAATCACTACTATATGAGGAATCATTGCTAGAGAATGAAAGCCCAGGATGAAAATCTCCTCTGTTTACCCAAAGGATACAAAAATACTGATTTGAAGGGATACATGCACCCCAATGCTTATAGCAGCATTATTTACAATAGCCCAATTATGGAAAGAGCCCAAATGTCCATCGACTGATGAATGGATAAAGAAGATGTAGTATATATACAATGGAATATTACTCAGCCATAAAAAAGAATGAAATCTTGCCATTTGCAATGATGTGGTTGGAGCTAAGCAAAATAAGTCAGTCAGAGAAAGACAAATAGCATATGATTTCACTCATATACGCAATGTAAGAAACAGTGTTTAACATAGCGGAGGTGGGGCGGGGGGGATAAGAGAGGCAAATCATAAAACAGACTCTTAACTATAGGGAGCAAACTGAGGGTTGCTGAAGGGGAGGAGGGTGGGAGAGATAGGTTAAATGGGTGATGGGTATTAAGGAGGGCACTTGTGATGAGCACTGGGTGTTGTATATAAGTGATGAATCACTAAATCCTACACCCGCAACTAATATTATACTGTATGTTACCTAACTGGAATTTAAATAAAAACTTGAAAGAAAAATAAAAAGAAAGAAAATCTTCTCTGGGGCAAGAATTTCTGATTAGTCAGAGGCAGTATGAACACTACATCAAAAACTAATGGTGTACTGTATGTTGACTAACTGAAAATAATAAAAAATAAATAAACAAATAAAAAGAAATAATGATAGAGCGTGTGATTTTAGTATTCCTTCATCCGTCAGCTAGGCACGGAGTGCCTGCTCTCCACTAGGCACAGCGCAAGGCACTGAGGTAGGCTCTGAGATATAATGCTGAGTAAAACCATGAGACGAAGATTTTTTGTTTCTTATATATACACATCTTCTTTATCCATTCACCAGTCGATGGACACTTGGGCTGCTTCCATAATTTGGCTGTTGTTGATAAAGTTGCTATAAACACTGGGGTGCATGTATCCCTTTGAATCAGTATTTTTGTGTCCTTTGGGTAAATACCTGGTCATGCAATTGCTGGGTCATAGGGTAGCTCTATTTTTAACTTTTTGAGGAACCTCCATACTGTTTCCACAGTGGCTGCCCCAGTTTGCATTCCCACCAACAGGGCAGAAGAGTTCCCCTTTCTCCACATCCTTACCAACACCTGTTGTTTCCTGTGTTGTTCATTTTAGCCATTCTGACTGGAGTGAAGTGATATCTCAGACACAGTGAAGTTTGAAAATGTGAACTCAGGCAATCCATTGAGACTTAGATATTTCATCTATAAAATGGAGATAGGCCACTATATAGACCTCACAAGAAATATCAAATAGAAGACTATATTAAGTGTCTAGTTCAGCACCTGGCTCATTGAGTCTCGATAAGGATATTCAACAAATGGTAATTAGTTCTTATTTTTATGTTAGAATCAGCCACTCTAAAGTGCTATGCAAACGCTAGTTGTAATTATTTTTAGCATTATTTCATGGGCTCCTCATTGAGCTTACCCAGGTAGTCAGGCAGGCTTTCACAATATGAGAAAAGACCCCAAACAACTGAAGACATGGGAGAACTTTGAGGGTTGTAGAGCGCAGAGTTTCTTTAAGATTACTGGGGCTTGGGGCACCTGAGTGTCTCAGTCGTTAAGCGTTAAGCGTCTGTCTTTGGCTCAGGTCCCGATCCCAGGGTCGTGGGATCGAGCCCTGCATGGGGCTCCCTGCTCCACGGGAAGCCTGCTTCTCCCTCTCCCACTCCCCCTGCTTGTGTTCCCACTCTCGCTGTGTCTCTCTCTGTCAAATGAATCAATAAAATCTTAAAAAAAAAAAAAAGAATATTGGGGCTTAAGTGTTAATAATTGTTTCCAACTTTCCCTCCAAAAAACTTTTCCATGTTGGCATACTATTTGATTAATTGTAACTCTTCCAGATAAATTGGAGTTGGCTCAGAAGCCAAAAGAAACAGGAAAATTTGATCATTCTTATGATACTCTAAGATTTCAAGTGTCACCTTGTCAGAAAGGAAAGGGATATGGAGATAAAAAGAAAACTTCTATTTGTTCTTAAAGACTGAATGAGGTACCACCAAACAATGGAATGCTATAAATCCTATGGAAATGGTATAGATTTGAATTTATTGATATAAAAAAATTATAAACACAGCAGTATGTATGTATGTCATTTTGATTTTTTAAAAAAGAATAAGGTTTATTTACATGTCTCCACATAGAAAAAAGTCTGGAGATACACACCAAATTGTTAACAGTATTTATTTCTCTGTGAAATAATTATGATACTAATCCAAAGATTAGTCAGTAGTTTCTAGATTTTATCCAATGACTATATATGATTGGCATAATAAGCATTTAGGAAAGAGAGAATGCGTCCACAAGTCCTACAAGGAATAAGTAAATCTGAGGAAGCCCTCAGGCAATAGTTCTCGATCTTGGCTGCATATTAGTATCACCTGGGGAGTTTTTTAAACATCTCAGTTGCCAGGCTGCCCCCAAGACCAATTAAATAAAAGTCTCTGGGGCTAAAACCCAGGTTTCAGTATTTTTTAAAGCTCCCCAGGTGTTTTCTACATGGAGTCAAGGTTGAGGACTCTGCCTCAGGTGACTTTCTTCTGCATTTCCTTGCTCTTGGTAGGCCCCTAGGGCCCTGGCTTAGGGTGGAGGGGGGCTGGACCCATCCCCACAGCAAAGCTAGTCTACCAGGAGGGACCTCAGTGCTACTTGGTTTTATTTACTTGCAGTTTTATTAAAACTTCAGAATAATTTTGAAATGGAGCAGAGCTAGAAATGACTTCAGCCACTGGATGGATGTAGGGAGCAGCAGTGGAAAGAGGATATGAGTTAGAATATCTGGGTTTCTTGTGAGGTGTACGGTCTAACAGCTGTGTGATCTTCGACAAGTGATTTTTCTCTTAGCCTCAGATTCCTCATAGCTCTGCCTCTCTGGGTTGCTACTTTAGGATTAAGTGAACTAAAACCCATTAAGAGTTTTGTAAAATGTAAAATACTATAAGTGTATTATTATTTTTATTATTTTGTAGCTGATAATATGAAGAACATACTCAGGGAAAGATGAGGAAGACACGAGAAAGGTTGACTTACTCTTCCTTGGAAGACCTGGGCCCCTGGATGGACAAGGAGACCTAAATTCAAAGACAATTAAATAGGGGGCAAATCCATGGACTGAAATTAAAAGCACTTGACAGGCCAAACATGAAACATTTCTTTCTGAGAAATCCAGAGAAGAGACTCTGAGAAAGATCTTCCCTTTGCTTTTCTGATGACTTCCAGGAATTTATCCCAAAGTGGTGATGTCCCTGAATAAATAGGTTTTCTTCTCATAATTAAGCCAGAGGTTCTGGGAATGGGCTGACACAAGACTGAATTCATTACTGAGATTGCTCACAATTTAATTCAGGTCCCAAGGAGGTGGTCCCTATGTGTCACCAGAAAAGAGTCTTTGCATCTAGGCAACAGTCTACATATGTCTCTATACTGACTTTTTCTTTTCCTCTGGACTTAATCTATTCTCTGAAAAATAATAGGCCCTGGAAGGAACTTTACTGAAACACTGTCTATGGGAGGAGCTCAGCAGTAGATGAGGCCATTTGAGATATCATTCGACATCAGTAGTGACTAGAGGAAGTTGAGAGTCCCTTAAGAATAGGGACTTTGTATTCCCTGCAAGTCACATAGCACAGGACCTAGGAAAAGTATATAATGAATCAATGCCTTGGGAACTTCTCCTGCAGTTTCCTAGCAGTATCCTCCTTTTCCTGCGGTTTCCTCCACAGTTCCTGACCATGGTAAAAAGTTAATAATTATTTATGGAATGAATAACATTTCCACCACATCTAACACACTGAAAATGTCCACTGTTGTGTAAGCATGTTTTCCTTTTGTCCACCTTAGCCCACTATTGGCTGCAACCTCTCATAACTGGATTTATTACACCACATTTTCAGGGTTAATGTGGATCTACACTGAAGAGAAACCCTAGCATGTAGATGGTACATTCTAGTTGTGTAATTTAATTAGATCTTCACAACTTCGAGAAGAATGACTATTGTAGTAATCCAAGCAAAAGATAAAGGAAACCCAAACAAGGAGAGTGGCCGTTGGAGGGAGAAAAGTGAGAAGACTTCAAACCAGGTGTCTGGCTTGGACACCTGAGTGGATGATGGTGCTCTTCACTGAGATATGAAGGAGATATAGTTTTGAGGGGAAATATGATAAGTTTAGTTATGGACATGCTGACTTATAGGTCCCTGTCTATCATCCAGGTGGTGGTGTTGAGTAGACCACTGGGTATGCAGATAATGAAACTCAGAGGAGACATCTGGATAGATATATTCTTGAGCACCATCAACATATAATAGTAATAGAAATCCAGCAAGAATGAGTATAGGGAGAACAGTGAAAGCAGCTTTAGGGAGAAGGATGTGCCAGAGCAGTAGCAGAGAATTGAGGAGAATGGTAAAAATGGATATAGCCAGCAGTAAAGAAGAGGGGTTAGTGTGGAAGGGGACATGAGGTCAGGGTGGAGATTTTTGAAGATGGCAAAGACATGTTTAAATGCCAATGGGAAGGGGCGCCTGGGTGGCTCAGTCATTAAGCGTCTGCCTTCGGCTCAGGTCATGATCCCAGGGTCCTGGGATCGAGCCCCGCATTGGGCTCCCTGCTCCGCGGGAAGCCTGCTTCTCTCTCTCTCCCACTCCCCCTGCTTGTGTTCCCTCTCTCACTGTGTCTCTCTCTGTCAAATAAATAAATAAAATCTTTAAAAAAAAAAAATGCCAATGGGAAAGAAAAAGATGGCCCCACTAAGCACCTCTGTATCTGTCCGTCACCACACCTGACCCCAATAATCCTCAGAGAGTATTGGTCACTGCTTTACTTCTGCCTTTGAACCTAGGTTCTTCTCTTAGCCAAGTCTAACTCAGAATCATACAAAAAGTGGAATTCTAGGAAATACAGTTCTCAGTTTATCCAAGTTGACATATCACAATCCAGCACAGTCCCATCAACTTGGTATCCACACATACTTCTTTAACCATATTTAATTTCCAAATAAAAACAGCAACAAGACCATGCTTTTGTATAACATGATTAAATTGCTATTCATACAAATGAAAACTTGTTAACCTTCTCCTAATAAAAGGGTACACAAAAGTCTACTTCATCTATCCCGAAGAGAAAGTTTTGCCACCCATCCAGCACTAAACTGAGCCTTGAAAAAGCTATTACATAATTCAACCAGCTCAGTTGCTTCCAAGGTGATAGGAAGACTAGTACTGCATTCATTCTCTGTAAAATGAGTTTCCTGGTCAGAACCAAGGCTGATGGGATACCATTATGGTGAATAAAGCATTCTGTAAGTCCATAGATGAGTCATTTTGGATGAAACACTGCAGGAAGGGAAGGCAAATCCATATCCAAAATAAATATTCTAGTAAGAACAATGCATTTCTCTTCTATGGTGGAAATGGTCCAATGTAATCAGCCTGATGCCAGGTGACCTGAGAAATAGTGCCATATCTCCAGTTGGTATTGGTCTTTGTTGTTGGCAGTTGAGGACTCAGGAATGGAAATAACCATACTGGCTTTGGTGAGAGAAAGTCCATGTTGCTGGATGACCTCTACCCCTGCAACTATGATCACTTTATTTATGAGAGCATTGAGCGAGGACAGAAGTGACTGGGAAAAGATGCTTACTGACATCCATAAGAAGGGTCATCCTGTCTACTTGATTATTAAGATCCGTCTCTGGTAAGCTTGGCCTTTGGTGAGCATTCATCTGGGACACACATATCATATTCTGAGTTCATTCAAAGAGGTCTATCCTTGGGACGCCTGGGTGGCTCAGTCGGTTAAGCGTCTGCCTTCGGCTCAGGTCATGATCCCAGGGTCCTGGGATCGAGTCCCACATCGGGCTCCCTGCTCCGCGGGGAGCCTGCTTCTCCCTCTGCCTCTGTCTCTCTCTCTGTCTCTCATGAATAAATAAATAAAATCTTTAAAAAAAAAAAAAAAAGAGGTCTATCCTCATATCCCTTCTCCAAAACTCATTGCCTCTGATTCTTCCAACATCTTCCTTCCAAGTCCATAACCAATCAACCAAACTGATAGCCTTCGCTCATGAATTAATGCAGATCCATACCTCTGGTCATTTTTTTTCCTTCCAGGCAAATTAATCAACCAGGTACACTGTTTGGCCCACTGAGAGAATGTCTCTTCAGCACTGTCCTTCGCGGCCACACCGGAGGGGGGCTGTAGTGCCGCAGACACAAGGCTTCAGCTTCTGCTCGCATTTTTGCTAGAAATATCTGTAAACCCAACCCCTTATTTTCCTTCCTCAATCAACTGATCCTAAAAAACACCCCCATGAGGCCATAGATGCACATTGAGAGAGGAGAGACAATGTAGCAAAAGTGGGTTTCTCGGAGATCTGGGCCACTTACTGATGAAATTTCTTTTGTCTCCGGGACCTGCTTGAGCCCCATCTCTTACATAAAACTCCCAGCTGATGATGAAGTGATACTGTGCACACCCAACATTATAGCCTATTGGGTCCGACATCACTTATTCTGTGATGAGCAGCTCAGGAGGCATGGTGTCCCATGGTTACGTGTTTAGTCTCCAGTAGGGCCTGGAACTATGCCAGAAGCTGTTTCTCAAAAAAATAGTAATTGGGGGAAGATGACATAACTTCGTTTCAAAATCTCTAAAGATCTGTGCTATGATTCACCCACAAAGCCTTGCCAAATGCTCCACAATGCATCTCTATCTGTCAAGACACTTCCAGAACCTTTGGATCTGCTGAGTCGGACAACTGCTTCTGGTGGTCTTTACTAATGGGCATCGAGAGAAAAGCACTTGCCAAATCCAGAGCTGCCAGAGTGTATGTTGTTTTGGTTCAGCAAAGAAACCACATCTGGAACTGTAGCCGGGCAAGCAGTTAGAAAGAAGAGCTCTTGGCCGAGTGGAGGAGAGTAAGGGCAAGCTACAACTCACTGGGGAACCTATGCATCTGTCTATTACCACATCCGACTACTAGGACCTTCAGAGAATAATGGCTGCATCTCTGCTTTCACCTTCCATATTTGTGCAAGTTTCTCTTTAGGCCGACTCTACCCATGAGTCACAGAGTAAAGGGAATTCTGGGGTACGATTCCCAGCTTAATCAAGTTGACCCAGCATAATCCAGGACACTGGGTTTTATTATTGTTCTTATTTTTTACTCTTTAGCATGTATATTCTTTTGCATGTGTGGTTTAGTTCATTATTTTAAAAAAGGATGTTAAAACCACTTTAAAAATTGATGTATAGAAGCTCTTGTTACAGAGATATTTGTAAAAAAAAAAAAAATCACTTGTGACTGAGAAAAATTACATTTTGTTGTACACCACACTCTTCCCTCTCCTACAGAAGAGATTCCTTTTCGGAGTGCTGAGATGAGTCTAAGGGTGCAAATTGGAGAGGGAACTGTGAGATGGGGGTGAGGTGCCAGTTTGGGATGCGAGGCTGAAGAATTTAGGAGAACAATTCTGGAGGGGGCGGGGAAGATTTTGAAGAGTAAAGAAAATTGCTGTCCACGATGGAAAATTGGGAAAGGAACAGAGATCTTGGAAGGGGATTTTATTAAGGTTTAAAATATGATTTTGCAACACAAATCCTCTCCCCTTAATGCACGGAATTCTCAGCAAAATATCTATTTCTCATCCATGCATGGAAGAGGTAGATCTATAGTGGGGCTAGGTCAAAATGCTGAGTGCAATCTCAGTAGCAGGTCTCAGGCCAGAGCTATGGCTGCTCCCAGGGAGTCTGCTACACTCCTGTTATATTGGTAAAAAAACCAATGCGAAACACTGCTACTAAATTGCTGTAAGCAGTTTTCTGCCCTGCAAGAAGACACTTTGAGGCAGATTGTCCTTTTTTTCAGGGGATAAAGCCCTGAATTGGCCCTTTAGTTACTCAAACATAAAACAAGTTTCCACTTATTGTTCTTGGGAAGATCTGTGATGTAACCTGAATGCAGATATTTTAGCCAAAAAAGCCAAGTGACTGTGGTATAATATAAATTGTCTTGGCTAGCTTTTAGCTGCCAAAATTATGCATCTACAGACTTTGTTGCTTCTTTGGGAGAAATGTTTATTTTCTCTGTATAGAATTAAACTGGATGTTCCTTACCTAGAAGCAGGTGCTTATTCTTGTAGAGATATCCGTGCCTTTATGTGCAGAAAGAGGAAGCTGTGAAGAAGAGAAAAGCAGGAGGGACGTGTAAACAAGATCTTCACCTCACCCCGGAATAGTCTTTTGAGTTGGGCTCAGTTTGGTGCATGCCAGTTGTTTAATCTCCTGTACCTGGGACATGTGGTTAAGAGCATGGGCTCTGGAGTTAGACCACTTCATCTGAATCTTCCCTCCCATTTATAGGCTGTGTTGCCTTGAACAAATTACCTAACTTCTCTGTTCTTCATTTTCTTTATTATAAAATGGGAGGGATGATAGTTGTTACTCTATAAAGTTGTCGAGATGATTGAAAGAAGTGTCTAGAGGGTTTAGCACAATGCTTGGCATATAGTAATGACACAACACATTTCAGAATCATCAAGGAAATGCTGACATCGGGCCATCAATGATATCATTGCCTAGCAGGAACCAGCAGGTGAGGCCACTTCAGAGTCGGTTGGAGTCTCTTCAGAACGATAATTCCCACTGCCACTCAACCCAAGAAACTGTGGATTACAGGGGTAGATGATGGAACGAGAAACCAAGAATAGACAATGTGAGAAATGAGTCAGAAATGAGTGAGACAGAAATATTTACAATGAAGTCCCAGATCTCCTGGAAGAAATAGAGAAACTGCATCTGAAATTAAAGAGGAGGCTTCTGAGACGCCAGAAACAAGACTCTGAAAACCAGAAGAAATAAAGCCTGCTCCAGCGCTGGTTAAGGGAGACATCGCAGGATGACAAGCAACTTAACATAGGAGACAGAGGAGGGCTGGGATCTACCCTCATCTCGGGGGACTTGCTCACCGTTTGTGAGGAACACACTGAATAGGTTACTGTTTCTATCAGCATCGCTGTGTAACAACTTCCTCCTTCTCCCCGCCCTCCCCCGGCCCGCCACCTCACACACAAACTTAGCGGCAGAAAACAGCAATTATATTATACTCATGGCATCTGTGGGTCAGGAATTTGACAGCGCATAGCAGGGAGGCTTGTTCCTGCTCCCTGACATCTGGGGCCTCATCTAGGAGTCTGGAATCATCTGGAGGTATCTTCACAGCTGATGCTGGACGTAGCTGTGACCTCATTAGGGCTGTCAGCTGGAACAAGTACCCGTGACCTCCCCATGCGGTATCTCTGCAGGAGATAGCTTGCGCTTCCTCATCTTAGGGGCTGAGTTCTGAAAGTGAGCATCCCAAGAGGGCCGGGCAGAGATTTAATCACTTTCTATAATCTAATCTCAGAAGTCCCATGGTGTCCCTTCTTCCAAAGTCACAAACCCACTCAGCTTCTAGTGAAGAGAACATAGATTCCACTTCTCCATGGGAGGAGTGTCAAAGTCATGTTGTAAAGAAGAGGCAGGACGGGAGTTATCCTTTTGGTCATCTTTGGAAAATAAAATCTGCCACATATGGATGGCACTACTGAACTGCTCTTCTTGCCTGGGTTGGGGGGCGTTCTTTTTACATCCCTCTACACCTGGGACTCTAACGCTAAATGAGCAAAGTATTGCTCCATATGGGAGTCCAATAGGACGGAATTTCTTGAAAAGTTCAGATTAGGAAAGGGTGGCTGCATGATGTGTTATCACCTGGAAGGAAAAGTCTCTTCCAACACGAGTGGAAGAATACAGACAAAACATGATTTTGGAAAAGCCAGAAGCAATAGAAACATATCCTGGTTGGAGGACCAGTGGAGGTTAGCGGCAGGATGAAGAACAGGGAGAAACAGCAGACCGGTGAAGGCCATAAAAGGAAAAATATTTTCCGTGAAATAGAAATAAGCCTTGGATGGGGCACTTGGCTGGCTCAGTCGGTAGAGCACGCAACTCTTGATCTCAGAGTTGTGAGTTCAAGCCCCACATTGGGTGTAGAGATTACTTAAAAATAAAATACTTTTTTAAAAAAAGAAATAAACCTTGGACAGAATTAGCCAATCTTAACTTATAAGAAGTAGGTAGCAAACTGTTTTCAGTTGGGGGAGGCAGAGGGCATTAACTGAGAGAAATTACTTGTTGTTAATGTGTATTCTGTCATATTCAGGAACGACAGCTCAAATGGGGACCATACTCCTAAGAGATGGTGATATCTTAGAACTACTTAGTACTTTACTATTATTACTTCTTATAAATTTGTTGGAACAGGTATACCACATTCATTTCTTATTATGTTTTTTTAAATGTTATATTTTTTATTTATTACGTTAAGTATTTAGTATCCTAATTTGCGTTATCTCTGAATCTAGGTTATACTTTCTGGAGTCTGTCAAACTATTTAGTCATCACTACCTGGAACATTTTAGCACCAGGTGGCAGCAAAATCTGAGAGCTGACATAAAATTATTGGCAGGAAAGTAAACACCTAATTAAGAATTTACGTCAAACCTCAGGATCGTTAATCAGGAGTAGCAAATGCATTACTTCCCAGCTCCCCTTGTTTCTATTTAGATCACCCCCCCCATTTTAGTGAGTGATTATCCAAATTGCGTATATACCCTATCTCTGGCCCCCATACGCTCACACACACTCCTGCAGACACAGAGAATAGCCAGCCAGCCCAGTGTACCATGCTGGAGGCTCGCTTCAGGAGGGCGAGCTCTAGCATAGTCCAGAGCACAGAGAGCCAGCAGAATAAACCAAATTGGAATCCGTTGGGGAAAATCCAGGGTCTAAAACAACAGAGACCAAGTTCAAATACCAGTCTGCAAACCAGAAGCAGACCCAAAGCCAGGGACCTGAATGAGACAAAGAAGAGCTATAAAGCAAGAGCAAGTATGAAGCCTAACAGTAACTCACCGTTAGAGGTCAGTGAGGGCAGCTGCTTGGTTATTTTGAGCTGGCCTAAAGAGACAGAGAAGAAACTAGAGCTCTCTTAAAGGTATCCAAGGGTTGACTACATCACCTGGATAAGATTCTCCAACTATCTGGGCTGGCCAAAGAACAGAGTTCTGGGATCCTTTTCTGGTTTTACCCTGTACTTGATGGGTGATCCAAATTGGTTGTTTCCAAGCTTGAGGTGACTCCCTCATTAGATGAGAGTTGGTACATATCTAATCTTGCCAGGAGAGATGGTAGTGATTTGGGATGGCAGTCCCAATTTGCTCTTATTTAAGAAGCACTGCCTTTGTCATTTCAGATTTTATCTGGCTGGGGCTCGGTACTTAAGCTGTCAAACCAGGTAAAGGTGCATACATTTTAAACCAAATACAAAATCATTTTAAAGTCCATTAAATGGATTCTTTTTTTTTTTGGAGAGTAATTCAAAATTGCCAAGCAACTTTATTTTCAGAGGCTTCCTTAATCATGATAAAGTTCCAAATTGTATTTTTCAATAATTATATTTTGCAAGCATTTTTTAAAAGCAGGTGTCAGGGCTTTTAGGCATTTTCAATCCTTTTTCCTACTTGTTGTAAAGGCCCACAATTCAAGCCTTGGAACATGTATCAAACTCTCAAATAAGGCACCATCATTTGAAGAGTCTCTATAAGGTTTGGAAGTGAATATTTTATAATCATTCTTTATTCCTGAAGATTTCCATACAACTCCATGTTTCGCTGTAAAAAAAGTGGATTTTCATGTCATATGTCTGAAGGAAAAACAACAGTGTTTGTTTCATAGAGCATTTCAGAAGATGTTTTAACAGGTGGGAGGATTGTAGCTTTTGCTCTTAGGAAGAAAAGACCTATTGTGATCAGTAACTGCCTCTTGAGAAGTAGCTATGTTTATTTCTGGCCTTGCAAACTAAGAGGTGGACTGTCTTCATAGAGCAGGTGTTTGTGGACAGCTAGCAGCAAGATGAAATCAAAGTACTTCATGGTGAAGAGTTGCCAGGTGCCCAGAGAGGCCCCAAAGCGGCCATATCCCCGGTGTGATCTCCGTGTTTCAGAGGCTACACTTCAGGAACCTGATTTAGCAGCATGGTGAGAGTGGATCTCTCTTTCTCTCTTAGAGGGACACCTACTTGCAAGCTCTGATGTATAAACCAGAAAGCTCATTTATTTATTTATTTTTGGAAGCCCATTTCCCAACTTATATCTAGGGACTAGTATATTCTTCATCTATAGACAGATCTACACAGAAAACAAAATTATTATCAAAAGTCTGCTGCACATAAGCACAGATGCAGAACAAGGGGAATTAGCACATGACTCAAGTGTTCAATAGCATTAGCTTTGATGTAGCCCAATGTACTTATTTCCATAAGGAACAAGACAGAGTAAATCCCGCACTTGTTCCTTTATCTGGACCTGATCTAATAGCTTTTCTAGTTCTGACATTTTATATTCAATTTCAGCTTGATTTCCATTTTCTTCTGGTGCAAATGGAAGCCTAACAGGAACTCAAAAGGGTCAGACAAAGCACAACAGTAGAGAACTGTGGCTCAAGATGTATGAGGAAGAAAGAGTGCCCTGAACCACTCTGCATGACTTCAAATATCTAGACCCAGAGAAATTCTATCCCACAATGTACAAGAAACACAGAACTGTTTGTCATCCTCTGAGACATTTTGAGCCATCACAGAAATGAGAAGAGGTGCTTACGCACCAGAAACAAGTACACGTTTTACATTTCTAAATAGAGAAATGATTTGAGTCTGAAAAGAAAGGACAAGTGAGTAAGTCTAATGTAAACCTCTGGAAAAGTTTAGGCAGATTATTGAACATTAAAAAGAATGAAGTGATCCCCAGGAAGCAACATGAGTTCACCACCCATGAATTGCCATTCGTCCAGTTCATCCTTTATATTCTAGGCTGGGTTATTAGCAGGCATATTTGTTTATTGGTTTATCAGATTTAATTTTTTTATTTTTTAAAATTTATTATTTATTTGAGAGAGAGACAGACAGAGATAGTGAGAGAGAGCACAAACAGGGAGGAGAGGGAGAAGCAGGCTCCCCATCAAGCAGGGAGCCCAACACAGGGCTCAATCCCAGGACCCTGGATCATGACCTGAGCTGAAGGCAGACGCTTAACCCACTGAGCCACCCAAGTGCCCCGGTTTATCAGATTTAAATGTAAATCATATTTAAATCAAAACAAATCCAAATTTAAATCATAAAATCAACTGGATGGCATTTAATTTTCTTTCTATGTTCTAAATCAGTTAACCTAGCTGCAATTATTTGTTCATGAGAAGTCTTTTTTCTTTTAAGATTTTTTATTTATTTATAAGAGAGAGAGAGCACAGAGGGTGGAGTAGAGGGAGAGGGACAAGCAGACTCCACACAGGGTGCAGAGCCCCACGCGGGGCTAGATCTCACGACCCTGAGGTCATGACCCAAGCTGAAACCAAGAGTCCAACACCCAACTGACTGTGCCACACAGGGGCCCCTCATGAGAAGTCTTAGTAAAACTCTGTAGTGAGTCCATCTTGACCATTTGCCCACTCTGCCTCCTATAGTCACCCCAGAGGCAACATTTTAGTTCTAACACTATAGCCTCTATCTAGAACATCTCCAAATTCCTCTTTCAGAATTCCCTTCTGAAGTTTACTTTCTGTCTTCCCAGGTAGAAAGTCATTCCCCTTTAGAGAATGGTTTTTAAGAAATGGTCTAGTCTATTAGAAACAAAACAGGATGAACTTTGATCACCTAGTCAATTAGATGAGGGGGTAGGGAAGTGAAGAAGGTAAAGATGAAGGGTATACACATAAACCAAGGGAATTGATTTAGCTGGGGGTCTTGTAAATTGGACCTGAAAGCAATCTTTAGAAAAGAATTTTTTAATGGAAGAAAATGTCCTTAATACTTTCAAATTCTTAAAGATCATCTTGCTTTCAAATGTTTAAAAATGCGTATTTAAAATGATGAGGGAGATTGGGCGCCTGGGTGGCTCAGTTGGTTAAGCGACTGCCTTCGGCTCAGGTCATGATCCTGGAGTCCCTGGATCGAGTCCCGCATCGGGCTCCCTGCTCGGCGGGGAGCCTGCTTCTCCCTCTGACCCTCCCCCCTCTCATGTGCTCTCTCTCTCTCACTCTCTCTGTCTCAAATAAATAAATAAAATCTTTAAAAAAAAAAAAAAAAAAAAAAAAAAAATGATGAGGGAGATTGAATATAGGAAGACTACAAACTTTTCTATACTTTTTTCTGATACAGCACCGTAACCTGAGCATTACAAATATCTTTTAGTAAGGGCGCCTGGGTGGCTCAGTTGGTTAGGCGACTGCCTTCGGCTCAGGTCATGATCCTGGAGTCCCGGGATCGAGTCCCGCATCGGGCTCCCTGCTCGGCAGGGAGTCTGCTTCTCCCTCTGACCCTCCCTCCTCTCATGCTCTATCTCATTCTCTCTCTCAAATAAATAAATAAAATCTTTAAAAAAAAAACAAATATCTTTTAGTAAGAGAACAGATTTCATTCTACTTCAAATGCGTTTTTATATGTACGATTTTTTAAATTGTATAACAGATTTTATCTTCTAAGGCTCTCATAGGCTATAAATCTTGGTTCTTTTATTTAAATTTAAATAGAATTTTTAAAACACATAGGAAAAACATTTAGATAGTTTTAAAGTTTGTGTCTCTGGAAAACAAAATTCAGAAGTTTAACTCTAAATGCAAAAATTTTCAGTTACCAATAGACTCACATTATATTCATAACAATGTTACACATGACTTTAACCAAATTTTGAAAGTTAGGAGATCAGCAGGAGTGTCAGAAAGTAACTCCTGTAATGTTACTTTCCCAATATGCCTCATCCATGCAAATTTTCCCAGGGGACATTTCAAATAATTGTCACCAGAAGTTAATAAGAATAGTAGAATAAGAAATTTTTAAAAATAAGAAATTACGTTTATTATTATGTTTATTTATAACTTAACCTTATCCAGGAAGGACTAAAGATGATTACAAAACTATATATAATTCAATGAGATTTTTTTTTAAAGCGAGAGAAGGATTAAAAAGAAAATGAATGTGGGGAAAGTAAGTCAGGACTAAAGTGAGTTTTCACAGGGTGCCTGGCTGACTCAGTTGGTAGAGCACGTAACTTTTGATCTCAAGGTTATGAGTTCAAGCCCCATGTTGGGTGTGGAGCCTATTTAAAAGAAAATAAAAATAAAGTGAGTTTTCACATTTATGCTTTGAAGTCCTGTATCCTTGCTAAATTTGACTTAGGCTTTCGAACAGCCACTACAAAGAAAGAAACAATCAGTTCCAAGATTCGTGAAGTTAAAAAAAAAAAAAAAGTCTATTTAGAGACAGGCAACATTCTAGGTTCTAATCCCTGAGGGTGGAGGAGCTTAATCATCTGTTAACCTAAAATATTTCCTGGTGGTAAACAGAACTGGTTACAAGCAGAATTATGTAATTTGTCAAGAGTACTTGAAATACGATTCAGACCATGTCACTCCTCTGCTCTGAAAAGTTTAGGAGCTCGCCATTACCTATAAATTAACTATTAACTTCTGGATCTGCTATTTTGGGGCCATCCTCAAAATCAAATCAAGGTGAGCTCCCTGAAGGCAGACAGCATTTCTTATTCAATACTGTGTTATCAGCATTGTAACAGGCCTTTGGGACAGAGTGGGTGTTAACAGAGACTCAAAGATATTATATAGGGGAACTCTCAACCAGCCAAGAAAGTTGGTGGAAACCTCTCCAGCCTTGATCTCTGTTCTTGCAAGGCCTTCCCTGCCAGCTCAATCTGTTGAATGCTGACCAACATCTTCAGGGTCAATAATAATAATAATAATAATAATAATAATATCTCCATCACCCACAATAGCTACACCATTATAACACTATACACTTACTATATTATGTATAATTGTCATATATACTTATTATATTATATGCTTATTCTTAGACACTCTAATAACATCGCTTTACATTTGTATAGTGCTCTACAAAGTGTAGCCACAACCATTTTAAACTGTTCTCACAACCAGCTTGCTTTGTGGTCCGAGTAGGGATCACAGTCCCTCCTCTATAATGCAGAAACCAAATCTTACAGATATGCATCTTTATTAAGTGGTATATGCCATTTCTTCCCGATTTCCACAATGGGATGTGGTCCCTTCCTCTCCTTCAGATCCTGGGGGAGTTTTTGTTTGCACATCTCTTATGACACTTAATAGTAACTCCATACATTGTATATAGTGCATTACAGTTTAAAAAACACTTGCTCATGCTTAATTCCTGTTTCTTTCTCATTCTCACAACAATTTTACTTAAAGAAAAATAATCATCTCCTATCTTAAAGCCCTTGCTGCTCTCTCCACACGCTCTAAAAATGCAAAAAATGAAAGCTGCTCAGTAGATTATACCAGCCATCACCACCATCATACTCACTTCGCCATCCTCCAAGAACAATGGAAACTAACATTTTTAGATCCCTCCTCTCTGCCAGGTGCTGGGATACTTTTTTTATAGATCATACTGCTTCAATTTACCTCTCCTTTGCCTTTAGATTGTTAAATTTGATTCCCTTTCTCCCTGCCCCCCACCAAAAGCAAAACGAAACAAAACAAAAAACAGCCAAAATCTAGAAATAAAATATATACTTTCCTTCTCTGTGGGTACTTTGACTAATGAGGAAAAAGAACAAGACCGGAGAAGTTGAGAAGGAATTGACACCCTTTCTGAAACTCTGCAGCACTGACTGATTTAGGGACCAATTTTGGCTGGAGTTCAGCAGGATGGTATAACACATAACACATAGGGTAGATCAAGGATATGTTGACAAGAACTGCCAGTTAGAGGAATTTCTGATGAAGACTTCATCAGATAGGAAAAGACTCCAGGAAAGGTATTTTGGCGAGGAGGCTTTTCATTCCTTACCTTGGCTCAGAGTGACAGTCTCAAGACAGAAGGTGGCTGGGGAACAGAACCAAGATGGAGGTCATCACCAGAAATCTCCTGGTCTGAATACAGGAAAATCCCTGTACCAAGATGTAGCATTACACAATTCCAACGGACACTCTTCATGTGGAGTACAATGGGCATAGTGCCCTTAGAGTTCTGCAACATGGGGTCTGTCCCTTGGTGTCTGGCTCTT
Organism: Halichoerus grypus; assembly: GCF_964656455.1. Lineage (NCBI taxonomy): Eukaryota > Metazoa > Chordata > Mammalia > Carnivora > Phocidae > Halichoerus > Halichoerus grypus. The sequence goes on from NC_135725.1 coordinate 63,399,708, forward strand.
TTCTCCATTCCATTGAGTGCCATAAGGGATATCCATGTTGGAGACCCTCAAGAGAATTGGGAACTCTCAAGCTTTCATGATTTGGTGCTTAGTGTTTTGATTTCAGCTCATTTTATGACTTCCTATAACTTCCTATTAAAGATTGCTCTTGCTCTCTCTCTGATAAATTTTTTAAAATCTAAAAAAAAAAAAAAAAGATGGGGGGTGCAAGGAGCATAATGGGATTCTTTAGACATGCTGAGTAGGGACATGAAGGCCAGCATCATGCCCAATGCATGATTCCTCCCACAGCATAACTCAGACTCCTTGTGGCAAAGATTTCCCTGAAAAAAGGTCCATTTTACCCAGACTGTGTGACCTCCATTGTTTTAGCTATGTTTTCCTGGAGGGAGAGCATCACCTCTTGAGAAAGTGAATTTGAAATTATTCCAATTCGTATATAGGGCCTGGTGACTATTTTCTACCCCTTTAGGTCTGTGGCTCTCAAAACTGACTGCACTTTAGAATTAAATGCCTGGTATCCACTTAGGAACAATTAAATCAGGATCTCTGAAGGTGGAGCCCAGACAGCTATATTTTTTTAAAGGTCTCTAAGTGGCTTTGTTGTGCCATAGGGTTGGGAATCTATGCATCAGGTGGTTTTCTTTTTCTTTTTAAAGATTTTCTTTATTTGAGAGAGAGAAAGATAGCTTGTGCACATGTGCGCAAGCGAGCAGGGAAGGCAGAGGGGCAGAGGGGGAGGGAGAGGGACAAGCAAACTCCACACGAGTGGATCCCTGATGCAGGGCTCTAGCTCAGGACCCTGAGATTACCACCTGAGCCGAAACGAAGAGGAGGACGCTCCACCAACTGAGCCACCCAGGCGCCCCACGTCAGGTGGCTTACTTATTATTCCTCTGATCTCACCCTCACTGACAAACTGAGCTTCAGAAGGTATGCCCAGCTGGAGAAACATAGTCGTGAAACTAGAAAAGAAACCAATGACATTGCAAAGGCAATGAGACAAATGACATCATCTAAAACAAATATTTATCCAGTGCTGCATTCCAGGCCACTAGTTGTGAACAAACAATAAATAACACAAGGTGCCTGCCCTCAATAAATTGTGCTCTAGTTGGAAAGACAGACATGTGAGCAACTCTACCTCAGAGCAAAATTAAATGAAGTTACTGTAGGAGCGCAGGCTGGGGAAAGAAGGGAAGGGCTTGGAGAGAAAGGATTTGGGATGGATCTTCAGGGAGGAGTAAAATTTTGATCAACAGAAAGGAGGCAGAAAGCATTCCAGAGGGGGGAACAGCTTCAGCAAAGACACAGAAGCAAGAAAGGGGATGGGATATTAGGGAATTACAGGAACCTGGTAGAGCTTCAGAAAATGGCAGGCTAGGTGGCTAATAAATTTAAATTAAAATTTGGAGGGCCTCGGAAGCCCCCATGAGGAACTGGTTGGTGTGTGTGAATCTGCTATGATGTGTGTCTTAGATGGAGGGAGCCACGACATGGGTTCAAAATTAAATAGTGCCATGACCAGATCTGAAACAAATAGGAACATGGTCAACATGAATTTTGATAAATGCATCTGAGATAGTTACTCATCCTGCCCTTAGGCAACCTTCTGAATGCTTATCTGACCCCACTACTCTGGAAACCTGGATATACCTCTGTTGCATTCTTTGTGTCTTTCACATTGTTCTTTCTGTTCAGAATGCACTTTCCTCCCTTTGTCGATAATTCCTGTGTATTGACCAAACTCTGAAGTCATCGTCTCTGTGCTTCTTTCTATAGCACTTTTTAAGGATAGCTAATAATGGCGTTTGTCAATTATATTTATTGACATGTCTGTCTTTCCCTCCAGACTATGAGCCCCTAGACGACAAGAATGGAATCTTTAAATCTTCAATCACCAGCACTAGGCATAGTAGCTGGCTTGTTGGCCATATAGACTGACTGAATAAATGAATGGGAAAGCACTTGCCATGTGTTGGAAAGATTTAAACTTAGCAATCATGGGGGCACCAGGGTGGCTAGGTCGGTTAAGCATTGGACTCTTGGTTTCTGCCTAGGTCATGATCACAGGGTTGTGAGATCGAGCCCTGCGTCTAGCCCCCTATCAAGCCCCACACCTGCTCAAGGTCAGCGGGGAGTCTTCTTGAGATTCTCTCCTTCCCCCTCCCCCTCTCTCTCTCTTTCTGCCCTTCCTGCTCCTCAAGCATGCACTCTCTCTCCCTAAAATAAATAGAATCTTAAACTTAGCAATCATGACCTTTAAGGTTTAAGTACAGGGATTCAGGAAATCTTTTCCATATTTAAAAAACCATACACTCAGGTTTTAAACATTTATCTTCTGAAGTGTTCACTTATGCAAGCAAAATGAGTTGCTGAACCCATCAATTTATTTCCATGGGGGAAGCAATATTTCTTTCTTTGGAAATAATCTGCCAAAGAAATATTAAAGTTAATGTGTCTTTGCTAGAGGAAATACAAATACCACTCAAAAGCCCCTGCAATCCATCGAGGCCTACAGAAGGGGAAAAAAATCCCCTAAGGGCTGTGACAATGGTATTTGGGGGCTTGCTGGGCAGAGAAGAGGGAGGGTGGGACTCTTTGTGAATTTTGTTGATTTCCAATTCCTTAAATGTATTTTACTAGTTGGGGGATTAAAAGGTTTACTGGTGAGAGTATCAGTTGTCAAAGGATTGAAGACAGATTCTATAATCCTGTAAAAGAGAGTTCCGGCAGCTTCTCCAACAGGAATCTAGAAATATTTGGTATCTTGGAAATCATTTTGCCCTATTGTTAAATTCTCTTAGTTCTATGACGATCCTGCTGCGCCTGGAAGAAATGGCAACTTTCGTGAACTTGACTCATGTTGCTCTCATGCTCTCTTAGCAAGGCACTCTCTCCTGGCAGTCTATCAGGTTTTGCCTCACATGCTTTGATACTGTGTTGTTAGATGCACACAATAAGGATTGTTATGTCTTCTTGGAAAAGTAACCTCTTTATCATTATGTAATGCGCTCCCCTTTATTGCTACTAATTTTCCTTGTCCTGAAATCTGCTTTGTCTGAAATGAATGGAGCTACTTCTGCTTTCTTTTGATAAGTGTTAGCATGGTTTATCTTTCTCCGTCCCTTTACTTTTAACCTTTCTGTGTCTTTATTTTTAAGATGGGCTTTGTGTAGAAAACATATACTCGGGTCTTGTTTTTTTGTTCACATTGATAATCACGCTGACCAAAAAAAATGGTGTAGCCAGAGCATTCATGTTAAAGTGCTTACTGATACAGTTGGTTTAATACGTACCATATTGTAACTATTTTCTATTTATTGCAATTATTTCTCCCCTACCCCCTTTTTGCCTTCTCTAGTATATCAATTCTACTTCTTTTTTAAACGTTTTTTTTACTGATTATGCTAGAGTTTATAATATATAACTAATCTAAGTATATCTTCATTTTTTTTAAAGTTTTATCTATTTAAGTAATCTCTACGGCCCCACATGGGGCTTGAACTCATGGCCGCACATGGGGCTCGAACTCACAACCCTGAGATAAAGAGGCACATGCTTTTCCGACTGAGCCAGCCAGGCACCCTTAAGTATACCTTCAAATAACACTATACCACTTTATGTGTAATGCACTTACCTTCCAACAAGAGTATTCCCAATTCCTCCCTCCTATCCCTTAAAATATTGTCACCATTTATTTTACCTAGTATATTGTTACTACTACTTTGAACTATTAGCTCAATGAAGAATAAGAAAAGTAAAAGATTTTAATTTCACTTATTCCTTCTCCTGGGCTCTTTTTTATGTAGATCCAAATTTATGATCTATATCATTTTCCTTCTCCCTGAAGAACTTCTTTTAACATTTTTTGCAGAGCAGATCTACTGGAACCGAATTCCCTCTTCTTTTGTGGGGGGTAATCTGAGAAAGTATTTTTTTCTTCACTTGTAAAGGATAATTTTGCTGAATATCAAATTCTAGGTTTGTGCTTTATTGGTTTTTTTTTTTCCTCCAACACTTTAAATATTTCTCTCTACTCTCTTCTTGCTTGCATGGTTTTTGATGAGAATTCTGATGTAACTCTTATCCTTGGTCCTTGTGTGAACCAGACTAACACCATCTTGTACAAATCCTCCATGATGCCCGTCCTGTGACCTAAAACCTTCTTGAGCACAACCCCTCCCCCCTCCACATTCTTTCTTTTTGTTTAACCACAGCCTGGAGATAGGACTTTGACACACACCTATTCTTTTTTTTTTTTTTTAAGATATTTATTTATTTATTTATTTATTTATTTATTGCAATTGGAGAGAGGGGCAGAAGGAGATGGAGAGAGAGAGGTGGAGTTGCAGAGATATGCTTGTCTGGTGGGCACCCATTCAGGCTTCTGTTTTAAGTCCCTTTAATAAAGCATTTCTCATGAAGTTGGACTTGGCCTTTTTCTTCTGTCTTAGGCTCCTTCTGACTTTGGAGGTCATTTTGCATATACCTCCCCTTCACAGAATAGTTTTCTACAGGTAAGGTGGTTTTTTTTTCTCTCTGGCTTCTTTCAAGATTTTTTTCATTATCTTTTTTTTTTTTTTTTTTTTTTTGAGTTTGAATATGATATACCTAGGTGTAGATTTTTTGGCATTTATTTTGCTTGGTTTTCTCTGAGCTTACTGCATCTGTGGTTTGGTGTCTGTCATTAATTTTGGAAAAAGCCATTATTACTTCAAATATTTCTTCTGCTTCATTCTCTTTCTCTTTTCCTTCTGGTATTCCAACTAGTGTATATTGCATCTTTCAAAATTGCCCCACAGATTTATCCTGTTCTTTTTTTTTTCGTTTTTTCTTTGCATTTCAGTTTGGGAAGTTTCTACTGATGTATCTTCATACTCACTGATTCTTTCCTTGGGACCATGTCCAGTCTACTGACAAGCCCATCAAAGGCATTCATCATCTTCATTACAGTGTTTTTTATTCCTGGCATTTTCTTTTGATTCTTTCTTAGAGTTTCCATCTCTCTGGTTACATTACCCATCTGTTCTTGCATGTTGTCAGCTTTTTCCATTAAGCCCCTTGCCATATTAATCATACTTATTTTAAATTCCCTATCTGATCATTTACAGAATCTATGTCCTATGAGTCTGGTTCTGATCCTTGCTTTGTCTCTTTAGACTATGTTTCTCTCTTGCCTATTAATAGCCCTTGCAATTTTTTGATGAAAGCCAGATATGATGTATCAGGTAGTAGGAACTGAGGTGAATTGGCTTTTACTGCGAAGTTTTGTGTTAATCTCCTAGGACTAAGCTATGGTTAATGTCTGCTGTACCAGTAGGTATGAGAGGCTTCAATTTCTTCCAATATTTTTGTTTTTAAAATTTTCCTTAAAACTTCTTATATAGAGATTGCACCTTGCAGCTCTTTAAACTGTAATCCACTATGATTATATTGGAGTGGTAGGGTGGTGGTAAGGTGTAGGGGGAAAGGAACATCCTATAATCCTATGATTAAGTTTTAGTCTTTTGGTGGGCCTATGTCCTTGGGCTATGACTTTCACAAGGGTTTCTCAACCTTTCCCCTACCCCACTTTAAGAGAGACAGGAAGGTTAAGAGGGGAGAGTTAGGTAACTTCTCATCTCCGCCCAACCCCCATAAGTCTCTGGCTAAATCTTTTCCTTTGTAAAGTAGGCCTTTGTTATGGAGAAGGCCCTGGGTGTGTTTCAAAATGGTTTATTTTCCCCTCCTCTGCCAGAAACAGGAGGAGTTTTGGCTTCAGAACCTGGTGAGGTCCTAGAGGTACAAATCCATGGAAATGTGGGGTCCCCCCAAAGACTGCAGCCCCCAGGAGTTTCTCACTGTCACACAAATCCACACTTCACTACGAACAATTTGTCAGAGTTACCATTTAGATGTTCCTACCAGCTTCAGATGTTCCAGAGGCTTCTGTTTCAGGTAAGCTGATGTTGGCTGTGATTCTCTGTATTTACCGGTCTCTCCAGATTTTGGAGGGCAGTTTGCCTGCAACCTCAATTCCCTGATGAGTCCAAGAAAAGTCATTGATGCTTAAGTTTGTTCAGCTTTGTTCTTGTTGTAAGGATGGGAGTGATGACTTTCAAGTTCTTTACATGATGGAGCTGAAACTAGAAGCCCTCAGAATTCTGTAAAAGCAAACTTAAATAGTATTGTCATTTATTCAATTATTCACTAATTAAGGTACAAGGCATTAAACTAGAATCTATGGGTAGATAAACAGATAAGCAAACATGGATCCTGCCTTCAGGGAGCTTATATTCTTTAAGAAAAGAAATTTAGTATAGTTGACACACAGTGTTACATTAGTTTGAGGTATACAACAGTGATTCAACATCTCTATACATTATGCTCTGCTCACCACAGTGTAGCTACCATCTATCACCATAGAACACTGCTACAATATAATTGACTATATTCCCTATGCTGTGCTTTTTATCCCAGTGACTTACTCAGTCCATACCTGGAAGCTGTATCTCCCACTCCCCTTCACCCATTTTGCCCATTCCTCCACCCTCCCCTTCCCTCTGGCAAATGTCAGTTTGTTCTCTGTTTGTATAGGTCTGTTGTTTATTCATTTGTTTTAGACCTAGAGGGTATTGTGCTAAGTGAAATAAGTCAAACCGAGAAAGACAAATACCAAATGATTTCACTCAAACGTGGAACCAGGAAGCTTATATTTTAATGTGGGACGGTACAAGACAACGTCTCAACCCCTGTGCTTGAATGTGTTATAGGCATGTAGAAGCATTAACTTCCCCAGTGCCCAGTGCAACTGGGCCAAGTGGCAGAAGCTAAGAGCAACTTTTTTAGTTTTGCTTTATAAATATCATCATTTTCTATTTGTGCCACGACAAGGAAAAGGTTGAAAAGCATTGAAGATGGTATTACTATAGTAAAATGTAGATAGTGATGTGTCAAAAAGAAAAAAAGATCAGATTATAAGGTAGGTATTTGGAGAAGTCAGGCATTAAATTGAAAAATTCTAGAAATATGGGGAGAGGTCACATTTGGGGCGAACATGGAAAGATGAGTAGGATTTGGATGTGCAAAGAAAGAGGGGCAATTGGTGTAGGATTGGGGGAAGGACTGGGATGAAGAATAACAAGGAGTAACAAGGAGTTTAATTTGATTAGAGCACAGGATGCGTGAAGGGGAGTAATGGGAGATAGAAAGCAAGGTTGCACCCTTGCAGAATATCTATCAATTTGCTTGTCTGTATATCTATGATATGATATCATATTTTATTTATTGATTGATTGATTGATTGATTGAATGAATGAATGAATGAATGAGAGGGAGAATCTTAAGCAGGCTCCACACCTAGTTTGTTTGTTTGTTTGTTTAATTTATTTATTTATGAATGAGAGGGAGAGAGAATCTTAAGCAGGCTCCACACCCAGTGCAGACCCGATGCGAGGCTCAATCTCACAACCCTGAGATCATGACCTGAGCTGAAATCAAGAGTCAGATGCTTAACCGACTGAGCCACCCAGGCACTCTTATCTATCATGTGATTTTTAACTGACATTCCTGATAATAATAACTAAGGTACTATAAAATTCAAGGTGCCTTGCAAATTGCCGAAGTTTAAACAACATTTAGTATATGATTCTAATGCTAAGTATGTTTACTGGGTTTGTTTTGTTTTGTTTTGTTTTGTGAGTAAAGCAATAGAAGTTTATTAAGTGAAGATACAGTAAAAGCTCTCAAGAGTGAGAGGGGTCCCAACAGTGTTGCCAAAGAGGGCCTTTAGGGTTGGTCTTTTATAGAAAGCTAACCAGGGAACTTAAATCCTTTAACATCTCTATTGATATCACCATTGTCATTACAAATAGAAATTTGCATCTTTGGAAGATGAGTTGGACAGTGAGAGGTGTGGCTATGAGGAATTAAAGTCGGTGAATAAAGCAAAAATTAGAGTTAAAATTACCCTCGAAAATTGTTTAAATTGCCCATAAGGTCCATCAAACATGGTTTTATAAATACTACCTTATGCAATAATTCTTGGGCACACCAAGTTTTGAGAATAATTAAGGTAATTAAAAGAACAAAAAGTGGGGTGGGTAGGGGGGTTTCTAGGCAGATGTCTGGGCATTTAAGATATCCTACATGTGAAATGATTATCAAATTCCTTTGTGGGGAATGGTTGATGAGTGGAGAATTCCAGAGTTACTGTATGCCCAGAGTTTACTCCTTTTTTGTTTGATATGAGGTCTCTATAACTGTAATACACATGAACAAACTGTTTGGTGGATGTGGTGTGTGTGTGCGTGTGTACATGTATGGTGGTGGTGGTAGGGGACAGTAAAGCAGGAAGTAGAGAGGGTTAAGTACTAAAGTCAACTGGAACCAGGACTTTGAATGTGCTCCAAACTCTGTTTCTTTTTTGTGCATCTAAACATTTTCCCCCCCTCCCCGCTCTCTTTCATGGCTTTTTATTTTATTTTCAAAGGGATGAAGGGCCTTAACAAGGGTAGGAATTACTGTTGCTAATTCACCACTACCTCAGAGAGAGGTAATAGAAATAATATTAAGGAAGTATCTATTTCCTTATTTACTAAGAGGTTTTGTTTGTTTTAAATCAAGAATTGCTAGCTCTTTATTTTCCTTTTTTATTGTGGGATAACTTACATAAAGTACATAGATCTTAGGTGTACAGCTTGATGAATTTTCACAAATGTAATCACACCATGTCAATATATAGAACATTTCCAGCACCCTAGAAAGCTCCTTTATGCCCTCTCCCAGTTAATGCCATCCCAAAGGTAACCACTATTATTACTTTATTTTTAACCTTTCTTCATCTCAGTTCCCAAGATGGTTGGGATGATAGAATGCACAAAGAAATAGAATGCATTCAGAACTGCAGTAGATGTTTTAATAATTCATGGATCAAGAAAGAACCTAGTGAGGATAGTGGCTTTTGAACGTTTTTTGAGAGTGGCTCAGTAGGTTAAGCATCTGCCTTCAGCTCAGGTCATGATCCTGGTGAGCCTTCAGGCTTGCTCCCTGCTCAGTGGGGAGTTTGCCTCTCCCTCTCCATCTGCCCTTCCCCCCACTCATGTTCGCTTTCTCTCTCTCAAATAAAATCTTTAAAAAAAAGTTTTTTGAACATGACCTGTAGTAAAAAAAAAATACCCCCCCAAAAAACAAAAATACTTTTTTAAAACCATGAAATAGGACATACCTATACTCACCTCTCCACAATTACAAATAGGATCTAAGAGCAGCATGGCTTCCTCTGATTTACCAGTCTATGGAGTGAAAAACAGGGCCACTAAGAGCTCTGCTGTGAGCATCTTCTCCTTTCAAGAAACCAGTCAGCCTGAGGCCCGAATCCCAAATTCCTGGGAAAGGTATCTTATTCCAGTTTGAGTCAAGTGTCTGCTCCTGGACCAATTCACTATGGTCATGGGCATGCATTCACACTTGTACAAAATGGCTGCCAGAGGCTCATAACTGACAGCCTGCAGATCGGGCTGGGAGAGGCAGTTCCCAGAAAAGGACTGGGCTGGGAAGATAACCTCAGAAGTCTCTATTATTGTGCCAAATCTGAATTTGAGTCTCAGGTTCTCCATATACTTGCTCTGTGATACTAAAAAAAGTATTTCTTAATTCATACAGTGAATATATATTATTTTCTTAGTCTTTTAAATGTTTTCATGTTCCAAGAACTGTACTAGGTGCTAAGCAAATAATAATATATACCTTTTCTCAAGAAACAGCTTTATTCAGGTATGACTGACATTCAGTAAACACATATACACATATTTAAAGTGTACAATTTGGGGGGCGCCTGGGTGGCTTACTCGTTAAGCATCTGCCTTCAGCTCAAGTCATGATCCCAGGGTCCTGGGATCAAGCCCCTCATAGGGCTCCCTGCTCAGCCAGAAGCCTGCTTCTCCCTCTTCTGCTCCCCCTGTTTGTGTTCCCTCTCTTGCTGTCTCTCTCTCTCTGTCAAATAAATAAATAAAATCTTAAAAAAAAATAAAGTGTACAATTTGGGGGGCACCTGGGTGGCTCAGTTGTTTGAGTCTGACTCCTGGTTTTGGCTCAGGTCTTGATCTCAGGGTTGTGGGATCAAGCCCCATGCTCAGCGGGGAGTCTGCTTGAGATTCTCTCTCCCTCTGCTCCTCCCCTGCTTGTGCGTGCTTTCTCTCTCTCTCAAATAAATAAATAAATCTTTAAAAAAATGCATTAAAAAATAAAGTGTACAATTTGGTAAGTTTTGATATATGTATAAAGCCGTGCAACTAGTACCCCAATAAAGATAATGAACATATCCATCACCCCCAAAGTTTCCTCATGACCCTTTATAATTCTTCCCTCTACCCTCACCCCATTTAGCTATTATTCTTAATTCTTCAGATAGGTCCTGTAATTCCTTATAAACACAAACTTGATTCTACTATTTTTGAATGTGGTCTTTTCTCCTGCTACATTGTAAAATTGGCAATTTAGGAAAGTCATTTCTCTAGCTACCTTACTGAACTTCACTTCAATTTTAATTCTTTCCTTTGGGTTTTCCAAGTAAGCAATCTTAATATGTGAAAATATTTTTTTCCCTTTTTCTTCCAAATATATGTATTTACTGTTTTATTTAGTTTTGCCTTCCTGTTTCGGTTAGGACCTGGGGAAAATGTTGGCTGGTAGCAGAAGGCCTGCCCTGACAACCTCAGGGCCCGCAGGCATGAAAACAAAGAGTTCCACACACACTGTATGTTTAAATATTTAGAGATTATAAATCAAGCTAACAAACTGTTAGATTAAAAAGCTTTACCCTGCTACCTTGACACACCTAAATGATAGCAAACATACAGATAATAGCCTAGAAGGCTAGGTTCAAATTTAGAGTCCTTGAGTGCCACATCTCCCGACTATAGTTGAGGCAGGTTTTCAGAACTTATTTTGAATGACCTTCATTTCAAAAGATCTTGTTCAACGGACCTTTGCATGAAAAACATTTTCCCATGACATGGCTTAATACTTTAATATTTCTTCTTAAAATTAAAAATTTATAAGCCTTTCATTCCTAGAGTAAAACAAACATCAGCATTCATTATACCCACAAAGAATCTCCAAATTGCTTAGGTATTTTTGCTTTAGTTTAGAAATTGCTTTTCAAGACTTTCTCACAGACCCCTAATCTTTAGTCTACAATTTCTACCTCTACTCCAGCTCCACTGGAGACCTTAAGACCTGAGTTTCCTGAGCTGTGGCTTGAACATTCTCATGACTTCTGAGGATAATACTGTCAGGGGATACATTCTAAACAAGTCATCTGAACATTCACAAACACATAAGGAAGGGTGGGTCTGGAGGCCAGGTCACGTGACCCGGACAGGGCATCCGAGCCAGCCATCTGCTTGGTCATTGGTAGCCGCTGGTCCCTGGAAGAGCTTGAGAAGGAAATTAGGAAACCCAGTGGAGTTCCAACTCTTTTACTAACTGGCTGAACTGGAGTGAGTCACTTAAAACTCTTTAACCTCGGCGTCATTATCAGTAAAATTGGGATAAGGACAGTGGCGAGAAGGACTCCCCCAGCTTTGGCGGGTAGGGAAATCATAACTTGTCTGAGCTTCAATTTCTGCGCCTGTTACGGTTGTTAAGACTTGTGTCCTGTTCACCTCACAGGGTTTTTGGGGACGAATGGGAGAAGGCACAACCTTTCAGAGCTTCAGTTTCTACGTGTGTAAAAAGCTTAGAACACATGGCCAGCCCGCCAATAAAATTCCTGTTAAAACGGGAAAATGGACAGAAAAACTTTGCAAAATGTAGAAAGCTATGCATGTGTGAATTATGTCATACTAAAAACACAACACAAAAACCTAAAAGGTGATTGTGGGTCTCTCTCCTCCTGGCTCCAGTGTTTCCCCCGGCGGGAAGCCGTCACAGCGTGGGTGCCACACCCCGTAGGGCCCAAAAGGGCCGGGAGGGGGCGTGGCCCAGCCCGCCCAGCCCCTCACGACGCCCCGCCCCGCCGCGCCCGCGCCTGCGCCGTGCACACCAAGCGGCCTCGAGCGCCCCGGCGGGAGGTAAGGGGTTTGCGGGAGGCTGCCTCGGGGGCGTCAGGCCCTGACGGGCTTTGTGGCATGGGCGCTGAGCCCGCGCGCGGGGAGGCTGCCGGTGGGAAGCCCGGTATCGGGTCCGGAGTGCGAGCGCTTTGAGGGCTCCTTCCGGCTCCAAGAAGTGGCGGTTTCGTTTTTGGAAGCCCTTGTCGAAGCGGGTGTTGGGAGGCCGCCGACAGGGCGAGCGCGGCGGCCTCCTGGGGTCGCGGGGTGGGAAAGTTTCCTGCACCTGCCCTGCCCGTGACGCAGTGTGGGCCCTAGGTCGTCAGGGTCGCCCGGCTGCGTGGTCCGAGACCGCCCGTGCATCCGTTCTCTGGTGGGGGCGTCTGGTGCTTGTGGCCCAGGGGCGCCGTGGGCGACAGTGCGAGGCGTGACGCGAGGCTCGGGGGCAGTGAGGGGAGGACCGGGAGCCAGAGACCGGGAGGTGGTTCTGGAAGGTCCCGCATCTGACTCCCTCCTAAATAAATTCGGAATCGGAGGGCTTGGAGAAGAGACCATTTGCGAGGATCAAGGGCCGGGACTTTTCTTTCCAAAGTCAGTGCCCCGTCCCCCAGTCAGAAGCACGGGGAGAGGTGCCTGAAGACATTCGGGGCCACCACTGGGAGGACATGTGGGATCTCTAGGCTGATGGACGGTGTTCATCGCTTTTGGGGGGAGGGCGGAAGGTTGCTGGCAGTTTTGGACTTTTTCTGAGAAATGGGGCTTTTTACTTATAAATAATTAAGTAATGTTGTGAACCTCCCAGTACTTTTTCCTCACGGGAAACAGGAGTATTAATGTACTCAGCTGATAGTAGTTCTAAGCACTAAAGGGTAGTTTGTAGAGCACCTGGCACCCCGGCGTCCGCAAGTGTTAGTGCAATTCTTCAAAATGTTTGAGCTGTCTTCTGTGAAACATCAGTTCATACGTTTTTAGAAAGCCTTTTTATTTTGAAATAATTTTACAAGTACAGAGAAGTTGCAAACGTAAGAGAGCTCTCTGTAGCTTCCTTTAATGTTAACGCCTTATAGAACTATAGTACAATTATCAAAAATTAGAAAATATCATTGGTACAATTCTGTTAACCAAACTACCACCTTTTTTCAGATTTCATAATTTTTTATACTAATGTCCTTTTCTTTCTGTTCCAGGATCCAATATAAGATCCCACATTGCATTTAATTGGCATGGCTCCTTAGTCTTTTCTTGTCTTTCCTCATCTTGACACTTGCAAAGAATCCTGGTCAATTATTTTGTAGAGTGTCCCTCAGTTAGGTTTTATCTGATGTTTTCTTAAGATTAGATTAAATGGTTATGCATTTTTGTTGATATCACAGAAGTGGACGTACCCTTCTCAGTTCATCGTATGAGGGGTTCATGTTATAACACACTGCTTATATATTACTATTGATCACTTGGTTAAGGATGGTGTCTGCTAGGATTCTCTAAATTTACTACTTTTCCCTTGACAATGAATCAGATATCTTGGGAGAGTTTCTAAACTATGAAAATACCTTGTTTCTCCTCAAACTTTCACTTGCTGATTTTACCATTCATTGGTGGATCTTGCCTTCAGTGATTATTACTCTGATGTTCTAATGGTGATTTTCTGTTTCCCTCATTTCCTCCTTCTTTTATTAATTGGACTTCTTTAAGGAAGAGCTTCCCCTTCCTATTTATTTATTCAGTTATTTTTTTGTATCAGTATGGACTCATTTATTTTACTATTGGTTATTTTTGTTATTTATATTATCTCAATGTTTTTGTTGCAGCTTTGTGCCTTGGGAGTTTTTTCAGGTTGCTTCCTTTTGACAGGCCTCCATCACTTTTTGAGAACTTCCTTATTTTCTGGCACCATAAGATGTTCCAGGCTTATCTTGTGTTTTCCCTGCCCCAGCCCTGGAATCAACCACTTCTGCAAGGGCCCATGGTTTCCTTTTTTGGAGAGTGGTACTTAAACACCAAGATCAGGGCACTAGGTGTGCTCGTTGCTACTAGAGTAATGTTTGTGGTTCCTGGCAGAAGACAGGAATATATATAAATATATATTTATATTTTTTAATAAATATTTGTCCTTTACAAATAAGTAAAACATTTTTTAAAATCTCTTTTTCTTAAAGATTTTTTATTTATTAGAGAGAGAGCTCAAAGCAGAGGGAGCAGCAGGCAGAGAGGGAGAAGCAGACTCCCCACTGAGCAGGGATCCCGATGCGGGACTCTATCCCAGGACCCTGGGATCATGACCTGAGCCGAAGGCAGATGCTTACCGACTGAGCCACCCAGGCGTCCCAATAAATAAAACATTTTATATTATATTTATTATATATTTATGTAATTATAAAATATTAAATATTTTACTTATATTTATTTTATTTATATTCATTATGTTTATTTGAAAATATATATATATTTCTTAGCTATGTACATATATATACACATAGTCCATGGATACACACACACACCCATGCATACACAAAATTTGTTTTTGTATTTATCTGTGTATATATATTTTTAAAAAAATTCATTCTGAGAGTTCCATTTGTAAACCAACACCACAGGGTTCATTCTAGTCATGCCCCTTATTTGTTACTTCTGTTGACAGAAGTCTGGCTTTCGTGTTCTACAAAATATTTTATTTGCTCAATTCTCATATACACATAAAGGATTTTCAGGATTTGTAACCCATACTCCTATAAAAAACAAATTTGCTTATTAGAAAACTGTGTGTAGTTCTTTTTGTCTTTAGCCTTGTGGTATCCAGTTAAAATAGTGTTTTCCAGAGTTACCTAGATTAATTATTTTCTTCCCCTACTTTCAGTGTGGTTATGCTATTCATTGGTAAATACAGTTTTGTTTTTATTAGTTCGTGTTCCATTTTGTATTCCTTCACATTTTGTTTTTGTTTTTTAGTCTTCAAAAATTCATTCTTTGTAATGTACACTTCTGTGAGTTTTGACAAATGCATATAATTGTGTATCTACCACCACTGTCATGACACAGAACTTTTTTTTTTTTCTTAAGATTTTATTTATTTTTCAACAGAGAGAGAGAGACAGCGAGAGAGGGAACACAAGCAGCGGGAGTGGGAGAGGGAGAAGCAGGCCTCCCACTGAGCAGGGAGCCCGATGTGGGGCTCGATCCCAGGACCCTGGGATCATGACCCGAGCTGAAGGCAGACGCTTAACGACTGAGCCACCCAGGCGCCAGACGCAGAACTATTCTATCACCCCAAATATTCCATTACACTTAAAAAAAAAAAGTTAAAGGAAATCAACTCTACAGAAGTTTGGGAAATTAGGCATTTTTTTTGTGTTTTGTCTTGTCTTTTTCATAGGCCTATTTTACACAGTTGTGATGTTAATGTAAATGTATTTTTTATTTTTGTCATATCAGAAATATGTTCTAGTTTTTTGAGTGAAAAATCAAGAAATGCTGAAATACATTTACTTGTTTTTCAATTATATTTTAACACCACGTTTTGTATGTTGGATTACATACCTTCCTTTAACAACTTAGAAACTTATTTGAGCTATTTTATGATTGGAGCTACTGCTGGACAACTTTCTGTTTCGGTAACATCATGATTTATGCAATTATTTGAATGTTATGTTAGTGTATGTAGGCATTTTATTATAATTTTATAAAAATGGAAATGGTGGAGAGGAGAAAAAAATACTGGCCAGAAGGAGACCAAGAGTTGGAAAAGTCTCTTGGGAGGTTCTTGGGGCAGAATGTCTTCCCTGATAGATGATCCTTATGAGGCAGTAGGTTTTCCTTGGACACAAAAAGGTGAGGGGCAGAATCATGCATAACTCTGACTGGAAATACCACTTTTGGAACTGAAAAAAATCTATCATCGTAGCGTAGGGGAACAGTGCAAACAAGTCAGATATCTAATAATTTGTTATAATTTGTTTTGTTACGTATACTATAAACTGATTAGTGGAGAAGACAGAATCATTAGAGTTGTATATCAAATGATACATAAATTTTAGAGGCAAATGGGGTATAAAAGGGCATCTAGACAGAGCGCATCATTGCAAAGCCAAAAGTAGAGATTGGGTGATAATACTTAGATTATGTGGATCTATTTACAAACATTGTATTTTCTTATTCAAATAATAGAGAACTCTAGGAAGTTTTTGTTCAGAGGAGTAGCATGTTGCAAATGGTGTTTTCGGTATGTTAATTGGTGGTAATCTGTGAGGAAAAATTGGAGATGGGAAAGAGTCTAAAGGCAGGCCAGTTAAGACACTTGTAAGGTGCTGTGCATATTGCATTGTTTGGAATGATGGGATTAGAAATGATGAAGGGATGTGTGAAGAAATATTTTAGGTTCCATCAGCATCTATTGAGAACCAGGTATGGTAAAAAAAAAAAAAAAAAAAAAACGGAATGGTGGTAGATAAAAAGATAATCTTCCTATGGGATATAACCTGCATGGTAGAAAAAAATGCAAGCAATATCATAAACTGGGAACATTCTGAGACAAATAATTGATAATTCATGAGTCTATATATATATATATATATATGTTAAATATAATAAGGAAAAGATATCCCCTGTAGTAAAATAGATACATAGCACCAGCAGGCAGTTCATAAGAAATGCAAATGGCTAATGAATCAATGCCACCAGTAATTTAAGGAATGCAAAATAAAACAATAATTAGACACCATTTTTGAAGGTCTAAGGAGGATGATAGTACCATGTATTGGTGGGAATATGGGTAATTGGATATTTTGATATGTTGCTAGTGGGTATGTAAACAGGCACAACCTTTTGGGACATTTGGTATCAAAGCCTTAAAAAAATGCATGTGCCTATTTGATTTCTAATTACTTATTTTGAAGAAACATCATAGATGGTAGTATGGATTTATGTGTAAGAAGGGGTAAGAAGGGTAATTACACTGTAGTGCAGTATATAATAGTGGAAAATTGGGAACAACCTAAATAGCCAACAATAGATGATTGGTTAAATTATGGAGCATCTATGTAATGTAACACTATGCTGCTATAAAAGATGTATTGTAGAAAAATAGTAATTTACATGGAAAGATTTGTATTATATTTGATCAGAGTATTCAAAATAAATCCTTTCTTTCATTCATTCATTTATCTGCCCAGTAATAGTATACTTTATCATATTCATAGCTCCTTGGCATTCATCTCCTTTGGGTTTATTTTATTGTTAAAGTGTGCCTTTTAGTTGTTCTTTTAATGAGAGGGCTTGCTTATAAACTCTGTTATGTGTGAAAATGATTATTTTGCCTTCACTTCTGAATAATATTTACCTGGGTATATACCAACTCTCTCAGCACCTTGAGGATATTCCTGTCTTTTGATATCTTGCTTTGATGAAAAATTTGCTGCTTTTGTTGCTTTAGTTTATCTTTATCTCTGGTTTGCTTTTTTTAAGATTTTTTTGTTTGCCCTTCACGTTCTGCAATTTCCCTACCATGTGTTGGTAAATCTTTTTTTTAATTTATGCCACTTGGGGCTTATATGCATTTTCAATTTGAGGTCTTGCATCTTAATTCTCAGCATGTTCTCTTTGAATAATGCCTTTTCACCACTTTCTTTATTCTTCCCTTATGGGACTCTTATTTGTTATTGAGCTTCTCATTTTATCTTTTATGTTTTTCATCTCTTCATTCCTCTGTGTTCTGACTGATAATTTTCCAATCAATAATTCTCCCTTCTGCTACATAGTTTATTGTTTAACCCATTTTTGAGGTTTTTATTTCTCAATTTGTACTTGGTTTTTCAGATTAGCCTACTACTATTTCATAGTATTATCTAATTTTTAAAAGGATTCTGTTCCTTTATATCTTTGAATATTTTTAACTGTAATTATTTTAATCTTCTTTTTAGATTATTATCTTTAGTTCCTTAGCTATGAATTTTCCTGTTATGTTGGGTCTGTGGACTCTCGGCAATGAACTTCTCTAGGTATCTCCAATTCCCATTCACTACTGTAGCTGTTGAACTCTATTTTTGATGTGTGGAGATTTCCCTTTTTTGCTTTCAAGATTAAGCATAAAAACCAAGTTACTAAGTTGATGAGATAGTCTGTATAACCAACACTTCAAGATTTTCAACTGTGAAAGAAAGAGAAACAACATTATTTAGATTTATAGTTCTTAATGCTTCTGCAGTGATGTCTTTTTTTTTAATATCATAAAAACAATGGACTCTGTCCTCTGAAATAACTCAAAAATACATTCACAATTATTCATAAAGATTCAGGGACTCCATAAAGTGTATTTGCGAACGTCTGTTTGTATGGACCCTGGTTTAAGACCCCATAGCCAATTGGGATTAACATAGTCAATTTTTTTTTTTTTTTTAAATACGGGGGAGGTTGTGGGCTAATGAGATGGCATGAAAGCAAGGTTGCACAACAGTGGTTTTCAAGCTTAAACAGTGGAGCCCTTTATTGATGTAAAATCTAATATGCACAAATTTATGAAGTAGATATAAGTAAATTTTCTCCAATTGAAACAGGCATGGGGTCCTGGAGCCTGCTCACTTGCTGTCCTCTACCCTCACGTACCCTGGCCCCAAAGGCATACAGTTGGACATTTTGGAACACTGGTAGGAAACTATTGGTGAATTAGAAAAAGCATTTGAGGGGCGCCTGGATGGCTCAGTCCTTAAGCGTCTGCCTTCGGCTCAGGTCATGATCCCAGGGTCCTGGGATCGAGCCCCGCATCGGGCTCCCTGCTCAGCGGGAAGCCTGCTTCTCCCTCTCCCACTCCCCCTGCTTGTGTTCCCTCTCTCGCTGTGTCTCTCTCTCTCAAATAAATAAAATCTTTAAAAAAAAAAAAAAAGAAAAAGCATTTGATTGTACTCTCAGGAATCCTGGATTCTTATTCCAGCTCTGTCACTGGTTGTTTGTATTGGTTGCAGACAACACTAATCACGCTGTAAGAAAGGGAAGAGACAGTTTAAAGGACATCAATGAGAAGAGTTGCATATGATGTTATATATTTGAAGTATATAATTACATAGTTAAATTATGAGGTCAGAAATGGAATTTGATACAAGCAGAAATGTTATGAAATTTTTTCTTTTGATTTTGCCATTTGACATCTTTTTAAAAAAGGTTAGTCATTGTCCAAGATACATTGGGAAATGAAAACTTGGACAGTAAACTCATGGTTTAAAAATAAAAAAAGGTATTTAAGTGTATATGTTATTTGGAAAAGAACCTGGAAAGACATGAAAAGAGAGATGATTGATTTTATTTTATCCTCTTTTTTGTATTTCTAACCATTTTAAAGTGCATATACATCTGTAGAAAGAAAGGTTTCAAAATAAAAGTTTTCTTAAAAAAGTCATCCAAGTTCAGAATTAAGTTGAAATATATATTTAGAATAAATTATAAAATTACCTAATTGTTGGCTTTTAAAAATAATAGAAACTGATTAAAAACATTCTTAAATATTTCCCTTTTAGATTTTTCTATGTGAGTGGAGAAGACAGTTGCTGCAAGTAGAAGTGACACAATATTTTTTTAGGATGTCTGAAGATGAAGAAAAAGTGAAATTACGGCGTCTTGAACCAGCTATCCAGAAATTCATTAAGATAGTAATCCCAACAGACCTGGAGAGGCTAAGAAAGCACCAGATAAATATTGAGAAGGTGGGTTTTTTTCATTTCCTACCACAAGAAACAGTTGCGAATTCTGATTTATATTTGTGCATTTCAGCTAAATTTAGAATATTAGATAAGAGGCTTTGGTAAAACATCCATCTCCTGTTGATTTAGTAACATTCATTTTTTCATCTGGGTTTTCGTTTTACAAATATACCTCATCTTATTCCTTTTTTAGGGAGGGATATAAGAATGGAAACTATACCTTTTAAGTTGTACATATTGACCTTTTAGGCAGTTAATAATTAAAATACAAATTGTTTGATAGTGCACCATAATGTGAAGGCAGTGAACTTTGGCTAATGGGCCTGCCTTAATTTCACCCCATGGCAAGCTTTTTGAACTTTGGTGTCTGTCAGTAACTCCTATCCTCTTCAGGTGCACATAGAGTAAAGAGGTCAGTCATTGTGTGATATGAGGGAATTTCCCAAATTGACTTCTTCCCTTTGAGGAAAGCCCCAAATTGAGAAATACCACCTAGAGGTCAGTTTAGGAAATAGATAGAGGGAAGAACTAGTCTCATGGATGGTGGTGAAGGTTGCATAGAACCTGGACTGGCCAGCGTCTGGTGGAATAGTTGTGGCATTCATGGGAACATCAGGTTTACTGAGTACTGAGCATTGACTTGGCAGATTATATTGTTTTATTTGCTGTAGGTCAGTAGGATTTGCTCCTTCAAAAAGACCTCCCCAGTATAAATTTTAAGCTGTGTGACCCTCCATTAATTTTTCACGGTGGGGTGGAAGTGGTCATTAAGCCTTTCAGTATAAACAGTATTTGTCACCCTCACCTGAGTACCTTATACAACTAAGAAGAGTGAGTGTCAGCTTTTTTTCCCCCCATAGATACCATCTGTTTTCCTAGTATTTAAGTCTTTCCAAAAAGTATAGAAAATAAGTACCAGGAATATTAAGATGAAAATTTCAATGCAAGTATGAAGCTATCTGGAATCCAAGATTGCTATTTTGTCATCTCTTAAGTTTTTGTTTATTCATAGACAATAAGTACTGTGACTTTTTAGGGTGGGAGAGTTTTCTGGTAAACTGGTTATTCTTGTCATGAGCAGAAACAAATTACAGGGCTCCATGCTTTGATTAATGAGGAAGCCTCGTTCTTTTAGCACTATAACAATATAGAAATCGAGTTGTTTACTTTAGTTGATCATATCTGGGTGGCAGGTTGGTAAGGTGTGTTTTAAAGTCCTGAGCTTATATCAAAGCGCTCAGTTACAAAGATAACTAGAATTTGGCAGATGAATTGATTCTGAAAGCTAGACATAGGTGGACTACGGTCTATTAAGATAATTTCTTTCCTTTATTGCCCAATATTACCTTTGAGGTTTGGCATGTCTTAGATTTCCCATTTCTTATACTTATTCTGTATAAAGTGCCTGCAGTCATACCCTCAGATCCTAGCCACATGTACCACCCAGTCAGTCATCAATGGAAAAGCCAGAACCCTGGGAACAAGGAAGGTGGGGATAGGAAAGGATTTATTATTGATTTGGTTAGTTGTGCCAAACTTCATAAGAAAATTATTCCAGAGTTATATTGATCTTTCTCTGCCATAACATTTTTCCTTTAGCATTTTGTGAAATTTTTACTTAATGTGAAATTTTTAGACAATGTCAGAATAGTTACAATTTACAATATAGGTGATGTCTGAAGCTAAGCAAACTCATGCTGATCTGTGTTTTATTCTGTATTCTTGATCATTATACTGTCTCTAGGATTTCTAGTTTTACTATGAAAGTGACTTTTTAGGTAGAAACATTTAAAAGCTGCCGTGTTCACTGTGGACAAAAGAGTTAAGAACTAGGTTTGGACTGCAGGTGTTTGACAGTGCCTCACTTTAAAAAAGGCATATTCTTCCTGGGGGAAGGGTGTAGAAAGATAAAATATTTATTATGTTAGCCATCAGTCATCCAATATGAATTTAAAAGAAGAAAGTCACACTGAGGGGAAATTGAAGGTAAGCCTTGGTGGAGTGATTCTGCAACATCCTTAAACAATGAGAGTAGTGTGCTGTGGACACCTGGGACTGTATTCCATAGGTCCTTCAGCATTACATTTTATTACACATGATAGACTTGAGTAGAATGCAGTGCTGAAATTTGAAGTGTTAGCATTCAGCTTTCTTGGCTAATGTAAGATAGGCTTAAGCATAGTTAATAGAAACAAGATCATATGCTTGGAACATGATTTTCTTTGTTTCATATTGTAGGGTTAGGAGAAAACTTACTGTGTAGCATGTACTGTGCTAGTATATGGTTAAAGTACAAGTGGCAGAAAACCCCAAAATAGTGTATTAAATCAGATAGACCTTTTTTGTTTTTGCTTTATTTTTAACCGCTCATAGTTACAGAGACACTCCGGGCTGCAGTGGCAGCTCAGCAGTCAATAAAGACCCAGGCTCTTTTTATCCTGCTCTCTGATCCTCAACTTGTTTCTATCTTGCATATAAAATAGCAGCTCCAACCTCAGCTATTACATCCACATTCTAGCTAAGATGAAATAACGAGAATCATATTTTTGCTATGTTCTTTTTTCTGTCACTTCTCTTTTTTCTCTTTTAAAGAGAATCTTCCTGTTCTTGTTTCATGGATGCAGTATCATAGCATCTCTCTGGTGGTTTTATTATTATTTTTTAAGTTTTTATCTGCTTCTTTGTTTTCCCTGAGTTTCTTTATTCTTTCTTCCCCTTTAAATTTATTTCTTGCTTTCTCTCCCCCCACCTTCCTCTTTTCTTCTTTGTGTCAGCCTGCAGTATTATGGGCATTGCTTGGCTAGCTGTTGATATTCAAGAGTGCTAATTGGAAGGTATTTGTGTGTGTAGCAGGAAGTAGGTGGGGTCTTGTTACCTGGAGGGGTGAGCAGGTGAAGGATCTGTTTTAATGGGGAACCACAAGATACTCTTCTGGAATGTGGTCTTCTGTGGTGATAGGGGCAGTGTAGTTGCTTGGGCCTGCAGAGAGCATTTGGTAGACTACCTCTTCCTTACATAAACTTTCAGCCAATCCTTCTGCCCCACCATACACATCCTCCTGACTGGCTGGTAGCTCTGGTTACTGAGTCTTTCTGGAGTGGTGGTGTGCCTGTTGGCTTGTCACTCTGCCTCTCCCACACCACTCAGCCCATCTGCAGCCTCATGGTGTAGCTTTCTCAGATCTTCTAAGTCCGTTGCAACATGTCTGTAATATTTGCAGCTTCTAAAATTTTGTTAAAATTTCTTGTCAACTGATACCTTCTATTGTATTTTTATGACTCTCATGAATGTATACCTTTTAAAGTTCTTTATTGCCATTTTAGTTGGGTTTTAGAAAAGAGCAGAGATAAATGCTTATGTTCAATCTTCCAGGCTTAATGAGAAGGGAAGTCATTAATTACAAGAAATAAATGTATGTCAGCTTTTCCTAAGTGTTGGTGTTTGCTGTTTCTTTCGTTGTTAGCACTGAAAAGTTCATAAAAAATTAGATTTCTAATCCTCAAGAAGTATACAGTCCAGTTAAGGAAATAAATTAGGTAATGTTCAGAGAATAATAGTGACATATAATTAAGTGTGAAATGAGTGGCATGGACTGTCCAGGTTAGGTATGAAGCACAAACTATATGGTACAAAATCAAACCTAATCAGTCTCATTGATTTGTTTTATATATATATATTATATATATATATATATATATATAAAACACTCACTCACTCACTTTGATCACTTCATGTATAAGAACCTTATAATAATACACTTCCAAGGTCTTTTATAGTATTAATGTCATATAATTTGCTTCTGTGTATGTTATTACCCAACAATACATTGTTGTTATTTTTGTTTTAAACAGAGTTTTCTTTCAAAGAGATTTTTAAAATAAAATAAAATAAAATCTTTTTTTTTTTTTTTTTTAAAGATTTTATTTTAGAGAGAGAGTCGGGGCAGAGGGAGAGGGAGAAAGTCTTAAGCAGACTGTGCACTCAGCGCGGAGCCTGAGGTGGGGCTCGATCCCATGACCCTGAGATCATGACCTGAGGCAAAATCAAGAGTCCCCATGCTTAACCAACTGAGCCACCCAGGCGTCCCCCATAAAACGTTTTATATGTACCATTTTCAGTGCTCTTCCTTCCTTTGTGTAGAGCCAGGTTTCTCTCTGGTATCATTTTTCCATCAGCCTGAAGGACTTTTTTTTTTTTTTTTAAGATTTATCTATTTAGAGAGAGAGAGAGAAGGAACTAGCGGGAGAGGGAGAGAGAGAGAAAATCTCAAGCAGACTCCTGAGGAGCCCATCAGGGGGCTTGATCTTATGACCTGAGGTCATGACCTGAGCTGAAATCAAGAGTTGGATGCTTAATTAACTGAGCCACCCAGGTGCCCTTACATGGGACATTTTCATGTTTCTGTCCTTTCACAGTATTTCTAGGTTGATTTTTTTTTTCTTTCGACGTATACTATACCAGTGATACACTTACCTCCTAACATATTAATTATTTGGATTTTTTATTTCAACCAAAAATAGTATGTGATGTTTGGTGTTGATGTTTATATTCTATATAAGTATTGTGCCGTAATGTTACCACATTTTGCTATGGTTCCTGTCAAATGAAGAATTCTTGGTTGAAACTCTGAAAGCTAAACATTGCCTTGGTAAAAACTGAAGCATGTATATTAAATGTTCATTCTCATTTTTGTGTACTTTCTAGTCTGCAGTGTCAATGTTACTTTTTCTCAAAGTCAGATTTTATTTTTAATACTTGACACTATCATTGACAAACTTTTAAAATTCTTCATAAATAATATCTCATGAACGCTCTTAATCTTTTTATTTTTCATTCGTTTACATTCTCATTATTTTTTTCATCTCCAAAGAATTTGCAAGACAGAGTACACTGTCTTTTTTCAGCAAAATAAATTTATTTGCTTTACCATTTGCCAGAATTTTGTATGTAATGTTTTTGAAAATTTCCTACTTATATTGTCGTTGGACAGTTAGCTGCCACTATTAAGTCAATAACTTTAGCTGGTATGTTTAAGTTTGGTTAGGTGAGTGGGGATTTTTGGGGTAACTAGAAGTAATAAGTTTAGTGATTAAAAAAAAACTACCTTTCCTCTCTTTTGTATAGTACCAAAGGTGCAGAATCTGGGATAAGTTGCATGAAGAGCATATCAATGCAGGACGTACAGTTCAGGTAAGGCTATTACATTGTTTCTAGTAAATCAATATGGAAAAGACAGTCTTAAGAAAATTTTGTTAAAATAACTACCCTTGTGGTTGGATCCTTTTATGCATATTTGTAACTATTTCTTTAATGGTGCATTTTTAGCAGGATTTACTGAATCAAATGTCATACATATTTTTAAGATTCTGATTCATATTACCAAAATTTCCTCCAGAAACAATGTATCAACTTACACTCAAAATCATCGCATTTTCCAAAAACCTTACCACCATTAGTATTACACATTCCTTAAAATTTTGCTGATTAGTAGTTAAAATAATGTTGCTTTGTTGTTTTAATCTGGAGTTTTTCTTTTTATTGCTTTGAATGGTAAAAGTTTTTTTCATATGTGCCTTGGATAGTAATATTTCTTTTGTAAATTTCCTGTTCATGTCCCCTGTATATATTCTGTTGTCTTTTGCAAGAGTTTTTAATATTTTAAGATACTGTTCTTCTGTCTATAATACTGTTACAGTAACATAGTGTTGCAAATATTTTTTGCAGCTATTGGCTTTTTAATAAATGTTAATTATTTTAAATTAATTTTAAAAAATCATGTATTTACATACTTAAAAGCCAAATAAAGTTAGAAGGGTTTACCTTACCCTTCTCCATCTCCAAGTCCTACTTGGAAGAAACTACTTTTAATCATTTTGGCCATTTTCCCTGGTATTTAGCTCTTTATTCCTTAATATCATGTGTAGACTGGTATTAATCAGGTTCGGGCATTATCTCTTCTTGCCGTAATAGGTGGAGATCTAGCTTTTTACTCTGCTTTTGTACTTCCTTTCCCCTTACACAATGACATATTGTAATTTTTGGTTAAATTATAAGTATTTCATTATTTTGATTATAAAGATAGTGTTTCCTTCTAAGCCAAATAGTGAAATAGTATAGTCTTTGCTTTTTATGATGTTAATAGTTGTCTCTTTTTTTTATTTCCTGGCTTTCTGTGTATTTGTAGTTAATTTTTTTCTAAATGCTCCACATCGCTGCTACATGCTGTCAGTAATAATTTTCATATGCTCTAATATACTACGTTCCATTCCTTATCCTGAAGACTCTGTCCTGTAGCCCTGTTCCCAGTCCCAGTCTGGACTTAGTTTGTTGCACAGCTGCTGTTCTGGGACTTCCTTCAGCTGCTCTTCTGTGTTGGGTCCCTGTTTTCTTGGATATCATGTCTTAGTCATTTTTGGTTTACTGCATTGCTTTGTTGGAGTACATCTTTTAGTAGCTCTCTAAATAAGGGTACCTTGGAGGTAAATTTTTATGTTGTTATGAGTCTGAAAAATACCCTTTTTCTCCCCTCTCGTGTGATTGCTAATTTCAGTAGGTACAGAATTCTAGTTGGAATTCTCTCAAATTTGAAGGTTCTCTAGTTTAGTGTTGCTCTTAATAAAGCTGATACCTGATTTCCCAATTGTTGTATGAGATCTTTTTTTTTTCCCTCTTTGGGAGCTTTTTGTAATCTGTTTAATCCCTGGTGTCCTCAAATTTGATCATGATGTGCTTTGTGTTGGACTCTTTCAATCTAAAAACTTATGTTCTCTATTAGTTCTGGGATATTTAATTATTTTTTAAAGACTTATTTATTTTAAAGAGTGTGCACTGGCAGGGGGAGGGGCAGAGGGAGGAAGAGAGAACGCAGACCCCCTGCTGAGTACAGAGCTCCACAGTGATCCCAGGATCTTGAGATCATGACCTGAGCAGAGATCAAGAGTCGGATGTTTAACCAACTGAGCTACCTGGTGGGAAATTTAAATTATTTGATAATTTATTCCTCTGCTTTTTTTTTTTTAATCTTTAATTGCAGGAGTCAGCAAACCATGGCATTTTCCTTGGAGGAACCTCCAAATATCAGTAGCTGGAGGTTAGTTCTGGTTTAGTTTTCTAGAGAAGAATCCTCATTCTCCTAGGGCAAGTAGACACTTATTTTTCAGTTATAGAAGCAGGCTAAATGAAGGCTGCTAGGCTTTCATTGTTCAGTACAGGTTTTCACATAAATCTCTTTTAGCCCTGTGCCTGGTGTTTCTGAATCTCTACAGTTTGTTTCTCCAAAGAGTGCATCTGTGGTCTTCTTGCATCTCAGAAAGGTTTCTATAGCTGCAGTGTAGTGAATAGATTGGGATAGAGTGAAATGAATGCAAGAGATTCTTTAGGAGAGATTACAGAGATAGTGGAGATGGAAAAAAAACAGATTGACATGAGGTCTGATAGAAATTTGGCTTACCTCTTTACATATGTATTTTACTGCTTGCTAACTAGGTTATAGACCTGAAGATCAGGGATTGTGTGTCTGCTATTTGTGTATTCCACAGTACCTGGTGTTCAGCAAGATTCAGTGTTTATTGAATGGTATTAAGCACTTAAATGTCAGTGAGATTATTATGACTAGGATTTCTTACCATCTTCACTGTTCAGTAGGTCAGTAAAAATCACTTATTGAGACAATGGTTATAGTCAGTGTTTTATTTACTGATTAAAGAATATATATATATTTACATTATTGATCTCCATCTGACACAAAAGATTTATGCGTGCCATTAAAACAGTGAGATTGAAACTGTTTTTAGATGTAGGTATTTGCTTAGTTTTATTCATACATGCTCTGAATTTTCTGTATAGGGTAGTTCTTTGCTAGTTTGTAAAACTTATTTTTGGACAATTTCATGAACAGTTATAATAGATTTTCTAGATTTCTCATTATTAGATATATATAATTAGAGCTATCATTTCACTTTCATTCTAGCATCTTTGTTGAAAAGCAGTTCTTAATTTAAATATAGTCTAATTTGTCAATCTTTTGTTTTATGGTCATGCTTTGGGTGTCTTATTCAAAGAATGCTCTCTATCCTAAGATCAAGAAGATACTTTCTTATATTTTCTATTGAATTTTTAAAATGTTTTGCTTTTAACATTTAAGTCTTTAATCCATCCGAAATTGATGATATAAAGTAGATACAAATAAAATTTCCTTTATTCCATTTGGAAAACCAGTTGTCTCTCACTATTAACTGATTTCTACAGTGCTGTTTACATATCACAATTCCATATATGTATGCATCTGTTTCTGGTCTTTCTGTTCCACTGGTCAGTTTGTCTATTTCTCCATCAAGTTCTGCACTATCTTAATTAAGATAGCCTTGTATAAGGCTAGATACCTGGTAGGACAGTGCTTCCATCTTACTTTTCCTTTTCAGGAGTGTTTTGGCTATACTTGGCCTTTTAGTCTTCCATATGAAATTTGGATCTGCCTGTCAAAGTCCATACACAATCTTGGGAATTTGGAAATTGCATTGCATTTATCCATGTATTTAGAGAAAATTGACGTGTTTATAATGTCCAGTTTTCCTACCTGTGAATATGGGATATTCTTGCACTTTTAATGTCTTTTTTAATATTCTGCATACCAATTGTGGTAGATTTTTAAAGATACCTGCAAGTATTTCTTCCTAGTTGGTATTCTACATTATGACCATAGAGTATGAGTCCCTTCCTGTTGAATCTGGGCTGAGGCAGAAATGATGCTGCCTGATTTCTGAAGCCAAGTCAGGTCAGATAGCTTCCACTGGTTCTCTGAGGGTGCTTGCTCTAGGGGAGCTTTGCCATCATGTGAAATGTCCAACTATCCTGAGACCCTTTTGTGGGAGATAGCTACAGCCACAACTGAGCTTTCAGGAACTTGCAGCCTTAGGTGCCAGCCACATGAGTGGGCTATGTCAGAACATTTAGTGCAGTTGAGCTTTCAGATGACTATAGCCTCAGTGGGTACCTGACTCAGCCACACAGGAGACCCCAAGTGATAATTGCTCAACTGAGGATGTCCTAACTTTATGGACTACAAAATCATTAGCAAAATCAAATGGTGATTTTAGGCCCTTAAGTTGTGGAGGAATTTGTTATGCAACAACAAATGACTGGAATACAGTGAATACAATTATTTTATTCATCTGTTGCATGTATCTGGTGTTAAGTACTTTATAGTTTTACAGGGTGTGTGTGTTTGGGGAAGGTGTTAAATGTTGTCTTTCTTTTAAATTATTCTTTCTATTTGGTGGTGTATATAGAAATACAATTAATTTTCATATGTAGATCTATGGCTGATTATCTTTAAATTCTCATTATTTTGAATAATTGGTCTAAATCCCTTTGGACTTTTTATTTATATATATTTTCTTAATAATATTTTTCTTCTCTTGTAAGATCACACATTTTTCCTGATTTCTTTCTAGTTTTGATTCTTACGTGTGCTTTTTTTTTTTTCTTTTCCCCAAGCTGGCTTTCTAGTTATTGGAAGAAACAGTTGGTTATAAACAAGCTTGTTCAAATTTATCTTTTTTTTTAAGATTTATTTATTTATTTTAGAAAGAGAGTGTGTGCGTGAATGGGGGGAGGGGCAGAGGGAGAGGGAGAAAGAGAATCCTCAAGTAGGCACCCTGCTGAGTGCAGAGCCTGATGTGGGGCTTAATCCCAGGACCCTGAGATCATGACCTGAGCCAAAATCAAGAGTTGGACGCTTAACCAACTGAGCCACCCAGGTGCCTCATTGTTCAAATTTATCTTTTAAAAAAAGATCTTAGGGGCACCTGGGTGGCTCAGTCGGTTAAGTGCCTGCCTTTGGCTCAGGTCATGATCTCAGGTCCTGGGATCAGGCCCCGTATCGGGCTCCCTGCGGGGGCCTCCTCTACCACTCTCCCCACTCATGTTCTCTCTCGCTTGCTCACTCTGCTCACTCACTCTCTCTCTGTCAAATAAATGACAACAGCTTCCTCTGCAAAAGAATTCTTAATTCTATTTATACATAATATTTTCTCTGAAAGTAAAATCTTATTCTTCTGTATTCCAGGATGATTATAAGGATTGTTAATCATGTGCAAAGTGCTTACATAGCCCTTGTCATATGGTAGGTATTCAGTAAATAAGAGGAATTGAAATAAGCTTGATTTGATCCTTTCACTTTAACTGCTAGATCAAGCTAAGCAAAAGTATTGGGTTTTTGTTAAACTGAAAACACATTGTAATTGCAACACTTTTTCCCATTTTGGTTGGCTTGTCATACCAAAGTACAAAATGTGTATTTTAAAAAGCTTAGTCTTTCCTGTTCCCCTCCCCAAGTACTTAACATATAATAATACTAGCTAATAATAGAGGATTCTGCAAAATATATCACAATTTTTGCTTTGAAGAAACTTACTAAGTGGGAATTCATAAAAGTTAAATAAAATATTTAAATAATAGTTTAAGGCTTTAGTAAAAGAAGTAAGTCAATATATGATCGTCAAATATATTATAGAGACCGGTAAGTGATAGAGTGCCAGCTGGCTAGATCTGGATAAGGGAAGTGTTATCCTTATTTTTTAGATAAAAGAAGGCTGAATAACAGAGAAAGTTAGTGTATTAACTGCACAAGGCCTCAATAAGTGGTAGTGGAGGAACCTAATCTGGAATTAATATTAACTTAGGTAGGTAGAAAGGGAGTACTGCACTATATATTAGATCCTCATTAGATACATGTTGAGTAAATGAGTGGAGACTTTTTTCTCCTTTGAGTTTTACTGCTTTTGGTAGTTCATGTAATATTTTTTAAGCCATATATATATCTTTTTGGTACCTTCTGATGTTGAAATAAGTGTAAAGTTGTTATACTACTATCAATACCTTAGTGTAGTTAGGTAATACAAGAATAGTCCAGATTTATTGTAATTAAGCAGTTATGACTCTGGAGCCTTTAATAATAAATGATATGTCTAGAATGTGTTTACTCTAGGTTGTTTAAATGTTTACCAGTGGACTTGTTCTCTGGGTTTGTAAGGAAATCAGGTTATTATGATACCAAATGTTTTTAGCTGTACAAAATTTGCTCACAAAATTACATGTTGTAAAAACACATTAGGAATCCTTAAATCAATATTTAACAAAAGCAAATATATGCATAGCCACTCTTTTAATCATTAAATACATAATTAGCCATTTTTCAGAATTTCAATTAACTCAGAATAATTACTTTCTACAATTACCAGTATAGATAAGTATATGTTTAAACATATCTTTTAAATCTTTAGACAGAAACTTCAGGATATTTCTGAAAAAAGGGGGAAAAGCCAAAACTAGTTATTAAATTTAGTTCTAGAACTAAAGAGAGCGATATGTCACCTTCATTTTACTGAAAGTTTGGCCATAGTTCGCACTTTACTACTTGCATACTACAAGCTTGATAATTACTGAGTTAGTATACTTTCTTCTTTTTAAACTTACTTCATTGACTGTAGACCCATTTATCTAACTTGCGGACATTACTGTAAATTTTCAAAACTTGGCCTATGAGCTTTTCTGACCTAATTATTAAAAGAGCAGAAACATTTGAATTTTTGCTAGTTCTAGATACTATTCTAGACCCTGGGGATATAGCTGTGAGCAAAACAAAATTCTTGTTGTCATTGAACATATATTCTGGGGATGGTGAGTGGATAAAGCAGAGACAGATAATTTTTTAATAAATAAATATATAATGGAGCCACTGGGTGGCTTAGTTGGTTAAGCATCTGCCTTCAGCTAAGGTCATGATCCCAGAGTCCTGGGATTGAACCCCACGTCAGCTCCCTGCACAGCGGGGAGCCTGCTTCTCCCTCTCTCTCTGCTGCACCCCCTGCTTGTACTCTCTCTGTGTCAAATAAATAAATAAATCTTTTAAATATATATAATATTTAGATGGTTAGAAGTGCCACGAAGTAAAAGTAAAGCAGGTTAAAGGGAACAAAAAAATCACAGAAGGTGATGAATGTTCTTTTTTTTTTTTTAAAAAAAGATTTTTATTTATTTGAGAGAGAGAGAATGAGAGAGAGAGAACACATGAGAGGGGACAGGGTCAGAGGGCGAAGCAGACTCCCTGCTGAGCAGGGAGCCCGATGCGGGACTCGATCCAGGGACTCCAGGATCATGACCTGAGCCGAAGGCAGTCGCTTAACCAACTGAGCCACCCAGGCGCCCAGTGATGAATGTTCTTATATACATGGTGGTTGTGAAAGGTTTCTTTCGTTCTTTTTTTTTTTTTTTAAGATTTTATTTATTTGACAGAGAGAAAGACAGCGAGAGAGGGAACACAAGCAGGGGGCATGGGAGAGGGAGAAGCAGACTCTCCGCGGAGCAGGGAGCCCGATGCGGGGCTCGATCCCAGGACCCTGGGATCATGACCTGAGCCGAAGGCAGACGCTTAACAACTGCGCCATCGAGGCGCCTGGTTGTGAAAAGTTTCTGATGACATTTGAACAGAGACTTCAAGGAAGTTAAGGCATAAACCTTGGGTACTAGGGAATCAAGTGGGAAGACTGAGGTAAGAGGATGCAGTGGCATATTCAAGAGGGTAGTAAGGAGGTCAATGTGGCTGATGTGAGCAAGGAGAAGAATATAGGAGATGAGGTAAGGAGATTGCCTGGGTCTGGTGATGGAAAACCTGGCAGGATGTGGTAATTTGAAGTTGGGTAGAGAGTCTTTGGAAGGACCTGAGTGGATGATGACCTGATATGACTTTAAAAGATCACCTTGACTATTATGAAAGGACAAGTTCTAAGGGAGCAAGGATGGGAATAAGATTACCATTTAGGTAGCTAATGTAAGAATCAGGATACTATGGGTTTACTTTTTAAAGATTTTTTTTTATTTTTATTTTAGAGTGTGCTTGAGCGGGGGGGAGGGGCAGAGAGAGGGACAAGCAGACTCTGCACTAAGCTCCGATTGGGGCACCATCTCACGACCCTGAGATCATAACCTGAGCTGAAATCAAGAGTTGGCCACTCAACTGACCGAGCTACCCAGGCGCACCTGGGTTTACCTTTTAGAAAAATGCAGATACACACATGTATAGACAATTTTGTGTAGAATGTCAGGGACCTACTATGTTAGATTTTTACCTACTCTTTTTGTAGCCCTGGTAAATGGTTCTGAACTTAACAGCTTGACAGAGGAATAAGGAACTACCCTGACATCAGCCTAACTGATGAAGTAACTTTTTGACAAATTATACACACACACTTTAAACATACCAAATATGGAAAATAGTAAAAATAATGTAACACTTATGTTCTTATCACCCAACTTGGTTAAATATTGATATTTTGTCACAATTTCTTCCTTTTTAAAAAATTTTATTATTATAATTATTATTTCTTAGAGGAGGGAGGGGCGGGGGGGGTCTTAAGACTCTGCGCTCAGCACAGAGCCTGATGTGGGGCTCTATCTCACAACCCTGAGATCACGACCTGAGCCGAAATCAAGAGTCTGACGCTTAACTGACTGAGCCACCCAGGCACTCCTTCCCTTTTTTTTTTCTTTTTTTAAGAAAACTTTACAAATACCACTGAAATCCCTTGTGTACCTTTTCTTGATTCCGTTTACCTTGTTCCTAAGAAAATCTTTTCTCCTGATTTATTTATCATTTCTTTTTAAAACATGTTTTTTATTATTATTGTTTTTAAGTAAGCTCTGCTTCCAATGTGAGACCCGAACTTACAACTCTGGGATCAAGAGTTGCACACTCTACTGGCTGAGCCAGCCAGGCACGAAGTATTTATCATTTCTGTGCATTTAACTATTCATAAATAATAAATGATACTGTGTTGCATTTTTCTTTCTGCTTTTTTTCCCCAAACAACTTTCTTGAGGTGTAATTGATATACAATAAAGTACACAATTTGATAACTTTTGACATGTGTATACCATGAGACCATCACTATAATCAAGATAATTAATATATCCATCACTCCAAAAAGTTCCTTCATACCCCATTGTAACTCTCTTCTGGATTCTCCCGCCCACATCCCTGTTCACCCCTTCCCACTCTCTTGTACAGTAGTTTGGATTTCCTAGAATTTTATATAAATAGAATCATGAAATAAGCACTTCTTTTGTCTGGCTTCTTTCACTCTACATAAATATTTTGGGGTTCATTCATGTTACAATGTGTATCAGTATTTCATTCCTTTTCATTGTTGAGTAGGTATTCTATTGTATGACTATACCACAGCTTGTTCATCTGTTCATCTGTGATGGACATTTGGGTTGTTTCCAGTTTGGGGCTGTTAAAAATAAAGCTGCTATGAACATTTGAGTAAAGGACTTTGTATGGACAAAGGATTTCATTTCTCTTGGATAAATACTTATGAATGGAATGGCAGGATCATATAGTTGTTATTCTTTAATTATTTAAGAAACTGCCAAGCTGTTTCATGAAATGGTTGTACCATTTTATATTCCCACCAGTCAACACTTGATATGGTTAGTCTGTTTTTTTTTTTCTTTTTTTTAAAGATTTTATATATTTGAGAGAGAGAGTGAGCAAGAGAGCACAAATGGTGGGGAGGGGCAGAGGGACAGGTAGAGGGAGAAACAGACTCCCTGCTGAGCAGGGAGCCCAACTTGGGGCTCGATGCCAGGACCCTGAGATCATGACCTGAGTTGAAGTCAGATGCTTAACCAATTGAGCCACCCAGGCGCCCCAGTGTGGTTAGTCGTATTAATTTTATCTATTCTAGTGGTATCTCACTGTGATTTTAATTTTTGATTAATGATATTTCTGTTTTATTTTGAATTGAGTATTTTTTATTCTATTGTATCCCCTTGTCTTGCTAGCTGTAACTTTTTGTTTTGTTATTTTAGTGGTCACCTTAGGGTTTATAGTATACATCTAATTACAGCTTATCTTTAAGTGATACATTACTTCACATGTTTAAGAACGTAAAATATACTTCTATTTCTCCTCTCGCAGTCTTTTTTTTTTTTTTTTTTAAAGAATTTTTTTTTTTTTTTTTTTAAAGATTTTATTTATTTATTTGAGAGAGAGAATGAGACAGAGAGAGAGAGCATGAGATGGGGGAGGGTCAGAGGGAGAAGCAGACTCCCTGCCGAGCAGGGAGCCCGATGCGGGACTCGATCCCGGGACTCCAGGATCATGACCTGAGCCGAAGGCAGTCGCTTAACCAACTGAGCCACCCAGGCACCCTCTCCTCTCGCAGTCTTTATGCTATTGTTTTATGTTTTACGTATACATATGTTATATACTTCTTAATGTTTAAACTCTAAATTATCTTTTTCAAGTGATATAGATATTAGCGGGAAAAAAATCTTACATATTTTGTCATTTCCATTTCTGGTGTGCTTAATGCCTTTGTGTAAATCCATATTTCCATCTGGCATAGTTTTCCTTTTTTTTTTTTTTTAAAGATTTTATTTACTTATTTGACAGAGAGAGACATAGTGAGAGCAGAAACACAAGCAGGGGGAGTAGGAGAGGGAGAAGCAGGCTTCCCGCGGAGCGGGGAGCCCGATGTGGGACTCGATCCCAGGACCTTGGGATCATGACCTGAACCGAAGGCAGACGCTTAGCGACTGAGCCACCCAGGCGCCCTGGCATAGTTTTCCTTTTGCCTGAAAGATTTCTTTTAACATTTTTTGGAGCACAGTTAATGCTGGTGATAAATTCTTTCATCTTTTGTATATCTGAAAAGCCTTTATTTGGCCTTTGTTTTTAAAAGGAATTTTGCTATATATAGAATTCTACATTGACTTTTTTCTTCCAAGGTGTTTTCAACTTTTTTCCACTTGCATTTTTTTCCAGTGAGAAATCTGTTTCATTCTTATCTTTATTCTCAGTGTGTAATATGTCTTTATTCTCTGGCTGTTTTTATGATTTCCCTTTTTCATTGACTTTGAGTACTTTGATTATGATGAACCTTGGTGGCATTTTCTTCACATTTCTTGTGCTTTCAATTTGTAGAACATCTCAGATCTCTAGGTTTATAGTTTCTATCAGATTTGAAAATTTTTGGCCATTATTACTTTGAATATTTTTCTGTCCCTTCCCATCTCTCCTCTTCTTCAGAGACTCCAATTACATGTATGTTAGACTGCTTGAAGTTATCTTACAACTCACTGATGCACTTTTAAATTTTTTGGATTCTTCCTTCTCTTTGTGTTTAATTTTGGATAGTTTTATTTCTAAGCCTTCATGTTTACTGGTCTTAGCAACATCCAATCTGCTGTTAATATATTCAAGGCATTTTTCATCATACATATTGTAGTTTTCAGTTCTAGAACTTTGATTTGGGTGCCTCTCTCTCTCTGTCTCTTTCTTTTTATTAACTAGACTCTACACCCAACATGGGGCTTGATCTCAGGACCCTGAGATCAAGAGTCACATGCTCTACCAGCTGAGCCACCCAGGTGCCCTGATTTGGGTCTCTTTATATCTTCCATGTCTCTACTTAACTTTTTAAACATATCTGTGTCAATTCTGGGTCAGTTTCAATCAAGTGGTTATTCTCCTTATTATGGGTCATATTTTCCTATTTCTTTGTATGTCTGGTGATCTTTGATTGGGAAGCCTTTGCCTGGCTGAGTGCTAGATTTTTTGGGGGGGGCGGGTAGTGCTAGGTATTTTCATGTTCCTATAAATCTTCTTGAGCTTCATTCTGGAATATAGTTAAGATACTTGGAAACAATTTGATTCTTTCGGGTCTTTTATGATTTTTTAGGCTTGATTGGAGCAATCCCCAGTATTGCAATAAAACCTTTCTGAGTGTTCTACCCAGTGCCCTGGGAATTAACTAGTTTTTAGCTGGTGGTCAGACACTGTTTAAAGGTTTGAGTGACTACTAAGCATTGTTCCTCTAATCTTTTGGGATGATTTTTTTTCTTCCAGCCTCAGATAGTTTTCTCACATGCATGTTCTGGTCAGTTCTCTGCTAAATACTTGAAGGTTATCCCTCTGCATATCTGGAGGGTTCTCTTTCTGTGCAGCTTTCTCCTCTCCAGTGCTTCAGTACTCTCTTCTGCAAACTCTGCAGAAGCAGAGGTCTGTCTATTAATATGTTTTGAAACTGCAAGTGGAGTAAGTTTAACAGTTTTCTTCTCTGGGATAAGAAAACATTAGAGTTAAGATAGATTTGGTGATTGAATTTTGAAAGTAAGTGGAAAAGCTGGAAATTGTTACTACTGTAATAATTTACTGCAGAATATTAACTTAGTTTTTATAAAAGAAACTTGATCAGCCTAGTCTCCATAATAGTGGTGATACAGAACTTGTTGAGAACACAAATTTCTGACACTCACCTTAGAGATTCTGAGAGAGTAGATTTCAGACCTCATTTAGAAAGATACTGCTCCTGGGGCAGGGCCTGGGTAGTTCAGTCGGTTAACCGTCTGGACTCGATTTTGGCTCAGGCTGTGATCTCAGAGTTGTGTGATCCAGCCTGGAGTTGGGCTCTGCACTCAGTGCTCAGTGCAGTCTGCTTGAGATTCTCTCCCTTTCCCTCTTCCTCTGCCCCTCCCTGCACTCCTGCGCACATACTCTCTCTCAAATAAATAAAATCTTTAAAAAAAAAAAAAAAATGGAAAGCCACTGCTCTACAGTCTATCCCAGTTCTATAAGCAATGAAAATAAATAAAATCAGCCTTGGAACTTGTAGGAGTGAAACGTGACTTTCATAATTTTAACACAAGAAATGTAGAACAGTTGAGCTATGTATTTTTAATTTTTTTAATTTTTAATTTTTTAAGAGAATTTAAAAGGGAGAAACAGAAGAGAGAGATGATGAGGATGGGAAAAGGGAAATGTGAGGATAGTAGACAGAAGTTAGGAAAACAGGGGGCAGAACAAGATGGTGGAGGAGTAGGAGACCTGGATTTCGTCTGGTCCCAGGAATTCAGCTGGATAGGGATCAGACCATTCTGAACACCTACGAACTCAACAGGAGATCGAAGAAAAGAATAGCAACAACTCTCTGAACAGAAAAGCGAACACTTTCTGGAAGGTAGGACGTGCGGAGAAGTGAATCCGAGGCGATATTCGGGAGGATAGACAGCGGGGGAGGGGCCCTCCATCCGCCACTTCTGGCAAGTGACAGAACAGTGGAGCACAAAATTGGAACTTTTAGAAGTCGGCTCCGCTGAGGGACGTCGCTCCAGTGGCTAAGTGCGCGGTGGAACCCTCGCAGGACAGTGTGGTCTCAGGACCCTCAGGGTCACAGAAAGACCGGGGGTGCCTGAGTGTGGCAGAGCTCCCAGGTATCGGAGTGGGGAAGCCAGCTGCAGAGACGGAGCCGAGGAGTGGGCTGTCAGCTTGGGGTTGCCATAAACTGTGATCCGCGGCACAGTCGGGCCACTGCTCCTCCAGCAGGCACCCAACAAGCGGCAGATCCGGGGAGACTCCCCTTCCTCCCCTGGGAGGAGCAGCGCGGGAGTGCACCACAGGGATCTGCTGGGTTTGGAGACTCCACATGGGGCCAGGTGCCAGAGATAGAAACGCTAGGTCACAGGCCCGGTGAGCACGGAGTGAGGCCGGAGACCGGGGAGACGGGAGTGACTGACTGCTTTTCTCTGGGGGAGCACTGAGGAGCGGGGCCCCGAGTTCTTGGCTCCTCTGGGGTGGAGATTGGGAGGCCGCCATTTTCATTCTCATCCTCCAAAGCTGCACCAAAAGCTTGCAGGGAACAAAAGCTCCTGAGAGCAAACTCAAGCAGATTACTTAGCCCGACCCGGCAAGGGCAGAACAATTCCGCCTCCGGCAAAGACATTTAGGAACCACGGCAACAGGCCCCTCCCCCAGAAGATCAGCAAGAACAGCCAGCCAAGACCAAGTTTACCGATCAGTGAGAACGGCAGAACTCCAGAGCTAGGGGAATACTGCACATAGAATCCATGGTTTTTTTACCATGATTCTTTAGTCTTTCAAAGTTAATTTTTTTTTTAGCTGTCTTTTTTTTTTTTTTGAATTTTTTTTCCCTTTTTCAACCAACATCTTATCAATCCCTTTTTTTTTTTTTAAAGATTTTATTTATTTGACAGAGAGAAACACAGTGAGAGAGGGAACACAAGCAGGGGGAGTGGGAGAGGGAGAAGCAGGCTTCCCGCCGAGCTGGGAGCCCGATGCGGGGCTCGATCCCAGGACCCTAGGATCATGACCTGAGCCGAAGGCAGACGCTTAACAACTGAGCCACCCAGGCGCCCCAATCCCTTTTTTAAAAAACATTTTTATTTTTCATTTTTAGAGTCATATTCTATGCCTTCATAGTAGTTACCCTTATTTTTGGCATATATATATAAGTTGTTCTCTCTTTAAAATTTTGAGATACAGTTTCTTCTAACAGATCAAAATATACCCTAAATCTCTAGTGTATGGCTTTGTTCTAGTCTCCTGCCTGATCACATTCTCTCCCTGTTTTTTTCCCTTTTTTTTTTTAAATCCTCTCCTTTCTTTTTTCAAACAACTTACCTTACCAATTCCTTTTATAAAATATTTTATAATTTTCATCTTTACAGTCATATTCCATCCCTTCATCGTATCAACCCTTATTTTTGTACCTATATAAGTTTTTCTTTCTTTAAAATTTTGGGAGGCACTTTCTTCTAACAGACCAAAATACACCCAAAATCTAGTGTGTGGCACTGATCTATGCACCAGCCTGATCATATTTGATCATACTCTGTTTTTTTTTGTTTTGTTCTGTTTTTGTTTCTTTTTTTCTTTTTCTTTTTTCTTTCCTTCCCTTTCTTTTCCCCTGGTTTCAGGTCTTTTCTGATTTGTTTAGAGTATATTTTCTGGGGACGTTGTTACCCTGTTAGCATTTTGTTCTCTTATTCATCTCTTCTCCTCTGGACAAAATGACAAGATGGAAAAAATCACCTCAACAAAAAGAACAAGAGGTAGTACCGACTGCCAGGGACCTACTCAATATGGACATTAGTACGATGTCGGACCTAGAGTTCAGAATCATAATTTTAAAGATACTAGCTAGGCTTGAAGAAAGCATGGAAGTTATTAGAGAAACCCTTTCTGGAGAAATAAAAGAACTAAAATCTAACCAAGTTGAAATCAAAAGGCTATTAATGAGGTGCAATAAAAAATGGCGCTAACTGCTATGATAAATGAGGCAGAAGAGAGAATCAGTGATATAGAAGACCAAATGGTGGAAAATAAAGAAGCTGAGAAAAAGATAACTACTGGATCACGAGGGCAGAATTCGAGAGATAAGCGATACCATAAGACGAAACAACATTAGAATAATTGGGATCCCAGAAGAAGAAGAAAGAGAGAGAGGGGCAGAAGGTATACTGGAGCAAATTATAGCAGAGAACTTCCCTAATTTGGGGAAGGAAACAGGCATCAAAATCCAGGAGGCACAGAGAACCCCTCTCAAAATCAATAAAAATAGGTCAACACCCGACATCTAATAGTATAACTTACGAGTCTCAGAGACAAAGAGAAAATCCTGAAAGCAGCTCTGGAGAAGAGATCTGTAACCTACAATGGTAGAAACATTAGACTGGCAACAGACCTATCCACAGAGACCTGGCAGGCCAGAAAGGACTGGCATGATATATTCAGAGCACTAAACGAGAAAAATACGCAGCCAAGAATACTGTATCCAGCTAGGCATTCATTAAAAATAGAAGGAGAGAGAAAAAGCTCCCAGGACAAACAAAAACTAAAGGAATTTGCAAACACGAAACCAGCCCTACAAGAAATCTTGAAAGGGGTCCTCTAAGCAAAGAGAGAGCCTAAAAGCAACATAGACCAGAAAGGAACACAGACAATATACAGTAACAGTCACTTTACAGGCAATACAATGGCACTAAATTCATATCTTTCAATAGTTACCCTGAATGTAAATGGGCTAAATGCCGCCATCAAAAGACACAGGCTATCAGATTGGATTAAAAAACAAGACCCATCGATATGCTGTCTGCAGGAGACTCATTTTAGACCCAAAGACACCTCCAGATTGAAAGTGAGGGGGTGGAAAACCATTTACCATGCTAATGGACACCAAAAGAAGGCTGGGGTAGCAATCCTTATATCAGACAAATTAGATTTTAAACCAAAGACTGTAATAAGAGATGAGGAAGGACACACTATATCCTACTTAAAGGGTCTATCCAACAAGAAGATCTAACAATTGTAAATATCTATGCCCCTAACATGGGAGCAGCCAATTATATAAGGCAATTAAAAACAAAAGCAAAGAAACACATTGACAACAATACAGTAATAGTGGGGGACTTTAACACCCCCCTCACTGAAATGGACAGATCATCTAAGCAAAAGATCAACAAGAAAATAAAGACTTTAAATGACACACTGGACCAAATGGACTTCACAGATATATTCAGAACATTCCATCCCAAAGCAACGGAATACACATTCTTCTCTAGTGCCCATGGAACATTCTCCAGAATCGATCACATCCTAGGTCACAAATCAGGTCTCAACCAGTGCCAAAACACTGGGATTATTCCCTGCATATTTTCAGACCACAGTGCTTTGAAACTAGAACTCAATCACAAGAGGAAAGTCAGAAAGAACTCAAATACATGGAGGCTAAAGAGCATCCTACTAAAGAATGAATGGGTCAACCAGGAAATTAAAGAAGAATTTAAAAAATTCATGGAAACCAATGAAAATGAAAACACAACTGATCAAAATCTTTGGGATGCAGCAAAGGCAGTCCTAAGAGGAAAGTATATAGCAATACAAGCCTTTCTCAAGAAACAAGAAAGGTCTCAAATACACAACCTAACCCTACACCTAAAGGAGCTGGAGAAAGAACAGCAAATAAAGCCTAAACCCAGCAGGAGAAGAGAAATAATAAAGATCAGAGCAGAAATCAATGAAATGGAAACCAAAAGAACAGTAGAATAGATCAACGAAACTAGGCGCTGGTTCTTTGAAAGAATTAGTAAGATTGATAAACCCCTGGCCAGACTTAATCAAAAAGAAAAGAGAAATGACCCAAATCAACAAAATCATGAATGAAAGAGGAGCGATCACAACCAACACCAAAGAAATACAAACAATTACAAGAACGTATTATGAGCAATTCTATGCCAGCAAATTAGATAACCTGGAAGAAATGGATGCATTCCTAGAGATGTATCAACTACCAAAACTGAACCAGGAAGAAATAGAACACCTGAACAGACCTATAACCACTAAGGAAATGGAAGCAGTCATCAAAAATCTCCCAAAACACAAAAGCCCAGGGCCAGATGGCTTCCCAGGGGAATTCTACCAAACATTTCAAGAAGAATTAATACCTATTCTTCTGAAACTGTTCCAAAAAATAGAAATGCAAGGAAAACTTCAAACTCGTTTTATGAGGCCACCATTACCTTGATCCCCAAACCAGACAAAGACCCCATCAAAAAGGAGAATTACAGACCAATATCCCTGATGAACACGGATGCAAAAATTCTCACCAAAATACTAGCCAATAGGATCCAACAGTACATTAAAAGGATTATTCACCACGACCGAGTGGGATTTAATCCTGGGCTGCAAGGTTGGCTCAACATCCGCAAATCAACGTGATACAATACATTAACAAAAGAAAGAACAAGAATCATATGAACTTCTCAATAGATGCAGAAAAAGCATTTGACAAAGTACAGCATCCTTTCTTGATCAAAACTCTTCAGAGTATAGGCATAGAGGGTACATACCTCAATATCATAAAAGCCATCTATGAAAAACCTACAGTGAATATCATTCTCAATGGGGAAAAACTGAGAGCTTTCCCCCTAAGTTCAGGAATGCAGCAGGGATGTCCACTCTCACCACTGCTATTCAACATAGTATTAGAAGTCCTAGCCATAGCAATCAGACAACAAAAAGAAATAAAAGGCATCCGAATCGGCAAAGAAGAAGTCAAACTCTGTTTGCAGATGATATGATACTTTATGTGGAAAACCCAAAAGACTCCACCCCAAAACTGCTAGAACTCATACAGGAATTCAGTCAAGTGGCAGGATATAAAATCAATGCACAGAAATCAGTGGCATTCGTATACACCAACAACAAGACAGAAGAAAGAGAAATTAAGGAGTCGATCCCATTTACAATTGCACCCAAAACCATAAGATGCCTAGGAATAAATCTAACCAAAGAGGCAAAGGATCTGTACTCAGAAAACTATAAAATACTCATGAAAGAAATTGAGGAAGACACAAAGAAATGGAAAAACGTCCCATGCTCATGGATTGGAAGAACAAATATTATGAAGATGTCC
The DNA here is from genome assembly GCF_964656455.1 of Halichoerus grypus. Classification (NCBI taxonomy): domain Eukaryota; kingdom Metazoa; phylum Chordata; class Mammalia; order Carnivora; family Phocidae; genus Halichoerus; species Halichoerus grypus. Next base: position 63,442,698 of record NC_135725.1, read on the forward strand.
CTGCTACCTAGAGCAATCTACACATTCAATGCAATCCCCATCAAAATACCATCCACTTTTTTCAAAGAAATGGAACAAATAGTCCTAAAATTTGTATGGAACCAGAAAAGACCCCGAATAGCCAGAGGAATATTGAAAAAGAAAAGCAAGGTGGCGGCATCACAATTCCGGACTTCCAGCTCTATTACAAAGCTGTCATCATCAAAACAGTATGGTACTGGCACAAAAACACATGGATCAATGGAACAGAAGAGAGAGCCCAGAAATGGACCCTGAACTCTATGGTCAACTAATCTTTGACAAAGCAGGAAAGAATGTCCAATGGAAAAAAGACAGTCTCTTCAACAAATGGTGTTGGGAAAATTGGACAGCAGAAGAATGAAACTGGACCATATTTCCTTACACCACACACAAAAATAGACTCAAAATGCTTGAAAGACCTCAATGTGAGACAGGAGTCCATCAAAATCCTAAAGGAGAACACAGGCAGCAGCTTCTTCGACCTCAGCTGCAGCAACTTCTTCCTAGAAACATCGCGAAAGGCAAGGGAAGCAAGGGCAAAAACGAACTATTGGACTTCATCAAGATAAAAAGCTTTTGCACAACAAAAGAAACAGTCAACAAAACCAAAAGACAACCGGGAGAAGATATTTGCAAATGACATATCAGATAAAGGGCTAGTATCCAAAATCTATAAAGAACTTATCAAACTCAACACCCAAAGAACAAATGATCCAATCAAGAAATGGGCAGAAGACATGAACAGACATTTTTCCAAAGAAGACATCCAAATGGCCAACAGACACATGAAAAAGTGCTCAACATCGCTCGGCATCAAGGAAATCCAAATCAAAACCTCAATGAGATACCACCTCACACCAGTCAGAATGGCTAAAATTAACAAGTCAGGAAATGACAGATGTTGGCGGGGATGCGGAGAAAGGGGAACCCTCCTACACTGTTGGAGGGAATGTAAGCTGGTGCAGCCAGTCTGGAAAACAGTGTGGAGGTTCCTCAAAAAGTTGAAAATAGAGCTACCATATGATCCAGCAATTGCACTACTGGGTATTTACCCCAAAGATACAAAAGTAGGGATCCGAAAGGGTATGTGCACCCCGATGTTTATAGCAGCAATGTCCACAATAGCCAAACTGTGGAAAGAGCCAAGATGTCCATCGACAGATGAATGGATAAAGAAGAGGTGGTATATATATATACAATGGAATATTATGCAGCCATCAAAAGGAATGAGATCTTGCCATTTGCAATGATGTGGATGGAACTGGAGGGTGTTATGCTGAGCGAAATAAGTCAAACAGAGAAAGACATGTATCATATGACCTCACTGACACGAGGAATTCTTAATCTCAGGAAACAAACTGAGGGTTGCTGGAGTGGTGGGGTGGGAGGGATGGGGTGGCTGGGTGATAGACATTGGGGAGGGTATATGCTATGCTGAGCGCTGTGAATTGTGCAAGACTGTTGAATCACAGATCTGTACCTCTGAAACAAATAATGCAATATATGTTAAGAAAAAAAAAAAGAAGGTAGCAGGAGGGGAAGAATGAAGGGGGGGAAATCAGAGCGGGGAGATGAACCATGAGAGACGATGGACTCTGAACAACAAACTGAGCGTTCTAGAGGGGAGGGGGTGGGGGGATCGGTTAGCCTGGTGATGGGTATTAAAGAGGGCACGTTCTGCATGGAGCACTGGGTGTTATGCACAAACAATGAATCATGGAACACTACATCAAAAACTAATGATGTAAATTTAAAAAAAAAAAAGGAGAACAGAAGATCAGAGAGAGTCAAGGCCAGGTAGGGAATGGAAGAGAAGATAGAATATATTCCAAAAATGAATGCTATTGGAAGATAAATTATTTTAGATTATTCTGAGCTTCAAATGAATTTAAATTTAAATTTTGCCTTGAAATATTTATGAGCTGATTAATCAGGATTTAGGGTTTTTGACCTCTACTCTGATTGGCATAAGTACTCTAGAACCTCAGGGAGGAAATTAAATCTAAGGTACCATTTATTGTAAGACATGCCATTGTTTAGTGTACCTCTAAGAAAGAAAAGTGCTGCCAGTTAAGAGTTGCGTATTGCTTTTTTTTTTAACATCTATTTTAAGATACATTCCAATTTTAAAGATGTTAGAATGTGGGAAAGATACTGTGTCCTAAAATTGATAAAATAGAGTATTTAGAAAACTTCTACTCTTGTACTCCACCTGTCTTTCCCCAGTTTGGCCTATTTAATATCTTCTGTTTTCCTAATATTCTTTAGGGACAGCTCAGATCTCACGTCCTTCATGAAGGCTATCTAGATTATCACAGTAAGATATTTCAAGTTTCCTTTGAGTATGTTTCTTATGCCCCTTTGAATTTTGAATATTTCTCCTTAATAGAGAATTAAAAACAATATAGAAGTTCGGTAGTTCTGCTTTCCCTGCCTCATCTGTTAACATTATACGATCTGCCCCAAGCAGTAGACCTAATCCTCCTTTCTTGTTCTTGCTCTACATGTATTTTTTAAATCCTTTTTATTGTTCTTAACATTTTTCTTCAGCCTCCGCTCATTCTGGGCTCCTACTTTACGTACATGAGTCTCCTTGTTTCACAGCACTCTTTTGTATTCATCCTTGTTCACTTGCATTTCTTTTTTTTTTTTTAAACAAATCTCTTAAAATTCTGAACTTATCATAGCACGCCTTACACAACCATATTGGACTCTTCAGATGCCACTTTCTTTTCTTATCAGATTAATTTTTTTGTTTATAGTGTCAGAATGTCACCTTTTAGAAACTATCTTTCTCTTTCAAAAAAGATCTTCCTATCACAGTATAATTTCTATGGCATCACACAGGCATCACACAGCTATTTTCTCCAGAAAAACTTGATTCTTTTCCCTAAAGTATTAGTGTTTCCATGATTCCTTATTTATTTATTTATTCATTTTGGTGGCGGGGGGGTGGGCAGCAGAACAAAGTTTATTGAGTGATAGAGTGATAGTACAAAGCTCCCGAAGATGGAAGGGACCCGAGGGGGTTGCCCTCCATTATTCCTTTTTTGACTATTAAGAACTCCAAGATGTCATGGTTGCTTTTTCTCATGGGTTTCATTTCCATTTCACTATTTTATGCTTATATGTCAGAATTAATTCCAAAAACAGGTTCCTTTCAATATTTCTTCCAGCTAATGAAAGATGAAATGTTTTGTATGCTTAGTGACATATATTATGCATTCCTAGGGAACAAATCTAGTTGCGTTCTTGCATTCAGAGAGGAGATCTCTGTTGTTGTTGGACTACTGTTTTGCCACTTTGTGGAAAATATTAAGAAAGCATTCATTCATTTATCATGTTTACTGAATCAAACCATGTATCAGGGATCAAATATAGCCTTGAAGACACAATGGTAAAGAAATCAGGCATAGTCTCTGTCCCTACAAAGTTCACAATTTAGTCAAATGAATGAATCAATGTCTTTTATCCAACAAGGTGGTAGGTAATATACTTCCACAACGAGATTGATACTCATTTTTACCCCTACCCAATGCCTTCACACTTGTTTCTGTCTTAGCTTAATTGACCATACAGGTTAATATAATATTTCTTCTCTAAAAATGTTATTAAAACTTTTTACTGTGAAATATAACATTATGTGCTATAAATGCATACAATATAAATATACACCTAAACAAATTATTATACTGGGAACACTCTTGTAACTACTACTTGGATCAAGAAATAGAAAATTGCCAGCATCCTAGAAATGCTTTATTGCCTCTTCCCTATAACAACCAACTTTCTGCCACAGAAAGTAGTAACTATCTTGATTTATATGGTAATTGCTTCTTAGTATTTCTGTATAGTTTTACCACCAAAATGTATCATTAAGCTATAGATTAATTTAGTCTGTTTTTTAACATTATATAAATTGAAATAAACAGAATATATCCTTTGTGTCTGGCTTGAGATTTATCTGTGTTGTTGCCTATAGCAGTATTGATTCGTTTTCATTACTGTATATAGTCCATTGTATGAGTTTACCATAGTGTATGGTAAACATATACTATGATATATTGATTGTCATTTGGGTTATTTTTAGTTTTTGTTTTGTTTTCAGTTTCTATTACATATGATGTTAACATTCTTGGATATTTTTACTGGTATACATGTGCATACATTTCTGTTAAATGTATTCCTAGGAGAGGAATTGCAGGTTCATTAGGCATCCTTATTTTCAACTACAGTATAATGACAAACTATTTAACAAAATAGTTGTACTAATTTTACACTCCTTCCAGCAATGAATGTGACTTCCTGTGGTCTCCATATCCTCACCAATATTTAGTGAAGTCAAACTTTAATTTTAGGTGTTCTGGTGGGTAGCTAATTATGGTTTAATTTATATTTACCTGACTGTTAGTGAGATTGAGTAACTCTTTGGGTTTTTTAAAAAGATTTATTTATTTATTTGAGAGAGTGTGTGCAGGAGCAGGGGGAGGGGCAGAGAGAATGGATGAGGAGAGAAAGAGAAGCAGACCCCCTGCTGATCGGGAACCAACAGGGGCTCATGACCCTGAGATCATGACCTGAGACAAAATCAAGAGTCAGACACTCAACCAACTGAGCCACCGAGGCACCCCAAGTAACTCTTTGTTTATGAGAAGCACCTGTTTAGGGTTCTTGCCTATATTTCTGCAGGTTTTTGTCTTTTTCTTATCTATAAGAATTCTTTATTCTGTCTGTGACCGCTTTATAAGTGTATGTGTTGCAGTTACCTTCTTCCACTTAGTGGTCAACCTTTTCACTGTCTTTGTTGTATCCCTTGATGACTAGAAGTTCATTTTATTTAATATAGTCAAGGTTATCAGTTTTTTCTTCGTGCTTTTTGTGCCACATTTAAGAGGTATTTCCTACCCTAGAATAAAGATATTCTGTTGTTTTGCTTTTCACATTTAGGTCTGTAATCCATCTGGTTGATTATTGTGTATGGTGTGAAGTGGTGTGTCCAGTTTTAATTTTTTTCCCATGGGGATGCCCAAATGACCAAACACTGTGTTTTAGAAAGATCATGCTTCCCGGGGCGCCTGGGTGGCTCAGTCGTTAAGCGTCTGCCTTCGGCTCAGGTCATGATCCCAGAGTCCTGGGATCGAGCCCCGCATCGGGCTCCCTGCTTGGCCGGAAGCCTGCTTCTCCCTCTCCCACTCCCCCTGCTTGTGTTCCCTCTCTCGCTGTGTCTCTCTCTGTCAAATAAATAAATAAAATCTTTAAAAAAAAAAAAAAAAAAGAAAAGATCATGCTTCCCTTCAGTGCCACCTTTGTTGTAAATTCAGTGCATATATGTTTGGGTTGTCTCTTGGCTATCTGTCTCATTGGTGTATTAGTCTATTCTTGCACTAATACCACACTGTCTTAATTACTGTGGCTTTATAATCAGTCGATATCTAATAGAGGAAGTTTTATTAATCTTCTTCAAAGCTAGTATCAGCTCTTTATATGCAGTTCCATATGCGTTTTAGAATCAGCTTGTCAAGTTCCACCAAAACAAAGAACCTTTTCAAATTTATTCTAATTTATTGAATCTGTAGATTCAAACCCATGTTGTTGAAGGGTCAGCTGTACATGATTTATTATTTTGTCCTTTTACTTTGAACTGTCTTTATGTTTTAGATGTATTTCTTGAATTTCATATTCTTCCAATTTGAAAATCTTTATCTTTTAACTGGAATATTTATTTCATTTATGTGGAATAAATGATATACTAGGTTTAGATACTACACTCTCTTACATGCTTTCTACTTCTTCCACATATTCTTTATTCTTTTTCATATCCATTTTCACTTTCTTGTATTTTTTTTTTTTTTTAAGATTTTACTTATTTGACAGAGATGGACATAGCGAGAGAGGGAACACAAGCAGGGGGAGTGGGAGAGGGAGAAGCAGGCTTCCCGCGGAGCAGGAAGCCTGATGCAGGGCTCGATCCCAGGACCCTGGGATCATGACCTGAGCTGAAGGCAGACACTTAATGACTGAGCCACCCAGGCGCCCCTCACTTTCTTTTTTTTTTTTGTTTATTCATTCGAGATACAGAGATATATATATAGAGAGAGAATATGAGCAGGGGGAGAAGCAGAGGGAAGGGGAGAAGCAGGCCCCCCGCTGAGCAGGGAGCCCGATGTGGGGCTCGATCCCAGGACCCTGGGATCATGACCTGAGCCGAAGGCAGACGCTTAACCATCTGAGCCACCCAGGTGCCCCCGCCCCTCACTTTCTTGTATTTTTTTTTTTTTTATCGATCAAACTGTTCTCAGTTAGTTTTGGAATTACATACTCTTTTAGAAATTACAACATACATCCATAAACAATATAGATTATACAAACTAAATGCTATTTTTATATATTTTAATCTTACACATATATTTAAAAGATATTACTATTATTACTATTATTGTTTTAGTATAGTTACTGGTCATGTAGATTTATCCATACTTTTACTATTTTTTTTTTTACTTTAACTCTTTTTTTAATGTTCTTCATTTCTTTCTGCATCTCCAACTTTATATCTGGGATTAATTATTATTCTTTCTGAAGGACACTTTTATATTTACTGTGTATTTGCTGGAGACAAATTCCCTCAGTTTTTGTTTATCTTCATTTTACCTACTGCAAGATATTTTTGCTGGGTCTAAAAATTTCGGGTGATAGTAATTTTTCCTCCATACTTTGAATGTATCATTCTGCTCTGTTCTGGCTTTTATTGTTGCTTTGAGAAGTCATAGTATAGTCTTACTGTTTCATTTTCTGGTCTTTATTGTGGTCTTCGGGGTGTGGCCCTGCCTTTTTTTTTGGTCATTGTTCAAGGTTTATTGGTGTTTTTGTTGGTATGACCTTTGGAAAGTTGGTTGCACTGTTTATATATGGATTTTTCTTTTTACATTATATGGCAATGTATGTTATTCTGATACATATAGGACACAAAATAAGATTCTTTAGAACACTTATAAATAATACATGTAATGTTGGATTTATATATTGGATCCCGGAATGTGATTGATTGGAGAAAAAAGTTGGACTAGGCATGTTGGATGAAGGAACCAGAAGTTACATAACAGAGGGTAAACACACAATGGTTTGAAGGGTAACTGCAGCATGTGCAACATTGGCAGGGTACCTCTGAGGTGGTAGGACTATTTTGCAAGAAATTGTATTGCCTCTAGCTCCTTCTGAGAGGTCTTTCCCCTCTCTCTCCTTTTTTCCTTTTTTGGCTATACGTTTTTCTTTTCATTTACTCTTCTTGGGGTTTGTCAACCTTCTTGAATCTGTGGATTGATGTCTTTCCTCAGTCATTATCTATTCAAATTTATTTTGTGTCCTTTTCTTCTAGGATTCTAAGTATATGTATATTATAGTATTTTCTAATTATATCCTATGTCTTTTACCTCTCCTATATTTTTATTTTATTTTATTTTATTTTATTTTTTTTAAAGATTTTATTTATTTGACAGAGAGAGCACAAGCAGAGGGAGAGAGAGGGAGAAGCAGGTTCCCCGCTGAGCAAGGAGCCCGATGTGGGACTCGATCCCAGGACCCTGGGATCATGACCTGGGCCGAAGGCAGCTGCTTAACCGACTGAGCCACCCAGGCGTCCCTCTCCTATATTTTTAAACTTTGTTTCTTTTTTACATAGTTTTTTCATATCTAGTTTTCAGTTTACTAAGTCTTGAGTTGGTCTGATATGCAGCTAAATATTTATTTGACAGAGAGAGAGAGAGAGTGTGTGCATGTGCACAGCAGGGGGAGCAGCAGGGAGAGAGGGAGCAGGCTCCCCATTGAGGAGAGAGCCCGACATGGGGTTGATCCCAGGAACCTGGGATCATGACCTGAGCTAAAGGCAGACGCTTAACTAATTGAGCCACAAAGGTCCCCACAGCCAAATACTTACTAAATTTTTTCTCATGTATACTTTATTTTTATTTTTTTTAAAAGATTTATTTATTTATTTTAGCCAAAGAACATGAGTGGGGGGAGGGACAGAGGGAGAGAATCTTCAAGCAGACCCCACTGAGCATGGAGCCCAACACAGGGCTCAGTCAACCCATGAGATCATGACCTGAGCAGAAACCAAGAGTCAGACACTTAACTGACTGAGCCACCCAGGTGCCCCTGTATACTCTATTTTTAAATGATAGTATATTTATTCTTTTTAAAAACCTGTATTTTGCTTTTTATAGTTTCCAGTGTTTGCTGAATTTCCAAGCTTGATTTTTATATCTTTGGACAAACTAACCATAATTTTTTAGACTACATTTGCTATTAGGTATATCAAATGTCCCTTTGGATGTTTTTATTGTCTGTTGTTTCTGCTGTTCTTCATCGTGTGTATGCTCTCTGTGCTTGATTATCTTTGGTGGGCATTATATTTGAAATCGTACTTATAGAAATTATTTCAGGATAGCGACAATGTTATCTTCCTCTAGAGAGGATTTCATTTACTCCCTCTATGCCCCTGGGGTACTAATTTTCCACAATTATCTTTATACAGTTTCAGGGATTAAAGTTTTTATGCACTACCCAAAAGACTAGAAGCCAAAGTATAGTTCATGTGAGGGCCGATTTATTTCAGGATCACCTGGGCTCTTGGGGTACAGCTCTTTCAGATCCCAGCTCAAAGCACCATAGTGGTTATACTTAGTAGGCCCCAGCATTGAGTATTTTACCCGGAAATTTATGAGGCTGTCAAACATTCTGGTAAGTAAATACCTCCAAGCAAATGTGGCCTTGAGTTCAGGACTCACCTCTCTGGATTTTCACCTTTGTCTAATTCTTGGCCTACAAATTTCTTAACTATCTTGTTTGCTTTTTGAAGCCTTTGAATTTTGTTTGTGTGTTTGTGATTTGTTTTATTGTCAGCTTTTTAATTAGTCATTGGTGGGAGGGTTAGTTTGAATTATCTACCTTGCTACACCCAGAGGCAGAAACACCTACTTTGTATTTTTCACATATGTTCCTTTTACTTGATTTTGGAGAGATTCTATAGCTGTGCTGTCCAATATGGTAGCTCCCAGCCACATGTAATTGTTGAGCACTTAAAATGTGGCTAGTTTGGGAGCTCCTGGGTAGCTTAGTCAATTAAATGTCGACTCTTGATCTCAAGAGTCATGAGTTCAAGCCCCACTTGAAAAAAATGTGGCTAGTTTGAATTGAGATGTGCTGTGAATGTACAATATTTAATTAATAATTTTTATATTGATTACATGTTTAAATGATAATATGTTGGATGTATTGGGTTAAATAAGACATTAAAAGTATTGGGTTAAATAAGACATTAAAATTAACCTGTTTTTCTTTACTTTTTAATGTGACTTAGAAAATTTAAAACTATATATATGCCTTGAATTTGTGGTTTGCATTATATTTCTGTCGGGTAGTATAGCTATGTAGAAAAATTGTTGAGAACATATGCTCTATAGCCTGGATTTAATTCCTGGCTGTACTTTTTACTAGAAGTGTAATCCTAGGCTTTTTAAAAAAAGTCTTGCTTTACTTTTCTCTTCTATAAAATGAGAATAATAGTAATATTCGTTTCAAAGGTAAGTTGTGAAGCTAAAACAAGACGAAGAAGGTAAATACGTAGTACAATGGACAACTTATAGTGTTAATAAAAATTTAGCCATTATTGTGTTTTTGTTACTATAGTATCAGATTTTATAGTTCAGTGGGTATTTTGTTTCTTAACATTTTCCTCCCCACTCTTAGTAATAGAATTCTGGACACTATAATTTGACTGGAGACATAAACATATGTATAAATTCTATAAAATAGGAAGAATATGTCATAGACAAACGCTCATGAGCTGCAGAAACGTTAATGCTTCTCCAAGATAATACTGTCTAAAATATTTCTATGGACTATGTGACAACTATGTAGCCAAGCTTTACAACTGTAGTTCAGAAAGGAACTGTACAACCAAGAGTTGGTGTTGTGTTCAAATACTGTTGCAGCACTTGAAAACTGGACACGAGACTTAATTCTGCCACTGTGTTCATCTGAAGTCCAGTTTCCCTCTTGTAAAATCATAAGGTTGGACTAGATAACATAGGCCTATATGTTCTATGATTTTTTCCATATTAATGCTTGTATATCACATCTTTTTAATTTACAGTGCAGTTATCCTTAGGTTTTTTAGTTCACATAAGAGTGACAGATGGTTAAAGGAAGTGTAGAGTCATGGCAGGATAGAAGCACAACTTTTTTATTCACCCAGAACATCTTACAAGATACATTAGGTTGTAGCTAAACTATTTTTTTCCAGAATTGTTCTTAATTTTACTAGAATAAAATGGGTCCTCTGGTTATATTAAGGAATTATATATATGTGTGTATATATATATATGTGTGTGTGTGTGTGTGTATGTGAATTATGGTTATAGTTTAATGTAAAGATTGCTGGACTTTAAAGAACACCTGGGTTTTCATAACAATCCTAGAAGAGAGAACCCTGGCAGTAATTTTTCTGACATTGGCCATATCAACATTTTTCTAGATAGGTCTCAGGAGGTGAGGGAAATAAAAAAAATAAACTGTTGGGACTACATCAAAATAAAAAGCTTCTGCACAGTAAAGGAAACAATCAACAAAACTAAAAGGCAACCTACTGAATGCAAGAAGATATTTGCAAATGACATACCCAATAAAGGGTTAGTATCCAAAATATAAAGAACTGATACAACTCAACACCCCCAAAACAAATAATCCAGTTAGAAAACGGGCAGAAGACATGAACAGACATTTCTTCAAAGAAGACATCCAGATGGCCAACAGACACATGAAAAGATACTCAACATCACTCATCATCAGGGAAATGCAAATCAAAACTACAAGGAGATACCGTCTCACACTTGTCAGAATGGTTAAAATCAAAACACAAGAAATAAATGTTGGTGAGTTTATGGAGAAAAAGGAATCCTCATGCACTGTTGGTAGGAATGCAAATTGATGTAGCCACTGTGAAAAACAATAAGGAGGTTCCTCAGAAAGTTAAAAATAGAAGTACCCTACAATCTAGTAATTGCATTACTGGTTATTTACCCCCAAAATACAAAAGTCCTAATTCAAAGAGATACATGCACCTGTATGTTTATAGCAGTATTATTTACAATAGCCAAATTATGGAGGCAGGCCAGGTGCCCATGGAAGGATGAATGGATAACGAAGATGTGATACACACACACACACACGCACACCCCACACCCCCCCCGGAATATTATTCAGCCATAAAAAAGAAAAGAATGAAATCTTGCCATTTGCAATAACGTGGATGGAGCTAGAGAATATAATGCTAAGTGAAATAAGTCAGAGAAAGACAAATACCATATGATCTCACTCATATGTGGAATTTAAGAAACAAAACAAACGAGCAAAGGAAAAAAGAGAAACCAAGTAACAGATTATTAACTCTAGAGAACAAACCAATAGTTACCAGAGGGGAGGGAGGTGGGCGAATGGGTGAAATTGGTGATGGGGATTAAGGAGTGCACTTGTTGTGATGAGCACTGGGTGTTGTACGGAATTGTTGAATCCCTGTATTGTACCCCTGAAACTAATATAATACTGTATGTTAACTATTCTGGAATTAAAATTAAAACTTAACAAAAAAATGCCTGGGTTTTAATTGAGCTTTGCTGCTAGATAAAATTAAGTAAATCCTAAACAAGTTTTCTTTGTTCTGATTTTTCTATAATGTAATAATGTGGAATGTAATAATATAGGATGTAACACCTCACCCAGAGTAGGTACTTGAGAAATAAAAGAAACTGATACATTCTGTCCTATTATACAGAATTTGCATTAGTACCTATAAAAGTGCCACAGGGGAGAAGAATTTAAAATATCATATGAGAAATATTAAAATATATTCCTTTAAGATTTTATTTATTTATCTGAGAGACCAAGTGAGGAAGCGAGAGAGAGAGAGAGAGAGAGAGAGAGTACAAGCTGGGAGAGGGGCGGAGGGAGAGGGAGAAGCAGACTCCCCGCTGAGGGGGGAGCCTGATGTGGGGCTCAATCCCAGGACCCTGGGATCATGACCTCAGCCGAAGACAGACGCTTAACCAACTGAGCCACCCAGGCGCCCCAGAATATATTCTAAATTATATGATAAATATTATAGAGATCTATCATTTTCCAGAAGCATCATACTCAGATCATTCTTGCAAGTTAGTTATTTCATTGTCAAAGAATAGTTGGTTTTTATGTTTCTTAGAGTATAGACTATTGGGAAAGATGGAAAGCTCCCCAGTTCATCCTGTGAAGCTAGCACAACCTTAAACCTGTTAAAGTGAGTTTAAATCTAGTAAAGATATATAGACACACACACCATTCATGTATGCACATGTAGGCACACACATATATAGACAGACATGTGTTGAAAGCCCAAATAAATTATTAGCTAATTGAATTAAAAAAATTGTATATGTGACCAGGAAGAGTTTATCTCAGGAATGTAAAAGATGGTTCTATATTATGAAACCTGCCCATAACTCATAATATTAGCATATTAGAGGAAAATTGATTATGTCAGGAGATGATTCTAAAAAGAGGGGGAAAACATTTGATACAAATCTGACAACTACACTCAGAAATGCAAATTAAAGCAACAATGAGAGAACATGTAGTCCTGGCAGTATGTGGGGAAATGGGCACTCATACTTCAGTGGTAGTATGAATTATTACTTAGGAAAAACTGATACAGATGTAGTGAAAAGAAGGGCCACATGCACCCCTATGTTCAGAGCAGCAATGTCCACAATAGCCAAACTGTGGAAGGAGCCGAGATGCCCTTCAACAGATGGATGGATAAAGAAGATGTGGTCCATATATACAATGGAATATTACTCAGCCATCAGAAAGGATGAATACCCAACATTTGTATCAACATGGATGGAACTAGAGGAGATTATGCTAAGTGAAATAAGTCAAACAGAGAAAATTATCATATGGTTTCGCTTATTTGTGGAACATAAGGAATAGCATGGAGGACATTAGGAGAATGAAGGGGGAAATGAACGGGGGGAAATCAGAGGGAGAGACGAACCATGAGAGACTATGGACTCCGGGAATCAAACTGAGGGTTTTAGGGGAAGGGGGATGGGTGAGCCCAGTGATGAGTATTAAGGAGGGCACGTGTTGCATGGAGCACTGGATGTTATATGCAAACAATGAATCATGGAACACTACATCAAGAACTAATGATGTACTGTATGGTGACTAATGTAACATAATAAAAAAAATTATAAAAAAAAAAAAAAGAGGGGTGCCTGGGTGGCTCGGTTGGGCAACCACCTTCGGCGCGGGTCATGATCCTGGAGTCCTGGGATCAAGTCCCGCATCGGGCTCCCTGCTCAGCGGGGAGTCTGCTTCTCTCTCTGACCCCCCCACCATGTGCTCTCTCTCGCTCAAATAAATAAATAAAATCTTTAAAACAAAAGGAAAAAAAACCCAAAAGCCCCATTTATTTTAAAAAAAAGAAAAAACTGATAATAGCTATTGAAATAAGATGCACATGATCCTTTGAGTACTCTCACTTTTGGGAATCATTTCTAAAAAATACGGTATAATAGTATATACTATAATACTAATATATACTATTATGGTATATTAGGATATATTCAAGGATTTTTGTTTTGGAAACAACATGAATGACTGTTGATCACTTGCAGGGGTCATTGAATAAATTTTACATCTGTACCATGGAATATGGTACACCCATTAACCAAGAAGGATATCCATGGTAGTATTGTTATGTTATTGGGGTGAGGAATAACAAATTATAGATTATTATGCACAATGTAGTCCATTTTTTGGTAAAAAGATGAAAAGTCTATATATGTTAACGTTTGTATGAGCAGTGGGAAATGTGTGGAAGGGACTGGGTTAAGAGGTGGTTGGATTGGTGAAGGGGGAAGTCATTAAGTTTTTCTTGATATGTTCTACAGTGTTTGACTTACTATGAAGAGCATTTGTTACCTTTAATACGTTTAATGAAGGAAAAAATGCTAAATAAATTCAAGGATAGGAGTGCTCAAGAAGCTTGGTTGGCTAGAGACATGAAAAATAGAAAAATGTTATATATACCTTCTGTTGTAGAGAATACTTGAAATCATTTCTATTCATGACCATTAATCACAGATTACCTCTGAAAATAAAGGTATTTTATATTAACAGATGGTGGCTTTAATGAATTTTTTCTTTTATAGCAACTCCGTTCCAATATCCGAGAAATGGAGAAACTTTGTTTGAAGGTCCGAAAGGATGACCTAGTACTTCTGAAAAGAATGATAGATCCTGTTAAAGAAGAAGCATCAGCAGCAACAGCAGAATTTCTTCAACTCCATCTGGAATCTGTAGAAGAGCTTAAGAAACAATTTAATGATGAAGAAACTTTATTACAGCCTTCTTTGACCAGATCCATGACTGTTGGTGGTAACGTACTAAGTCTTATTCTTGATCATAGTAATGCAGTTAATTAAAGTTCACCATCTTGTATAGCTATTGCAGATACATAACTTTCCAGGGATCACCTTCTGTTTCAGTATGTTGAATTCTTGGACCCTGAGAGGGCTTAGAAACACACACCCTGGAAGTTTTGTAGGATAAAAATTTTGAAGCTATGCTGTGTAGAGTGGAACTTCCAGGCCTCAAGTACCTATTTGTCTATGTGTTGAAAATAAAGGTTATAATATTCCCTAGGGAGAATGTCATCCTTGATTGCAGAGGACTCCCCCTTCGTGTCCAGGTGCAGGAGTAGCCTAATCAGGCATGCCTCTTTCTTTGGCATTCTGATTTTCTTTCATAGGGGATGTTAGATCCACCAGCTCACTTTTCTGAATTTAACTGACAACATTAAAATATATATATATATCTGCATTCATACTATCAGCTTTTATGAAGTGATACTCAAAGAAACAGTCCAGTAAAACTTGTCGTTATATTTTTTAAGGATGTAATTGATAATTGTTAATTGCATTATAGTATTTCCTTTATAAGGAACCCTGAAAAAAAAATTACTGGTGTAATACATAATAGGACTTGAAAGCAGTTGGTCTTTTTTTAATCCTATGGGTATTGGATGGTATATCCAATCCAAACTGATGAGGTTTCCCTGCTTGAGTTATTTACTGGAATGCTTACGTCTGAATATTTTTAACTACCAAAAGCCAAAGTTTTTAACTGTCCTGGCTTTATTTTGTAATTGCTCCCCTCATATTTCCTTTTTTGTTTCTCTTTTAATTTATGCTATCTTGTTATATTTTACATATGTTCCAAGATGCTTTAAATCTTAATGGTAAAGGTAGGGTATAAATAAATTATAAATTAGAATAGAATCTGAGAGATGTTATACCTGCCTAGTTTTCATCTTTTCATATATGTAGGAGGCTCCTGTACCATCCCGTCTCCAAAACCAGATTATTTTTAACTTTATGTTTTCAGTGTTAATGATCCAATAATTTATAGGGAATTTGAAATTAAAAAATTGGAGGAAACATTTAGGCCATCATCCACAGATTCTTGGTAATCTTGCTTTTATTGTATCCTTAGTACCTAGCACATAGTACATAGTGGACCATACGTAAATGTTTCATAAATGTGAATGAATAAATATCTTTTTAGAGACAATTTTGTAATTTCAGATGTACTATTCTCACTACACCCTGTGGATAACCAGTACCTAAAGTGTTGTTTTGGGGAGAAGGAGATGTTAGCACTCAGCCCCTTGGTTGAAGAGTATTTGGGAAGAATGCTTTTTGATAGTTTGCAGTTACTGTTTATATTATTCTGTAATGTAAATATTACAGTATTTATCACCACCATATTGATGAGGCTAAATACTGCTCATATCATTTAGTGTGAACTGATACTTTATGTGCATGTATAGAGAAACTGGGATTCCATGTGATTAAGCAGCTGTCCTGCTTAATCACCTAGACATTGTGACAATGTTTAATCACCTAGACAACCTTAATTACCTAGATATTGTGACAGTTGTGATGGTGGTAACAGCAGTGAAGATATGCTAGATTTTCTGGAGTTGCTGATACCAGTCTCTCTTGCTATTTAGTTCTGAATTGCCCATCACCAGCAATTCCCTGGCAAACAAAAATTTTGAGTTCTGAGAGTTTCTCACAATATAATACTATGCTAATACTTGCTTTAGTTTACATTTTATTGCATTATTTGAGTTTCTGTCAGTAGGACTGTTTGGGCTCAACAAGCTTGGGTTTATATATCATCAGAGGAACTGGGTGATTATTAGAAGAAGGCAGTTGAACAGTTTGCTGGCAATTAAATTTCTCTGTAGGAAGCTGGCTGGTGTATATATATATAATCAAAATTTGAGGAAGCATGTATAGCAAGAACATGAAAAAGATTGAGGCAGAGCCAGAGGATGAAGAAGAAATGATGAAATTCATTTTCCAACTCTTGATTCTCAAATTTCTCAATTCATGGAACATCAGATTAGCTAAAGACCTAATCACTTGCCACTGAGAGAAACTACAAGATTAAATCTCTGTAGCTAGTGCTGATTTGATTGAGACGGTCATTGTAAGTTATACCTAAAACAATGTATAGAATTTCAAATTCCAAATGGTGTACTGGTGAAATGGTGCTTTGACTTTGAATCCATTGCCAACATTAAGCAATTAAAATGAACTGTCTCACCAAGTACCTGAGTATTTCACCAAATGTGAGAGTTTCTACTAGATTGCCTTAAATTGAGAAATAATATTAACAAATAATTGAGAGGATGGGAAAGAAGAATAATTAAAACAAAGCAGCTAATTCACATAAGACCTTAATTGCGGGGTAGGAATTGAGTTCGCTCTATGTGTGGTCTTCTAGTTATGGACCCTTTTCTGTCATTCTACATGTTTTTATCCTGTGCTTTCTGGTTTTTTTTGTTTTTGCTTTAGATGCTCATTATAGTAGTGACAGCCTATACAGAAAAAATGTGTTTGATTTGCATAGAAGTTAAGTGCCTTAAAATATTTCTTCCTTTAAAAATTCAATCTGATTCTAAATAAATTGGTTGGAAATATCAGCAGAGATTCAGGAGCAATGTTGCCACATTTCCATGAGTGAGATCAAAATACAAAAATAGTTTTTCACTTACAGATAGAAATAACAAGTAGAATAGGACGTTTTATGTTCTCTGGAGAGTAAAAGAAGCTTATTAAGTTTAGGGGGAAGCTGTGATGATTTTGCTGCTTCTTTTGTCCAGATTCTGAGAGTTCCTAAAGCAAATCTTCTCTGCCAATCTTGCTTGATCTGAGAAACTTCCTTCTGTGTCACTTGTGTGTCTACTTTCATTTTTAGCATATTGCTTCCCACCAAGAGAAGTGATGAACCTACAAATTTGATTTGTATTTAGAAAGGTGTATCAAGTCATATAGAGTGAATCAGTGCTTCTCTCCATCTTTGTCTTTCTTACTCCCCATCCAGCACATACAGTTCACCAGTGCAATAGGAACAGAATCTTATTACATTTTAAACAAATACTCGCAAAAGAAAAGAATCCAATCTTAAAACCGCTGGGAACTTCAGACCGCATATTGAATTTGATGAAATATCAGATTTTATCACAGGTGTATATACATATAGCGAACAGTTTGTGAAGCACGTGGATAGTTTTGTATATTATTCAGAAGATATGTTTTCTGTTGGTTTTAATTTTCTTAAAAATCCTCCTTTGCAGCTAAGTTAAGCCATGACTTAGAAGTCATTTTATTTTGATAGATAGGTTCATATAGATGATCAATAGATTAATTTCACTATTTTTAAGCTGTCAGAACATGAAAAATTCAGGAAATACCTTTGAATTAATTTAGACTTATAATGAAACTTTTCCTAACATACTGAAGTTTAGTGAAAATTTCTTATATGTTGTGTTATAATTCTTAGTAGAATCATTGCCTTTCATGAAACATGGAAAGACAAAGAACGAATGTTTGGATGTATGGAGAGAAGGGAAAAGTCTTATGTCTGTGTTATTAGCTTCAACTAAAAATATCTTCATGTTTAAGTTTGTAGTCAATAATAAGGTTTTTTTTTTTTTTAAAGATTTTATTTATTTATTTGAGAGAGAGAGCACATGAGAGGGGGGAGGGTCAGAGGGAGAAGCAGACTCCCTGCCGAGCAGGGAGCCCGATGCGGGACTCGATCCTGGGACTCCAGGATCATGACCTGAGCCGAAGGCAGTCACTTAACCAACTGAGCCACCCAGGCACCCAATAATAAGGTTTTAAAACTGGAGTTTGAAAACTTCATGCCCACTTGCATTGTTTGCATGTGGATGGAACTCATCATATAAAACAATAGCAATTTGACTTATATGCACAGGGTGAGTTCTTCATCCTTCTTTCCGGCAGCTATAATCTGTCTCTGTTTTCCATCATCATGTCTGTAGCAGTTCCTAAAAGTTCAAAGTCAGTGGATGTTCACTGAGGTAGTGATTTCTAATATAAGCTGGAATAAATGAATTATGAAAGTTGTAGAAATTAAAGGGCTTCTTTCTTAATTGTTATGCCTCAAATTGATTAGTGATGTTTAGAGTTGTAAGTTTACAGCAGGATTTTCCATGGAATAGAACAGATTTCTTTGTTCTAAGACTCCATTTGAACTAAGATGCATACGCAGTTTGGTTTCAAGTGAGACGTAAATGACTTAAACCCTTCTTATTTTTCACCAGGGGAAATCTTATGTTTGCTTAAAATGCCAAACATTTCCCACCTCTTCTTCATTTTTTAGATAAAGAATTTATGTATGACAATCTCCCCTCATTTTGTTATATACCCTGGCATACGTCATTTAAATCCTCTATAATAGTATAAAGGCTATGGCTTATAAAAATCCTTAGAGTGGATGTTGTAATTATAAAGTTCTGCTTTACATTTGGTCTGTTAATGATAAAGTTATCATTATTCAGTATCATCCTATTAAAGAAGTTGGAGTAGGAGTTGGAGTTCTCATTACAATAGAAATATTAAGTGGAAGAGCGGTCTTAGAATAATTCATTTATCTTGATTGTTGTGAAAATGAAAGTGTCTTTATGTGATAAGTTAGGACATAGGGTAAATAACTCTTGATACTTGCCATAATGTTGTAATGTAAAACTTATTCTATCTGATGTTTTTGCTCTTCCTGTAAGATCAAAGAAAATGTATTCAGATAAGTTAAAATTCAAAATTAAAAGAACACTATCAATTCTGATAAGCCTACAAAATATTTTCTAGTCAACTGACTATGCCCTTCCTAAACAATTCAAATAGATTATTTTCCTCGAGAGGTAAAAACATTCATAAATTTCAAAAGTAAAATAGCAATGCAGTTTTATAAAATAGGCTAGGATGAAAAAGAAATTGAGAAGATGAACTTACAGTTATGACTTTTAGGAGTAGATCAGGTGTCACACATCATTATGTTATGTCCTTGCATATAACACTTCAATAGCTCTCCACTCTTCCAGATAGTCCAAAGTCTTTCACTGGTCTACAGTAAGGCCCCTCCTAACCATCTATGTAAAGTTCTGTGTTTGTAACTCTATGTCTTTTACTTTATCCTTTGGCAAGACCAATCTGCTGATTTTATGTTAAGCTTTTTTTTTTTTTTTTTTTTTTTAAAGATTTTATTTATTTATTTGAGAGAGAGAGACTGAGAGAGAGAGAGCATGAGAGGGGGGAGGGTCGGGAGGGTCAGAGGGAGAAGCAGACTCCCTGCCGAGCAGGGAGCCCGATGCGGGACTCGATCCAGGGACTCCAGGATCATGACCTGAGCCGAAGGCAGTCGCTCAACCAACTGAGCCACCCAGGCGCCCGATTTTATGTTAAGCTTTATCTTTTCTTCTTTGAGGGCCTTTTTTATGCTGGTCTATGTAGAATTTATATTTTCTTTGTCTCATAAGATCACCTTTTTTAGGAAGCTGTCTCATAAACTGCACACCACACCAAGCTGGGTCAGATGCCTTCCCAAGCTTGGAACGCCCACAAAATATTGTTTGTATCTATATCTGTTTATCTAAATACCATTACACTCTCTTACTGTTTTAGGATTGTCTCTATGTATGTCTGACTCTTCTAGAATATAAGTTCTTTGAGAACATCTCCTTTGTATTACTCATAAAAATTTTTCATCTTTGGTACCCAACACAATACATAATAGGTATCAGATAATATTAAAGTGGTAGGTATATTGAGCTTGAAGTAAGGGGGACAAAAGGAATTACATGCCCACTGCCACTGTCCTAGAGCAGACCATCATTTTGCATTGGACATACTGCAGAGCCTCCCAACTGGTTTTTCACGCTCTAATTTTTTTTTTTTTTTTTTTTTTTTACCTTTCAACTTCATCCTTCACACTACAGCTATGGTTCCCTTTCTAAATCTGAAATCTGATTATGGCACCCTCCAGCTTCCCAGTAGTCTCCAACTCCTTTTAATAGTTCCATATTGATCTTATGAGAAAAACAGAATTCTTTAGCTTAGTTACAATGCTATGAATAATGTCACCTTAGATTTCAAGTGACAAAACTTATATAAACTTTTGCTTTTCTCTTTCATAGTCTGTATTTCAGTTGAACTCTTTTCAGTTCCCAAACCTATGCATATATTAGTCTCTCTGACCTGAATACTCTCTGCTTTTCCCTCCACCTTTGCCCCAGTTCACCTATGTAATTTCTGTTCATCCTCAGGCTTCTGCTTCAAAACCTCCAACTACTCTCCCCTCCCCAAGTCTTGGTTAAATACCTCTCTTCTGTTCTCACATAGTGTTCCATATTTACTCATATCATTCTTACCTGGCTATACTGAACTTGCCTGTTAATATCGTGTATTGTACATAATATGGTAAGTTCCATTATTAATAGCTACAGTAGCAATGGCTATTTATTGTAGTAGTAACTATTAAGCCACTTATACTCAATATTTAAGTCAGGCACAGTGCAAAATAAATACCTATCACCTTGTTTTATTCTTATTTTTTTTTAAGTTTTTATTCATTGAAGTAATCTCTACACCCAATGTTTAGCTCGAACTCACGACCCCAAGATCAAGAGTCACATGCTCTTCCAACTGAGCCAGCCAGGTGCCCCTTTCACCTTATTTTAAAAATGATGAAAATGAGTCAAAGAGCTAGTCATTAGCCAAGCCAGGATTCTAACCCAGGTCTTTCTGACTAGGCCCATGCTCTTTTTTTTTTTTTTTTAAAGATTTTTATTTATTTATTTGACAGAGAGAGAGATAGCAAGAGCAGGAACGCAAGCAGGGGGAGTGGGAGAGGGAGAAGCAGGCTTCCCGCCGAGCAGGGAGCCCGATGTGGGACTCGATCCCAGGACCCTGGGATCATGACCTGAGCCGAAGGCAGACGCTTAACGACTGAGCCACCCAGGCGCCCTAGGCCCATGCTCTTAACCACTGTACTATGTTGACTCCCTGGAGCTGTTTTTGTGGTTTACCATTGTGTCTGTAGGATCTAAGTGTACTGATTGGCATTTAGTAGGCATTCGATCCATATTAGTTTAATGAATGAATGGTAAAACCAATACAAGGAAATAAAGACCTGAAGGTGGGGTTTGGAGTGTAAATTAATTCATCATCATAGCAGTTTTACTGAGAGGAAGGCCTTAGTGGGTTGATGACTTTTTAAAACTCAGAAAAAAAATAGAAGCAATGGAGACATGGGCTAGAAAAATGACTCTTAGAAGAAGGATAACAATATGTATGAAAAGATCCACACGGTAAGAGGTGTTCATTTGATGACAGATTTATTGTTACCCCAAATGACTGATTTTCATTGCAAAAAACACATCACTTTCCTACTTTTAACACCTTATGAATCTGGTATTTATTACTAAAATCCCCAAAGAAAAGGTTAATGATTTACATTGAAAGTGTGAAACCTGTTTCTAGTGGGTATCTCTACGTGGAATATTGGCCACATAGAAGAGTTTTCCTTCAGTGCTGCTTCCACATTGAGCTGTAGTTATTCAGATTGGGTAGGTGGCATTTGTAGCCATTTTTTGAGATGACTTTGTAGAATTAAAGAAAAAAATATTTGTTAACCTGGGAACAATCTGCCCATAGATATATCTATTTTTATAGAGTAGTCAATTTACTTTGACCCTGAATTCAGTTAGTTAGCATTTTACATGGGAATGGTTTTACAAAATTGATTTATGCTATCTGCTTTCTAACAAAGCACATAAACCCTAAACATGAGGCTGTGTTCATCCAGGAACATTTCACACTGCTGAGGCTGAAGCCGATCCTGAGAATATGACTCAGGTATATGCATTGCCTGAAATTCCTCGAGATCAAAATGCTGCAGAATCATGGGAAACCTTAGAAGCGGTATGTTAAAAATTATTTTCATTTTGTTAGCTCTGAGGCATAAAAGTAAGTAACTTCCTTTTCTTCTCTCTTTTTAAGGACTTAATTGAACTTAGCCAACTGGTCACTGATTTCTCTCTCCTAGTGAATGTAAGTATTATTGTTTTTGGCTCAGAGATGTTAGATTAATAGGATAAGAAGCTTTTATTAATTCCTACGCTTTTGATTAGAATTTTAATAGAAGTTACAATTTTTAAGACTGGTACTGACCATGGATAGAAGTCTAACAGTCCTCAGCCTCCAGATCAGTTTAATAAATATTTATCAAGCATTTGTTATATAAAAGGTACTGTGTTAAACCTTGGCACCAGGGGTCTGACAAGGTTAGCTATAGAAATAAATGAGGCCTATTCTCTGCCTTTAAGGATTTATAGTGGGTGGAGATAAGTTTGGACCCCAAAAACTGAAATTTCAAGCATGATTATTAAATGCAAAAATGAGGTATGAAGGGGAAGTATTATCAGCTCTAACAGAAGCATTTAATTCCAAGGGAGGGAGGCAGGGATTGTGAGGTGGAAGAATTAAGAATAGCTTCATGAGATAGGTAGCATTTGCTTGAGCCTTGAAAATTGAGTCAAATGTCAATAGATGGGAGTGGGGAAGGGTGCATTTGAAAACAGCTGAACAAAGACATGGAGTAGAGAAGTGTATGGCCTTTCAGGAATGACAAGTATTGCGGTATAACCAAAGCATGAGATACTATGGGCAAGCAAAGTAAGGAGTGTGAGTGCCTGACTGAGATGGCATTGAGGGCCATACCAAAGAATTTGAACTTTAATTTGTAGGCATTGAGGAGCTGATATAGATTTTTGAGCAGGTTAGAGTGATATGATCCAGTCTGGTTGAGAAAGATTACTGTTAGCAGTGTGAATAATGGCTTGGGGAAGGGAGCGATAATAGGCAGGATGACTAGTTAGGAATCAAGCAAGAGTTTCACCAAGAACAATGGCAATACAAGTATAAAGGTAAAGGACAGCTGAGAGGTATTTCTGGGGTAGACTTAGTAGAAATTGGAGGAAGATGGAAGAGTCAAACATTAAGGTTTTATTCTGCGTAATTGGGTAGCCAGTCTCATATTGTTAACATAGATGAGGAAACATAAAGTAGATTTGGTGGGAAAGACAGAATAGGTTTTCTGTCATTATTTTTCTAAATTATTCTTAGTTTCCTTCCCAGGAAGTATAGGAAGGTTGGATATATGTGTGTATCTGTATGCACATACAGGAACAAACCTGTGTCTGCTCAT
This sequence comes from Halichoerus grypus, assembly GCF_964656455.1. NCBI lineage: Eukaryota > Metazoa > Chordata > Mammalia > Carnivora > Phocidae > Halichoerus > Halichoerus grypus. Next base: position 63,466,392 of record NC_135725.1, read on the forward strand.
GCTTCTGTCTAGGTTTAGTTCTTTGTTCTTGATCAAACCATGATCTGGGGGTTTTACATCTTTGAATTATGGTTTCCCTGAAATCTGGCTTTCAAGTATAAGAAGTCCCTGGGTTATACAATCTCAGAATTGGAATTGGACAGGACTTACGAGGCCAGCGAATCTAATTCTTCTGTTCTTGCCCCAGCTTCTCATATAGATGGTTTTTTGCCTCTTCCTGAACAATTACAGTGCAGGGATACTTTATACTTCAGCCATTCCATTTGGAGACTCTGCCTCGTAGAAGTTCTTCCTTATATAAACACTGCCCTATAATAACTTCCCTCTGGTACTTTTGCCCTCTTGGAGCCATATGCTGAACAAGTTTTGTCATATTTCCATATAAAATTTTTCAACTTTTTGAGACCAACATTATCCTTCCTCACCCTATCCAACCTCATCATATTTTTTTCTTTTAAGAACTCTTAATTCTTTAATATGTTCCTTCTAGAATATGATTTCTAGGCTTTTCAATGCTAGTCCCTTCATCTGTTTGTTTTCTAGTTTTTGTATTTTTTCTTGAAATCTAATGCCTAAAATTGAACATCAGTAAATTGTTTAAAGCATTTTCCTTAGAAGAAAAATGCTTGAAGTTTCTGGATTAGGTATCTGTGTAATCTATCCATATACTTGCATCTAAAAGGGAATGATAGAAGAATCCCCAAATATTTGTTGTTTCAGAATTGAGATTTATTCAGCTATTCTAACTCTCTGATCTAATGTAGTTTGTAAAATCTGTACGTGTATGGTATATACAAATACATACATTTGTCAAAAGTCATTGATATCTACACATTAAAATGTGTGAGTTATAGGGTGCCTGGGTGGCTCAGATGGTTAAGCGTCTGCCTTTGGCTCAGGTCATGATCTCAGGGTCCTGGGATCGAGTCCCGCATCGGGCTCCCTGCTCCTTGGGAGCCTGCTTCTCCCTCTGCCTCTCTCTCTCTCTCTCATGAATAAATAAATAAAATCTTAAAAAAAAAAAATGTGAGTTATAATGTATGTAAATTATACCTCAATAATAGTTGATTTAAGAAACAAACTAAACATGTACAGAGTTCTTCTCATTCCAGACAAATACATTTCCCTTCCAGAGGGATAGGCACATGAAAGGAAAATTGAGGGCTTGTGGCCATTTAATAATTATATATCCGATTAGATTACATAAGCAGCTCCTAACCCCTAATCTAAGGAAGATTTGTGTAGGAAGGCTTTGGCTATAGCCATAGTTGTATACAAATGTCCTATTTATAATAATCTGTGTGAGGACATGGAACAGAATGTATTAGGCAAAAGCTCAAAGGAGAACCACTGATTACTATTCCCGGGGTGATTGAATTCTCATGACCACATGGTCAGGACTCACAGAAGCTCCATTTAGGCACCAAATGACTTGGGAACATAAGCAGAGTAACCACATCCTCTCATTATCATCACATGGACATGATAGTATCTAGACAAGTTAACCATGTATTTTTGGAGCACTTCCTGTGTGCATAGGACTGTGCTAATAAGTAAGCTCAGTGAAGAATAGAGAACAGTTTAAAAAAAAAAAAAACCCCGTAGGATAGTCTTGATAATTGCATAACATTGTGAATGTACTTAATGCTACTAAACTGCACACTAAAAATGGTTAAAATTGTAAATTTTATATTATGTATTTTTTACCATAATGAAAAATGAACCTACAAAGCCATCGAGAGATCCAGGTGCGGTCCAATAATAATATCTAAGCGTCCTGCTTCAGTTTTCTTCAATCTTTATTGCTCGAGTGCCCTCTTCTCTTCCTGTACTTATGGAACTAGCCCTATTTCTTGTCAAGGGGAATTTAAAGAACTCTGGACCTGTCACTCAGTGGCATGCTACCCTTGCTGCTGGTCCAGTTTTGTCTCTACCTTCTACCTTATTCCCTAGGCATAAAGACTGGATTGTAGTGGATTAGATCAGATCAGATCAATCAGATTTATTACCCACTTGACTTTAAGGTTGTTGTTTGACAACAATGAACTTTGTAAAATTGATGGGAGGACTAAATGAGATAATGTCTGTTACTTCCCATCCCCTTTCCTTCCACTGACTCCAACTGCATTCCTGTCTTTGTCCCTCCCTTATAGGATTCCCTCTTTGGCTCCTTGCTTAGAGTTCTACCACTGTTCCCTTTAGACTTGTACTAGTACTATAGTCCCTACAGTCCCCTCCTATTGCTGAATCCTGTGATATCAACATCCTACTTAGCTACTCTGTTTATTGCCTACTCCAGGCCAGTATCATCCTGGACTCTATATATAGTAGTGTTTGTATGTTTCTGGGCTTTTCTGTATGTATTATTTATTGCCTGTGATTAAGAATTATAGATTAGGTACTTTTGGACTTCAGAACCAGGATAGCCCAGTGTTAACCTGGATTGGCCAAGATCTAAGACTAGAGCTAGCCTTGAAAAATGGCTGTAATTGAGAGTCAGGAATAAAGGAAAATAACCACTTTTGGCAATAGCTTCTTAAAGAAACCTGTAGCTTTTAGCACATTAATAAAACTGTACAACCACTAGCAGGACTCTCCAAGGGAGAGCATTTTTATTGATGTAAATAGATTTGGGGATGGATTTGTTGAAAGTATTACTGTTGCTTGATATAGAGGATGCTGGGTATACAAGTCTCCACAACAAGCATTCAAGGGAAAAACAGTTCATTAGTTTTGACTTCAGATGCCCAAATTGCATTCTGCTTGACCAACATTAACTTAATAAATCACATTTTTTCCCAGAATCTTAGATGCTCCTATAACTGCTTACTAAGATTCAGTTATTTTTTCAGAAAGAATATTAAGGGGACCTAATTCACTATTTTTTAAAATGAAATCCATAGACATATTCTTAGAGTCTTTTGAGAATTCTTTTTGCTTTTACTAAGGGAAGAGTCTTTATATTACTTTAGAGAAACACTAGTATCTTTCATGTATGGTTTAACTCCTTGTTAAAGGGGTGCTGAGAACATATATGAGGGGCCAAAGTCTATAAAATGTCAAAAGGGGAGTTTGAAGATTATCAAGTGTGGGAGGCCCAGGCAGATGAAAGCAAACATAAGCAAATCAGAAGCAAAAAAGGGAGGTTGGTGGGTATAGGAAAATTATTTGGGGCCTGAGAGGAAGGAGACTATTGGCTATTTTCCCTCTACCCCTCAGCTCATCAAGATGTGGAGGTTGGTGATCACACCTGTGATTTATCTGTGAATACAGACTTTCAGGCAAGAATGGAAAGTGTTAGGGATGTCCCAAATAGAAACAATGATAGAAATTCAGTGTCAGAAATCCCAACAGGTTGGATATTACTTGTGTTGGCACTTATGCTTCTGTGGGTTGGAAGAAGAAAGCTAACATTAAAAAAGTTTATTGTCTGAGGAAAATAAAAAGTGAATGAATGAATGGCTAGAAGAGATCTAATGCCAAGAATTTTCAGGCCTCATAGGAAAAAGTTTAGTACACTTTTTAGAAAAGAAAGATTCTTGAGAAGATCAGGATGACTTTTTCTCCTCACACTCTACAGACCCTATCTCATTTTATCCTCACTTCAACTCTATGAGGTATATCATCATCCTCACTTGAGAGATGAGAGTTTTGACACCTGGAGAGCTTGAGTAATTTGTCCAAGGGCACACAGTGCTGGGATTTGAACACAGGACATCTGGCCAAGAAGGTTATGCCCTTAATCCAGTTGTGTACATATATTAGTGGTTTTTGAAGTGTGAGAATCATGGTCTTGCAGCATCACCTGGGAACTCATAAGACATGCAAATTCTCAGGCTTCACCTGAAGTTCTATGGAATCAGAAACTCTGGAGGTGGGACCCAGCAGTCCATGCTTTAATAAGTCTTCTGGGCAGTTCTGGTGTTTACTCACATGTAAGAATCATTGTACTTGTCTTGGACAGAAATGTTAAAAGGAAAACTGATAAAGGACTTTTTTAGGGGTTGTGTTAGAGATGTCAAGATAGCAGTGGAGAATACAGGAATGAAGGGACACCATGAAAGGTCTACCAGGGAAAAGGTGCATACTTGGTGTATGAGAAGGGAAGGAATGTCAATAATGCTTAAGGAAGCAACTGTGGGGAAAAAATTAGCTGTATTGTGTTTCGTGTTCTTGAATGATGGTTGGAGTTAGAAGAGTGTTATATCTGATTCAGTGTAAGTTAAGAGGGCAATCAAATGCTTCAGGATTCAAGTTGAATTATTTCACAGTCATTGTAGAAGTGGGATTTAGCTGGGATCAAAGAGGGACTCTTTTCTTTTTTCTGTGAATTTAAAAAAAAAAACAAAAACCTAGGGGCACCTGGGTGGCTCAGTTGGTTAAGTGTCCAACTCTGGGTTTTGGCTCAGATCATGATCTCAGGATCATGGAATCGAGCCCCATGTTGGGCTCTGCGCCCAGCATGGAGTCTGCTTAAGACTCTCCTTCCTCTCCCTCTCCCCCTCCCCACCACATGCACATGCACTCTCTGTCTCTAAAATAAATAAATGAATCTTTAAAAACAAACAAAAAACCCCCTAGTCTGTATATTGATGTGATGGGGTTACTTGAGTTTTATACATTTGTCAGAATTCATCATTCTGTACCCTTAAAATGGGTGCATATTATTGTATGTAAATTCTGTCTAAATTTTATTTAAAATGGGAATGTGTTCCTGTGGCAAGTAATGAGTTCCCATCATTGGAGGTGTTTGAGCTGAGGCTCAGTAACCACTAGTGAGAAGTGTAGTGGGGCTTCACACCTCCGAGGGGAGGCTTGTTCCTTCTACCCAGAGGTTCCAGGAGTCACAGGTTCTGTGGTGTCAGCCCAGGTGTGCCGTGTGTAGAATGCTTTATTGATATCTTTGATCTGAAACATTTTCACTTGTAATGATTTTAAAATGTATTAAAGTGTACAGGTGTGAAACTCAGGACGGTAAATGCATTCATTGCCCCCACTGCATATCACAAGTGGGAAGTTTTCATAGCAGATCAAACCAAATTGTATTCTCATTTTTAAAATGTAATCATTTATATTTATGGATCCAAGGGCATTTTACTCCTACGGCAAATTTACGTGTTTTAAATTTTTGACTCTTCGAAGAAGTTAAAGAGGTTTTTTTTAAGATTTTATTTATTTATTTGACAGAGAGAGAGAGAGCGAGAGAGGGAACACAAGCAGGGGGAGTGGGAGAGGGAGAAGCAGGCTTCCCGCTGAGCGGGGAGCCCAATGAGGGGCTCGATCCCAGAACCCTGAGATCATGACCTGAGCTGAAGGCAGACACTTAACGACTGAGCCACCCAGGCGCCCCAGTTAAAGAGGTTTTTATGTTTGATTTTGTTTTTGTTTTTTATCATCAACCTCATCACGACATGTAAATGCTTATTTGGATTTTTCTTCTTTTACAAAGAAGATTCATTTGGAGAATAATATGTTTGTATGTTTGAATGAATTTTAGTGTGAGATGCTTTTTCCTATAAAGGTGCCACCCTTTTATTATCTAATAATTAAGTCACTCTTTCTTTTCTTTATACAAGTGAATTTGTACTTTCGACATAGTTTATCAGACGTTATTAATGAACCACTGTTCAGACTGCAAGGCTGCAGTACACGGGATCCTGATTACAGGAATTAAAATAGTGTGTATTGGCTGAGTGCTGCTCCCCAGCAGGACCGCTCACTCATAATTCCTTTGCATCTAGTCTCAGCAGGAGAAGATTGACAGCATTGAAGACCATGTCAACAGAGCTGCTGTGAATGTTGAAGAGGGAACCAAAAACTTGGGGAAGGTAAGATTCTGCTCCTGCTGACAAATCAATGGTACTCTGGCTCCCAGGAATCTCTAGTATTAACCCAATTGATCTGCTCTCTTTAATGTGGAAGGAACCAGCAATTAAGGAAATAAGGAACAAACGACACATAGTAGTGCAAGAAATCAATGACTGTTGTAATATTCTACTCTAAGATTCATTCTGTTGGGTGAGAAATTTTTTTAGGGAATAAACCAAAGCCCCACTCTAAGGCATTTTGGTGTTACAAGGGAATATTTGCAGAGGTTCAGGGAGTGAAGTAGAGAGTGTTGCCAGAATCCAGCAGGGGCAAGAGGGTAAGGATGTGACAGTATGTGTGGAGGGGGACCATCTCTTTCCCATAGAATATTGCTTTTTTTTTTTTTTTTTTTTTTATTTATTTAATGGAGTGAGAGAGAATGAGAGATAGCACAAGAGGGAAGAGGGTCAGAGGGAGAAGCAGACTCCCCGCTGAGCAGGGAGCCCAATGCGGGACTCAATCCAGGGACTCCAGGATCATGACCTGAGCCGAAGGCAGTCACTCAACCGACTGAGCCACCCAGGCGCCCTAGAATATTGCTTTTAGCCCCAGGTATACAGCACAGGATAATCTCTATGCAACATAAAAGCTTTGGGGGTATCTATAGCAGCTGCAACTGTTTAAATAAGTTTGCTAGATAGTTAGTGGATTGATTGTTTTGCAAGTAAAATCAATTTGTAGTAGTCCACTTTTTGTAGCTCATTTCTCCCAAGTTCTGAGATGAGGAGCAATGGTAGTACCTGTGGAATACTCCCCCCACCCCCCAATCTCCAAGGTTAATTATGTACCAAGAGTTAAAGAAGCATTGCCAGGAGTAATGAGAGGAAAATGCACATCACCACAGGCAGATATTCTCAACTCAATTTCTAAATTGAATTTTTTTTTTTTTTACAGGCTGCAAAATACAAGCTGGCAGCTCTGCCTGTGGCAGGTGCACTCATCGGAGGAGTGGTGGGGGGTCCGATTGGCCTCCTTGCAGGCTTCAAAGTGGCAGGAATTGCAGCTGCACTTGGTGGTGGGGTGTTGGGCTTCACAGGTGGAAAATTGATACAAAGAAAGAAACAGAAAATGATGGAGAAGCTCACTTCCAGCTGTCCAGATCTTCCCAGCCACACTGACAAAAAATGCAGTTAAAAACCAAACTTCAGTATTATTGGCACCAATATATTTATCCTAATGAGGACCTTTGCTACTGTTGGACACTCAGTCAGCTTTTGGAACGTGATTATGTCAAGATAGTGGCTGTAGATGCTCAAATGGGATTGAACTGTGATAAGTGGATACATCTTTTTGTTTGCTGGAGTGTCAGTGGAGATGTTAGAGACTGAGGAGCCTGGGTTGAGGGTGTGTAATGTTGTCAGGTAAAGTTTAAGGACTGCCAAGGAGCAGATTTTTGCCTGGAAATGTGAAAAATGAATTTATAACTTTGATAAGGACTTGAGATGTATGGATATGATGGATTATGGAAGACTAGTCTATTCCATAACCCTGACTTGGAGACCCTAAGGCTAAGTGTATTCTAAATATGCTTATTTATCTCCTAAATATAGGAGGTTATTTAGGCCTGTTAACAAAGAAAAGAATGGGGAGTTCAGGAGCCTTTCTTATCAAATAAGGAAATCAGGATCTAGTAAGGGGTGCAGGTGAACTACAGAATGGAGTCCATTTGGTGAACCCTATTACAGTTTGGTCCACCTGTATTTTCTGGTGAAGGACACTAATAGTGTAAGAAAAAGGAAAGAGAGGTACAACTTCTCTTTGAGATACCTTAATTTGTGACACTGGCTTCTTCTCTGAACTCCTCCTTCTGTCTCTTTAAATAAAGAACACAGAATCTCAAGTGATAGGGGACTATCAAGCCAGTCACGAAGCTTGGTCTGTCAGCCTGTCTCTTAACACCTCAAAGATCTAGTGCCCTCTGCCTTCCCTGCCTTGTAATTCTGCAAAGTTCTTTGACTTGTGGGGTGAATTCTACCCATGTGTAATGAGGACTTTTCTCATAATCTGCTTTCTTGTATTGTCTCCCATCTCTGTTCATCCTTTCCTGTAACCTCTAGGTTAAAGAGAGAAAGGAAGAGAAAGCTCCAAATATTTCCAACATTGTTAGAGTGTGAGGTAAAAAAATAAGCAGAAGACAGGGGGACACCAGATCATTTCTTGGGGCATCTTAAAATTTCAAGAGACTGATGTACGGGCCACACAGGGAATCTCTGACCCTAAGTCTTTTCAGCTGGCCCTTTGGGGAGCTAAGAACTAGCTTTCTACCTCACTTCTGTTACTACCATCCTTTCCCCAGGCTTTGCTGTCTCTATGCTTTGCTTTACTTTTCACAGCTGTTATTTCTTCCTAAGAATGGCATTCTTGCTAGTCTTTTCTCACATTGAAGATGGTAGACAAAGCCTGGTGCCAAGACTGATCCTGATGAAGGATTTGTGGTGCTAACCCCAACACTTGACATTGATAGCAAGCATGGCCCAGCCCAATCCAGTGTCTATCTCAAATAGCCAAAACAGGTAGCCTCATCCTGTACCCCCAATTCATTTGAAATAGGAAGGAGCCACCTTTTGCCTTAATCTTTACCGTTTTCTGAGAGCAGAGAAATGGGCACCTTTACCACAAAATGTGTGAGCTCAGGAGCCAAACAGATTCCTCAGGTGGTTGAATGGTTTATCACTTCTCTCTCGTTGAGTTTACTCTTAATTTGTATTGTTTGCTTGCTACCTTTTACTTCTTTGTCTAATGTAGATAGACCTTTCTCTCACACTTTTTTGACTCTCACCAATGAAGTCTAATGAAGAGAAAGCACCGTTTCTTACTGGCATTAAATAACTGGAAAATATCAAGTATTGCTATCTGCTGACTTGTATCTTCAGTATGATGCCAAAAAGGAAGTGCTTTGAATAAGTGTCAGATTCTGATGCAGTATTTGATACTAGATGCCTGTAAGGTTAGGGTAATTATTTTGGAACTCCACCTTTTTAAATATTTTCTGATCTTTGCTGTCCTTTAACACAGAGTATTCAGACCAGAACGAGGACTCATCCAGGGTGCTTATTTAAAACAAGATTGCTAAACTTCAGTCGCATAGGTAACTCTAACAATGGCCAGCCAGTCTGGCCTGGTCAGCTAAAATTATAAATTTAAAGTATAGTTACATCAAGATTCAGCTGTATCATTGAATTCTGTAATTTCCAAGTATTCTCCCCTTCAATGTGGCCCAATCTTCATTGCTCCATATCATTCCCACTCTGCCAACCCACAATTGGCTACACTTTTTAGCCCACCATCTTTTTTTTTTTTTTTTTAATGTTGATTTATTTATTTTACAAAGAGAGAAAGACAGCATGAGCGGGAGGGGCAGAGGGAGTCTTAAGCAGACTCCACACTGAGCGTAGAGTCTGATGCGGGGCTCAGTCTCACGACCCTGAGTTGTGAGACCAAGAGTCGGACGCTTAACCGACTGTGCCACCCAGGTGCCCCCTACCCTTAGCCCACCATCTTAATGGCACTAGGGACTCATTACCCTATCAGGCTAGTTTTACACGGAAACTGGAGGAGAGAGGAGGCCTATTGTAATTGAAGCTTACATTTTGTTTGAGGATCTTGCATTTTTCATCAGGCAGTTTGGGATACCACTGTATGTGCTCATATAGGACTTTGATTTTTACTACTCATCAGGATTGGAATATTACTCCAGCAGTCTTCATGCTCAGGCAAATTGCAGTCCTTTTAAAAAGTTTTATAATTTAAAATCATTTAGAAATTGTATCTAATTTCCCCATAATAGAATCTAATAGCTAACTTTTTGTAGAAATTTCTAGAAGTGTTTAATCAACTATAAATTATATACCTATAAACTGTAAAGTGTTTAGAGGTATGAATTAGTTAATATGACACAGAAACCAATCTTAAACTGAATTTAATGCCCTAGGGTATCAGATTAAATTTATCTTCTCTGTGATTCATGTCTTATTTTTACTAGATTGAAGTTAGAAGATAAGGGTCACTTTGATTAAGTTCTTAAAATTTACAGAGGTACAAACTTCCAGTTATAAAATTAAATCATAGGGGTGAAAAGTACAGAATAGAGGGGGGAAATGTAGAGGTTCATTTGAATAAAGTCAGTGCTTCTAAAGACCTTTTTTGTTTTTCTAAACTCTTTCTGATACAATAATCTGAGAATTTCTCTGTAGAGCAGAGACTTTGAAACTTTGTGGTTGTAACCCACAGTAAAAAATGCATTTATATCAAAACTCAGAATATGTATAATGGAGAATACCATTATGTGTAGTGTACTCTGATGTTTTTTATTTCAGTTTTTAAAATATTGCTGGTTGCAACCTACCAAATTGATTTCATAATCTACCAATGGGTTGTGACCCTTAGTTTGAAAAGAAGAAGACACCGTATGGAGGAACGGATATTTATTGAATATCTTCTGTTTTCCAGGCACTTTGCTAGGCATTTTACAGGTAAGGAAACTGAGTGTCAGAGAAGTTAAGTGACTTGCAGAGGGTTATTCAGTTGTAAAAGGTTGAAACCAGAGGGATGTTAACTAGGTCTCTTGAACTACAAAAATTTGTTACTCTCATACCATGCTGCTTCTGTATATAAAATTAAGGTAGGCCATTCATCCTGCTTCACCCAAATACCGGTATATTCCATAAGGCAGGCTTGCTGTGAAATTACATGTGCTGTTCGTTTGCAGTTGTTTTTTTTTTTTTTTTTTAATCTTTTGTCATGAAGTGTCCTGCAGCCTCAAAGTTTTTAATAGTGGCTGATGTAGAAGTACCTAGTGCTGAATTTGGTCCTTAGACTGTAAAATTAAAAATGTTTCCGTCCCACCTACACATCCTTACAAATTTCCTCGTATTCCATGAGTTATAGCCATCTCTTCAGTGCTTTTTTGTATTAAAAATGAAATCTGTTTTTTTTTTAAATCTATCATAACTCAATCAAATGATTACTGTCTTTTTAAAATGGTACTCTTGGGAAGCCACGTACTTACTGTAGGAACATTAGTATTACTTAGAACATTTTTGAAACTTTACTTTTGGAATTGCCTCCAAAGACATTTTGCAAACCACATAGAAAAGGCATCTCAGTGTTTATTAGTCACGGATTACACTCCCTTGTCCTTATGACCTCTCCTCTCTTCCATTCTCAGTTTTGCTTTTCTTCTGCTGGCTTAGCTCTCCTACCCACCTATGCTGGAGCCAATGACTTCAGGGTGCCCAGACGGGGGGTATGCTGGCCAGAGTTCCTGGAGCAATTTTAGTTTATAGTGAAGCTGAATGCTGTAAAGGGAGGATCCTACAAGTCCAGAAACCTTTCTCTGTGGGCTGCCTGTAAGTGTTGTAAGTAGTTTGCACAGGACTAAGGACTGAATACTGGTAATATCAATCACAGGAAGGTGAGGAAGCCTAAAATGTAAGTATGTAATGTACAGCATTTCTCTGCAGTGAAGAACAGAAACTAAACCAAGCCATGCTTTGTGTTAACTTAAAACTGAAAGGTGTTTCTCAGGGTCTCCTTTGCCCTTCATTGCTGCCACATAAAAGCTGGGAGGAAGGATGATGAAAAGCCTGGGGAAAAGGCTCTCCTGTGAAATGGACATGTTCTTCTCTTGTATTATCTCTTATATTAAAGTACAGTGTGGCTTTGGATGTCAGGTACTTATGAATGTTGGACAATGTTTGTAAGGAGTCATAGGACTAATAAAAGGCAGGAAAGCTTCCCTGGGAGCCTAAATTAATGTAAACAGTTCAGGTTCTGTTTGTGTTTTTAACAACATTTTGTTTCTAACAGGTGGTTCTTGCTATTTATATTCATTAATTTGACGCCGTTTTACAGAGGAACTTCTTGGGTATTATGAACAATCAATGGCAGAAGATGAATATTATTATCCACATCACCACTCTCAGAGAAATTGTTTTTGGAGATAAATATATCTGTGCAAATTTAACAAAAGAAATAAATTGAATAAAAATTATTTGCCCAAGGTCAAAGCTAGTTGGCACAACAGCTAGAATTATACCAAGGTCTAAGAAAAAAGAAAATACCCTCGAAGTAATTTAACTAAGCTTTTGTTTTGCCATATCAAGTTGCATGCTGAGGCTTATGGTCTTTCAGACCAGCTTAAATTCCAGATGAGGCAATAGCTATAGTGAAAAGAAAATTGGATGGGGGATCAGGAGATCAGAGTGCTAATTTTCGCTCTCTCTCCCATGGTAAGCTTTTTCTCAGTGGTGGCTGCCTTCTCCTCTTCCAGCCAGGGATTTGCCAACTATAAACCTCAGTGGTTAGCAACTTGACACTCTTTATTCTTCATATCTAGCCTCTTACTGGGTCCTGTCAATTCTACTTTGAATGTTAGTTGCATCTATTTATAAATATATTCATGGTCATCACTCTAGTAAAAAACTGTTACCTCACACCCCCCACATTTCCCCCAACTTTAAGCCATTCCTCACATCAGTGCCACAAGAATGAGAACTAGGTCCCTCTTCCATTATTCTGCTGAAATATTTCCAGTGGCTCCCACTGAATACTCGATAAAGTTCAAATCCCATAGGTTGGCATTCACAGCTTTCCATATTCTGGCCCCAGCTTTATCTCTTCAAACTCAACTACTCACCATCTGACAATGCCACTGAGAATCAGACATTCCATAAAAATGATTTTAAGGTTTTTCTGTGGTGAAGTTAGGAACTGGTAATAAACTGTTTACATTTGTCTAGATGAAAATTCTGCAGTACTACATTTTACACAACTAGTCAGCCTAAAAGTTGTTTCTTAAGGAAAATCTTTTGTCCCCCCAGAAGAAATTACGTTTAATTTCTTAACCTCTGAAACAATGTCAGTCTTGTCACCTGTGCTTCTGATAGCCAGAGCATGGGGATTTTTCTTCAGCAGCATAGATACTCCAGCCTTGAATGGACTATTGTCTAGCTCCTGTGAGAAACTTGACTAATAAATATTTGAGAAAAACAACTCAAGAGTACATGTTATTCATACATTTCTCAAGTACTTGAGATTTTCTTGTATTATGGTTAATCATTAAAAAGATGTTTACCTGGGTTTCATTAATTAAACCCCCTATTAAACCCTTGATGTTAGCAAGGGTCAGCACAAGAAAAGACCAGTGGTGAGAATTCTACAAATTCTGTAAAGCTTACTGAATTCATTATGTTGTTGAGTGGTGCTTGTATAAAGAAACATGCAATAAATTCATTCAACAAACATTGAATTGAATGCCTGTTGTGTGTTGCATGCCAGGGCCATACATAGAAAAATATTAGACCTGTAGAATCTACCCTTGTAAATCATTCAAGCTAATGAATTCAGGTACACAAAGCAAGTAAATCACAGTAACGTGGTTAAGTATCTTAAAAGAGGAATAAACAAAGTAGGATGAAGGTGCACAGAAGATGGAGTGATTTGCTGCCTGGAAGAGAAGGGGAAGGCTCTTAACAATGTGTTAAGAGGTAGGCATGTGATAGGATCTTGACCAAGGTCTCCAATACCCAAGTTCATGTACCTTTCCTAGTACCTGAAAGAAGGTTATGGCTGACTGAAGACAGAGTTGTGGGCTTTGAGGTGGCAGAGGAATTCCATGTACAAAGGGTTGAAAACACGAAAAAGCAGTGTGCTCAGAGAAAACCAAGGAATTAAACTTGTGAGTGATGAAGCTGGTAGGATGGAAATATCGACTAGGGTGGTTATACATGTTTTTAACTGAATAATTCTTTGTTTAAAGGAATTGATGTGTTGCTTTCTATCAGATAAGACTGTTAGAACCCTTGGAGTTCTTCCTTTTGCCTTCCGTGCCAAGGAAGTTAGTAAACCTCACCTTTGCTGGAGTTCTTGGTATATTTGGGATATTTGCTTTCCTTTCCCACATGCAAGAAGTGATTTGTGCTTTCTTGTCTCTCCACTGTGAGATCCCCTGCTTCATATGGAATGCCTGCTTTCTTCCTGTCCTGCTATTCATTCCATAGATATTTATTGAAAACCCACTGAGAAAATAGTCATGAAACTTAACCTGTTAGTGTCCAAGACTTTCATGGTCCAGTTTTCCATTTCTACAGTATTTCTTAACCACTGCAATTCATTGGCTTCATTCACTTGTGGCAAATTCTGCAATGTTTTATAACTTCATAGCTATAAACTTTCATTTGTGGTGGTATGATCTCGCCAACTAGATTGTAAGCTGCTTTCAGGGCAGGGACTATATCATCTGTTTCTTGGAATATTTTATGGCATGAAATATAGTGATGAGAAGGGGAAAAGAAATACCCTCCAAGAGTGACTTCCACGTAATGAATGATGAGGTCCTAGCATGTGTGTGGTGCCATCTTTCGGGGATATGCATGGAAATGTGAAAAAGTCTCCTAAGGCATTTCAGACCTTTGCTCAGTACTCACTTTTGTCTATTAACCTAGGACTGAGTGATGCAACAGAAGAAATCTGGAAAACACCTCCAGGACTTGGGAGCCACGAATTGAAAATGGAAGAATTTGGAGGTAAAGGTATTTCTTTTTCCAGCTAAAAGTCCTGACTTAAAGAAGATACAGGACCTGAATCACTGAAGAAATGGTGTGGAAAAGTTGGGTTTATCTTCTGTCTTACCATAGGATTGACGGGGTCAGAACAGTAGGCACCCAAGAAGGATTTACAGTCTGATGGCCTAGTATTGAAACGGAGTAGCAGCAGGAATGTAATTGCTGTTGGGCAGGCAGGGACTGGAATCAAGAAAGGGCAGAGCTGAAGTTAAGAGGTAGGCATGAGACAGGATTTTGACCAAGGTCTCCAGTACCCAAGTTCATGTACTTTTCCCACCAAACAGCCTCTCAGTGAGTTGATAGGAATGAAAGGGAGTAAGGTGCGTGGCACTTAATAATTCTTCATGGACGCTAGTTCCCTTTCTTTCCTCTCTGGGTTTAATTGTTCATGACAGGGACGCCTGAGTGGCTCAGTCGGTTAAGCGTCTGCCTTCGGCTCAGGTCATGATCCCAGGGTCCTGGGATTGAGTCCCACATCGGGCTCCTTGCTCAGCAGGGAGCCTGCTTCTCCCTCTGTCTGCCTCTGTCTCTCTCTGATAAATAAATAAAATCTTAAAAAAAATATTTCTAATTGTTCGTGACAGATTGCTGCCTGTTATTGGGGTTAGGGTGAGGGTCAACAACTCAGGACTTCCTTAGCCTTCCCCTTCTAGAATTTCCCTTTCCCTGTTGATACCTTGCCTGTCTTACAGGGTGGTCATGAAGATGAAAAAAATTAATACATTTTAAGTGTCTGGAATGGAGGCTGGCTCCTAGTAACTGTACAAATATAAGTGGTTTTGTAATTGTTACTATTTTTTCCCCCCAAAGTTTAAAGGAACAGCACATTAATGAAAAAGTATCATGGACCTACAAGAACAATGTTAGGGAGACACCTATAATGAGTGGAGACTTGATAGAAATACCGAGAATTCTTAAAATGACTTTTTAAAAAGGCTTATTATTAAGAATGTGGTATAGTGATGACAGATGACTGGTTGGGAGTAAATTGTTTTCATCTCTGGTAAGAATGATACCCAAACATGAAAATGTAGAACAGGGCCAGGTAGGAATAGGGTGATGATACATCCCAGTTTGTCTGGGACAGTCTTGATTTACATCTGTTGTCCTAGTGCAGTTATTACTACTGCTTCCTTTCACTCTCAGATGTCCTGGTTTGGATGAAAAAATTACATGGTCACCGTAGTTATAAGGGCAATGAAAAGAAGTGCGGAGCTGTTCCCTCCCTCCCCCTCAGAAAAGCATCCATGTGTTAAAAGAATTTATTGTTTCTAGGCTTAGATAAAAAGCATCCTCCTAAGGTTAGTGGGAACTTGTAGATGTGATTGTAAAGCACCACCAGTAATTTCTGAGGGACCAGAAAATAGAAAAGGTGCCAGAACACTGAGCTTGGGCAAAAGTCTAAAATTTAAGAGGTAAAGTTCTATTTCAGAAGCCACAGACCAGGTAATTTACCTTATAATCTAGAAAAATTCTGAAATAGACTATTAAACAGTATGTTAAATCGGAAAGCCATGCTCATTATGAAGATATGAAGAATTGGTAAGTCAGATGCCCTTTTGGGCAGTGTTTAGGGCAAGAAAACAATCATAGTATCAGGCTTCCATGATTGATCTGATCCTCCCTGTGTCATGTACAAGTTTACAAATGGCATCAGAGAGTGGCCATGGAGCTTCCTTCCTGTCACCCATCCCAATAAGTAAAATGAGACACAGCACAGATAGGCAAGTACATGATCTTCTGATTGGCCCAGAGCTGGGAAACAACAGAGCTGCAGTTCTTAGCAATGCTTTGCTATTACAGCAAGGTATTTTTTTAAGATTTATTTATTTGAGAGAGAGAGCGGGAGGGGCAGAGGGAGAGAATCCTCAAGCAGACTCCCCGCTGAGTGCGGAACCCCATGCAGGGCTCTGTTCCCCCCCCGACCCTGAGATCACGACCTGAGCCAAAACCAAGAGTCGGATGCTTAACTGACTGCACCACCCAGGTGCCCCTACAGTAAGATGTTAATAGAGAAAAATGACAGCCTCTATTAATAATTTTCCTGGAGCAGAGTCCATTCTAGTTAATGGTGATATTTTCTTGTCCTTTGTTCATTTATTATGTAATTTGGCTTTTTTTTTTTTTTTCCGTAAGAATTACTGATCTTACAGGGCTCTAGATTGCTGCGAATACAAAGGTAGAGGAGTTCCTGCATCTACGGCATTCACATGGTATGCGAAAGGGATACATGTACTTCCAACTGTGTATTAGACTGGGTCTTCTAAAATACATAAAGAGCTGTGGGACCACGGGGTGATAATTGTCCTGGGCATGGAAGGACGGATAGAATTTATTAAGCCAGGCAGGGGAGGAGGAGAGGGGGAATTTTAGAAAAGCAGTTTGTAGGCTGCACTTTTCCTCCTCCTCTCCAAAACCTATTGTCTTAAGGGCAGGCCAGCCCTCCCTCAAAGTGCTCTGCAAGGGGGAGCTTTGATGCTTCAACTGAAGGCCAGGTTTGAGCTATCAGCATATGGGTTCATATAGCTTCCCATTCTGATTCAAGTACAATTAAATAATCTAAAAAAATAAAAACTGGAGAAGCTTGCGACTGGTCATCTGGATTCAGAGTAAAATGTTCACATTATATTTATGACGAATTAGTAAAAAATCTAAAATATAGAAGTATTTTATAAATATAGTTTTATTACTTGGAAACACATACAAAAATTCAAACACAGCTAAAAAACAGTTGCCAAGCAGAGGTCCTATCCAACCTGTTTTAATGAACACATAAAACAGTTATAATCCACATAAAACAATTTAAGTCCTGAAACAACTTACTGTCTTCAGGGTCTTTAAATATTGGGCTTAAAAATTGATTACTGTTTTACTCTTATCACCTATTTAAATCTCCCCCCCCCCGCAAAAAAATTACTAACTTCAGTTTGATTCATGAGATGTTTTATTTAGAAAAATGATTAAAGCCATTTAACTGTAGTTATTTTGAAAACTGGAATACTGTGTGTTCATTTCCAGTCTTCTGTCACCATGCATTCTTCATGATTTCCAATAGTTGCTAACAGAAAGCACTTGTAACTTCCAGCAGCTCTTTGGGATACTCTTTGGTCCAAAGAGCCCTGAAATTATTTAAGGTGGCAAGATTGTTTTTACTTCTCATTTTTGCTTTTTTGTTTAATGTCATTTTATTTTAGCCCTGCTAGACTACATCTCCTTGTCAGAGAAAAAACAAAAGTTGAGTTATTCTGCTTTTCTTAATTGTTAATCCATTACACTCCTTCATCTATTCTTTTTGCCCTCAGGTTTTCCTATTTTTTTTAATGCCTTCTTGGCAAATTTAGCACTTTCTGCAAAGTTAAGCTCATTGAGCTTTAATATTTCAATACACTTATATATTTCACTCTCCTTTTTGGCCTTTATCATGCCAATTTTTCCTTCCTTTGTATGTGATCTTTGACAACTTCATCATGGAGCTCAATGAGATGCTTTAGATGCCTATTCTCTAGCTTCCTCTCCAGGTTCATTTAACTATTTAAAAAACATATTTAGAATTTCATCTAGAGAAAGTTTTCATCCTTTTGTAGTCCCCGTTACTACTAGACCAATTTTTTAAAAACGCGAAAAGGTAGCAGGTTGACAGGCAGAAGGGACTGCTTCTAGTTTGGGTTTTGCAACTCAACTGTTCTTCAGTCTTGCATCCCCTCTCTTCACAGCTGAGGAGCCTGAGGCCCAAAGTAGACTGGATAAATGAGAAGACTTCCACCTATGACATTCTCCGATGCATGGTTCAGAGGGGAAGAAGTCTAAATTGTGAGTTCTAGATTCCTGGACGTTCTCTCTGTAGCCCAACTGGTGACAGATCCCAATGGAATCTACATCTTTTGTCATCTGTTGTATCTGTTCCTCTCCATGTTTTAGTTCTGGCCATTCTCTCTCCTGTGCAGGACCCATTTTATCATATCTAGACCCGCTGCCACAATATCCTTTCTCATACTTAAATATGAACATACTTTCTGGCTTGAAAATCTGTGAGTGGATCTCTACTGCCTATAAGATACAGTACAAACCTCTTAAGCTTGGCATTCAAGGCCTTGTACAATCAGCTCCCATTCTTTCTCTAACTTCCTTTCTCATTTTCTTAGCCACAGGCCTCCTCCTCACCCTCCCCCCCCCCACCCATGCACTAGCCCTATGGCAAAAACTTAATTTCTCTAATGTATTTTGGTGTTTTGCACTTGAGTTTTTTTTTTTTTTTCTTTTCCTTTTATAAAATTGGGCACCCAGTCCTGATGAGTGCTCAAGCCCTTGAGGGGTACAAAAATTACCTGACATCACTTTGCATCTCACTCATTCAATAAACATTTAAGTCCCAATACGCATAAAAGCTAAATCATGCAGCGTCAAATCTATTTTAACAGCCACTCCGTTACCTTCGATCACATTGAACATGTGTTCCTTGAGGCCTTTTTCATAACCACTCTCAAGTCAGCTCTCTGCAATCCAATATTTGAGTGTTATCTTTTGTTTATAATATTTTTAAAGCCAATTACAGGATTATAAATTTATTCCAGTTAATTGCATATGCTGCTCTTGGTGTTGTGTGCTACCCTGTTGAATGTTCATGAATTTTCATTCTAACTGCCTCAGATCTGGTCCATCCTCTGGACCTGAAGACTACAACTTCGATTTCAGAGTTACTGATTAAAAGCAATGAATTGAACAGAACTAAGACCCAACGTTGAGGAATTTCTGTCCTGCCTTTCTAATTAACAATCTGGTAAGATATACTAAACATGCCCCTTATCACCTTATTAACAACATTTATTATTCTGAATGAAATGATGTTTAAGTCATGCATAACTAAGAATTCTAGGCTGATTTTTTTAAAATAACAATCATTAAATATGCATTATAAATATTCACTTTATTTTAAAAGAATTGGAAGATGTTACATATATTACACACTACATATAATGGCACATGTCAGCCTTTTAAGCTTAAAAATAATCTTTCCCCAAACTGGGATTGACTTAGACTCCAAGTATAAAATGACTCTTGGCCTATAGCACCAACCCAGGCCCAGAGGAAAGCCAATTTTGAACCTGTCTGTCCTCTGGCATTGGGCTTCCTGATATGACACTGAGGGTCCTCTCCCTCTGGTTTTGTTCCCTGGCACTATTGAGGCCTGGCACAGGGACCCATGTGACTATACACTGCAGGCCTAGGGAATCTAGAGGGGGTGGTAGGGTCCTCTAACAATTTCACAATGGAAAAAAATTGAAAACATCATGTGCCTTGTCTTTGTTTTTGATCTATATCACTATAACAAGACTCTACAAGATAGAAGATTAGAATTATTGAAATACAATTTCTCTGCTGGTTTTTGTCTTTAAAATTAACGTGTCATGACAGGAGGAGACTTAAAAGTCATCTGGTTCAATACTGGTAACCTGCTCTACTAGTATCTCAGATTTAGGTATAATTCAAAGTTTTAAATGCCATCCATATGCCATTTTGTTAGACAAACACAAAGAAATTTAATAACACTTTTCATTTTCTTTTTCTTAATTCATAAGGACAATTTCTGCCAAATGTTCTGGCTTATGGCTCTCCTCCTCTTCATAGTATGTTTAAGTTACATATTAAGAATCCAAAAAATACCACTATGGAATTTTCATAAGCAATATCCGACCAATCAGTAAAACACGGTACACAGTGTGAAAATTTTAATTTATTCCCCTCCCAAGTATCCAGAATATATACCCTCTTAGCTTTGAGAAATGTGACAATGAAAATACCAACAGAATTGATCGTATATAAAGAAAAGCACATACTACACAGGAGACATCCCTAAGTCCTCCCTAACCTAGCAGTGCAAGTTAGTTAATGGTATGTTTCTGGTACTGTCACCTTTCACTTGATTTATAAAAATTTTACAGGACAGATTTAAAGCAAAGATAGGCCTCTGATTTTTATTTTTATTTTTTTATCCCTAACAGATTTTTAAAAAGAGGCTATATTAAATGACAATGCATTTTGAGTCAGGGGGAGAAAAAAAAATTAAAAACCCAAAACTTCTTTCAGTTTATTCAAAATAAAAATACACATAGAATTATGAAAATATAGGTTTACTATTTCCACCACGTAAATTGATGCTGCTGTTTGAAAGGTTTGCAAATTGTTTTTCAAGTTTTTAAAGCTCATCTCGATCCCTCAATAAAGTATACCTATATTCGCTGGGTGCTAATTTCTGGAAGGAGCTCTCAGGTGGACTGCTTGCTACGTCCTGGACTTGCTGCAAGAGAAAGAATAAAACATATCAATATATTTTATGGAGCTATACTGTTTTATTAAAAGTACCAGATGAATGGTAGTTGTTTTATAAAATTATTTGCTTAATAAAGATAGCTACTGTGTGCCAAAGGCCAGAGTTAAGTTTGAAATCTTGCTTTCCCCATTCAAATGCCCTTACTAATAATACTCTCTAGGGAAGGCTGCCATAGAGCCCTCACCTTTAGTTCCTGAGGTGCAGTGGAAGGAAGCAAAATACCTGACACCTAAGTGCTTTCTAGGTTATTTTGTACCGGCAGCACAGCCATGACTAAGTTGGCCCAAATCCTTCCTTCCTTCTTAAAAATGACTACAAAGAGGATTAAAGGCACCCACTCTGTAGATAGAGCTTTCATTTAGCAATTACCTGGATACCAGAATTTAGTTGACATAGGAAAATAAACACTTCCATACTGTAAGAAACTCATTTCTGTAGTATTTCACTTGTGCACCAACAATGGACAAAAATACACAGAACTATAAGAGTGACTTCCGAGAATTTCAAACAAAAGGCGGTGTGTAGTCTTTCCTTTATCTCCACACGATGAGCTCCTCAAGAACGACCATGCTGTCATTGTTTTAATATCCCCTGTAGTTAGCATAGGCACATACATAGTGCCTGTGTTACATACCCTGGATACTGGCTCATTCCCATTTTTAATGGGAAAGCAACGTCTGCAAATTTCCCATTTTATTTTGTCATGTTCCCTTTCCCTAATACATTTTTTATTTGTAGTTTTACTTAGATATAGGTTTGGTTTAGGCCATAATGATATTACTGTAAAACATAAGAAGTTCACTGTCTAATGGAGAAGTTGAAATAAATCAGGATAATGCAATAATGGTAACTAACATTTTTTCCTAATCTGATAAAATATTAAGCAGGCCTACTTTCCTGAGGGAAATAATCGCCTTTGGGTTATTGCCAACAAACCGTTTGCTTCTATAGTTGCTTAATTATCAAAAAAAATCTGACCTCACACTTCAAGGGAAAAGCATGTCATTGGATTCCTAAAGGGAACTCCTGACACTGAACTTAATCTTCAGGAAAAATTGAACTAGATTTTACTTTTCTATGTGGAGGTTCCTTGGGCAAAACAGTTAAGTTCTGGGCATATGAAATAAGAGTTTTGTTATGTATCATCTTCCCTCTCAGTATAATGGTAACAGACAGGATATAAATCAATAATGCATCAACATGCAATTTTTAGAGGTGTTCAACAAAGCAGGAACATAGAAATATATTTGTAGTAGAAGTTACAAGGTAGAAAAGTCAAATTCTTAGGCTAAAAGTTACATAAAAAGCAAATACAAAATTTTCATAAATAGTTGTGAAGCATTCTAAATCTCAAATGAAAAGCTGCATTAAACCTTAAGTTTTGAACATTATAAATACTGTATTGGTGAAGGCTGCAAGAATACCAAATGATTATTTTCTTTGTAGTGTGGTCAATCTCCTGGCCACAGAGGAAGACTTGACCAGTTAATGGAATCCACTGACTTCTTCACTGATCTACCTACTTCTAATTCTTACCTCCTCCTTCTGTATTTGAATCTTTTACCCATATTCCACAGGACATACACTACTTCAGTTTATGTGATCAAGAAACTATACTGTATCATTCTTGCAACTTTTCTGAAGTTCTTTAACTTCAAAAATTAATTTTAAAAGGAACATAATTTATTATTTAGAGTCTATTCAGAATTTCATTATCAAGATCTTTACGAGCAGAAACTCAAGCCTATACAAGAGCTTTAGATCCTCTTCAAGGCTAACTGAAAAAGAAAGAGTTCCCACTGAAAAACAAGAATCCTACCTGTCCTGGGGCTATATCGGTTGGGTCAGGACCATGATGGAATTCTCTGTGCAATTTTCCAGAATGTAAGTCAAATACAAACTGCTTGAGTTTTCCAGGAATTCTAAAACAAAGTAAGATAAAAATTTAGCTTAAACTGTTAAAATGAACTTACCTCTATTTTACCAACTTCACACATTAAAAAAAATTTTTTTTTTTTAATTTTACCTACAATCTTAACCATAACTATCATCGGCCAGGTATATGCCAAAATTTTTATACAGTTATAATCATGAAATGTAGATGCTCAGTTTTGTGTTCTAATTCTTGCACTTGTTTCATAGAAATGTTTCTATGCTCATTTTAACAGATGCATTAGAGTCTATCAAGATGTTGTCTTAAAACTTAACCATCCCTTATTGTTGGGCATTTATAGATTTTCCTTAATACATGTAACTAAAAAAAAACTCATGTTCTGCAAAATCACACTAAAATTAACAGGATTCAAGGGAAAAATAGCATTAGGGGCTAACCACTTAAAACTATGTAGCTTTGTAACCAGAGTACTACGAAGAGCCTGAACAAAAATACTAGCGCTGTTCAGCCTCTTGCACTGTCGGCCAGGTGATCCTCTGTAGCCTTAACCTAGAGCCTGTAAGTCCTTTTTTGAGATACAAACTGAGGTCCTTGAGGGCATTCACTGCCAGTAGAACCAATTTTATCAAAATAATTTAAACCAGGGTGTAGCTTTTTCATGTTTTGTTTTTTTTTTCCCCCGTAAACGTAAGGTAAAATCTCACAACTTCAGCCACATGGGCAGCTCACTGGATTAAGCTCCACTTAATACTGTGAAAAGCAAAGCACTTCTCAAGGCCATGAAACTGACCCTCCCCCACTTTTTGGGTTGGGGGAGGTCTTCATACACCACTAAAGCATTCTCTTTTAAAAAATATTTTAGAGAGTGCATGTGCATGTGAGTAGAGGGTGGGGCAGAGGGAGAGAAGCAGACTTCCTGCTGAGCGCAGAGCCCAGACATGTGGCTTGATCTCAGAACCCCGAGATCATGACCCCAGCCGAAATTAAGAGTTGGTCGCTTAACCTACCGAGCCATCCAGGTGCCCCTAAAGCATTCTCTTTAATGGTGAAAAAACTTTTCTTTGATGGCTTCAAAACATTCTGAGGGAAAGAATATGAACCAACACAACTCACTTATATTAACATCATTTCCCTAATTACCACTCACTCTATGAGCAAATTTGCACTACAGAGACATGCACCGTGTAGCAAAACAGACTATTACAAGGCTAAGCAGATTCACGTATCAGCCTTTTTTTATCTCCTTGAGTTGTATCCAATAAAGTAGGAATATAGATTTCCGCAACTTACAAGGGGGATACAGCCCAATAAACCTACCCTACATTGAAAAATCCTAAGTGGAGAATACATTTAATACACCGAGCCTACCTTAAATGTGTTCAGAACACTTGTAATACCCTACTTGAGCAAAATCACCTAACACAGCCTATTTTATAACAAAGTACTTAATATGTAACAAATTCTGTACTGCAAGTGAGAAACAATGGTTGCCCGGGTACAGTAAGTGTGTCAGTTGTTGATGCCTGTGATCACGAGGTTTACTGGGAGCTGTGGCTCACTGCTGATAGCCAGCATCACAAGGGAGGATCTTAGTGCACATCACTAGCCTGGGAAAAGATCAAAATTCAAAGTATAGTTCCTACTAAATGTGTATTGCTTTTGTACCACCATAAAGCAAAAAATTGTAAGTCAAACCATCATAAGCTGAAGAGATCTGTTGAGTAAATAAGAACTTTGACTAAGTGTGGGCAAGTTATACTGACAAAACAGTCAATTTTTGCTATTTGTCTACCTGTTCTTTGAAAGCTTGCCAACATGTTTATTAAAAATTGTTTTACTACTTTAATAAAAGCTGCATTTTAATTTCCATTTCTTCAGAAATTAAGCATTTTTCCACCATTTTAATTTATATTTCTGCTCATACAAATTGTCAGTCTTCTACTGAAATCTTGGCATTTTGAAAATTCATTATATATTTTAAACCTTTCTTCGTATGTCTTACAAGAATTAAAATGCAGGTCCATAAACACTTTAATTCAGTAGAATTGCCTCACTTTTTAAATCATCATTTTTGGTAGCAAAGAATAACTAGCTTGTGTTAAAACTGCTAGTTTCTTTTTATCCTCTCCTGAGGTCCTGCAAGTGCTGCTTCTTCCCTTCAATAACTCCCACCGAGATGTACCAACCAATAACTTCATTGTACACCCATTTTGGCTCCCCACTAACTCCAATGCAACAGAGACCAGCAGGTGTCAAATGCACAGTTTAAAATACAAATGACTGTCAGGTAGCTGTATTGACGGAAATGCTTCTGAAAGGTTCTGTGGGGCTGAAGAAATTGCACATGCACTAAAGATAAACACTGAGAGATCAATTTAAATTTAGTATGACATCATCTACTGTCACCCACAGCAAACCTCTACAATATATCCATTCAAATCAAAGAATCACAAATGGTCTCCAATGTTTAAGATAAAGCCCCTGTTAAGTTTGTTATTTTATAAAGTCCAAAGCTGACAGCAACCAATACAGTGTGACTTGGTTTTGCTAGTCAAAAAATAATTTATAATTAAATCTTAAATGTAACAAATTCATAGAGAACACTCAAAACAGATTTTTTCCTAACTTGATTCTTTCCCCTTGTCAGCAGATGAGAGAAAGAATTGTGAGCAAAAGGCAAAGGAAGATACGATGAATCTGAATTGATGTGGTAGAAAAAGAGATTACAAAAGAGCTCTTATCTAGCTTGTGGCCAGAAACTACCCATCATTAAGTAACAATCAGTGAATCACAGTATACTGTCAAGAAACAGACAACATGGTTATGTGCTAAAAAGGAAAATAAATGGATCCTTGCCATAATAAATTCAATTATATTTTTATACTTTGGGGTACAATTTTTCTAATTAGAACACCTAAGTGTTTCTTTCCCACCTTTCAGACACTTTTCTGTTTTCAATTTTGATTTTTAGGTGATGCAAAATTTAGGGACTGTGAAATGCACAAATGTTAAGTGTCATTAAATGAACTGACATATGTATATTACAGTGAGAAGCATTTTTATTTTTTAAAATTGACATACAGTGGAATTCTTTCTTCTAGCCTTATAGTTCTGAGTTTTAACATATGCACATAGCATCTAGTAACTATCTCCACAAATAGGATACATAACAATTCCAACACCCTTTTTTTTGGTCAAACCCTCCACTTTCCCCTAACTCTTGCCAACCCACTGATCTGTTCTCTGTTCCTATAATTTGCCTTTTCCAAAACGTCTTGTACTTGGAATCATACAGCATGTAACCATGAGACTGGCTTCTTTTATTTAGCATACTGCTTTTGAGATTTATCCATTCTGTTGCATGTATAACTTTGTTCCTTTATTTACTGAATAGCATTCCACTGAGTGGATATACCACAATTAGTTTCTCCTTTTACCCACTGAAGAGTATTTGGGTTCTTTCAAGATTTTGGTGATTCTGAACAATGCTACTACAAACATTTGTACACAGGTTTTTGTGTCTAGGAAAAATACTGGCTTATATGGAAGGTATCTGTTTAACTTTTTAAAAAAACCTACCACGTTGTTTAAAGTGGCTATATCATTTTGCAACCCCACCAGCAACATGTAAGAGTTCAGCTGTTCCATATTCTCACCTGGGATATAATAAGTCCTTCAATTTAGCCATTCTAAAAAATGTATAATGAGATCTCACTGTGGTTTTTTGTTTTTTTATTTTTGTTAAAGATTTTATTTATTTATTTGACAGAGACATAGCGAGAGAGGGAACACAAGCAGGGGGAGTGGGAGAGGGAGAAGCAGGCTTCCTGCGGAGCAGGGAGCCCGATGCGGGGCTCGATCCCAGGACCCTGGGATCATGACCTGAGCTGAAGGCAGACGCTTAACGACTGAGCCACCCAGGCGGCCCTCATTGTTTTAATTTGCATTTCTCTAATATCTAATGATGTTGAGCACCTCTTCATGTGCTTACTTGCCATTTGTATATCTTCTTTGGATTCTAACAGTATCTTTTATGGAACAAAAGTTTTTAATTTGTTGAAAGCCAATTATCAATTTTTTCGTCTATAGAGAGTGCTTTGGGTGTACTAAGAGCTCAGGTCAAAAAGGGTTTCTACATTTACTCCTACGAGTTTTACAGTTTTACCTTTTACACTTAGGTCTACAATTCTGAGTTATTTTTTTATAGGAGTTTCTTTTATGGAGATGTTTAGGTGCTAAAGCACCATTTATTAAAAAGATTATCCCCTTCCATTGAATTGTCTTTGTATCTTTAAAAAAAAAATCACTATTTGTATACCTATTTCTAGACTCTCTATTCTGTTCCACAGCAATACATACCTATTTTTTTCACAAATACTATGCTGTCGTAAATATTTCAGCTGTATACTAGGTCTTAAAATCAGGTATTATGAATCCTTTGTTTCTTTTTCAGTTGTTTTGTTTCAATTATTCTAGTTTTACCTTTCATATAAATTTTAGAATCAGCTGTAGCTACAAAAAAATCTACTTAGATTTTGTTTGAAATTGCATTAAATCTATAAACTTGAGGAGCATTGACATCTAAACAGTGTTGAATCTTCCAATCCATGAACACAGTATGTTTCTCCATTAATTTTGGTCATCTTTGATTTCTTTCATTGGTGTTTTGTAATTGTCATCGTTAGAGGTATATGTAGTTCTTTTTTCTTTCTTTTGGAGCCTATTATGAATGGTAGTTTAAACATTTTTGGGTTTCCAAATGTTCATTGTTAATATATAGAAATAAAAGTGATTTTTAAGAAGGTGACCTTGTATCCTGCTGAACTCATTAGTTCTAGGAGCTTTCTTGTAAATTTACTGGGAATTTCTACTACATACACAATCATGTTATCTACAAAGAGTTTCTTTCTAGTCAGAACACTTCTTGTTTATTTATTTATTTATTTGTTTATGTTTTGTCCTACGGTACTTACTAGGACTTCCAGTATCATACTAAATACAGCTGGTGAGAGTGGACATCTTTTTCTTTTTAAATTCAATTAATTAACGTATAGTGTATTAGTTTCAGAGGTAGAGTTCAGTGATGCATCAGTTGCGTATAACACCCACTGCTCATTACATCATGTGCCCTCCTTAATGCCCATGACCCAGTTACCCCATTCCCCCCCACCTCTCCTCCAGCAACCCTCAGTTTGTCTCCTAGAGTAGACATCTTTATCAAAAACAATAAAATACCTAGGAATAAATTTAGCCAAGGAGGTGAAAGAGCTGTATATTGAAAACTGTAAAACACTAATGGAAGAAGACACAAATAAATGGCAAGATATCCTGAGTTCATGGATTGGAAGAATATTGTTAAAATGTCCATACTACCTAAAGCAATCTACAAATTCAGTGCAATCCCTATCAAAATTCCAATGGCATTTTTCATAAACAGAAAAAATTCTGAAATTCCACAAAAGACCTAACTATAGCCAAAGCACGAACAGTCTCAAGAAGAAAAAAGATGAAGGCATCACACTGTGTGATTTCAAAATATACTATAAAGTTATAGTAATGAAAACAGTATAGTACTGGTATAAAAAGACATAAACCGGGCACCTGGGTGGCTCAGCTGGTTAAGCGACTGTCTTCAGCTCAGGTCATGATCCTGGAGTCCCGGGATCAAGTCCCACATCGGGCTCCCTGCTCAGCAGGGAGTCTGCTTCTCCCTCTGACCCTACCCCCCTTATGCTCTCTCTCTCTCAAATAAATAAAAATCTTAAAAAAAAAAAAAAAAAGACATAAACCAAGGGGGATCATAACAGACAGCCCAGAAATAAATCCACACATTAACAGTCAACTGATCTTTGACAAACTTGCCAAGAATAAACAAGGTGGAAAGTATGGTATGTTATTTTATTGAGAGAGCATGAGCAGGGGTGGAGGCAGAGGGAAAGAGAATTTTTTTTTTCAATATTTATTTGAGAGAGAGAGCGGGGAGAGGAGCAGGGGGAGGGAGAGGGATAAGCAGATTCCCTCCTGAGCGCAGAGCCTGATGCAGGGCTAATCCCATGACCCTGAGAACATGACCTGAGCCAAAACCAAGAGTCAGCCACTTGACTGAGCCACCCACACGCCCCTAGAGAGAGAATCTCAAGCAGGCCCCACACCCAGTGCGGAACATGATACAGGGCTCGATCTCATGACCCAAGCCAAAAATCAAGAGTTGGACACTTAACTGAGCCACCCAGCACCTCAAGGATGGTCTTTTAGATAAATGGTGCTGGCAAAACAGGATAGCCACTGGCAAAAAAATTAAATTGGACCATTATTTCATACCATATACAAAAATCAACTCAAAATGGATTAAAGACTTAAATGTGAGACCTGACAAACTGTAACACTATAAGAAAACACAGGGGAAAAGCTTCTTGATATTGGTCTGGGCAATAATTTTTTTGGAAATGACCCCAAAAGCACAGGCAACAAAACCAAAGACCAACACATGTCATTGCATCAAACTAAAAAGCTGCACGGTAAAGAGAACAACAGAGTGAAGAGGCAACCTACAAACTGGGAGAAACTATTTGCAAACCATCTATCAGATAAGGGATTAATATCCAAAAAATAAAAGGAACTAAAACAACTCGAGCAAGAAAACCACCTGATTTAAAAATGGGCAAAGGACCTGAAAAGACATTAAAAAAAAAAAAAGACATTTCTCAAAAGAAAACGTACAAACAGCCAACAGGTACATGGTACTGTTGTGCTCAATATCACTAATCATCAGCGAAATGGAAATCAAAACCTGAATGAGCTATCACCTCACACCTGTTAGAATGGCTTTTATCAAAAAGACAAAAGGTAAATGTTGGCCAGGATATGGATAAGAGGGAACCCTTGTACACTGTTGGTAGGAATGTAAACTGGTACACCCACTACAGAGGTAGGTTACTTAAAAAATTAAAAATAGAACTACCATATATGACCCAACAATCCCACTTTTGGAAATATACCCAAAGGAGATCAAAGCATTGTCTTGAAGAGTTATCTTCACTCCTGTGTTCACTGCAGCATTACTCCTAATAGCCAAGACAGAGAAATAGGTAAGGAAAATATGGTGTACACACACACAGGAATATTGTTCAGTCTTAATAAAGAAGGAAATCCTGTCATTTACAACAACATGGATGAACCTGGAGGACATTATACTAAGTGAAATAAGCCAGACACAGAAAGACAAACACTGCATGATCTCATATAGGTGGAATCTAAAAGAGCAGAACTTCCGAGGGACCGGAGCGGGAGGCAGTGGGAGAGAACGGGAAAATGTTGGTCAAAGGGTACAGTTAGAATACCAGCTACAGGAAGAGTACGTTCTAGAAATCTAATGTACAGCACAGTGACTATAGTTATTAATACTGTATTATATACTTGAAATTTGCTAAGAGAGTAAGTAGATTTTAATTGTTCTCACCAAAAAAAAAAGTGAGGTAATGGATACATTAATTTGCTTGACTGTGGTAATTATTTCAGTGTATACATATATCAAAATACCACATTATACACCTTAAATATAAGCAATTTTGTCAACTATGCTTCAATAAAGCTGAAAAAAGGAGGGGGAAGACAACCTGGGGTAGAGAAGGAACCAATCTATGTGGCTGGAGCCAGATATCTGGAGCATGTGAACTAGGAGAGGTAGAGAGCACAGTCAGATGATTAGAGTTACAAAGTCCTACCAAGTTCCGGCTACGTCCTGTCACGGTAAATCAGAACCCCATCCATGCAGAAGTTACGGCAGGACAGAGGAAGAAGCTGCTATGCAGAGAGAAGGATGGAGCAGATGGGAAGTGGGGAGCCCAGAGAAGAGCTTGTGGGCCCCAGAGGGGGGAAGGGAGTAGCTGCCCCAGCACTTTCCAGCAGTGCGGGCTGTCTGTGCTCCTGCCAGCTCAGCTCCTGGTCAGGGTCCTAGAGTTTCCAGCACAGACCCCTCCCTTTTGAGTTCCTTGGAGTGAGTTTCTTTTTCTTACAACTGCATGCCCTCCGGCAGCAATAGAAATACCCAACAGAACTCTCAGTGACGACAGAAAATGTTGTATACCTGTGCGGTCAAATACAGTAGCCACGACCCACGTGAGGCCACGGGGCACTCAGAGCACCTGGGACACTGACTTTTAGATTTTGCATCATTTTAATTAAACTTCAGTATTCATACAGGGCTGGCAGCTACCATACTGGACAGCACAGCTCTATGATTATTACCACAAGGGGTCAAAGACAAGAAGCACAATCAGTAAAAAACAATGAAAGAGTCAGGGCGCCTGGGTGGCTCAGTCGTTAAGCGTCTGCCTTCAGCTCAGGTCATGATCCCAGGGTCCTGGGATCGAGCCCGCATCGGGCTCCCTGCTCGGCGGGAAGCCTGCTTCTCCCTCTCCCACTCCCCCTGCTTGTGTTCCTCCTCTCGCTGTATCTCTCTCTGTCAAATAAAATCTTTAAAAAAAACAAAACAAAAAACAATGAAAGAGCCAAAAAAAGGAAAACCATGATGGTGTGTCCTAGAACTCAAGAAGAGGGTGCTCAACAGCACCAAAAATGACAAGAATGTTAAGGAGGACGAGTCTGGTAAAGTCCCATCAGTAGCAGTGTGTTATTAATTTGTTCACAGGAAAACCTGGATTCAAACAACGGGTTAAATCATGAAACCCATACAAAGGCAAACTAGCCATTAAAAGTAAAAGAAAAAATTTCAATTATGGGAAGATGTTTATAATGTGTGGATAAG
Source organism: Halichoerus grypus (assembly GCF_964656455.1). NCBI lineage: Eukaryota > Metazoa > Chordata > Mammalia > Carnivora > Phocidae > Halichoerus > Halichoerus grypus. The sequence goes on from NC_135725.1 coordinate 63,497,813, forward strand.
TTAAAAAGACAATTCATAAAATAGCATAGCCCTGATTACATTTATAACACACACATGTGTCTAGATCTCTGGTTTGTGGACTTATGAGTGATTTTTAATTTATTCTTTGGCATTTTTTGTTAATTTTCAGAATTATCCACAAAGAACATAAATTGCTTATACTCAGAAATAAAGGAACAAATGATAAGGTTAATGCATACATACACAAAAACAGTAAACATCTTTGCCTGGTTCCTGATCTTAAGGGGAAAGTATTCAGTCTTTCACTATTAAATATGATATTAGCTGCAGGTTCTTTATAAATGTCCTTTATCAGACTGAGGAAGTTTCCATATACTACTAGTTTATTAAGCATTTTTGTCATGAATGGATGTTTGTCATGAATGGAATTTTGTCAAATGCTTCGGCATGTATATGCTAAATTACACTGACTGGTTTCTGAATGTTGGACTAGCCTTGCACACTTGGGATAAAGCCCACTTGGTTGTATACTGTTCTTCTTTTCTATATAGCTGGATACAATTTCCTAGTATTGCTTACTCTTTAACTCAACTTATACAATAATGTAGTACAAACTCATTTAATGGATTGTAGTAGTAAGAAAACAGTATTTTGCCATTTAAGTTCCTTGACCTCCTTTGAGCGTCAGCTTTCTGATTTGTACAATTAAAACAACTTAATTGTACTGTTTTTATAGTCTAAAGACTTAGATTTGAATCTGATTATTTCCTATAATAACAGGCAATATAGCCTTATCATAGTAATGACCATGTTATCAGCCACCGTTCTAAGAGCTATTAGATATACACATTCATTTAAGGCCCACAACAGCCCTATGAAGTAGATAGTGTTAGCATTCCCATTTTATAGATGAGGAAACTGAGGCACAGAGGTGGTTAAGAAATCGCCCGGAATGACAGAACTAGTAGGTAACAGATTGGGATTAGAATCTAAGCAGTCTGGATCTAGAGTCTGAGCACCTAACTGCTAGCTATTTTGCCTCTGGTGACTTGGCTTTAGTAAAGTCACTACTAAGAGCTTAAGTTCTTCAAAGTGGAAATAATACCTGTTTATATGCTTCTTACAGAAACTGAGAACATACATAAAGTATAACGTGAAGCTGGTACAGTGCCTGCCTCTGTCAGAGTTTCATGTTTATTTTGCTGGCAGGACCAAATAAGGTAAACTGTAGTGTAATCACTTGTAAAATATAAAGTACTTCTAAGAAGGTAATGTCAGTTGTATGGTGAGTGCATTACATGAGAGTAAAAATGGTGTTTAGGGACCCAGCCCACTGTAGGTACTGCCCAGCGGCTGACGGAGGAGCACATTCAGAAAAACCACAACTCCGGAGGTGAACAGGAAAGGAAGGGAACAACAGGGCGAATGGCCAGTTGATAAATACTAGGATATATTCCAGATGTGCAGATATTTATCCCAAGTAGTCAAACTCTTAAACATACAATAAGCAGATCAAACTAAGAGCAAATTACTCAAAACATTTATTGAACATCTAATGCGGTCACAAAGCAGTTGGTATAGCAAAAGATAAAAAACCTAAAGAAATAAAATTTGCCTTTTTTAAGAAGCTTTCTCAGTACCTATTTTTTCCACTTAAAGCCTCGGGTGGGGGGGGGAGCCCCTAGATCATGAAGAACAAAATGAAATTCTCAGAGTTAAAAGAGACCTAGTTTAAAAATCTTCTACCTATCTCTCCAAGTTCTTTATCATTGCGCCCAATTCCTGGTTTGCTCCCTCCAAGTTCAAGGAGGCAGGCTAATTTGTCATAGCAGATGACCAAACTGCTGAATTAGTGAGACAGCTACAGCCCAGTTTTAGTTTTGCCCTGCCCCTCTCATCTCCCCACTGCAGCCGCCCCTCACCTGCCAAAAGGCAGCCAATCAGCTGCAGCCAAGTCTCCCAGACCGAGTAGTTTAAGGAATTACGATGATTTTCGGTGATTTAGTGATCTGGGACAAATGACCTAGATCCCAGAGCTGGGGGACTCGGCATTACAGGAGCCTGCTCCATGTTCCCAGGGGTGATCTGAGGCCCGTCCTGCCCTCTCCCGTCTGGGGCTCCGGCAGCAGTATGTACGTACACTTTAGCAAAGGTACAGACGGTACGGTATTTGCTGGTCACAAGTTTTTGGAAGGTGAGATTCTCTTGAAAGTCCTTCAACAGCCTTCTGCCATACCCCCCCATCTATTTTCTCCTCCTGGGACTGCAGACCACTTACTAGACCTGCCCTTAGGTGCTCTTAGGTTCCTAAATTATGTCCCATTCTTTTCCTCTACATGTAAAATCTATTCCTTCACATTTGGCAAGAAATCAATCTGGTCAATCTTTAGGAAAAAACCCACAAAGATTCACAGATCTGTGATTTAGTTTCAGGTACAAGTACTCTCTCTTCAAACATCTTTGACATTCACACTTAACATTGCTTTTTGTATGTACTAAAAATGTAACTGCTTTGATGTGATGCGTTAGGAGCTTGGGACTTTGGGTTCAATATGCTCGGACATGAATCCCAGGCCTCCCGCTAGTTAGTTGTGTGGCCTTGCTGGTTGTTACCTCCCTAAGGCTCAGTTTCTCCGAAATAAGGGAGAGGTCAAGAGAACACTGGTAGCATGCCCCCTGCCCCCAACCCCATGCCAACTCTGGCGTGGGAGGAGACTGCATACCATAAATCTGCTTTCTTGCTCCTTACCACAACCACACTTCCTCCAATTGACCCCAGAAATGCTGAGTTAATAGAAGTAATAGTAATTATAGTAATTTATGGAAACTGCTTATCATTTAAGCCTTAATTACCATGCAGCACAATAACAATTATGCAAGCCAATAAATGTGTCAGATTCACTTTGCTACATATTTTATTTGATTTTAAACACCAACACTTATTCACATAGGCTCAGTTTGTAGCTCACACAGCATGTGCCTCCTTACAATTAAAAAAATATTAGAGTGAACAGTGCCTAGGAGGGAAAATCAGGCACCTAAGGGAGAAATTAAAGAAGTAATTTGTTTCAAAGAGCTTCAAGTATAGTCAATTCTCTTATCTCCCTCCCTACTCACAGGACTAAACACTTGCAGGATAGAAGAGGACTATTTCCCATTTCCAGATTTCTTTGGAGAATCTTAATGGCACAGTTTCTTTTTACACCAGGGCAGATGTAGAATGCTGCCAGCTGATAGTTTAGTTTTTCTTGGGCAGGTGCCCACCTCTTGGTCCAGTAAACTATAGCTGGAGAATAGGGGAGCTGGGTCATCTGATAAAGAATACACCTACTTGTGTTAGTTGGGTTCTCTGACCAACAGACACCAAGATGGGATTGGAAGTGCCAAAGTAGCACTTAAATCTGACTTCAAAACTGGAGGAGAAAATTTAAGACAGCCAAGATGGAAATCCTCACAGATGACCCTTGATGTGTTCCTAGGAACAAAAGCCAAAGTTGGGCATAATCTGGATGCTGACTGATAGTAAAGTCAGTATCCTGCTGACTTCCACTAATACAAGACTTTGTAATTGGGACTGTAAGTCTGCAGTGAAAGCAAAGAGGTAAAGAACCAGAGATTTATCCACTGTGAGAGGTAGGGAAATGTGCTGCTAACAACTTCATATAAACAACCCATGCATAAAGTAGGATTTTTAATGCCAACCACAGTCTCTCTGCCTGGAAGCACTTACAGCAAGCCCAGACACTAGAACTACCCTCTCTTAAAAAGCTCATTCTTTCAACTTGAGCTTATATAGCTTCAGGAGGCAAGCCTAAGAAATGAGAGGAAGAGGACACCCAACCAGGTAAGACATTTCCACCTAGCCCAACAGTCCATGCTCACGTGCTTGCTAAGGGAACTGTAGGAGTTCCACCAGGATGCTAGGGAGATCTGGACCTTTCAGATGGATTTCTGGGTACAACTACTCTTCCTTGTAAAATCCAGCACAGTCCTGCCTCTCAATATCCCCTTACCTCGTCACTCTCAGTAAATGATCTTGCTTCCCAAGCCACAGTTAAAAACAAGAACTGGACAGGAACACCTGCGGTCTTCTGCTGCTATCACTAACAATGGAATCCCCCAGCACCCCCAAAGGAATGCACCCTTCCTTTCCTCTCTTTCTCATGGGAAAGGAAGAAGGTTCTTTCCTTTGCTTCTCATTCCCTCTGTGCTCCTTGGGGCTATGCTTGATCAATTAGCCCCTCTTTTCCCTATCTTTTCCATAACTCTTCAATCCATTTGATTCTTTCCCACAAGCATTTAATCATGGTTAGTTTCTTGTACCCTAAGGGGGTTAAAAAAAAAAAAAAAAGAAAGAAAGAAAAAAGAAAAGCCAAAACCTCCCTTCATCCTATGTCTCTCTGGAGCTATCCCCCTATTTTTCTTTCCCTTTAGAGGCTAGCTTCTTGTAACAATTTTCATTGTCAAATCTTCATTTCCTCACCAAACAGTACTCTTTGATTCACTGCAATACAGCCTTTGCGGGGGGGGGGGGGGGTGTGTGTGTGCAAAATCTAACAGATCTTTCTCCTTCTGATGTAAGCATTCCTTCCTGCTAAAAGTGCTCCTCCCTCAATTACCATATTACTCTCTTCTGGTTTTTCATTTCTTTGATTCCTCCTCCTCCTGAGTCTTTTACACATGTTCCTTCTTCTGTCCTCCCCTTAAATGTTGGCTTTCATCAGGGTTCCATTTTCAGCTCTGGGCTAAGTCATCTCAACTGTTTCAATAACTTCAGCTATATCCTTATGTGTTCAAGACCCTGCCCTGATCTCCCTGTTGAATCCTGGAGCCATGTAAACTCCCTACTGGAAACTCCTCCTTCGTGGCCCCTGGCACCCCAAATTCAATATGCCAAGAAAGAAAACTCATTTCCTCTACCACAAGGCTGCTCCTCCACTGAGTTCTCCAGCTCAGTGAATGGCTAACCCACTTAGCTGTGTGAGTCAGATTCCTGGCCATCACTCAGAGCTCTCTATTATTTTATTAAGATACCAAGTCCCCCTATTCCACCTACAAAATATCTCAAGATTCCTGCTTCTCTCTAGCTTTAGTTCTACTGCCAGAATTTATTAGGTAATTTGTTCATTCAAGATCATCAACTTGTTGGCTATCATCACCTCTTGTTTGGATTACTGAACAGTCTCCTGGATTCTTTTTTGACTCCCTCTCATGTATTTTCCAGTTTATAGCCGGAGTGATTTTTTATTTTTAAAATTTTTTTATTATGTTAGTCGCCATACAGTACATCATTAGTTTTTGATGTAGTGTTCCATGATTCATTACCTCCCGATTCAAACCTTTCATTGACTCTTCAGCGTTTTCAGGATAATGCCAAACTTCCCTAACACATCATAGGGCTTTCATGAGCTAGCTGCTGCTCGCTTCTCACTCCTCAGCATTCCCCCTCTCGTCCACGCATATTCAGCCACAGTTTCCTACTTGTTTCTGCCAATATTCCCCTTCTCCAAGCCGTGTCTCCTTCTCCATCCATGATAAAGCGGTACAGAACTTTAGGACCCACCTTAGACATCCACATCTCCAGAGCCTGGATCAGGTACCTTCCTGTTGAGCTCTGCCAGAGCCCTTCTCACATCGTAAAACACAACTGCCTGTTACCCTACTTGTCTCCTTTCTCTACTTGGTTGTGAGTTCGTTGAGGGCAAGGACCCAGTCTTAGTAAACTTTAAATCACTGGTTTATATGACTTGGTTTATATTATATAGTGACTGTCATACAGAAGACCTGATCTCACTGATATGTGGAATTTAAGAAACAAAACAGAGGATCCTAGGGGAAGGGAGGGAAAAATAAAACAAGATGAAATCAGACAGGGAGACAAACCGTAAGAGACTTAATCATAGGAAACAAACTGAGGGTTGCTGGAGGGGAGAGGGATGAGGGGATGGAGTCACTGGGTGATGGGCATTAAGGAGGGCACATGATGTAATAAGCACTGGGTGTTATATACAACTGATGAATCACTGACCTCTACCTCTGAAACTAATAATATGCTATACATTAATTAATTGAATTTAAATTAAAAAAATAATTTAAAAAATTCACCAACTGACAAGAAATGTGGTATAGCTATATAATAAAGTATTATTTGGTAATAAAAAGGAATGAAGTGCCAATATTTGCTAAAATATTGATGAACTTTGAAAAAGTTATGCTAAGTTAAAGAAGTCAGACACAAAGGATCACAAATTGTATGATTCCACTTATATGAAATATCCATTATAGACAAATCCACAGAAACAGAAAATGGGTTAGTGGTTGCCGTGAGCAGAGGGGAGGTGGAATGGGATGTGACTGCTTAATGGGTATGGGATTTCTGTTTAAGATGATGAAAAAGTTCTGGAATTAGTACTAGTGATGGTTGTATAACACTGTGAACATAATTAATACCACCAAATTTTATTCTTTAAAATGGTTAAAATGGTAAATTTTATGTTTTATGTATTTTACAATAAGAATTTACAAAAGACCTGCATAAATATTTAATGAGCTAACAGGCTAAATGGTATTCTTTTGAGTGTAGGTAAAGTAGAAAGAACAAATACTTGTTAGTACTTTATGGTTCATAACACAACTGTCATCTCTCATTAATTTTCATAACAATCCCATCAGATAAATTGTACCACCAACCATATTTTAAGTGTAAAGAAACAAGAACAGAGAAGTTAAGTGACTTGCCCAAGGCAGAACTCAAATGTAGGCCTGCTATGCAGTAAGACTGAGAATCTTCTATCAAACAACTACATCTCTATAATAAAATACTGAGTAGTGAGTGAGGTAATTCATTCTGCAATTAGGATTTCAAATCATCCTCTAACTGTGCAATTTAATCTGTAGACATAAAACAGGGTACTTAAATAAATTTAAAAGAAGTCTAATTTGAATTAATACCTGTTGCTTAAAATTTTCATACATGAAGAAACATCTCCAATTTTTACCACTGCATTTAACATCTTGGAAAGCTGATAAAAATCTACTATCTGTTGTAGAGACACGGGTTACATATTTATTAATAGTATAAAGAGCTAAGAATGGATAATTGAGAATGGACTCAGAAAGCTTACCTGTTCTTGGAAAGGTTCATAGCTCTATACCCTCAGAAACGCCTAGCCGTAGCCATATTCTGGGTCCTAAATACCACAGTGAGCAGCAGTACTACCAATTACCTTTAACCTGACCTGGGACTATAATCTGCTTTCCTTGACATGCTGACAAACACCAAACTCAATTCAGAACTAATTTCTGGAAGGGCAAAATTTTCTTTCAGAGATTAATTCCCAAGTATTAGGATCACCTAATGCTGGCATTTCTATAAGAATATACCATAATTCTCACAATTACACCACACTCTAGAGTGAAAAATAAAATCTTATCCATCCAAATAACAAAGTATTACTGGTTCAACATACGATTATTTAAAATATTCAAACAATGGTTTTAAGTTCATTTTTCAGACACATATCAGTAATTTAAGAAGAAGAAGAAGAAGAAAAAAAGAATACTTACAATACATCCCTGAAGTCTCCAAACACATACATGTGCCTAAAGCTGTCAATAGCTATGACAGGGCAATCTGCTGGAGTTTTCTGTATGTGCAGAAGAGGATGTCTAAATTTGTCACAGTCAGCATGTAAGAAGTTTATTGTACCTTTACAGGAAATAGAATTTGGAGAGGTAGATTAGAATTTTCTTGGCTGTAGTCTCATAAGATTGTAAGTTCACGAAAAGTGACATAAATTAATGAATTTCAATAATCAACATGCGTTAGAATAATATAGATCACAAAAACTACAACCTAAATATTACAACATTTAAAAGAGGTTGAATTTTAGTGCTTAGGGCAGAGTATAATTTCCTGAGAAATTATATGAACTCAAACTGAATTCAGATGCTCTGGTGATTTTTTTTTATTTTCCTTAAATGGGCAGTTACCTATCCAGGTCTCGGTTGTGAGCAAGTTCATGAAACTGACAGATGAGCTTTTCTCAAGGAGGATGCCCTTCCAGTCCCTACTGGTTGACATTTAATATAATTCAACCCCAAAACACTTAGTACATGACTAATAAGAGCATGGCTCTATACAATGCCCTCACTTTATTTGTTTGACTTTCTTCTCTCACTACAGAAGAAAAGTGGGTGAAAACTCAAACTCCTTTCTGATGGTTTGGAGAGCTTCACAGAGAACTACTCAACTTTCTTTTATTTAGAAATAAATGTTAGTCTGTGTAAGTTCTCTCGGTGATCTCTCTGGGACTATCCATTAGAAAGGGACCAGACAAGTATCAAGGTGCTGGAAGAAAGTACCTAAAACTAACGTTGTTGTCCACCCATGACCCCACTTTTCATGCTATCTGATTTTAGGGAGCTAAACAGTCATGTGTTTCTCTGTTTTTTTTTTTAAAAGCCACTACTTCATAATATCTCTACTAATGCTTCCCACCCCCATGTTGACATGTAAATTCAGGGGTTGAGTAGAGTTAACATTACTTATTAAATTTTTAACCCAAATATGTTTACATTGATATGAATGTAATGGGGGGAGCAGAGGGACAGAAGAAAGGCTGAAAATAAACACCTTAATCTGTCTACCTTTTTCACTTATTAATTGTCGGGCTACTTCATTCTGGAATATTTCTAAACTTTCCGTATCTTCTTTCATGTGGAAGAGTATGAGAAAAGGCAGTCCTTCTTCTGTCAATTCCTGTATACAGAAGTATTCAATAAGAATTATCAGGCCTTGCCATTGTTCTAGGTAGGAACAACTTGAACCCAACTCATGTAACATGCATAACAGTTGCAACATGCCAGGGGAAAAAAGGTCCAGTGGTGTAAACAAACATTAGCCTCAACGGCAGAAGGAACCCATGCCCTCTCCCTCAAGTGCCCAGGCACTCAGAGGACCCACGTGTCCTGTTCCACTGCTGGGACTGATCTGCCTTAAAATAACTACTGCGCTGATCTATCAGCTCCTTTTAGATGAAACCATGACGTTTAAAAAATGAGTTGACTAAAGGAGGAACTATGTTGGTTCTTTATCAAAATGTTGTTGATTTTAGGGTAGGGTAAACATGATGAGTATTTTCAGTCTTCACAAATAACACTGAAAAACTGAGTGAGTGTACCAGCAACAAATAAATCTAACTGACTGGGAAACATGTTTTTTCTAAAGTTTATTGCAAAAACCCTTCCACTTACATGAGAACTACCCAAAACTAAAAAGTGGTTGGTACAGACCAAAACACAAAAACCCCACAAGACAGCCAGTCTTTAACCAATACACAATGTATCCGCCATTATTAACAAGTACCTGCCACTACGTACGTGTATATGTCTGTACAAGGTACAGACACAAAAGCACCTCAAAAATTACTGAATGCCCTAAAAACTTGTATTATTGTTATTGGGGAATAATCAAGAGAAATGTGACGAGTAGACAGCAGATTTTCATCATTTCTTCTCTCTGACAAATGCTAACTTCTGACTCATAAGAAAAAGCCCAGAAAGGGCTTCATAATAAAATTATTATAATAAAATTATTTCCATCAACAATCCTCTTGCGTGTCTCTCTGTCATTTAGGAATTGCAGCAGCAGAAAACACAAACATCCTTTATGCTAAAAAAACTGAAACTGGAACCTCTCTTCTAGGACATGAGCTTGCTTATGGTTTCCGTCTCAGTGCTAAAGCCCGTTATGCTCATATACGGAACAAATTATTAAGCTTCTTGTCACGTTTACCTTTTTCGATTGAGATATAATTCACAAACCATAAAATTCATCATTTTATTTTATTTTTTTTAAAAGATTTTATTTATTTATTTGTCAGAGAGGGAGAGAGATAGGGAGAGAGAGAGCACAAGCAGAGGGAGTGGCAGGCAGAGGGAGAGGGAGAAGCAGACTCCCCACTGAGCAAGGAGCCTGATGCGGGGCTTGATCCCAAGACCCTGGGATCATGACCTGAGCCGAAGGCAGATGCTTAACCGACTGAGCCACCCAGGCGTCCCAAAATTCATCACTTGAAAGTGTACAATGTGGTGGGTTTTATTATATTCACAAGGTTTTCAAACATCGACACTACCCAATTCCAGAATGTCTGCATCACTCCAAGAAGAAAACCCACACTCACTTGTGAGCAGTTGCTCTCCGTCTCTCTTCCCCCACGGCCCTGGCACCACACTGATCTTTCAGCAAGCTGACTTAGAATTTCTTCCTCCTCATTTTTTATCTCTTCAGCTCACATTTTTTTTCTTTCCCCAACACATTCATTGCTTCTACTCCCACGGTTCTGTCTTTGGACTCCTCTGCTCTAGCCCGGCAACTTCAACTATTCCAATAATCTCCATCATCACTAACTGGTTCCTTCTCTATCTCCAAGCCCAGTTCCAGTGCACAATCCAAGTCTGGATTCCCAGCTTCCTGTTCGATATCTCCATTTCAAAGTCCAACCAGTGCCTTCAACACTCAGTAATGCACAGGCCCCTCCTCTTATTTCCCTATTTCCATGAGTACTTCTACTTCTTTTCTGCCCTTTTGTTACAGGACCCAAATGCCTCTTCTAGAAAGTCATCCCTGATTCCTACCCCATTTCTGCCAAAGGTAGAAAAGAAGTCTCTCCTCTGAATTCCCAGAACATTTTCATAGTGCCCCTCATGTGGCATGGGGTATGTCTTTAATGTTACATTATCTGTATGCAAACTACTGGACTGAAAACCTCTTAAAAACAGAATTTCACTTTACTTCTCTTTTGCTCACAGATTACTACACACAATAATGTCTAGTCAACCTATGACTGAATAAATGAAGACAGATGTTGCTGAATAAATACTAATTGGGAAATAAGATTCAGCAGTCACCTTCTAGAAAATTTAAGAGCTAGGGGCGCCTGGGTGGCTCAGTCGGTTAGGTGTCTGCCTTCGGCTCGGGTCATGATCCCGGGGTCCTGGGATCGAGCCCCACATTGGGCTCCCTGCTCAGCAGGAAGCCTGCTTCTCCCTCTCCCACTCCTCCTGCTTGTGTTCCTTCTCTGTCAAATAAATAAATAAAATCTTGAAAAAAAAAAAAAAAAATTTAAGAGCTAGAAGGTTAAAAGTAAAAACAAATATAACATATTGCTTTATTAAACTAAGCAAAAGTATGGATGCACTAACAACTATTAGGAGAGAACAGATGAGTAGTTTGAATACATCCATGTCAATTAGTTTGCTATATCAATTTACATACATTAACACAATAGCTGGTAGTTTATGCTGCCTGGGCTTCCATGTTTACCTGTGCCCACACCAACATACTCTTTATGAAATAGGTATTAAAAGATAACCCTCAGGGGAGGGTTATCCAGACAACCAACTTTAGAGGTTAATAAACCTTTCCTCAAAGTTTAAATGATTTGGGGTAGTGGGTTACAACATGTAATAAAAATCTAAAGAATTTTAAATGTGAAACTACTATGGGGGTGGCCAGAGGAACCCCTATTTATTTTTTAAGATTTTCCAGGTCTATACATTTTGACTCTGTTTTAGAAACTATTCCTGTAAGAACTGCCAAAGTAAAAAACAGTATGGATGTTCTTTAAAAAATTAAAAATAGAATCACCATATGATCTAGTAATTCCACTACTGGGTATTTACCCAAAGAAAACAAAAACACTAATTTGAAAAGACATATGCACCCCTATGTTTACTGCAGTATTACTTAAAACAGCCAAACTATGGCAGCACCCCAAGTGTCCATCCATAGGTAAATGGATAAAAAAGAGGTGGCATGCATATATATATATATATATATATATATATATATATATATATATAAGGTAGTATATATACATATATACGTACACACAATGGAATATTGCTCCGCCATAAAAAGAATGACATCTTGCCATTTGGAACAACATGGATGGATCTAGAGGGTTTAAGGCTAAGTGAAATCAGTCCAAGAAAGACAAATACTATATGATTTCACTCATGTGTGGAATTTAAGAAACAAAACAAATGAGCAAAGGGAAAAAAGAGAGAGAGGGAGTGACAAATCAAGAAACAAACTCTTAAGTATAGAGAACACACTGATGGTTAGCAGAAGGAAGGGGGTGGGGGATGGGTGAAATAGGTGATGGGGATTAAGGAGGGCACTTGTGGTGAATGATGTATGGAATTATTGAATCACTATATTGTACACCTGAAACTAATATAACACTATGTTAATTATACCATAATTTAAAAAAATCAGTTAATTAAAAAATAAAAGAATGTGCATTTTGAAAAAAAAAAAAAAAAGGAACAACTACCAAAGCAGGTGAATAATTGTGACAAGTTACTATATCTTTCTAAGCCTCTGAGGACTAAATAAGCTAATGCAATAAACACATGTATTCGGCTAAACATACCCAAAGCCTAGCGAACTGAGAAAAGTAGCAGGGATGTTCACTCAACAAACTAGGAAGAGCGCAAGCAAGCAAGCTTTACTGGAACATCCCCACTCAAGTCTAGGTGTTGTAAGAGGCTGCTTCTGGGCCACAGCTGCAGAGCCTAAAATATTTACCACCTGACCCTTTACAGAACTGCCAACTCCTCACTAGGTGGTGGTTATATGGGTATGTGATAATTTGAACTACATATGTAAAATCTGAACTACACACAATTCTTTCATGTGTAATGCACAGCTCTCTTATGTACCTCACAGACATAGCCCTTTGTACTTGTTCCTTCAAATTTTTTAAAAATGACTTTTGTGTTTGTTTTCATGGGAGCTGTAAGAGTTTGGATGGACTTTATTTCAGGATCACTGAGGTCAGATATAACATCTGATAACTGCTTTCATTATTACGATGAAATAACAAAATTTCATTCTTTCAGGATAGACAGGAATCAGAAAAACCTTTTTATGGCAAAAGATTATTCACTGTATATAATTAATTGTAACTAAAATCTGCACAGCACTGCTTCTCTAGGGCAGAATCACCTGAGAGGCACGGTCCAACTCATTTTCAAGGCTACTGCTGGAAATGCAACAGAGAGGGGTTCTTGGATAGCAAAAGCTAAGAATCAGTGGCCTCTATTACAGAAATGGCTATAACATAGTTCTGTTCACTGTATGACTGTCACAACTGGTAAATGTGTAGTAAAATAGTAAGATGGCTGGAGGAAGCTTGCTCTTTCAGAAATCCTTAAAGATAACACACATCAGAAAGTCATACCTCTCCATTTTCAAATGTTATTTCTCGAACAAGAGGAACGCATTTATCTTGAATCCAATTATAAGTCCCATCGAAATTTGTCATAGATCCCAAGTATACCATATCTGGAGCAGAATGCTGTTACAAAAGCAGAGAAAAAAAATTAAACAAATCTAACCTGTGCTAGCAAAAACGCATTCTCAAAGCCATCTATGAGCCCAGAAAATCTACAGGGTATACAAAAAACAAAGAAAAAAAATCCCCCCAAAACAAAAACCACCGAACTTCCGAGAAAGAGAGCTGTAAAATTCTGTATTTATCAGAGACCTAATTATCCAACCCGTGATGTCTAAGCCTTCTGCTTTTCCTCAGATCTGAGTCAATTAATTGTTTATCAGTATCTTCACCAATGGCAGGCACTGTGAAAAAGAATTATCTGAATTAATTAATTTAACTATCCCTTAGAGTTGAAAATGTTAGAAGAAAATTTGGAAACTTCTAGGGAAAGGGCCTTGAAAAATATAAGAAACTATATAAATGTAAGGCATTGTTATCTCTAATATTACTTACCTACAGTATCTCTTTTCACAATTCACCCAAAATCAGTATTTATGAAGTGCTTAAAATGACAACAAAAATAATAGCTATCATTAACTGAGTAAACTTACTGTGTCCAAGCACTGTTTGGTGTAAGCACTTTATATGTGTTCACTCACTGAATCCCTGAAACATCCCCATAAGGCAAGGACTCCTATAATCACAGCTATTTTTATTAATGAACAAACTGAAGGACAGAGAAGCTAAGAGACTTTCCAGGAGTTACACACCTAGGAAGGTGGCAGATTTGACACGAAAATGGAGTCTCATTCCAGAGCCCATGGACTTAACAACCAACTGTACTGGATTCTGATAATCTAGAGACAGTCACTCTATGTAACCTACTATTGATGAAATGCACTTGCAGAAAATACAGGCAAATACCTATCTGAATTCTGAATAGGAAATGAGCTTTCTAAGCAAAAAGTTCATTCATAGGACTACATAAAAACCAAAAACTTTAGTATATGAAGACACTGCAAACAGCATTAAAATGAAAACTATGAATCGAAAAAATATCAACAGTTTCCCATTCGTGTGTGTGTGAAAAACTGCAATGACAGACCAGCAGGTCAATGCGATGACAAACACCAGGATTTTCGCCTCTCGACTGTGGCTACCATCAGCTGGGCCTAAGCAGCTACTTCTAAGTTTAGATACACTTAACTGCTTAGCCAAGGGTCAAAAGCAACCTAGTTGCTCCCTGTTGTCTGGCAAGTATCAGGTTAATTTAAACCCCAGAGGACTTGGGAGCTTGGCTGGTCTGATGCAGGTGGAAGTGATGATCACAGACCACAGAAGCATTTTTTGGAATTTGGGTGTCATAATGAATGCAAAACAGAGAGATGAATAAGGCCTGGGGATCAGGAGATCTCTAGTCCCAGCTCGGCCACTAAATCCCTATGTGACTTTAGGCCTATGTGTCCCATCTTTACTTTGAAAGGTTTGAATTAGTACCAGAAGATGCCTTAAGGTTCCTTTCTGTACTAAAATTCGATGATTCTGTGAATTAACAAGTATAAAACTACAGATTATCCTATACATGTATTTAAATTATATTTAAAATTATACACACTAAGAAATAGCGACTTACCCCTGGTGGTTTGTAGATTATGTTGTCTCCACTGTATCTTTCTGGTTTTGAAACAGCTCTAATAGGAAGAGAGAAGTAGTAATAATACGTTTTAAGAATAACAGCAGTGATATACTTGAATGAAACAGAATTGGCTGGTTGTTTTGCAATGTATGTATTATAATGACTTGAAATATATACCTGTGCATCATCTTTCCTACTCATAAGACTATGTAATACTAACAAAAAGCATGTATTTAAATAAAAGGAAAACTTTAATATGAGGCAGACTTTTTCAAAGGAAAAGTTTAGTTAGCTGTTTTGGGGACTCAATATTTTATAAGTTTGGATTGGCAGTTGTAGCACCAAAAGCTTTTTTTGACACCAGACTGTTTCCAGTAACTGGGGATCAAGGTCACTGATGTGGTCACACAGATCAATCACAAAAACAAATTATTTGCTTCTAAGTCAAACTCAATCAGAATTCTCTACTTATTTATTTTATTTTTTAAAAGATTTTATTTGACAGAAAGAGCAAGAGAGCACAAGCAGGGGGAACAGCAGAGGGAGAGGGAGAAGCAGGCTCCCCGCCGAGCAGGGAGCCCGATATGGGGCTCGATCCCAGGACCCTGGGATCATGACCTGAGCCAAAGGCAGACACTTAACGACTGAGCCACCCAGGTGCCCCTACTTTTTACTTTTTAAAACCAAAACTTGTATAAAAAAAAAAAAAAAAAAAAAGTAGATGAACTGAAATAATCTCCATCATTAGAATATAATTCCACAATAAGCAATTTTTTTGTTTTATCTGTTCACCATTGTTTCCTATGCCCCAGTACAGTATCCAGCACATAATAGGTGTCCGATAAATGTTTGGTGAGTGAACTCTACAACAAATTCTAAGTCAAATAGGTAACTTTTTTTCTTTCTAAATTATATTTGAGTGACTTGAACACTGATTTCTCTCCAGTTTATGACTAGAGCAGTAAAGGAGGGAGGTGCAAGGGATGTTAACCAAGACTGATGCCAATGGAACGAAAAGGAAGAACATGCTCCATCCATCCATTCATCCATCCATTCGTTCGTTTGTTCACTAACTACTCACTAGGTGCTTCCTTCGTACCAGGTATGGTCTCGGCACTGGGTACACAGCAGTGAACAAAACTAACAGCGCCTGTGTTCTCACGAAGCTTACATTTTGGTGGAAAGAGACAAGCAAATGGATATATTTATTTTGGGTGATCAAACACCAATAAAAAAGGTGCTCTGAAGAAAACTAAGTGGTGAAAGAATGACCAAGTTGGATGAGGGCAGTGTTATTTTATATAAAGCTATCAGGAAAGCTCTTCCTGAGGAGACGAGCTCTAGGAGAAGCACCTCAGACACCGAGCACAGTAAGGGCAAGGGCCCCGCTGCAGAAGTGCCGCCGTGTCTGAGGAAGCAAGCAAGTGGCCCGTGCGGCCGGAGAGCAGCCCTGCACAAAGCATGGGGGTGGGGCAGGGAGAAGTTCTTCTGTTATTTACTCCTACACTGAGCTCCCAGTATCACTGACAGCATTCACAATAAAACACATACAAAATTTACAGAAGTATTACAACAAGGACAAAGGTCACAAAATGGAAAGGACAGACTGTGCCAGAAACCTGGACTCTACTCAAGATAGGCACCAAAATGGAGTCTAACAGTTATGGGCCAAAGCAAAGAGAGAAATCATACTGCATAAAGTCGAAGGATGATGGCGATAACCCCCAGTGAAAAGAAAGGGAAAGAACTATAGAATGATTCCATTTTGCGAGAGAAAGAAAAAAACAGGAGAGAAAGTCAGAGAAGTCAGAAAAATAAGGAGCAAGCCAGGGGTATTCAAGGCAGCCTACGTGTAGACACAGCAGATAAAGGCTAGGGCAGTTGATTGTCCCAGCCTTCTGAGAAACTGAAGAGGATTAAAGACTGAAAAAAGGCCACTGGACTTGGCAATTAAGAAGCGTTTCGTGACTGTGCAGAGAGAAGTCTCACGAGAGTAATGAAGGCAAAAGTCGGCTTCCACTAGGGTAAGGATTTTTCACTGGCTGGCGTTTAAGAAATTCAAGGTGGCCAGGCATAAACTAATCTTGGGGAAAAATTAGAAAAGAAAAGAAAGAGATGAGATTATAGCTCAAGAGATAGAACAGAAAGGTCAGGAAAGAGAGAATCATGTTTTTGGCAAAAGAAATTAGGTCATGAAAAGGGTCAGGGTGAAAACACGGGAAAGTGAGGACAACTGCTGGATGAATGCCAAAGAGGATCCTCGAGGGATGGTTACAAAGATGGTTACAAAGACACGAGGAAAGAGGTGAACCTTGGGAAGGAGTACTGTTCCTCTGGGACAGGGAAGACAGAAGAAAAGGTGGTGGAGAGCTGGAGATTAATCAAGACAACGAAGCCCATGCTTCTTCATGAGAAAGCCTAGGAGTTGTTTCAGTTTGGAAACCCCACACGTTAGAACTATGTGGGAACACAGAATAGTGTTAGTAAATGAGCTGGATAAAAACATGAGAGGTAATTGTTAACTTGTCCATTCTTTTCCACTCACCCATATTCTGAAATAGAATATAGTATAGAAAGAAGAATAAACAAACTTTTAAAAAGAGGTCAGAGATAGGTGTAAGGAAGACTGGCTGGTGACTTTAAAGGAACTGAGATCATGTCTGGAGAGGTCATCTTCAGAAAATAACCACACACAACAAGAATGTCACATGGCAGCCAAGTCGACCCACTAACACACTCTCAATTAAGGTACTTACCCAAATGCAGAAAGGAAGGCACAATCATCGTGCAAAATATTTGCTACTCTTTCAAAAACTCTATAGTTTTCTGAATCCTTTTGCTCAAAATATCCAATGATATTTCTTTTGCTGCGCTGTAAAATAAAGTATGTAATTATTTTACAAACATATATAGATATGCTATAAATGTGTCATTTCATCCACCCAGCTGTTGTTCAATTATCTACAAATGTAGCACTAGAAATGCATATTTGGATTTTAACACCTAGTCCAAAACTATTAAAGATTATATTAGGTTGAAAACAATCTTACCTCCCATCTAATGTAATCATAAACATTTCCTTCTAGCATTTTATTTTAACTGATCAGTGATAATCTAAATCTAAATAAGGTGAGGAATTCCTAAATAAGGTAACTATCCTTAAAATAATACATCGATTCATAACGTATGACTATGGGTAGAGACTCCTTCATGGGTTTCTCACACTCCTACACAGTTAGGTGCAGCCAAATGCAAGACCCTGAGCATTCTTTACCCAGGCCGTTCCTGAGGGTTGTGCTTACAGCAAGCAATCCTGAAGTGTGAGGTAATCTCCCTCCGGGACAGAGAGCAGGATTACTGCCGGCTCTGAAACCGGAGTTCTCCGAGGCCACAGTTCTCCCACCACAGAACCCACGGCGTGTGCAGGCATCCATCTGGAACCTCCATGTCACCTCCACAGGACTTGGGGTCGGGGGTGGGGGGAGGTTGAAGAAACAAAGGCAAACATGCTCCCGTTGTTTGCTGGGATGTGAGCAATAAAGTCCTTTATCTCTGACCCGGGAGCCTTGTGTCTTCTGATAGCATCCATGAAAGGCTAACTAACTTCTTAGCGTGGAAGCAGGGTAAAAGTCAAATCTCAAACCTGACAATGACAACCTAAAGCCCCAACTCGATAGCTTTTTCTTTTTTTTTTTAACTACTAAGCATACAGTGGGAAGGGTTTTATTAACGGAGGACTGTTTTAGAGGACACTGGAAGTTATACAAAGAGCTGACACAGGACTCATTAAAGCAGAGAGCCTGAGGGTCTCCACTAAGGAAAATATGGAAACTCTCTGGTTGTGTACGCCTGACATTAACTTCTACGGCTTCACAACTCAGGCTATTCTTTGCCCTCGATTGATTTAAATTAGTGCAGCTCTACTGTATGCTACAGATTTTATCCAAAGACTCAGTAAAACGTGAGCATTTCCCTTGAGAATTAATTCAAGAAAAATTCAACTCGCTAAGTCTGTAGATGTCAGATCCACTGCAATGAATTGTAAGAAACTGTCCAGATTCTTTGATTGCATAAGACTTTGTTTACATTAATTAAACAGGCAATGTTCATTTGATCCAGTAAAAGTTAACAACTTACATCAAGAGTGGTGATTTCTGCTAAGTCATGAAGTTCTTGAACGGGGTCGCTTTTTTGTTGCCTGATGTAATCTGCAAGAGCTTTCACTGAGCGCTGGCCCCTGTATTCTCTCTTCATCATCATCCCATTACGAAATAATTTGAGGGTTGGGTATTTGCTTATCCTATATCTCTGGGCTATATCAGCTAAAAGAACGAAAAACAAAATTAACTTCACCCTCGTACTTGGGTCTGGGTGAGCCCATTAGGCCAACAGTCAAAAATCTTACAATTATTTAGTGAGGATATTTTGGTTCATATAATTCTTTTTCAATGTTAGAGAAAAAAATTAATCGTGACAAGTTTATACTGATTAAAAGGTCAGGATCTGGACATATATTGCCTGGTTTAAATCCCAAATCTGCTATTTACTGGCTTTTTGAACTTGTAAGTTATATCAACTCTCTCTGCCTTAGTTTCTCATGTTACGTAAGGATAATAATTTCTACCACACAGGTTTGTTTTAAGGACTAAATGAGATTACACAAATGCATGACCCAGTAAGTTTAGTGTTAGTAATTATTATTATAGATAGCCAGAAAATAATTAGAATGTGCAAAATTCCCATTTTGAAAAGTTATTCAACTCACTTTATACTTGCGAGAATCTCTTACAGCATTTAATAAAAGAAAATTAAATTTAAATTAAAACTATACTCAAAGGCTAAAAATATTAGATTCTTCGGCTAGTAGAGGAATAATTCATAATCCCAAATACACAAATTTTGTGTAAGCTAACAGAATAAAA
The DNA here is from genome assembly GCF_964656455.1 of Halichoerus grypus. NCBI lineage: Eukaryota > Metazoa > Chordata > Mammalia > Carnivora > Phocidae > Halichoerus > Halichoerus grypus. The sequence continues at coordinate 63,517,618 of NC_135725.1, forward strand.
CCCAAAAGTCAGCAGTATATACTAAAAAAAAAAAAAAAAAAAATTTCCCTTATTATGACCTATGGTATATTCTCAGGCAGCGGAGATTTTAAAAAGAACACACACACACACGCAAATCCTCGAAATTAGCGTGTATAGTCTCAAAAAATCAAAATGTATGCTGATCTCATTTGTAGAAATCACAGTTACTAAGATATAGACTCAATTAGAATGGAAAAGCCTTTAAATATTTCTGCTGTTATTTCCAAGAGGTGGCAAATACAAGAAATCAGTATCTTCTAGGCACTGGAAAAGCTCCAATGCCATACTACTCACATGGATGAAAAGGATAAAAGATACACTGAATTTTTTAAATGAAGGGGACCAGAGAGGGGACTGAAGTGACCTAAAACAGGTGACATTTTTGTTTTAACTGAGTTGTAAAATGAGGGCAGAATTCTAAAATGGTGGCACAAGAAGCCATGAAAATTCTCTTACCCTGCCTCCCATTTCTAGTAGCTACAAAACAAAACAAAACCAACATAACAGCAATAAGGCTCTGCTGACCACCTTAATTTCTTTTTTTCCCACCTTAATTTTCTAAGAGATTCTATGGTACAAACAAGTATACTAGTGAATATACATATATGTGTGCTGACACATGGGTGTATACATAGGTCAAAATTATCAATTTGTACACTTTAAATACATAGTTTATTGTATGTCAATTATACCTCAATAAAGCGGTTTTAAAAATCTAAGTGAATATTGACTATACAAAACAAGGACAGTTAGACCTTGTGGGATTTGACACAAACTAAAATACATGATGACACCAAGAGCATCTAAGCTGGGGAGGAGAGGTGACAAGGAGGATAATGATTCTAAGTATTTTAAGGTCTTCGCACTGCTCAGGAGGAGGGAAAAGTACTTACAATAATATTTGGTAAGTCAAGGTGTATTCGTGTTTTCTCTAGGATAAACAATGAGAGAGAGCTAAACTGATGTATGAATATGGGTTCTCAGAAGGAGGTTTAGAGAAAAGGCTATGTAACTAAGAGCATGTAACACTTTGGTAAACTCCATGGAAAATCTAAAAAGGAGGAAATAGTGCTTAACTACTGAAATCCTTTGAACAGAAGACAAATCGAAGCAAAAGAAGGGACCCACTGGTTATATATGAGGCCAAGGAGAGTACTTTATTCACCAAATCACAGAAATCTGAAATAATTTTAAGGTATCTCAATATACACATATTTAATATAGACACTAATCTATTTAGGAGCTGGTACTTGTTGAAGCAGAAGACTAGTGGATATATCACTACATGCCCTTTTTCAGCCTGATAGCCTATGAGAAAACCCATCTCTGAGGTGTTGTAGGAATCGCAGGGGTTCTATCACCTGAGCAAGGAATTAATGAGATTACATTGGTGCTACAAACCGAGGGCTGGGAGTGCTTCCGTCAGCAAGCAGAAGTCTTTTAAGATAAACAGAAGCACTTGCTGTAAGGCAAAGGCCACGAAGGCTTAGGCTTACCCTGCGTCTAAGAAAACCAGCCCAGAAAAACAATAAAAAGTAAGGAACTTTAACTTCCTAATGAAAAGCCCCTTCAGTCCCCAGCACACTACACCGTGAAACCTGGCATATTATAAAGTGAATGTTTGCAGTGACGTAGAAATGAAAACGATTTTAATAAAAATGCTGTTACAATAAGGTTAAGTAATTCTACTGGCCAGTGCCACAGTGCTGTGGTCTGGAATATGGAAAATGTCTTTTTAAAAGTGACTATTTCCCCCAAATACCATCAACAGAAGACTGCTTAACTACAGGACGGTACACCCATACAGTGAAGTACTAGGCTGTTACGTAAAGGGATGAAAAAGATCTCTTTATGCTGCTAAGGAGCCATGTCCAAGATACATTAAGTCAAAAAAGCCAGGTACAGAAAGATGTGTATAGGTATGTTGTTTTGCATAAGAAATACAGACAAGAAACATATAACGTGTGTGTGTGTGTGTGTGTGTGGCTATCAGCAAGTATATGTGTATATATGTACGTTTACATAATCTTTGTGCCTATCCCCCTCCTCCCTCCAAAAATACACCGCCAATGGGAGAAAAAGCAAGAAAAGGTCAGAGGTGGAATTTAGATTTCCCTGACCATACCTTGGTTTTATACTTTTAGCTCTGAAACTATGGAAAATTTTTTATTAGTAAAATACAATTAGTTTTAAGTGAATTTTAATACTGGCATTGTTATTTTGAAATAAACACACATATTACAGATAAAGCACATGAGTAATTATGCTAATGCCATTAAGAGTCAAGATTTTCAGCATAAGAGAAAAAAGGATACAAATAGAAAACTGAGAAAATTAAGTAAAAGCCCTGTAATGTTTAATCTGAATTGGATCTACCAGCAAAAACCCATGATGAGAACTGGCCAATCCTACCAAATATTTAAGGAAGAAATAACTCTGCACAAAGTTTTCCCGAAAATTGAAGAGAAGTGTTCACTTTCCAACTCATTCTATGAGGCCAGAATTACCCTGATTCCAAAACCAGACAAAGACGTTATAAGAAAATTACCAATATCCCTGATAAACAAAACGAGAGGGCTTAAGCCAGTGGACTTCAACACTTACTGTAAACCTACAGGACTCTAGACAGTGTGTTATTGGAATACAGACAGACAAACAGATCAATGGAATAGAGTCCAGAAATAGACCTACATATACATACAGAAGTGATCTTTGACAAAGAAGCAAAAGTAAACTCTTAACTACATATCCTTATAAAATACACATCTAAACATAAGGATACTCAAAGCTTGAAAGAAAAAGGCTGGGGAAAAACATACTGTGCAAAAACTAATCAAAAGAAATCTTGTACAGCTATATTAATAGTAAATAAGTATACATTAAGGCAAAAAGCACTGCTAGAGACCAAGAGGGACCCTTCATAATAAAAAGTTCCATTTTCCAGGCAGATACACCAATTCTGAATTTGTAGATGTCAAATAACAGTCTAGAAATAAAGTAAAAACTAGGAGTACTATAAAGACAAATCTATAATCATGGCGGGAAATTACGCACTTCTTTCAGTAACTGATATAACAATAATGTATTGATTATAATCAATAAAGTAAGGAGAATTTGAACAACATATCTAAGAAACGTGACTAAACTGACACATGCAGAACACAATACTCCAATGCTGCGGAACGCATGTTCTTGGCAGGTGTATACACCATATAAAAAACAAACACGAGGAGTCACAAAAGAAGTCTCAACAACTTTCAAATGATTCCACTCATAATGAGAATTAAAAACTATATAGACATGGATCAGAGAGGAAACCACAAAGAGAAACTGAAAAATAATGTGAACCTAATGATAATGAAAGTACCTATGAGAACTTGCAGCATGCAGCCAAAGTGATACGCAGAATGAATTTAGGACGTTAAAACAGATATGTCAGAGGGGAAAGGCTGAAAACCAAAGAGCCAAGCATTCATCTTAAAAAATTATAAAAAGAACAAATAAAAAACAAAGGATAAAGAAGTGAATGAGAAAGGTAAAAGCAAAAATTAATGAAGTGGAAAACAAATATACAATAGAGAAGATCAAAAAGCCAAAATCTGGTTCTTTGCAAAGACCAATAAAATTGATAAACCACTAGAAAGACTGATCAAGGGAAAAATGAGAGAGAAAACAATTTAAGGAATGTAGCAGGAATATTTAACCTGGATAATAAGAGAACATTATCAATAGCATAATGACAGTAAGTTTGGAGATTTAGATAAACTATTTTTTAAGATTTATTTGAGAGAGAAGTGAAAGAGAGAATGAGAGAGGGGAGGGGTAGAGGGAGAGGAAGAGAGAATCTCAAGCAGACTCCCCGCTGAATGCAGAGCCCAACGTGGGGCTCCATGTCACAACCCTGAGATCACCACCTGAGCCGAAACCAAGAGTCAGACACTTAACTGTGCCACCGAGGTGCCCACCCCTAGAAAATGTTTTTAAATCCCCGTTATTTCTTCAAAGAAGACATCCAGCTGGCCAACAGACACATGAAAAGATGCTCAACATCCCTCATCATCAGGGAAATGCAAATCAGTACCACTCACACCTGTCAGAATGGCTAAAATCAACAACACAAGAAACAAGTGTTGGCAAAGATTTGGAGAAAGGGGAGCCCTCTTGCACTGTTGGTGGGAATGCAAACTGGGCAGCCACCATGGAAGGCAATATGCAGGTGCCTCAAAATTTAAAAATAGAACCACTCTACAATCCCATAATCACACTACTGGGTTTATACCCAAAGAATACAAAAACACAAATTCAAAAGGATATATGCACCCCTATGTTTACTGCAGCATTATTTACAACAGCCAAATTATGGAAGCCAACCAAGTGTCCATCAGTAGATGAATGGATAGAGAAGTGGTGTATATATATATACAATGGAATATTACTCAGCCATTGAAAAAGAATGAAATCTTGCCATTTGCAACAACATGGATGGAGCTAGAGAGTATAATGCTAAGCAAAATAAGTCAGTCAGAGAAAGAAAATTCCATATGATCTCACCCATATGTGAAATATAAGAAACAAAATAAATAAGGGAAGGAAAAAAAGAGAGAGACAAACCAAGAAACAGACTCTTAACTATAGAGAATAAACTGATGGTTACCAGAGGGGAGGAGGATGGGGGAATGGGTGAAATAGGTGATGGGGATTTGGTGTACACTTATCATCATGGGCCCTGAGTAATGTAGAGAATTGTTGAATCACTATACTGTATGACTGAAATGAATATGACACTATATATTAACTATACTGGAATTAAAATTAAAAAATTAATTTAAAAAAATCCATTAAGGCAGAACCTATCAAACTGACACCAGAATAAATAGAAAATATAAACAGTGCTAAAATTATTAAGTAAATTGAATCTATAATCCATAGCTGTCCCACAAAGAAAACCCCATTTCTAGAAAGCTTCACCGTCAAGTTCTACCAAAAATTCCAGCAGCCAATAATGCTGTTTACACAAGCATTCCAGAGAATACAAAAGAGTGAACATTTCCCAACTAATTTTATGAGGTCAGCATAATCTTTCTGCCAAATCTGACATGGAAATGATGAGAAAAGAAAAGTATATGTTAGTCTTACTCAAGAACACAGATGCAAAACTTGAAAACATTAAACTAAATTTGGCACTGTGTACAAAGGATAATACATCACACAAGCTAGATTTAGTCTAGCACTTCAATGTTTGAAAATCAATTGATGTAATTCATGACCTTAACAGAATAAAAGAGAAAAATTCCACTACAGTAGCCCCCCCACTTATTCACAGAGGATATGTTCTAAGACCCCCAGTGGATGCCTGAAACAGTGAATAGTACTGAACCCTCTATATACTATGCTTTTTCCTTTACATACATATCTATGATAAAGTTTAAGAATTAGGCACAGTAAGAGATTAACAACAATAACTAATAATAAAATAGAACAATTATACTGTAATAAAAGTTCTGTGAACGTGGTCTCTCCCTCTCTCAAAATAACTTCTTGTGCTGCACTCACCCTTCTAGTGGTGATGTGAGATGCTAACATGCCTACGTGAAGAGATGACGTGAGGGGAATGACACAACGTGAGCCTACTACTGACCTTCTGACAATTCATCTGCTTGGGAACTGTAGTCGGCCGAGGGTAACTGACACCATGGAAAGCAGAACCGCAGATAAGGGGGACTGCCATACCGCTCAAAAGAAGCAGAAAAACATTTGATAAAATCAAAATCCATTCACACTTAAAATTTTTTGGCAAACCAGAAGTAGAAGGGAACCTCCTTAATCGGATAAAGGGTATCCAAATAAGCAAATACCAAACAACTTGATAGGGCAACACTGAAAGCTATCCTGCCGAGATCAGGAAAGAAACACTGCTATGAAAGAAACCTGCTATGGCTTGTGTATAACACTGGACCGGAGTTCCCAGTCAGTGGAATAAGAAAGAGTATATATACTGAAAAAGAAGCAAAAATGTTATTATTTGCTGGCGATCTTACTGGGTTCACAGAAAACCCAAAAGGGAATCTACTAAAGAATTTCCACTTCCAAGCAGGATGTAGTAGGTAGCAGAAATCTACTGGTTCTGCTGTGACAACTAGGAAAAAATAGATTTTTTAAAATCAAATTTTAAAAGATATCGGACACCATGAAAGCAATGAAGAATAAGTGAACTGAAATCTTAGAAAGGAACAGACCATTCCTAAGTGAGCAAAAATCACCCACTGGCTATTTTCTTTCCCATATGTTTCCTATGTAATTCCTCTTCGAAACTAAATCCGCAATTTGTGCAGATTTAGGGCTGAGGATCATGCCTGCATAGACAGAGAGAAAGAGAACTCAGTAAAGCTCTTCATAGTCACCTGGGCTGGGCTGGGGGATTGGAAGAACCCTGAGACACAGAGCAAGTTCTCCCCAGAGGACATTACTGAATGCGTGGGTGGCATAGGAAGCTGGAGGCTGGGCCAGAAAAACAGAGTAACATTCCTCACAGCCTTGTGGTGGGGCTTAGGAAACAATGTGTATTTGTGGGAAGGGCCTGCATCAGCACCAAAGACATAATCAAGATATTTGCCAGATTTTGAAGCTGCATAGGCAAGGAAGCACCTAGACGTTGAAGAACACCATGAGTTTTTAAGATAAACCGGAACAAAGATATCTGTGCCACATATTAGAGACAAATTAATAATATTCGGAATACATAAAAAACATTAACAAAGGACCGCCAGAAAGATAAATGGGCTAAAAGTGTCAACTGATTTATAAAAGAAACACAGATAGCCAAGTAAACATGTAAAAAACATGCTCATCTGTAATCAAGAAGTTACAAATTAAAACTACCAGATAACATTTTGTCCATCCGATTGGTAAAATAACAATTAAAAGTTTTTAAATTCAGTAATATCAAGCCCTACAAAGGGAAAATAGTCCTACCAAGTCCAATTCAGGTACACATTCAATGTTAATAAGGCTAAACTAGCCTAGCTGGTGCCTAATTTGCCAGCAGAAAGCCACGGAATTTTTCTAACCCCCAAAGGATTTGGCAGAAAGTTTATAATGCAGACCCATTAAGAAAGTAACTAGTCCTTCTACTTGTGGCCTAAGGATCAGTAGGAAAATGGACAATAAGAGACACTGCTGGAGTAATTAACTTTCTTAAATTAGCGGGCATAATGGGAAAATAGTGTGCTGATAGCAAACATGCATAAACCAGAAGTAAAAGAAATAAGGCTATAGGTGGACTCCAGAGAGTCTTAAATTTTAGGTTAATGGAGTTTGAATTTTACCTGATAAGTGATAAGCAGCCACTGAAGCAGTAGAACGGGGCTTTAAAAATATTCACCTGGCGGTAAATCAGGGAGAATCAGGGAGACTAGTAAGGAAGCTACTGCAACAGTCCTGGCAGAAATAACAAGAGTCTGTTTACAAACTTTAACATTACAACCTGTAGGTTGCCTTAAAATTCTAGTTACGGATAGAAACAGATTAAATAATACTTGAAGACTATTAGAGGAATAGATATTTGCCTACTTAATTCTCAAACAACACCGTGGCAGCAGGTATGCTGCATAAATAGGTGGCTTTTAATTATTAAGAAGCAAAAACCTTAAAATTACATTGATCGATAATCTCAGACATAAAGGTGACTTCTTACAGGCTTTGGTCAAAAATGATTTTAAGATAATTACAACATGACATCTTGACAATATAACAAAGAATGATTTAAAGGGTATAATAAATGTTTTTTTTTAATTAACTGGATGGATCAAATGTTAAAATGCATGTCAAAGGAATAACAAATTTCAGAAGGTTAACAGCTCGCTGATTAGAAAATTAGCATGTACTTTTGCTTCAGTGGTCACTTACTTTCCCTTGACGGGCTCTGCCTGCCCGCCCGCCTACCTTCCTCACTCATGCCCAGCAGGGTCCCACATGGGAAACTGCCTGCGTCTCCCCACTGTGATTACCTACGGCAGATGATTTCAACAGGAAGGTCCTACTGTTCTTCTGGGTCAGGGATGAGGGCCACTGCTGCCTCTCTACCCTTTTCCATTCCCAAACCACGCCTTCCCCACAATGAGGGTAAAAGAACAACAAAACGCCTCAACAAAATAAAACCCTAAACAGAGAAATTATAAACAAAGCCTAGAAGCTTACTCAGGACTCAGGCTAAACCTGGGCATCCAAGTTCTGTTTCAGTGTACATTTTCTTCTTTTTTTTTATACTTTTTAAACTGAAATATATTTGACATATAACACAGTAGCGTTCAGGGCATACAACATGTTGATCGGATACATTTATTTGTATACTGCGATAGGACTGTCACTGTGGCATTAGCTAGCACCTTCTCACTTCAGGTAATTATCACTTTTTATGGTGAGAATAATTAAAATCTAGTCTCTTAGCAAGTATTTTTTAATACAGTATTATTGTCCATAATGATTTTCTTATACTTAATGCCTCACACATATAGCCCTTATAAAAGCTTCTCAGTTTCCCCTACGGAAGGTTCAAGCCGTACCGGAAGGCACACGGGTAAGACTAACTCTGGTATTCGGGAGCAAGTGCTGCAGTGTTCAAGGACAATTACTAAATACTTTCGTAAAAATGCCAGCAGGGCAAATAACGTGTCTCTTGCTGCGTGCCATGCACCCTAGAGCCACTGGAGGTCAGCAGAGATCCTGGTCCCACCAGGGGCAGATTGATGGGCCTTCCCACATCTAAGGCAGCATGACCACCAGGGAGAGGGACGAATTCAACTTCCAAACTCCCCGCACAAGGAGGACACAGAAGGTGAGATAAACAGAGACCATGATCAGCAGCTTAAGCAAGGGCAAGTTTAATTGTATGTGTAGAAATTTTGGAAAACAAGGACAATTACAAAGAAGAAAACAAGAATCATTTGTAATCCAACCACCACCAGGGAAAACCACTAGTAACATTTTTTTTTCTTCGAAGATTTATTTATTTATTTGAGAGAGAGCATGAGGGGCAGAGGGAGTGAGAATCCTCAAGCAGACTCCCCGCTGAGCAGAGAGCCCAATGATGGGCTCGATCCCAGGACCCTGAGATCACGACCTGGGCCGAAATCAAGAGCTCAACTGACTGAGCCACCCAGACACCCCAAAATTTTGATTATATCTTGCTGACTTTGAATAAAAGTTGCTTAACAAGCAGTGACATGCTTCAATGGAGAAAAAAATAAACTCTGAGATTAGTCAAATAGTTAAGCGCCAGCATCAATACTGGCAGAATGGGTATCGGCAGCTTGGAAGAAAATCCTAGGAAGAGCAGAACAACGCTCTCTAAAAAAAAGCATTACCAACACTCTTAGTGGCACAGAAGTCGATATTATGTGGAAAAACACAAAAATCAGTGACTCAGAATTGGAAAGTGATGTACAGCAGTCAGATTCAGAATGTGAAATTGTTTCAGCATTACCTGAACAAATTTATTTTCGTTTTTAGGTACGCACGTTAATGATATGATGAAAAAATCTTTAAGTCTAAAATAGTTCTCATGATAAAAATTCTAAGTGAAAAGCACTGTGTTGTAGTTCAATTTTTCTTAGTCTTTTTTTTCAGTTACAGATAGAAGTGTGCCTTATAATCAATGGCAAATTAGATTTGATGAAATATTGCAGAAAACACTTAATCGTATTGTTGGGAGATGGGATAACCCATTTGAAGTACTTAATGGAGTACCTACAAAACCACCAGTTCATAAATTCTGGTTACGACTCACTACATCCATCCCTCCATCTGTTCAACGACTGTAATGGTGCACCTCCTCTGAGCTAGGCACCCTTCCAGTGCTGGGGATACAAGGGTAAAAAGACAAGGTCCCCGTGATTACAGAGTTTACATTTATTATCATCATTACTATTATAATTACTGCTGCAACTAATTGTTTCCACAGGCTAGAATCTTAAATGAAATTCGTAAAACTCTTAATACATAATACATGTATCAAAAAGATGTATCAGTGTGGATTCCCTAAGTACAGTGTAAGAGAAATCCTCTATAAGTCAGCAATAAATATATCTTCACCAGAGATGTAGGGACCCCCCCCCCAAGACGGGAGAAGCTAAATGGGTGACTGTCAGATCTGTGACATGGAAGAAACTGGACTGGACATCCGAGTCCCGTGCAGGGTGAGTGAGGACACCTGTTCTGCTGCCATCAGAACTCAGACAGAAATGCCCAGCAGGTGGGGAACACGTTGTTCCACAACACACTGCCTCTTGATCCTCTTTAATTGCCCTGACTTCCTTTTTCCTTTTTCTCTTCCTCCTACGTTGTTCCCTACTTTAAATGCAACAAGTGGAGAATTCAGGGGCTCAGAAAGTGAACTAAATTTTAACCCTAAGATGAGGGTTATTTAAGCTATGAGCTTTACACTGGGGTTTCAAAATATATACCTAAGCTTAAAACATGGGAAGCTTCCTGATGACACTCTAGTGTCAGTCTGGGTTCAAAATTCTCTTTCCATAGTTCCCACACCCCTCCCCTTTTTTTGGTGGGGAGAGAAGTCAGGGGATGGGAGCAGGGATCAAAGCTACTGCATCTAGCTCATACATAGAAGCAAGAGGGCCGACTGGGTGAAATTAGCCTGTTATATCTACCTTTGCCTTCTTTCTCCTGTTCTACATTCTTGGCCTATTTAGCTGAACATTTGAACAAAGCGAGTCCTAGGAAGGACATATAAAGAAGTGAGGTCAAGGCAGGGCGGAAAGCAGTCCACAGGAGGCTGACAGGTGGAGAAGGGAGAGAGAAGGAAATGCAGGCAGCAAACCAAAGAAGGGTGTTCTGTGGCTGTGCACGGAGACGGCTTTCCCGACCAACTAGAAAAGTGGGGTAGAGGACAACGCCCCAAGAATTCCCAACACATTCTAAGGAATGAGTGCATGCATTTCCGCCCTAAAGGGACTACTCTGAAAATACTCACTTGGAATGTTTTATGAAAATTAGAGCCATTACATTTTAATATTGTTATATAATTACGTTGTTTGTTTTTTGACCTTAATGGTCTCACCTCATCCTTAATTCCTTTTTTTAAAAAAGATTTATTTATTTATTTGAGAGAGAGAGAGAGACAGAGTGCGAGCAGGGAGAGGGACCGATGGAGAGGGAGAGAGAGAATCTCAAGCAAACTCCACGCCCAGCGCAGAGCCTGATGTGGGGCTCGATCCCATGACCCTGAGATCATGACCTCAGCTGAAATCAAGAGTTGGATGCTTAACTGACTGAGCCACTCAGGCACCCCTTATCCTTAATTTTTAAACAGGGCTGGTAAAGAAAAAAAACACAAAAACACAAAAACCTGTAACTTAGCTTTGGCAGAAATTCCCAAAATACAAAATTTATAGCTAAGACAGACAGATTTCCCAACTAAATTCAGATATGGGTCACACCTCAATTCGAGCTCGCAACATACTAGGAAGCAATAGAATAGTCATTAAAGTTTTAAAAAATTCAATGCAAGCCAAGGTTGGATTCATACATTTTGCCACATTAATCTCTTCCAAGAACCTATGTAGGGTTTTGTCAAGTCTTTCAGCATATATTGATAAGCTGGTTTTCTTTATTTTACCTACACTGATGGGGATTTATTCTATTTCTTAATATTAAGTCATCTTTGTAATTATGGGCATAAATGCCACCTGGTAATGGGAGACTCTTCACAAAGGAATGTCTACCTCCCATGACAGCCGGTGGTGAGACAGACATGCTCATGCCCAGGAGATGGCAACTCGTGAAAGAAGGCAGTTTCAGGACCGACAAAATGGAATCAACTGCCAGACCTGCTCACAGGAGGTTTGCACTGAAAATTTCCAACAGCCACCGAGAGAACTGTGCGTTTTTCCAGAAGTCACCACGTGGCTCTAAGTAGTCCTCAAAATGCCAGGAAAAGTCTATTCAAGAAAATTATTTTTTTAAGTTCAAGGACTGTGCTGAAGGTCATTTATCACAGTGAAAATAAACAGAAATTACAATTAACAATATCACAGCACACCTGAACAGATTTCAAGCTTCTTCCATACACATTTTCTCAAAAACTCTCAAGCAACAAGACACTTCTTCCTGCTCTTTTCTTAACCAAAGATAAAGTACAGGTTAGGAGCCTTTTTTTTTTTTTTTTAAAGATTTTATTTATTTATTTGGAGAGAGAGAGAGAAAGCGCACAAGTGGGGGGACGGGCAGAGGGAGAAGCAGGCTCCCCACTGAGCAGGGAGCCCAACACGGGGCTCCATCCCAGGACCCTGGGATCACGACCTGAACTAAAGGCAGACGCTTGGCCGACTGAGCCACCCAGGCGCCCCAGGTTCAGAAACTTTTTATACCAACTTTGTATTTTGAAAATTTTCCAACTTACATAAAATATGAAAAAGTAATGTAAGGAGCACCTGTACACCCTCACCTAGATTTAACACTTTATCACATCTGGTTACCAGATTTCTCTTTCTCACCACACACACACACACACACACACACACACACACACACAGTTTATGGCAAGCACTGACTCAAGTTCAGTGATTTTTCAAGTAACTTGTCCAAGTGTATATAACTTTGGTAGCAGTGGGCTTCTGGCATTAGCACAGAGAATTCTACCTTAGTGGAGGCTGGACCACACAGTATAGGAATAACAACACCACATACACGTAATTCATTTTTGTTCATACACTGACCCATTGGAGATAATTTAAACAGACTATAACATAATTTGTAACAGACATTTTTAGTCATTTTTATACAGAAATTGGGTGAATTCTCAGTTTCTATGAGAAATCCAGTTTAAATTACCTTATTTTGACCTTCAAAATACTCGAGCTACCTGGTACAAGCTGTATCCTCCTGGGCTCCAGTCTGGCTCCCGGCACTTACTCGGAAACCCTGGCAAATCACTCAGGCCCTCTGGGTCTTTCAGCGTCTTCCTCTGTAAAATGATCACACACTCCCAGCTCTCTGAAAGTCTCATGTTCATTCCTACCTCAGAAACTTTACACCTACTCTTCCTTCTGCCTTCTTCTTCCTCTATTTCCCTTAAAAATCCTACCCTGTCTTCAGGCCTCGCAGCATTGTCCTCAGAAAGGCCTTCTCTACCCTGCAGACTAAGTCAGACCTGGATTATCTCATACCATCCAACACCTCTCTTCAGAGCAGTTATCGCAACGAGCAATTGTGTATTTACTGCTCTTGCCTTTCTGGGTGTATCTGGTTCATTGCTATATGTCTAGAACCTGTACATATTGCATGACAAAAGGTATATAAAACTTTTTGTTGGATGAATGAGTAATACTATCTGACTCAAGGGGTGGTGAAGATAACGAAAATAATGTAAGAGAATGTCTAAATCCAAGTGAACACTACATACATAGTCTTTTCCCGGCGATATGACTAGAAACTTTTTGCAGGAACTTTTCCAAGAATAACACTCTTACTTTGGATGGAAAGTCTGGGTGACACAGCGCATCAGAAACAAGACAGACAGACTAAAGTATCAAGAGGGTAGGAGAGTGCAGGCTGCCACAATGCCAGAAGGTCGTTAACAGAACAAGACATATGTGGGCAATGGTATCTTCAGTCTGAGGTCACCCTCTGCCTTTGCTAGAAAGCTTCATAGAGATCTTCTACCTCAGAGAAATTAATCCTAAAGCAGCAAGTAGGTACACTTGCCAAAAAGAATACTGTAAGGATATACAGACCACCAAAAGTAAAACTTCTTATTTGCATACAACGTAATTGTCTATGTAGAAAATCCTACTGTATTTACATAAAACCAGGATGTAAGATCAATATACAAAAATCAGTTGTATTTCTAGCAATGAACAATCAGAAATTAAAATTTAAAAATCAATGCCATTTATAATAGCACCAAAAAATAAGAAATAGGGACAGATTTCACAAAGATGTGTGAGACTTAAGAAAAAAATACCAGACAAACCCAAAATAAGGATATTTTACAAAATACCTGACCAATACTCCTCAAAATTATCAAATGTCAAGAACACCTGATACTAAATGCAATATCCTGGATTTTGGAACAGAAAAAGGACATGAGTAGAACCAATGATAAAATCTGAATAAAGTCTATAGTTTTAGCTAATAGGAATATACCAGTGTTAGCTTCTTAGTTGTAACAAACGTGCCCGGGTAATGTAATATGTCAACATTAGGGTAAACTGGGTAAGGACTATAAGAGAACTCTCTGTTTTATCTTTGCAACTTTTCCCCCTCATTTTGGTTAGAAATTAACAAGCCGATTCTAAAAGTCATAGAGAAATCCAAAGCAACTAAAATAGCAAAACCACTTTGAAAAAAAGTACAAAGTTGGAAGATTTATCTATTACTGACTTCAAGACTTACTATAAAGCTACAATAATCTAAAGAGTGTGACGCTGGTATAAACACAGACAAATCAGTCACAGATAAATACATCAACAGTACAGAACAGACAGACTAGAAAAAAGATCCACACCTATATGATCAGCTGATTCTGAAAGAGATGCAAAGTCAATGAAGAAAGAATAGTCCTTTCAACAAATAATATCAGAACAGTTTGATAACTATATGCAAAAAAAGAACTCCAATCTATACATTGTGCCACATGTAAAAGTTAACTCCAGATGGATCATAGAGCAAAATTTTATACTATGAAATTTATGAAAGCAAACATACCAGAAGGTATTGGTGATCCTGGGTGAGGCAAAGATTTCTTAGATACAGCATCAAAAGCATAATCCATTTTTAAAATAGATAAGTTGGACTTCGTCAAATTAAGGCACTCTCAAACAGAACTGGAGGTCTCACACTTCCTGATTTCAAAATTTATTATAAAGTTATAGTCATCAAAAAGTTGTGGTACCGGCATAAAGACAGACATACAGACAAATGGAACAGAACAGAGAGCCCAGAAACAAACCTTCACACATGTGGTCAAATGTTTTTTGACGAAGGGTACCAAGATCATTCAATGGGGAGAGGATAGTGTCCTCAACATATGGTGTTAGGAAAACTGGATGTCCACATGCAAAAGAATGAAATTGGATCCTATGTTGTACTCTACACAAAAATTAACTCAAAATGGATAAAAAACTAAACATACAACCTACACTGTAATGCTCTACGAAGAAAATGCAGAAGAGTTCCAGAACACTGGATCTGCAATGATTTCCTGGCTAGGACCCCAAAAGCACAGGCGACTAATGTAAAAACAGATAAACTGGACATCAAAATTTAATACTTCTGTGCAAAGGACATAATCAACAGAGTGAAAAGGCAACCTACAGAATGGGAGAAAATAACTGCAAATCATTTATCTGATAAGTGGTTAATATCCAGAATACATAAAGAACTCCTATGACTTAACAACAACAAATCACCTGATTAAAAACAGGGAAAGGCCTTAAACAGATTTCTCTAAAGAAGATACACAGATGGCCAACATGCATAGGAAAAGAGGCTCAACGTTACTAAACAGGGAAATGCAAATCAAAACCAAGATGAAGTAGCACTTCATACCCTTTAGGATAGCTATGATCACAAAAACAGAAAAGTAACAGGTGTCGGCAAGGATGTGGAGAAAACTGGAACCCTTGTCCATGGCTGGTGGGAATGCAAAATTGAGATAGCTACTGGGGAAAATAGTATGGCAGTTCCTCAAAAATTAAAAAATTTAAGTACCATATGATGCAGCAATTCTCCTTCTGGGTTTATATCCAAAAGAACTGAAAGCAAAGCCTTGAAGAGATATTTCGTAGTGTTATTTACAATGGCCAAGAGGTGGAAGTAACCCAAGTGTCCATCAATAGATGAATGGGTATACAAAATGTGGTGTTACACATACAGTGGAATACTATTCAGCCTTAAAATGGAAGGAAATTCTGACACATGCTACAACATGGATGAACCTTGAAGACATTAACATTATGGTAAGTGAAATAAGCCAGACACAAAAACAAATACTGTACGATTCCACTTATGTGAGATATCTAGAGTTGTCAAGTTCATAGAAATAAAAAGTAAAATGGTGGTTGCTAGGGGCTGGGGGAAGGAGGAAATGGGGAGTTGTTTAGTAAGTGTAGTGTTTCAGTTTTATAAGATGAAGTTCTGGAGACTGGTTGTACAGCAATGTGAATATACTTAAATCTATGAAACTGTGCAATTAAAAATGGTAAAAACGGCAAATTTTATGTTCTGTGGATTTTACAATTAAAAAGAAAGACACCCTTAAGACACTGGAATGAGAGAAAATATTTACAAATTATGCATCTGAAAAAGAACTTACATTCGTAATATATAAAAGGCTCTCAAAACCCAGTAAGAAATTATTATACCCATTCATAATTTAACAGCCATGTTAAATTAAATAGACTGACCATACCAAGTGTTGGCAAGAATATGGAACAACTGGAATGCGTCTACTCTGCTAGTAGATATGTAAAACAGTACAAATACTTTGGAAAGCAGTTTGGCAGTTTATTAAAAAGTTAAACATAAACTAACCTATGACCCAGGTATTTCACAGCTAAGTTTGTGCCCAGAAAATATGAAAGTATATGTACAAAGAGTTGTACCTAAATGTTTATAGCAACTTCATCTGTAATAGCTCCAAACTGGAAACAATCCAACTGTCACTAAGTGTATAAACTAACTGTGGTGTAGAGCCATACAACAGAATGCCACTCAGTACTAAAAATGAACGATACATGCAACCATCTCAAAATAACCAGGCTGAGTGAAAAAACACCACCACACACATACATACACACACACACACACACAACACAGTATATGATGCCACTTACATAAAATCCTAGAAAATGCAAACTAATCTCTAATAACAAAAAGCAGTTCCACGGTCCCCTGAGATTGATGGGGGAAGAAAGGGACCGCAAAGGGGAACAAGAACAATTTGGAGAATGACAGATATGCTGGTATCTTGATTGTGGTGATGGCTTCATAGGTGTATACATGTGTCAAACATTAAATTGTATAATTTAAACTTGTGCAGTTTATCTTAATTATATCTCAATAAATCTCTTTTTAAAAAGAAACAAATCCTACCAAAGAACCACCTGCCTAATAGACATTTCTCCCCAGACCACAGGATTCTTAAGGTCCTTCCAGTTCAAAACCTCTACATTCCAAATGGCATCTAAGGAGTGACCTAGGGGCCACTCTGTCTTACAATCTCTAAAGAGAGTGGAAAATGTGAATAAATCATCAATAAGGATTTCATAATGTCACTTTTAAAAAGTGAAGAATTACACAGAAGGGATAAAATATTTAAAGAGAATACACAAGGTCTCAGATATAACTGTCATTAGTAAAAAATTAATTTTGTAGATCTCTCTCATGGATCAAAAAGCATCCAAACTATGGCTGTTTACTCCCATAAAAAGAGAGCCTGATTAATAGTAGTAATGTCAGATCTATCTCAAAAGTAAGTTAATCTGTTAAAAATAAGAATAAATGATATTTATGGTTCAACAAGAGTTAATTTTTCTTCCCAATGACTGTAAGTTTGAGAGCACAATTTCAGATTTTATGGTCCAAATTCAGTGAAAGTTAGGGACTACTGTCTGTACTGTAATGTCTAATTAAATACATAAAAAATAGAAAGATGTGAAATGAGAGCCCACACCAAAAACACCATGTCAGTCAGTGAAAAGTGGGAGGAAAGATCCAGAGCGCAGTGTGAAAATGCAGTCCATGATTGTACTGACAACCTTTTACTGCTCCCTTCATCTCATCTAGTTATGAATCCCAATAGGCAGAAATGAGGGCTATGGTTTGTAAGATTCTGAAATGTTTTGCTGTTAGCCGTTTCTATACCAGTAAATCCCCCCAAATGTTTGTTAAACTGACCAGAAAAGAAGCTAATAGGTCTGTGAAGGTATTTGGTCAGGAGATCTGGATTCTAACTCTGGTTTGACTAGATGTTAAGCTGTCTGATACTCGTTAAGTCACTTTAATTCCATTTCTCATCAGTAAAATGAAAAGCCAATGTACATACACACATACTAATTCTAATTACCAGGCTAGGAGCAAAGGATAAGAAATTTGCAGAATGGAGAGTTCTGTATTCAGGCCAATTCGCCAGTAACTCAGTGCAACAAGCTTTTAACAAGTAGTCTGTCTCCCAGAAACTGTCAGATGCATGCATGAGATTCAAAGATTAATGAGTAGTTTGGTCTCCACTTAAAAGGGAGAATTAAAAAAACAAAAAGAAGAAAGTTCCTGCCTTTGAAGAACTGACACTGCAATGAGTGAGACAACTAACACACAATGAACCAGAGCTACAAAACACAGCGAGTCTGGGACCACGAGAGAGGAGAGTTCACGTGTGATGGACGCACCCGGGAGGAAACACCACTGCACGTGCACTAACCCAAGTTAGCGAGATCTGTCATGCACACGGAAAACCAAGCTCCGCTGGGACCAGTGAAATCCAAGACGCTGGACTATAAGTGAGTCTACCCTAAGTTTCTCAACACTCTCAATAACTGTAATCTGTAACTACAGCTAATTACACCTCAAAGACAGTCTAAGCCCATTTTAGTGGAATCTTTTAAATAACAGAAACACGAAAATCTGAGATAGTTTTATCTGCAATGACTACATGGTATTTTTGTAGGATTCTAAAACTAACAGAAATCCATTTTTTCCTAAAATTTTATTTCAATTTTATTTATTGATTTTGGTATTTGCTTTGGCAGAAAACATTGCTAGTTATGATTTACTACCTATATGCTGATTCTACTATATTTTAATGAAAAAAATTACTTTGCAGGCAAAATGCAAAGTAGTATTATAAGTACATAAAGATTAAATATTAACATTTAACCAAAGTCACTAGAACTTCCATCTAAAGCAGAACATTTTTTTAGCATTAAAAAAGAAAAGAAAGAGAGAGAGTGGTGTGTGTGTGTGTGTGTGTGTGTGTGTGTGTGTGTGGTGGGGATGGGACAATTTCTTCCAGACTGCCTATTGAGGTACTTACAGTGCTGATCACAATCAACTCTGGCAAACACTACTTGATTTTCATTTGGATATTCTTCCTTAATGACATTAGAAGCTTCCTCAAAAATTGGATGCAACATTTGGCTGAAACGACACCTATGTACAAAGAAGGATACCAATTAAAACTGAAAAGCAGAAGCAATAAAAGCCTATTTCAGTTATTATCCACTGATATGTAGTATATGTACAATAAACAGCTTTTGAGACGATCACATAGTTAATTTAGTCATGGACCTGGAAGCCATTCATTGAAGATGAAGACAATTTTGAATTCAAAGACTATTCCAATTCAGACTGTACAATTAAAAGATTTTGTTTTTTGCACCTTAAGAAAATCACCAATATTATAAAGCACACAGCTAAGGATCTCTCACAGAGGCTAAGAAACAAGTCTGATATAAGCCCTTAGGATGTATCTCCACTTGGACTTGCAACTACTAAGACTTGGGCATTTATAAAAGAAATTAGCTTTCTCTAAATAATGAACATATTTTTAGACTACTATACAAAATCTTCAAGAGGTTAAGTTTATTGCAAATACTAGACTGATTCACCTGACTAGGTCAATCAAATTTCATAGGCAAGTTAGTATACTAAATAAACTGCATGAAAAGAATATATAGCATACAATACAATGTTCCCCTCAAAATTTACCCCTGGTTAAAATAGGCTTTCGTATCTATGAACATATTAAATGTATTAAGTTCAGGAGCAAAAATGTGCAATTCCTAAACAAGACTTCCTATTCATGTTTCTTTTGTCTTTTCTGTTTGTTCTGTTTTTACTTTTAAAAAGGGGCACAAACCCCACAATATTCCAGGAACTTGATACTTCCAATTCTGACTGCCCCTTAATCAGGCCAACTACCTCACAAATACGTTGTAGGTCATTAAAGGGACCTGATAGAGAAGAATCAGAATCAGCACATAGCCAGCTGGGTTAGAACAGCCATTCTTGTATGAAAAAGGTACTGAGTATTTGTTAACAAACAAAACAAAACACAACTGTAATTGCTACTCTTGCTTCCAGAGTCCTTTTCCACCAAGGAACTTACTTAAATGAAGCCTGTGAATTCTTTAATCCGCAGGTGATTAGGTTATACCTATTAAGTATAATTCAGCAAAAGTCTGATAAAGCCCGTGAAAGGGTGCAAACTGTATCCTTCCTCCTTATTTCTTTTGGTAGATAGCTCCTCTAGCCCACTCACCTGACTTCCTAAGGAGATGTCCTAGAATATATCAAGGAGACACAATCTGTCTTCAATCTCTTGCTTTCAAGTGGCTCTTTCCTCTTTTAGCATTCTTAAATCTCTCCCATCTGGGATAGGTGGGTGGGGTCTGTGGACATCAGGGACCGTGTCTTATTTGACTATGTATTCTAATAAGCATTTCAATATATGTCTGTTAAATGATTAAATTGATAGGATGGAGGAACAGGAAAGGCTAGGTCCACAAGTTTATAGTTTTCTTTTTTTGTTTTTAGAGAGAAAGAGCGAGCACGGAGCATGAACAGCAGGGGGAAGAGAGAGAATCCTAAACAGGCTCCGTGCCCAGGGCAGAGCCCAACATGGGGCTCAATCTCACAACCCTGAGATCATGACCTGAACCGAAACCAAGAGTCGGATGCTTACCGACTAAGCCACCCAGGCACCTCAAGTTTGTAGTTTCTTATAGATTGCTGAAAATAGGGTGCTGGAGGGCAGGGGATGCATAGGGTAGGAACTGATGAATGGTTTCCTGAAGAATCAGGATATGGCCTAGTGAAGAATTAGTGCACAGGCTCCTGGCTTAAGGGCAAGGTAAAGGCATATATTAGGGGCTCCTTCTTTCTGGATTGTGCAGTTTGCTGCCCAGTAAGCATTTAATAAGCAAAGGTTCATGTTTAAAATAGGATCAATTTGAATACCAGAAGGTGACTGGGAAAGATGAAATAAAAGTTCAACTGCAATATCACCATACCTTCATACACATGTATCCATACATATGGAAAGTTACATTTATAAAACATAACAAAAGCAACAGATCATTAAAAGGGCCTTAAGGGTCATCTAAATCCAATCTCCAATCTAGTGCTTGAATCCACCCTTTACAAATCAACCAAATGGGTAAAAGTCTTTGCAGGGACAATTTGGGGGTACTTACTAGTATACTTATTAATATGACCTAGTAGGGGGGAGGGGGGAAATAAGCTTCAGAGTCAGACATACCTGAGTTTAAATCCCAGTTCCACCACTTACTAGCCGTATGACCTTTCTGAGCCTCAATTTCCTCAACCTAAAATGGAAATTATAATACCTACCTGCAGGGTAGTTCTGAGCATTAAAAACAATGTACATAAAGAGCCTGGCACATAACAGCATTATTAAGTACCTACTATGTTTCATCAGTCTTTGAAGCAAGCAGTATTTTTAGGCAGCTCTATCAGAGAATTGCTCCTTAAGCTGTGCCACATTCATAACTCCAAGCAGAACTCAGAATCTAGCCTTTGAGGCCACAAGGTATAAATCTATGTCTTATGGTTAATTACCTAAGTTTTATCAGTTGAATGAAAGAGTACTAATTCATGAACAACTCAAGGTGTTCTTTGGGTAATATGCTTTCCCAAATAACCGCAATTAGTCCACATTTCCAATTCAGCTTTTGCAACAAGGTCAGTGGCACATTCTATTTCTCTTTCTTACAACACACAAAATCCCTCAATCAAGAGAACCGTGTTCTAGATTTAACTCTGCCACAACTCTGTCAGGTAACCTTCGGAAGACACTTTACTCCTCTGGGCCTGAGTTTTATTTTTAAAGTGGATCGGACTAGATAATCTTATACCCAATTCTGTGGCTACGGTTACATGTGGACAAACCCAATTTACCTTGGAAAATGCTACCTTGGTTATACACTTTAGAAATGGCATTTTTCTCTGTGTATCTTCAACATTTACTGAAGTTCTTTAAACATCTATACATCATTCATTCAGTAAATACCTATTATGTACTTATCTGCCAAGTACTATGCAGAATGCCTGGGGATTAATGTTGAAAAAAGATAGATATGGTAACTTTTCATAAAGCTAAGGCTGTGGTAGGTAGCCACCAATTAAACTACATCATACAAGTGTTCTGATGAGCTAAGTATGTGTGTTATGGAAAGATAGAAAAAGGGTTGGAATAGGGTAGGAATACTGATCTAGGAAGGTGACCTGGAGGAAGTGGCATCTAATCTAAGACTTGAAAGATGGTTAAGACTTAAGTATGTAAATAAATGGGTGAGAGAACAGTGACCCATCCAGGCAGAGAAAATATCATGACTGAAGGTCCAGTGATGAGAGTATAAAATATTACAGAAACTGAAAGATGTTCAGTACAACCGGAACAGAATGTGGGAGTGGAGAGAGGCAAGAAATTAAGATGTAGAGGTAGGGTAACTTCAGGTCTCAAGTCACTGGGGACTTTCTAGGCCAAGGTAAGGGACTTCAGACCTCAAGTTAGTGGAACACCATTTAAGGGTTTTAAGATGAAGTGTAACCTTATTCAGTTTGCACTTGAGGTAGACCACTGTGGCTTATAGAGAACAGAATGGAGACACGTAAGACTTGAGGCACAGAAAATAAATTAGGAGCTTTCACAGGAATCTAGGTAAATTGGACTGTGGCCTGAAGTAGGTGGTGGCAATTAGTAGGTAGTAAGCCTTAAAGGGTCAAATAAGATACAGATTGTCTAGGAATAAGGATTATTAATGTGAGAGTTTCAAGCTTATCTCCAACTCAAGCTCCCTTCTACCTATCCCCATGTCACATTCTTTAACATCTACTATGTGTTTATGCCCTGGTTTTAGATGCTGGGAATGCTGAGTAAGACATTATCTCTGCCCTCAATGTTGGTTTGCACAAATATAAAAGACAAAATAATGTAGTAAGAAAAAGAAAGTGGTATCCAGTGCTATATGAACACAAAAGACAAGGATCTGATTCAGACAGGGGAAGGAGTAAAGGCTTCCTACAAGTAGTAGAAGATACATGTTTAAAAAGTGTCAACAATATATTTCCTTCTACACTTGCCACATCCACATCCTCACCTCCAAATACTGTTTACTTCCTCAGTCAGAAAAATACAGAATTGCAATATGTATCTGTGTGTGTGTGTGTGTGTGTGTGTGAGAGAGAGAGAGAGAAAGAGACAGAGAGAGAAACAGAGAGATGCGCTGGGGGGGAGAGAGGATGGATTTGAGTTTTTGTTGCTGCTTTTAAGATGTGGGATAATGGAATCAGATATATTTTTCTCTTAAAATACAAATGATCATGAAATTAAGCTGCTTCCTTTGTGACTGAACCTTAATTGACTTTGTATACGGAATATTGTCTCACGTAAGAAAAAGGCTTCCCCTTCACCCTTTCTAGCAAAGAAAAATTCACATGCAGCAAGATAAGAGAAAAAAAACTAAATGATGTAACTTCACCCCCCACTGCAAAAAACAAAAATAAGATTATTACTTACCAGTCAGCATAAAAATTTACTAAAGCAACATCAGCATTGTCTGAAATTGAAAAACAAAACCAAACAATCTAAGTTAATTGTGTCCACATAACTGACATAATCAAAGAGATGGTTTTCATCATGATCTTTTTCCTATTTATGTAAAGGTCTGCTAAAAACACACAATAACAATTAAGTTACCTCTAACTCAGAAACCCATACAGAGTCATGGACAGGTTATATAACCTGCGTTATAGGTTATATAATCCTTTTCTCTATATCCTCCATCTTTATACCTTCATTGAATGAATATAAAACAAAAGGGGAATCAAATCCAGATCAGGAAAGTAAACTACTAAATAGCCTACTCTCATTTAAAACTTCTAAATAACAAAAAATATATTATATGTTAATAAATAAATAAATAAATAAAAGGGAAAAAAAGAAAAAAACTACTAAATAGCCTACTCTCATTAAAAGTGAAGTGGAACTCTAGAGGGGAGGGAGGTGGGGGATGAGTTAGCCTGGTGATGGGTATTAAGAATGGCACGTATTGAATGGAGCACTGGGTGTTACACGCAAACAATGAATCATGGAACACTATATCAAAAACTAATGATGTAAGGTATGATGACTAACATTACATAATAAAATAAAATTTTAAAAAAAAGTGAAGTGGAATGATCTGGATTTGAATAATCCTTTTTCCCCTCCTTAAAAGAGAGAGTGTGAGCGGGGATGGGGGGTAGAGGGAGCAGGAGAGAAAGAATCTTAAGCAAGCCCCAAAGCAGGGTTTGATCTCATGACCCGAAGATCATTACCCGAGCTGAAATCAAGAGCCAGATGTTCAACTGACTAAGGAACCCAGGTGCCCCTTGATAATCCATTTTTTGATCTCCCATATACATGAATAACTGAGAATTGGCTCTGCAAGAAAATTCTATTTCACAGAAGAGACCTGTGTAACTAAGCCATTTCTAAAGTTCAGATGTCTCACTAGTTGCAACAAGTAATCTACAACTAATCATGTTGTATAACATGCACATTTTCTGGTTCCTATCCATTAAACAGCTCTTCTTTGTTGCAAAAATAACAGTATCATTTGCATAGGAGGATGTGAAGTCATGAGAAAGATACATTTGTTCCTTTTGCCTAAACTTCATACAGAGAAACTAAACTCAAGTACTCACAAAAATAAAACACAAAGATATTCTAGAATTTGAAAAATGAAAGGAGAATGATTTGTGAGTTTCAATTCTCTTCTTCCTTTTTTACCTTCAAAGCACTTTTTATCCACTTGCTTCTTCACTCGGAAGCAGTGGTTCACAAACTGTGCTCCCCAGACCAGAAGCACCAGCAGCACGGAGAAACTCACAGAAATGCAAATTCTTGGGGGGGTCTAGCAGCTTCTATTAAAACCTTGGAACCAGGCCTACCAGGACGGATATTAGTAAGTCCTCCAGGTGACTCATGCATGCTAAAGGTTATAGAACCACTGCTCTAAAGAGATCCCATAATATGGGATAGACTTTTTAGCGTTTAAAACCAATTCCAAGAACACAAAACAGTATATGATGTTCAATGAATAACTCCTTTTACTTTTATTATTTTTGGTTTAGTTCTGCTTACACCAGTGGATGCAATGGAGTGCTTTAAAAAAAGAAGAAAGAAATTGTTTATGCGTTCATTGTACATTTTCTTAAATCTCCTAAATTACAATTTTCTATCAACCATGTTTTCACCTTCCCTCTACTACTTTTAAAAACAGAAATGTTTCCCCCCCGAGATAACTGTATCCACAATCACACTGTCAGCAAACAGAGCATTCAGTAAAACACTTATTTAACTTAACTGAACCAATGACAATAAAAGAGATCAGAGTCGGCAAATTAGTTAAAAGTTAAAAAAGACAAAATATTTCTAGACTGTGTCCTAAGGTCATGAACGTTTAGTATCACACAATGGGAACTGCTGGCCTCTAAGTAAGCTCTAGCAAAATGCTTTATAACAGTGGTAGTTATGACAAGGCAAAGAAATATAACAAGACTGAAAGTTTATCTGTAACACAGGAAAAGAGACTTACACAGTTTAAGAAATTTTACTAAAAATCAAAACCAAAAGTGCTTTGTTAATTCAGGAAGCCATGAAGCTAATCAGAATGCCAGCTCCTCAACTGTTCTAATAATTGAGATTTAACTTTGTTTTTGTATATAAACTGGCTCTTTCTAAAGAAGCATACTTTAAAATATCAAGGTACTTACTTAAAATGTCATCTATATTCTCTGTATCAAGACTTGTTATTTCAGTTGTTACAGGAGTAAAAACCCAGGTTACCTGGAAATTTTAAAAATGTGAAATTAATAAATGTTTTCATAAAAGGCAAATAATGCAGAAAATCTGATAAAAAGAAAATGAAAATTTTTAATAAAGTTGGTTCCACTTGTTATTTACAAAATCACCCATCAATTGGTTTTAATTTTTATTATCTTTATTATTATTCTAACCTTTCACTAGATCAACAAAACAGAAGAACTTTTTTTTTTTTTTAAGATTTTATTTATTTATTTGACACAGGGAAAGAGTGAGAGAGAGAGAGCACAAGCAGGGGGAGCAGCAGGCAGAGGGAAGGGGGAGGGAGAAGCAAACCCCCCTCTGAGCAGGGAGCCCAAGGAGGGGGGATGGGCGGGCTTGATCCCAGGACCCTGGGATCATGACCTAAGCTGAAGGCAGATGCTTAACCCACTGAGCCACTCACATGCCCCAGAAGTACTAATTTCTAAGCCTAGAAACTGGTCAAATAAAACTCCCTATATTTCCAAATACACAAAAGTGATTGTTTCTAAACAATTAAGAAATTAAGAATTGATTAATTCTTTTAAATTAATATTTCAACAACTTTATGGTGCAACAAGAAAAAATTTACTGGATTATTATCAATTTGGAAAGAATACAAAACCAAAGCTAAGTCTGCTGACTCTATCCTACCATGTTTCTAAGATAAAACAAAATAATAAAGAGAAGAATTCAAGAAAGACTTCAAGTTGTGAACCAAAAACCTTTCCTGCCTCATCTCACATACTGGTAATAACAATGTGTTAAGCGAGAGGCTCTTAAAAAGAGAATACAAATTTTCTACTTCCAAAACATTGAACCCAAAGTTCAAGTTTATCAAAGAAAATATTAGCTTGCATCTGCAAAATAAAGAAAAGATAAACTAAACTAGCAACAGTTCACTTCGTTTAAAAAGGAATACCTAGTGAATTTTATTTTTAGGCCCCACCTTTAACACCCTGTGTGTTAACGGAAATCCATTCACTGAACCGTGGCTACGAGTGACAACTAAGTCGGGCCCTGAGGGACTGAAGACTACCCCTGTGCCCCCCCATTTCACAGACACTTTAGTCACAACTGTTACAACTCAGAAAGTGTCTACTGCACCAACAATTCAATGTCTGAATGGTATAAAGCGCCATGTTGATGCTGGCAGGTAAACAAGCCCAGCTATCTGAAATATTCCTATTCATTTATGATTTTCTTAGAAAAAGCCAAATAGCACTAGTCTTATTTTCAAGTTCCCATACTCGTGCAGCCAAGAGTGCACTACTATTTCTGCTAGCAACCAATAAAGTATACTCTGCTACAAGTAAACTAGATAAGTTAAAAATCTCGAAATATTTGACATATGACTAATTTCATTATTTTAACACCCGAAACATTAACTGGAAAGATGAGATTCCCTCATTAGTCATTATTCCCTCACTATCCATATCTCAATGAACAGATCCTTCCCTCACCAGTGTATGACCAGCTCTTGAGAACTGCGCAGACTGTTGAAAGATAAACTGAGGCATATTAAAAATTTTAAGAGTTCATTTGAGCAAAAATCACTTTGAATCAGGTGGCATCCAATCTAAGAGAGAAAAGGAGCTCCAAGGACCTGTATAAAATGAAAGGCAGAAGAGAGAAGGAAAAAGGAAGTTTTACTAGGCAAAAAAAAAAGTGGGTTATTGCAAAGTCACTTTCCTTTTGGGGATGGCAGAGGTCTATGAGTCATATTACCAAACTAGTGCAGACCAGGCATTTCCTGGTTGACTGGTTTAAAATTCCATTTCTGGGAGAGTCAAAACTGTAATAAGTCTTAGTTTGGTAACATGGGGCTTAGCATAAGTAACTCCATCTTGGGCCTGTTGTTTTGTTTTTAACAAAGCCAATTATATTAATATAAGACTTTAGAGTGAATTGTGTTGAAAAATTCAAGGAGGTGATGCAAAAATATTACCATAAAGCAACAAAGTTGGTCATTATCAAAGTCAAGTCGTTAAATAACTTGACAATCATTTATGGAGCATCTACTAGGTACTGAGGGCACAAATGCATAAGGCATGGTATGCTCTACCTTGAGGAGCTCTCCAAATAGTGGTGATAAAGAGGGGAGAAAAATATCAAATACAAATAACCGTCTTCAGTTGTATAATCCAAGGAAGCCCATTTTTGAAGAGGTAGTTGTCACCCACCAAAGTTGTTTACAGAGAAATATATTCTAAATTTAACTGTTTTTTACTTTGAAATATTTACATGGCAAAATATTTACATGCCAGATGATAACAAAAATGAGACAACAATCAAATTTGGCTGCATTAAATACCTATTAGTTTAGAAACATGGTGCTAATAAGCATGCAACTGGTAAGACACATTCGGCTAACAGATGTGTTGCAGAGGGCCCAAAGCAAGAAAATGGTCTCTGACCCAATCATCTCTCTGCTCTGTAGGGTGTAAAGGAGGTGTTTTATCATTAACATTTTTATTAATATGCAGTATAAAGGGAAAGACAGGTTGTTTATTTAAATTGTTAGCAAGCTCCACTAGTCTGACAAATTGTTTCTTTTCATGTCAGCCCTAAGCCTAAACAAAATTCTCCCAGAAAAACATCTTTATGTGTCAAATGCTTTAGTGCTTAAGTAAAATAAAGACAAGTAGCTTCTAGACCAGGCAAGTAGCTCTAGACCAGGAAGACAGAGAGTGTAATCATTCATTTTTTTTAAATTAAGACTTGAAATAAACTTTTAAATTTATTTTCTTTAAAAGAAACAACAAGGGCGCCTGGGTGGCTCAGTTGGTTGGGCGACTGCCTTCGGCTCAGGTCATGATCCTGGAGTCCTGGGATCGAGTCCCGCATCGGGCTCCCTGCTCAGCAGGGAGTCTGCTTCTCCCTCTGACCCTCCACCCTCTCATGCTCTCTATCATTCTCTCTCTCTCAATAAATAAATAAAAATCTTTTAAAAAATAAAAATAAAAAAATAAAAGAAACAACAAAAAGCTACAAAGACATTTTGAATAGAAGATCTTAACAGACATGGAGAATTTTAGCCTCTACTGATGGAATATTTAGACAACATATGTAAATATACAGATGTAAACTTATTTTTTATAAGTTGTTCATTCTCTTCAGGTCATTAGCTCTTTTTCTTGCCGAGAAAACTGAGAAGCATCTCCAATCACCTAGAAGTCACTAGAGAATTCCACCACATGCATTTTGTACCAAATATTAAACATTTCAGTCTGAGATGTGTCGAGTGATGCAATCTTGTATAAAAGGCACATCAGTAAAATGTCAAATACTGTACCCTACTTCACTGAAAAAAATAAATAAGGTGACAGGCTAGCTTTAAATAGGAGCTTCTTCAACAAGTAAAGAATATTTTCTTCCATTAGAAGGTTTTTTAAAATTGAGACATCTTTGGGAACTCTAAAGCTTTCCTTTCCTTCAATTTCCCTGTATCCTCCATGACCACCTAACTGGCTAGTGATGCCAGTGTGCCAGCTCTTATTTCCATAGCATGTCTGAAGCCACCCAGCAGCCAGCTGCTTTTCCCAAAGCACAACCCACAATTTTTCTGCTTCCCCTTTTTTTTTTTTTAAAGATTTACTTATTTGAAAGAGAGCACCCACGCTGGGAGGAGAGGCAAAGAGAAAGAATCTCAAGCATACTCTCTGCTGAGCGCAGAGCCCCAAGGGGGGCTCAATCACATGACCCATGAGATCACAACCCATGATATCATGACCCCAGCTGAGATCACAAGTCAGACACTTAACCCACTGAGCCACCCAGGCGCCCCTCCTCCTCTCCTTGCATACAAGGTTTCCTCTACCTGGAGTGTCCTCTTCCCCACTACCATATAATCAATATTTCAAAGACTGACTTCTTCTTCCATGGAGATCTGTCTGGTTCTCCTGGTCGAAAATAACTCTCTCCAAAGTCCAACCTATTCCAGGGGATGGGGATAGAAAAAGGAGAACGTGCACTAGAGGAATAGGAGTTACCGTGAAATTAACACTCTCTCCCGATAGACATCAAGTTAAAACAAGATACAATGAAACACTGATTACATGATAAAAGACAGTATTTTAGAAATAAATTTTGTAAAGATTTTTTGAGTAAGCACTCTCAGTGTCAGGTCAAATTTTAATTATTACAATGTTTTGTTTTTTTTTTTAAGATTTTATTTATTTGACAGAGACACAGAGAGAGAGGGAACACAAGCAGGGGGAGTGGGAGAGGGAGAAGCAGGCTCCCCGCCGAGCAGGGAGCCGATGAGGGGCGCGATCCCAGGACCCTGGGATCATGACCTGAGCCAAAGGCAGACGCTTAACGACTGAGCCACCCAGGTGCCCCTAATTATTACAATGTTAACATATATATATGCTATAATGCTAGCACATACAAAATGCTCTGGCACTCACTGCTAAGCCCCAGTACTGTTCCTCTTTTGTGAAAACATTAACTGAACAAGACACTAATCCAACAGGATCTTCTTCAGAAGCATGAACTAATGTCAGTAATAACACATACTGGAAGTGATTTATTAAAGCTTCTCTGTTCATAATTATACAAATAAATTAACAAATTTTCCTTGTATATTAAGGCCATCTGAGGGGCTGCTATTCAAATACACCCTTAGTGGGAACCACTATGACACTCCCTGAATTGAGTATTTCCCTTCAATCTAATCTGCCCACAGAGCTCAGACTGATCTTTCCAAATGCTGCTTTGCATACAACAAATCATATGCCACAAGAACACAAAAACCAAACCAACCAAACAAAAAAACCTCCAAGGGTTTTCTCTGTCTACAGTATAAAAGCCTAAATCCTTACCCTGGCATTTAGGACCATCCACAGGCCTGCTTTCCTAAATAACATCTACTGCTCCCAATCCATATCCTATCCTCCAACTAACTTGAAGTACAGAGTAATCATACATTCTAGGGGGCCATATACTCTGGCTTGCTTGAGAATAACCCAGTTTATGCCTGTCGCCGTGGAATATTACTAATAGCACCACTCCTTTCAAATGGGTCTCAGTTCGGGCAATAAATTACATGGTCACCCTATTTGCAGGAGACGTCTGGCAACTGAAAGGAATTACAAAAAGCTCCTCACAAATCCCAAACTATTAAGAAGTATATGTTTTCCCACATAATATACAGTAAAAGGAAAAATGGAATGAGAATGAACAGAGAATAAAGATGGAATCTGATATGAATGCTGCTGAACCAATTACTAGCCTCACTCACTGACTGAGACACTAAGTTCTTCACAAGGGAATAAAATCAGTAATTTCAAGGGTCACTCACAAACAAACAGTCCAAATCCTGAAGTTACGAATCCAAGAATGCAAGGAGTCTACAGTACATGCGATTCCTAAAATGCATCTCCTTACTCTCCTGCATCCATACTTTGCTGGTACAGCTTGGACCATCCTGCTTGCAACGGCTAGGAAGGGCTATCTAGATTTCAAGGCCCAATTCAAAAGCTATCTTTTCTATGAAGACTCTCCTGATGATCCCAGACCCCGGTGATTCATTTCTCTCTCCTCTGAACCCACAGAGCACTTTCTAGAGGGTGTTAACAGATTATTAATTCACACAAGTTGTCTATGCTATCTCACCTCCTTCAGGAGATTGAGTACCTTGGAAGAGAGACTGCACCTTATTCAATTTTGTATCCCACAGATCATTTACTACAATAACCCATTTGTATACAGTAAGTACTCAAATACGTGCTAAGTAAATGAAAGAGCAGATGATGTTAATACACTAAAAATTTAGAGGGAGGGTGTTGGAGGTGAGAAATGGAGGAAAGAACAGCCAACAAACATTTTTTTCTTTTTTTGAGAGAGAGAATGAGTCAGGCGGGGGGGGGGGGCAGTAGAGGGAGAGGGAGGGAATCTTAAGCAAGCCCCACACTCAGCATGGAGCCTGACACACAAGGCTCGATCTCACAACCCTGAGATCATGACCTGAGCGGAAATCAAGAGTCAGACACTTAACTAGTCTACTGAGCCACCCAGGTGCCCCCCAACAAACATTTTTCACATGTTTGAGGGTAATAAGGTTATCAAATAGGAATAAAGTCTATTAAAACTTGCTTTTCATTATGTAATGGTGAAGAGCATACCACTAGGTGATTATTTACAGAGTTAGATTTAGAGGAAACCTCAGAAGTGATCTTCCTACCTCTTACAGAAAGCGTTCTACCTCACTAAGAGCTGTGCTGAGCTTCTAGTTATACCCTCTCTGGTTCCCCCACAGCTATACTCTGACATGATTTCCAGACACTTCCGCACACAGAATACCCTCATTTAAGAATAGCTATGTTTGGGACGCCTGGGTGGCTCAGTCGGTTAAGCGTCTGCCTTCGGCTCGGGTCATGATCCCAGGGTCCTGGGATCGAGTCCCGCATCGGGCTCCCTGCTCCGCGGGGAGCCTGCTTCTCCCTCTGCCTCTGTCTCTCTCTGTCTCTCATGAATAAATAAATAAAATCTTTAAAAAAAAAAAAAAAAAAAAAAAGAATAGCTATGTTACACTGGTGGATAAAAATGTAATACTTCTTGTATTGTTTTAAAGGTGTTCACATGAAAATAAAAAATTTAGGACTTTCGGGACCAGAATCTAATAAAGTATCAGGCAGAAGAGGTTATTAGGTAGTATTTCTGCTAGCAAGATTGATAAGTCACAAAAGCATTTATTTGCTAGGCTTTGCTTTAAGTGTTTTATTAGCATACTTTAGTTAATGAGTTTAGAAAACAAGAAGTATTTCCAGCGAATTTGTTTGTTTTAAAGCTTAATACCTTAAAACCTTGTTATTAAAAAAAAAAAATGGTCCCTGGGGCACCTGGGTGGCTCAGATGGTTAAGCGTCTGCCTTCGGCTCAGGTCATGATCCCAGGATCCTGGGATCGAGCCCCATGTCTGGCTCCTGGCTCGGCAGGGAGCCTGCTTCTCCCTCTCCCTCTGCCTCTCCCCTGCTCATGCTCTCTTTCTCTCTCTGTATCTCTCTGTCTCAAATGAATAAATAAAATCTTTAAAAAAAAAAAAAGGTCCCTAAAGCAGCAGTACTGGCATCACCTGGGACCTTGTAAGAAACGCAGACTATCAGACCCCAGACCTACTGAATCCGAATCTCCACTTTGAGAGGATCCCCAAGTGACTCCTATGTACATTAAAGTTTAGGAAGCACTGCTTTAGAGAGCAAAGCCTCCGACTCTACAAGCAAGCATGTAAACCCATTTTAAACTCTGTACAAATGTTTGTACTCCTCAAATATGAACACAGGCAGGAACAAGTAAGACTAATTTGTGAGAAGTCTGCATTGACATGCAAAATACTGTGATTTTAGAAAAATGTGGAGTCTGTAATCTTATTAGAAATTTACAAAGATGTTAATTTTTTAAAGTATTCTGCCTACTGCCTGAATAGATATTTCTGCATGAAAATTACTGGTATAAAATAGGAACTTTAATAGAGAATGTTTCCTTCCATGTGGCATTACCATTCTCAACTGACATTACATCTGCTAGGCATTCTGCAGTAATAGCTTCGTGTATTTGTGCTAAATCTTTCATTTTCCTGCCTGTCAGGAGAGTCTCAAAGCCCTTTACAAACTGTGTCTCTCCTATAGCAAGAAATAAGTAATGTACCAGGCAACAGCTCTCTTCCATTCTAATCCAAATTGACAAACCAGCCTACTACCTGAAGTCCCGATGCCATGGGACCCAGGCTGTTTCTCCTCCCTGGGGCCACTTCTCTGACTCTCAGTTTTGCATTAAGCTGGCAGGCAACAGAAGCATAGAGATTTTCAGTTGGCTGCAAGGAGCTAAGAGATATGAAAGGTCCCCAGAGGAAAAAAGCTGAGGCTGACAAGCACTGTAAGAGCCCTGAAGCTGAGTATCAACTGAGGCACATCTCACTGTTAGTATTCCCAGAAGCATTATAATGAACTAGAAGTTCAAAAAGAGGGGAAAAATAGGACTAAGTATAGAATAACACTGGGAAGCTACATTAACCCTTAAATTGCTCAGTGATACAACTTTTGGACAAGTGATACAAATTTTGGGCAAGTAGGAACCAATGTGCTTTTATAAAGAAACCTTAGAACAATTATAACATTCCTCATTAAGTCAGTCAAGATATGGTGGGTGCAGACTTGTTTGGGAAAATAAATTCTATACCCCCAAAATAATCATTCCAATATAGGTAATATAATCCCTAAACTCAAATTCTGCCAGTAGAAACAACCATAGAAAATAAAAATAGGGGTGCTTGGGGGGCTCAGTAGGTTAAGGGTCTGACTCTTGATTTCGGCTCAGGTCATGATTTCAGGGCTGTGAGATGAAGCCCCATGGCGAGCTCCGTGCTGGGTGTGGAGCCAGCTTAAGATTCTCTCTCTTCCTCTGCCCCTCCCTCCTTTCTTTCCCTCTAAAAAATAAAAAAAATAAATTACTGAAATCCATATTTTTTTCTTGTACATTAGTTATTTGATCATGCATGGATTTCCACTAAAACTGATGTCATTTCACAATGTACTGCAAAGCTTCACTAATCAAAACAGTGTGGTACTTGCACAAAAATAGAGATCAATGGAACAGAATAGAAAGCCCAGAAATAAACCCACAATTATATGGTCAATTAATCCATGACTAGAGGCCAGAGTATACAATGGGGAAAAGATAGCCTCTTCAATAAATGGTGCTGGAAAACTGGACAGCTACATGCATAATAATGAGACTGACCACTTTCTTATAACATATACAAAAATAAACTCAAAATGGATGGAAGACCCAAATGTGAGACCTGAAACCATAAAAAACCTAAAAGAGAGCATGACAGTAATTTCTCTGACATTGGCTGTAGCAACATTTTTAGGTATGTCTCCCTAAGGCAAGGGAAACAAAAACAAACTACCGGGACTACATCAGAATAAGAAGCTTCCGCGCAGTGAAGGAAACCTTCAACAAAGCAAAAGGCAACCTACTGAGTGGGAGAAGGTATTTTAAAAATGATATATCTGATAAGGGCTTAATATCCAAAATATATGAAGAATTTATACAACTTACCACACACACACATACAAATCTGATTAAAAATGGGTAGAGGACCTGAAGAGACATTTTTCCAAAGACATACAAATGGCCAACAGACATTATGAAAAGATGCCCATTATCACTCATAATCAGGGAAATGCAAATCAAAACAATGAGAGGGGCGCCTGGTTGGCTCAGTCATTAAGTGTCTGCCTTCGGCTCATGTCATGGTCTCGGGGTCCTG
Organism: Halichoerus grypus; assembly: GCF_964656455.1. NCBI lineage: Eukaryota > Metazoa > Chordata > Mammalia > Carnivora > Phocidae > Halichoerus > Halichoerus grypus. Next base: position 63,552,779 of record NC_135725.1, read on the forward strand.
GGATCGAGCCCCGTGTCAGGCTCCCTGCTCGGCGGGAGGCCTGCTTCTCCCTCTCCCACTCTCCCTGCTTGTGTTCCTTCTCTCACTGGGTCTCCCTCTGTCAAATAAATGAATGAAATCTTAAAAATAAATAAATAAATAAACCAACAATGAGAGATCTCATACTGTCAGGATGGCTAAAATAAAAAAGACAAGAAATAACAAGTCTTGGTGAGGATGTGGAGATAAAGGAACCCTCATGCACTGCTGGTGGGAATACAAACTGGTGCAGCCACTGCAGAAAACAGTATGGAGGGTCCTCAGAAAATTAAAAATAGAAATATCAGATGATCCAATAATTTCACTACTGGGTATTTACCCAAAGAAAACAAAAACATTAAATCAAAAAGATATATGCATCCCTACATTTGTTGCAGCATTATTTACAATAGTCAAGATACTGAAGCAACCCAAGTGTCCATCCCTGATGAGTGAATAAAGAAGTTATGGTGTGTGTGTACGTGTGTGTGTACACACACGTACACACACACACTGGAATATTACTCAGCCATTAAAACAAGAAAGATGAGATTTTGCCATTTGTGACATGGACAGACCTAGAGAGTATTATGCTAAGTGAAATAAGTCAGAGAACGACAAGTATCAAGTGATTTCACTTACATGTGGAACCTAAAAAACAAAACAAACAAAAAGCAGAAGCAGACCCATAAATAAGAGAAGAAACTGATGATTACCATCGGGGAGAGGGACATGGGATGGGCAAAATGGGTGAAGGGGAGTGGGAGATACAGGCTTCCAGTTATGGACGGAATAAGGCACAGAAGTAAAAGGCACAGCACAGGAAATATAGTCAATGGTACTGTAACTGTGTTGTATGGTGACAGACAGTAGCTACACTTGGGGTTAACAGCACATAATGTATGAACTTGTCTAATCACTATGTTGTATACCTAAACCTAATGTAACACTGTGTCACCTATACTAAAAAAAAAAAAAAAAAAATGATGTTGGGGTGCCTGGATGGTTCAGTCGGTTAAGCATCTGCTTTCAGCTCAGGTCATGATCCTGGAGTTCCGAGATCAAGCACCACATTGGGTTCCCTGCTCTGCGGGGAGTTTGCGTCGCCCTCTCCCTCTGCCTCTCCCCTGGCTTGTGCTCTCTCTCTCTCTCTCAAACAAATAATAAATAAAATCTTAAAAAAAACAGTGATGTCATCTGTGTTTTGTTTTCCACCGTATTCTAAAAATGGGATGAGAGCCTAATATAACACTGTACATTAACTGTATTAGAATTACTTTTAAAAAAATGGGATGAACTAATTTACCTGGCATAGACAACGTAGTTCTCTGACCTTCAAAGAAGAGTCCAAAGCTTTTCAGAACTGGAAGTGATCTTCTTCTCAATGTGTGTAAAGGATTTTTCTCTTAAAATCACCCCATACTCCTCTAAAACCCCAAATTCTAGCAATGGTGGTACTAACAAAGCATGGGAATTGGGAGAAAAGTTAAGATGAGAATTGTTACCTTCTTTTTCTATACACACTCTGGAACCAGGGGCGGGGGGTGGGGGGCGCAATGTGAGACAACATCCCATTCATCATTGTCTCCTGATTTGTACCTAACACTGGATCTTATAGGTAACAGTCCAGAACAAACACTTGCAAATATATGCCAAAAGAAAATTATGACTACTCTTCTTGTGGTACAATGTAATTCTCGCCCAGGATGCCTGATGAAAGAAAGTTCCCTTAAGAGAATCTACATACATGCTGGTACATACACTCTTCTGTTAGGTCATTCATTCCACAAATATCTCACTGAGTCACCTATTACATACATGCCAAGCACTGTGCTAGGCACTAGGGAACGGGATGTGAATAAGATTTTATATATATATAAAATACATACACACACACACACACACACACACACACACACACAAAACATCTAGCAAGGGGCGCCTGGGTGGCTCAGTCGTTAAGCATCTGCCTTCGGCTCAGGTCATGGTCCCAGGGTCCTGGGATCGAGCCCCGCATCGGGCTCCCTGCTCCACAGGAAGCCTGCTTCTCCCTCTCCCACTCCCCCTGCTTGTGTTTCCTCTCTCGCTATATCTCTCTCTGTCAAATAAATAAGTAAAAACTCTTTAAAAAAAAAAAAAATATCTAGCAAGATCATCAAATTTAATTTCTCTTTCCTATTAAAAAAAGAGAGAAGATTCTCAAGTATTTTAAATCTTTTTTTTTTAAGATTTTATTTATTTATTTGAGAGAAATAAAGTGAGAGCACAAGAGCTGGGTGAGGGGCAGAGAGAAGCAGACTCCTGCTGAACAGGGAGCCCAGTGTGGGACTCAATTCTGGAACTCCAGGATCATGACCCGAGCTGAAGGCAGACACTTAAGCAACTGAGCCACCCAGGCACCCCTCTCTCAAGTATTTTAATTGAAGAGTCATCCATAGTTCTTGGCAAAGTCATTATCTATTCTCAAAAGATAACTGCTAGGCACTGAACAATGAGAATTACACAGTACGTCATACTCCCCTTTTGCCTAGGCTTTCAAGAAGCTTTGAGTCAATCGTAACACAGAACAACTACACTGACACCAATACTGAACAATCTTATTAACATCACTAAAAGCGGAACAACCAGATATTAATGCTTCTTGATGGGATGCAACAGGAAATAAAAAGCACCACTTGTGAAGTATTCTTAACCCAGAAAAACTGAAACTGACCTCAATCTAATCAAGCCCAAGAACTCCTGTAAGGAAACAATGGATGAAACATGAAATGACACCAGGGGGATACAAGCAGCAGCATCAAGAGATAGGAAATTTTATAGGAAAAATGACAGCCCCCGAGAAGTGAATCCTGAGACAAGTAGTTGAGTACAAGTAGTTTATCTGGGAGAAAAAGGAAGTACCCACAGAGAAATGGGGAAGAAGGATGGGGAAAACAGCCAATATATAGAACATAATATAGTGAACTAAATGCCAATGTTTTCACTTTTTAAAAAATTTTTCAAGGTTTATACCAGAAAGGCTCTGAAAAATCCTAAATTGTATAACTGAAATTCTTCAACTGTCTTATTTACCAGTTTCTGCTGGTGGCATATATATTTCTAAACTGCACAAAGTGAAGAAAATACCCCCTACTATGTCAAAAAAAATGTCTTTATTTCACTACTAAACATGTGACCCTGACCCTTTTTGGTGAGTCAACAGTCTTCAATGAAAACCTGTTCTTCAGTAAAACCTTTGGTTTCTTATTATACATACTCACTTAGTTCTGAATGACTCTCAGGCTTTCTGGTTTCCTATTCCTGAGTACTATGTTCTACAATAAAAAATATTTTATTAGCAAATCCAAGAACGACTCCATTTTTATACAGGCCTAATGTGTTAATCCACTGCTTACTTTAAAAATCTGTATCTTCAGGGCACCTGGGTGGCTCAGTCATTAAGCGTCTACCTTCGGCTCAGGTCATGATCCCGGGGTCCTGGGATTGAGCCCCACACATCGGGCTCCCTGCTCCACAGGAAGCCTGCTTCTCCCTCTCCCACTCCCCCTGCTTGTGTTCCCTCTTTTGCTGTGTCTCTCTCTGTCAAATTAATAAATAAAATCTTTAAAAAAAAAAAAAAAAGAACAGTAAACGTTATGTACATAATAGCTTAACTTTTATTCACTTTTCAGCTAAGTAAGGCTGTAAGATGACCTGCATAATACATTAAAAATTTGTATCTGATTTACCTGATATTCACCAAAGGGGTTACTTCTAGAAAGGGGGAAAGAAATTAGGAATGGGAAGGGGCAGAGGGACATAAGTTTCATTTTTATTCCAATTATACTTTTCTTTCCATATTAAATTATTTAATCGAGAACATTTTCCTGTTATCATTTGAAAAATGATTAACTAAGCAGTATCATTTGTTTTTACTCTTTTGACTTGTAAGATTTTTAAATAGATTTCCTAACAGTGAATAATCCGTATCTTCTTAAAATAACTCCATCTGCTCAAGTTGCAGATTTAATATTCTACTAAATTCTACTTGCAAATATTTTACTAGAATATTTGTGTTAATGTTTGAGATTGTTCTGTCGTTCTCTTTTTGCGTACTGTTTTTACTATTTAGATATTTTACTAGATATTTATGTCTTTAAAAAACAACTGGACAAGTTTCACCTTTCACTATGATTTGAAATAGTTTAGATAGCACAGGGATGAGTATAGCATGGTGTTGGAGTATAGCCTTTGGAGGCCAGCTGCCCGGATTTACATCCTAGATCTGTCACTTCCTAGTGACACTGGGCAAATTAACCATTTTGTGCCACAGGTGTTGTCTATAAAAAAGAGGTGATGATGATGGCGGTACGATTTCATAGTTTTATTTTCAGAATTCCTGTAAAGCATGTAGTAAGCTTCCATAAGTTCCTTAATTATTTATAAGTATTCATCCATGAAATTGTCTGAGCCAGGTCCTTTTGGGGAGTATATCTCTTTTTAACTTTTTTTTTAGTTTTATTTATTTAAGTAATCTCTATACCCAATGTGGGGCTCAAACTCATAACCCCGAGATCAAGAGTTGCATGTTCTTCCAACTGAGCCAACCAAGCACCCCTCTTTGTAACTCTTCTATGTAGACATAGTGATGTATATAGTTTGAACTGCTATGGGAAATAATATGAATATAGCACTACTATTTGTTTTTTTTAAAGACTTATTTATTTGACAGAGAGAGACAGCGAGAGAGGGAACACACGCAGGGGGAGTGAGAGGGAGAAGCAGGCTTCCCAATGAGCAGGGAGCCCGATGTGGGGCTCGATCCCAGGACCCCGGGATCATGACCTGAGCTGAAGGCAGACGCTTAACAACTGAGCTGCTTAAGGACTGAGCCACCCAGGCGCCCCTATAGCACTACTATTTAGTCATGTCCTCCCCAGAGCTCTGAACACCAGCTCTGTAGATCCCCCTTTCAAATTCCTATCTTTTGATGATAATAATCTCTTTTTTTTATCTCCCTCAATCTAGGCATGGAACTACTTCCTGGAGTTATTACTGTCTTTGGTTTTTGCTCTTTCAGCCCCAACACCTATGTAACCAATTCCCCATATTAAATCCCTTCTGTTGGGGGAAAAAAAAGGAACAAGCATTGGCACATTTAAGAATTACTAATATCAGAAATGAAAGAGAGGACACCACACTACAGATCCCATGGACATTAAAAGGATAATCAAAGAATACTATGAACAACTCTGTCCACAAATCTGATAACCTAGATGAAACAGAACAATTCCTTGAATGACACAATCTGCCAAAACTCACACAAGAAGAAACAGACTATCCACATTAAAGGAATTGAATCAATAATCAACAACCTTCCAAGACAGAAAGCACCAGGCCCAGATAGGTTCCCTAATGAATTCTACCAAACACTTAAGGAAGAAATTACACCACTTCTCTATCATCTCTTTTAGAAGACAGAAGTAGAAGAAATATTTCCTAAGTCACTCTATGAAGCCAGAGTTCCTGGCAAAGACATTACAAGAAAACTACAGACCAGTATCTCTCATAAACATAAATGCAAAAATCCTCAAAAAGATATTAGCAAACTGAATGCAACAGTGGATAAAAAGAATTATATACCATGATCAAGTGAGAGTCATGCCAGGTATGCAAAGCCAATTCAACATTTGAAAATCATTCATTGTAACCTCTCACATCAACAGGCTATAGAATAAGAATCATATGATCACATCAATACATGCAGAAAAAGCATTTGACAAAATAGAACACTCTTTCGTGATAAAACTCTCAGTAACCTAGGAATAGAGGGGAACTTCCACAACTTGTTGATGAACATCTACAAAGAAACTACAGCTACCATCATATTTAATGGTGAGAAACTTGAAGCTTTCCAATGAAGATCAGGTACAAAGCAAAGAAGTCTCTTCATACCATTGTTTTTCAAGATCATACCGGATGTCCTACCTAATGCAATAAGACATATACAGATTAGGAAGGAAGAAACACAACTGCTTTTGCTTGCAGATGACATGATAATCAATGCAAATCCAAAAGAAATGACAAAAAAAGAAAAAGAAAAAAAAAACCTCCTGGAAATAATAAACAATTATAGCAAGGTTGCAGAATACAACATGAATATACAAAAGTCAATCACTTTCCTATATACCAGCAATGAACAAGTGAAATTTAAAATTCGAAACACGGTATCATTACATTGGCATCTCCCAAAATGAAACACTTAGTATTCATCTAACAAAATAAGTACAAGATCTATATAAAGAAAACTACAAAACTCTGATGAATGAAATCAAAGAACTAAATACATGGAGAGTTATTCCATGTTCATGGATAAGAAAACTCAAAATTGTCAAGAAGTCAGTTCTTCCCAACTTGATCTATGAATTCAATGCAATGAAAATCCCAGCAACTTATTTAGTGGATATTGAAAAACTGATTTTACATTTTATATGGAAAGGCAAAAGATCCAGAATAGACAACACAATATTGAAGGGCAAGAACAAAATTAGAGGATTGACACCATCCAACTTAAAGACTCACTATAAAGCTACAATAATCAAAAAAGTGTGATATTGGCAAAAGAATACACAAATAGACCAATGGAAAAGAAGGCCCATATAAATAGAATCAACTGATCTGACAAAGAAGCAAAAGCAATACAATGGATAAAAGATAGCCTTTTCAGCAATGATGCTATAACACCTGGACACAACGTGCAAAAAATGAATCTAGACACAAAGCTTTCACAAAAATTAATTCAAAATGGATCACAGAACTAGGCATAAAACAAAAAACTATACAACTCCTAGAAGTTTACAAAGGAGAAATTCTAGATAACCTTGGTTTTGGTTGATGACTTTTTATTTATTTTTTTAAAGATTTTATTTATTTATTTGACAGAGAGAGAGTACAACAGGGGGAGCGGCAGGCAGACGGAGAGGGAGAAGCTTAAGGAAGCTTAAGGGAGCCTGATGTGGGCTCAATCCCAGGACCCTGGGATCATGACCTGAGCTGAAGGCAGATGCCCAACTGACTGAGCCACCCAGGCGCCCCTGGTGATGACTTTTTAGACACAACACCAAAAGCATGATTCATGAAAGAATGAATTGATAAGCTGGATTTCATCAAAATTAAAAGTTTCTGCTCTGCAAAAGACACTGTCAAGAGAATAAGATTACAAGCCATACACTGGGAGAAAATATTTACAAAAGACACATCTGATAAAGGACTATTATCTAAAATATACAAAGTATTCTTAAAACTCAACAATAAGAAAATGAACAACCTGATTAAAAAATGGGCCAAAGACCCTACAGACACTTCACCAAAGACATACGGATGGCAAATAAGCATATGAAAACATGTTTTGTATCCTATGTCATCAGGAAAATGCAAATTAAAAGACTGAGATACCACTACACACATATTAGAATGGCCAAAATCCACAATGCTGACAACATCAAATGCTGGCCAGGATGCGGAGCAACAGAAATTCTCATTCACTGCTAGTGGAAATACAAAATGGTACAGCCACTTTGGAAGATAGTTTGGCTGGTCCTTGCAAAACGAAATATCCTCTTACCATGTAATCCAGCAATCCGTGCTCCTTGGCATCTACTCAAAGGAAGTGAGAGCTTATGTTCACCTAAAACTGGCACATGGATGTTTACAGAAGCTTTACTCATAATTGCCAAAACTTGGAAGTAACCAAGATGTCCTCCAGTAGGTGAACAGATAAACTGTGGTACATCCAGACAATGGAATATTATTCAGTGCTAAAAAAGAAATAAGCTATTAAGCCATGACAGGTTATATAGGAAACTTAAATGCATACTACTCAGTGAAAGAAGCCAATCTAAAAAGGCTACATTATGTTTGTTTCCAACTATATGACATCATATGAGAAACAAGACAAGAAATGGTAAAGCTATCGAGATAGTGAAAAGATCAGTGGCCAGAGTTTACAGGGGAGAGATGGATGAATCAGTAGAGCACAGAGGATTTTGAGGGCAGTAAAACTACTGTGTATGATAACAGTAGATACAAGTCATTACACATATGTCCAAACCCACAGAATGTACAACATCAAGAGTAAAGTCTAATGTAAACTACAGACTCTGGGTGATAATGATGTGTCAATGTAGACTCATTAACTGTAACAAACATACCCCTCCGGTGGGGGATGTTGATAATGAGGGAGGCTATGCACATGTGAGGGCAGGGAACACACAGGAAATCTCTGTATCTTCTGCTTAATACACCTCTGAACCTAAAGCTGTTTTTTAAAAAGTCTATTTTGTTATTCCTTGTTTCATTATTAATGCATATAGTTATTTTCCTACATATCTTTAATACAACAAAAATATTTAATTCACTGCTTTTATTTTCAAGCCTAAGGAATAACATTTGAGCTACATACACATGCATACAAATAGTTTATTTCTTTCTGCCTATGGATCTCCATAAATACAGATTTGGGGTCAAAAAGGACCACAGAGGCTGCAGTGGATTGAACAGGGTGCCCCCAAAATTCATGTCACCCAGAACTTCAGAATATGACCTTATTTGGAAATAGGGCTCTTGTGGACATAATGATCATGAGATGAAATCATTCTGGATTTAGAGTGGGCCCTACATCCAATGGCTGGTGTCCTTGAAAGAAGAGGAGAGGATATAGAGAAAGAGAGGAAAGACGATGTAAAGATGAAGGTAGAGATTGGTGATGAATCTATAAGCCAAGGAATGCCCAGAGCCACTAGAAGCTACAAGAGGCAAAGAGGGATTCTCCCCTAGAACCTTCAGAGGGACCATGGCCATACTAGTACCTTGATTTCAGATTTTTGGTTTCCAGAATGGTGAGAGAATACATTTGTTTTATGCCATCAAGTTTGTGCTAATTTGTTGTGGGAACCATAGAAAACTAATACAGAGGCAAAATCGTATTAGTTCACATTTAAGAACTAAGTACATGTACCAAAGAAGTCACGACCATTCGTATATGTATTTGGCAAAGCAAATATGCCATTGGCAACAAGGCTTGATCATTATGATCCTTTCATATGATAATGACCTTGCATCTGAAAAACCTAAGACTATTATAAAATAATGAAAGTTAGTTCACTGTGAAAATGTCTCTCTTCTTGTTTTATTTATTTTAGAAAGAGAGAGAGCACGAGCAGGAGGGGCAGAGGGAGAGGAAAAAGAATCTCAAGCCAACTCCACCCTGAGCGCAGAGCCCAAGACAGGGCTGGATCTCAAAACACTGAGATCATGACCTGAGCAGAAATCAAGAGTCAGATGCTTAACCAACTGCGCCACCCAGGCACCCTGGTTTTATACTCTTTTATTCATTTGCTTCCTTAGTACCTAGTATGATGCTTGACAAATAGTAGAGACTCCACAACATTTGCTAAATGAACAGACTGAACCAAATAACTTCAAAGTTCTTCTAGACATTCCACAATTCTATGAGACCACAAAAGAAGCCTATCTACTTAACGCTGAGAGAGGCCATGAATGACCTCTGTTTTGCAGTCAGAATGGGAAGCATTTTTGAAATCTTTGCTTGAGGACTAGAACTCAATTATGACAGTGAAGGATCACTTTTAAATACAAAAAAAAAAAAAAAAAAAAAACATATACTTCATCATATAGTGAGAATTCTAGAGACCTCCCTCCCCACAAAAGACTTGAGAAAAATACTGGGCCTGCCTTAGGACAAGTTAGCAAGTAGAACAGTGACAAATCAATTCACGATCAAAGGAGTGCACACAAAAACTACCGTGTTCACCACTGGATTTGATTTAAAAAGGGAGAAAAAAAAGCAAATTTCAATCAGCTGAAGTTCACATCCTCTATCATTGTGAAAACTGTAAGCATAATTCTCCAATTTACCAGTAAGTGAAACAACTGTGCAGTTCCAATGAACATTTTGTTTTCAGTAATTCAAAAAAGTTTCCAAATAAAGAGTCTATGTAGGCTAGATAGTCTTCTAAATGGAACTCTCTCAGTAGTAAATAAACGCGAAGGCCACAAAAATACATTTTATAATTTTGAAATTTGTTTTCCACATCATGAAATGTAAAGACAGCACTGAAAAATAGGACCATAAACTATAATAATTACTCAGCTATAAATTATCAGTATTATTTAACTTCTCCACATCACCCTAGTCAACCCCTCAACTTCCATCAGCCTCTCTGACCCCTACTTTATTAGGTCAAAATAGTAGTTATTTAGAATTACAAAGTTGAAGGGGCCCAAGTTTCTCTAACTGCGCTCTACCCCTTCCCCTTGTTTAGGGCTCTCCCTGATAGCATCCCTGGCAGAGGAGTCATTTAGTCTCCAAGGGAACACCTGCTATGAGAGAGAGTGTACAAGGCAAACCAATCCATGATGAAGCAGCCCCACTACAAAGTTTTACCTTACTGGGATGAGCATCTGCTCACCTTTCCCTTCTCCACATTCATCACAGTTCTATCATGTACAGCTCATCAAGAACATATCCACGAGCTCATGGCAGTCCTTGGATGAGAACCAGTGGGGACAGAAGCACTGAAGCAGGTATGACTTGCGGGGAATCCAAAAGCACATTCCCTTCTTCAAGAGCTTCACGTGTAAAAAGTCAGGACACAAGATAGATGATGCAAGTACTATAAGGCTTACACAAAGTATCCTAGAAAAATGTAGAGTGAGCAGAAAAATAGCAGAGAGCACTGCCATGGGTCAGATGAGCAGAGTAGTTTCTATGGATAAAGTAAGTGAAGAGCAAAACCTGGCTATGGAAGTTCATATAGTGCAGTGTTGGTAGGTACATTGGAAGGTTAGGCTGGGGCCAGATTGTTAAGAAAAAAAACCAAGGTGTAAGAAGAGTAAGCATAATACCCCTGAAAGATAAACAGAGGGGTTGATATCTGCTGTAGCAGAAAATAAGAAGGCATGAGAGACTTCTTCATAAGTGAGGAGCACAATGACTTCAAGCCTTAAGAAAGATTAGTGGTCCATATTTTATGAGGTAAGACTACACAGTTAAAAGAGTAAAACGTAATACAGGGAAGGGACATAAGGGCCTAGACTGGAGTGGGGGAAATTTGGGAGACTTTTAAAAGGAAGTGAACAGGTCATGATGACAAACTAAAGGGTTGAAAAATTCAATGAACCAAAGCTATAAACCTAGGTGACTGACCTAACTGAAAGGAGAAGACTCTTTTAGAGAAAGAATTTCTGTGCAGTCACTGATCCACTTCAATGTCACTAGTTCTCTGCCTTGCCCAGTCAGTAAGAAAGCAGCTGACAGAAGACCAGGTACCTTCTACCCACCAGCATGAGAGGCTGGCATTTGACTACTCTTCATAACCAGGACTAAAGCACCAAGAAAATAACCGAGCCCAAGGCACTGACCAAAGCACTAAGAGACTCCTCAGCTACTTCAAACATTAGAAAGGGAATAGTTAAAGCTGAGAGTTTAAAATGACTGGATGACAAGACTGGGGTCGGGGGAGAGGACAGAAAGGCGGCTCTTGTACAGTCAAGAACATCCACATTTACTTCCTTATTGCCTTCTGTCACTCATATGCAGGCCCTTTCCCTTTCCCCAAACCATGGCAGGCGGTGGGCAGAGAAAGAAGGAACTACTAGAGCACAGAAGCAGCAGGGAGAACAGCATTTCAAGAAGAAATGGGGTAGTGACCAGTATGAAATGCTAAAAGGGTGATGAGCAAAGACTTTCCAAAGAGTAGTGTAATTCACAATTAAGAGGCTAGTGTGACCTACGGAATACATCACAGTCAGCATTTTTAAAAAGTTAAATCATATTCGTTAGCCTCTAGTAAGGCAGACATCTGGCTCCTACTATTTACAAACTTTCAATCTACAAACGTAAGTTTCCACAGATGTAAATCAAACAAAACCAAGTAGATTCTGCCTGCCACCAATGGATGAAATAAGTCATGCCTTGTATGTTTCACTCTGGAGAGATACATCATAAAGAGAAATACTCCTTTATATTTTTGAATGGTTTCCAGTGAAAAAATGGTTTGTTTCAACGTTTTAGCTTTATTTACCAAAATAACTACAAAATATGAATTACCTCAGTCCTAACAATGGATTGATAAACTTTACTAATAATACAAATGTCCTTTCTTTCTCTCTTTTTTAAAGATTTTATCAATTTGAGAGAGAGAGAGTACATAAGTGGGGGGAGGGGGGCAAAGAGAGAGGGAGAATCAGACTCCCCACTGAGCAGGGACCCCCAACTCGGGGCTCAATCCCAGGACCCTGGGACTATGACCTGAGCCGAAGGCAGACATTTAACCAACTGAGCCATCCAGGCGCCCCTGTCCTTTATTTCTCTTAAAAGAAAATGCGCCCTGGGGTAGCTGGGTGGCTCAGTCAGTTAAGCGTTGTACTCTTGTTCTTGGCTCAGGTCATGATCTCAGGGTTGTGAGACAGAGCCTCACTCACATCCCTCCAGGCTCCCTGCCCAGCAGGGAGTCTGCCTGAGATTCTCTCCCTCTACCTCTGCCCCCCACCCCACCGCACTCTCTCTCTCTAAAATAAATAAATCTTAAAAAAAAAGAAGAAAATGTGCCCTGAAGACACCCTCCTTCCTTCCTTAAACTAAAAATCATTTCAACAACCTGAATAAAAGTACCTTTTAAGCCATTAAGAAAATATTTTCTATCCTGTCTTTATAATAGGGATATTTATTAACTTAGCACTTCAAAGTAATATTCTGAAATAGGTGACAGACTTGGAAAATCATTTCATGTAGGAATACAGACAAGCTCTCTGCTAATTTCCTCAAATATCAAAACCCATTTTGTGTTAGAACAGCTAAAGTTGGTCCAGGGAATTTAGTACTACTGTACAAATCAATATTCCCCCAAGTAAAGTAGGCAAGAAAGGGCGCCTGGGTGGCTCAGTCGGTTAAGCGTCTGCCTTCAACTCGGGTTGTGATCCTGGGGTCCTGGGATCGAGTCCCGCATCTCCCTCTCCCTCTGCCCCCCACTCCTGCTCGCTCTCACTCTTTAGTGCTCTCTCTAATAAATAAATTAAAAAATCTTAAAAAAAAAAAGTGGGCAAAAAAGACTTTCACTAAGGCATCAAACATAATAGGTGTAGATATAATTAACTATTTCAGTCATATCTAGCCAGGTGGTTTCTCTTGCCTCATGGGTCAAATGAGAAAGAGTGAAACTCTGATTATTTTCCTACAGAATACTGGATACCTCTCAGAACTAAAAGCTATTTCTTGAGGGCTCATCTTATTATATACCTTAAGTCACTCTTCTGTTTGAGATAATAACTGGTATATATCAAGGAGGTATATATAAGTGTTGTAGAACTGGAAAACACAATTTACCCTCCTCCTTTTTTTTTTTTTAAGATTTTATTTATTTATTTGAGAGAGAGAGAGCAAGAGAGAGCATGAATAGTGGGGAGGGGCAGAGGGAGAGGGAGAAGCAGACTCCCTGCTGAGCAGGGAGCCCAATACAGGGCTCAATTCCAGGATCCTGGGATTATGACCTGAGCCAAAGGTAAGAAGCTTAACCAATTGAGCCACCCAGGTGCCCCTTCTCCTCCTCTTCTAACCAAGTACTAATCTTCCCAATTGGAGGGATTTGTGGATATATTAATGAGATTAGAAAAGCTTGCTTTTCTTGATCCAAGCTGAAATACCCATCATAAACTACCTTATATGTCAATAGGTTCTCAGCAGATACCTTCAGGAGTACCCAAATTCAAAAAGATTTACTGTAGCCTCAGTTTTCATCAAATCTATAACTTACTAAAAGTGTGAGGCCAAAACTTACTGAAAGTATTAAATATTATACATGTTTATGTGTAAACAACTTTACTCTCCAGTGGAAGCAATATTTAAGAGATAACTATCATATATGTAAGTTAGGCTTATAGGAACAAAATGAAACTGTATAACCAGCAATTTGAAATCTTCCACACTTATACAAATAGGATTTTTATTTTTGCATCTTTTCAGTGACCAAAAATATGCTGTAATAATCTTCTCTTCCCTCACTAAATTCAACAAGATTATATATTTCCAAAGAATCATCATCATTTTTCAAATATCTAGTCAATTACAGGAGTGAAGGATATATTTTTTTTTAATGATTTTGAGTGTATAAAGTAATAGAAATGATGCCTTTCTTTGTGGAGCAAATGATACCTTTCAAAGAGCAAAGCATAAAGCATGTTTCTCCACTTTCATTTCTACCACTTACAGGAATTTATTTGCTTTTGTATTAAAAGCAGAAATACATATCAAGTTAGATTTTTATTTCTATCAATCATAGTTACATTTGCCACTATTTTGATAAGACTATGTCATAACTCACCAGGGGAAAGAGACAAGTTGATAAGTACTTTAAGAAACCACTAATATTTAGAATTAGACTTTTAGAATAAAAAGCCTCATCCATTTACTCATTTCTGAGGGTCAAGAAAAGACAGTGCCAACACGGAAAGATGGTCAGCACAATTGCTGTCCTCCTCCAAAGGACTTTCTCCATTTCATAATGATGACTCCACCCATTTGACAAGCTTTCCTTCTCTATTCATTACCTTACAAAACAAAAATGTCTCCTATATGCCAGACATGATGCAAAGTATTCTATAGACCATATATCTCAATTCTGCAACCTTGCAAAATAATCATCCCTACTTTTAAAATGGAAAATTTGAGGGTCAGAAAGAGAAGGAAATTTGCTTAATTATCAACCACACAGCTACAAAGAGGTAGAGCTGGGAATGAGCCAGGTCTTTCCAACATCAAAGTCACTCTACCTTCTGGTATTGTCATTATCCTGGCAGTCCTGACCCTACAACTATTTCCATAATGCATCAATTTTTCCTGAAAAGGATATACATCACATACCTAGGCTTCTAGGTAGAGAAACCAAGTAGCAAACATACGTTTGAAGCACGTAAAAATATTTCAGTCTAACAACTTTTATTTACAAACCCATATATTATCTTTTTTACATCATTATAATAACTCTGCAGCTGAAGTAGGAATTATTCCTGTTTTATAAATGAGGAAACTGAAACTTTAGAGTATCTGGTATACAGTAAATGCAAATATTTGTTAAATGATTAAGACTCAAATAGGCTAAGTGATCTCTCCAAACTAGTGGCAGAACAAGGTTCAAACCCAGGACTCTCAATTTTAAAACCAATGTCCTGTACAACAAAATGCAACTGTCTCCATAAACTGTTGTCATCATTATATACCAAATTTACATGCAAAACAAAGTACGGTTATAAAAAAAAAGAGGTAGGTAGATAACTTGCTCACTTAATAGTCACACTTTTAAGCTGCTTTTGTTAGTATAATAATAACAGTGCAATTAACAGCATCAGAAGACCACAAGAACTGGTAGCTAGTGGTGCCGGCTCATTACTTAAGCACATACAATTTTAATACCACTGGATGGACAATCTGCAAGTTACCCACCAAATGTATTCAACCATTCATCACTCACTGATTCCCTCATCCAAACATTTGTTGGGAAGTGTCTACTAGTACCATGGACACATTCCAAATAGTCTCATTGTCTTCCCAGAACTCTGCAGAAGAGGTCTTTATCCCCATTTGATGTGTGAGAAAATGGAAACTCAGAAAGGTTAAATAACTTTGTAAAGTTAAGTGGTCAAGCTAGGAGTCATTTCCAAGTTACATGAATACAAGTACATGTACACATAGGGGTATCTTCTATATTCCCACCAGGATTGAACAAGAGCAAAAAACACAAACCTACCTCGTTCAAAACATACATGTTACTATTAAAAGTCCTTTCAAATATGCACAGGAAAAAACTGGAAGAACATATATTAAAACATTATCAGTGGTTGGGATATGCACTTTTTTATTTTCATTATGCTTTTCTGTACCATGAAAGCATACTGCTTTCAGGAATAAAAAATATGTTAGGAAAACTTTTGTTTTAACATTTGAAGTTACTACAACTGTAGGTTGTGACCCACCCTGTCATATATAGAGAATATTTTTAATTTAGCATACCGGGGGCCCACTGGGGTAAATTAAATACTGGCACACTATGCTACTCCCAGCAGGAGCAACTGGGCCAGGGCTGAGGAGATCACTATTTCCAGCAACACTATTAGGAAGTTCTACCTTATTGGGTCAGGTCAGCAATTTTTTAAAAATAAAATAAAATAAAATAAAAGACAGATAGATAGAAAGAAAGAAAGAAAGAAAGAAAGATGGGAGGGGAGGGGAGGACCAGCAAAGAGCACACACAGTAAGAATAAGCACAACTTTGCAAAACGTGTTTTAGCTACATGACTCAATCTTCTAACACACTATGCCTTATTCATGGTATGACAACCATGCTGTCCTCCTGGCTGGTCCTTGAATATGTTTGGGACACTCCCACATTTGGGACTTGGCCCCTGCCTGGAAGCCTTCTTCCTCAAGAAGTCCAAACGACTGACTCCCTCACTTACTTAAGGCTCATCTTTGTAATGCTTACCAACTATAACTCCCCTAAGCATTCCTGATCATCCTTACTCTAGCTCTACCTTTTCTTTTTTCCATACACTTAACAAAATTATTATTTAGCACTTAACCTACATAAGGTATTGTACTAGAAACTAAGATCTAAGAATAAGAAAATTTGATACTTTTTGTTCTACAAAATCATAGAAGTGTGCAAATAACAACACCTCCTAGGAGTCAGACATAATACCTGTATTATTCCTCAGAAGTTAATAGAGAAGATAAAATAGCAGATCCAAGACTTGAGCCCCAGTCTCTGACTCTTAAACTGAACACTCTTTCTATTAAAAGCTTTCTCTTTAGCCAATATACTTTCAACTTATCATTAGGGGAAAAGTTATTCAAATCTTCTGGGAGATATCCTAAGACTAGAGCATAGGCACAATTAAATAATAAGCTGAATGATTTCTGAAACAAGTAAGTAAAACATGCTTTTAAAATGTAACATAGTTTTTACAATTCTAAAACAAAATTAGGCTCTCTAAAACCGTTCATTCAAAGATTAAACTAACAAAGAACCAAGTATTTTGTGACACTGAGGTACTTTTGTTAACTGTGAGCAGATCACAAGACTTCCTATGAGAATCAGTACCCATTTTATAGTAAAAACTGGTGCTATCTAGAAAGCTTGAGGAATGAGCCAATTTTCTAAAAAATTATTTTTACTACAAAAAAAAAGTAGCTCTTTTTTATTTTTAGCTCTTTCAGAATGTGAAGTCATTACAAAGTGTGTGCCTGTCATCAGCCAACTTAGATTTTACTGCACGTGGGCCAGAACTACAGTAATAAAAGTCAAAGGAACTGAGAATGTCCAAATTTCTTTTCTCAGAATTAACTCCAAATCACAACAGTTATCCGACACTTGAAACTGTTCTTTTAAGCAAAGAGATAGACTTCAATGTGGTGTTGGCATTTCCCCTCTACATTTTCCAAAACTTCAAATACAACAAAACAGCTGAATGGTAGGCATGTAAATATGAGAGTACTCTGTCCAAAGGACTGACAAATTTTAACTCTGTTTAATATAAGTACTAAATATTAGTCTGTCTTCATGAACTCATATAATTTCTGGCCATTTTGAAGCAGGCAGAGAGATTCACATCAATTTGTGGATTTACCAAATTAGAAGATTAAGCTGCTTCATGAAGCTCCTCCTCATACTTGAAACAAACAACAAATATCAACAGGCCATTTTTACAGGTAATTGTACTAACTAAAATCTATGGATGTTCTTACTCAATAAAATGCCCCTACAGCATCATTTCTAAAGATGTAGCCCTCAAAAGGGATTTTACCACAGAGAAAAATTGCAGCCCTCAAATTTCAAGGTCAGGGTTACATTCCATCAGAATGCCCATTAGATTCCCAAAACAGTCTAGTCAATCCTACTCAATTTTCAACTGAAAAACTAAGGCCTCAATAAAGAAAGTGACTTGCCCTAAGTGACCTTGTAAACTAGTGAAAGAATCAATACTAACACATAAACTCTCACTTCCTAGTTTTAACTAGTATTCTCTGGTGCCTCCTTAAATCTGCTAACAAGCAACCAAAAGCCAAATCTGTGCTCACTGATAAGATTACTGACATTTTCCAGGTTATTGTTGTCCCTCGGAGAGGAAAAGACATATGTTCCTTACAAGCTTTGAAACAGTATTTGAGGCATTTTCCTCATTCTTTATTTCAGTTTGTCTTGGTTTCTGAGACGGACAGCAAGAGCAAGATCTGACCAGCACTATCCAATGGCACTTTCTGCAACAATGGAAATATTCCATAATCTGCACTGTTCAATATAGTAGCCACTAGGCACCTGTGACTTTTGAGCACTTCAAATGTGACTACTGTGGCCGAGGAGTGGAATTTATATTTTTTATTTAATTTTACTGAATTTTTAGGGCTCCTGGGTGGCTCAGTCGTTAAGCATCTGCCTTCGGCTCAGGTCATGATCCCGGAGTCCTGGGATTGAGCCCCACATCGGGCTCCCTGCTCGGCAGGAAGCCTGCTTCTCCCTCTCCCACTCTCCCTGCTTGTGTTCCCTGTCTCTGTCAAATAAATAAATTTTTAAAAAATTTTAATGAATTTTTTTTAAAGATCTTATTTATTTATTTGAAAAAGAGAGAGAGAGAGAGAGCACGAGTAGGGGCAGGGAGGAAGGCAAAGGGAGAGGGAGAAGCAGGCTCCCCGCTGAGCAGGAAGCTATGTGGGGCTGATCCCAGGACTCTGGGATCACGACCTGAGCCAAAGGCAGACGCTTAACTGACTGAGCCACCCAGGTGCCCCTTTAATTTTAATTTTAATGTAAACTTACAGCACAACTCTAGACAACTATACCTTCAGTCATTATTACTGCATGTGATTCCCTCATGGTTCTTACATCCTTTCTCGCCTATTAAACCAGGCAAGATACTAATGGTCGAGTACCGCAGAAATAAAGAGAGCTCCAATTCATTTCTTCCAGGGTCAAAAACTCTTCTGATTCCTAAAGAAAGTTTCTAAAATCTCTTAAACCAATTACCAAACTTCCCACTACTCGATGTGATAACCTTAAGGAAGAAATGGAAAAGGCATTGGCACTCTACTATTCACGCAACAGTTTTCTTTAGCAAATACTACTAGAATGTTTGAGATGATTTCCTTCTCTTTCATTGCTTTTCTCTATTAGTAATGTTCATGTCTACAAACTAAGATGACTTAAACCAGAGTTAAATGTAACGTTCAAGGTTCTACATAATGAGAAAATCACAGATCTGGAGGAATCATAGAGATCTTGACCACAGTATTTGATTCAAGGGAATCAAAACATTTGGATTTGATTTCAATCTTTACAATAACATAACCAAGACCTGAGATCCACATTACAGAAGAGACTTTGGAAAAGTAGCATTTTCCCTCCCTCTTGAATGGAGTAACTGGAACACAGGTTAGAATCCACTAATGACCATGATTTTTATTTCAGCTGAGGTAATAATGAACCGTTTTAAAGGAAACTGCTGAGGATTTGCCAACTTCTTTACGGCCAATTCTGACATCTGGCCATGTCAGCAAGACAGACAGACAGACTTCTTTAAAACAAAAACAAAAACACCACAGGTATTCAAGTAAGAGATCTATTAAGTTATTGAAAGCACAACCCTTTTTATTCATTCCATTCAGGGATGAGAATCAACCCATCAATTTAACCCTTCAAGGCCCTACTCAGCTTTCTTCAAGAAGACTTCTCTGATTCTCCCACTGAGAAGTAATCTTTTTCAAACATCTACAGCTGTACTTCTCATACTTTAATGGTCATATATGAAGCAGCTGGGTACACTGCTAAAGTGCACACTGATTCAGCCAGGGGTGAGGACACCGGAAGAAACTAGCCAGTTGATGCAGATGCCTAGGCTTACAACCACACTTCTGGGTAGCAAGATCTATGAACCACTTCTACAAATACCTTAAAGGCACCTATCACTTTCCTTTTGGAATTCTAATTATTTACATACACATCTTCTCTCCCCAAATGAATTATAAATTTCTTGGAAGTATGATATGCATCTCAATTACATTTTTCTCTTCCACAGCAGATAGCAAACAGGCATTCAAACGACAGGAAGAAAGAATAATACCAATGATATAAAGTTCCTGCAGCCTCTCTATGGAATCAAGGGTAGGCTAAAGATCAATAAATGCTATGAAAAGTCAAACGTTTTAATCACTCCCTTGGTTAGATGAAATGGAGTACAGCAATGGTCAATATCAGAAAAGCTGTGACCAAAGCATGCTGTTCCTTGCACTGGATCAGAGTGAGGAGATACAGACCTACAACCTGTTAAAAAGTCAGATTTTTTAAAAGATGATATCCAATTACATATTAAATATATTAATTAGGGGAGGTACAGAAATATCCTTTCTGAAAAACAAAATAGACTACACAAAGAATCCCTGAATCATTGAATCCAATGTGCTTACCTTATACACTAAAAAATTTAGTTTGGTGATTTGTCCAAGGTTACCTTGTTAAGTACATGGAAAAGACAGAACTTGTACACAGGTGCCCGGACATTAAGTCCAGAATTCTTTGCACTCTATTACCTCTTGAACAGAATCAACAAAGGAATAACACTCTTCATTGTTCCTAAACTGTATCTTGTGAATATATCTATTCTGAATTACTAGAGGAAATAAGAGTAAACAACTTCTTGAAAATGGGACAAATAACATGAACACATACAAAGAGAGAATAATAAATGGTCAATAAATATAAAACCATATTCAGCTTTGGTTGTAATCAAAGAAATATAAATATAAATCAGATGCCAATTTTGGTCTACTAAATTGGCATAGATTACAAAAACAGTACTGTTGATTAGAGTGTAAGGACTCCTGCACACTCATACATTGTTGGTAGGTATACACATTGATACAACTTTTGGTACAATGTATCAGAAATCCCAAAGACTAGACAGATCATATGAACCAAGAAATATAATTTTAGAAAAGTATCCTGAGGATGTATTTGGAGATTTGCGGTAAACATCATACATGTATCTTTCACACATTTTTTCTGTGAAAAATTGGAAATAACCAATAATCTAAATGTCTTAACAAAAGATGAAGTAAATTAAAGTGCATCTAAAGGCTGAGTTATCATAAAGCTATTAAAAATCATGGTCAGTATAGAAAAAGTGGGGTGTTTTGTTTTGTTTTTTTTTAAGATTTATTTTAGAGACAGACCATGAACTAGGGAGCAGGGGGGAGGGGCAGAAGGAGAAAGAGAATCTGAGGAGACTCCCCACTGAGAGTGAAATCAGACTGGGGGTGCGGGTCGGGGGAGCAGGGATCGATCCCATGACCCTGACATCATGACCTGAGCCAAAATCAAGAGGTGGCTGCTTAACCAACTGAGCCACTCAGGCGCCCCTAAAAAAAAGTTTTCAATAACTGCAGCAATCAGACATCTTCTTCAAGGTTTTTACAAGTTTTAAACCACCAGAAATATTACTGAATTCTGAGAGGCTCGTATATTCCCGTGCCTCTCAATCTAGCAGCATCATAGAATCAACTAAAGAAATAATGAGTTAAGAACTTGAATGCAAATGGCCTTTACCCATAAAAAAGCTCAATCACACTCATTTTAAAAGACAATCAAATCAAAATGCAATGAGATACTATTTTTCACCTATCAGATTGACAAACACCCTATCTGTCCACATCATGCCTTGTTAACAAGGATATAAGGAAATCTTGTTACACTGTTGGTAAGATCACAAATTGGCAAAACTTCTATGGAGAGGAATTTTGCAGAATCTAGCAACAGCTACAAAGTTACATATACATTCACCCTTTGCCTTAGCAACTTCAATTACAGGAGTCTATCTCAAAGATACACTAGCAAAAACATGCATGCACCAGATAATCTTTGCAGAACTATTTGTCACAGCAGAAGAATGGAAACAAGAGTGGATTTGGTACATCTAGCAAGTGAAGCAATAAGCAGTTTAAGAAGAAATAAGGGATATTTCTATCCTGATCTCTAAGGTACACTTTTTTTTAAGTTTTTATTTAAATTCCAGTTAATTAACATACAGATAGTTTACATAATAGTTTCAGGTGTACAACTTAGTGATTTAACACTTACATACACTTTTAAGTTGAAAAAGAAAAAAAGTAAAGCATAATAATATGCTATGGTTTACGGGAGGAGAGGGAGAAACATATACATACAAGCAGACTGCCTACTCTTTTAAAAAAATTTTTAAAGTTTCTTATATTAGGAGGGATAAGAACATACAGACAGGAATAGAAGCTAGATTCGTCCAAATAGTTTGCTTTATAGATTTGGTTTTGGAAGCAGTAAATTTTACATAATTATACACTAGAAGGTAAGTTTTTGAAAACTACAAAATGAAAGCTAAATGAACTATACACTGAGTTGGTGGTTGAGACCACATAAATTTAGTTACAAATTTATAGGAAACACAAGGAAGAAAGAAACATAAAACCATACACAAGGATACCATCAGCAATATCTGAATATGGGAAATTCTGAATGACAGAGGACCCAGTTTCCTCAACAATAAATAACCAGAAAAGAAAATGAGGGGGGCCTGGGTGGCTCAGCTGGTTAAGTGTCCCACTCTTGATTTCAGCTCAGGTCATGATCTCAGGGTCGTGAGATCGGGCCCAGCATCTGGCTCCATGCTGGGTGTGGAGCCTACTTAAGATTCTCTCTCTCTAGCTCTGCCCTCTCTTCTGCCCCTGCCCACCACAGCCTTCTTCCAAAAAAAAAAAAGCACACACAACTGCAAGCAATTTCCCAATCCAGGTATTATATACACAGAGCTGCAGCAGAGAATCATTGCTATCTCCAGCATTCAAATCATCCACAAAATATGATGAACAGTTAGAGAGGGGCACAGATTATATAAAGTTCAGAACTAAAGTTGTAAACACACATTCAATGAATCAACCCAAACCATAGCAGACACAAAATACATAGTGAAGTACAGAAAAGGTATGAGGAGCTGTAAAGCCTCACTGCATTTGCCAGGTGACTCAAATTTCTCTTCTGATTTATCCTAAATCAGTGCATCTAGACTACCTCATTTTGTCCGAGGCATACTGCAAATTCAGTGGAGTTTTAAAATAATTTAAAGGCAATGGGGGTGTTTTCTAAAACAACCCCGAAATAAAAGATCTCATTCTCTAAGACCTTGATTTTAAATACAGACATACACATTTCAATATATATATATAATACATAAATACAAATACGAAATATATATGAAAGCCCAGGAAAAAAGTGTGTTTAGTTACTCATCCCAGAAAGGCTTTTTAGGCATACAGTGCTATGTTCCAAAATGTTTTTGAGATCAGGGAAAAGAAAAATATTTTTTGACAACGTTTAAGGATTTTATGTTTCAGCTATTATCTTATGAACACCACTAACTGAACAGATTTAGTTCTTTAGGGCTGAGGTACAGTTTGCCTGAAAAAAAAAATTGTAATAAGAGAACATATGGCTTTTTAGGGCACGCCATTTGAGGGAAAAATGATGACCTCAGCTAGGTGGGAACTTGGATATTCAATGACTGTATGTGGGAGGGAGTAACCTGAAGTCTGAGAGGGGAAGTTGGAGGGAGGAGGAAGAAAGTACATTGGGGAAGATAAAGGATATATTTTTAGACAGGTGGGATGCTGACGAAGCAGGTTCCATCACTAGGGCAGAATGACCAGTTAGATAACTCAAGTAGTGATTACTACTTGATGATTTATAAATATTTGTTAACTAGTCTATGATAATTAAAACTGCTTTGGTAAACACTGTGTTCAAACTGAATCTAGCTTGACTTGTAATTCTGGTTTATTAAACCTTTCCTTGGGTTTTATTTTCCAGCCCATTAACTTTGTAAGTATTCTCTAAAATGTCTTCTAAGTTTCTATTCCTCTACATTTACTTAGATATACAAATTGTTAACTAGACTTTAGAATTATTAGGGAAAAAAATCTTTTTATACTTGATGGATTTGTAGGTTTTCTATAAAAAGTATGAGTTATTTCAAAATAAATATTTTCTCCTTCTTAAACTAAGTTCTACAACCAAACACACCATTCCAGGGAAGTGCATCTGACGTAGTTTTCCTATTCAGTATTTCAGCTTTTCTAATGTCTTAAAACTTTTGTCCTCTGTCTTTTTGGTTGATTTTTTGTTTTTGTTTTTTGTTACCTAAAAGTAATTTCTAGCAGACAACTCACAATTCAGACTATTTTATCATTTTATGGATAGGGAAAAGATTAATATCTATTATCTTTAAAGTGAGAGTAGTCTCGAATAACAATGACCCTTATCCCAGTACTTCTAGAAGGAAAAGAGAAGCACAGTGTATTAATGAAATTACCAAAAAGAGCTCTCTACAGAATATTTCCCTCTATGCAGAAGTCACTCACTGCTGTATAAGAAATGTCAATAAGACACATCATCATTTAATATTACATGTTTATATTCAACTCTTGGTTCTCAAAAGTACTTTAACATCCCCTTTAGTTTTTCATAGTGCTTTTTCTCTAAAAAGATCCAAATACTGTATATGGCTTTTTAATAGGACTTGCAAATCAGAAAGAAAAAACAGGGAGAGAGGGGAGAGAAGAAAAAAGGGGGGAGGAGGGGGAGAGAGAAACTAAAAATTTCAAATACAAATATCAAAAATTTAATAAGCCATGGTCGAATAAGCAATGCAAGTCAAGAGACGGGCTTGAAGTCCCAGTTCTGCCGGTAACCAGCTAGTTATATGACTCTCTGTGAGTCACTTAATTATGCTTTTTAAATTGTAAAAAAAAAAAAAAAAAAAGTGATTTTGACTTAATGTTCATCTTAAATTCGATTTTCAAAATCTACAATTAAAGTATTTTCAAATACTGTATGATAATAACGGCTCAATTTAAGGTACGTCATTGCCATATGGAGTCCGTCCTTCACTTTTGTCTCAATTTGACCTGCAGCCTGAATTACTCAGGTTGCACATTCGAGAGGTACTTTGGAGGAAAAGGGACTGGGGAAAGATTCTTTTACACGATGGGATGGAGCCCAGCAAGTGAGGGAGTTTAGGAATGAATGCGAATGTAGCAGAAGACCTGGTCATTCTCAAATCAGGAGCACCGAAAATTCTGCTTAAATTTCGGGAAGGGGGATATGTGACAAAATCTAAGGGAAACCTTGAGCGGAGGTTTTCAGATAATCACTGTCTCCACCCTTCAATCCTTTATTCCCCGGGTGGACTCCAAATCTGCCTCCAGTTCCGGGTTCCCAACCAATCGCATCAAGCCACAACAGAGGGCTCTGCCAAACCGGGCACCGTTTCAGAGCTCTAGTGTGAGATTCACAGGACCCCAGCACCTGTCGGCCTTCCCAAAAGGAGGGGGTGGGAGGGAACAGTAGGTCTCTCTCCCGTCTTTTTCGATTGAAGCTACCACCAGGTCCATGAGCCCTCGAGCCTGAAACAACCTCCGTTAGTCTGGGGGAAGGCAGAGCTCCTCGCCCGTGACCCTCCCACGAATCCTTCCCCCACGGCTAATTCTCCAGTTTACAGGTCCCAACCTCCGACCGTGGTTTCTCAGGCCTCGGGTACCCCGGGCCTGGGAAGCGTATAGACGGATGCGGGGAGTGAAGGCAGCGGGGGAGGGTGCACTCCTCGCTACCGGAGGAAAAGATAGGAAGGCAAGGGTGGGAGCAGCTGTGTTCTCCCTTAGCGAGGGCGTGAGGCCGTCCGAGAGTCTGTCGAAGGGTCTGTCATTCCTTCACTCACTCACCAGGAGCAGCAGGGAGCATCTGAGGTCGGGTAAGGATAGGAAGACGGCAGGATTCATGGTAACGCCGGGGTTCGCGGCTGGGACTGGGCAGGGTTGGGTTGGGTTAGGAAAGGGCTGGGCTCCGGGAGCCGGCGGCAGCGGACGATCCTCCCGGCAGCGGCACCTCGTCCTCTGGACCCGGAGCTCCAGCAGCGAACACCCGGGACAACTTCCAGAGAGGCCTCGCACACCCTCACTTCCGGGTCCTGCCCACCTCGGAGCATATTGGGAAATGTGGTCCTGCACCACTTTCACTGAGTACGTCATCGGGCATCCAGAACTTCTCTCCCATCAGGCTCTCGGCCCAGGTCCACCGAGTCCTCCGCGCGCGGGGTCCTGTGGGATAGAAAGGGCGGGGGGCAGTGAACCTCTGTTTTTAGAGGATGGGAACTACAATTCCCAGAGGGCAGTGCGATCGAGCGTCTCGGGCGGCCTTCGAAGGGGTTCTTCTAGTTTCAGCGTGCGGGGGCATCTCCCAGCCGGATGTAGTGTACTGTCCTGGCGGGAGGGGCGGCCCACTGGGGGTCGTGCCTCCTGGAGCCGTCCCCGGGACGTGAGTCCTGGAGGAGGCGAGGGTGAGTAGGAAGGGGCCTGGCTGGGGAAGCTCCGATCGATCTGCATTGCCTTGGCCCCTGCCTCAAACTCCAGGCCCTCCTGGCCTGGGCTGTGGCCTGATCCTTCATCACTAGCCTCCTCACCTGCTGCCTCTTCTTTCTGCACTAATTACTGCATTATAAAGTCAGAGCCACCTCTCAGGGCCTCAGTTGAATGAGTCGATGACTTATCCCTAATTGTCTCTGTGGGCTCGTGTAGGGAGTAGATATGGGATAAAATGGGAAAGCACGTTGTAAACTGAAAAGCTCAGTGCGACTGTGATTGCTACTAATGCATGGATCACTCCTACAGGATAATTACGAAATTCATTAGCCAAGCAATTGAGGATCTTAATCTGGCCCTAGTTAGCTCCCCAGCCTCATCTGCAAACACCGAGCCAGGTCCACGTGTCCCAGATATTAGCCACACAATCAGTGCTAACTACTTGAGAGGCATTCTTTTTGAGGTTCTCCCTACTCCTTGCCTGTACTCTAGCTTTCCTGCTGCCATGGAATGGCCTTAGCCCCTTCTCTATCTGGAATGCCATCTCAAATGTCACCATCTCTGAGGACTTCCCCAAAAAACAACCCTTTAGTCCTGATCAGAATGACTCTTCCTTTGCTTGTGACTGCCGCACCACTAGTTTTGTACTAGTTATAATTATTAGAGCATTTATTTCACTGGCTGGTTTTATAATTAGTTAATGATATCTGTACATTTTATAGCACTTTATAATTAACGTGGTTTTGCTGTTCATCTATAAAAATTATTTACAAAAAAAAAAAAATCACCGTGTGTGTGTGTGTGTGTGTGTGTGTGTGTACATATATATGTTTTTTTGAGCTAGAAAAGGACCCTAGAGAACACTTTTCCCAGGGTGGCAAAATTAGATAGTGGTAGAGCCAAGACTTTTAGTTAGGTCTCTCTCTTCTAGTCTTGTGTTCTTATCTCTAGACCACTCACTACCTCTCCAACAGAAGAGACAGAAATGGGGAATTAAAGAGCAGATGCTCATGAGTATGACCTCTTTAGTCCAAGAAATTAAACTTTGATCCTGCTTGCCATCTGGACTTAGCACTCAGCCTGTGACTTTTCACTGGACAAATATTTACTGATACCAGCTATGTACCTATTACTGTGCTAACAATTATGAGGTGAAATGTATATAACTGAGATCAAACAGTATATTTTTCAAAGGTTATGAAGAGGTTTGTGTGTGTGTGTGTGTGTGATTCTGATACGCCTAAAACTCTATCACTTAAAATCTGAAATGACATGTTTTAGAGTTCAGAACAGATGTTAGCACATAGCACTCAACTTATTGAATGAATCAACATAGTCTATCTATTTCATTGTTCATATTTTACAGAAAATCAGAGAACTGAGGTAGCCTAAGGGCATGCTGCTTATTATTAACAGAATCAGGCCTAGAGCCCTCCTGCAATTCCTACTTTCCTGTGTTTCTACCTCCACCTGTTTTGTAGCTTCTTTCAAGTCACTTTAACATAATCCCGCCTGTGACAGTAGTTTTTCTGACAGAAGTGTCTCCCAAAGCCCATATTTTCTGCCAGCGTATTAACTCAAATTGTCAGCAAAATAAAGACATGAAGAGCTGACCTTTACCAAAATTAAGAAAACACTTTCACTTTAAGGCAGAATTTGAACCAATAATGCTTGTCAATGACAACACAAGTGCTAGCTCATCGGTAGTGATAAATTTCTCCTACAAAGCTCCCAAATTCTCCAGAGTCAGAGATTGGACTGACAGTTTTTGGTGAAATCAGAAGAGGGCTTGTCTGCCCTTCTGGCAGCTGTTAACTAGCTGATTAGCAGCTGCTTTCTTTAGATATGCATGTTTGCTCCAGTTTGCCACGCTCCCCATGACTCCCTTTGTTTCTTACACTTTTTACCTCCCAGGTCCTTGCAGGCATTCAACTTTGATATAGCATCTTACCTTTAGGAAGGAATTTTAAGATCATTGATGCAACTACCCCTTTTTCCTTCCCAACAGGTGCTTGAATTCTTCATGCTGCATTTCTGACATAATCCAGCCTCTGCTACAACAGGCTTATGCTGGAGAACTCACTGTTTTTCTATGCAGCTAATGCATTTCTAGAAGGTTCTAGCAAACCCTATCAGACTACCAGTCAGAACAAAATCTTTCCAATGAAATATGGTTGATCCTAATGATGTAGTTTTCCAAGTAAAATCCTAAGGTCAAGAGACATAGGAGAGAACAAATAAAAATTCTTCCTTTTGTCAGCATGAGAGAGAGAACTAAGTACTAGGTATTTATTTATTTATTTATTTATTTATTTATTCTTTTTAGAACTAAGTACCTTTTAATTTAGCACTTAAATTTAGTTGATTCTGACCTGACAGTTAAGTTCACATCATACCCATTTTGTGGCTGGCTCATCATCTTTATTCCCAGTTTCAGTTCTGATGTTTAGTATTATGTGGAATCAAATCAGAAGCCATTGTGGCTTGGGGCGCCTGGGTGTCTCAATTGATTAAGCATCTGCCTTTGGCTCAGGTCCTGATCTCCAGGTCCTGGGATCAAGCCCCACATCAGGCTCCCTGCTCAGTGGCAAGTCTGCTTCTCCCTCTCCTTCCATGATCTCTCTCGCTCTCACTCTCTCTCTCAAATAAATAAATAAATATATTTTTTTAAAAAGTCACTGTAGCTTTTGAGTCCTGTGCCTAAGGTTAAATACTGAGCCTCCCTTTTTTCCCTCAGATAACCCCTGATATTGGGGCACCTGGGGGGCTCAGTCTTGGGCATCTGCCTCCAACTTGGGTCGTGATCCCAGGGTCCTGGGATTGAGCCCTGCATCCTGCTTCCTGCTCAGCGGGAGACCTGCTTCTCCCTCACCTACTCCCCCTGCTTGTGTTCCCTCTCTCCCTGTCTCTCTCTGTCAAATAAATAAATGGAATCTTAAAAAAAAAAAAAAAAGATAACCCCTAGTAAGAGTCTTAGAAGCATCCAACCCTCTCATTTTACAGATGAGCAACTGTTCAAAGGGTCATCTAATTTGCCACATTATGGCAATTCTAGGTAGGACGAGGACTGCAGACTTTTTGAATCTTAGTCAAATATTTATTTTTTTTTTAAGATTTTATTTATTTATTTATTTGACAGAGAGAGTGACAGAGAGCATGAGAGGGGAGAGGGTCAGAGGGAGAAGCAGACTCCCTGCTGAGCAGGGAGCCGGACGTGGGGCTTCATCCCAGGACCCTGGGATCAGGACCTGAGCCAAAGGCAGACGCTTAACCGACTGAGCCACCCAGGTGCCCCACCTCATCAAATACTTCTATTCAGCCATATTTAGAATATATCCACTTAAGACTGATGAGACAGCTTTCAGAAATGTTTTCTGCATATAGTCATGGTTTAAATCATTGTTTCAGGGTGCTCCAGGCGTTGAGAAGACTATGAACAGGTCAGAGAACTTGTTCTTTCCTGGCTCCTCATTAGCATCCCAAGTTCATGCTGCAGCTATTAATGGAGATAAGGGTGCTCTTCACAGGCTCATCATAGGTAAGTGGTCCCCCTGAATACAGAAACTTTAAAAATAACTCTGTCCTAAGGGAGTGTGTTAATCTGAGTTTTAATTGCACTGTACTCACACATTTTAATGGCAATGTATCATTATTTATATTTCATTCCAGAACTTGAACAAGAAAGTAATTAAGGCCTGAAAGTTAAGAATATGGATTAGGATTAGGTGAAAAGTACTTGAGAAATATCTGTGTGCTTGACACTGAATTTGGATATGTACCCTAAGGTGCTAAGAGAATTAATTCATCTTTATAGTAACAGAGATCTAGAATGAGATAGTGAATAATGATCTTTTACATTTAGTATATACCTAAGGTACTAAAGCTTACAAATAACTTAAATTGTAATGATTTAAAATTGATTTAGTTTTCTCCCTATCATTGATTCAATTGATTCAAATTGATTCAACATTCTCCCTATCGTATATATATAGAGAGAGGCCCAGTATTAAAGTTCTAGAATGAGAGAACAAACTGAGTAGGAGAGAGAGTATTCAAGGACAAAAATGGGTGAGAATTTTTCAGATATTGTAAAAAAACCACATTTCCACCTATTCAGAAGTCATTAGTCTTTATTTCAAGAAAAGAAATAAAAATGTATATTGTTTTTAATCTTTTACACACCAGTGTCTAGTGACATGATTGACAACTTGGGGCCTTAAAATAAAATCCATACTATCTGAATTTCTGTACTGGTTCCATCAGAATTCATTTTTGACCTACATTTCCAGTGTCTCCAAAAACTTCTAACCATATACCCTAACCTCTAACTAGGCTCTCCATTCCCCAAAATGTCATTAATTTTGTCTTACTTTCTCTATGTATCTGTCTCCTCTCCTCCCACCTCCTTATCCTCTTCTCTGCTACACTCCTACTTATCTTTTTTTTATTAACATATATTATTTGTTTCAGGGGTACAGGTCTGTGATTCATCAGTCTTACACAATTCACAATGCTCACCATAGCACAAACCCTCCCCAATGTCCATCACTCAGCCACCCCATCCCTCCCACCCCCCTCCACTCCAGCAACCCTAAGTTTGTTTCCTAAGATTAAGAGTCTCTTATGGTTTGTCTCCCTCTCTGGTTTCGTCTTCTTTCATTTTTTCCTCTCTTCCCCTATGATCCTCTGCCTTGTTTCTCAAATTCCACATATCAGTGAGATCATATGATACTTGTCTTTCTCTGATTGACTTATTTCGCTTAGCATAATACCCTTTAGTTCCATCCACGTCATTGCAAATGGCAAGATTTCATTTTTTGATGGCTGCATAATATTCCATTGTGTGTGTGTGTGTGTGTGTGTGTGTGTGTGTGTGTGTGTGTATATATATATATATATATATATATATATATACCACATCTTCTTTATCCATTCATCTGTTGATGGACATCTAGGCTCTTTCCATAGTTTGGCTATTGTGGACATTGCTACTATAAACATTGGGGTGCACATGCCCCTTCGGATCACTACATTTGTATCTTTGGGGTAAATACCCAGTAGTGCAATTGCTGGGTCGTAGGGTACCTCTATTTTCAACTTTTTTTTTTTTTAAGATTTTATTTTTTATTTATTTGACAGAGAGAGACACAGCGAGAGAGGGAACACAAGCAGGGAGTGGGAGAGAGAGAAGCAGACTTCCCGCGGAGTAGGGAGCCCAATGCGGGGCTCGATCCCAGGACCCTGGGATCATGACCTGAGCCAAAGGTAGACGTTTAACGACTGAGCCACCCAGGCGTCCCTCTTTTCAACTTTTGGAGGAACCTCCATACTGTTTTCCAGACTGGCTGCATCAGCGTGCATTCCCATCTAAAAGTGTAGGAGGGTTCCCCTTTCTCCATATCTCCGCCAACATCTGTCATTTCCTGACTTGTTAATTTTAGCCATTCTGACTGGTGTGAGGTGGCATCTCATTGTGGTTTTGATTTGGATTTCCCTGATGCTGAGTGATGTTGAGCACTTTTTCATGTGTCTGTTGGCCATTTGGATGTCTTCTTTGCAGAAATGTTTGTTCATGTCTTCTGCCCATTTCTTGATTGGATTATTTGTTCCTTGGGTGTTGAGTTTGGTAAGTTCTCCATAGATCTTTGGATACTAGCCCTTTATCTGATATGTCATTTGCAAATATCTTCTCCCATTCTGTCGGTTGTCTTTTGGTTTTGTTGACTGTTTTCTTTGCTGTGCAAAAGCTTTTTATCTTGATGAAGTCCCAATAGTTCGTTTTTTCCCTTGCTTCCCTTCCTTTGGTGATGTGTCTAGGGAGAAGTTGCTGCGGCTGAGGTCGAAGAGGTTGCTGCCTGTGTTGTCCTCAAGGATTTTGATGGATTCCTGTCTCACATTTATGTCTTTCATCCATTTTGAGTCTATTTTTGTGTGTGGTGTAAGAAAATGGTCCAGTTTCATTCTTCTGCATGTGGCTATCCAATTTTCCCAACACCATTTGTTGAAGAGACTGTCTTTTTTCCATTGGACATTCTTTCCTGCTTTGTCGAAGATTAGTTGACCATAGAGTTGAGGGTCCATTTCTGGGCTCTCTATTCTGTTCCATTGATCTATGTGCCTGTTTTTGTGCCAGTACCATGCTGTCTTGATGATTACAGCTTTGTAATAGAGCTTGAAGTCTGGAATTGTGATGCCACCGGCTTTGCTTTTCTTTTTCAACATTCCTCTGGCTATTTGGGGTCTTTTCTGGTTCCATACAAATTTTAGGATTATTTGTTCTATTTCTGTGTAAAAAGTTGATGGTATTTTGATGGGGATTGCATTAAATGTGTAGATTGCTCTAGGTAGCATAGACATTTTCACAATATTTGTTCTTCCAATCCATGAGCATGGAACATTTTTCCATTTCTTTGTGTCTTCCTCAATTTCTTTCATGAGTACTCTATGGTTTTCAGAGTACAGATTCTTTGCCTCTTTGGTTAGATTTATTCCTAGGTATCTTATGGTTTTGGGTGCAATTGTAAATGGGATCGACTCCATAATTTCTCTTCTGTCTCGTTGTTGGTGTATAGAAATGCCACTGATTTCTGTGCATTGATTTTATTTCCTGCCACTTTACTGAATTCCTGTATGAATTCTAGCAGTTTTGGGGTGGAGTCTTTTGGGTTTTCCACATAAAGTATCATATCATCTGCAAAAAGTGAGAGTTTCACTTCTTCTTTGCTGATTCGGGTGCCTTTTATTTCTTTTTGTTGTCTGATTGCTATGGCTAGGACTTCTAATACTATGTGGAATAGCAGTGGTGATAGTGGGCATCCCTGCCGTGTTCCTGACCTTAGAGGAAAAACTCTTAGTTTCTCAGAATATCATTGAGAATGATATTCGTTGTGGGTTTTTCATAGATGGCTTTTATGATATTGAGGTATGTACCCTCTATCCGTACACTCTGAAGAGTTTTTAATCAAGAAAGGATGCTGTATTTTGTCAAATGCTTTTTCTGCATCTAGGGAGAGGATCATATGGTTCTTGTTCTTTCTTTTATTAATGTATTGTATCACATTGATTGAGTAGCGGATGTTGAACCAACCTTGCAGCCCAGGAATAAATCCCACTTGGTTGTGGTGAATAATCCTTCTAATGTACTGTTGGATCCTGTTGGCCAGTGTTTTGGTGAGAATTTTTGCATCCATGTTCATCAGGGATATTGGTCTATAGTTCTCCTTTTTGATGGGGTCTTTTTCTGGTTTGGGGATCAAGGTAATGCTGGCCTCATAAAATGAGTTTGGAAGTTTTCCTTCCATTTCTATTTTTTGGAACAATTTCAGAAGAATAGGTATTAATTCTTCTTGAAATGTTTGGTAGAATTCCCCTGGTAAGTCATCTGGCCCTAGGCTCTTGTTTGTTGGGAGAGTTTTGATTACTGCTTCAATTTCCTTACTCGTTATGGGTCTGTTCAGGTTTTCTGTTTCTTCTTGGTTCAGTTTTGGTAGTTTATACTTCTCTAGAAATGCATCCATTTCTTCCAGATTGTCTAATTCGTTGGCATATAGTTGCTCATAATATGTTCTTATGATTGTTTGTATTTCTTTGGTGTTGGTTGTGATCTCTCCTCTTTCATTCCTGATTTTATTTATTTGGGTCCTTTTCTCTTTTCTTTCTGATAAGTCTGGCCAGGGGTTTATCAATCTTATTAATTCTTTCAGAGAACCAGCTCCTAGTTTCATTGATCTATTCTACTGTTCTTTTGGTTTCTATTTCATTGATTTCTGCTCTGATCTTTATTATTTCTCTTCTCCTGCTGGGTTTAGGCTTTATTTTCTGTTCTTTCTCCAGCTCCTTTAGGTGTAGGGTTAGGTTGTGTACTTGAGACCTTTCTTGTTTCTTGAGAAAGGCTTGTATTGCTATATACTTTCCTCTTAGGACCGCCTTTGCTGCATCTCAAAGATTTTGAACAGTTGTGTTTTCATTTTCATTGGTTTCCATGAATTTTTTTAATTCTTCTTTAATTTCCTGGTTGACCCATTCATTCTTTAGTAGGATGCTCTTTAGCTTCCATATATTTGAGTTCTTTCCACCTTCCCTTTTGTGTTCTAGTTTCAAAGCATTGTGGTCTGAAAATATGCAGGGAATGATCCCAATCTTTTGGTACCAGTTGAGAACTGATTTGTGACCCAGGATGTAATCTATTCTGGAGAATGTTCCATGTGCACTAGAGAAGAATGTGTATTCTGTTGCTTTAGGATGGAATGTTCTGAATATATCTATGAAGTCCATTTGGTCCAGTGTGTCATTTAAAGCCTTTATTTCCTTTTTGATCTTTTGCTTAGATGATCTGTCCATTTCAGTGGGGGGAGCGTTAAAGTCCCCTACTATTATTGTATTGTTGTCAATGTGTTTCTTTGATTTTGTTATTAATGGGCTTATATAATTAGCTGCTCCCATGTTAGGGGCATAGATATTTAAAATAGTTAGATCTTCTTGTTGGATAGACCCTTTAAGTATGATATAGTGTCCTTCTCATCTCTTATTATGGTCTTTGGTTTAAAATCTAATTTGTCTGATATAAGGATTGCCACCCCAGCTTTCTTTTGATGTCCATTGGCATGGTAAATCGTTTTCCACCCCCTCACTTTAAATCTGGAGGTGTCTTTGGGTCTAAAATGAGTCTCTTGCAGACAGCATATTGATGGGTCTTGTTTTTTTTTTTATCCAATTTGATACCCTGTGTTTTTGATTGGGGAGTTTAGCCCATTTACATTCAGGGTAACTATTGAAAGATATGAATTTAGTGCCATTGTATTGCCTGTAAAGTGACTGTTACTGTATATTGTCTGTGTTCCTTTCTGGTCTATGTTACTTTTAGGCTCTCTCTTTGCTTAGAGGTCCCCTTTCAATATTTCTTGTAGGACCAGTTTCGTGTTTGCAAATTCCTTTAGTTTTTGTTTGTCCTGGAAGCTTTTTATCTCTCCTTCTATTTTCATTGACAGCCTAGCTGGATATAGTATTCTGAGCTGCATATTTTTCTCGTTTAGTGTCCTGAATATATCATGCCAGTCCTTTCTGGCCTGCCAGGTCTCTGTAGATAGGTCTGTTGCCAATCTAATGTTACTACCATTGTAGGTTACATATCTCTTCTCCCGAGCTGCTTTCAGGATTTGCTCTTTGTCTCCAAGACTTATAAGTTTTATTATTAGATGTTGGGGTGTTGACCTATTTTTATTGATTTTGAGAGGGGTTCTCTGTGCCTCCTGGATTTTGATGCCTGTTTCCCTCCCCAAATTAGGGAAGTTCTCTGCTATAATTTGCTCCAGTATACCTTCTGCCCCCCTCTCTCTTTCCTCTTCTGGGATCCCAATTATTCTAATATTGTTTCATCTTATGATATCACTTATCTCTCGAATTCTCCCCTTGTGATCCAGTAGTTGTTTATCTCTCTTTTTCTCAGCTTCTTTATTCTCCATCATTTGGTCTTCTATATCACTAATTCTCTCTTCTGCCTCATTTATCCTAGCAGTTAGAGCCTCCATTTTTTATTGCACCTCATTAATAGCCTTTTTGGTTTCGACTTGGTTAGATCTTAGTTCTTTTATTTCTCCAGAAAGGGATTCTCTAGTATCCTCTATACTTTTTTCAAGCCCAGTTAGTGTCTTTATAATCGTCATTCTGAACTCTGGTTTCGACATCTTACTAATGTCTGTATTGATTAGTTCCCTGGTAGTCGGTACTACCTCTTGTTCTTTTTTTGAGGTGAGTTTTTCCATTTTGTCATTTTGTTCAGAGAAGAATAGATGAATGAGAGAACAAAATGCTAACAGGGTAACAATGACCCCAGAAAAATATACACTAAACAAATCAGAAGAGACCCAAAACCAGGGGGAAAAGAAAGAAAGAAAGAAAAAAAAAGAATATGATCAGGCTGGTGAATAGAACAGAGCCACACACTAGATTTTGGGTGTATTTTGGTCTGTTAGAAGAAACTGCCTCCCAAAATTTTAAAGAAAGAAAAACTTTTATATATATATATGTATGTATATATATATATATATATATATGTATGTATATATATATATATATATATATATATACACACACACACACACACACACAAAAATAAGGGTAAATGTGATGAAGGGATGGAATATGACTGTAAAGATGAAAATGAAAAAAGATTTTAAAAATGGTATTGATAAGAAGTTGGTTGAAAAAAGAAAGAAGAAAAATAAAAAAAAAAAGAGAATGTGATCAGGCAGCAGACTAGAACAAAGCCATATACTAGATTTAGGGTATATTTTGGTCTGTTAGAAGAAACTGTATCCCAAAATTTTAAAGAAAGAAAAACTTACATATATACAAAAAATAAGTTTAAATACAATGAAGGGATAGAATATGACTGTAAAAATGAAAATTTAAAAAAGATTTTAAAAAAGTAGTTGATAAGATGTTGGTTGAAAAAGGAAAAAAGAAAAATTTTTAAAAAGAAAAAAATAAAGAAAATTTTAAAAATTAACTTTGAAAGACTAAAGAATCATGGGGAAACAGCCATGAATTCTATGTGCTATATTCCCTTAGCACTGGAGTTTTGCAGTTCTCATTGATCGGTAAACTTGGTCTTGGCTGGATGTTCTTGCTGATCTGGGGGAGGGGCCTGTCACAGTGATTCTCAAATGTCTTTGCGGGAGGCGGAATTGCCCCGCCCTTGCCGTGTGGGGCTAAGTAATCTGCTCGGGTTTGCTCTCGGGAGCTTTTGTTCCCTGCAAGCTTTCCGTACAGCTTTGGAGGACAAGAATGAAAATGGCAGCCTCCCTGGGGCACCTGGGTGGCTCAGATGGTTGAGCGTCTGCCTTCGGCTCAGGTCATGATCCCAGGGTCCTGGGATCGAGCCCCGCATCGGGCTCCCTGTTTAGCGGGGGGCCAGCTTCTCCCCTTCCCTCTGCCTCTCCCCCTGCTCATATTCTCTCTCTCTTTCTCTATCTCTGTATCTCAAATGAATAAATTAAAAAAAAAACTTAAAAAAAAAAAAAAGAAAGAAAATGGCAGCCTCCCATTCTCTGGCCCCGAAGGAGCCAAGAACTCAGGGCCCCAGTCCTCAGTGCGCCCCCAGAGAAAAGCAGTCAGTCACTCCCGTCTCCCGGTCCCCGGCCGCACTCCGTGCTCACCCGGCCTGTGACCAAGCGTTTCTATCTCTGGCATCCGACCCGTGTGGAGTCTCCAAACCCAGCAGATCCCTGCGGTGCACTCCCGTGCCGCTCCTCCCGGGGGAGGAAGGGGAGTCTCCCTGGATCTGCTGCTTGTTGGGTCCCTGCTGGAAGAGCAGTGGCCCGACTGTGCCCCAAATCACGGTTTATGGCAACCCCGGGCTGAGAGCCCACTCCACGGCTCTGTCTCTGCAGCCAGCTTCCCCTCTCTGATACCTGGGAGCTCTGCCACACTCAGGCACCCCCGGTCTTTCTGTGACCCTGAGGGTCCTGAGACCACACTGTCCCATCGAGGGTTACACACACACACACACACACACACACACACACACACACACACCTGCTTAGCCACTGGAGCGAAGTCCCTCAGGGAGCAGACTTCTAGAAGTTCCAGTTTTGTGTTCTGCTGCTCTGTCACTTGCCGGTATCGGCTGACAGAGGCTCCCTCCCCTCCCCCCCCCCCGTGGTCTATCTTCCCAAATATTGCCCCGGATTCACTTCTCCACACGTGAATGGATATGGGGGTAATTATCACTCTGTTACCAAAACCAAGCTTCATTACCTCAATCCACTCTTTTATTACAACAAAACAAGGGGCACCTGGTTGGCTCAGTCAGTTAGGCGTTCAGTTCCTGATTTTGGCTGTGGTCATGATCTCAGGGTCATGAGATCGAGCCCCGTGACAGGTTCCATGCTCAAAGGGGAGTCGGCTTGAGATTCTCTCTCCCTCTGCCCTCCCCCACCCCACCCCCTGGCTTGTGCACGCATACGTGCACGTGCTCTCTCTCTCTCTAAAATAAATAAATAAACCTTAAAAAAAATATTTATTTTGAAGTATACATATAGAAAAATACATACAAATTATGTAAGTTTAACACATAAATATAAAGCAAACATCTGTGTAACCACCACTAGGTCAAGAGACGGAACATTGCTCCCCCAGAATCCCCTTAATGCATTCTTCATTCCCCCTTGGAGTAATTTGGTATCTTGACTTTTATAGTAATAATTACATTGTAGGGCGCCTGGGTGGCTCAGTTGTTAATCGTCTGCCTTCGGCTCAGGTCATGATCCCAGGGTCCTGGGATTGAGGCCCACATCGGGCTCCCTGCTCAGTGGGAAGCCTGCTTCTCCCTCTCCCACTCCCCCCTGCTTGTGTTCCCTCTCTTACTGTGTCTCTCTGTCTGTCACATAAATAAATAAAATCTTAAAAAAAAAAAATTACATTGTAGTTTTACCACTAGGTGTAGAGCTCAAATACTATAGTCTAGTTTGCTTTTTTTTGAACTTTTTTTTGTTGTGTTCCATGTTTACTTGAACTGAAAGTTCCATATACAGTTTTGTCATTTCCCTGCTCAAACTTCATTAATTGCTTCCTGTTATACTTGGAATAAAATTTAAAAGTGCACCTATAGCTCTTTCCCTCTCCAACTTCACCTTTATCCACTCTGTTCTGAGACAAACTGGCTTTCTTTCATTTTCTCAAACCCACCAAGCCCTTTTCTGTCTTAGGGTTTTTGCCTGAAATACTGTTCTCGTCCTTCAGACCTCAGCTTCTACGTCACTTCCTCAAAGAGGCCTGCCCTCATCATCCAGGCTCGGTGAAATCTGTTTGTTGTGTTCTCTCTTGGAACTTTGCAGTGTTTCTTCATTGAACTTGTATATTTATATGTATGACTGTTATAACATTTCTCTCCTATAAGATAGTAGCTTCTGTGAGAATAGACGGGGTCTGTTTAATTCATCACTGTATCTGCAAAATCCAGTGCAGTACTTGGCATATAGTAGGGACATGAGATATATTTGTTGAAGGAATCAATAAATGTTATAATCATTCTTTTAAGTACCTTTCCTCCCAAGAAGCCTATAATCATCTTGAGGGCCGGGATTAATTGTGAATTGAGTTGAATCGAATTAAATTAAATTAAATTGACTTGAAAGGCAGGTTTGCACTAAATTCCATTGGAAAAAAATTTTTTTAAGTCAGAATACCTCAAGAAAAAATATCTTATAAAATGAACTCTTTATGATTTTAATGAAAAATAACCTTCAAAGGAAATAAAAGGTGCAGGATGTTATAAATTAAAAGCCGTGATACAGGCTCAGTCATACAAATTAACTAATGTGTTACATAATAAAACTTGAAATATTCCTGTAATTTTAAATCCTCAAAGAAAAACATCCTTAAAAACAAAGCAGAACAAAATTATGTGACACTAGTACAGACCGATAAATTTACTTTATAAAGTGTTCCCTCTGTGTTCTATCACCTTGTCTCATTACCGACTTTGAGCTGTAACACTGCTCATCTTTTCAGAGTTCTGCCATTATGTCATCTGCAGACAGTCCTACCTGTGCTCTTGGCACTTCCCAATATTTGTCTATCCCCACCAAAATAACAACTGTGTCGTCTTAAATTTCAGTGTATCTTATATCTTCTTTTATGTAGTGCATTTTGATGATCTCTAAATATATGCTATTCCTCTTTCCTAAACTAGTAACATAGTACTACAAATGAATTATTTTTTTCCTGAGTCTTTGCTCACCAACTGCTCACTGAATTCATTCACTTTCGCATTTTCTGTTTTCCCTTCTCTGTTTCCATGGAGAAGTATGTCAGTGATGTGTTCGACTCCATGGAAACAGATGAGCATCTCTTTCTACATACACAACTAATTAAATCGAACACTTTCTATGCTGCCCATTGTTCTGGAGGAGGACTAAAGAGGCTTTCCCTGAATGAGACATCACTTCCGTAGAAATTTTTAGTGTTTAACCTAATACTACGGATTAATGCTTTAATGTAATATTACATCCTCAATTCAGATGATTTAGGGCTCAGTCCTGGGCCGTAAAAGCTTAAACATACATAGCAAATTCCTTATATGCTATGGCTATCATTGGTAATATGTAGTTTTTTCTCTTAACTCAAATAATTTGGTTGAATACCAACAATATGGTTGATAATAGAATTTAGTAGATTCATTTTAATACTGTACAATGTAGTATCATAGAAAGACTGTGGGTTTTAGAGTCAGATAAACCCAAGTTTTGAGTTCTGGCTTTGTCACTTACTAGCGGTATTAAGTCTGCTTAGGCTCGGGTAAGCCACTTAATCTTTCTGAGCCTTAATTCCTCATCTGAAAACTATAGACTATTATACTTTGCTGTGTGAGAGTTCAACAGGATAAAGACTGTAAAACATCAAGGGTGACTATAGTTAATAATACTGTATCATTTATTTGAAAGTTTCTAAGAGAGTAGATCTTAAAAGTTCTCATCACAAGAAAAAAATTGTAACTGTGGTGACAGAGGTTATCTAGAGTTACTGTGGTGATCATTTCACAATACGTACAAATATCAAATTATTATGTTGTACACCTGCAACTAATATAATAATATATGCCAAGTATATCTGAAAAAGAAATCTAGCATCACACCTGACACATAGTAGGCAATATAAATAGGACCTTATTACTGTTATTGTCAGCTTGGACTTAAAGTGAAATGATTGAGTCTTACATAGTTTCAGAAATGTCTCAGAATGGAAAATCACGAAATGCAATGAAGAATAATACTGTTTGCTTTGTGAAAACTAAACAATAATTTGTAGATATGCATAGTGTGTAATGACTGATACTATCATCACTGCTAATAGTGTTTGGGCTGTTTGCCGTGGTAAAATGACAAAGCAGCACCATTCTGATTCTTCCACAATTTTTGATGACCTATCAATGTTCTAGACAAGTGTAAATCTCTAAGTTATTTTCTCTCTTTGTTTATAACATCTCCCAACACAGTAGTTAGGTAGGGCAAGGAGTCTCATAAGTGGTAGAGCAGTGACATTATTTCAGGTTATGTCTTCCTTTACCTCAACGATGACCTTAAATGTTAGGGTCACTAAATATTTTACAAATGCTTCTATACATATGTAGTTTTTTTTTTTTTAAAAAAAGATTTTTATTTACTTATTTATTTGAAAGAGAGAGAGAGTACCCGAGCCAGGGGAAGAGCAGAGGGGGAGGGAGAAGGAGAAGCAGACTCTGCGCTGAGCACAGAGCCCAACATAGGGCTCGATCTCACCACCCTGAGATCATGACCTGAGCTGAAATCAAGAGTCGGATGCTTAACCAACTGAGCCACCCAGGCACCCCTATATATATGTGTTTATGGGCTTACATATGTGTACATCCATACTAATAATAGTAGTGAAATTAGCCAGCATTTCATAAAGTTATGTTATATGTGCCAGGCACTGTGTAGGTGCTTTGCAGCTCATTAACTCATTAAACAGCAAAACACTACAAAGAGTTTTGGGTATTCTTGTTACCCTCATTTCATAGGTGAGGAAACTAAGGTATAGAGAGATTAACTAACTTGTCTAATAAATAGCAGAACTTAGATTGAAGCTTGGAAGTCTGATTGCAAAGCTTATGCTTTTAACTATGAAACTGTGGATCCTCCATGTATGGAGGTATTTGTGCATACAATGCACACTCATATGTATGAACACAGGGAGAATAAGAAA
The DNA here is from genome assembly GCF_964656455.1 of Halichoerus grypus. Lineage (NCBI taxonomy): Eukaryota > Metazoa > Chordata > Mammalia > Carnivora > Phocidae > Halichoerus > Halichoerus grypus. Next base: position 63,595,002 of record NC_135725.1, read on the forward strand.
CACAAGAGAGGAAGAACTGATTAGGTCTAAACCTTGATTGATGAACTTAATGGTTATCTAGGCTGGATTTTTCTTAACCTTTTTTTATGCTACAGGTCTTTTTGGCAATCTGATCAAGCTTATGGACCCCTTCTCAAAAATATATTTTTAAGAGCTTAAATATGATATATAGGAATCCAAAGAAAAGCAGCCGTATTGAAATACAGATGTATATAGCAATATACCTACAATCATATTTTATTAATACATTAAATAGCAAGGTCTAATGGAAGACCTAACAGCTATGATAATTTCAAAATAGCAATGAGTATAGGGGCACCTGGGTGACTCAGTCCATCAAAGGCTGGCTCTTGATTTCAACTCATTTCATGATCTCAGTGTCCTGGGATCGAGCCCTGAGTTGCGCTCCGTGCTAAGCTGGGGAGTCTGCTTATGGATTCTCTCTCTCCTCTCCCTCTGCCCCTCCCCCTGTTCATGCCCTCTTTCTCTCTCTAAAATAAATCTTAAAAAAAAAAAGGCAATGAGTATAAATGCTATTTTAAGATGCCAACAACAACTATAATGACATAAAATGTAAAAATATTTTGTAAAATCTCAAGTGACCTCAAAATGTAATATGTCCCTTGTTATTATTATAATTCTCATTTTATATGTCAGGACACCGAGACTCACAAGTTAAGAAATTCAGTTGCAGTAAACGCACAGCTGAGACTCAAACCAATTTATTTGACTTTGAATCCCATGCTCTTTCCATTGTTCCCACATTGCCTTTATAACAACAAGCAAATCGTTTTTGTGGTTTTTTTTAAACAGGATTTTTTTTTTTTTAGGATTTTATTTATTTATTTATATTTTTTTTGACAGAGAGATAGAGAGCACAAGTAGGCAGAGAGGCAGGCAGAGGGAGAGGGAGAAGCAGGCTCCTCGCTGAGCAGGGAGCCCGACGTGGGACTCGATCCCAGGACCCTGGGATCATGACCTGAGCCGAAGGCAGACGCTTAACTGACTGAGCCACCCAGGCGCCCCTAAGCAAATCGTTTTTAAATGACCACAGATGCCTTCCCAAGATTGTGACAATACAGAAGGTGTGACGTAAGAAGTGGGCGAAAGCAGATGAAATACATCTCTGATGCCACACGCAGGTAACACTTGAGAACAAGCAAAGGAGAGGTTAGTAAAGAAGGCTAGATTGGCTCGTCGTGCAGTAGCTCACGTGTGGACTGGCGCAGCTTTCACCGGAAGGGACAGTCATGTCTTCTAACTGCTAAGTTGGAGCTCTGGTTTCTGCACATACTAGCCCATTAACCATACAGACCCTTCTGCTTCAGCCAGCCTTAAAATAACTGCACGCATTGGGCAGTGGCTTTCCCGTCATGGCTCCAGCTCAGCTCTCGGAGCTGTGTTCGGGCTGGGCACATGCAGAACGCCAGCCCCTGTTAAGCAAGCACCAACTGGTCATGGATTAGAGGCTATCTCCACAGTTGCCAGAATAATTAAAACAACACAGCACACTAGCCAGCTGCTTTCTCTATTAGCTGCTCCTGACAGGAATTCAAATTCAAGTGCACTGCCGTCCAGTGAGATTCGTTTACATCCCAAGCCCTACCTTTGTACAATGTGTTGCAGTTCCCACATGCTTCCAAACGGGAAATCATTTCACTTGAAAGTCAAAATCAGCTGTTGTGCAGACCAGAATGGTATTGGCTAAATGTTATAATTGAGGGAACTAAGGAAGGGGGTAGGAAAGGTAAGTAAAGGCCTCTCTCAGTTACTCTCTTTTAGCCAAGAAGCTCAGAACCTGATAGGACTCCCCTGACTCAGAAACTAGCCATAAAGCCACTATCCCCCGAAAGCAACTCACAACAGGACCCAAATGAGGCTGAATGCCGGCTTTCTCATCATAAATAGGGGAGACATGCTTTCAGGATCCTCAAATACACAAATTCTGCCATATAGGCAAGGCTAACATATTGGATGGTGGTGACAGAACCCAATTAAATCTTCTCTGTCGGGAAGTGTAATACTAGTCACCCAAAAACAAGTGTTTCAGGGATTGAAGAGAAGGCTAGAATTCCCTGCACCTTACAGAAGACTTGGGAAAAGCATAGCAATTGGCCTGAAGTTCTGTATCCTAGGAGGTGCAGTTACTATTAACCCCATGGTGCTGACTTCACTTTGGCCCTAAGAAGCCTAATCAGATAGGATTATCCCGGTATGTGATGATTGCCTCCCATTTCTCAACATTTGTTCTTGTGACCACAGATCCTAAATCTTCTCCCTCACTAAAGTTTTCAATGAGTAATTAAATATGAATCACCATCGTCTTGCTAATCCTAGGTCCTACTGTCTTTGCTCAACACGGGCAGACAAAATGCCGGTAGAGAGTGTGCTTTCATCATGAAAGACAACTAGAGACTGGCCTTATTACTGCATAGTCTCTGCAAGTATCATTTTGACTCCAGAAGGGCTCACATGATAAAAGGAACATGCTCTACCTGTAATATGTTTTAGTTTTATTAGTGAGTTCGGGCTTAAATGAGTCCTTATCTATAAATGCAGTGATAGAATCTCTAGAGTCTTCTGGATTAGACATTAGAGGCCCTTGTGGAGGGAATAATAGCTAGCACTGTTTTACTGCTCAGAAGACTTGTACACAGGGGCTTCTATTATCAGATATGTTGAATCAAATGCAGAGCTTGCCTCCATCTTCAAAACGAGACTCTGAAAAAGAATACCTGCCCTCCAGGAGTTACACACAAATTGTCAGGCTCTTTCAGATTTCAAGAGCAATGACCTTTCTTGATTTATTACCAGAATACGTGGGAACATGGATCAGCAAAGCGAGTTATCTAAGAAACTATAAAGTACTTCTGGGTCCTATCACACCCAAGATTTAAATATATATTCAAATATTTAGAGCTAGCACAGTAGCTTAATTTCAGGCACAAAACAACTCAGAGAGAAATGCAGCACCTTCTTTTTCTTCCCCTAGCATTTATATTTCCCTTTAAAAATATTTCATTTGATCAGTTTTCCTCCTGCATTAGCAGAGTTTATGCCAAAGCACCTTAAAAGTAACTGGCTTCCCTCATTTTCAACTTCTATATTACCCTCAACTTATATATGAATACCTGATCATTGTCTGTGATGAAAGTAGCAAATTTTTTTCACTTAGAGTGCATGGTAGGAGGTTTTTTTTTTTTTAAAGATTTTATTTATTTATTTGAGAGAGAGAGAGCATGAGAGTGGGGCGGGTCAGAGGGAGAAACAGACTCCCTGCTGAGCAGGGAGCCCAATGCAGGACTCGATCCTGGGACTCCAGGATCATGACCTGAGCCGAAGGCAGTTGCTTAACCAACTGAGCCATCCAGGCGCCCCTATTTTTTGTTGTTTTTAAGTAACTTTACTGAAGTGTAATACAGTAAATACAGTAAACTTAATCCTTAGTAGTGTACAGTTATTTAATTTTAACAAATACGTAGTCATGTGATCACCACTATCAAGATACAGGCAAGTTCCATCACGCCCCAAAATTTCCCTGTGTCCCTTTATAATCCGTCCCTCCCCACATCCCAGCCCCTGATAACCACTAGTCTGTTTTCTCTCCCTATAGTTTTACCTTTTCCAGAATGTGCTGTAAATGAATACCATATGTATCCTTTGAAACAGAATTCTTTCACTTAGCATAAGTGCATTTGAGATTTTTCCTTGTTAAGTAGATCAGTAGTTCATTCCTTTTTATTACTGAGCAGTATTCTACTGTATGGATGACTACAGTTCTTTTGTCATTTTCCACTAGGACAATGGGGATATTTCCAGTTTTTAGCAATTATGAATGAGGCTTCCATTTATTTTGAGATAAATTTGAGATAATCCAAATACAAGTTTTTATGTGAATCTAAGCTTTCTTGCTTTTGTTTCTTCTGAGTAAACACGTAGGAAAGAGATTATTGGGCCAGGTAGTATGTTTATATTTAATTTAATAAGAAACTGACAGTTTTCTGTAGTGACTGTGCCATTTTGAATTACTACCAGTGATGTCGGAGAGTTCTAGTTGTTCTGTATCCTCACCAGCATTTGCTATTGTCAGGTTTGTTTTCAGTTTTGGTTTTGTTTTAGCCATTCCAACAGATACGTAATGGCATCATATTACAGTTTGAATTTGCATTTCCCTCTGTATTAATGATATTGGGCATCTTTTCATATGCTTATTTGGTGAAATGTTTATTCAAAACTTTTGCCCATCTTTTAATTTCATTATCTGTCTTTTTTTTTTAAAGATTTTATTTATTTATTTATTTATTTGACAGAGAGAGAGAGATAGTGAGAGCAGGAACACAAGCAGGGGGAGTGGGAGAGGGAGAAGCAGGCTTCCTGTCGAGCAGGGAGCCCGATGTGGGGCTCGATCCCAGGACCCTGGGATCATGACCTGAGCCGAAGGCAGACGCTTAACGACTGAGCCACCCAGGCGCCCATCATTATCTGTCTTTTTATTACTTGTAAGAATTCTTTTTGGGGGGCTGTTGAGTTTTATAAGTTCTTTATATATTTTGGATACTAACCCTTTATAAGATATGTCATTTACAAATATCTTCTCCCATTTTGTGGGTTGCCTTTTAGTTTTGTTGATTTATTCTTGGTAAAAGACCTTATCAGATACGTGTTTTGCAAATACTTTCTCCCAATTTGTGGCTTGTCTTTTTATTTTCTTAACAGTTCTTTCAAACAGAATTTTTAATGTGGGTGCAATCCAATTTATCAATTTTTAAAATGGATTGTTCTTTGGTATCATGTCTAAGAAATCTTGGTCTAACCCAAGGTCACAGAGATTGTCACTTTTCTTTGCTTCTAAAAGTTTTATATAGTTATAGAGGTGTTACATTTAAGATTATGATTAATTTTGAGATAATTTTTATATGTGATGAAAAGTATAGGTTGAGAGTTTCTTGTTTTTTCATTTTTTGTTTTTGGATATGAATTCCAGTTTTTGCAGTACCATCTGTTTAAGACTATCCATTGGTTTGCCTTTGCACCTTTGTCAAAAATCAATTGATCATATCCTTTTATAGGTCTATTTCAGTACTCTCAATTCTATCCTATTCATCTATGTCTCTCTCTTTCTCTCTCTCTCTCTCGGCTATTTAACTTAAGTTTGAATTTATGGGCATAAAATTGTTTATAATATTCCCGTATTTTCCATTTAATGACTTCAGGCTCCATAGTGTTGTCCCTGCTTTCATTTCTGTTATTGGAAATTTCTGTCTGCTCTGTTTTTAATGATCACTCTGATCAGAGATTTATCAATTTCATTGATATTTTCTAAGAACCAACTTTTAGCTTCATTGATTTTTCTCCAGTGTTTTCTAATTTTAATTTCATTGATCTCTGGTCTTATCTTTGTTATGTACTTCCTCTGCTTGTTTTGGATTAAATTTGGTCTTATTTTAGTGTCCTCAGGTAGAAGGATAGATCATTGATTTGAAGCTGTTGTTCTACTGCTATGCAAGTACTCAATGCTGTGTATTTCCTTCCAAGCCCCCTCATGTGTAGAGTAGGAACCTTACAACACTACTATTATTTTCATTCATTTAATTATGTTTTTTAATTTCCCTTGAGATTTTCTCTGTAACTCGTGGATTATCTATGTGGTGTTTAATTCCTACATATTCAGTGATTTCCCATTATCTTTCTGTTATTGATTTCTAGTTTAATTACATTATTGTCAGAGAATATACTTTGTATAACTTCACTTCTTTAAATCTGTTACTGCTTGTTTTATGACCAGTATATGGTCTCTTTTGGTGAATGGTCCCATCAGTGTTTTAAAAGATTACATATCTGGCTGTTATTGAGTGACACGATCAATAAATATCAGTTATATCCTGCTGCTTTATAGTGGTATTCCGTTCTTTTCTATCCTTGCTGCTTTTCATTTTAGCAGTTCAAGCAATTACTGAGAGGAGTATTGAGGTTACCAATTATAATTGTAAATTTTTCAAATGTTTCATACAATTCTATCAGTTTTTGCTACATGTGTTTTGAAGCTCCATGATTTAGTACATACACATTTAGGATTGTTATGTGTTCTTGGTGAATTGATCCCTTTATCATTATGTAATGTTTCTGTTTGTCCTGGTAGTTGTCTTTGCTCTGAAGTCTATTTTATAAGATATTAATATCTGATGTTAATCAGCTTTCTTTTAATTCGTGTTTACATAGTATATCTGTGCTCATTCTTTTACTTTTAACCTACTTGTTATATTTCAAGTGAGTTTCTTATAAATAGCATATAGTTGGATCTTTTTTTTATCCATCTCTTTTTTTATTGGTGTGTTTTTTATCATTTACCTTTAATGTAATTATTAATGTTAAGATTTAAGATTTCCAGCTTACTATGTGTTTACTCTTCCCTCTGTTTTTCATTCCTGTTTTTTCCTCTTTCCTGTCTTCTCTGAATTTCTTGAATGTTTTTAGTATTCCATTTTAAATTATATGTAGTGGGGCTATTTGTAATAGCTCTATTGAGATTCCATACATCCATACCATACAGGTCACCAATTTAAAGTACAATTCAATGGGTTTCGTATATTCACAGAGTTGTAGAAACATCACCACAATTAATTTTATTTTTTTTATTTTTATTTTTTTTAAGATTTTTATTTATTTATTTGATAGAGAGAGACACAGCGAGAGAGGGAACACAAGCAGGGGGAGTGGGAGAGGGAGAAGCAGGCTTCCCGCGGAGCAGGGAGCCCGATGCGGGGCTTGATCCCAGGACCTGGGGATCATGACCTGAGCCGAAGGCAGAAGCTTAATGACTGAGCCACCCAGGTGCCCCCACAATTAATTTTAGAACAATTACCCCTCCCCAGAAGAAATCCTATCCCCTTTAGCTATGACCCCTTTAACACCTCCCCTTCTCCCCAGTCCTAGGCAAGCACTGGATATAGAATTCTTGGTTGACAGTTCATCCCCACCCTTACCCCCCAACACTTGAAAAATGTTGTGTCATTGCCTTCTGGACTCCATAGTTTCTCATGAGAAATACACTGTTATTTGAATTGTTTTTCATCTATAGATAATGTGTTTTTTCTTTCTGGCTGCTGTCATGATTTTTTTCTTCTTCTTTAGTTTTCAGGAATTTGATTATGATTGACGTACCATAAGTTTCTAGAGGTTTATTCTGTTTTGAGTTTTGCTCAGCTTTTTAAATCTGTAGGTCTGTGTCTTTCACCAAATTTGCACTATTTCCAGCCATTATTCCTTCAAATATGTTTTTAGCCCTTCATTCTTTTTCTTCTCTTTCTGGAACCTGATGACATGAATGGTAGGTACTTTGTTATTGTCCCAGAGAGCCCTGAGATTCTGTGGATTCTTTTTGTTTCTATGTTTTCTATCAGCTGTTCAGATTGAATAATATTTATTGGTCTATCATCAAATTCAATGATTCTTTCCTCTGTCATCTCCATTCAGTGAGGCTTTTATTTTAGTTATGTTATTTGCTTGCTTATTTGTTAAATGCTTATTATTCTGAAATTTTCATTTGGTTCATCTTTATATTCTATCTTTCTTTGCTGTGACTTTGTATTTTCCGTTTGTTTCAAGAATGTTCATAATTGCTTTTTGGAGCACTTTTATTATAGTTGCTTTAAAATCCTTGTCAGATAGGGGCACCTGGGTGGCTCAGTCGGTTGAGCATCTGCCTTCGGCTCGGGTCGTGATCTTGGAGTACTGGGATCGAGCCCCGCATTGGGCTCCCTGCTCAGTGGGGAGTCTGCTTCTCCCTCTCCCTCTGCTCCCCCCCACCACTTGTGCTCTCTCTCAAATAAATAAAATCTTTTAAAATAAATAAATAAATAAAATAAAATCCTTGTCAGATAATTCTTACATCTTTATCATCACAGTATTGGTGTCTGTTGATCATTTTTTCTGGTTTAAGTTAATGTTTTTCTGGTTCTTGGTTTGTCTAATAATTTTGGATTGTATCTTGGACATTATGTGTATTATGTTATGAGACTCTGGATCCTATTTAAATCTTCTATTTAATAGACTGCCAATCTGTTTAGGCTTAGAATGAACTTTCTGTTCCAGTTTTGTGGACTGTGGTTCTAATGTGAAGTTATTTTTCACAGCTCTTCTGGTCTGCCCTACTTATGTGCTACCCAAGCTAATTTAGAACCTGGGCAATATTCCACCCATAGTTCAATTCTCAAAACTTTTGCTACTTTGATTCTGGTTAGTTTCCACAAGGGTTTTTCAGAGTTGTTTATGACTTCATGCACCAATTTAAAGAATTGCTTTCTCCAGCCTCCTCTCCATAATCCTCCCTGCTTCTCTAGTCAGGAAGGGGTAAGATACTACTTCATTGCTATCCTTTGCTTAATTCAGGACATGATGGTTTATAGGGCTCCTCCCCACAGTCTCTGCTGTGCCCAGTGGGGAGGAAAAGAGGTGCAGTTTCTTTCATTGTATGTGCTTTGAGTAGAGCCAAGCATAAGCGCTCCAAGGGCTACCCTCTTCCCAGTCTTTTGACTGGAGAGAGCAGGCTTCCTGGGGAATTTTGTATCTACTCTTTGGTGTTTCTGGTTTTGGGCTACTTTAACCCCCAGACTGTATTTAGGAGGAAAAAAAAAAAAAAAGAAAAGAAAGACAGACTGACAGAGAACTCACCATCAGGTTGTTCTGAGTCCCATAGTCCCTAGACAGTTTGCCTTCTTTTCTCCACCTTTCATGTATTTTGCCTGGGGTTTTTAGTTGTAATTAGCAGGAGAATCAGGGTAGTATGCATTTGCTCCATATTGTCAAAAATGGGAAGCCAATCATGATTCAGTTTTGTATCTCTCATAAAAACATACCACAATGCTTAGCGTTTAATCTATAAAAGAAAGGAGTGAGTGAGGAAAATAAGTAGGTCCATATCTCACAATATTAATTCAGCATAACATATAGTAGTTAAGAATATGGCCTTGGGGCACCTGGATGGCTCAGATGGTTAAACGTCTGCCTTTGGGTCAGGTCATGATCTCTAGGTCCTGGGATCGAGTCCCACGTCAGGCTCCTGGCTCAGTGGGGTGTCTGCTTTTCCCTCTCCCTCTGCCTCTGCCTCTCACCCTGCTCATGCTCTCTCTCTCTGTATCTCTCTGTCTCAAATGAATAAATAAAATCTTAAAAAAAAAAAAAAAAGAATGTGGCCTTTAGAATCAATTATCAGTTTGAATTTTAGCTCCACCTACTTTCAGTGTAATATAAACAGGTTACTTAACTGAGTCTCAGTGTCCTATAATATGGGGATGGTAATATCTATTTCATAGGGTAAATAAAAGTGGCATATATTTCATGATTTAACACAGAGCTTGCTAATAAAGTTAGTAAATGTAGCTCCTAGTTATATTAGTAATAACAACAGCAATTATCAAATATCACTATCTGTTTCTTATACTCATAGGAAACTCTGCCCTTAAAGACAAAGAAGATCAATTTGGGAGGACACCACTTATGTATTGTGTGTTGGCTGACAGATTGGATTGTGCAGATGCTCTTCTGAAGGCAGGAGCAGATGTTAATAAAACTGACCACAGCCAGAGAACAGCCCTCCATCTTGCAGCTCAAAAGGTGAGAAGTTAAATTACTTTGAAGTGTAAACCTTTGTGAGGTATTTATAAGTTGATTAATGGAACTATACAATTGACAGATGATAAAGAAATCACAAGTATGTGACTTTTAGTTTCATATGCTTTCTCTAAAAACAGTCTAAACTGCAGAGAATAAAATATAGATAATCATCAGTGGCTCCATTCATTTATCCAAGTTCCTTGAGCAATGGAATTCATTTTATGATCTAAGGTTAAGTCAAGGAAAAAGAATCAAAATTTTATGTATAATATGATTAAACTCTATTACAAATCAGTTTATGCATAGGGGAAAAGCAAAGCCCAGAAAGAAAAACACTAAGATATATATATTTTTTAAAGATTTTATTCATTTATTTGAGAGAGAGAGAGAGAAAGCACAGAGGGAGAGAGGGAGAAGCGGACTCCCCACTGAGCAGAGAGCCCTACATGAGGCTCGATCCCAGGACCAGCCAAAGGCAGATGCTTAACTGACTGAGACACCCAGGCACCCCAACACTAAGATAGTAATAGTGGTTGTGTTTTAATATTGGTAGTGTGTATGAATTTTGGTACTTTTTACTGTTTAAAAATTTTCCCCTGACAAGTATTAATTACTTTTACAACAAAAACTTGCAGTCTCTCACAGCGCCTGGGTGGCTCAGTCATTAAGCGTCTGCCTTCGGCTCAGGTCATGATCCCAGGGTCCTGGGATCGAGCCCCGCATCGGGCTCCCTGCTCGGCGGGAAGCCTGCTTCTCCCTCTCCCACTCCCTCTGCTTGTGTTCCCTCTCTCGCTGTGTCTCTCTCTGTCAAATAAATAAATAAAATCTTTTTAAAAAACCCCAAAACTTGCAGTCTCTCTTAAAGTATGGGCATTAAGAAGCATAAAAGAAATTTATTTTCTAAATGTATTTCAACTTTTTAAAAATCTAAAACTATATTGCCAGTAAAAAGGATTTCAGGTTTTTTAAAGGCATTGTTAAGAGCTGAGATTTTTAAGATAAATATATCAAAAAATTAAAATGGGAAACTTCTAAATTTATTGGAAGACTTATTTATCTGAAAATGATTTTTCCCCCCATAAAATTATGGTGTATAAAATATATTTCCAGTGCCTGATATTTTCCTTTTTATTACTTTAGACATATATTTTTGGAATAAAAAGCAATAAAAATTAGTTAGCTCCAGCAGAAACTATTAGAGTTATTTCCCATTAAAAAATGTGAACCAAATATAGCTGATTAATTGAGGGGTTAGAAAAATACCTCTTTCATTAGTTGAATACATAAAAAGAGACTGACATTAAGACTGAATATGTTAGTTACATGCTGTGACCAGTTAGGTCTGTCAGGTTATTCCCAAAGTTATTGCACTTGAATTTGCTTTTCATTATAGTAATTTTTAAAAAATCTCCCTCATTTTCAATTTCGGTTTTAACTACTGCCCAGGTATTTATAACCTTTCACCTAGGCTTGTCAGCTGTTAAAATTATTCACTCAGGAAGGGTAACTCTATTTAACTTGTTATCATAAAAAAGTAAACATTTCAGATTGGAAATAGCCTCAGTGTTATGAATTTGATACACTTTAGATTTTTCATTGTGGTTCATTTAGGTTTAAAACCCAAGTTGAAAAAAATGTAGGTTGGAGGACCCTAACTTCACATCAAGTGGGTCATGTGAAAAAACTGGGGGTTTGAGTTGGTGAGCCTCCGGTATGTCATCTCTGTAGAGGTATAATGTGACCAGAAAGGTGAGAGAAGGGGTCAGTTATAAGTCTGTCCACAAGATGCAGTGCATTGTTTTCTTGCTTTTTGTTTCTCCTTTATTTTTTTAAATTGTGATTTTCTACAGCATCAAAGAATAAATAGAACTATGATTTACATGTCACAATTTACATAGCTGATTTCATAAATAACACGTTTCATGGTCTTTTGACTCTCTGATAATTACGCATTTCCCCCTTTCTCTGTGTTGTGGATTGTTTTTACATATTTGCCAAAAGCGGTAATGTATCTTTAGGCTATACTAGCCCTAGTAGAATTTCCAAAACAAGAGTGGTAATAAATCATTAGTACTCTACTCTGTCCAGATCAAAACTGGGTATTGTGTTTGATTTTGGGCTTTATGCAAAAGCACCATTATTTTAAAAATCAGAGATAGTATAGATCCAACAGGAATAAGATTGTGAAGAGTCTAGAAATCATTCTCAAAGAATAGTTGGAGATATGTCCCAGGTCTATAGTACACCCTGCCTCTGAGCAGACACAAACACAAATTCTCTTTAGAGAAAACATCTTCACCCTAAACTTCCAGGATTCCCCCATATTACATAGACCAAACAAGATCTCACAGTGAAAGATCCCCAAATATTTGAGGAAGCGATCTACCACGAATGAGAGCCAGCAGAAACAATAAACAAATTTATTCCCTCAGAAACCTTCAATATTGGCATCATTAGAAACACAATGTAAAATAACGATTGAATGGTTAAAGATAGAAAAGAATGGGGGGGCCGCCTGGGTGTCTCAGTGGGTTGAGCGTCCGACTCTTGATTTTGGCTCAGGTCATGATCTCAGGGTTGTGGGATCGAACCCAGCATCGGGCTCCACACTGGGCGTGGAGTCCGCTTGGGATTCTTTCTCTTTCCCTCTGTTCCTCCTCCCACCCCTGGCACTTGCCCGTGCACTCTCTCTCGAAAGAAAAGATAAGAAAAGAAAAGAAAGGGAAAGGGAAAGAAAGGAAAGGAAAGGAAGAAAAATGAGCATTCAATAAAAGACTTTCATGACGAGGCGTCAGTTCTGGCTGTAACCACTTATTTTAGAATAACTCACCCGCCAAAAACATTTATAAAGACTGAACAAAATATATATACGTTGTTTGAAGGCATTGAGAATGGTCAGCATAAGCTGGATCTAAGAAATTACCATCATTCAGAGAAGAGAAGCATGGGAAATGAGGGCCACATTTATCTGGCTGTATCCTTTAAGACATTTTCCAAAGTGGAATGCAAAAGAATACAACCCTAGCAGGTTGAGAAACCACAGGTAGAGTCTGGTGTTAGCAGTGGCTGGAACGTGGAAGGGCAAAATCCTGGAGAGAAGGGAACTACAGAGAAGGAACCCAAAAATCTGGGTACAAATTCCTTGCAAATCATTAGTAGATTCCTAAACTGTGCTTGGTGCCGGGCGAGGCTCAAAGAAACCCGGCAGTAAACAACAGCTGGGTTTCTCAGCTAAGCAGAGATGGTTTTAAAATTGTCCTATATTTTCTTTCCAATATAAGTCTTTAATAAATAACAAGTTGATTTTTGTGTAGGGGTCCATTAGTTATTTGATATTTTAAGTCATATGAATAACTAATTTTCCCAGGACAACCTAGCTCATTAATTTTTAGCCATTTTAGTGCTGCGCTGTGCGCCAGTACCAGGCTTTTGGACTATGTACTTCCTATGGTTTTTTGTTTTGTTTTGTTTTTAATTATGGTTTTTAAATAAAGTGTCCCAATACAAGGGAGCTATTTAGGAAATTTGAAAATAAAAGTTACACCATCAAAGTACTTTAGGGAGATGAATATGGCAACTAAAGCTCTTTTAGAAGAGGAAGAGAGAGGAGATCTTTAGAAAGCTATTACAGTTCAGGTCAATAGAGAGGAGGAGTTCGATCCAGGAGATATATTGTAGAGGTAGAACAGGTCATTCATTAAGTAGTTGCCAAATGTCTACTATGTAGTCATGATTATACACCTAGAGGAAATATTAAAAAATGAATCACATATGTCTGCTGTAAAAAAGTACTCTCCATGCTGATCCCTATTAAATTTCCATTTGTCTTTGTTTAGTGAACCTCTCCGATATATCGCATATCAAATATTCTTTTCAAGTATTGTCTCTCCCACTTAATTCTGTTATCTGTGAACTCAGAAGTGTGCTATTTGTGTAATCATCAATATTCATATGTATGTGCATGAATGCATTCGTTCAACATATGTTCATACTGTTACTATGTAACAGGTGCTGTGCTAGGGCCTTGGAATACAAAGATGAAAGACATGATCCCTGCTCTTAAGTTGCTTACAAAGATCATGGATAAAGATATAAAGTGATAATTAAAGCTGGCCTGTCTCCCTTATACATCTGAGTGTTTTATAAAATATCAACAGCCATGCCATGTAAATAGTCATTTATTACTACTGACCTGAAGATCAGCCATTCCCATATGTTATTTATTATGTTTTTGCTTTTTTGTGATAGTGAACTAATTATGTTATTTTTCATTAGGTTTATTTGTAGGAAAAACTCTTGTTCCCATAGCATTTTGTTCATGTCTCCATTAGAAGCCCGTTACCTTGTATTGTAATTATTGCTTACTTGTCTCTTTCCCACTAAACTGGATCTCCAGGCAAGAGCCTTGTTTTATTTATTTTTGAATCCCCTAGAATCTAACACGGTGTCTGACATGTCTTGGTTGAATGAATGAATACACTTTGGGTTACTTATATAGAAAGTCATTATTAATACAAATGCTAGACATTTTGTTTATTAGAAACATTTATCCAGTATCAAAATACATATATAGGAAAAACTTACTAAACCGTGCTGATTGGCTTAGTTATTTTGACACGTCTTCACTACTCTGGAAACAAATTGCTGTTAGTCCAAGCAGCTAAGAAAATGGTACCCACAAGAATAAAATTAATCTCAATATACTGAACATCTGTACCTAATTTGTTTTTCATTTGTACCTTCAGTTTAATCCAAGAAAGCAATCAGTCATACCTTTTCTGGGTTTCTCACAAAAGATATCTAATTGTTAGAAATGTTTTCCTCCAGGGAATCTACTATTTCTCTGACTTCCACAGATACATTTATTTGTTAACAAGGATAAAAAAGCCTTAGCAATCTTACTAAATGTTAATAGTTATGCATTTTTAATCTTCCAGGAGGTTATTAATTTGGCTTCAAGAAGATTAAGGCTACCCACTTTGAAAAATTATATCATGTTAAACACAAAAACTAAAGAAGCTTCAGACTGTGGTTGTGTTGTGGTTTTTTTTTTAATTCACCACAGAATTCTCAAGTCATCTATGAAAACTGAATATTAATTTTAATATTCATTTTCAAGATATATTATTTCCATGTTAATGACTTATAAAAATTAAAGGAGAAGAGTAGAATATCTCTAAAACTTTTCCGGAAAACTTTAATACCAGGTGACAGTATTAGGATATTGGATTCCCTTATTTTATACACACTCACACTTATACACGAACACACCAAACAATCCACCTCCCAGTCCCCTGGAAGTCTATATTCCTGTGTGTATATGTACATACACATACATATATATACTTATATTTAACTCCCTCCCTACCACTATTAATCTATATTCCACCCAACTAATGCTATTTGAAGGCAGAGGCTATGTCTTATTTATTAGTTCCAGTCTTAGCACAACGCTGCCATTTAAAAAAGACTCAGTTCATGTTTGTTTAATAAATACATGAATGAAGGAATGAATCAATAAATTTGAACATCAGATAGATTTATTATGAATGGTATGATCTTCAAAACTGTTGAAGTGTAAATTAGTTGTTATATTTATTCCTTTTCATTATCCATCCCACCCCCTTATAATTTTGCTAGCAGTATTTTACAAGACTCTGTGAGCTTAATTTCCCATCAGATATCACTCTTCTATGCCTCAGTTTCTTCATCTATAAAATGGAATAATACACTTCTCCCTGTCTGCTTTTTAGGAATGATGTTTCCTTAGATACAAAGCATTTTGCTTGGTAGAGAAATATGCTTCCTAAGACTGTAGATTGTCAATATTATTGCTATTCATCATACTGCAGTATAGGTATAAACTTCAAACTACTCTTTAGGAATCAGTAGATGTCACAGATAAAAAGGCCCTTCAGGACAGTCTAGTCCAATTTGTTACTGGATGAAGAAATTGAGCCAATTCTCCTTTCAGTTCTCTTTCTTGGTAAATTACTCATTACTCTTTTTGCCTTTGCCTAAACCTGAATATTTTTTGTCTTATTTTTTAAATTAATTATTTTTTTAAGTTTTTACTTAAATTCCAGTATAGTTAAGGTACAGTGTAATATTAGTTTCAGGTGTATAATTTAGTGATTCAACACTTACAACACCTGGTGCTCCTCAAGACAAGTGCCCTCCTTAATCCCCATCACCTATTTCACCCATCCCTCCACCTACCTCCCCTCTGGTGACCATCAGTTTATTCTCTATAGTTGTTAAACATTTGTTTCTTGGTTTGCCTCTCTCTCTCTTTTTCCCCCCCTTTGCTCATTTTTTTGTTTGTTAAATTCCACATATGAGTGAAATCATATAGTATTTGTCTTTCTCTGACTTGTTTCACTTAGCATTATACTCTCTAGGTCCATCCATGTTGTTGCAAATGGCAAGATTTCATTCTTTTTTAGGGCTGAGTAATATTCCTGTGTGTGTGTGTGTATACCCCATCTTTATCCATTCATCGGTCATTAGACATTTGGGCTGTTTCCACAGTTTAGCTATTGTAGATAATGCTGTTATAAACATTGGGGTGCCAACAGACACATGAAAAGATGCTCAACATCACTCATCATCAGGGAAATGCAAATCAAAACTACAATGAGATATCACCTCACACTTGTGAGAATGGCTAAAATCAACAACACAAGAAACAACAGGTGTTGGCGAGGATGCAGAGAAAGGGGAACCCTCATGCACTGTTAGTGGGAATGCAAACTGGTGCAGCCATTCTGGAAAACAGTATGGCGTTTCCTCAAAAAGTTAAAAATAGGGGCGCCTGGGTGGCTCAGTCGGTTAAACGGCTGCCTTCGGCTCAGGTCATGATCCCAGGGTCCTGGGATCGAGCCCCACATCGGGCTCCCTACTCGGTGGGGAGCCTGCTTCTCCCTCTCCTGCTCCCCCTGCTCGCTCTCTCTCTCTCTGTCAAATAAATAAATAAAATCTTAAAAAAAAAAAAAAAAGTTAAAAATAGAACTACCCTATGACCCAGCAACTGCAGTACCAGGTATTTACCCAAAGAATACAGAATACTAATTCAAAGGGATACATGCATCCCGATGTTTAAATTAATTATTTTAAAATTATAGATAAGAATAGAGAATTATCATAAAAAATACTCAGGTGCATAATACCCAGAAGAGATAAAACTGAATATTTTTTAATTTTTCTTCCAGATTTTCTTAAATGAAATAAAACAGTATAGATGCACTTGAAGTTTTCTATTTATCCTCCCAAATCCCATTCCCCTCTTTTGCTGCCTTCTCAATCTATCTTAATTTTGGTGGTTTCAATTCCCAGGCATATTTTTCTACCTTTACTTTATATGGATATAACCATAAACAATATTATTTCACATTTTTAAAATCTTTATATAAATGGTGTTATATTTGTGTCATTCCCCAACTTACTTTTTTAAATTATGTTTTTGAGATTTCTTGATTTTGAGGTATATGTTGAAACATGTAGCTCTGTTCACAAAAGATTATATACAGACGCTCAAAAGACACATGAAAATGTGTTCAACCTCATTACTAATTAGATAAATGCAAATTAAAAGCCACAGTGAGATACTATACAACCATCTGAATGTCTAGAATGAAAAAGTCTGATAATACCAATTGATGGTGAGGATATGGAACAACTGGAATATTTTTAGTGAGAATACAAATTGATTAATCTACTCTAGAAAGCAGTTTGACTCTAACAAAGCTGAACACACACACACACACACACACATACACACAGAATCACCACAATTCACACTTCAATCCCAGTAATACCTAAGAGAAATAAGTGCCTCATTCTACCAAGAGACATGTATGAGAATGTACACGATAGCTTTATTTATAATAACAAACATTCTTAGGGGCGCCTGGGTGGCTCAGTCGTTAAGCGTCTGCCTTCGGCTCAGGTCATGATCCCAGGGTCCTGGGATCGAGCCCCGCATCGGGCTCCCTGCTCGGCGGGAAGCCTGCTTCTCCCTCTCCCACTCCCCCTGCTTGTGTTCCCTCTCTTGCTGTGTCTCTCTCTGTCAAATAAATAAATAAAAATCTTTAAAAAAAAAATAACAAACATTCTTAGTAGCACAAACCACTCAAATGCATATTAATAGGCGAATGGGTAAATAAACTATGATGTATTCCTACAATGGGATACTACACAATAAAAAATAATGGACTACTAATACATTGTAGCACATGAATAAATTTCATAGACATCATGTTGAGTGAAGGAAGTCAGCTATAAAAAAAAAAGAAGTCAGCTTTTTATACAGATTTTAAGAACAGGCAAAATTATATGGTGATTCAAATCAGATTCTTGGTTACCCAATATATAGATATTAACTAAAAAGGGGCATAAAGGAAGCTTTCATGGGTGCTGGAAATGATCTATATCTTGATCTGTGTGTTGATTACATAAAAAGTTAGCAGTCTATATACTTAAGATTTATCTACTTTATTATATATATGAATATATTATGCCTCAATTTAAAAATTATTTTTAAAAAATGGTAAAATTCCAGAACTTGATGAGTATTATTTGTAGGTAGGATAAGGAAGAATGGAATCAAGAATAGTTCCTGGGGGCGCCTGGGTGGCTCAGTCATTAAGCGTCTGCCTTCTGCTCAGGTCGTGATTCCGGGGTCCTGGGATCGAGCCCCACATCGGGCTCTCTGCTCCGCGGGAAGCCTGCTTCTCCCTCTCCCACTCCCCCTGCTTATGTTCCCTCTCTGCTGTGTCTCTGTCAATCAAATAAATAAATAAAATCTTTTTAGAAAAAAAGAATAGTTCCTGACCTAGGCTTTGAAGCATTTTGGTCACATTACCCCAGTGTTAGCTTCCAGGAGCTCTAGGAAAGCCCTATAAACTAGAGCATGCATCAAAATCACTTGGAGGTGTTTAGTAGGTACTTTTGGGCTTCTCTGTGGCTGTATTCACTCATTAGTTCATTTTAAAATAATTTAATAAGTGCCCGCTCCACCACAAACTATTTAGCCAGTAAATATGTGAAGAGTAAACAAAAGAGGTTTTGGCCATTGATATGCTCCTAAAAGAAGGCACCAAAAGACATCCGTGATGCCCACATTACTTAGAAATGTAGGAAAGTCTCAGTGTATGAGACCCTTATGTTCTGGAATGTTAATGATCTCTCAAGAAATCTCTGGACTGAGATGAGTTATGTTAGACACTCTTACAGTTTGCCCCATTTGACTTCAACCCTAGCTAGGCTGCCTTTTCCAGGCAGGCAGAAAGTCCCAGGCTAAAGAATCCTTCAGTATATTCCAACTTCTGAGGTTTCCAAATGAGCTTCAAGTTTGTCCTCTGAGTATTTAGAAATTATCTCTAAACCTGCCCTCTGGTTTTCCAGTTTAGAAACTGGTTTCTTCCTTCCTTCCTTCCTTCCTTCCTTCCCTCCTTCCTTCCTTCCTTCCTTCCTTCCTTCTTCCTTCCTTCCTTCCTTTCTTTTTTTAAATAGGCTCCATGCCCAACATGGAGGCCAACTTGGGGCTTGAACTCACGACCCTGAGATCAAGACCTGATCTGAGATCAAGAGTCAGACACTTAACCGACTGAGCTACCCAGATGTCCCTAGAAACTAGTTTCAGATATTTAGGATTATATATTATATAATATTATATATTCAAGAGCATTCCAACCAAATCCAGAGTTGGTCTGCTTTTAAACAAATCTGAGAATTGAAACCAAAACCTATCTGTCTTTAATACTTTCATGATAGTTAACGTATGTCTACTTGCATGGATGAAATTTGTAATGACAAGGAAGAACATGTTAACAAACCTTGATTGAAATCACTACTTTGAATTTTTCTAACATAATTCCAGTTAAAAAAAACCATTCATTTAGTTCCATAGCAGCTTTATAGCAGTCAGAACAGTTAAATATTATCTATTCTGTATAAGTAAACTGAGGTATAGTTTGACTGAATTCTTCTAGGTCACTTTGATACTTACAGAGTCAGGAATTACCTTGCTTTTCTGATTCCCAGCTCAGTGCTCGTAATAATGCTCCACTGAAAGAAAACTTAAGTACTTTCTGGAGGCTTACTTTCTCAGTCTTATGATTCTTCTGGCCTAGTGTCATTCCCAAATCCAGTTTCCCAGTCAAACCCCCAAAGAAGTACCTAAGGGTTTCCTTCTCATGGGCCAGATTCAGAATTAAACTCAGAACTTCCACTTCTTCTTTTTTTTTTTTAAAGAGAGGGAGGGGGTAGTGGGAGAAGGAGAGGGAGAGAGAGAATCCTAAACAGGCTCCACACCGGGCATGGAGCCTAATGTGGGGCTTGATCTCACGACTCTGAGATCATGACCTGAGCTGAAATCAAGAGTTGGACGCTCAACTGACTGAGCGCCCCCCCCCGCCCCCACCAGATGCCTCCAGAGCTTCCACTTTTAAGTGCAGTATTTTACCTTAATGTTATGACACCTCTCAAACACAGCAGAGTAGCCTTACAGATTGTATTTTAAAATCCATGTGGCTCACCGAATTTTGTTTTGAACATGTTCCTGTTTCCTATAACCATGGTCATTTTCTAATCATCTTTATCTCTTCGCTGACCCCCAGTTTTACTAAGTCATGAAAATACAAACATCTGCTTTCTATGAATAGATTAGAGATCCCCACAAGCCTAGATTCCCATGGAAACCAATCAAAAGCTAAAAGGAAAAGAAAGAGTATATATTGAATTTCCCTGAGACCTACAGCTTGTTTTTCATTAGACTCATGCTGATTTCTTTTAAACTCTGGGCACAGGGCCAGTGAATATTTTTACAGCTGATAAAAAGGAACTTCAGATCCATTTACTTTTCATTTAAACTTTTAAAAATTAATTTTGTGTCTAACATCAATTCCAAAGGAAATTTGAGCATTAATTTGATAATTGCCTCCTTATGCCATAGGACTGTATTTGTTCGTATAATTTTCTCTTATTGTTTTTTTACCTACTTATATTTTACTGTTCAAAAGAGAATGAGAGGGAATCAGGGTGTCTATTATTCTTACAGTATGAATATTGTCAGCCCCTAGGCACAGCGTTTTCCCTATGACCAATCATAGGGCTCTTTATACCTCCTTTGACTGTTAAGCTTTTACAAAGCCCAAATAATCATTTACTAATATAATAACAGAAATATAATCAAAATGCCAAAGTAAGGGGGATCCAGAAAGCCAGGGAGGAGGTGACTGGAGAGAGCAGGGTGTAAATTTAAATAAGGTAATCAAAATAATTTTCATTAAGATAGTGACATTTGAAACAAGACTTGAAGGAGGTGAGGAAGTTAGCCATGTGAATGGCTGAGAGAACTTTCTTTTGTTCCTGACAGAAGGAACAGTTAGAACAAAGGCCTCAAAATGGCAGCATACATGGAATATATGAGGAATAACAATGGAGCTAGGGCTAGCATGGTTCTAATGAGTGAGCCAAGGGAAGCAGTAGGTAATGAGGACATGACAGAAATGGTAGCCAGATCCTATAGGGCCTTTTGGCCATTTTCAGGAATATGTTTTTGCTCTGAATGAAATGAGCAGGCATTGGAGGGTTTTGGGGAAAGGAGTGACATGATCTGACATATATATTAATAAAATAATCATCCTAGCCCAGCGAAAAAATTTTTCTGCAGGTTTATTATTATCTATGTCTTTATTCCTTCTTCATATATGCTCTCAAGTCTCCTTCCCATCCTGATCCCTTTCACCATATATGCATATATATAGTTGCCTAAATCCCTCACCTAGAATAGAATACAATGCCAGTCTGATGAGCACAGAGTACACCATGATTTTCCTCATTATCATTTTGGCAACCAAATGCAGTTGATTCCTATTGAAAATTTTTCAAATAAAACTTCTAATTTTGGGATGCCTGGGTGACTCAGTCGGTTAAGCATCTGCCTTCAGCTCAGGTCATGATCCTGGAGTCCTGGAAGCAGGCTCCCTGCTCAGCAGGGGTCTGCTTGTCCCTCTCCCTCTGCCTCTCCCCCCCACTTGTATTCTCTCTCTCACTTGCTCACTCTCTTTCTCTCAAATAAATATATAAAATCTTAAAAAAAAAAAACCTTCTAATTTTGCTTTATGCTTACTACTGCTTAAACTAATCCTATATTCATATCATGGTTTTGGACCCAAATGTAGCATCTTACTATATCCATATTTACTCATTTATTTGAACTTGCCAGACTTACTTAGGTAGAGTTTACCGTTCCTTTCCTTGTTCCTCCAGTACCTTGTATATTGAACCACTGTTATATCACCTATCCCACCGAAAGATATATATTTGTTTATACATTTTATTTCCCCACCAACAATGAACATCTAAATATCAGCAAGAGTGTGATAGTCATATTTTTTTAATTTCCAGTGCCTAGTACTTAACAAATAATTAATACTTGGTGAATTGAATTGGGTTCATCATACAACCTTTGGAGGTCCTCTTGATTCTTGAGTCTGTCATTCAGTATAGTTGTCATCTCTCCCCCATATGAGTCACCAGAAGTCTCATCCTAATCTTTGATATCAAAATAGATCCTGCCTGCAGAAAAGCTTAATCACTGAAACACTACTACTAAAATTAACTTCATCAATTTAAAAGATTGTTGTATTCTTTCCTTATACTTGTCTAAACTGTGTCATCAGTGGTAATTAGGCCCCTTGAAAAATTTTGTTTACTCTATCAGAATCCACTTGTTCACCACTCCAATTCTGGTGAGTAATTCATTCATTCATTTACCAAATACATTTTTAGTATTTAATCTATATCATGTTGCACTATCATCTTGAAATATTAAAATCAACTTTTGTCCAAATATTTAAAGTCTTTCAGATTCTGAATCATCATAAAGTTAACATTTCAACAACAAAACTACTCATTTTCAAGAAATTTATTGAGTATATTCTGTTTATCTCAAACAGTTTTAGATTTCAGAAGACATGGTTTATATCCCTTTAAATTTTTTATTCAAATCCTTTTGGTCTCTTTGTCATTCATCAAACTGATTCTTTGCAAACCATTTGTTAGGAATTTGAGCTAAAATATGAATTTGAAGTAATGGCTCTAAACTTCTAACCATGTACGTAACTGGTCATGTCAATGTTGTGCAGATTGTGAACTAATACAATCTATGCGAGTTTGTGTATATATATCTACATGCGCACACAGGTGCAGACTTTACATTGTTATTTAATTGAATGGTAATGTGTGTACATATTACAAAGCATTTACCATATCATGAAGGTTTACAGTACATAATCTAAGAGCAGGGAAAACCTATCTATAAATCAAAATGTAGAAGGGATAGGAAAGGATTAATAAATATGCTGGCTACATAGAAATAAGAAAGACTTTTACCTGCAGAAAACATCATAAACAAAGAAAAAGAAGAAAGACAAACTGGGAACAATATTTGCAAGTTATGTCACTAACAGAGGGTTAATAGCCCTAAGACATAAAACGGAGAAGAAAAAGACCAATGATTCTATAAAAAATGAGCCAGAGATATGAATAGATAGTTCACAAGAAAGGGAATGTGAGTGGCCCTGAAATACGTGGAAATATGCGCAACATTGTTCATCACAAGAGAAATGCAAGTTAAAATTGCAATGAGATGTTTTTCATGTGCCAGGTTGGCAAAAGTCAAAAAGTTTGAGAGTGCTCTGGGGCAAAACTGTTGCTGAAGGGAATAAAACATGTACAACCCCTATGAAGGGAAACTCAACAGTAGCCAGCAAAAGTAACCAGAATATGCATTTACCTTTGACCCAACATTTCCACTTCTAGAAGCATACACTGGTAAAAATATGAAGTGATGTATGCATAAGGCTATTTAACTGCAGCATTATTTGTGATTGAGAGCATGAAGGGAAATGTCCTGTTAGAGGACTGGTTGAATAAAAAGAGTATGTCCTCATGATGTAGTGCTGTGCAGCTATAAAAAGTAATGAGAAGTATTCTTATATAATATTTTAAAATGACCTCCTGGAGTGAAAAGTGTAGAATCTTGTGCACGGGTCTGTCAGTAGTGGAACCTGTAATGCGGTTGACAGTGGACAAGCTAGACTTGGAGTGTGTGGGGCTGAGGACATCCCTAGGACGGGAAGAACATGAAAGAAAGCCCACCCAGGAATCATGGGCAGTATCCCAGCCAGTGGAGCTAAAGGCAACCTAGAGTCCAAAACATGCTGAGTTGTGGTGATGAGGAAAGTAGGTAATCTGTCAGCGAGACCTTGGCCACCAAGATGAAAGAGCAGATAAGGCGCGACAGGACACCATTCCCTTGGAGAATCACAAAGGACAAGGCTGGAAGAATTTGGATACTAGGCAGTTTTGTTTTGTTTTTGTTTGTTAAGATTTTATTTGTTTATTTGAGAGGGAGAGTGAGCAAGAGCATGAGGGAGGGGCAGAGGGAGAGGGAGAAGCTGACTCCCTGCTGAGCAGGGAGCCCGCCTGGGCACTTGCTGTGAGGCTCCATCCCAGGACCCTGGGATATGACCTGAGCTGAAGGCAGACAGTTAACCGCCTGAGCCACCCAAGCATCCCAGCATAGAACTCTTGATCTCTGGTTTGTAAGTTCAAGTCCCATGTTGCATGCAGAGATTACTTAAAAATAAAATCTTTTAAAAGAAATAAATAAAAAGAAAAACAAAAGAAAATGACTCTTTTTAAATATGATCGTTGTAATACTAAAAATTTAACAAGAACTATTTAATATCATAGTATCATAAAATAGTCCAGCCATGTTCAAATTATAAATTGTCTCATAAATGTTTTTGTTTGGTTATTTACATTTGTTTGAATTGGGAATCAGGATCCAAATAAGTTATAAACTGACATTGGTTTTTGTCTTTTAAGGCTTTCTAAATCTGTGGATTCCTCCTCTAGCTCTCTTTTTTTCTTGCAGTTTTTTGTAATTGTGGCTTAACTCCTTCCCTAACTTGATGTCTCAGTCCAAACTAATGGTCTCAGTCTAGATCATGTTGATTCTCTCTCTAGGTA
This sequence comes from Halichoerus grypus, assembly GCF_964656455.1. Taxonomy (NCBI): domain Eukaryota; kingdom Metazoa; phylum Chordata; class Mammalia; order Carnivora; family Phocidae; genus Halichoerus; species Halichoerus grypus. The sequence continues at coordinate 63,619,656 of NC_135725.1, forward strand.
TAGTTAACTTGTTCCCTTCTACAATTGTTTGCTTGGATAATTCATCAGCGGGAAATTTCCCCTTATCTACTATTTGATTACTCACTGATACAAAAAAGGAAGACTTAATCCTTGATTCTTTCTCTTTATTTACCAGTTTTCAAAATAAGGAAATATGTCCTGCCATGATGACCAATTAATTTTTTCCTTTTTTCCTTTTTAGTATCATCATGAACAAGGCACAGGATACTTTTGGTATCATTTTAACATAGTTGCCATATCAGTTCATTGACATTATTATCCCTAATTGATATTCACATGACTCCATCTTTGGTTATGAGAAGTCCTTCAAGTTGGTTCCTGGATCCTTTTGACATGATCCTATTTTTTGATAGCTTCCTTGCTATCTGCTATGACCAAATATTCCAGGTTCATCTTTGTATTTTTATTAAGCTTTTAAATTCCAGTATAGTTAACATACAGTGTTACATTAGTTTCATAATTTCTGTATTTTATACTCCAGACCTGGAATCCACCATTTCTCCAAGGATCCATGGTTCTTGAAAGCAGGAAAAAGTATTTGGAGACCATAATCTAGAGTCTAGGGGTTCTCACTTTTACAGGGCTGGTGATTATTTCTAAGTCTTTACTGTGGTCACTGCTTGGAACTATTTTTTTAATAAAAATGTCATTTTGTCACTTCCTATTCTAATTCAGGACTAAGATTTTTTTTTGTTCTTAACTTTACCTCTTGTGTTTTACATCTCTCCTCCTTTTTCTCACCCAGCTGAGAATCATAGAATATCACATTATATAGATGAAGAAACCAAAACTAAAAGAGCCTGAGTAATTTTTCATTAAGAGTGTGAGTGAGAAGGCAATACATAGATCTGTCTGACTCCAAAGTCTTTGCTTAAGTTGGTTTTTAAAATTTTGACTTGACACAGTTCCCTTGCTTCAAGACATAGCATTTTTAATTGAACTGCCAGGTAGAGAATTCAATTTAAGTAACATGTATTGGGTGCCCATTTTTTATGCAAAGGCCTGTTGTCTTGTGTGAGACTGATGTCCATCAGCAAATCTTATCAACTCTACGTACTAAAATTTATTCAGAAGTCACCCATTGTTGAACACCTGCTTTGCTACTTACTACCCTGGTCATAACGACCAGCATCTTGGATTGGATTAAGTAGGAGCCTTGTTTGGATTATTGCAGTGGCCTCCTAACTGGCCTTCTGGCTTCTCATCTTGCCCCCTGCAGTCTGTGCTCGTGACATCAGCCAGAATGAGCCTTTTAAACTCAAGTCAAATCATGTCAGTCTCTGCTCCAGACTCTCCAAGGGTTTTTTATCTCAGACTAAAAGCCCAAGCACTTCCTATGACTTATAAAGCCCTATATGTTTTAAATCTCCAGTTACCTAGATGACTTTATTTTTAATCTTACCCTTGTGTTTTCTGCATAAGCCCACTCTGGCCTCGGTGCTGTTCCTCTAAAAGGAAAAGAACGCTTTTGCGTCAAGGTTTTTTCGCATTTGCTTTTCCCTTTGCTAGGAATAGATATCTCTGTGTTGAACTCCCTCACCCTTTTTTTTTTGTTTTTTAGTGAGCTCTATACCAGTGTAGGGCTCAAACTCACGACCCTGAGATCAAGAGTTGCATGCTCTACCGACTGGGCCAACCAGGCGCCCCAAACTCCCTCACTTTCATTAGTTCTTACTTAAAAGTCCCTGTTTCAGTGAAGCCTTCCCTGGCTGTCCTGATAGTCCCTCATTTCACACATTTTATTCCCCCTACTCTATTTTTTCCTTAGCACTTAACACTGTCTAAAATACTGTATGTTCTACTTATTTGCCTTGCTTATTGTCTCTTACCCCACTAGAATGTAAACTCCGTGAAGCTGGGGATTTGGGGGGCCTTTTCCCCCCACCATTTCTCCACATTGCTAAAACAGTGCCTGGTGCACAGTTGGTGCTCAAAAAAATATTCATTAAATTAATGAGTCTACTTCTGTAGTTACAGCTTTATTAATTCTCCCAGGTGGTCTAGCACTTCTCACATTGTGCATGTTTTCTTGACTAAAAACATATGATGACATTCCAGTTGTCTAATATTAGACTATATTTTTAAGGAAGAAGAGCCCTGCTCTGCTATCTCTTTTTCTCATACAACCCTCCACTCCCACCCTATGACTCCTGCTTATTCTTCGTAGAATACTTCCTCTCTTGGGACTGGATTTTTCTTTTTCTTTTCTTTTTTTTTTTTTTTTTTCCTTCTGGTTAAATAGCCACAGACTGGCCGTGTGAGCTGACTCTCGTTGGAAAGCGAGTCAGTGCAGCCTAGTGGAGAGCAGAGGCCTGAGCATTTGCATCTCCAGAATGTTTGTATTGACAAATGGCAGTCAGTTATTGACATTTATGTCCCTTGGTGATACTTCAATTGGCTTATCTTTGCTGGTCAAATGCCTTAATTGTTCTGGCCTTTAATTCAGTCAAAGTTGGAGCTAGAGCAGAGGGGAAAGAGAAGTAGCAAGTCTAACAGAACATCAAACTTGAGCTGGGAGGCTGCTGGCAACGATCAGCCTGTCATAATGTTATGATTTGTTCATTTTTATACCATTTATTAGCCTTTACTTGTTGTGCCATTTGGCCTCCAGGGCAGATAAAGTGCTGTCTAATTTGGTAGGTTTGCTTCTGTCAGAGCAGCCTCGACAGGGAAGGTGTTAGCTGCAGTGACAAATAATCAATAGCTGTCGTTGTCATGAGGAACGTGAGCAGTTGGGCCTTTCATCTGGAGGATTAGAGGTCTAATTGGATTGAGAATAGGGAGGGTGGGCTGTTGGGTAACCCTGTCAGCCTTGTGAAGCTGTCAAATGTCGGCCTTATTCATGGTGAAGGGAAGAAGGAACCGTGTGCTTTCAGAATGGAGGAGGAAGGCATGTGAAAGCCCTTTTATACAAAGGAACAGATCCTGAAGTCAGCCCAGCTAACATATGCCCCCTTCTTTATTTAGTTAGATGTCCCTTTGGATAATAAATCTGTGTAACTTTAAATGATATCTCTAAGCCTGGATGTGCAAAACACACACGTATACACACACAGTACAAGTCCAGACTGGTTCCTTTTGTCTCTGGTCATGCTAGAAGGTGAACCACTTAAATGGAGATTAAAAATGAAACTGTAGGGGAGAAGTGGTCTAAGTTGTCATCTCATTGTCAGAATTAACAAGTGATAAGCATCTTTAACGCTATTATTAGAAAAAACAAGTGAGACATTAAATTAAAAGGATAGATAAGTTAATAATGAAGTGTGGATATTTGATGATGTTTTTCACCCATACCCATTTAGAAATGTGGTTCCTTATAAAACAAAATCTTTCATTTATTCCTACATGAACTAACCCAAAGAAGAATTATACATTGGCTAAGTTGCTTCTTTCCAAGGAATGCCTTATTCTTTTTTCCTTAGCAAATTAGAACAAGTGACAGGATTGGATTTAAATTATGCCAGTGCTATCATATCCAATTCAGTCTCAAATCTCTTCTCCTATCCCCCCCATATACTTATGCTATTCTATATGTACTCCTATATATGTGTTAAATGCTATAATGCTATCATTTGGAGTATGAATGGAGAAGAGATTTGGAAAGAAATCAGTTGACTTATTCTCCAATGTATAGAGCCCTTAATACCACCTTTTTATGGCCAAGTGTATATTAAATCCCACTAAATTCTATGGAACAAAGTTAACAATGATAAATTCCAAATACAGTGTTATAAGCAATATTTATAGTTTTCCTATGTATACATTCTCTATGTACAAATTAAATTTAGTGCATTGCTGTTATCCAAAAACATATGCAATTTTTAAATGTTTTTAAAATATACTAGGTAGGGGCGCCTGGGTGGCTCAGTTGGTTAAGCGACTGCCTTCGGCTCAGGTCATGATCCTGGAGTCCCTGGATCGAGTCCCGCATCGGGCTCCCTGCTCAGCAGGGAGCCTGCTTCTCCCTCTGACCCTCTCCCCTCTCATGTGCTCTCTCTCTCATTCTCTCTGTCTCAAATAAATAAATAAAATCGTAAATAAAATAAAATAAAATAAAATATACTAGGTAACAGAGAGTATTTGTAAGCATCATCTGTGTATGTAGGTATATTTTAATGAAGGTCTTGAATAAAGGTGAACTGACAGTAATGTCCAGAGTGTGTGAATAGGCATTCCCAGGTTATGGATTATGCACTCAGCCCATCTCTATATCCATATGATCTCTTTTCTATAATCATTCAAAGCCCTGCCAACCAATTTGAAATGACTCAAAAAAGTACTCTAAAAGAACTGAATGGATATACAAACTCGATACTATATGGATGAACCCAGTGACCTCATTGTGCCCTTCATATTCTGAGATTCATTACCATTACAAATATTTCATTAAGTTCTCCCTATATTGGTCTAGCTTGAAGATCCCATGATCTTATTTTGTAGTCCACACTGAAGATTAGCACAAGTCTCAGTGCTGCGGACTAAGCACTTAGAATTGTGGTTATCTAAAGTACTTGTTTTGCTTGATCTAAGCAAGAAAAATTTAAAGTTTCAAAACAACTATCCAAGGTTGCAGAAATCTCTCAGATTTCATGCAATTCTTCTAGAACTATATCTGTGAAAGTATAATTATGACTTTTTTTTTTAAGATTTGTTTATTTATTTTAGAGAGAGGGCACAAGGGAGGGATGAGACAGAGCAGGCTCAATCCCACAACTGAGAGGTCAGGACCTGAGCCAAAACCAAGCATCGGACACTTAACCGACTACGCCACCCAGGTGCCCCAACCACATTTTCTTAAGCAAAATTGTTCACAGGAAGTGGTAGAGACAAACTTGATATCCTGGCAAAAGAAGTTCAGTGTCTAAATAGCTAGATTCACATTAGGGTCTTGGATCAGAACATACTGTCTATGACCTATAATCAAAGTCTTTGCTCTTGAGGTCAGGTTAGAATATTTTGTTGCTTTGCAACACCTCAAATCTTTGCCGTTCATTCATTTAACAAATACTTATGCAAAAGCTACTGTGCTAAGTTTTGGGACTATAACCATACACAGGGCATAAGCCTGTTCTTAAGGAATTCATAGTTTAGTGGGGAAAACAGACAGGGTAAATGGTAATTATAGTATTTTTATGTTAGATCCTAGAAAAGGAGTAAGCCTAGGAATATCATGGGAAAATACAGGAGGGGCACCTAAGCCATCCTGAGGTATTGTGGTCTGGAATGGTTTCCTTAAACAGATAGCATCCATGCTAGATGACAGGGAAAGAGGTGGAAAGGCCACTCCAAGAATACCTTGGAATATTCTTGTATTGTTCTCAGGGAGGGAAAGAATATATGGTTTAATATATATGGATCATTGAATATGAGGTAGAAAATATGGAGAGATGATATTGGACAAGTAAAATGGGGTCAAACTACAAAGGGTTCTACATGGAAAACTGTGAGTAGATTTGAAGTTTTATTGAAAGGTTAGATTTAAAATGTGAAAACTGAAGGAAAGGGATATGCAGCTAACTCACCAATGATTTTCTGGTTACCAAATTCAAATACATTTCCTGAGGCCTCATCCTTGACTTCATCAGTCCATTTGACCTTCTTTATAAACCTCTCCATGAACCTACTTCTTTTGCCTGATATATATTACCTGTAAGTGACAAAAGCAATGGACTAGACTTGGAAGTCAGAAGAGCTAGATTCATGACAGGTTCTGCTTCTTTCTAACAGTGATTTGGGGCAAGTTTTAAGCATAAACATTCTGGGTTTCTGTTTCCTATTCTTTAAATTTGTGACAGTACTTATCTCAAAAGGTTCTTATGGGCATTAAATAAATTAATGAATTCAAAAGGAATTTATTTGAAAGGACCCTTTGATTCTCTTAAAGGACATATAGTCTGAAGAGCCTTGACTTGAATCTGAAACTGATAAGTACTTTGGGTAGAGAAAAAAATGTATTCAGACAGATCAAATGAGTCATTTTGAAGTAAGAGGCAGTGACCAAGACAATCAGGTAACAGTTCTGAGAATACTGTTAGACTCTCTCTTATGGATCTTAGCACTTTTTATTTTTTTATTTTTTTATTTTTAGATTTTTTATTTATTTGCGAGAGACACAATGAGAGACAGAGAGCATGAGAGGGAGGAGGGTCAGAGGGAGAAGCAGACTCCCTGCTGAGCAGGGAGCCCGATGCGGGACTCGATCCCGGGACTCCAGGATCATGACCTGAGCCGAAGGCAGTCGCTTAACCAACTGAGCCACCCAGGTGCCCTTAGCACTTTTTATTTTATCTTATGGTTCTTCATGAACAAATCCACTCTTAGTATTCTGTAAGCTCAAAGAGTACAGAGTCTCCTCAAATTTATTTTTGTATCCCCTTGTAATTCAGCACTAAGTACAAATATAAATAATAGGTGCTAAGTAAATATTTGTGTGTTTGGGGGCATGAAACAGTGAATTATTGTGCTAGTATTGTCAGAATTAGCTCTGGATCCAGTTTAATATCCAACATTCTTGAATCAAATTATTCCCTCATTTTCAGTTCTGCAGAGATGTTAAAAATACCACTCTTGGGGCGCCTGGGTGGCTTAGTGTGTTAAGTGTCTGCCTTCAGCTCAGGTCATGGTCCTGGAGTCCCGAGATCGAGTCCTACATTGGCTCCCTGCTCAGCAGGGAGTCTGCTTCTCCCCCTGCCCCTCATCCCACTTGTGCTCTCTCTCTCTCAAATAAATAAATAAAATCTTTAAATAAAAAAAATACTACCCATTCTACAAAACCTTTTATTATCCTAACTTTAGGATTATTAATGAAGTATAGCATTTGAATAATAGTGAGAAAGGACGGAAGCTTGATACTGGTCCCATTTGCATGGACAAGGACAACTCTGAGAGAAAGTATGTTACCCAGCTGGTTATAGGAGTTCAGCAGGAGGGAATGTTGAACTGTGTAAAAGATTATAGTTGGTCTCTAATTAAGGACAGCTATTGGCATCATGAGATCCAAAATAGGTAGACAGTCAAGTGTTACTTATGAGGATGGTTGACACTACCTAAATACTTCTTCCATCATTGGGATTAGTACAGTGGTTTTTAACTATCCAGAGAGCTTTTTAAAATAACAATGCCTTGGGATGCCTGGGTGGCTCAGGTGGTTAAGCATCTGCCTTGGGCTCAGGTCATAATCTCGGAGTCCTGGGACTGAGCCCTGCTTTGGGCTCTCTGCTTGGGGAGTCTGCTTCTCCCTCTCCCTCTGTACTCATGCTCTCTCTCTCTCAAATAAATAAAATCTTTAAAAAAAAAAAAATGCCTTTTGGTTATGGTGGACTAGCTCATGTTGATCAACCATCAACCAACATTTAAAAACTCTGAGCAAAATATAAAAACAGCTATCTGGAGGAACTGAAGAGTAACCAGAAGCAGGCAGAAATTAGGAAAGAATCAACTCTTGGAAGAAGAAAAGAATGGCATTGGATGAGTTTCTGCTTTTATGGTATGACCTAGTCAGTTCTTCAAGGGGGAGGAAAATTAAAGAGAAATCTATATTCATACTAGTTGAGAAATCAGAGTGCAGTATTTTGGGCAATGGCTGAAAGTCAAGAGAGACATTCCCAAATAGAGGGACCCACGGAAGGGAAGCCCCAAATTCTACATATAAATTGCCAAAATCTCTGGCTGATCCCTTATCTGAATATACGTGGTGAAAACTTCAGGAAGCCAAACTAAGGCTAAAATAACTCATCAGAGATTTTAGCTGCTACCTGCCTATGTAGAAGAAACAAAGTTTGGAATTTGAGTTCACCAAATTAACTACCTGCTAAAACAAATAAAAATTACTCTTCAATGTAATATACAGAATCCAGACTCTCATTTGCAGTGTCCAAAATATTATCCAAAATGATTAGACATGTGAACAAACAGGGAACTTGTGATAACATATTCAAAAGAAAAGGAAATCTTGGAGAACAACTTGCAAGGTGATCCAGATGTTATAATTAGCAGACAAAGATTTTAAAGCAGCTATTTTAACTGTGCTCAAAGATGCAAAGAAAAATATGCTCTTAATGAAAAACCAATAGAAAGTCTCACAGGAAAATAGAAACTATAAAAAAGAACTAAATGGAAATTCTAGAACTGAAAAATATATCTAAATAAAAATTTCACTGGCAGGCCTTATTAGTGGATGGAAATGACAAAAGAATGAATGAACTTGAAGACAGATTGATAGAAATTATCCAACCTAGGGGTGCCTGGGTGGTCGTTAAGCATCTGCCTTCGGCTCAGGTCATGATCCCAGGGTCCTGGGATTGAGCCCTACATCGGGCTCCCTGCTCAGTGGGAGGCCTGCTTCTCCCTCTCCCACTCCCCCTGCTTGTGTTCCCTCTCTCACTGTGTCTCTCTCCGTCAAATAAAGAAATAAAATCTTTAAAAAAAAGAAAAAGAAAAATTATCCAACCTAGAAAAAGAAAAAAAAATGTATTATTAAGAAGGGAAAAAAAGGAGAGTGTCTCATTGATTTGTGAGACAATACTGAAAGAGCTTACATACTTGCAATGAGTTGATCAGAAGAGAAAAGAGAGAATGGAACAGAGAAACAATTGGAAAATGATGACCAAAAATTGCCCAAACTTGGTGAAGACATAAATTTAAAGATTCAAGAGGCCTGGTGATCACTGAAAAGATAAAGAGACAGAAAACTCCGCCTAGAAATACCATAGTCAAATTATTGAAAACCAAAGATAAAGAGAAAATCTTGAAGGCAGCCAAAGAAAAAGACATAATCTAATATGATAAACCATGAATTCAGATGACTGCTTACTTCTCAAAAACAATAGATACAAGAAGACAGTAGAATGATAGATTTAAAGTGAGAAAACTATCAACCTACTATTCTAAATGTAGTAAAACTATCTTTCCAAAATGAAATTAAAAGAAGAACAAATAAAACTAAGAGAATTTATCTCAAACAAACCTACATTTTAAGAAAAACTAAAGGAAGTTCTTCAGGCTGAAAGGAAATTATACCAGATGGAAACTTAATGTTCCCACTGCATCATCTACTGATAATGCCAAATTTTGTGGCAGCTAGGAAAGGAGAAATGGTTACTAACTCAGCATCACAAATCAGGGTAAAGAAGAGTTGATTTGAAGTTGAAAGTCAAGCAACTGGCAATTGGTTCACTAATGAAGAAAATTTTCTTTTGATTCTAGTTTGCTGAGAATGTATACCAAGAGTGGGTGTTGAACATTGTCAAATGCATTTTCTATATCTGTTGGGATGATCACATGATTTTTCTCCTTTATTTAATCAATTTTGCTCATTAAGTCGATTGATTTTTAGGTGTGAAACCAACTTTGCATTCTGGGGATTAAGTCCTTAATTAAGCATTAAGTATTATGCTTTTTATATATTGCTTATTTAATTTGCTAATATTTTGAGGATTTTTATAGCAGCATTAAAGGATTTTGATCTATAGTTTAGTTGGGTTTTTTTTTCTTCTGATATCTTTGTCAGGTTTTGGCATTAGGATTATGTAATCTTTATAAAACAAGTTGGGAATTGTTTCATTCTCTTCTGTTTGAAAACTTGAGTAAGATTGGTGTTATTTCCTTATTAAATTTTGTATAGAATTTACCAGTAAACCCACTTAGACCTCATGGTTTTTAACTTCCTAATTTTGGTGGGAAGATGTTTTGTTTGTTTGTTTGTTTTTAAAGTAGGTTCCATGCCCAGTGGGGTTTGCCCAGTAGGCTCCATGCCTAATGTGGGGCTTGAACTGTGATCAAGAGTCAAATGCTTAACCATGTGAGCTACCCAGGCACCCTGGGAAGGTTTTTTGATAACAAATTGAATTTCTTTAATAGATCTAGGCTATTCAGATTTTATATTTCTTCTTATTGTCTTTTTCAGTGATTTGTCCATTTCATCTAAGTAGTCACATTTATTGGAATGCAATTGTTCTCTCTTTTTCCCTGTTATCGTTTTAATGTTTGTAGTGATATCCCCTCTTTCATTCATGATATGGTAGACAGAATATTGGCTCCCCAAAGATGTCTATTTCCTAATCCTCAGATTCTGTGAATATGTTACCTTACATGGCAGAAGGGACTTGGCAAATATAATTAATATATCTTTTTAAAGATTTATTTATTTAAGAGGGAGAGAGTGTACAAGTGGGGGGAGGGGCAGAGGGAGAGAATCTCTAGCAGACACCACACTGAGCCTGGAGCCCCATGCAGGGCTCAATTCCATAACCCATGAAATCATGACCTGAGCTGAAACCAAGGGTAGGTCACTCAACTGACTGAGTCACGCAAGGACCCCTAAGTTAATATTTTTGATATTGGAAGGTCATCCTGGGTCATTCAGGCGGGCCAGTATAATTGAAAGGGTCCTTACAAGAGAAAGAGGAAGGCAAGAGCCTCAGCAAAGGGGATGTGATGACAGAAACTTGGAGTGAGGAGATTGATGGCTGGACATCCCAAGGAATATGGGCAGCCTCTAGAAGTGAGAAAAAGGCAAGAAAGCAGTTTCTCTCCTAGAGCCTCTAGAAGAAATGCAGCCCTGTCCTGCATGTTAATTTTAGTCGAGTGAGACCCTTGTTAAACTTCTGACCTACAAAACTGTAATATAATAAATTTGTGTCATTTATTTTTTTAATTTTTAAAAAAGATTTTATTTATTTATTTGACAGAGAGAGACACAGAAGAGAGGGAACACAAGCAGGGGGAGTGGGAGAGGGAGATGCAGCCTTCCCGCGGAGCAGGGAGCCCAAGCGGGGCTCGATCCCAGGACCCTGGGATCATGACCTGAGCCGAAGGCAGATGCTTAACGACTGAGCCACCCAGGCGCCCCAATTTGTGTCATTTTAAGCCCCTAAGTTTGTTATAATTTGTTACAGCAGCAGTAGAAAATGAATACAGCTAATATTAGTAACTTGTGGGTTTTTTTCTGTTTTTCCTTCCTCGATCAGTCTTGTATACATTAATACAAAAAAACAACTTTGGCTCTGTTTATTTTCTCTATTATTTGTCAGTTCCTATTCCAATTAATTCTCCTCATTTTTATTCACTTTTCCTTACTTTGGGTTTAATTTTTTATCTTTTTCTAACTGGAATCTTCATCTTTTTCTATCCTGGAATCTTAGGTCAGTACTTTTATAGAATAATAATTTATTGTAAAATTATAGTAAAATATTATCATATATTTATGTATACTATATTATCTATAACTACTTAAGCATGCGTTTATGTAATTAAATTAAATATATAAATATAATTATTTAAGGCTATGAAATTTCCCAAGTACTACTTTAACTACAACTCACAAGTTTTGATATTTTGTATTTTTATTGTCCTTAAGTTTGAAACATTTTCTAATTTCCAAAATTATTTCTTCTCTGAACTGAGGATTATTTTTTAAAAGTATTTAATTTCCAAATATTTTGAGGTTTTCTACAGATATTGTATTATCTAATTTTACTCTGTTGTGATGAATGTGTTATAAGATTTCAATCTTTTTCAAATTGTTAAGACTTATTTTTCAGCCCAGGATATGTTCTATTCTGTCAACATTTCATGTGCAATTGTATTCTGCAGTTGTTGGGTGTAGTGTTCTATAAAATATTAAGCAAATGTAGTTGACGGTGGTGTTCAAATCCTTATGTACAAATTAACTTCAATAATTTTTTTGGAAACATGTCACACAGAAAAATAAGTATATTGCAGCAAACTTATTTTCCTGAACCATTTGAGAGTGAATTGCTGACCTGATAACTCACCACTTCCAAGTATTTTTGTGTATATTTTCAAAAAATAAGGACATTCCTCAACATTATTGTAATATAAACACCAAAATCAGATAATTAACATTGATATAGTACTACCATCAAATTTTCAGATTCTGTTATTATCCCAATAGTATCCTTAAAGATTAAGTTCAGAATCACACATTGCATGTAGTTGTCAAGTTTCTTTAATATCCTTCAATCTGGAAAAATTCCTAATCTTTTCTCAGCTTTAATGGTATTGATACATTTGAAGATTAATGGCTAGATATTTTATGCAATATTCCTCAATTTGGACATGTTAGATAATTAGATTATCTAGGACATGTTTCATAATTAGATTTATGTTATTCATCTCAGCAGAGATATTATAGAAGTGGTGCTGTGTTCTTCTCATTGAATCCTATCAGGTATCATACAATATTTTTTTTTTTTTTAGTTTTTCCCATTCCTGATGTTCACTTGCTCACTTAAGGTAGTGTTTGCTTTTCTCCACTGTAGAGGTATTCTTTTATCTTTGCCATTAATAAATATTTTGGGGGGAGGTACTTTGAAACTGTGTACATATCTGTGTACATGCCTTATTGTGTACTTTATCTGACATGAAAGTAGCCGGTCCAGCTTTGTTATGATTATTGTTCCAGGCATAACTTTTTCCATCCTGTTACTTTCAACCTATCTGTGTCTTTATATTTAAAGTGCACTGCTTATAGACAGCATAAAGTTGATTCTTGCTTTTTTTATATTATCATATAATATCTGCATTTTAGTTGGAATGTTAGTCCATTTACATTTAATGAATTATTGATATGGCTGAGTTTCAGTCTTCCATTTTGTTATTTTCATTTTGTGTTTGAGCCATCTGTTTTTCTTCCTCTCAACCTGTTTTCTTGTACTTTCTTGGAATCAAATATTTTTTTAATATTTTGTTTTTGTTCCTTTATTGGATTTTTAGCTATATCTATGTTGTTTTTTTTTTAGAGAGGGAGTGGGGAGGGGCAGAGGAAGAGGGAGAGAGAGAATCTTAGTCAGGCTCCACACCCAGCACAGAACCCAACCTGGGGCTCAGTCTCACGGTTCTGAGATCACCAGCAGAGCCGAAATCAAGAGTCAGACACTTAACCGACTGAGCCACCTAAGCGCCCCATATCTATGTATCATTTTTAAGAGCTTGCTCTAGGGTTGACCTTATGCATTCTTTACTTATCACACTGGAATATTATACTACTTATCATAAAATGTAAGTTAAATATGTCATTCCATTGTCTCCTGGCCTCCATTGTTTCTGATCTACCATCATACCTATTGTTCTCATGTGTGTAATGGTGTTGTTGTTATTCTGATTTCTTTCAGTATTTTCCTTTTAATTTTGGTTTTCAGCAGTTTGCCTATTATGCGCCTAGCAGTAGTTTTCTTTGTATTAACTATGCTTGGGCTTCACTGAGATTCTTGGATCTAAAAGTAGAATTTTTTAACCAAATTCCAGTAGTTATTTCTTAAATACTTTGTCCCATTCTCTCTTCTCCACCTGGGACAAATACACATATGTTAGATTTTTCTACATTGTCCTATAGATCATTAAAGCTCTACTGATTTTTTTTAAATCTTTTGCTTTTATTTTTCAAATTAGATAGTTTCTATGATCTATGTTGAAATTAACTGGCCCTTTTCTTTGCTATCTAGGCTAATATTACATCCATTCCATGATTTTTACATTTCAGAGGTACTTTCCAGTTCTAGAATTTTACTTGGTTCTTTTAAAAATTTTTTGAAGATTTATTTATTTATTTATTTATTTATTTATTTATATTTAAGAGAGAGACTGGGGGGAGGGACAGAGGGAAAGAATTTCCAAGCAGATGCCTCCAGAGCCCAATGTGCGCTCTATCTCATTACACATGAGATCATGACCTGAACCAAAAAAAAAAGTTGGATGCTAAACTGACCAAACCACCCCAGTGCCCTTATATTAATTGTTTTTTCTCTTATCACTGAGTCCTATTTTTCTGGGTTTTTTTTTCACATGTAGTCATTTTTTTATTGTATACTCAGAATTTTGCATCATGCATTGTAGGGAATCTTGATTTTGTTATCTTCCTCTCAAGAATGTTGATTTTTTGTTTTTGTCGTTTTATCAGGCAATTAAAACTGGTTAATCACACTGAACTTGTTGAATGTTTCAGTTTTCCACAGTCTTTAGTTGAATATGTTAGACCTGGTTCAATGTCTGTACTTTTAAGGAATGGCTCTTCTGAGATTTCAATGAAAAGCCTAAGAGGTGGGACTCAAACTCCAAATGCTGTCTCCTCTGTCTTGAGTAGTAGCTGAAATCTTATCAGCTTTTTCAACCTTCCATTTGTTGGGTTCTGCAGACTTCTTGCAGAATTTGCATTTGCAAATTCAGGGGTCAGCTGAGGATTTTAGAGGAGTCTTTATGCGTAGTTGAGGTCTCCCTCTCTGGCTGTTTTTTATCATCTTTATTATTCCATTATTCTAATCCAGTCCACCATATCTATTTTCTTTTTTTTTTTTTTTAAGGAGAGGGAGAGAATCTTTTTTTTTTTTTTTTTTTAAGATTTTATTTATTTGCGAGAGAGAGAATGAGAGACAGAGAGCATGAGAGGGAGGAGGGTCAGAGGGAGAAGCAGACTCCCCGCCGAGCAGGGAGCCTGAAGTGGGACTCGATCCTGGGACTCCAGGATCATGACCCAAGCCGAAGGCAGTCGCCCAACCACCGAGCCACCGAGGCGCCCCCACCATATCTATTTTCTAAACAACTGAACTCGCTTATCAGTCTTCCTGATTCAAGTCTTTTTCTCTTCAAACCATTCTCCATGCTACAGCCAGATTTCATTCACTCATTTATTTGTCACATAGTTGATGGGTACTCGCCCAAAAGACAATACTGTCAAGCAGTCAAGCTGTTGCAGCTATTAGGTTGGCTTGCCACATGAAGTTAACTAGTAAAAAGACCACGATACCCAATGTATTTAGATAGTATAGTACTCATGATACATCAGGCAGCATGAGCTTCATGTTTGCATTGGTTCTCCTTGCCCCCAAGTCCTCTAGGGGTGATGTGGAAACAGGTCCAGTAGATTCTGCACGGGCAGTACGTCTGTGTCACACCTGAGGAAACCCGAAATTAGAAGACTCCTAATCTTACATCAGGACTTTGAGCAAACTGGCCCAACCTTTGCCCCTAAGTGAGACATTGTCTTTATTATCCTGGCCAGCAAGCAAATCTGCCCTCCAGCCTGAAGGGAGATAATACCTCTAGCTTCCTAGGCCACTTACCCTGCAGACATCCTTGAAAACATGTCCAAGATACTAGACATGTAGACACACTACAGAGAATCACCTCCAAAGAAGTAAAAGATAAAAGCAAACTTACCATTGGTCAAGCATGGAGAGTGATTTTAGAGGTAATAGAAATGTGTCCATCTGTTCTACCAAGTCATTTTATCCTTCTCCTTTCCATTTGCAAAGGAAAAAAGAAATCTCAACCACATGCTAATTGTAGCCTTCCTTTTCTACAATTGGTTTTTAATCTTTCATCCCACATAAGATACAAGATTGAAAATCATAATTACCTTGGAAATCTTGGGCTTATACTCCTTTACACTAAACTGGAAAGCTATGGTCTGCAAAGGCATTATCTGATTAGAACTAGCAATTCATTAATACTTTGAACAACTATCCCAAGGAATTGAGTTAGATTTGATCAGAGGAGGAAGAGACTAGAGATATACACTGTGATTCTTGCTGGAAGGGTTTTATACCCAAGATAAGGAGAATGGGCCTATACTTGAAGAGGGTATTAATCTTACAAGACAGCATTAGTATGCTGAGTGTCCCTTATAAAGAAAGCCAGGCTGTAAGTGCTTCACAGGTGGGAACAATCATCAAGGGAGGCTTTTATGGACATTCTGGTGTCTGTTATTCTTCCTCCAGGTGTTGAGAGGCAATTACTACAGCAGCTTTTTTTATTCTAACTTCCTGATGCAGCTACAGACCTGCATTGAACTTAATATTGTAGTCACAATGGTGACTTTGCATTGTTCAGGGAGTCATTCCTCAAAGCCTAGCTAGAGTGCTTCTGATTCTTTTCTAGGCATATAATTCCCTGTATTAAAATTCTTCCTGCCCAGAATGCCTAAAATAGCTACTGTTTCCTATACTAAACCTGCCTAATACATGGCGGAATTGAAATTTCAGGTACGCCCTAATGAAATGGTCAAACTTAGACAAGGAATGGGAATGGGGGATAGAATTTCAGGCAGAGGGAACAGAGTGAGCAAAGGTTGAAAAGCAGAATGGCCATGGCATTTTTTTTTTAGAAACATGGAAGAAATTACAGAAAAGAATGAGAGATAGATTAGAGTTTCCATCATACAAATTTCTTTCTTTCCTATCTAATCCGAATTTTTTTCATCCTCTTTTCTTATTTTGCTTCCTTTCTTTCTCTCTCTTCCGTGCCCTTTCTCTCCCTATTGGAACTTGTCTATAGCTTAAATCTTTCAGTTTTTCACAGTAGTTTCTATGGACATTGCTTACGCATTTTGGTGGCCTTCAGAATTAAAGAAGTTGCTGCATCTCCAAAGTTTTGTCATTTCCATTGACTATTCTACTGTTAGGTCAGCAAAGTCATTCTTGAACTTGGGGTCTATTACTGAGCAGACTCATTCATAAATCTAGTCTCCTTGGACTAACTAGATTTATTGTGGGCTACCAGAAATCCTCCTCAGATGTGCATGACTGCCCTTGGAAGCTCTGAGCTTTTACTGTCACCTGGTTCTAACCAGAGCAATATCTCTTATCCATTGGCAAAGGAGAGTTAAGGATGTGATTGGGAGTTTGAGCATAAAAGTAATGTGATGGGCTTGAAAAGGCTGAATGCAAGGCATGTGGGGGGTAATAAGATAGGCATTTCACCATAGCTATAGGCAAATTGTTTCTCCTACAGTGCAAAACATAAAGTCCAATATATATTTGATGTTTGGCACCTCTGGCATTTGGTTAGCCATTGTGAAGTAAATACTGGGTACTCTTGATAAGGGAGGTTGAAAGGAGGCTTGATTGGAAAGAATCCTAGCTGCAGGTATTTGTCTTTTTAAAGACATTTTTTGTTAATTTTGTTATCCTGCCACATTTTCTGGCATTCGCTCTCAATGTTTTAGATTAGCTATTACCCTAGCTTGTTTTTGTTGATAACTGTAGCCTCAAGTAACTTTCTCCTTGGCTTTGTGAGAATTTTTTTTTTTTTTTCAAGCGTTTTCCCCCAACTTTATTCTATCCAAGAAAAATGAGGTTAGGTATTCAGCAGCTTTTTGCTTCTTACCAAAAAAATAATAATTAAAATTATAAAAGCTTAAAAGGACCTTGAAAATCATTCTGTGCAGCATTTCCCAAAGCTCCTTCCTTAGAACAATATTCTCATGAAATGTTGTGTGAAAATGGGTCCCATGGCCAAGTAAGTTTGGGAAATACTGCGTGCTCCTTCTTGGAAATTGACAATGCATATTAGCATCTTAAAGGCTCTGAGAAGTCATACAATGAAGACTTTTTTTTTAAGCTGGGATTTCTCATAGTTATTTGATCTCAATATACATTTTTTTAAAAGCTTAAACTAATAACATCTTAAGGAACTGGTGATCGGTAAAACACTTTGGGAATTGGAAAGTTGTTTCACTCATCACATCTAAAAACAATGCCTTGGGGCACCTGGCTGGGTCAGTCAGTAAAGCATACGACTCTTGATCACAGGGTTGTAAGTTTGAACCCCACGTTGGGTGTAGAGATTACTTAAAAATAAAATCTTCAGCATTTAATAATGATAATGCAGCTAAACTTATAGTCTCTACTTTTTAAGCTGGTGATAGATTAAAACATTTTATCATTGCTACAGAAGGTGTGACATGCTAGCTAAAAAGGCAGACTAAAAAGTTGAGTGGTTTGCTAATGTTTTAAGTAGTTTTAGACCACAGCTCGCTCTCTATCTAGTCTGTAACAGTGTCAAATGTTGGTCTCTTGAAATTGGTTAGAGCACTCTGGGTTTTGAAAAACCAGTTCAAGTCTGTGTAAAGCCATCTGAAAGGGGAATTTTCTGAAGCTTTTTCTATTCCCATGATTCTCACAAAATTCTTCAATTCATTCTAGTCTAGAAAGTAATGGATCTTCCTTAAAGAAGTGCTAATCCCAAGGTGATCACAAAAGACAGATTTTCCCACCTCTGATCAGGTTTCTTTTTTTGTTTTGCTACATTTTTTTTTTTTTTTTAGCATGGTGGTATTTTATCCCCAGGACATTTCTTTTTACACAAAATATTGTACTATCTATAAGAAACACTCTTGGAATTTTTATTTTTCAGGACTCCATTTTAGCATGATATTTTTTGGTCATTACCACACTTAGCTAAGTCATAGTTCACGATCACCAAAGATATCTTAGAATTAAATTCTTGAATTGCACTTCACCTTTCCAGTTGGCAGACAATTTAATTAGATACTATCTCCCATCGTCTTAAAACAGATATCATCTCTTAGGAATGCCATTATTTGTCAAGAAAGAAACTGTGGCAATAGGAAAAGGATGTGGGTGAAGAAAAAGCACGGTCTTGTCATAAAAAATATGTGCATAGTTTTTATTGCTGGAAATAAATGTGATCATGTTTGGTGTATGGAGGTTCACATTAATATTAGAAGTTTTTATGGGCTCTCTGCTGATTCCTTGATACAACCCAGTATATTGTGCTGTGTTTTCTCAACTGCCTTTGTAAACACCGTCGCCTTAATAGATCATTTTGAAAGAAGCTACCATCCTGCCGCATCCGTTGGTAGCTTCTTTCAGGTTTCTGACATATCCTTAATCTGATGCTCAGCCTTGTCATTTGGATCAATAGTAAACCAGATAAGATGTCTTCTACTTGCAAGGCTATGGCTATAAAAGGTATTTGAAAAATAAATTCACTTTTTATGTCCATGCCACAAACCTGGGGAGTACTAATTTGTCATTTGTCTCTCCATCTGTCTGTAAACAGTCAGTTAAATTGGTTATTGATGCGAATAAGGTGAATTATACTGGAACAAAGAGTAATACAGAAATAAACTTCATAGTAAATTTCTTAGATTCCTGCAAAAAGGTGACATCTTTTTTTTTTTTAAAAAAAGCTGGCATATCTTAACTTAATCTCTATTTTAGAATGAGTAGTTACTTTCATATTGTTTTCTATTACAAGTAACCAATAATAACAATCAATTATAATTATGTTATACTTGACAAACCACTTTGTATTATTTAACTTCATAGCCTCCGTAACATAATTACCCATTTTATAATTTGTAATGCATTCGTTATTCACTTAGAAATATTTATCTAATGCCCGCTATGTATGAGGTACTGCACCAGGCACTACGGATTCTATATACAAAAGAAACTGTTGGTGATAATAGAAGAGGTTAGAATTATAGCATTTTAGTATTCGAAAGAATCCCAGAAGCCATCTCCAAACTTACCATTTTTCAGGAAACTAAATCACAGTTTGTGAATCACAGGCAACCAGGTATTTAGTGACATTTTTTCTGCCATATATGTTATCTGATAATCTTTTAAAAGTAAACCCATAGTTTAATCTTTTCGAATTTGTATTTTCTCATCTATGAAGCGACAGTAATTCCAGCTCTCACAACAGGGGTGTTGTGAATATTAACTAAGGCATGATTATGGAGCATTTCAAAATTTAAGTGCAATCTGAGGATAAGAAACATTCCTGATAGATAAGAGACAGGAAGAGGGTATATCAAAATGTAAACCCTAGTTACCTCAGGTTTATGCACTGAAGGCTGGTCATTGTTTTCTGCTTTATTTTTTTTTCTATTTTTTGAAATTTCTTTCTTTCTTTCTTCTTTCTTTCTTTCTTTCTCTCTTTCTTTCTTTCTTTCTTTCTTTCAAGTAAGCTCTATGCCCAACATGGGGCTCGAACTCACGACCCCGAGATCAAGAGTCATATGCTCTGTGACTCCACTGAGCCAGCCAGGTGCCCCTATTTTTGAAATTTCTTTAATGAATATGTTATTACTTTTATAATAAAAGTTAAGGCTTTTTTTCCTTTTTCTTCTAACTTTATATTTTGGCATAATTTCAGATTGACAGAAAAGTTTCAAGAGTGTACCCTTCACCCAAATTCCCCAAATGTGCACATTTAACCACATGTTTATCCTCCTCTCTCATATATGTGTGTGTGTAGATATTGTCTTCTGAACCATCTGAAGTAAGTTGCAGACATGATACTCCTTTGCCCCCAAATCTTTAGTGTATATTTCCTAAAAACACAGGCATTATATAACCACAGTTCAATTAGCAAAATCAAGCAATTAACATAATAGACTATTATCTAATCCTTACTTAGATTTCCCAATCGTCCCAATAATGTCATCCATATAAAAATCCAGGCTCAAGCCTTGGGGTGAGCTGTATTGTCTTCCACTTTGGATTTGTCTGATGTGTCCTCATAATTAGATTCAGATTATGTACTTTTCGTAGAATACCACAGGAGTGATGTTGTGTTCTCAGGGCATCATATCAGAAAGCACATGATGTTCATTTGTCCCATTACTGGTGATGTTCACGTTGATCACTTGGATAAAGTGGCAACTGCCAGGTTGCTTCACTCTAATGTTACTTTTTCCCTTTGCAATTAATAAGTATTTTGTGGAGAGCTAATTTTAAACTATGTAAATATCTTGTTCTCAAACTTTCACTCACTACTGTTAGCATCCTTTGACCACTCCCACCTAAATCAGTTCTTATTATGATGGGTGCCAAATGGTACAAGTTATTTTTAAAATCATTGCTTCTTCCAGATATAAAATTAGATGTATATTTTGATGGAAACTGTAAAAATCACCTCCCATGTTGAACAAATAAGCTAAAAAGAAGTGGAAGAGATTTGTGCCAAAATGCTAACAGAGTTTGTGTTAGGCTTAGGGTAATGGAATTGTAGGAGATTTTTTTAAACTATATTTTCCCAATTTTCAATAATTTTCCAAATTTCTCATTGCATATAAAATATGTATTTCATAATTTTGGAATGGCTTTCTATAATGGATATTTGTTTATTTCCAAATGATCCACAAAGGGCTTGCAGAAAAATACTAAGATGTTGATTTAAGAATTGTGATGTTCTTGAAATTAGAAAAACTGTTGGGTTAGAATTAAAAACATAGCCGTGGCAAACAGGATACCTACCTGAGCTCAGTTATAAAATGGTACATCTAAAATAGCCTTTAATCTCCAAATCTTTCTTCTCTACTCCTACCACTAAACTGGGGCACTGTTCTTTCCCAGCTGAGTTGCCTCTCTCTTAGTTTCAAAGAGAAAAGGTTTAGAATGGTGGGAGAGAGGTAAAGAGTGGCACAGAGTTCAGAGATTGATTTGCAGCTAGAGGGTGAGTTGTGATATGATTTTTAAGAGATGGCTGGACTTGAGACTAGAAGATACAGGTTTGAATTCAAACATCATCACTGTGAGGACTTTGGCTACCATCTTGAAAATGGGTAATAGTTACCGAGTCAGATTACTAGTTAGTGCATTTAATTAAAACCTTTAATGTGTAGGTTCATTAAGGATTTTTGAGTTTAATTGAATTTATTTATACATTTATCTGCACATTTGTCTTTTCCACTGTCTTAAGAAATCCCATTCATAGTGTGGGACTGAAGTAGAAAAGGCAACAGATGGATTCAATCAGTTGTTTGAAACAGTTCCCCCCAAGGCACATATCTTAGCCGAGTAGATGAATTGATTTTTTTAAACTGCATATTAGAATCAATAAAACTAAGGTACATTCTTGGAAAACTAAAGATAGAGCCTACCATAAGACCTGGGGTGCTTCAAGGGAACCAGGAGGTAAACAAGATTTGTTGCATTTAGCTTTTGAATTTAATATTAAAAAATGATTTTTTAAGTGACTACTTGCATTGTAGCTCAGAAGGCTGGTCAGGATCAGCGAGGAGAACAGACCAGGCAAATTATAATGGACATCAAACAATGAGAACACGAGAAGCAAATACTTTCTTATTTTTCTATATTTGAAACAAACATGGTCAAATAGAAGACGTTTTGTTTACAAAGACTACTTACTTTTATGAGAGAAGAACAATAATGGCATCTGAGAAAGAAACCAATATTTATTGAGCACTTTCTGTGACCTGGTTACTATGTTTTGTTTTTTTCTTTTTTACCAAT
The DNA here is from genome assembly GCF_964656455.1 of Halichoerus grypus. Taxonomy (NCBI): domain Eukaryota; kingdom Metazoa; phylum Chordata; class Mammalia; order Carnivora; family Phocidae; genus Halichoerus; species Halichoerus grypus. The sequence goes on from NC_135725.1 coordinate 63,641,702, forward strand.
GGGAAATCTGAGGTTTTGAAAAGTAACATGCTCACAGTTAATACAACCAGTGAAGTACCCAGATTTGACAGGTTCCAAAATACACTCTCATTTAATTATACCATGCTGCCTCCCATGGGGTAGCATTTCTGGATCCCCTAAAGCTTCCACTTCAGTAGGCTAGGAAAATTAAATTTTGTATCAGGAAAAAAGAAATCGACTCAAAAATTATTAGCCTGTGGTCAGGAAAAATAGAACTTATTAGAAATGAAGTTATTGAGGCAGCTTGAATAAAAAGAAAAAACATCGAGTTTTGAAATAGCTATGCCGAGTGGGTCTTCTGCTTCTTAGGATCATAGTCAAAGAACATTAAGCTGGATGAGCCTTTAGATCATAATTCAACCTTCTTATTTTTCATATGGGAGGAAAGTGAGTCTAGGAGAAATTCAGTGATTTGCCTTCAGATGTGAGGGCAATCTGCCTTACTTAAATCCTTTGGGACTGCTTCAGAAACCCAAAGGGTAAAGTCCAAACCCCTTAGTCTGGAACCTTTCATCATCAGCTCACCTGTTTGGCTTCTGCTTCCTATGTCCCCCTTTGTACTCCATCCTCAAGCATGTGAACTACTTAAAGCTTTTATTCGAGTCACTTTTTCCTCACCCTCATTCTGCATGCACAGCACCCTTGCACATTCAGCTTCCTTCCCACTTAAGCTAGCTTAATCGTATATACACAGCTCAGGTACTATTTCCTTCACAGAGCCTTCACTGGCCCCTCAAGCCTGAGTTAGGGGCCCCTCTTCAGAGTTCTTACTATTGTCTGTCCTTAAATGGGAGAGGGAGAAGCAGACTCCCCACTGAGCAAGGAGCCTGGGATCATGACCCCAGCCAAAGGCAGATGCTTACCCAACTGAGTCACCCAAGTGCCCTAGTAGCAACCTTTTTCTATATATGTTTCCTAAGGCAAGGGAAACAAAAGCAAAAATAAATTATTGGGACTATATGAAAATAAAAAGCTTTTGCCCAGTGAAGGAAATCATCAATAAAACAAAAAGGCAGCTTACTGAATGGGAGAAGATATTTGCAAATGATATATCTGATAAGGGGTTAATATCCAAGATATGTAAAGAACTTCTATAACTCAACACCAAAAAAACAAACAATCCAATTAAAAAATGGGCAGAGGACCTGAATAGACATTTTTCCAAAGAAGACATCCAGATGGCCAACAGACACATGAAAAGATGCTCAACATCACTTATCATCGGGGAAATGCAAATCAAAGCCACAGTGATTTATTACCTGACACCAAGTGTCCCTTGATAGATGAACGGATAAAGAAGTGGTACACACACACACACACACACACACACACACACTGGAATCTTATGCGGCCATAAAAAAAGGGTGAGATCTTGCCATTTGCGACAACATGGGTGGACCTAAAGGTATTATGCCAAGTGAAATAATTCAGACAGAGGAACACAAACATCATATGACTGCACTTATATGTGGAATCTAAAAAACAAAACAAATGAATGAACAAACAAAAAGCAGAATCAAACCTATAAATACAGAGAATAAACTGATGGTCACCAGGGCAGGAATGGACAAAGTGGGTGAAAGGGAGCTGGAGATACAGGCTTCCAATTATGGAATGAATAAGTCATGGGAGTAAAAGGTACAGCATAGGGAATATAGACAGTGGTATTGTGATAGTATTGTATGCTGACAGATGGTAGGTACACTTTTGGGGAGCAGAGCATAATATACAGAGATGGGGAATCACTATGTTGTACACCTGAAACTAATGTAACATTGTGTGTCAACTATGGTTCAAAAAAAATTTTTAAATTCTTATGTAGTGTTGGATACAGAGTATTCATATAGTAAATAACTATTGAATATTGAATAAATGATTGAATTAGGTCAGCACTTCTCAATTTTGATATCATTTTTAATCACCTGTGAAATATTTAAGAAATATTAATTCCAAAGTCCCAGAAATTCTGATTGCATTGATCTGGGATAGAACAAACATTTTGTTTTCATTTGGGTTTTTCTATTGTTTGTTGTTTAAGCTTCTCAGAGTTGAAAACTCCAGTATTAGGTTCCTCACTTAAACAATGGTTCTCAAAGTATGGAATTCTAAAATAGCGGCACCACCATCTCCCAGAAACTTGTTTGAAATGCAAATTCTTAGACCCCACACCAGACCTAGTAAATGAAAACCTCTGAAGGAAAGCCTTAGCAAATTTTTCAAGTTCTCCAGATGATCCCAATACATGCTAGAGTTTGAGAACCACTGATTTAAGAAAAAATAAATGTTTCCTATAAACAAAATATCAACTATGGGAAACAAAATGCATTTTATAATCATCCCAAAAGGTTGTGCCAATTTAAAACACCTCTCTAAATACAGAAGGGTCCCTCACAAGCACAACAGAATTGTACTTGTGGAAATACACATCACAACATTTTATAACTTTTTAAAAATATTTATTTTTTGTATGAAATGCTCTCTACTGAAGGGACTAACTTTCATATTAATCTAAACAATAGGCTATAATAGACAGAAAAAGCACATGACGAATACAGGATTGGGTAAGGAAGCCTCAAAGTCAAGGATACCTTTACATCATTTCTTCTCTTAGAGAAAAGTCTACATTTCTCCGTGTGTGTGTGTGTGTGTGTGTGTGTTGTTTTTGACAGTAACGTTTTCTCTTTCTGTTGTGCTATTTGACTGTGTGCCACTTGATCGCTCTGTCTATTCCTATGGAAACCAAGTTAGCGGATGGAGCCAAGGCTTGGAGGAGGCACAGCGGAGAAATATTAGAAGAGTTCAGCCACAGAGCAACTAAAGATGTTGCCTTTCCTTCAGTCAAATCCTCTCTGAGAGCCAGAATCTGTTTCAAGCCAGGGAGATGTTCTTGGCTGATGTATTGTCTAGCTGCTCTGCCAGATGGATGAACATCTTAAACTGGAAAAACAACAAATAGAGCTCCTATTCTGTCTTTGAAGTGCCGTTCTTAGCCTTTGCTTAGAGAATTCTCAAAAAGCTTCTAAAAAATGTTTTAAAGATTTGCTGAAGGTGGCAGATTAGTGATGTGGTGACCATCGTAGTTGTTGAGTAATTCGAAATTAGAGATTTTAGCTATGAAGCACCAGAAATTTATAGAAAGAGGGAGAATATCTGAAACTGGGAGAAGCAGTGCAGATTTAATTTCAGTTCTAAAGCCCGGTGAATTCATGTCATTCAAAAACATGGTTTTTGTAACTGTTTGCTTTCTTATAGAGTCACATTAAATAAAAGACCAAGAAACCAGAGTACAAGACACCTAAATCAACTGAAATGAGGAAATGAGCCTAGCAAACAAGAATAATGAGGAAGGGCCATTCTTTTCCAATCCATTTGTACTCTATATTTGATGTAGTAGTGATATCTCAGGGTCTAGGAAAAGAAAACAATACTAGATTGCGTTGTACTGAGCTATCTATATGAATATTTAAATTATGTTTATATTCCAGTTAGGATGTAGAGGTTCATTTTTCCAATTTTATGTACTTTAGTTTATGCCAGAACTTAGCTATTAATATAGATGATTCAGAACCCTATATCTTGAATCTAGCCATCTTCTCCAATCTTCAGATTCATATGTATTCTTTTCATTTTTTGCTATTTTTGCTAGACATCTCTATATTGATATCCCTCAGAAGCCCCAAACTCCACATGTTCAAAAAAAATAGAACTCAAAATCTTCATTCCTAACCCCATTTTCTTTCCATCTTTTCAGTTGTTGACACCACTCTCCATCTTGTACCCATGCAGAAGTCCTTTTATGTATTTCACTAATCTGTCCTCTTATTTTCATTTAGCTCTCGACATTTCTATTCTGAATTGCTGTAGTAACCCTCTGACCAGTCTCATTGCCAAAGATTTGTCCCCCTCAAATTGATGCTTCACAAGGCCTCCAGGGTATTTTTTTTTTTTAAGATTTTATTTATTTGACAGAGAGAGACACAGCGAGAGAGGGAACACAAGCAGGGGGAGTGGGAGAGGGAGAAGCAGGCTTCCTGCTGAGCGGGGAGCCCGATGTGGGGCTCGATCCCAGGACCCTGGGATCATGACCTCAGCCAAAGGCAGACGCTTAACGACTGAGCCACCCAGGCGCCCCTCCAGGGTATTTTTTTAAAAACACAAATCACTCATGTCATTTCCTTCTAAAACTCCTCATTGGCTCCCTGTTACCTAAACAATAAATTTTAGAGTCAGTGTCCTACTATATTAGACTTTCCATTTCCTATCCCCTGCCCACCTCTCTAATCATGTTTCAGGCCTTCTTATACCTCATTTTATATTACAATAATAAAGAATTATTTTCAGGGTCTAAAATTTTATTTTACCCTACAAACAAGGTAAGAAGTTGATCTATTACTGTTTCATGGATGCTGACAATAGACAAGAGACTCCGGGGCCAGATACAAAGAAGTTTATTATTCACAGCATAACAAAAAGCATCGGCATCTATATGTTTGCATTGATTTCCCTTGCCCCCAAGAATGATGAGGGAGTTTCAGAAGGCCCGGATGGATGATGTACACATGGTAGGTTTCCATCAGAACTGAGGAATCTACTGCTTTTATAATAAGCAGTAATTAAGGACAGAGGAAAAAATGACCTCATCTCTCCAGTTGATTGCTGCTAACAAATCCCTGAGAACTTGTGTAAGTCAAGAATGATCAGGACTTTGCATTTTTGGCATAAGAACATACAGAGATGGGGGCACCTGGGTGGCTCAGTCAGTTAAATGTCTGACTCTTGGTTTTGGCTCAGGTCATAATCTCAGGGTCATGAAATTGAGCCCTGAATCGGGCTCTGCACTCAGCATGGAGTCTGCTTTGGGATTCTCTCCCTTCCTTTGCCCCTCCCCCTGCTCACTCTCTCTCTCTCTCTCAAATAAATAAATAAGTAAATCTTAAAAAAAAAAAAAAAATGCAGAGATGATTAGGGTCCATGGTAAATTGCCTCTCCCAACAATCCATCACTTAATCCTACATGTTCTTGACATGAGCATGCTATTCCATCAGCTGCTCTGATTAATCTGACCAGCAGAGGCTGAAAACAAATCTGTTTAATATGTCTCATTTGACATTTAATTAATAGGACTCAAAGCAGCAGGATGAGAACAACCTGCAATATTGATTCAACTCTGCCCCTCAGTGTCCTGGATTAAGTCAACTGTTAATAAGTACCAGGGGAAACAGCAGGTCTTACTTTATACAACCAGGATGCACTCTAAGACTAGTCTATTATCTATTATGACTTATGCAAGGGAGTTTGATTGACCTGCTGATCTTTGGTGGGATTACCAATAATTACAGGAAGCACTAGATGGACCAATGGAGGCATATTTCATGGTCCTTTCTCCCCCACATACAAACATAACCTGAAAAGGCACAAGGCACAGCTTTAGGATTTGCCGTTAAACTTGGATCCCCATTACATTAATTTGGCTAAGCCACATGGGCAGTATCACCAAGTAGTTACAACTTCGATTGTCATACCTGGCATAACACAAGAGCTTCTCACACATCAGGAGAGACATAAGAATTTGTATCCATTAGGTTAAAATAAAGTTGAGTCAGTTCCTGTGTTTCTACATGTTTGAGGGGCTCCACCTTCAGGAGCTGCCATTGATGGTGTCAAGCACAGCAGAAGACTTCAGGACCATCCGTGTCCACCTGCATTTTTCTATTTCATAGCATGTAAGTGGCAATGGCAAACACAAGAAACAGATCATACCACTAGCCTCAGCTGCTCTTGGATTCAGACAGCAAACAATATCCAGGATGCAGTGGATCTGGATCCAGAGGACAGAGAGAGCATGAATTATTTTCTCCCTCCTTGTACCTCTCAAGATCTAAAGTATTCCCTTCCCAGGTGCTGAAGTGTATCCCATCCAAATGACTACAACTCTTCACCTTTTCTCCAGCCATCTACTACTTGTACCCATACCCTTCGTCTAGAAGGGTAAATGCATATGGAACAAATTTACAGAGACTCATTATATCTCCCACCTTGGCCCATGTGGGCACTGTAGGAAGACTTGGTAAACAGTGTATTCAATCAGGTGGTCATTATAGATGTTTATGATCTAGGACCATGTCCATTTAACAAATCTAGGTGACTGAACCAGAATTAAATTTGAATCTCTAAGCCCCCTTTTGGCTGGGCTGCCATCCAGGTGCTGTACCAACCAGGCCAGCCTGGGATAGCTCTTAGGGGAAAGAAATAAACATTGTAACCAGGAATGGGCAAGGAAGAATCCCAAATTTTCAAAGTAGGTATGTGTAATCCCCACTCCTTTTGTTCTGATTATTTACCAGGGGGCCTCCCTGAGGATATGAACTCTTTCTAGGGGTGGCCACATTCAGTAGCCAAATTGCCTCTCTTAGGTGTGTGGACCAGGAGGAGGAACTGAGGTAGAGTCAGAAATCTTTTTGAGTTTGTTTTGGAGGAGGCCATGCCCACTCTCAACGATTTCAGATTCTTGAGGGTGGTAGAGAGCATAGAAGGCCAATCGAGTATCTTAACTATTGGCCCGTTGTTCAGTGGTCTTTGTGACAAAAGGTGCACCATAATCAGACTATGACAGTCAGATGGTCTGGAAACCCCAAAACATGAAATGATTTAGTTTTAGTGGCCTCAGTGCTGTGGCTGGTGTAGGCTAATCAGACTGGAACAACAATAATTGTAACCTGAAAAATGTCGGCAATTGTGAGGCATGAGGTGACTTTGACAAGGAGTTGTCAAAATCCTTGCAAGGAATGGGCAGGAGCAATGCCCTGTTAATGTGGCCTCCTTCATCACACACACACAAAAAACAGGCCTCCGTAGAAGAATCACAAGTTTGGTATGCAGTGGTAGCTTCTACATCAAACACATACCTTTTACTTTATGTCTAGTCTATGATGATGGATTCATTGCCATGTTTAGTGCAGTGATGGATCCAGGTGGTAAATGGCCAATGACATGGGCGATGCAGGCTTATTCAACAACCTGATTCCAGTTGGTCTTATAAGAGAATGAGCTCTTACTATGGGCATCTACATGAGAGACTCACGCTGTTTAATTGGCAGCCACAATTGTTTCCATAATCTGCAGCCACAAAGAGGAGTATCTTTAATCTACCACCATCTATAGTCTTCCAAGTGGTAGACCAGATGACTAGAGCCTTGGCAACAACCCAAGAGGTAGTAAAAACATGCCTTGCCCTTAGGAATATTGTCTGAGGTAAAGATGATGACTTTCATTTCAGCCCACTGGGCTGACTCACCCTTACCATAGTCAGCCTTCCCAAGTTGTCATTGAGGTTGGGCTGCCTCCCAGTGGACACCATCAGGTTTTAACGTAGCCAAATGATCAGTAAACCAGGCCAAGACATTCAGGGCATCAAGGGCACCATTAAGCCAGGAGCTTTGCTTCAGACAGTGACCACCTCTACACCCAGTGCTTTGTCCTCATAGTCAGACAAATAAGGCTACAACAGGGATCAGGTACATGATGCATTTGGCTCTGTGCTATTAGGCAAGTCTTTGCATTTACTTTCACTTTTGAGCAGCTGCTCATTCCTTGTTGCTCTCACCATTAGTTTCCACTTTGGTTCCTTGGCTCAGCAGCCACAACCATATTGCCTTCAGCTTGCTGTCCCATGGTCATGCTAACATTCCTTCCTCTGCTTGCCCACAGGAAGGTGAGCCAAGACCAAGGCACCATTTGGGCACCTTGTTTTAGTTCTACTTGCCACCATTTAGATTCATTAACAGATAGGACAGTGGGATCTCTTACCTCCCCCACCTTGCCCACTACTTGGGTACCATCTCAGAGAGTCTTCTTATCCCTGAACTTGGCCTGCAGGGCCCTTGTCCTGACTCTTCAAGGAAACTATGTCTTGTCAGCATCCCTTCCTCATTGCCTATACTGTCAGGGCTTGGATTTAATTTTACCCTACTTTTTTCTTCAATGCATGCTAATTTATTACAAGGTGATAAATTGCCCGTGGGTACCAGCTAGAAGACATAAGACTACCAAAAGAGACAAAAAAGCTTTATTACTTACTGATGGCACAGTAACATGAGCATTTGCATGCTTGCATCAGTTTCCCTTGCCCCCAAGAACTGTGGGAGCAACGCAGAGGACCTAGACAGATGCTGGGTACGTGATGGGTTTGCATGACATCTGAGAAATGCTGAGTTTTGGGAATCCCCAGACTTTAGTGTGTACTAAGCAAGCCTGCTCCTTGTCTGATGTCCTGGATGACATTAATGTCCTTCAAGATTGCTTGCTGCAAACCCAACTCTGAGAAATGGCCTAAGTAAAGAGGAGTCAAGGCTTTGCATTCTTGGCATACTCAGTAAACCCAGGACCCAGGGCAGATTGCTATTCCCAGCACTACTGTGCTATTTCCAAGACTCATTTGCGTCTGCAGCCATTACAGAAAAATTTGATATAATGAGATCACTGATATTTGTGACCTAAATGCTTCCTAGGGATAGTGATTCTTTTAAAAAATTAATATTGCAAATGCCTTGAGAGTTTATAAATATATAATTATAGAGATATCATTAGAATTAATAACATCATGTTTCTATTATTTCCATTTCAGTTGTAAATAATGTATCTTTTGGTACATAGTATGATTAGGATTTAGAATGAGATATGACAGAATGCCTACCATATATATATATATACATATATATATGTATAGTTATAATGTTTCCGGGACAAAATTATATACAAACTTATAAGTGAACAAAAAAAAATGTAGTGAACATTTATATATATAGTCAACAGTTGTTTTCTCCTCAACTACACTGAGAGTAAATATAAGTGCTGAGGACACAGAACAAGAATGCAAAGATCTTAATCAAGAAACATGTAGGTCCCAAAGTACTGTATTGGTTTGGAGAAAAGCTTTGTTCTCTTTGGTGTTTCAGTAGGGAGAAGGGCTGCTACAGGCAGGGTTAGCCAAGTCTTAAGCTTTGGAATCTGTGCAAGTAATTGTTTCAGCTGAAGAGGAAGCAAATAGCAAAGGTTCCAAGGAGCCAGAGAGGGAAAATATGGTAGCTGTTTGGAGAAGAAATGTAGAGGTAGAGATTCAGAATGTTTTGAAGATCAGCTGTCAGTAGTCTAGAAGTTAATGATTAAGGCACTTAACCAGGAACAGAGAGCAGTCTTGTAGAATATGATTTCAGATACTTCTGGTTCAGGAAGATACTCCCTTTTTTCCCACTGAGTGAAAAGTGGTTGTATTCACACTAAAGCCAAGAAAATACTTAGAACTGAGGGGTATTCTTTACCTTAATATGAGGCTATCGCTTTAGAGGAAGCTCTTTGTCTAGAGAAGTGGCAGGAGCAGGACAAAGATCAAGCCTCAGGACAAGAAGGCATCCCTCCTATCACTAGAGATAGGGCTGCAAGGGAGCATTATAAGAGCAGATTCTTAGTGGGCCAGGAGTGGGTGTTAGCAGCTGTAAGGGTGAGCAAGGAGAGAGAGAGAGGGAAAAAGAAAAAAAAGGAAAACAACAGCAAACAATCTTCACTTTAAAATGAGCCTGCAAACAAAAATTCCAAAATAGATGAAGAACTCTAATGCTAAGAAAGCTAGCAATATCATTATTCAGTTCATGAATGCATTCCCAGTTGAAGAGCATAAACAAAGCAAAAGACAAGCCACACAAAGAGAGAAGATACTTGCAAAACCAACCAAGAATTAGTATCCAGAATATGTAAATAACTCCTACAGATCATTAAGAAAAAAACAAATAGCTAAATTGGGAAATGAGTAAACAACACAAAAAGTCTAGTCACAGAAAAAGCAAACAGCCAATAAACATATAAAAACATTCCACCTCAATCAGGGAAATGAAAATTAAATCCATGGTAAAACACAATTGTGTGTCCATTTTATTGGCAAAAGTTAGCGCGTATGACAAAACCAAGTGTGGCGAGGATGTGAAGAAGTAAGAATTCTTGTGCATTGCTGGTGGGAATGTAAATCGGAGTAGCTGCTTTAAAGAGCAATTTCAGCAGTTACAGAAATTCTTGCACATTTTACCAGGAGACATGTACAAGAAAATTTACTACAATATTGTCTGGAATGGTGAAAAATGGGAAACATGCTAAATATTCCTCTAGAGAATAAAGACATACAGTTATTTTCATATGACAAAATACTTTGTCCAGTGAAAATGTATGAACCAGAGCAACTTGGATAAATTTCAAAAATGCTGCTTTGAGTAAAAGGTGGCAAGTGATTCATACCGTACTATTTATAAAAAGAATGAAAACATTAAAGCGATACTGTGTAGCTTATGGATACGTATATGTGTAAGAAGCAAAAGTATTAAAGCATTCATTGAAATGATAAACACCATTTTCAGGACAGTAGTCTCTAGAAAGGGAGAGAAGGTAGTGGAATTGGAGAGGAGCACAAAGGGAGCATCAACTGTATCTGTTATGTTTTATATCTTAAAAATAAAAAATCTAAAGGAAAATATCAAGGTATTTCACTCAAAACTCCTATATTATTATTAAGATTAACTAACTATATGCTTTTTCTAAAGTCCATTTTAGAGAACTGGACAGACAAAAAAATATAAGATTAAAAGTAGCATTTTGGATTGATTTGTTTCCCAGACTCCTTTCAAGTGCTGTTCTCTGGGTCAGAGAACTTTTTCATCCTCTTTTACCCTATTAGATATTATAGTCCTTTTCATGCATTTAGGGGGAAACCAAATGTTATCATTTACATTACAGACAAAAGAAGCTCTTGTTAATTACGGGAAGATTAAGATGAGGATTATGGCTACCTAACAAAACAAAAACATCTTATTCAATGTTTCAGAGACATTAGTAAATGTTCTCTCATTTCAGTGGCATAACAGACCTGATCACATCAGGGTTAATGTCCTTTCAGTGACTAAATCAGGACTTTTCTATAACTTCAGCTCTCTTACTTGTGCTCACTACCACCAGTTTTCTTAAGAATATACACTCCTGGGGCGCCTGGGTGGCTCAGTCGTTAAGCGTCTGCCTCCGGCTCAGGTCATGATCCCGGGGTCCTGGGATCGAGCCCCGCATCGGGCTCCCTCCTCAGCAGGAAGCCTGCTTCTCCCACCCTCCCTCCCCTGCTCGTGTTCCCTCTCTCGCTGTGTCTCTCTCTGTCAAATAAATAAATAAAATCTTAAGAAAAAAAAGAATATACACTCCTTGGGGTGCCTGGGTGGCTCAGTCGGTTAAACGTCTGCCTTCAGCTCAGGTCATGATCCCAGGGTCCAGGGATCGAGACCCACAATGGCTCCCTGCTCAGCAGGGAATCTACTTCTCCCTCTCCCTCCACCCCTCCCACCCCCCCCCACAGCTTGTGCTCTCTCTCCCTCTCCCTCTCTCTCTCTCTCAAATAAATAAATAAGATCTTTTAAAAAAAAAAAAGAATATATACTCTTTCGATCTTTTATCTCCTTCACTTTTTTTTTTTAAGATTTTATTTTTTTATTTGACAGAGAGTGAGAGAGGGAACACAAGCAGGGGGAGTGGGAGAGGGAGAAACAGGCTTCCTGCTGAGCAGGGAGTCCGACCCCAGAACCCAGGGATCATGACCTGAGCCGAAGGCAGACGCTTAACGACTGAGCCACCCAGGTGCCCCTCCTTCACTCTTATACTGTTTTCTACTCAATCAGAAATTATAAAAGCGGATCCCAAAACAATGTTCATCTCAGGATCAGATTCTGTGTACCCCTAAGAGATGGTGCTAAATGATTAACTTCCAAATCCTCCTTACTCTTGCATTTAAGAATCAACCAGAAAACTTAAGAATTCTGAATTTCAAGCAATTTTGAGGAAACATTTAGACATTTTGTTTGATTGTTTTTGTATTGAGAGGGCTTTAAAGGAAGAAAAATTGTCTTTGATATGGGTCCCCAGAGTCATACAACCTTCCGAGAGTTATCACATTAGCTTGCTGTCTCAAACTGGTATATACCCCTTTTCCACTGACACTAGAAATATTCTCCTGATTTTAGATCTTAGAGTTCTCTGTCCCCTCTGCTCATTCTCAGAATTGAGTTTGCATACCCTGGGCATTTAATAAATGCTTGTTCATGAGACGGGGAAGTTGACCGTGGTCCAAACGGATTATAGTGTTTCTAGTCCCAGCATTCGTAGATAATATCTCTTTTGTGTCTCTGTCCTTTGGAACAGAAGCTGACATCTCCCCAGGGTTCCAGCTGAATTCCTGCTGGGTATGCCCTTATTGGTCCTATGTCATCATTATCTGTAGGCAGAGTATAGGCATCTTTCTCAATGTAAAAAAAAAATTCAGAAAACCACTATTTATAACATTCCAACTATTTTTACTTTTACTTGTCCCTAACCTTGGGTCTCTCCATAATCACCAGCTGAAGTGTGTATGCTAGGTACAGTCAGATCTTTCTGTATGTATGCTCTCCATCATGGGCCATTCTGGGTTCTACTTGGTCGGCTACATTTTGTTGCCTTCTCCACACAGGAAAAGTGTTCATAATAAAACAAGCAAACATTTACCAGGCATTTGCTTTGTGCACTGTTCTAAGTACTTTACAAATATGATCTTTATCCTTTCATATGCACAATAATCTCAGGTACTGTTATCCCTGTTTTGCAGAGGAGGAAATGGAGGCCCAGGAAGATACTTTATTTTGTCTGTAAACCCTTTCCATGTAACTTCTTTTTTTTTTAATCTTTTTTTTATTATGTTAATCACCATACATTACATCATTAGTTTTTGATGTAGTGTTCCATGTAACTTCTGTGAGGAGCAAAGATAGAATCTATGTCAAAGAGCTTTGTGATAAGTAAAGCTTAGTATAAACATTTTACCAGGTTGCCTGCTTCAGACAGGGCTCAATGAGTGTTTTTTGAGTGAAAGAATAAATAAATGTGATTACTGAGTACATCGTGCTTTGTATAGGCTGAATCCCCAGAACAATGTAAGTACTGCATCTGTAAGTCAGTAGTCACCCCCACCAACATATTCCTGTTTCCTTCTTTTCCTTCCCTTTTCCTCTAAATTTCAGAATCAAAATGATTGTCTGATTGAATATCTTTAAAAGGTCATGATGAATTATTCTGTAATATTTGAAATGTTATGCTCAGAAAGGTCAAGCCTTATTTTTTGGTAAGAAGTACCATATAGATTTGTTTTTCCTGGGCATCATTTCTTTTTTCAAAGAGAAGATGGCAAGAGATTTAGAGCAGGGTGCCCTCTTGAGGAAATTTTAGCACTTACCTCTCAAAAGCTGGCACTGGATGACATGAGAAAGCCAGATGAATGATGCCCAAATAGATAAAACATTAAAAAGTAAGAGTAACCGAATACCAGAGATCTGAGAATTAGAATTCTTAGCTCTTATGATCTAATATAGCAACATTAAGAATTTTTAAACAAAAAGAAAAACCTCTGGAAGATATTTTCTTTCCTCTCATTCACTCTGTCCTTCAAGGAAGCACCCGTATTGTGCCAGGAGCTATGCCAAGGACAACGCTCAATAAAACACAGTCTCTGCCTTCGTGATGCTTACAGCTTGTGACAGAGATCCCAGGGAAGGGAAGGAAGCAAATATATATGTAACTACAAACTGAGCAAAGTACTATGAAGGAAATGGGAAGGTACTAGATAAAGCATAACAAAAAAAGTTCCATTAGGGTGGTCAAGGAAAGCCTCCCTGAGAGGAAATAATTGAGCTGAGTCACTGGGCTTTTTGGTCCATTGCAAGTCTGCCCATCTAATATAGACAGCCTAATGGACGCTTTTGTAGCCTCTGATTCTTCTCTGTGGCCCAACCCTTGAGCTGAGTTGAATCCTGTCTCTGCCCCTGTGGGTTAGCAGACAAGTCATCATCCTTCTGCACCTCATTGTCTCTCTAGCTGATCCCCTTTGCCTAAGACTCACATTTGTCACAATGTGGTGGTTGCTGCTTAACTAATAAATGTCTTTTTGCTAATACTAATAGCCACTCATGGTAGAATATCAATGCATTATAATGCTTAAAAAAACACATTTCCAGCAAAGTTAAGGATGTAGAGGCTCTTAGAAGATGAAAAGGACAGATAACCCTGACTGCCATTCTGCTGTGAATAGGGAGAAATAAGTACGCCTGAAGCAGGCACAGAACTTGATCCTGCCATACAATTTGGTCTTGTCAAATTTCACGTATCCTGGTACCAAGCGAACTGAAGACTCCAACCAGAATCAGAAATATGGGGCTGGGCTTCAGGAAGGAGCTCCAAAGAACTAGTTTTTGAAGGTTTTGTTTTGTTTCAAAGCTCCCATATTACACACACGTACGATTGACCTGGATCCCCACCAGGGTATTGCTCTAGGCCCTTTAGCTAAACTGCTTTCTCCGGATGGGTTGATTCTGCTGGATTGGAGGGTTTAACTGATGTGGAGAGTATTGCCTCCAAGGGGGCGGCCTGAAGTGACTTCTGGGTTGGTGTTTAGGTGACGGGATGAGTCTGGGACCCAGACTTTGAACAAGATGCATCTATCTCAGTTGTACCCGTACATTGCTCTCACCAAGAAAACTAACCGCCTACTTTATTAACCAGATGACGGTGAAGAAAACATTCAGCCCCTGTGAATCTCACTCCCTTCACCTGTAAATTGGGGTTTTATATCTCCACTCATTTCACAAGGTTATTATACTTTGCATATAAATAATAGGTGATATATTGTTCAGAATGAGCTGAAACTAATCTCATTGCTGCTACTAGATAGCAATTTGGAAAATACACCAAAAACCATGAAATGTGCGAACTCCTTTGACCCAGTAAATTGGTTCCTGATAATTTTTTCTTATGAAAAAATTAAGAAAAACCATGTGGAAATAAAAGTGCATTGTAGCATTTTCTAGAAAAGAAAATATTGAAAACGATAATAGAACAGTTAAAAAAAAGAAAGACGGTGCTTTAACACAATGAAACCTTAACCAGCCACTGTGTAAACTGTATGCACTAGGAAGTGGTTGAAAGGGAAGATGAAAAAGGAAAACAATTGATGGAGTAGTGGAATTATAAGTATTTTTCCTTTGGTCAGTTTATCTGAATATTTTTACTCTAGCAGAATAGTTAAAATACTGAAAACATTTTAAAATTTGGAAAATGTCTTGGCCCCAGACTACATTTCTTCTTACCGTCTCTTATTTTTTATTTAGGGAAATTATCGTTTCATGAAACTCTTACTTACACGCCGAGCAAACTGGATGCAAAAGGATCTGGAAGAGATGACCCCTTTGCACTTGACCACCCGGCACAAGAGCCCTAAGTGTTTGGCGCTTCTGCTGAAGTTTATGGCAGCAGGAGAAGTGGACACGCAGGATAAAAACAAGGTAAGGGACTGTCAAGATTGGAGGCAAATGAGAGCAAAACCAAATGCTTCCTTTTTTTTTTTTTAAGATTTTATTTATTTATTTGGCAGAGAGAGACACAGCGAGAGAGGGAACACAAGCAGGGGGAGTGGGAGAGGGAGAAGCAGGCCTCCCGCGGAGCAGGGAGCCCGATGCGGGGCTCGATCCCAGGACCCTGGGATCATGACCTGAGCCGAAGGCAGATGCTTAACGACTGAGCCACCCAGGCGCCCCGCAAATGCTTCTTTTTATGATGTGAAACCTCAAGAAGAATTATCACTCATCACTTGGAACATTTCCTTGTCTTCATACTCCCCAGTGAAATATTTCCTTAAATTCGGTCCTTTAATCCTCCTACCAACCACGTGTGGTAGGTAGTATCATCTCCTTTTCACCGATGGGAAAACTGAAACTCGGGAAGATTAAATTCTGTTCAAGATCCAAGTGGCAGGACCAGAATTCAACCCAGGCCTACGCCCAGACCCCAATATTTGATAGCTAATAGCGATAGTTACCATTGGTGCTAGACTTGTGGTGGCCAAATGCCTGGGGCAACATAGGAGGTGCATAGTGGTTTAAAGGCCTGGGCTTTAGCATCAGACTCCTTGGGTTTCAGTCTAGAAGCCACTACTTAACTCTTTCTGCGTCTTTGGGCAAATTTTCTTAACTCCTCTACGCTTCCATTTTCTCATATGTGAAAAGGGAATGATAGGGTTGTTGACGATAACATATAAATACGGTTTAACACAGTGCCCAGTGCATAGTATGCTCTCAGGAAACATTAGCTATAAAATGAATGTTATTCATTTCATTTTGGCTCTAACATCTGCTCTGGCATTTGTTGCTGGTGTCTGTGATCTTCCCAGCTCTTGACTTTTACCATCTTGTGCAAGCCGGTCACTGTTTCAATCAACGCTTTCATCGTTCTTTACAGGAAAAGAATGTGCTATTCAGTTAGACAAGTACAAAAATCCTCTCCCTTTCCACCAGGCTCCAAACCATGGAGTCTTGCTAACTCCAACACTCCCACGTAATTAAAACTCTTGGGATTAAACCCACTGCATTCACGTCCAGTGATCCCTTTATTCTCACGGGTTCTTCGTGTCGTTTTCAGGTTTTGTTTAGCTGTTACTCACAGAACCCAGTGTTCTGAAGTTAACTTTGACTTTATTTTACAACGACTATAAATTAATATTATTCCTTACTCACAGCATTTGTAGTGCTAATATTTCACTGAAAAAGCACTTTGATCAATCCACAAAGACCATTAATCACTTGCAAAGCCCCAGATGTCTTTAGGCTTTATAATGTCTTCCCCAGTGTCTTCTAGGAACTCCCTGCTATCTTCCAGTACTTGTGTATTCTTCTGTTACTGAACACGGATGGGAGGTTATCCAGTCAGACAGATGGAAAACAGATCTGCAAGGTCAAGGAAGGAAGGAAGGAAGGAAAGAAAAAAAATGTGGCTATAGGAAATTATTGCTATTATATTTGTGACTGTTTTTGTTCTGTAGTCATTACTAAATCAAGAGTAATGAGTGACTCTTCATATTAAATGCCTATAGGTACACTTTCCCCGAATACCACATATGTCAACATTTAAAGTTTTCTAGGTAGCAAGTGAGCTTGGTTCCTGCTGTTAAATGATCTGATTCTAGATTGAATTGATGACACTGCTATTCATAAGGGATAATGTACAGTGCAACCATTTCTGTGTTCCCTCAGTAACTCTTCTAATAGGGAGACCAGTCTTACTGTGGTTTATTGATGAGAACGGCAGAGGGGATTTTAAAGCAATGCCAACAAGTTCAGAATGTTCTTTTTTTTTAGTACATTTTATTTATGACAACATTTTTTTTTTAATAAATATTTTTATTTATTTATTTGGCAGAGAGAGACACAGCGAGAGAGGGAACACAAGCAGGGGGAGTGGGAGAGGGAGAAGCAGGCTTCCCGCCGAGCAGGGAGCCTGATGCGGGGCTCGATCCCAGGACCCCGGGATCATGACCCGAGCCAAAGGCAGCCGCCTAACGACTGAGCCACCCAGGCGCCCTATTTTATTTATTTTTTAAGTAAGCTCCACACCCCACGTGGGCTCGAACTCATGACCCTGAGATTAAGAGTTGGATGCTCTTCCAGCTGAGCCAGCCAGGTACCCCATCAAGATGTTCCTTTTTAACTTTTACCTAAAATAAAGCAAGTATTGCTGTATCCTCAACATGTATCTTAACATCAGTAGTAGGTATAAGAATTTATCCTGTAAAATTGTAGTTAAATTTAAATTTGTACTTTGGTGTAAGAAATGGATTCCAGATCCGTGATTTCCTGCGCATGGATCTTCTTTTTGATAGATACTGAAATTCAAAACATTCCATCAAATTCTTAAGGTACTTGGTGCAATATCAAGGTCGTCACTTACTTTGTTGATAATTATTCATAAACTACTGGGATGCTTTTCTTTTTCTCAGTATTACTAATCTCATTGATTAGTACCTGATGACCTAAGTGCCTATCATGATTAAGAGGTCAGATTCTGGACTCAGACTGCCTGGGTTAAAATCTCAGTTGGACTGCTAACTATCTTTATGTCCCTGAGCAGATTGCTTATCCTCCTGGTGCTCCATTTTCTCATCAATCACATGCAAAGTCAGAGAACTTATCTCCCAGGGTTGTCATAATGACTATCTGAGGTAAAATATATAAAGTTCTTACAACGGTGCCTGTCACGCAATAAAAGCTTGGGGAAAGTTTGTTGTGTTGTTACTGTTACTCTTGTTACTGTTGTTTTTTTGAGACTCTCTGAATTTTGCAGCAAACAGCTCTGCACTGGAGTGCCTACTACAATAACCCTGAGCACGTAAAGCTGCTTATCAAGCATGACTCCAACATTGGGATTCCTGACGTCGAAGGCAAGATCCCACTTCACTGGGCAGCCAACCACAAGGATCCAAGTGCTGTTCACACAGTACGATGCATTCTGGTGAGTACAATGGTGCTGCTAACCTTTCCAAAAAACAATTTTTTATTATGAGATAGCCAGTACACAAAAGCAGATCTACGACACACAAATAAATTATGAAGCAAAAGAAATACAGCACATGGAAACCCATCACTCAAGAAATAGAACATTTTAGTGCTGCTATTTAAGACCACACAGAATTTCCTATGTGCCAATTTCTTTTTTTTTTTTTAAGATTTATTTATTTATTTGCGAGAGAGAGAGAGAGAGAGAGAGAGAGAGAGAGAGAGAGTGGGGGCGGGGGTGAGCAGAGGGTGAGGGAGAGAGTGTCCCAAGCCGACTCCATGCTGAGCGCAGAGCCGGACCGGCGAGCTCAATCTCACAACCCTGAGATCACGATCTGAGATGAAGCCAGGAGTCAGAGACCATTGACTGCACCACGCAGGCCCCCCTCCTATGTGCCGGTTTCCAAATACATTCTCTCCCCCTGTGCCTTGCTTGCCCTGTCCCCCTTCAACTACTTTCCTGAATTTGTGTTTATCATCCCCTGACTTTGTTTTATACTTGTGCTTATTAAATACTGCATAGAGATAACATTTGTAAAATACTGGTAAGATATAAAGAATATGGAAACCACAAATACTCACGTACTCATCTCTGAGTTTATCTTTTTTTTTTTTTTGACAAAGAGCACGCGAGCAGGGGTCAGGGAGGGGGCAGAGGAAGAGAAAGAATCTTAAGCAGGCTCCACACCCAGCATGGAGCCTGACACAGGGCTCGATCTCAAGACCCTAAGTTCATGACCTGAGCTGAAATCAAGAATCCCACGTTTAACTCACTGAGCCCCCCAGGCGCCCCTCACGTCTGAGTTTAAAAATGAGTATGTTACCGTTACCTTTGAAGCTCCCTAGGTACCTCCCAGCACCACTCTATTCTCCCCTTTCTGAGAAGCAGCCACTCTCCTCAATTTCATGTTTATCATTCCTGATTTTCATTATATTTTACCACATATATTTATATTCCTAAACAATATATTATTTCGTTTTTAATGTTTTTGAATTTTGTGTACATGGAATCACATTGAATGTCTTCTTTTGCAACATGTTTTTCTTGTTCAATATTATGCTAGTGATTTTATCTATGCTGTGTATAACTGTAATATGTTATTTTTTACTGTTATATAGTATTTCCATTTTATGAACAAGCCATGCATTATTCAGTTATTCATAGACATTTGGAACTATTTCTAGTTTTTCGCTATTTAAAAATAGTGCGGCTTGGGGCGCCTGGGTGGCTCAGATGGTTAAGCGTCTGCCTTTGGCTCAGGTCATGATCCCGGGGTCCTGGGATGGAGCCCTGCTCAGCGGGGAGCCTGCTTCTCCCCCTCCCTCTGCCTCTCCCCCTGCTCATGCTCTCTCTCTCTGTATCTCTGTGTTTCAAATGAATAAATAAAATCTTTAAAAAAAATAGTGCTGCTTTGGGGCGCCTAGGTGGCTCAGGGGGTTAAGTGTTGGACTCTTGATTTTGGCTCAGGTTATAATCTCAGGGTAGTGAGATTGAGCCTCTGGAGGGGCTCTGCAATCAGCAGGGAGCCTGCTTGAAGATTCTCTCCCTCTGCCCCTCCCCCCACTAGCACTCACTCTGTCTTTCTCTCTCTCTCTCAAATAAATAAATAAATAAATCTTTTAAAAAAAATAGTGCTGCTTTGAACTTTTTTTTTTAAGTAATCTCTACAGCCAGCATGGGCTCTACTGACTGAGCTAGCCATGTGCCCCTGAACTTTTTTTTTTTTTAGCATGTCTAGGATATATATTTAACTGCTTGTTGCAGGTACATAGAAAGGCAGTTGATACTTTTATTCATTGAAAATGCATCAAGGGGTGCCTGGGTGGCTCAGTCGTTGGGCGTCTGCCTTCGGCTCAGGTCATGATCTCAGGGTCCTGGGATCGAGCAGGGAGCCTGCTTCTCCCTCCCTCCCCCACTCCCCCTGCTTGTGTTCCCTCTCTCCCTGTGTCTCTCTCTGTCAAATAAATAAATCTTTAAAAAAAAAAAAAAAAAGAAAATGCATCAAAAACAAAACAAAACAAAAATGCATCTAACCAACTTGCTATACTTTCTTATTAATTTTGAATATTTATCAGTGGATTCTTTGAGGTTTCTAATCACTCCTCAAATTCCAGCTTACAAGCTATGATAGTCTGATATTTAGTTCTATTTGCTTATAACACACGAATTAGATTTTAGATAAAATTAGATAAAATTATTTTGTATATGCAATAGTTATTTCTCAACTCTTTCGGGCTATTATTTTGCTTCTTTCTGCCTTTCATTGTTCCTCTGGAGGAGTCTGTTATTGGTCTAATTGTCATTAATTTTTAGATGATCTAACTTTTCTCTCAGGCTGCTTTTAAATTCTTCTCTGTGTGGCATCCTGCAGTCTCACTACAGTGCATCTAGGGATGGTGCTTTTTTAAAAATTTTTTTTGGTCCTATTTGGTGTATACTCTTATTGCATATCAGTTCTGGAAAATATATAGCTATTATCTCTTTAAATATTATCTCTCTTTCATTCTCTATATTCTTGCCTTTAAGGTCCCAGTTATACATATTTTAGACCTTTTCATTTTATTATCCGTGTCTCCTCTCTTCTACATTCCATTGTCTCATCTCTCTTGCTGTGTTCTGGGTAATAACAGATGTGCCTTCCTATAGACCAAGACTTCCCTCCACTGAGTCCACTCTCTTGTTTGCCCTCTTCATTGAACCTCTAATCCTAGTGATTATATTTTTACATCTAAAAGTTCTTTTGGGGGGTACCTGGGAGGTTCAGTCAGTTAAGCGTCTGCCTTTGGCTCAGGTCATGATCCCAGGGTCCTAGGATCGAGCCCCGCATCGGGCTCCCTGCTCAGTGGGGAGCCTGCTTCTCCTTCTGCCTGCCACTCTCCCTGCTTATGCTCTCTCTCTCTCTCTCTCTGTGTCAAATAAATAAAATCTTTTAAGAAAATAAAAGTTCTTTTTGTTTTGTTTTGTTTTTTTTCATGTCTGCTGGGTCTTTTTGATAGTTTTTGTTCCTTGAATCACTTTTTGTTTCATTTTTTATTTTCCTACATGCTTTATAGATAGTTATTTTATATTCTTTATCTGTCAGTTCCATTATCTGAAGTCTTTAAAGGATACTTGTCACTCATAATATCTTATTTCCTCACAGATTTGGCTTTTTTTTTTTTTCCCTTGTAAACACATCTTAGTCCTTGGGAGACCCAAAGGCCTAAAATACCACTGTGGTAAAATTCTACTTCTCTTTTTTGAAGTGTTTATAATACCTTTCATGCACTTGTTTTATAAAATAGGATGACTGTACAGGCAGCTTAAATCTGGGGTGGCTCTTTGGAGAGTTCTCAAATTGGGGCAGGAGGTCTTGGCTTTTGGATATGACCTGATCTGGGAAGGAATACGACCTTGCATGAGGCAACTCTTCAGCTGAAGCAATCACAAAAGTCTGACTGTTGAGGGTCATCTACCGGCAGCACTCACAGCAGCGAGGGAAATAAGTCCTTTATTCTTGAAAGGGGACCTAAGCAGTGGATACAAAGACCTCATGGAAAAATGAGTAAATGTGAACTGTCAATTTAAACAGAATAGCCAATAAACATATGATAAATCCCAACCTCATTCATAAAATAAATACAAATTAAGACATCAGAAAATGCTTTCCACACCTATATGGGAAAAAATGTAGTAAGTTTGATAATACCAAGAGGTGAATTTGTGCCAGCATGTGGGGAAATAAAAACTTTTGCACATTGTCATGGATGTGTTAATTAGTGTAACCATTTGGAGAGCAGTCTGATAATACCTAGTTGAAAATGTAAATATCCTGGGCGCCTGGGTGGCTCAGTTGGTTAAGCGACTGCCTTCGGCTCAGGTCATGATCCTGGAGTCCCGGGATCGAGTCCCGCATCGGGCTCCCTGCTCAGCAGGGAGTCTGCTTCTCCTTCTGACCCTCCCCCCTCTCATGCTCTCTCTCTATCTCATTCTCTCTCTCAAATAAATAAATAAAATCTTTAAAAAAAAAAAAAAATGTAAATATCCTTCTACTCAGCAATTCCCCTGCTAGGTGTCTGGGCTAGAGAAAAATCTCATACATGGGCTACAGGGAGACCTGTAATGGAAGCATGTTCATGTAGCATTATTGTTAATAATGGGAAAAGTGTAAATAACCTAACTGTCCCTCAGTAGGAGAATGGATAACTAAATTGTGGTTTAACAAATGAACTAGTATCAACATAAATACCCAAAAGTATAGTGTTGAAAGAAAAAATTGCCAAAGGATATGCATAGTATAAACTCAAAGGTGTAAATATTGAAAACATACATACATAATTTATGTACTGTTTATGGATGCACACATATGTAACAGAAGTACAAAACATACAGCTTTAGCTGAATCCATTGTAGATACAAAAGCACATTAGGCAAGATACTGACACCTATTCAGTCTGGATAATCAGTATTAGTATTTATTGTATCTTTTCTGCATTTTTTAGAGTTAAACATGACAAAGTTTTAAAGACTTAGAATGTGTAGTTTTTTCTGAATTTACCACTTTGTGCTAAGAATATACAGGTTTAGAAAATTGCTCAGTTAATGCGTTTGTCCAGTGTGATTTACTGAGGATTCCATGTGTATCTGAAGTCTCTGGTTCCTTAAAAATAGGATGCTGCTCCCACGGAGTCTTTACTGAACTGGCAAGACTACGAGGGTCGGACACCTCTTCACTTCGCAGTCGCCGATGGGAATGTGACAGTGGTTGATGTCTTGACCTCATACGAAAGCTGCAATATAACGTCTTACGATAACTTATTTCGAACCCCGCTGCACTGGGCAGCTTTACTAGGTGAGATAACTGTGAATCAAAGGATCAGCGGTAGGAGGAATTACATGAATACCAGCAACTTTCCATGGCTTCCCTTCCCCTGTCAGCATCCACCTCCCATTTAATTATTTTAATTTTTTTTAATTTTAATTTTTTTATTTTTTATTAACATATAATGTATTATTTGTTTCAGGGGTACAGGTCTGTGATTCATCATCTTACACAATTCACAGCACTCACCATAGCACATACCCTCCCCAATGTCCATCACTCAGCCGCCCCATCCCTTCCACCCCCCTCCACTCCAGCAACCCTCAGTTTGTTTCCTGAGATTAAGAGTCTCTTATGGTTTGTCTCCCTCTCTGGTTTCATCTTGTTTCATTTTTCCCTCCCTTCCCCTATGATCCTCTGTCTTGTTTCTCAAAATCCTCATATCAGTGAGATCATATGATACTTATCTTTCTCTGATTGGCATATTTCGTTTAATTTTTAATTGATATGCGGCATCTCATACTTAAATCCCTCTGTCGTACGCTTAAATTTTAGTAATATAAATATATTCTCTGTTATATATTGGTTTTAATTTCAACATAATGTCTTAACATGTTTTAATTTTTATTTTAAAAGTAATGCACATTCATCAACAAATGTAAATGTAAAATAATCTTTTCACATTCAGTGCCTGTGTGTTTTGGGAGGGGACTTTAATTTTATGTCTGTGCCAATACTCTGATATGTGATTTTTTTCTTCATATTTTCCTGATAAGCCTCTTACTTAACCTTTTTGGGGACCACTCTGATAGATGAGAGAGTGTAAATACGTGTATGTGTCTGATTTTTCAGGGGATGCAATCTGAGAGACTTTCTCTTTTAGTGAAGGAGGTTTACCCATTAATAGTCACTGTTATAAGATATAATTTGGTCTTTTTTCTGCTATTCTGCTCTTTGAGTATTATTGGTGTTTTGGTTTTTTTCTTATTTTGGGTTTTTTTTTTCCCCCCATTTCCTTAATGTTTTCTGCCTTTTGGTATATAGATTAGGTTTGTTGTTATTTGGTTTTGAATTGCCTAATGTTTTAGGAGGGTTTTTAGGTTCTACTAGTGGTTACTTTTAAATTTATCAAAAATGTTTTAAAACATGAGTCAGAGTTAAGAGCAAAACTACATCTATTGATTTCCACTTAGCATACTTATCACTTTTTTAGTATTTGTTAATATAATCTGAAGTTTTTCCCAATTATTATTATGGACTTTGTTTTTAAATTACACATTTTATCTTTCTAAAATACTTTTTGCATTTGCATTCAGTTTTATTGTCAGATTTATAATTATTATTTAGATCTTATTTCAGTGTTCAGTTTCACCCTTTTTCCTTTTCCTCCACATCCTGGGAGGACTTCACAAGTTTCTCTCCATATCAGTACGTTGACTTTTTGTTCCGTAAGTTCTGCTTTCTTTCTGCCTCTCATCCATTGTATTTTAGGTTGTATTTTGATTTCCTTCTCTCATCCAAATTTCTTTGTATCTTGACTTATTTCCTGTTCACCTCCTTCCATCACCTTTTCATTTCAGATTATGTCCTTCTTAGGATATTCTGTTTCATTTCATAGAGGCCATCTCTTTGCACAAGTCAAGGATGCCAGACAGTTTCCTGAAATTTTCCTCTGGATCCTTCTCTAGATCATTTTCTGAGGTATGCACTTCATCTTTGTGGTGGTGTTCCTTTTTCCTTGTCCCATGGTATGTTTTCATATTGCCCTTACTGAATTTTCCTCATTATCTTTCCAACAAGATGGCATGTGTCTCAGTAGCTTGCCCGTGATCCTACTTTTCGCCTGTCTCCAGGAACTCCAGCTCGGATCATATGTAGGAGCGGGTAGATGAGCACAACTCCCACTCAGATTCCCTTTTTCTGCCCGGTTTTCATGCAGTGTGTCCTTGTTCTGCTGATGTGGCATCTTCATTGCCCAGGTCCCCACTATGCTGAGGCAGTAGAATGCCTGAAATTCAGATTTCCCAAATCTGCTATTACTGGGTTTGTTCCTTCTTTGATCCTTCCTAGAGCTCCTCGCTTGCGGAAACCATGCCCTCTCGGATGCGCTGCATATTTCCTCTGCCACCACCTCATCGTTCCTGCCACATGTTTCCTTGGACTTGAAATCACTGCCCAGAAGTGAAAAAAGTGGGGGAGGGAGGGCAGAGGGGATTGAGAGGAGGCCGCAGAGGTCACAAGAGGATGTAACCGAGTTTGTCCTCCTGAATAGCAGAGGACAACAGCCGTTCCACACAGCACAGCCCGGAGACTGGGGACCGTGATGGCTGTCGGGGGCTGGCTTCCCGCCTGTGGCATAAAGTGAAGCCAGGGAGGGCACTGAGCTGATACCTGATATAGCTTTTTCTCACTCTCGCAGTTATAATGACTGTCATTTCCTTTCTGATTGAAGCATTAAGATTTTAGTGTCGTAAGTGTTGCCTTTGTTCTACCTTAGCATAGTATTTTAGTGAGAAGTTAGAAGAGGCTGTCCTGGGGGCTGCTATTCAGAAAACTTCCCTTTAAATAGATTATAAATTAAGTGGTCCTTTGATGTGCTCACTGCCTTGTTGTGTCCGCTTTCAGGCCATGCACAGATCGTCTATCTCCTTTTAGAAAGAAATAAGTCTGGAACCATCCCGTCCGACAGCCAAGGAGCAACACCCTTGCACTATGCAGCTCAGAGTAACTTTGCCGTAAGTAAAACATGACAGTTCTCTTTTTTTCTTGGTTAAATTTTTATTTTGACATCGTTATAAATTCATATGCAGTCGCAAGAAATAAAAGAGCAAGATCCCATGTTCCCGTCACCCGGTTTACCCCAATGGGAACATCTTGCAAAAGTATGAAACAATATCATAAACAGGAAATTGGCATTCCTACAATCCGCTGGTCTTATCCAAATTTCGGTTTTACACGTACTCATTTCTGTGTTTGTGTCGCAAATATATTTTAACAGTTGCTCATACTGTTAACTCTGGCTGTGATGCGAGGGATAGTCTTCGTCTTTGTAAAGTTGTTAGTCATGGGAAATTTTAAGACCATTTTTACATTAACTGTTCCGTGTAACATTTTGTTCTGTGTAAGTACATTTCCTCTTCTGGTTAATTTTATGGCACTAAGGTTTTATACGCACCGTGTTCAGCCATCTGTAATTGTCCTGAAAGCAATATGGCAAAGGCTTAGAACGGCTCCAACCTTGCCTGGGACCCTGACTCCACTCTCTGCTGGCTGGATGACCTGGCACAAGTTTCTTTAGCTCTTGAGTCTTAGTTTCTTCATATGTAAAATGAGGATAATTGTACCTTTTCCTTCAGGACTGTTGTAAGAATTAGAGAAAATTTGTGACTACTGCCTAGTGTAGTTCTTGGTACAGAGCAGGTACGCAAGAAATGCCACGCATTCTTACTATTGCTAATGCTAATAATTTTAGGAATTATACAGCTGAGAAAACAAAAATATGAATTATTATTTCCAAAGATATTGAATATTATGGCTAATTCTTCCCTTGGCACCCTTTGTGGTTTACAGAGCATTGTCTCATCCATTGTGTCACTCAGTCTAGCCAGCAACACGATAACGGCTAGGCTGCTTCAGCTCTCTGAGGAAGCAGCCACCAAGAACTAGAGACTCATCCAAAGAGGCACACGTCAAAGCAGTCAGAGTTGATTTTACTGCCTTCTACGTGGGTGTGTGTAGTAAAAATTGTGGTTTCATTAAATTATAAGAATGCTATCATCAGCAGAGCATAATTCCATCTTCCTGACCTCCCCAATGCATCACTGAATACATTAAAGCAATCTGAGAAGATTGCTAAAATATCTTATTTTCCCACCTTTCTTTCTCTCTAGTACCCAGAGCAACTATAACTATGGTCCTTCCTTCTTGGCATTTCTAAAACTTTATCACCTAGACTTTTGGTAAGCCATTCTCTTCTACAGTCTCCCATCATTCTATTATCTCAGACCCGTTCTTGCTCCAGATAGATAAGAAATTCACTGGCCCATCCTAATCAACCTGTGGAAATCAGAATTCAATTCATACTTCAATACAAGCCTGTGAGAGGACATGGTATCCCTAATCTACAGAGGAAGAAACCAAGGTTTCAAGAGATTAAATGACTTGCCCAAGATCTTGAACTCAAGTCTTAGACTCCAAATTTAACACGTGCACAGATACTAACAATTAAGTGACTAAGGCTATTGGGAGTAAGAAGGAATGGCAGAACATTATGGATGCTTATTCAAAGAAATACTTGCTCTGGATAATCTGCCGATTACAGAGATGATTTTTCAATAGTTCTGCAAATCTTCTAAGCTCAGTTTCAAGCCCCTTGATCTTCTTGGACTCTGTTCACTCACAAGAGGCTGTAATTCCCTGTTTAGAAAACAGCAACAACAAGACCCACAAAACCTCTGCAAACATTCATCATTAAGAAAACATACCCAACAAAGAAATGTTTGCAAATTAGTAAAAAGAAAACAAACCAAAACATTACCAACATTTTTTAATATAAACTGTTATTTATTAAATTATGATAATGTTTCTATCATAATCAACAAGTACAATGTAATGGATACTATTAGTTATCAACTTTTTAAATCCATTTGCTTATTCCAATCTAGCATGTACTAGGCATACACCCTAGATCCCAGGAACACGACCCTATAATGCCTCAGCAGCTCAACAATGACTTTTAAGACTAGGAAGCAATGTGTGCAGTGGAAAAAGTCTGTGATTGAGCTCTGGGTTCTACTCCTATATCTGCCACCAATGTTTGTATGACCTTGAACCTAAATTTCTTCATCTGGAAAATGAAGGGTTGCATTAGGTGAGTCCTCGAATTTCTTCTTGCTTTAGAGTATTGAGCATCAACACTTTATACATTTTTGGCCAGCTCACAGCCTCCAGAATTTTTCTTTTTCTGAAACTGTTTTACTTCCATTCAAGTAGAAGTTACCATGATCTCCCTAAAAGTTTGTAAGCATCTGAGGCTCAAAGAAGGAAACAATTTAAAATGCTGTGAATATTAGCTCCCGTTAAAATTGTGAGGCACTGTTATCAACAATAGCCAAATTATGGAAAGAGCCCAGGTGTCTGTCGACTGATGAATGGATAAAGAAGATGTGGCATATATGTGACGGAATATTACTCAGCCATAAAAAAGAATGATATCTTGCCACTTGCAACGACATGGATGGAGCTAGAGAGTATAATGCTAAGTGAAGTAAGTCAGTCGGAGAAAGACAAATACCATATGATTTCACTCATATGTAGAATTTAAGAAACAAAACAGATGAACATGGGGGGAAAAAAAAGAGAGAGAGGCAAACCATAAAACAGACTCTTAACATAGAGAATAAACTGAGGGGTACCAGAGGGGAGGTGGGGGGAAGGATGGGCTAAATGAGTGATGGGCATAAAGGAGGGCATTTGTTATGATGAGCACCAGGTGTTGCATATAAATGATCAATCACTAAAGTCTACTGAAACTAATATTATACTCTACATTAAGTAACTGGAATGTAAATAAAAACTTGAAACTAAAAAAAAATAATAAAATAAAAAAATAAAATTGTCAGGCACTATTAGAATTATTGTGGGGTCCTAATTTTTGTGTGAATTCATAGAGGAAGGACCTTGCATATAGGAATTGCTAAATAAATATTTGTTTAAATGAATTGAACACTGTATTTCTCAGTAGCCACACATCATTATTAATAATAATGCAATAAATGCATTAAATAAATAATTAAATTTATAATAATGTAATAAATGCATTAAATATTTTTTAAGTAATAGTAACAAAACCACAACAAGAGAATGTATTAACCTCTTCTATAGGTATGGCTGAGTATACAGGTCACTGCATGTAAAATGTCCAAGAAAACCTAAATTTTAACGTTGCTCATGACACTGAATACTTGTTAGTTTTTTAACTGTCCCTTCATCTATCAAAGAGTGACCTATACAATTTTAAAACTTGGTTGAGGATGATCATTCTCAATTATGAGGATGTTGAATGAGGGAGTTAGGTTATGTGTTTGAAGTGCATGGAAACTAAAACTAATATATAAAGAAAGAGGATTGTTACTTTCAGTGGAAATTGTAGTTTTGTTAGTCATAAAAAGATCATTTCATTTGATTCAAAATCAGGGGAAAAATACTTTGTGTCTTAGCGGAAGTCACATATAACACTGGCTTTATTACCATAGAAAATGCTACCCTCTTGTCTCAATTTTTTTTAATGAAGTTTTCTTACAGGAAACAGTTAAAGTATTTTTAAAACATCCTTCAGTGAAAGATGATTCAGACCTTGAAGGAAGAACATCCTTTATGTGGGCTGCTGGAAAAGGCAGTGATGATGTCCTTAGGACTATGCTGAGTTTAAAATCTGACATTGATATTAACATGGCAGACAAGTATGGAGGTACAGGTAAGAAGTGGCAGACGTGCTGGGTTTGCTTTCTTTCGGATTCCAAAGTGTATGGGTGCCCTAAAACTTGTACAGTAGTGCCTGAAATCATTGTTCCTAATCTAATATTGTTTAACTTTCATTTGTACTTTTTAAGGTTAGGCTACCAGGATATCACTCCAAAGCCTTTATTTCCTCCAGGTTTGATGGCTAAAATTAGCCTGTGTTTCCACCAGGTGAATGGGGGCATTTGGTTTAAAACTCTGGTTGCTCCTGGTTGTTATATGCAACTGATGAATCGCTAAACTCTACCTCTGAAAATAATAATATGCTATATGCTAATTAATTGATTTTAAATAAAAATTTAAAATTAAAAACAAAAAACCAACTCTGGTTGCTCCTGGGGCGCCTGGGTGGCTCAGTTACTTAAGCATCTTGACTGTTGATTTCTGCGCAAGTTATGATCTCAGGGTCCTGGGATCAAGCCCTGCGTCAGGCTTCCCATGGGGATTCTTTCTCTCCTCCTCCCTCCACTTGCTCTCTCTCTTTCAAATAAATAAATAAATCTTTAAAAAAAATAAAATTAAAAAAAATAAAACTCTGGTTACTCCTTAGACATGATTATAGGAACTCTTCTTATTTATCTTTGTGTAAAAAAAAAAAAATAAACCTGTACTTAAAACTATGTATATTTAGTAGTTATCAATTTTATTTTCAAAAATTTAGAATTAGGGGCGCCTGGGTGGCTCAGTCATTAAGAGTCTGCCTTCGGCTCACGTTATGACCCCAGCGTCCTGGGATCAAGCCCCTCATCGGGCTCCCTGTTCGGCGGGAAGCCTGCTTCTCCCTCTCCCACTCCCCCTGCTTGTGTTCCCTCTCTCGCTGTGTCTCTCTCTGTCAAATAAAAAAAAAAAAAGATTAAAAAAAAAAGAAAACAAAAATTTAGAATTATATTTTAAGGAATGCACATATCTAAGTATGTTCTCACCAGTCTTCTTTAATGTGCTCTTTTCTCAGATTTGAAGAGCATTCCCTCCTCCCAAATCTCCCATTTTAGAGATAAGCTCCCTTCGAGAACGAAGCTTCAGAGCTTCATGTTTGATTTGGATCAAAAGCTCTCAGTAGATGCTTCTTTCAATCTCTTTTTCTAATAAGAGAGCACTTTGTGCATTGGTTAATAAGAGAGGTATGAATTTTTTAGCATTCATTGTCAACTTGGAAGTCTCTACGTCGTGTACTATATCCTAATTGCAAGTCCGAAAAAGAAAGAAGATCACGCAATAGCACAACAACACAGAACAGAATAAAAACTCAGCTGCAGGCTTAGAGCTATTTACACCTATCTGTTGTCCCGGATGAGATCTTTCTCGGCCGCCAAATCTACTGGTGCAACACTTGGTGGGGAGCAGGATTATACCTAATAATCTCCCTCCCTATACCTAAGCCATCACCCTTCTAAATTATTTTTTAAAGAGTTTTTGGGTAATATCAATTTTAATAAAAGTTTTAACTGTCAAAAGTATTTCTTTATCAAAGCTTCGCAGTGGACCTTAAGGTTCTTAAAGAAGGGTATAGTGCAGACATGTAGGACCCTGAGTTTATAAATGGTCTGAACATTTCATTTTTTGTCAGACTTCCATTAATATGCAGCCTTTCACTTTCTCACTAGCTTTGCTTTTAGTTTAACTTTTTCATGTATTTTAATAAAGTATGGGGAAGGATACTTCCATCCTTTTGACCAAAGGTGTCTTTCTGATGTGCACCATGGTTGGAGTTCAGACATAAATTCTTCTCAGATTCATTAATTCCCTGGCTGTTTCTCCTAAGGGGATTTTATTATATGTCAGACATGCCTTCCTGACATTTCTCTTCTTTGAAAGTGAGTTTCTCTCCGTCATCCCTCTACAGGGTTGTTTTTCCTTCCCATGAAAAAAAGAGTTCTCATCAACAGCAACGTACAGACATTATTTGGATCTTGATTCAAATAAACTATAAAAAAATTATAAAACTGTCAGGACAGTATGGACACTTTCTGGATATTTGATATTACAGAATTTGTGTGCATGTTTTTTAGGTATGATAATGAGATTATCTTTCTTTGCAATGCCAGGGCCAGGGCTCTGCAGACTCCCATTTCCCCTTTGCCAGCAGGTGCCATGTTAGAATCTTCCCATAGGGGCAGTAGAGGGAGACTGGAAAGCTGGAAGAACCGGACCACACCTTCCTGTTTGCTTACTACTCTCGTTTTGGTTTCCTGTTCCTGTCAGCATCACCCTAGTAGGTCTTCTTCAACGAAACAGCAGTGATCGTTTGTTCCAGTGGCGACAGTTAATTTCACTTGGCAGTTTCTCCAGCGCTCACAGTACCAGCCCCAGAGCACTCTCCCCGGAGGCACCAGCGCCAGCCAAGCAGAGCCCCTGCTCAGATGTCTGATTTTCCACCCCACAGGGCTCCTCTTCTAGGCTTTTACGTTTTAATAATTCCATCTTCTTCTTTTCGTTCCCCCGGCCCTAGAATTGCTGGTTGTCTTGTGCATGTACCACCTCTGTGATCCCTTAGTGTTCCTTTTTTGCTTTTTCCTTCTTCGATCCATAGCTAACAATTCCTTATTTTGAACTCTGTCTGTTAAAGTATCTGGCATGGTTTCTGTCTCCTAGACACTGACTGATACAGTGGTTGTGTAAAAAAACAAAAACAAAAAAAACCCCACATCATTGTATTTTAGATAGACTTACTAAAATATTTACAAATGAAAGGATGTGACTCTAGAATTTTATTCAAACCAATTAGAAGTGGGGACAATGGCTGGCAGTTAGATGAAACAAGACCAGGCATCTGCTGATCGTCCTTGAAGCTAGGGAATGGCTATATTGAGTTCTCTAGATTATTGTCTTTTCTTTTGAATATGTTTGAAATTTTCCATGACAAAAAGTTAAATAAAAAATTAGGGCTCCTGTGTAAATTTGTGACACCTTCTCAAAGAGAGCAACAGTATTTAAATCTAAGGTTATTTTAAAGTAATGTAAAGGCAAATAGACAGAAATGGGGAATTTCAATTAATAAGAAAATGAATTCTATCATTTGCTTAATTGGGATTTTGTGGTGGGGTTTTTTTTTTTTTTTTTTTTGACATTGACATCTGAACAGTATTTATTGCATACTGATGCCGCATCACAGAATTGTAGAATTTTAAAATTAGAAAGTACGTTAAAATTAAATCTAGTCCAGGGTTTTCCAAACCATATTCTTCAGAACAACAGGTTTCTATAGAGTGCTGAAGTGTTGCCGAGGGGGGCAGGTACTTAAGTGGGTAACCCTCCACCCCTGCTTTAGTCAGAACCACTCAACTCTTACCAGTTTTATATGATGAGTGTTTTATAAAGCTTCATTTGGGGGCAGATGTATTCTTATCCTCTTAAAATGTGAAAGTCACCAAACTCTCATAGATGTAGCACACTTAATCTGCCTTACAGCATTCTCACCAGTGGTCTGTCAACCTCCCGTTACGCAGCTCCAATATGGAGAACCCACTAATTCCATCTTAAACTAACTATCAGAATATTCTTCCTTACACTGAGCCCAGATTTGTCAAAGTGAATGTTCTGCTCTGTGCTGTCTTCCACATGGCAGCCCCTAAGATACTTGAAGTCTCTCACACTCTTCTGAATCTTGTCTGGGCCAAACTAACATTCAGCCACGTAGATCAGGGTCCTCCAACTCAAGTGCATGTAAGAATTGCGACGGTGTTTGTTTAAATACAGATTCCCAGACTATACAGACAGAAATCTGTTTCAGATCCTGTAAGTCCTATTGACTCCACCTCTAAAATATACCCTAAATCTTTCTGCTTCTCTCCGTCTCCACTCCCGCCAGCCTAGTTCAAGCCACCAGCATTTTTTACTGAGTCTCCTGCAATAGTGTTAGCTGGTTCTCACCTACTACAGTACGTACATTCTCTTCAGAGCAGCTAGAGTGATCTCATTAAGGCACAAGTCAAATAGTCTCACTCACCTATGTGAAGTCTTCAGGTCCTTCATCACTGGGACCTGTGTGGCCACTTAGGATCTGGCCTTCTCTACCTTTCTGCCTTACTTCATTGTGCTGCAGCTTCCTAGCCTTCCTTAAGCACATAAACTCATTCCTGCCCTTGGACTAACTGTTCTCTTTGCTCGAACTACTCCCTCTCGAGATCTCTACATTGCTGTCTCTTTATGACCCAGGTCTCAACTTCAGTGTCAGCTCCTTAGCAAGGCTTTTTGTCACCACCAATTAAAGTGGTCTCCCAGTCACTCTGCATATCAAGATACCTTTTATTACTCCAATCATACCATCCACCACCATCTAATACTTTCTTGTTTATCTGTTCAGTTTTTATTTTGCTTCCCCTACTAGAACGTAACCTTATCTATTTTGTTCTCCGCTGAATTCCCACCATCACATTCATACCCAGCCCATAGAAGGTTTTCAACAAATGCCCAGGAATCTGCACTTTTATAGGCATCCTGGGTTTGGTCCATGGATCACACTTTATTGAAAGAAACACTGTTCTAGGGCGCCGGGATTGCTCAGTTGGTTAAGGGACTGTCTTCGGCTCAGGTCATGATCCCAGGGTCCCAGGATCGAGTCCCGCATCAGGCTCCCTGCTCAGCAGGGAGTCTGCTTCTTCCTCTGACCCTCCCCCTCTTGTGCTGT
This sequence comes from Halichoerus grypus, assembly GCF_964656455.1. Taxonomy (NCBI): domain Eukaryota; kingdom Metazoa; phylum Chordata; class Mammalia; order Carnivora; family Phocidae; genus Halichoerus; species Halichoerus grypus. The sequence continues at coordinate 63,676,099 of NC_135725.1, forward strand.
CTCTCTCATATAAATAAATAAAATCTTAAAAAAAAAAGAAATATTGTTCTAGGCATTATAGGGCCATGATACTTAGAAAGAACTGGCCCAGGCCTCTAGACAGTTCTGCTGGCAAACTCAGAATTTGAAGAGTGATGTATTTAAATAGAATTTAAAAAGTAATCCAAAGAGTACTGGCGTAAGTCAAGCACTAGAGGGGAGTAACACAGGCACAGGTCAGCACAACCTGAAACCCACAGAGAGTCAAAATTCCTCTTTCAAACCCCATATGAAGGCACCAGAGAGGGGACCACATTCCTTCTCAGGTTTTTTCTCCAATGTTGAAACAAATTGCTGTTTCTTAAATTGGGCCCGGAGGAAATCAGTGGCTTGCATTTGAAGCCATGTTGTATGAAAAATGCACTCGAGGCAGTGGGCTGTGCATCCCCTCAGTACCACATGGGTGCGCAGACCGCCGGCAGGAATAGCGCGGCTCGGCAGCTGAAGGACCAGTGGATTGACACTTCCCATCACACCAACCCTCGGGCATATGCTTATCGAGTGGGGTGGTGGGCAGAATTGCCTGCGTCATTTAAATCATTGCTCTTTGTCGTTTTTTGGAAAGCATTTCAGACCATCAGGATGGAAAGGAAGAAACAGTGAGACAAGAAAGGTAGAAGGACAGGGGGAAAGTGTGAGTAGTACCTGTGACTAAAAAGGAAGACTGAAATCTATAGAAGTGAACAATAGAGAATCCTTAAGATTAAATTGCATTTAGGGGCACCCAGGTGGCTCAGTTGGTTGAGTGTCTGCCTTCGGCTCAGGTCATGATCTCAGGGTCCTAGGATCAAGCCCCACATCGGGCTCCCTGCTCAGCGGGGAGCCTGCTTCTCCCTCTTCCTCTGCTACCCCCCACCCCCGCCCGTGTGTGCACTCTCTCTCTCAAATAAATAAATAAAATCTTTAAAAAAAGATTAAATTGCATTTAGCAAAAATGATGAGGACATCAGAAGAGGAAAAGATGCACAGTTAGAATAAGGAAAAGGTGAAGTTGTTATCAAAGAGTTCTTTGCTTTCTTTCACTCCCTCTTCAGCCTTACATGCCGCTGCCCTTTCTGGCCATGTCAGCACCGTGAAGCTACTGTTGGAAAATAACGCTCAAGTAGATGCCACCGATGTCATGAAGCATACTCCACTTTTCCGAGCCTGTGAGATGGGACACAAAGATGTGATTCAGACACTTATTAAAGGTTGGTTATTAAGAGTGCTCCTACCAAGTCACTCTCAAAAGGTAGGAATTCTTGCAGGCACTGTTTGAAACACAGCTTACATAGCAGAGGGCCACCTGGGTGGAAGGATGGAGGGAAGAGCGCCGTGTACGTGCACACACACACGCACACACACACACACGCAAGCGCACACGCAAGCGCACCAGGAAACCTGAGGTCCAGTCCTAGCTCCGCCTGTTGGCAGTTGTGTGGTTTTGGAAAAGCCACTTCACCTGCCTGATCCTCAGTTTCACTTCGTATAAAAGAAAAATGATTCGTGCCCTGACCAACTTACAGGCTTATTGTAAAAATCTGAAGTAGATAATGTACGTGGCAACATTTTGCTGAGAGTAAAGCATTTAAGGGACTGTTATATTTTTCAGACTTCTTTTTGAGCAAGCTCTCTATATTGGACATTTTCATTATATTTTTGCTTTTTCAGGTGGAGCGAGGGTAGATTTAGTCGATCAAGACGGACACTCGCTTCTACATTGGGCAGCACTGGGAGGAAATGCTGATGTTTGCCAGATATTGATAGAAAATAAGATCAATCCAAACGTGCAAGATTACGCAGGACGAACCCCTTTGCAGTGTGCTGCTTACGGCGGCTACATCAACTGCATGGCAGTGCTCATGGAAAATAATGCAGACCCTAACATTCAAGACAAAGAGGTAGAAAATCTACATATTTTCTATATTGTTTGCTCCCAGTTGTTTAGAGTATTTCTTCTTCATTATCTAAAATAAAGTAAAACATTTTACCAAATAAAGAGGTCACTTACAAATTTATCTGTTAATTAAAAATGAGTTTTATTTTTCCCTGTTTTCCTTCTAATTCTTGTCTACATATCCATATATGCCATTAACAAAGTCATAATACAGAATGGGAATAGTTTTATAACTTTCATAAAATACATATGCATGGCATGTGTGTACGTATGTGTATACATATAGATATATATTTCACAATGCACGTTTTGTTCACTTAAAATCATCACGATGATTTTCTCATTTGGTGTATAATCTTCTGCATAATCGTAGATGCTGAGTATTCCAAAGTTCTAGGAGCTTTATGTTTAATAACTCATTCAGTTCTCACAGCAACTCTGTAAAGGAATTGCTATTATTATTCCCATTTACAGGTGAGAAAATTGAAGCTCATGGAGCTTACCCAAATACCCTAAGGTGACAACAGTGGCAGGGTTGTTGTGGGAAGTCAGGGTCCAAACTATGCCTGTAACCCCAATTTTAGAATCAAGTAACTTCCTATGGCTGGGTACTTTTTCATTATTATTCATCATGTTTCATTGATCATTGCTGTGCATTTAACTTTTTTTATTGTTTCCTTAGAATCATTTCCCCTAAGTGAGATTATTTATTATTGGTATATGAATGTGATTGAGCTCTGATATATACTATTGAACTGATTTTTTTTAAAAGATTTTATTTATTTATTTGAGAGAGAGAGTGTGCACCTGAGCAGGGGGAGGGGCAAAGGGAGAGGGAGAAAGAGAATCCCAAGCAGACTCCCCACTGAGAATGGAGCCTGACTCAGGACTCCATCTCACGACCCTGAGATCATGACCTGAGCTGAAATCAAGGAGTCGGTCGCTCAACCAACTGAGCCACCTAGGCGCCCCTGTTGAATGGATTTCTAAACCATGTGGGTTAATCTCCACTTTCCCAGCTATGTAGTATTGTATTGACTTCTCTCAGTCTAGCCAGTATTGATTTTTTTGCTACTTCAATTACATTAAGTCTTCAAAAATACTAGCATATTATGTTATCCAAGCCAGAAAATATATTTTCTATTAATTCATTCAATAAATATTTATTAAGATTGTTCCTATCTGTAAAAGTAACATAATGAAAAATATGTGAAATATGGTCCTTGTATCTATGTGATGAGAAATGAATCTTTTGTAATCTGTAGTACCTTTTACATTGTCTTTACAAGTTGCCGGTTTCTTACAGAAGTAGTATATACGAAGCTACTTTCCAGTTCCGTTAGTTTTTACATGTACTATTTTGGATTATCTGCATAAACAGCGTATCATTTGTGAATAGTATGCCTTATTGAACTAACTGATACCTCCAATACAATGTCGAATAGAATTGGTGATGGTTGGTATCCTTAATTCATTCTGGTTTCTCAAGGGGAAAGCTTGAAATATTTCACCATTGAATATGATATTTGCTATAGGTTCCCTTATATTTCTAGTTGCTAAGAATTGGGTTTTTTTTGTTCACAATTAGCTGTTTAATTTTTGTCAGGTACTATTTCTGTATCTTTCAAGATGATCACATGATTTTTCACCTCTTTGCTGTTAATATGGTGAATTAAAAAGAGTCAGGAAGTAGCTCCTCTTATTCTCCTAAAGAATTTGTGTAACATTGGTATTACTTCTTTCTTAAATGTTCGGAAGAATTCCCCGGTGAAGTCATCTGGTCTAGTGGTATTCTTTGTGTAAAAGGTGTTAATAACTGGTTCAGTGTCATTTATAATTACAAGACCATTCAGATTTCTAATTATTTTCTTTTCAGCTTTGGTAAGTTGCATTTTCTGAGAAATTTATTTTATTTTATTAACATATCATGTTTTTGCATAAAGTTGGTCATATAATCACTTACCTTTTTTATGACTAGGACCTTTAGTGATTTCCTCTTATTCATTTCATATATTAGTAATGTGCTTTGTCTCTTTTCTTTTTAAAAACATTTTTCATCTTATTCGTCTTTTCAAAGGACTTACTTCTTTGTTGATTTTCTATATTTTAAGTTGTTTACTATTTCATTGGTGTTTATTATTTCCTGCCGTCTACTTTCCTCGGGTTTGATTTACTATTTTTTTTTAAGATTCTTTTAATAAAAGTTTAAATCATTGATTTATTTCAATATTCATTTCCAGTATATGTATTTAAGCATGCTTCTTATTCTAAGCACTGCTTTAACTTTATCCTAAAAGTTTAGATAAGTTGTACCATCACTATAATTCAGCTCAAATATTTTCTAGTTTCGATTTTGATTTGTTATTTGACCCATAGATTATTTAGAAGTGTATTGCTTAATTTCCAGGCAGTTGGGCATTTGCTCATTATCTTTTGGTAAATGATTATATTGGTTTCCTCTTGCTGTTATAATAAATTACCACAAACTTAGTGGCTTAGAACAACACAAATTTATTATCTCACTCTTCTGGATGTTAAAAGTCCAAAATGGGTCTCACTGGGCTAAAAATCAAGGTTTTGGCAAGACTACAATCCTTTTGGAGGCTCTAGGGGAGAATCTGTTTCTTTCGTTTTTCCAGCTTCTCGATGCTGCCCTCATTCCTTGGCTTATGGTCCCATTCCGCCATCCTCAAAGCTAGCAGTGACTGGCTGAGTCTCTCTCACACTGCATCATTCTAACACCTGCCCTCCTGCCTCTCTCCTTCCTTTCCTCCCCATATAATCCTTATACTGGGCCTATTCAGATAATCCAGGATAATCTCCCCATTTGAAGGTCAGCTGATTAGCAACCTTAATTCCATCTACAATCTTAATTTCCCCTTTCTAATAACATAACAGGGTTACAGATTCCAGAGATTAGGACATAGACATCTTTGCAAAGGCATGCATTTATTCTGTCTACCACACTGATTTGTAACTCAAACTCTACTGTGGTCTAAAAACAGAGTAACAGAATTATTTTCTTTTATTTCAGAATCATTTTAATTCTTCAAAGTCCTTTGAGGCTTTCTTTGTGGCCCAGCATATGATTGATTTTGGGAAATGTTCTATGTACACTTGAAAAGAATACTGGTTGTATCATAATTGGGTGCAATGTCTTATATGTATCACTTAGGTCAAAGTTTTTTACTGTATTGTTCAGGTCTTCTATATCTTTACTGTCCTTTCATTTATTTGTTCTATGAACTATTATAAAAGGTGGGTTGAAAATCTCTCACTGATTATGGATTTGACCATATCCCCTTTTAATTTTGTCATTTTTTGTTCTGTATATTTAAAAGCTTTGTTATTAGATGCATACAGATTTAGGATTGTGGTATCTTCCTCTTTGACTCCTTTAAAACTATGAAATATCCCTCTTTTATATCTAACAATGCTTCATGCCTTTTCATGATACTGAATTTTTTTGAGAATATCAGCCATTTATTTTGTAGAATCTCACTCATTTTGAGTTTGCCTTATGATTCCTCATAATTAGATTTAAGTTTTACATTTTTGGTTGGAGCATTATACAAGTGATATTGAATCCTCAGGATATCACCTCTGGAAACACATGGTGCCTCTTAACATGGTATTAATTTTGATCACTTAGTTAAGATACCATCCATTTTCTCCACTGTGTATTTGAGTGGAGAAGTATTTTCCCTTTTTATAATGAAGCAATTTGGGAGCATCGTTTGTATTTTTGAGTTAGCATCAATAACTATGTGTCCAAAAATACCTATTCCAGATATACCTGATTTTTGTTCGTGCTTATAGGGAAGAACAGCTTTGCACTGGTCCTGTAACAACGGATACCTTGATGCCATTAAATTACTACTAGACTTTGCTGCTTTCCCTAATCAGATGGAAAACAATGAAGAAAGGTAAGCTGTTGATAAAAAGAATGTATTCTTGTTCAACTCACTGCCTTTCTGCTCTATTAAAAAACCTCAAGTTGAGATACTAGTTCAGAAGTACTAAGTATACTCATAAGGAAATGCTACACTAAGAAATCCTAAACGAGAAGAAAAGAGCAAAAGTTCCCTGTAGTGTTGATTTAGAATCATGGGATTTTAAAATCACTCAGAACTTTAGATTTACCTCTGGCAAGCTCACAAACTACAGATGAGGAAAGACATTCTTGTGGCTTGTGGCTGGCATAACGTCAGGGGAGTCCTGACGGACCAGGCCTAGGAACGGGTCATATGTTGAAGACATTTCTCTTGATGAACAGGATAGTGGACCAAGGTGCCACCATGTGGCATGAAGAAATAAGGAGAAGGTGAGGTGACTGAATAACCCAGGATTCACAGAGCTAGGCTGGAGTTATGCCCAAGGGCCCAGGCCCCATATAAAGGACCAGACACAGTGTGAAGTCTAAGCAGGAGAGATTCTTGGCGGTCTTGGATCTAAGATTCTGATCACCTGTAGGTGACAACCAAGTTTGTGATGAGATTTCCACACCTGAGCTCCACCCAGCCAGGTCTGTGCCTTGGTTGTCGTCATTCATGAATGCTGGAACTGCAGTGGCTCCCGCTGTGACACCATGTCCCGTCCCCCTCTCCCCCCCCCCCCCCACCGTAGCTACCACCAGTTCTTTCAGGAGATGGGAGACCTTGTGGAGAAGGAGGGACTCTCTCTAGGCCACCTGCCTCAGGAAACCCACTCCTTTCTGGGCTGAACCCCTTCATCTCTCCCACTTCTTTCAGAACCTCTCCCCATTAATGATGGCCTCCACCTGTTATTTTCTGAGGTCTGAGGTTTGTCTTCTCTGCCTGTAAAGCCCTCCTTCTCTCGGATTGTCTGCACTGCCCCATTTCCTCTTGCTCGTGGGTTGTGCTTTCACAGTCTGGCTTCCATCCTCCCACGGACACTGAAACCGTGCTGAGTGGTCACTGACAGACTCACTGATAAATCCTCCGTCGGCCCCTCTGTCTCCTCTCACTGGCCTGTCTGCATCACCGGGTTCTGTTGACCCCCCTTCTTTACCTTACTGAGACTGTATCTTCTCTAAGCTTCTGTGACAGTATATTTTCCTAATTCTCTGCCAGTCACGTCTGCTCCTTCTCCATTTATTTCGGCTCCTTTTCCATTTTTTTTTTTTTTTTTTAATATAAACACTCTTCAGGGACTGGGCCTTTTTCTCTCAGCCCATCTCCTTGGGCCCTCTGACCTACCACCAAGGCTTCGATAGTCACCTGGGGGCCAGTGAGTTCTAAATCTGTCCTTCAGACTCAGTGTCTCTCCTCGGTTCCCACTGTCACCTCCTCTTCGTTACCAGCACCGTCGTGTAAATCTTGCCCTCTGACGCGTTCCTGGGACTGTCAGAATGCCTCCTCGCTGTTTTCCTCCCTTCGAACTTCCCCTCATTCAGTTCATCTGCTTCCAAAGTAGCCTCCCTAAATCACATTTCTAACGTAATTGTTTATCATGTCCTTCCTCCGCTCAAATGCAGTCTCACCTAAGAAGATTGTCCTGATCCCAGAGGCATGTGTTCCAAACGATGTTCTCCCCTACACTCTGAGTTTGTATAGCATCTGGCACATTTCACTTTATATTATAATTTTATGTAATCTGTCTTCCATATTAGCGGAGAACTCCTGAAGATCATTGTGTCTGTGTTGTTCACAGTGCTTTTCAGGAAGTAGATGCTTAGTAAAGAACTGTTGCATTATTAGGTTGATGCTTCCAGTCTCCCAGTAGCATCCCCTGCTACATACCTGCGTTAGAAACTTCTGGAATTCTTTGAGTACATACAGAATTAGATAAATCAGACTAGTATGTCTTACTTGGAGAGGGGTTCTATAAAGAACTCACTCCCTCTATTATCGTCAAATGACAACTGTAAAACCAAAAAGACTCGAAGATTTAGAGGTTTGGACATTCAAGGAAGCTGGAATGCCAAACAGAATCCTCAGGGCTGAGGTTTTGACATTAAAGCAGATATGTGAGAGAGCAGAAGATTTCTCTCTTTGAAACACTAAAAAAATACAAAAGGGAAAGATTAAGAATCCTAAGAATTAGTGGTGATTTATTTCTATTATAAAGGATTTATGGGGCACCTGAGTGGCTCAGTCAGTTAAGCGTCTGCCTTCGGCTCAGGTCATGATCCCAGGGTCCTGGGATCGAGCCCCACATCGGGCTCCCTGCTCCGCGGGAAGCCTGCTTCTCCCTCTCCTGCTCCCCCTGCTTGTGTTCCCTCTCTAGCTGTCTCTCTCTCTGTCAAATAAATAAGTAAAATCTTTAAAAAAAAATAAAATAAAGGATTTATTCTGTAACAGTATTTACTGCCTGACTGCTGTTTTCTTAGGAAACAATAAAAAAACATTTATTTTTGTAACTCAAGTCCCATTTTTATGGTAAGACTTGAATTTTAGGCCTAAGAAAGAGTCTGAATTAAGGTGCTTCCTGCCTCCTAGAGTAAACATATGTTAATTACAGACCAAAAGACCACAGGAAAAATCCTCCTAGCTGTACTTGCCAACCTGTAGATGAAGATGGACAGTGGCAACATCCCAGTGTCCTCTGAGGTTTCATCAGCCGTGCACCTTGATGTACAAATGTCAGAACCCGGTGCTGCCTTTTATGTTTATTGACATTCCAGTTTAGGCATTCCACTCATCCCATCAGACCAGTCCTGCTTGGCAAGTCCAATTGTGTCTTGTATCTTGTCTCTATCTGCATTGTTTCTTGACTGGTTACCATCAGTGTAGTGCTAATTTTTACTTCTCATGCATTGACACCAACCACTTGATGTGCACTGTATAGACATAATTTTTGCCAACTACTGCTGGCTTTCAGTCAATAACTATCTGACAGCCACACTCCGACTTTGATGGGAGTATTCACAGTACTTGAATGTTTCTAAATTGAATTTGGGGTGAAGAAAGACTCAGTAGGAATAATTACAATACGGTCAGTGCCTAAACACTAAGGCATAGACTTCAGTCTTAAAATCTTTCTAGATATTTGGACTGTGTTTCCCTGAATCAAAAATTGATGGAGAATCCTAATTTGAATTATTATTCAATTATTAAAAAAAAAGACATTTTTGAGAAAATCGGGGAAATTTGTATTTGGAATGGGTACTAGATTTTGCTGAGGAATTCCTGTTAATTTTGCTAATACCATAATGACATTGTGCTTGTGTCCATATTATTTTTTGATGAATACTGAAATGCAGAGAGATTAAATGATAGAGGAGTTCTAGGATTTGCTTTAAAACAGTTCAGCAAAAATAATAGGGAAGGGATTAGAGGAAGCAAATGTGGCAGAAATGTTGCTACTTGTTAAATTTGGGTAATGAGCATAAAAATGGTTATGCTATTCTCTCTACTTTTGTTTATGCTTGAAGTTTCTCATAATAAAAATACAATTTTTCCTTGATAAAGGTATTTAAAATATTTGAAATGCAATTTTCCATCCAGAAGCCCTGAGAGATCTAGTAAAGGCAGAGGTCGGGCCTTACTTTCATAAACCAGATTTTGATAATCCTGCTTGTATACTGTGTGAGAGACGCTCCATATTAGTAATTATAGAAAAGATGATCAAGCTTACTAAATACATATGTTATTTGCACGTTGGTTTGAGAAGCAGTTTCATTCTGTAGGAGGTTTATACTCAAGAACTGATAGATGTGCTATGGACAGATGACTGAACAGGGAGTCGTACGGTTTTAGATCAGGTCTGGGTTCTGCAGGGAACTAGTTACATAACCTTCTGCAAGTTGCTTAATCTTTCTGGCTCTGTTGACTCATTTATAAAAGGAAGGAGATAAACTAAATGACCTCTAAATTTCCATTTAGCTCTACTATCATGGAGCTGACTCTGATCGTTTTTCTCCATTGGGGAGAGTACATCATGAAAGGCATTTTAGAATACATAGTGATTACACTTGATCACTGTATCCCCGTATTATATACCCGAAACTAATTTAGCACTCTATGTTAATGACCCTGGAATTAAAATTAAAAATAATAATAAATTTTTAAATAGAATATATAGTGAAATATTTTTAAGTTCTTCTGAATAAATTTACAGGATGCCGTCTACTTAGAAATAATGTTTTAAAGTTTATGTAGGCACCATTACTTTATGGCCTTCTGGTCCCTGGACAGTAGAGGCAAATCGAGATGTCCTAAAATGAGTTTCTTCATTTTAGCATTTGGGACTTCTTCCTGAATTCAGTTTCCTTCTAGAAGTGACTAACTCACCCTTTGCTTATATTGAAAAATCTCCTCCTTTTATGTCTGACTATGACTGTCAGGAGAGTTTTGAAAAGAGAAAATTTCTATCATCACCGAATGATTTTCTGTGTCTAATCATGCATCTGTATAATCATCAGTGTCTCCACCTCATAAATCAGCTGATTATTTCTTCCTAAAACCTCTGATTGCTTTGGATGAGTAACAGCCACCTAGACAGGACTCAGACCCCTGGCCACCGTTGGGCGGTCAGCACTACTGGTTTGGGCCCTATGGAAATGATAGTGATGATGCGTGACCGTGGTGTCACCAGCCCTGCTGCAAGGGTGTCCTAGCATAAGAACGACAGCAGCTGACATTTACTAATTGCTTCTTTGATGCCAGGCACAGTGTTATCTTCTTTGTATTTATTATTTCCTTTCCTCCTCGTGCCAAGTCTGCAATGACGAAAGATAAGTGGGTGAAGAAGTGACAGCGTTACCATGATTGGAAGGTAGAATTGGGATTTTGTTTTGTTTTGTTTTTACTTCAATTTTTGTATTTTTTGCACTGTTTGAATTCTTTAAATATGTGTCATTATTGCAAAGTAATCATTTAAGAAAAATAATATACCTGCCAAGAGAAGAATGCTGGTTAATTCTAAGAGTGGGAATACAGTTGACCATTGTTATGTTCCTCTGTGTATTTATCCGATTATTTTGTATTTCCAAAAATAGAAAAGATGTATTGTAAGAAAGGAATTTGCCTAAAATTATACATCTAGAAAGTAGCCAGTTGAGGTTAAAATATATAACCATCTGACAATACAACTCATCTTTTCTAAATAATATATTTGTCAAAAAGGTATGCACAGTGTACAAAATTTAAAAGGCATGAAAACTAAGTGTCCCTCCCACCCCTGCCTCTGAGACAACCAGCGTCCTCCCCACGGACGTCACTGTCACGAGTTTCTTGGTAAACTTCTAGAGATATATTTTACAAAGATAAGCATACAGGGATATGTTCTTTTTCATACAAATGGGGCATGCCATAATACTGCTCTGGGCTTTTTTTTTTAAAGAATTTTATTTTTTATTATTTTTTTGAGATTTTATTTATTTATTTGAGAGAGAGAATGAGAGACAGAGAGCATGAGAGGGAGGAGGGTCAGAGGGAGAAGCAGACTCCCCACTGAGCAAGGAGCCCGATGCAGGGCTCGATCCTGGGACTCCAGGATTATGACCTGAGCCGAAGGCAGTCGCCCAACCAACTGACCCACCCCAGGCGCCCCTGCTCTAGGCTTTTTTAAAGATTTATTTATTTTAGAGAGAGAGAGAGACCTGGGGGGAGGGGCAGAGGGAAAGAGAGTCTTTTTTTTTTTTTAATTAACATATAATGTATTATTTGTTTCAGGGGTACAGGTCTGTGATTCATCAGTCTTACACAATTCACAGTGCTCACCATAGTACATACCCTCCCCAATGCCCATCACCCAGCCACCCCATTCCCCCCCTCCCACTCCAGCAACACTCAGTTTGTTTCCTGAGATTAAGAGTCTCTTATGGTTTGTCTCCCTCTCTGGTTTCATCTTGTTTCATTTTTTTCCTCTCTTCCCCTCTGATCCTCTGTCTTGTTTCTCAAATTCCACATATCAGTGAGATCATATACTAGTCTTTCTCTGATTGACTTATTTCGCTTAGCATAATACCCTCTAGTTCCATCCACATCATTGCAAATGGCAAGATTTCATTTTTTTTGATGGCTGCATAATATTCCAGTGTGTGTGTGTGTGTGTGTGTGTGGGTGGGTGTGTGTGTGGGTGTGTGTGTGTGTATACATACCACATCTTCTTTATCCATTCATCTGTTGATGGACACCTAGGCTCTTTCTATAGTTTGGCTATTGTGGACATTGCTGCTATAAACATTGGGATGTATGTACCTCTTCAGATCACTACATTTGTATCTTTGGGGTAAATACCCAGTAGTGCAATTGCTGGGTCGTAGGGTAGCTCTATTTTCAACTTTTTGAGGAACCTCCATACTGTTTTCCAGAGTGGCTGCATCAGCTTGCATTCCCACCAACAGTGTAGGAGGGTTCCCCTTTCTCCGCATCTTCGCCAACATCTGTCATTTCCTGACTTGTTAATTTTAGCCATTCTGACTGGTGTGAGGTGGCATCTCATTGTGGTTTTGATTTGTATTTCCCTGATGCCGAGTGATGTTGAGCACTTTTTCATGTGTCTGTTAGCCATTTGGATGTCTTCTTTGCAGAAATGTCTGTTCATGTCTTCTGCCCATTTCTTGATTGGATTATTTGTTCCTTGGGTGTTGAGTTTGGTAAGTTCTCCATAGATCTTTGGATATTAGCCCTTTATCTGATATGTCATTTGCAAATATCTTCTCCCATTCTGCCGGTTATCTTTTGGTTTTGTTGACTATTTCCTTTGCTGTGCAAAAGCTTTTTATCTTGATGAAGTCCCAATAGTTCATTTTTGCCCTTGCTTCCCTTGCCTTTGGCGATGTGTCTAGGGAGAAGTTGCTGCGGCTGAGGTCGAAGAGGTTGCTGCCTGTGTTGTCCTCAAGGATTTTGATGGATTCCTGTCTCACATTTACGTCTTTCATCCATTTTGAATTTATCTTTGTGTGTGGTGTAAGGAAATGGTCCAGTTTCATTCTTCTACATGTGGCTACCCAACTTTTCCAACACCATTTGTTGAAGAGACTGTCTTTTTTCCATTGGATATTCTTTCCTGCTTTGTCGAAGATTAGTTGACCATAGAGCTGAGGGTCCATTTCTGGGTTCTCTATTCTGTTCCATTGATTTATGTGTCTGTTTTTGTGCCAGTACCATACTGTCTTGATGATGACAGCTTTGTAGTAGAGCTGGAAGTCTGGAATTGTGATGCCACCGGCTTTGCTTTTCTTTTTCAACATTCCTCTGGCTATTTGGGGTCTTTTCTGGTTCCATACAAATTTTAGGATTATTTGTTCCAATTCTGTGAAAAAAGCTGATGGTATTTTGATGGGTATTGCATTAAATGTGTAGATTGCTCTAGGTAGCATGGACATTTTCACAATCTTTGTTCTTCCAATCCATGAGCATGGAACGTTTTTCCATTTCTTTGTGTCTTCCTCAATTTCTTTCATGAGTATTCTATAGTTTTCTGAGTACAGATTCTTTGCCTCTTTGGTTAGATTTATTCCTAGGTATCTTATGGTTTTGGGTGCAGTTGTAGATGGGATTGACTCCTTAATTTCTCTTTCTTCTGTCTCGTTGGTGTATAGAAATGCAACTGATTTCTGTGCATTGATTTTATATCCTGCCACTTTACTGAGTTCCTGTATGAGTTCTAGAAGTTTTGGGGTGGAGTCTTTTGGGTTTTCTGGGGGAGTTTTAAGCAGATTCTATGCTGAGTGTGGAGCCCGACGCCGGGCTCTACCTCACGACCCCGAGATCATGACCTGAGCTGAAATCAAGAGTCAGACACTTAACCGACTAAGCCACCTAGGTGCCCCAGTACTGCTCCGTTGCTTCATTTTTTTTCTTTTTCTTCATGTAACAAGACATCCTGGACATTTTTCCTTATTTATTCACGTGCCACAGCTGTGCTGAGGCTGCATCACACAGAAGACCACGTCACACCAATGGCCCACACTTGATGTAAGCGGTGCCCTGTTGGTGGATACTGAGGTCGTCTCCACTCTTCCACTATTTCAAACTGTGCTTCTGTGAATATCCTTGTACAGAAAGCATCTCACACACAAGAGCAGGTCTGTGGGATATATTCCTGCAAGGGACCTGTCAAAGGGCAGATGCATGAATAATTTTGACAGATCTTACTAAATTGTTCTCTCTAAAGATTAAAGTAGCACATAGAGAGCCTGTCTCTCTGCATCCTTTCCAGCACAGTGTGTTATTAAACTTTCTGATCCTCATTAATCTGATCATTAAAGTACTCTCTTTGTTCGTCTTAATTTGTATTTCTCTTAAATGAGTGAAGTTGAACATATTTCTGTATATTTAGGAGTATTAGTATTTCTTATTCTGGGGACTATCTTTTATCTTTGTTTTTGGGGTTTTTTGCCCTGCAAAATTTTGCTATTTTTATGTAGTTGGATTTATCATTCTTCTCTTATGGTTTGAGGTTTTTTTTTTGTTTTTTTTTTTTTTTATTATGGTTTGAGTTTTGTATCATTTTTATTAGAAAAGACCTTCCCATCCCAATTTTTAAAAAAATCTTCCATGGTTTCTTCTAGTACTTTCATGGTTTCTTTTTCTATATTTAGGTCTTTGGTTCATCCAGAATTCATTTTGATATAAAATGTGATATAAGAATCTTTTTTTTTTCCCAGATGGCTATGCAGTTGTCCCAACACTATTTAATAATTTATGCTTTCTGATTTAAAGGGCCATCCTCATCACAGACTAAATCTCTCCATTTGGAGATGTATTTTTTTACTGTATAAGCATTAACTATCAGTAGTCCTGGGCTTAAACTTATGAAACCCACAGGATATTATCCACAGTACTTTTTCAGATCAGAGTGGGGTATTATTTGGCACCCAGGGGAGAAGAAAAGTGATCACGTGTTCCTACAGCCCCCAGTTTGTGAGCCAGCAAGCGAAACTCAGGAATCATCATGGTCAGCAACACAAAGCACCTGACCCCGGCTCCACCCCTGTTTTGTCCCCTCAGAGAAAAAAAGGAACAGCCCTGGCGCACAGAACATAGCCTTGCCTGAGGAACAGTCCCCATCCCAAAATGAGATTTCCTTCTGCTGCATAATATTGCCAGCTTAAGTGTACCTCAAATTACGTTCCAATACTTAAAAAATACCTTCCTGCTTCAGGTACACTCCCCTGGACTACGCTTTGCTGGGCGAGCGCCATGAAGTGATCCAGTTCCTGTTGGAGCACGGCGCCCTGTCCATCGCGGCCATACAAGACATCGCCGCCTTCAAAATCCAGGCGGTCTACAAAGGGTACAAGGTCAGGAAAGCTTTCCGCGACCGGAAAAATCTCCTCATGAAGCATGAACAGTTGAGGAAAGATGCCGCTGCCAAGTAAGTTGGAGCTGTGGGGATTGGAATCAGGGCGGAAGGGCGCAGGTGGGGGAGCGGCCAGGAGGGGGAGTCAGGAGAGGATCTGAAATAATGCTGATCCCTGGACCCGTGTCACCTCCCCCCTTCTGCCCACCGGGACTGCAGAGCCCAGCGGCCACAGTGAAGGATGAAGGGCTGATCTCTGCTTGGTGGCTGTTCCTCCAGGCTAGGCCCTGATGTTCCAACACAGGGACACACCTCGGCCAGCCACAGCCACCCTGGCGAGGAGTGGGGGGTGCGAGGGTACCTACAGGAAGCTGCGAGGACATACCTGCTCACCCTCCTACCTTTCCTGCCCTTCCACAGGAAACTGACACCAGTATCTAGCCTACTTCACTAGCAGTGTCTGGTTTTGATTTGATTAAAGCAACCAACTTGTGTGAATAACTTGCCCTCCCCACCTATTCCTTAACAAATCTGTACTGACTAATGTAATTTATTCAAGAAATACTGACTGAATTCTGACGGCACATACAAAAGTCTTGGCTGGAACCTTTGGAGAAAATAGTGACTAAAAGCAAAGTGCTTGCTTCAAGGACCTCACACTTTTTTGGATAATGGTACAGAACGTGTAAAATAGTCATTTGTGCCTATTATATATACACTGTGATTATTTTACCATAAATGATTGATTTTTATTTATTTTTTTATTTTATTAAATTATGTTAATCACCATACATTACATCATTAGTTTTTGATGTAGTGTTCCATGATTCATTGTTTGCATATAACACCCAGTGCTCCATGCAGAACGTGCCCTCTTTAATACCCATCACCAGGCTAACCCATCCCCCCACCCCCCTCCCCTCTAGAACCCTCAGTTTGTTTCTCAGAGTCCAGAGTCTCTCATGGTTCATCTCCCCCTCCAATTTCCCCCCCTTCATTTTTCCCTTCCTACTATCTTCTTTTTTTTTAACGTATAATGTATTATTTGTTTCAGAGGTACAGGTCTGTGATTCAACAGTCTTGCACAATTCACAGCGCTCACCATAGCACATACCCTCCCCAATGTCTATCACCCAGCCACCCCATCCCTCCCACCCCCCACCACTCCAGCAACCCTCAGTTTGTTTCCTGAGATTAAGAATTCCTCATATAAGTGAGGTCATATGATACATGTCTTTCTCTGATTGACTTATTTCACTCAGCATAATACCCTCCAGTTCCATCCACGTCGTTGCAAATGGCAAGATTTCATTCCTTTTGATGGCTGCATAATATTCCATTGTATATATACACCACATCTAAATGCTTGATTTTTAGATTAGGTCTTGGTTTTCCTTCGTGGATACCTTTGTTGGGTACTTTACTTATTTATTTACTTACTACTCACTTACTTACTTTCATTTGCATTTATTCTCTGCAGGATTGACTCCTGGGCCATAAGTTTTTGTTTCTTTGGTTTCTTCTGGGGTATCCTTTTCTTCTGTGCAACCTCCTCTTCTAGTTTAGGAACAGTCTGCTCTTTTTCAGTCAGGATCATCTAGATGGTGGGCAGGGAGAGCGCATGTGTGGGTTAATCCGACCATGAGCCCTGTAAGTTCTGCACAAGTCTGGGGGCTTTGTTCACTGGGATGTGCTGCATGACCAGAGAATCTACATCTGAACCCTTAAATTCAGCACAACTCTCTGCATTTTAAGCATGTGCGGGAAAAATTCAGCACTCTCTTTGGGCCGCTGACCCTGTGTGCAACCCCACTGTTTGGCCCGGGGCACACCTACCAAGTCCACCATTGTCATGACAGAATGGCACACATGGCTTCTGCAAAGTGACATCCTTCCGGTACTTAGTGGCTTTTCGGGTATGCATACCCTTGATGGCCTGGGCAGTTTCTCACGTGTTCTTAAAGTGAACACGAAGATGTGAACCCTTTGATTTGCATGATTTTGTAGGGTTTTCTGGGTTGAGCGAATAGCAAACCATTTTCAGAGATCACCTCAGGCTGCTTAGGGGAAGAAGAAGAGCGGTGGCTTCTCGGAGAATTCATGAGAACTCCCGTTGGGTACTTTAAATAGCAGGAGAGTGTTGCACCAGTAGGCGTAGATACCAAAACCTCTGGCGAGACAACAGGAAGATTCTTGATGGGTAACTTCCTGGCTGTTCCTTGAATGTTTCCAAATCTTGAACCCTTCCACATCTTGCCCACAAGGGGGAAGCATAAGTGTAATAAATAATAATTTAAAACAATAATAAAGGGCAGGACAAACCATTTTAGTGAGAAGTTAAATACCACTGTGAACTGGGATACTAACCATAATGGCATCGTTGGGTAGTTAAGACCAACAGAAAGACCTCAGTTTCTGTGAGTGAAGCTACGGCAGTTTGTGGCGTCCCAGGAAATCTGATCTTGCACTGTTCTCTTGATGAGGCTCTCTTCTCTTCACTTTTGCCAAGGAATCCAGTTTAACCTACAGCCTCTCTACATGCCTCTTTTTCAGGCCTTATAAAAGCTCCCTGCACAAGAGGGACTACTCTAAGTGGGTAATACACGTGGCTAATTATCCTGAGTTGCAAGTTAAATACTTTCTGGAAGGGCTGGACCATTGTTTCGCCTTCTCTCTGATGTTTTCATAAACTCCAGTTTTAATGTGTGACACTCTGTTTTCAGGATTTGAAGTCATACCTACCTGAATATGAGGCGGGACTCTACAAAGGCAACATGACTGACTTTGTATCTCCCCCCAAAAAAGGAGCCTATTAGTCCAAATACATTCTTCTTTGTTATTGTAGAGAGGGGGCCCTGGAGTCCCCAGACTCCCTTTCCAGCAGAATAGAAGGTCTGTGGTGGAACACAGCATTTCTCTCTCTGGGTCTCGGTTTCTTCATCTGTGAGACACGACAGGTTAGACCAGCTGACTCGTAGGCACTCTCCAGGTCTGTGGAAACCGCTGAATCTTCACTGTGAATGATCTCAGCCTCTCCCTCCTCTCCTTTGCCTGTGGTCCTGCCCAGAGGCCACATGCCCAGGGCCGAGAGTTTGGACAGGCTCTGCTGAGTCAGTGCAGAGCCAGGAACCAGGAAGCCATCTGTCAGAAGATCTCCTCTACAGAGGAAGGGCTTTCACATCAGGACATGCCTAAAGAGTCTTATGATATTTTTTTCCCAGCTAGGCCTTTTGTGACTCCCAGCCGTGAGGGCTTGAAAGGGTGAGGGGATGCCTGAGCCATCTAGTCTCCCCCACCCCCCATTAGTTGTTATCCTGGTTAGCGTCACTGTTGTCGAAGGTGCCTCCTCCTTGTTCTTAGTGCTTAGTTTCTGAAGCTCATTTTTAAAAACCCTTTCACATGGGAGCTGTGCTTACTGTGATAATGTCTGAGATTGCCCAAACTGGGAACTTATAATCTCCCTTCCTTTTTCTCGGTCACAGTCTTTCCTTTATTAGGTGTCATTATTGGAAGTAAACAAATTTCTTACAATCTAGTCATTACCTCCTACAGTCCTTGTGGCATAGAGCTCCAAGGGAAATATTTAAATGGAAAAGAAACTGATTTCATTTGTTTTAATTTTATTTCTCAAAAGTTATTTCTCAAGATCTAAGTCAGTGTTTAATTTTGGCTTTGGTTTTTGCTTTAAGGAACAAAAATCAGAATGTTAACTTCAGTCCTTGCTGCTGCCGCCTCCCTGGCCAAGGCGACCCAGGCACGTCCCATCACCCAGGCATACCTTTCCCGGAGGGGCACGTTAGGATGGCACGGATCACCTTCCCTAAAGCAACGATGTGAAGGGAACTTATTAAACTTCAAATGACTTCTAATTTACTGGTAGAGAAAATGAGAGAGAGAGAGCGAAGTTTTAGTCATTTTCCAAGGCATGTTTTTTAGAAAATACCATTTAAGAAATAGCTAGAATCCACTTAAAAGCACTTTATAACTCAACACTGCACCACCTGTGTTGTTGCCAAAATGAACATTTCTATCATGGACCTGCCACAGCACACGGCTGAATGCTCACGAGACAAGACTGTATTTATGTTGCTCACTCTTCTCCCTGGAAGCTTCCTTCTTGCCGGGTTTCCTATTTCACTCTCGAATCTCAGCTCTCTTCTGCCTCTTCCTTCTCACGTCTTCTTAATCACTCCACCTCCTCGCTGAGGTCGGCTCTGCAGACTCCTCCTTAGACTTCTCCTCATGCTCGACTCTTTTCCACTGGAAAGGTATCTACTCTGGAAACTTGACTGACTTCACCTCTGTAGACAGTCCATCACCTGGTCTCACATCCTGACCTCCTGGAGCTCTGATTCCACATCATCAGTTGCCTACTGGGCATTTCCCCTTTGCTGTCCTTTTGTGACTTGCCAACACTTTCCATTTGTGTGTCCTGTTGTCACTGTCACCTCAGACTCACCATGAAACCTGCAACTCCCCACCACTGCCGGTCTCTCTTCTCTCCTCCTTATTTCCCTGCGGCTGCTGCCACCATTGATTCTGTGAATTCATCTTGAAATGTGCTCTTGCCTCCATCTTCGGTCCCGCTGCCAGCCATCACTCTTAAATCCCATCCATGGTGCCACAGGGGACCCTTCACCATTCTGCTTCCGCTTTTATCTCCGAGGCCCATTTCTCTGCACTACTACCTCCCTCCCCCACCCTCACGCATGAGGGCTCAGCCATCCTGAACTTGCCTCACTTCCTCACATTTTACTTTCCAGGACTTTCCATGCTCTCTGGGAGCCATGAGCTGCTTCCCGGCTACAGTATGAGATTGTGTGGGTCTCCCAGAGGCACATAATCAAGTCCAGTTTGGGTCACCCAGTTCAAACTCTTGTGATGCCACAGTCCCTTCTAAGGAGGTTGTTCTGTGTCCTCAGAAAGTCGAGTGACAAAGTATTCAGGCAGCGCATTCCAGTCACGGACAGTTCTATCTGGCAGAAGTTCTCTTCTACGTTTTGGTCTTGAGATACCCCTTGAAGCAAAAGAGAAAAATCTAAACCCTTTTCCATAAACCAACTTTCCGATCATTAGAGTGGGCACCCCCACTCCTACCCCAAGTTTCCTTTTCTCTTCATAACAGATCCAGTTGCAGCCCATTTCCCTGAACACCCTCAGTCTGTCATTGAGTTTCTGCAGGGTTGACCCAGGGGCCTGACTCTTCTGTTCCTACTGCAGTCTGACCCATGGGGAACCACTCCCATGATTCTACTCCATGCCATCCCACTTCTCCGAGCCTCAGTTTCCCATTAATAAGATGAAAAGATTTTTTAATCCAGGATGGTCTTTGGGGCCCCATGAATACCCTGAAACTAAATGCAGTGGTTTGTATATCATGAACATATGTACATTTTGGGCAGTGAAGATCTATATTTTTTTTTTTTTAAAGATTTTATTTATTTATTTATTTGAGAGAGAATGAGAGACAGAGAGCACGAGAGGGCAGAGGTGAGAGGGAGAAGCAGACCCCCCAGCTGAGCAGGGAGCCCGATGCGGGACTCGATCCCGGGACTCCAGGATCATGACCTGAGCCGAAGGCAGTTGCTTAATCAACTGAGCCACCCAGGCGCCCAAGATCTATATATTTTTTATCACAATCTCGAAGAAGCTCCATGAGTCACAAAGAGATTTTTAAAAATCATTTGACTAAATGATATCTGAGCTCCCCCACCTGCCCAGCTCTAACATTCTATAAGTCAAAGGTTCTAAGACACATGACATTTTCTTATTCCCTCGAGAGGAAGTCAGAGCCCAGATATTCCTCAGCCTGTTATTCAGCGACAATAAAGAGACAGAATCTCACAGCCCCTCTACGTACGGCACAATACCAACTGAAAAGGTTAGAGCAGAACCTTTTCTGTCTTGTGAGATAATCAGTTTCCTCTCACTGGAAATGTTCCAGCCAAAATGGAATTTTCATCTCTCCAGGATAGTATACAAGGAATTTTTTTAAATTATATAAAGAACTAGTGCTTGAGATCTCTTCTGAGTCAAAGATTCTGTGAGAGCTAGATTGCATGTCCTTGCTCTGGCCTCTGCCTAAACCAACCCCTCAGTTCCCTCTTTCTCATTTTGACATTCTTTCTAGGTGGTTTTTTTTTCTTCCACTGTAGTGACTGCCTCCCACATCCCCCATAGCTCTGTGTAGATACCTCTATGTTAGTCCCTATCACATCTAGAACCCATCACATTCAGAACTATCTATGGGAGTAAATGGGTCTGACTCCCCGCGAGATTGTCAATTCCTTGGGAACAGGGGTTATATTGTGTGTCTCCGTATCTCCAATGTCTTAAAATACCTGATGTTTAATAAGCATTTAATCATAAATGTTCAGTCACTGCCCCTACAATGAGTATGAAACCTTACAGGAGTCATTTTTCATTCTAGGCCTTAGTTTTCCCCCTCAGCCAAGTGGGAGGCTTGGGCCACATACTCTCTTTGGTCCCCTTCAATTCCGTGAATCTCTGTAAGTGTACCACTTCAATTTGTTTGCCTTACTCAGGCAGGAAATGAATTTATGTTCCATTTATCCTCACAACACACACTGGTGCTTCTAGATTTGTGCATTTGGCTTCCTAGCTCCCTCCGTATTTATCATGAGCAAATTACCATTTGACAGGTTTAAGATAGTTCTTTATTCTGATTTTTATTTTTTTTTATTTTTTTTTTTTAAAGATTTTATTTATTTATTTGAGAGAGAGAGAACACATGAGAGGGGATAGGGTCAGAGGACGAAGCAGACTCCCTGCCGAGCAGGGAGCCCGATGCGGGACTTGATCCAGGGACTCCAGGATCATGACCTGAGCCGAAGGCAGTCGCTTAACCAACTGAGCCACCCAGGCGCCCCTTTATTCTGATTTTTAAAAGAAGCATAAGAGCAAAAGGTTCACCACTGCATTTACTTGAACATGAGACCCCGCTATGTCGCTTCCATAGAGAGTTGTATATGCCCAGTTTTGAGAAGAAGAAAATTCTGTCAGACCCTGCAGAAACAAGCAGGCTCTTTCCCATTCCAGTGCAGTATGTGAGTTTCCATGGCCATGAATGCGGGACCTACGACAGGTTGGAGAGATATGATGAAAATGGCTCTCACAGGGCGCCTGGGTGGCTCAGTCGTGAAGCATCTGCCTTTGGCTCAGGTCGTGATCTCGGGGTCCTGGGATCGAGTCCCATGGCGGGCTCCCTGCTCCACAGGGAGTCTGATTCTCCCCCTCCCTCTCCCTCTGCTCCTAACCCCACTCATGCTCTCTCTCTCTCAAATAAATAAATAAAATCTTAAAAATAATAATAATAAAATGGCTCTCACAGAAAAGGGAGTTGTGTGGTTTCAACAGTGAGCATTTCTGAAAGTATCTTTAGGCCCAGCCCTTTAGCTCTTCGACTTCATGGCGCTCATGCCAAACATTGATTTCTTCACTTCTAACCAGATTCTGTCACAGGGAAGCTTTATCTTAACAGCTTTACATAAAAGTAATAGTGATCAATTATATTCATATAGTGCTTTACAGCTTACAAAGTTCTTACGTGTTAGGTAATTCATTAAATCTACCCAATCATTTGGTAAGGTAGACAGGGCAGTTATCCTTAATCTCATTTCACCGATGGGGTTTCACAGAGCTTAACGTTCCTGAAATCACAACTAGTAAAGGAGAAAGACGGCACAGGAATCTCAGCCCTACCCTAAGCCAGGGTTCCTACCAGCCATACTTACACTGGAGGCTGTCTCCAGCTGCTAGCCCCCATCTTGATAGGCCAGCATGGAACAGCCCTGCTTCTTTTTTTAAATGTTTTATTTTCTTTTACTTCTGCCCGTAAGTGTAACCAGAACCAGGCCCCTAGTCAGTTTTTCTCTTACCACAGTGCTCCTTCAGTTGTTCCAGTATTGTTTCCAGGAATTGTTGAAAGAGTGGTGCCAAGCCACCATCATCCATTCTGCAACACAGTTTAATAAAAAATCTTCCTATTACTCTCAGAGTTAACTAACATGGTAGAGTGCACCAAGTTCCTCCTACATTTTTGAGAAAAGTAAGAAAATTAGTTGGTTCCAAGCCTACACCAAGACTATAAACAAGAATGTCATGAGGGCAAAGCCCAGTGAAATTGGTACAACAGGACCTGCTAAGTAGACGTCCCTTTTCTATGAGAGCCATTTTAATCCCATCTTTCAAATCTTTGAGGTCCTGCTTTCCTAGCAATGGCAACTTGAATACTCCTCTGCAATGGAAAAGAGCCTGCTTCTTTCTGCAGTCTCTGACAGAATTAATTTCTTCTTGTCAAAGCTGGGCAAATACAACTCTCTATGGAAGCCACATCGGAGAGTAGAAAACAGCATCACCTTCCAGGACACTCAGTGTCCAGGCCCAGGGGCAGGTCTGTGCTACATTGTGCAAACAAGCACACCCAGTCCTGAGATGCTGAAACCACTGGATGTTCAGGTCATTTAAATTATGGCCCTTGATCTGACTGCACATCAAGCAATCTTTTTTTTTTAAAGATTTTATTTATTTATTTTTGTGAGAGAGAGAGAGAGCATGAGTGGTAGGGAGGGGCAAAGGGAGAAGCAGACTCCCCACTGAGCAGGGAGTGGGACACAGGATTCAATCCCAGGACCCTGGGATCATGACCCAAGCAGAAGGCAGACGCCCAACCAACTGAGCCACCCAGGCCCCCCCAAGCAAACTTTTGATCACTGAGTTTCTTATTGACCCATTTCTGCAGTTGTCATCTAGGCTGCTCATTTATAGAAATCCCCATCCTTGGGACTCAGGTCTGGTTTTTGGGGGACCCCAGGCCATGTCGCTGCCTCCTGGTGGTCCTTCAGAGGAGCAGGAGCAATGTGGCCCTTATATTTTTTCTCCCTAGGGTAATACACCCCATTCCTTCAGCCCACAGTTTGGAGGCTTTCTTTGCTCTGTGATGCACAGGACCTGAAATGGACATTGTCAAGGACCTCATCTTCAGTTGACTTTCTCACTTTTTTATACTGTGATCCTCTGCAGAGATGCAAACCTTGTTCCAGAAAAGAGAGTACATAAAAAAATAAAAAATCTTTAAAAAAAAAAAAAGGGGTACCTGGGTGGCTCAGACGGTTAAGCATCTGCCTTTGGCTCAGGTCATGATCCCAGAGTCCTGAGATCGAGCCCCACATAGGGCTCCCTGCTGAGCAGGGAGCCTTCTTCTCCCTCTCCCTCTGCCTGCCACTCCCCTTGCTTGTACTCTCTCCCTAATAAAAAAATAAAAACTCTTTAAAAAAAAGACAAGACAGTACAAACCAGACTAATTGGCAGCCCATCAAAAACTGTTGTCTGGTCAATTTCCCTTAAGATAATAGAAAAAAAGAGAGGACAAGGCAGGACTATTTTATGCATTAAGATTCCGCCACGTTAGGAAATTTCCTGCTAAAATGTTACTTGCTGTGCGTAGACAGGATTTTTTTTTCTCTTTAATTTTTCATATAAACTAGAATAGCATTGGTTCTTTCTCTGGTATTTGTTTCCAAACTTGACAAAAATAGGTCAAGTTTATAACATAACCCCCATGAAGATTACTAGGTCTTCAACATTCTGTAGGAAATTAGTTGGAGAAAAAAACACTTAAATTTCAGGACAATTACTGAGTCTAAGAGTTTAGAACTAAAAGCTACCTCCAAAGCATTTGAAATGCTGTTAATGGCTACTCTGAAGTGATATTACCAGTTTCCTCATATGACCCAACTCATTCTTTCTTTCTTTCTTTTTTTTTTTTTTTAGAAGTGGAAGTGGAGGTGGCTGGGGAGCAGGGGCAGAGGAAGAGGGAGAATCTCAAGCAGGCTGGATGCCCAGCTCAGAGCCCAATGTGGGGCTCAGTCTCATGACCCTGAGATTATGACCTGAGCCAAGATCATGATCTGAGCCAAAATCAAGAGTCGGACACTTAGCCAACTGAGCCACCCAGGCGCCCCTGACCCAATTCATTTTTTAAATGATAGAAAAATATTAAGTGAAATTTTAAAAAACAACTCTGTCACTGAGGTCAATTATACAGGGAAGGGTGAAGAGCTGAGGTCTAGCTCAGCTGTCTGTAGTTTACCATGTAGTCATGGGTAAGTCACTTATCTCTTTGTCTCAGTTTCCTTATCTACCAAATAAAAATGAATAAATTGAGATTCCTTTGTACTCACACCACGAGCAGTGGAGCTGGACCTTATTCCCCAGGGACACATACACATAGGCTCACGTTCTGCTCTTGGGCTGTAGCGCACACGGGTGTGTGTGTGTGTGTGTGTGTGTGTTCCTGTTGTTTTAAGGCAGCAATATGTAAATAGGATGCAGGTTATGCATAGTCCCGGTTCTAATCCCACCCGCTTTTCTGCAACGATCACTACTTTTATATCAAGAGACACAGCTCTGGAGAACTGCACAGTTGTGGGCCATGGGCCGCCCAAAGATTTTTTTAAAATGCATCAATTTTTTAAACACTAATTTATTTCTATTCATAGGATCTAGTATATATTCTGATCATTACATTCTTCCTTCCAAATCTGCTTTACTTAGTTCTACCAAACTGAAAAAAACACCTTCCTGCAAATTTCCCCTTCCAACGAAACTTTCAGAAGACAGAGCGCCCTTGCTCCGTGGACATCCTGATCACTCTAAAAGGCTGGATGCCCTATTGGTCCTATAGCTGCCTCCGTTGGAGGCCCAGAAAGGTCTGCAGTAACAGGGTTTGCCCAGGACCTGATTGGAAGCGGCTTCTTGGAATTGAAAAGGAAAGCTGTTTGGGTTCCCAAAAGAGAGAGAAATGACCACTCAAATAACAAAAGTCTAATTTATCACCTCTGAGCCCTTCTTAATGGCAGCGAGATCCATGTAGATGCCAAGCCAGACAACTGCACGTGTGTGTCTGTCTGAAGGACCAATATTCTCTTAGAGCAGTTCTCTTCATCAGTGCTCGTAAAAAGAGCAGCCGTCCCCCTGCCTGCCAGGAGCAAGGCTGTTCCATCAATTAGTGGCACTTCAGCCACCCAGATGCTTCCACCTTCTTCCGAAAAGCAGCCTTCTCCCAGACAGCTCACACTGAAATGGCACCTGCTAACCTCCATATGACTCTCAGGCACTGATGATGACAGGCTGTCCAGCCAGCCTGTCGATTGCAGGGCTGCACGCTCAGGTGTCAGCACTTGGCAAAGTGTGTGACAAAACCAGAGTCAGATGAAACCGGACTTAGCACAACCCATCTGGCCACTCTTGCTAGGAATGGGACTTAGTGGGAAATGATGAGATAAGCAAGCTTGAGCCCCAGATCAGGAGCTTCACCACGGGACAAAAGACCTTCCAAAGGGGAAGTTAGGTTGACAAGGCTTTATATCAAAGTGTAACCTAGATATCTGTCACCTGGGTCTTCTCTGTCCCTTGAGATCTAAATAAACATTGCCTCAAATCACACAGCCTGTGAAAATCTGAATTCTCTGACTTCTTGGAGGCTTAGGGTCTCTGCCTCACTCTTGTTTATTGCTTCCCCGTCTGGTATCTTAGCTCTGCAGCTTGTCAGGTTGCTTATAAAAAAGCACGTAGGAGCCTGGTAGACCTTACCAAAAGTTGGTGTCATTGAGGAGAATTGCATTTCATATCCCTTCATGGTATAGTTAACGGTCCATATGAAGAGCGCCTGGGTGGCTCAGTCGGTTAAGCGTCCCGACTCGGTATCAGCTCGGGTCATGATCTCAGGGTCTCAAGATCTAGTCCCGCATGGAGGGTGGAGCCTGCTTAAGATTCTTTCTCTCTCTCCCTCTGTGCCCCCCTCCCTGCACCCACTCTCTCTAAAAAACAAAACAAAACAAAACAAAAAACAGTCCATATGAAACTTTTCTTTTGTCTTAAGCCTTGCGACTCAAGGTGGTTCAGAGGACCAGCAACACCTCTATAACCTGGGTGCTTGTTAGAAATGCAGAATCCTGGGCGCCTGGCTGGCTCAGTTGGTTAAGCGACTGCCTTTGGCTCAGGTCATGATCCTGGAGTACCAGGATCGAGTCCCACATCGGGCTCCCCACTCAGTGGGGAGTCTGCTTCTCCCTCTGACCCTCTCCCCTCTCATGCTCTCTCTCACTCTCTCTCTCAAATAAATAAATAAAATCTTAAAAAAAAAAAAAAAAAGAAAGAAATGCAGAATCTTGAGCCCCACCCCACACTTGCTAAATCAAAATCTAGATTTTAACGAGATCTCAGGAGACTCTGTTTGTTAAAGTGTGAGGAGCACAGACCTAAAGTCCTTGTCCATTAGCTCCCCGTGGAGGGTTCTCTTTGGCCTGGCCCTCGCTATACATAATACCCAGCCTTTCCTCTTCTCTTTCTTCCCCCTCCTTTCTCTCTGGTTCTTTCATCTCCTCTCTCCCTGTCAGGAGCTTCAAACACATTCCCTTTTCGTCAGGAGCAGCCCTCCCCTCCTCAGGGCCAATCGCCACATAGGCCCTGAAGGTCTCACCAGCTATCAGCCTTCCATTCTTTTCCCAAGCTGATTAAAATGTTTTTCTAAACAAGCCCCATCCCCCACCCCCTCACCCCCCCACCCCCGCAAGAGGGACTCTGATACCAGCTATTACAATAAAAGAAACCTATCTCGTTACAAAGGATACCCCAGATTTTATAAAGACATCTGGCTTCCAAACAGACCCCTAAATCAATTCCAGGTTATAAACTATCATACAAGTGTTAGACCTGGGGAAACTGAGTCTCCAACAGGAAAGTAAATGGCTCAGTATCATTTTGTAGTTCTTGGCAGGGGCAGGAATAGAAAAGTTCTTATACTTCCCAGTGTGGGCTTCTCTCCACTACGGCCCTGATCATTCTACTTTAAGCCGAACCTTTATGTGGCCCCCTGATTCTCTTCCTGCGCGGTAACTGGGTCGCCTGAGCTGCACGTATGCATGGGGTACGCATGGGGCGCCTGCTGTGGACAGCAAGCACTGTTTGAAGATAGGAGGCAAACAGACCCCGTTTTCCCACGCCCCGTGCCTTTGCCCAAACTGCTCCCCACACTGAAGTCCTCATTCCCACCGCATCTGCCTGGCAAACCTCTCCACATCTTTGAGAATCAGCAGCTGGGAGCTTCTGGACTCCTCCAGACAATATTAATCACTACCCGCTCTGTGCAAGCTCACAAGTATAACATTTCTCCCATCGTTTGTTAGGTCCTTTTTTCCTAGCTGTCTCCTCCGAAATCAAGTTTCCTCCAGGGATGGGTGTACCCTGTGACCCTCGGGGCCCAGCACAGGAGAGGCTCAGTAAATGTTCTTTTTCTTCCCCCTTTCTTTCCCTTGGAAATCCCTAGCAATTAATGCTATTGGTCAATCTTGTCCTGAACTCAGCCCCTTCGTCCTCAAGCAACTTGCCCCTTTCTGGACCTGGGCTGCCTCAGACCCATCCCCCTCCTCCTCCCGCTGCCACTCATTCCTCGGCCCGGCCCCGCCTGGCCAGCTCCCTGGCCAGCAACGGACTGTTGCTCTCCACAGGGACCAGTCGCGCCACCAGGACTTGTGTATGACTTTTTGAAAATCATCCTACCTTCTGGACCTCATCTACAAAATGAGTGGGTTTGCCTCATTAGCCGTGTTGCAACTCACAGGCGTGTTATTATCCGCTGTGAGGTGCTTTGTAAGTAATTGTTTCATATAAATCATAAGGCTTGCCATGGTCTTTTTTAATAAATAGAGAAGATTAAAGGTTATCCCTGTGACTGGCATGCTCAGTCGCATTCTGATGTGCTTTCTGGAATAGGAGAAAAAGGCCTACGTGTAGCTGCAGGGATCCCACACAGGCTTGGGCACACAACACCTTAGGATTGTGTCCTGTCTCACAAACATAGAGTTTTCCATCATGTGTGTCCCAACTGGGCAAAGTCTGATCTGTAAAATTGTTTTCAGCTCCATCATCTTTTGAGCTATAAGGTCTGGAGAAAAGACCAAAAATTGTGAAATTGTGAAAACTGTGAATTTCCAAGCCCCTCCTGTGATGTGGTAGCTCCTCATAACATTTAAATCTCACTCAGGAACATTTGAATGGGTAACAGTCTTTTAATTTTTTTCCTCTGCCTCCTTGGCTTTGCTTCCAGGAAGCGAGAGGAAGAAAACAAACGAAGGGAGGCAGAACAGCAGAAGGGAAGGCTGAGCCCAGATTCCTGCAGACCCCAAGCCCTTCCCTGTCTGCCCAACACCCAGGCTGAGCCCCACGGGCAGAGCCGGGCCCCCAGCAAACAGCCTCCCACCAGCGACACAGCCCAGGACCCTGAGGGGAGAGCCTGTGGAGGATCTCCAGGCAGAGCCCCCCAGAGGGAGCAGCATCTTTGCCCAGATGTGCAGGGAACAGACACCAGAAAGCCAAACGGTACGTGTATTGCCTTTGTTACTTGATGGCGACCCACGGACTGTGGGCTCTCTTGATTGGTGTATTTAGTCCATTTACATCTAAGGTAATTATGTCAGCACCGAAGACTGCCATTTTATTATTTATTTCTATTTATTTCCTCTGGTTCTCATCCCTGGTTTTTGTTTTGTTTTGTTTTGTTTTTTAAAGATTTTATTTATTTATTTATTTGACAGAGAGAGACACAGCGAGAGAGGGAACACAAGCAGGGGGAGTGGGAGAGGGAGAAGCAGGCTTCCCGCCGAGCAGGGAGCCCGATGCGAGGCTCCATCCCAGGACCCTGGGATCACGACCTGAGCTGAAGACAGATGCTTAACAACTGAGCCACCCAGGCGCCCCCTTATCCCTGTTTTTTGTTTTGTTTTTTTTTAATTTTTTCCCCTTCCTTTAGGGTACTTGAACATCTTTTAGGATTCCATCTTGATTGACTGATAGTGGTTTTGAGTATATCTCTTTCTACAGCTTTTGTGGTGGTTGCTGTGAGTATTACCATATACTTATATGTATAATGTATAATATATAAGTTATAAGGGACTTCTTATAACTAGTACCAATATTTTACCACTTTGAGTGAAATGTGGAAACCTCATTTCCATTTAGGTACCTTGACCTTCCGCATTTTTAAATATCATTGATTGGGTACCAGATGGTATTATAATTTTTGTTTCAATCATCAAATATAATTTATAAACACCACAAGGAAAAGGATCATCTCTTCTATGTACCCATAATTCTCTTTTTCTCGTTTTGTCCTCCTTCCCAGTGCACTAGATTCCCTCTTTTATCATTTTCTTTCTGTTTGAAGAAACTTCTATGGCCAGTATTTAAGAGTAGCTCCACTAGCCACAAATTCTTTAAGTTTTCCTTTGTCTGAGAATGTTTTTTTCTTTCTTAAAGATTTTATTTATTTATTTGCCGGAGAGAGAGAAAGAGGGAACACAAGCAGGTGGAGAGGCAGAGGGAGGAGCAGACTCCCCACTGAGCAGGGAGCCTGTTGTGGGGCTCGATCCCAGGACCCTGGGATCCTGATCTGAGCTGAAGGCAGACGCTTAACCGACTGAGCCACCCAGGCGTCCCTGCCTGAGAATGTTTTGATTTCATTCCTGAAGAGTTGATAAACCAGATCCAGAATGCACACTTAGCAGGTCTTTCCTTCCCACACTTGAAAGAGGCTGTGCCACTTCTGGCTTCCATGGTTTCAGACAAGAAATCCACTGTTGATCAAATTGGTGTTCCTCGGTAATGTTTCTACTTAACATGTCACTGCTCTCTGGCTGCTTTCAAGATTTTTCTTTATCTTTGGTTTTCAGTTTAACATGATGTGTCTTGGTATGGATTCTTGGAATTTATCCTATTTGGATTTTGCTTAGTATGTTGGGGATCCCCAAGACTCCCCCCCGCAAAGTTTAGTAATTTGCTAAGAGTCGTCACAAGACTCAGCATATATTTGTATTCACAGCTAGGATCTTTTATAACAAAGGGATACAAATCAAGATCAACAAAGGGAAGAGGCACATGGAGCAAAGTCTGGAAGAAACCAGGTGCAAATTTCCAAGAGTCTTCTCCCAGTGGAATCACACAAGACATGATGAATTCCTCCAGCAATGATTTTTTTTTCCATTTCTTTTGCTTTATTTTTTTATTAACATATAATATATTATTTGTTTCAGGGGTACAGGTCTGTGATTCATCAGTCTTACACAATTCACAGAGCTCACCATAGCACATACCCTCCCCAATGTCCATCACCCAGCCACCCCATCCCTCCCACCCCCCTCCACTGTAGCAACCCTCAGTTTGTTTCCTGAGATTAAGAGTCTCTTATGGTTTGTCTCCCTCTCTGGTTTCATCTTGTTTCATTTTTCCCTCCCTTCCCCTATGATCCTCTGTCTTGTTTCTCAAATTCCTCATATCAGTGAGATCATATGATACTTGTCTTTCTCTGATTGACTTATTTCACTTAGCATAATACCCTTTAGTTCCATCCACGTCGTTGCAAATGGCAAGATTTCTCTTTTTGATGGCTGCATAATATTCCATTGTATATATATACCACATCTTCTTTATCCATTCATCTGTTGATGGACATCTAGGCTCTTTCCATAGTTTGGCTATTGTGGACATCTCCAGCAATGAATTGTAACAACTAGTTAGCCTTTTTTCTACCAGGAAAACACACCTAAACTTAGGACTCCAGGATTTTTATTGGGGTCAGTTACATAAGTATCCTCTGCCTAGCATATACTCAACTCCAGACTCCCAGAAGGAAAACAGATATTCTGCATAAATTATATCATTTGCCCAGAGCAATTTAAGCATATTGAGCCATTCTTACAAATTAAGGAACAGTGAGAGCCCTCCAGAACTCTAAGTGCAAAGGTCAACATAGTGAAAAAGGCAAATAATGTCTTAGTAGTATTATAAAAATAGTTTTGACCTTTTGGACCCCAGAAAGAGTCTATGAAATCTCATGGTGACCCAATTCAGGGCTTGGACAATTCATTCTCTCTCTCTGAACCTTAATTTCCTTACCCATAAAATGGGGTGGGGGAAGGAATACTCAAAAAACAACAAATGAACAAACAAGCAGAAATAGATTCATAAATACAGGGAACAAACTGATGGTTGCCAGAGAGGAGGGGAGTGGGACAATGGGCGGAATGGGTGAAGGGGTGTGGGAAGTATGGGTTTCAGTTATGGAATGAACAAGTCACGGGGAAGGAAGGTACAGCGCAGGGAATACAGTTAAGGGTATTATCATAGTGCCTCTGATGACAGATGGTAGCTGTACCTGTGTGAGCACAGCGTAACAAAATTACGATGCTGTATGCCTAAAGCTAATGTAACGTTGTGTCAACTATATTTCATTTTCAAATAAGAAAAAAATGAGTGCATACTCTCTACCCTGCAAGGCAGTTATGAAGAGAAATCAAATAATTAATGTAGAATCTTATTATAGCCCGTGACTTGTACTAGGTCTTCAGTAACTACTGTTATTAAACCACACTGATGATCTAGCCAAGAACAGCTACATAAAAGTACACGTGAACGGCCACAAACATATCCAGAATGTAATTCCATAACCCACTTTACAGTGATAATGCATCAGCAATGTATACCTTAAGGAGGTCTGATGCTTTGTTATATACTCATTCATTTATTCATTCAGCTAGTGTTAACTAGACTCCCGTGATGTAACAACCACATCGAATTTCCTCAAATTCTTTCTTAGTTTGAGGTCACTGCATATTACACTCCCCCATTCATATGAATAAAAGTGCCTCTTATTTTTCTGATCTCGGGATGAATGTTACTTCCTCTACACAGCCATCCCTTCCCACGAAACAAGGCTTCATCTTCCTGCTATACGTTCCCATAGGTCTTCTATACTTCCATATTAGGAAAATCATCACCTTTTACTGTT
Organism: Halichoerus grypus; assembly: GCF_964656455.1. NCBI lineage: Eukaryota > Metazoa > Chordata > Mammalia > Carnivora > Phocidae > Halichoerus > Halichoerus grypus. Next base: position 63,709,092 of record NC_135725.1, read on the forward strand.
ATTACTGGCTTGGCTGTTTTTTCCAAGAGATTACAAGATCCTCATAAGATCAGAGTTGTTTCCATTATATGCTGCTATGTAAAAAACAAACAAAAAACAAAAACAAAAACTACACTAAAACTAAGTGGCTTAGAACAACAATTTATCATTTCTCATGATTCTGTGGGCCGGCTGGGCAGTCCCTCTACAGTTTTACCCGTTCTCTCTCATGTGGCTACATGCGGGTGGAGGGTCAGTTGAAGTGGATGGTCTAAGATAGACTGACTTAAATGTCTGGCAGATGATACTGGCTATGAGCTGGGATTCCTTGACTCTGCTTTATATGGCCTTTCATCCTCCATTAGGCTAGACTGGCCTCCCTACACAGTGGTCTCAGGGCATCATTCTAAGAAAGCAAAGGCAGAAGCCACAAGACCTCTCGTGGAATAGGCTCCAGAATGTGCATGCTACATTCTATTGGTCAAAGCAAGTTATATGCCCAGCCCAGACTAAATGATATGGAGAAATATACTCTACTTTTGTGCATACTAGGATGGGAGCAATTTTTTACTATTAAAGAATCTATCACAGTACCTTTTTGGTCACAGATTATTCACATTCCTCCCACATGCACAATATTCTCAAAATTATCTCAGGACCCCAAAATGTCATCTCAGTTATCACATCAAGCTTGAAGTTTGGGATCTTGAGACCTATGTCATGTCCAGATGTTGTCAAAATTCCCCAGGTGTGGGGCGCCTGGGTGTCTCAGTCAGTTAAGCGTCTGCCTTTGGCTCAGGTCATAATCCCAGGGTCCTGGGATCGAGCCCCGCATCGGTAGAAAGCCTGCTTCTCCCTCTCCCTCTGCCTGCTGCTCCCTCTATGTGTGCTCTCCCTCTCTGTGTCAAATAAATTTAAAAATAAAATTAAATAAAATTAAATAAATAAATAAATAAATAAATAAAGAGATTCCGCAGATGTGAATCTTTCCAGTTCAGGGACTAGCCAACCAAAAACACATATTATCAACCCCTCTCCACACCCAACAAGCAATGGTGAGACAGGAACAGAATAACCACAGTAGACACCTTTGTTCAAAAGGGGAGAAATAAGAGGCACATATAAGGCACTAGTCCATAACAATTCTGAAAGCCAACTGGTTACACATTAGCAGTAATAGAAGTATGGAATGTTCCTTGATTAGGGTATGGTTTTACCCCTGTGTGTGGTTTCCTATTCTATTATTCTCCTTGGCTCTTGGCTTTGCCACCTGGGTTCTTGGTTCTGCTCTCTGAGACATCTTCCTTTCCCATAAGACATAGTGGACGTTTGCAGCTAAACAGCTTTCTTCAGCCTGTTTCCTGCCTATAGGAAGTTGAGGTTCCAGAGGCTCCTGTTAGTTTTGAACTGCCTCAGCAGTTCAAGCTAGTGATACTCTTTGTGATACAATTACCTCAGAAATTTCATGGGTTTCAGGGGCACCTGGGTGGCTAAGTTGGTTAAGCATCTGACTCCTGATTTTGGCTCAGGTCATAATCTCAGGGTCATGGGGTTGAGCCCCACATCAGGCTCCATGCTCAGCGAGGAGTCTGCTTGGGATTCTCCCTCTCCCTCTGCCCCTCCCTCTGCTCGTGTGCTCTGCTTCTTTCTCTCTCAAATAAATAAATAAAATCTTTAAAAAAAATTTCGTGGGTTCCCTATGAATCTGATTGGATTCACTCCATGTTCCAAAACTACATCCATAATTATTTCTCAAACAGGCCTCTCTCTACTTTGGGTGGCTCAGGCTACTGTGGGAAAATGCCCTTGAAGTTCTTAGATGTTCTTTTGTGTAGCTTACAGTACCTTACAATGTACCATCTTAGATATTTTTGAGGTCTTAATAAAGGGTTGGACAGTAATACTCCTGATTTGATCTTTATCCTTAAGTCATATTTTACTAAGAGATTCTTTCATTGGCTGGAAAGAATGAATATGCGAAACAGCTTTCTTTGCTAACCTGGCACATTTTAGGCTCTTTGTATTTCCTCTAGATTCTGCTTGTAAACTGAGCAGTTCTTTCCTAATTTTACTTCTTTCTACCCACACCTTATCTCATGCAGCTAAAAAAGCTGGTTGATATTTTCTTCAGTTATTGCCCCTGGAACTCTCCTAATCCATACCTACAAATTCATTAGGTATGTTTTCTGTCTTCTGAGTTACTGCAGGTAACTTTTGCCCATTTTGCCAATTATTCTGCCACTGAATAATACCATTGACCATTCTCCAAACTCCAATAGCAATTTCCTCTCTGCTCTCTCAGCCTTTGGTAATAGTCTCTTTATTGCCTTCCCAGCTTCTGTTCACTCATCAGTCCCTAAGTCAAAGCTATGGGTTTTGTTAGGCCAGCACCTCTCATTTTTAGCTTATTGGTTTCTGTGTTGTTTATCTCTAGTGACGTAACAAATTACCCCCAAAACTAAGTGGCTTAAAACAACGACTTCTTATTTCTCACAATTCTGTGGTCACTTGGGCTCACTCATGTGGCCGATGGAACTAGAAAGTCCAAGATGGCTTCCTTTACACGTGTGGCCATTGGTGCTGGCTATTGGCCGAGGTGTCTCGGATCTCTTCTACATGACCTTGCATCCTCCAGGAGGTTAGACCATCTTCCTTGCATGTTGTTCTCAGGGCAGTGCTCTGAGAGAGAGAAAACCAGAAGTGACAAGCTCTCTTGAGGCCTAGGCTTCAAAACTTTCCTATCACTTGTACCACATTCTGTTGATCAGAGCAGTTCACAAGGCCAGCCCAGATTCAAGGGGATAGAGAAACATCTTCAAACCAGAGGTTTGAGCTCTGAGCTCTGGGAGGAGTCTGCTAAAGTTTCTCTCTCCCTCTCCCTCTGCCCCTCCCTGTGCTTGCTCTCCCCCTCTCTCTCTAAAATAAATCAATCAATCTTAGAAAAAAAAAAAGACATGAAATGTATTCATTAGGTGTACTCATGTTTTCTGTAACAGAGTTCCATTTTATGGCAAAGCTTTGCTTCCACTCAGTTCACTAAATCACTCATGCAATGCATTCATTCAACAGATACGTTTTTGAGCCCACACTATGTATACACACTATGTACCAGCCACACTTAACTATAATTGGGGCTAAGGACCATACCATCAGCATATTTCTTACAACAGTGAGCAGAAAATTGGTTACATAGGTAAATACTTCTTGACCTGACTCCTCTGAGAAAGCACCCATTAAAAGTTTGATGGGTTTGGGGCTTACTGTGTACCACAAGAATTACACTTAATCCCTGTTATTTCACATGGACAGTGTTTTCCCCCTAATCCAGTGCTCTACAGAACAGAGAGAAGGGGGAGCACAGTTATTTCAGACTTTTTACAAGTACAGAGGGTAATTGTGTTTCCGCTTATTAAAAAACACCTTGGGACTTTTTTTTTTTTTTTTTTTTTGAGACAGAGAGAGAGAGAGTGCATGGGTGGGGGGCAGAGGGAGAAGGAGAGGCAGAATCTTAAGCAGCCTCCACGCTGAGCATGGAGCCTGACACGGGGTTCTATCTCACAACCCTGAGATCATGAGCTGAGCTGAAATCAAGAGTTGGATGCTTAACTGACCGAGCCACCCGAGTGCTCCAAAACACCTTGAGACATTTATGCTACAAGACCAGTCAGATCTACTGTGGATCTGATCACATTCAGATAATCAGTCATCTTACATCCTGAAAAGCCCACTAAGTTTCAGTTTTTAATAACCAATCCTTTTGTCCTTTAATTACACTGATGCTAGTTAGACTTTCTATCCTCACTTGGAGGGGCTGATGGTATAAGTTCTGATCCAAGTCTGAAAGCCTGAAAAGTAGCAGCACCTGGGCAGCTTTGTCTAAGGGCAGCTTTGTCCCAGCTCAAGCAAAGAGAGCAAATCTGCCCTTCCTCCACCTTTGTTCTATTGAGGCCCTCCACAGACTAGTTTAAAGGTGATCTAGGACATGGTTTTATGATCTTCAAGCCATGTATGGCTCATAAAATGAATTTAGTGGATTGGACCAGGATAATTTTCATGAAATAGACTATATTAGAAAATCTCAAGGTAGGGGCGCCTGGGTGGCTCAGTCATTAAGCATCTGTCTTCGGCTCAGGTCATGATCCCAGGGTCCTGGGACAGAGCCCATCAGGTTCCCTGAACAGCAGGAAGCCTGCTTTTCCCTCTCCCTCTGTCTGCCACTCCCTCTGCTTGTGCTGTCTCTCTCTCTGTCAAATAAGTAAATAAAATCTTAAAAAAATATATCAAAGTATATTGCACATAATAAAGGTAATAAATTTTATTGTATGTCTATGCACAGAGGGGTGTGTGTGTGTGTACATACATGAATATGAGTATACTGGGCCACAATGTCAGATTTGTCAAAAATTTGAAAGTCACTATTCTAAATAATTCTGAAGCAGGGGAGCTCCTCATTCCTTTGAGGGCAGGCACTGGTGTCCTGAATAGGGACCTTTGGGAAGAGCCAGATTCAAATATACAGATAGGGTCTCAGAGAAACCCAGCATCCAAACTTTGGGGAAGAGTAAATAGAAGGGAGGCCAGTCAGCCTGATTCAGATGTAAGGAGGAGGAGCTCCAGTTTCATGGGCAGCCTTTGCCCTCATTTACCTGCCTAAGAGACCAGGGTACAAAGGAAAATAGGGAGATTTTTTGGGAATCAAGAATATCCATTGACTGGAGCTTCTCCAGTATAGTCTTGCTGGGAAACCCCAACATAATTGGGCAGAGGGCACCCCGAGCCACTTTCTGTTTGGCCACATTCTAAAGAAGAGTCACAGCTGCTTCAACTCATCAGTGCTCATGCAGTGTAGACCTTGAGGGGTAGGCATACCAGCAGGAACCCAGAGATGGGAAATGTGGGCCACTTCTTTTTCTCCTTCATCCTATCTCTTAGAAATGGAGAATGTTAGAGCTTGAGTGTCTTTAGAAAGCATCTAGTACAACCTTTTCAATACAAGTCAGGAAATGGAGACCCTGAAAGAGGGGTTTGCCCAACAACATCTCTTAGTAAGTGATTTCTTTCTTCTCTCTCATAGTAATTCTTCCCTTGTTTACAATGCTTGGAGAGCATGATGGCTGAGTGCACAAGCTTTAGAATCAAATGAACTAGGTTCACATTTAGACTCCATCACTTACTACCTATATAATCTTGATCAAGTTACTTAACCTCTTCTAAGCCTCCATTTCCTTATTTATAAAAAAAAAAAAAAAAAAGATAATGCCTGTCTTAGAAATTTGTGAACATTATGGTGATAACCCATGGAAAGATGTAAACCCAGTGCCTAAAGCACTCTATAAATATGAGCTGTTATTATAACTAATCTAATTATTACTTCTTCAAGAGGTAGGGAAGGAAGGAGATGTAATATTTAGGAGGATCACTGTGGCTGAGTGGAGGATGGGTTTGGAGGGCCTACACTAAGACACAGTGGCAGGGCGAGGAGTAAGGGCTGGACTGGAGAGATGCAATTGAGAGGACTTGCTAGCAGATTCCTTGTGGGAGGTGGTGAGATAAAGTTGTCTTTGAGTCAGTGTGGTTTTCAGGAGAGTCTAGTGGAGGAGAAACTTGCTGTTTTAAGGGCCATCCCTGGTGTTATCTTCTTTCTCACCATATGGGCTGCCAGAACTAGCGGGTATGACTGGTGGGCGTAAGTGGGCCCTTACATTCGGTATGTGTACATGGCTAACAGAAAATTCAGTTACCACCTGTATGCCAAAGACTCCCTGACCTCCTTCCCTTGTTCCAGTTATGTATATTTAATTATTTACTTATGCCTCACTTGGATGTCCCAAAGGCATCCCAAACTCAACCTATCTGAGATAGGACTGATGAAGATTTTATGTAAGCCTGCTCTGTGCGTTGGTTAATGATGTACTCATCCGTCTGAACATTCAGTGCAGGAGTAATGATTATTTCCTTTTCCTTTACTGCCCGTCGCCAACCTGTCACCAGCTCTTGTCTCATTGACTTCCTAAACATCTTTCAAACCCGTTTTCTCCCTCTCATCCTCCACCACCGTATATTCTACCTCACATCTTCTTACCTTCATCTCTAACTTGGACTATTGTAGTAGCTTCCTAACTGGTCTTACTTATCTGCTCTGACTCCCCTAATCCATTTTCCTCTCTGTGAACAGATTGGTCTCTTCAAAATGAAACCTCATCATATCTCTCCCCCAGTCAGAGCCCTGGAATTAACCACTTCTCCAAAGAACCCTGGTTCCCTTTGTTGAAGAATGGTATTAGAAACCAAAATCTGAGTGCTAGGTGGCCGTATTACTATTGGAGTACTGTTGCTCCTAAGCCCTTTCAGCAGACAGAGCTAAAAATTATTTACATCTATTTCTGCATCTATCTGTGTGTATGTGTATCACACACACACACACACACACACACACACACCATGAGTTCATATCCATGATACCTCCAATTCCATTCAACACCGCAGCGATTTTTCTATCTTTTCTTCTCTTTATTTGAAGTGTTTCCTCCAACAGTGAAAGACCTGGCTCCCATCATCTAGGATATATATGCTTATTTGTTCAATCCTGGTATACACATAAAAGCAGTTTCAGAATTGCTAACCCATATCCCTGTGAGAGACAAACTTACTAACTAGAGCACAGTATTCACATACATTTCTTTTTTTTTTTTTTTTTTTAAGATTTTATTTATTTATTTGAGAGAGAGAGCACATGAGAGGGGGGAGGGTCAGAGGGAGAAGCAGACTCCCTGCCGAGCAGGGAGCCCGATGCGGGACTCGATCCAGGGACTCCAGGATCATGACCTGAGCCGAAGGCAGTCGCCCAACCAACTGAGCCACCCAGGCGCCCCTCACGTACATTTCTTTTTGTCCTTTTTGTCCTTACAGTATCCAGCCAAAATATATTTTTACAAAGTTACTTAGGTCAGTTCTTTTCTTCACCTTTTAGTGTGGTTACCTAATTCATTTGTAATACAGTTAGGTTTGTTTGTTATTATTTATAATCCACTTTGAGTTCTTTCCCACATCCTAGTTGATTTTAATTGTTGGGCTTTTTTTTTTTTTTTGTAGTGGGGTACTTTTTATTTAAACAGAAAATGATGTGTTTTCCTAATTACGAAAGTGGTTAATGTACATTACAAAATAATTTTAAAACAGAAAAGAACAAAGAAAAAATAAAAATCCTCCTTAAGATAAGCAACTTTTATCACTTTGGTACAAATCCATCTACTAGAACTTTCCTTTTTTTATTTCAGAAAAGAGTGGGCATCCTATTTTGAGGTCTTCTTACATTATCTCCTTGTTTTCAACAAAAATGTTAGTAGCTGCTTAGTATTATATCAGATCATGAGTACAGCATGATTTGTTTAATCATGTCTGTGTTGTAGGACATATGAGCTAAATAACCTTTCATACACATTTTTGTGTACATCTCTAATTTTTATGGCTCTTTAAACATCCTGCCAAATTCCATTCCAGGAAGGTTGCAAAAGGTTATTTCAGCCTTTCAAAAGCAAAAAACCAAAAACTCTCTCTAAACATTTAGGCAAATAGTGATTTTATTGAATCCTAGTTAGCAGGATGGAATTTTGTCATATTTTTACTGGCTCTGTGTATTTATTTTCTGGATTGTTCACTGATGTACTCTGTCAATTTTTATATTGGTTTTTCATTTTCTTAATATTTCTAAAAGCTTAGCATATAATAAGAATAGTAACCTTTGTCTATCATATATAATGAATGTCTTTTTTAAGTTTACTCTTTGTTTAATTTTTTCTTTTGAGATTTTTATCCTTGTGGTTTTACCTAAGAAAAGGTTTTTCCCACTTTAAGATCTAATAAACACATATGTTTTCTGATTTTTACTATTTCAAATTTAATTTTTTATATAGTGATATTGGAATCTAATGACTTCTTTTTAGAGGATAGGCAGTTGTTCTAGCCATATACATGAAATAATCTGCATGGAATATACAATAATATACATGGAAATGAGCCATATACTTGGAGCTGCAACACTGGCAGTGGACTTTGTGAGTAATGGCTTCAGGAGGGGTACAGCATCTCTCTCTGGGTTCACATCCAGGGGCTCTAAGCAGCTCAGCTCCTCACCACAAATTAAAAATGCTATCTTTATTATATATTTTTTTATATATGGGTATATTTTTAGCTTTGTATTCTTTCTAACTGATCTATCTATATTAATACCCAAATCACATTATTTTTATCATCACTACTTAGGATCTAATATCATCCAGCAGTCTCTTCATTATTTTTCTTTTTTTTTCCCTTTTTTATTGAAGTATGGTTGACATACAATGTTACATACATTAGTTTCAGGTTTATAACATAGTGATTGGACAATCCTATACATTATGCAATGCTCACCATAAGTGTAGCTACCATCTGTTACCATACAACACTATTATAATAATATTGACTATATTTCCTATGCTTTATTTTTCATCCCTGTGACTTATTTATCTTGGAACTGGAAGTTTGTACCTCTTAATTTTTTCCTTTTAATAGAATTTACTTTTTAGAGCAGTTTTAGGTTTACAGCAAAATTGAGCAGAAAGTGCAGAGTTTCCATACACTCCTGGTCCCCAACACACGCATACTCCCCAACTCAACATCCTATACCAGAGTAGTGCATTTGTTAAAATTGATGAATCTACATTGATACATCCTTATCACACAAAGTCCACAGTTTATATCAGACTTCATGCCTGGTGTTGCACATTCTATAGGTTTTGACAAATGTATAATGACTCATATCCACCATTATGGCACCATACAGAAGAGTTTCATTGCCTGTATTAGTCAGGGTTCTCCAGAGAAACAGAACTAATAGGATATATATATAAAAGAGGAGGTTTGTTCTAGAAATTGGCTCACTTGATTATGGAGGTTGAGAAGTCCCATGATCTGCTGCCTGCAAACTGGAGAACCAGGAAAGCTGGTGGTATGATTCAGTGAATCTGAAGGCTCGAGAACCAGGGGAGCAGATGGTGTGAGGCCGAGTCCAAAGGCCTGAGAATCAGGGGGATGAAGGGGCTGATGGTATAAGTTCTGATCCAAGTCTGAAAGCCTGAAAAGTAGCAGCACCTGGGCAGCTTTGTCTAAGGGCAGCTTTGTCCAGCTCAAGCAGAGAGCAAATCTGCCCTTCCTCCACCTTTGTTCTATTGAGGCCCTCCACAGACTAGATGTTGCCCACCTGCATTGGTGAAGGCAATCTTCTGTACTCAGTCTACCAATTCAAATTCTTTCCAAGACATCCTCACAGACACATGCAGAAATATTTTATCAGCTATCTGGGTGCCCCTTATCCCAGTAAAGTTGACACATAAAATTAACCATCACATTGCCCTAAGAATCCCCTGTGCTCTGCCTATGTATCCTTCCCTCCCTTGAACCCTTAGCAACTACTGATCCATTTACTACCTCCATAGTTTTGCCCATTTCCAAAATGTCATATAGTTGGAATCATACGATAGGTAGCCTTTTCAGATTGGCTTCTTTCACTTACTAATATGCACTAGTAATATTCATACAAGGGAAGTAATATTTCACTTAGGAACATCCTCCATGGCTTGGTAACTCGTTTCTGTTTAGCACTCATTTCATTTTTATTTCATTTCCTTTCAGTTCATTTCTTTTTAGTGCTGAATAATATTCCATTGTCTGGATGTACCACGATTTAGTCATCTATTCAGCTACTGAAGGACATCTTGGTTGCTTCCAAGTTTTGGAAATTATGAATAAAGCTACTCTAAACATCCATGTGCAGGGTTTTGGGTGGACATAAGTTTTAAATTCATTTGGGTAAATAACAAAGAGAACAATTGCTGGATCGTCTGGTAAGAACAGTTTTGTAAGGAACTGCCACCCTATCTTTCAAAGTGGCTGTGCCATCTTGCATTCCCACCAGCAGTGTATGAGAGTTCCTGCTGCTGCACATCCTTATCAGCCTTGGTGTTGTCAGTGTTTTTTGTGTTTTCACCATCTAATAGGTGTGTAGTGGTATCTTGTTTAATTAATTGGGGCTTTAGTGGTGTATGTGAAACATTATAATGGTTCTGAGAGTCAGAACTATACAAAAAGATATACACAGAGAAGTATTGCTCCCCCTCACCCCACTACCTAGTTCCCATTTCCCTCTTTCTCCCCCTTTCCTGCCCAATCACAGTAGGTACTCAATCTCTTCGGTTTCTGGTTTATCCTTTCTATATTTCTTTCATACAAATGAGCAGATACAAGTATATTTCCTTATTTCCCCTTTGTCTTACATGAAGCATAGCATAGTTTAGATACTTCTTTGCACTGTAAAATGGTTAAAGTTTGTTTCTGAAAACACATTATCTGGATAACCTGTATGTCTGTTTTTATTGTCTCCCCCACTCCTTGAATACTATCTTGTCTCTTTATCTGCCTGCATATTTTTGATTGAGTGGTAGACATTTAATATAAAAATTTACATGAGAAATAACGAGACTTAGGATGATAGTAATTCCTCCAGAAGGGATTTACATTGGCTTCTGGCAGACATTTAGGAGCATGAGCAATCCAAGTTTGAGCAATCCAAACCTTAATCTAGTTTCTAATACTGAGATGATGCAAAGCTGCACTCAGTCCCTACAAGGGTCAATTTACTATGAGCTCACCTTTCCTCCTAAGATATAGCCCTCCAGGGTTCCAACCCAAAGGAATGCTTCTTGGTAGGTTCTGGACTCCAGGTTTTGTCCTCCAAACCTTGAGGGGATGATTCCATTCTAGGAATATATGACCCCAAATGCCTTGCTCATCTCTGTTGATTCTCCTGCATCTTGGCCCCATATTTTTTTCTGTCTTATTAGCTCTTTGATGCCTTCAGACAGGTGGTTTTTAATATTTTGTTTGGCTTTTCTATTGTCCTCAGTGGTGAGTATGCCTCAATTCTGCCATTACAGAAGCAGAAGTTCTTTCATTGCTTTTTATATGAGTCTAAAATGTTTCATTTCAGAGGTTGTATTTAGTTCTTTTTCAAATCTATTCTTTTCCCATATTTTTAAATTCTTTTGTGTTTAATCAGTTCATGTGCATGGGTATGTGTGTATGTATACACTGTTCTATTAGCTAAGTTCTTGTTGATCTAATATTGCTATTGTGTCTGTTAACTCATTCACAGTAGCTTGTCTCCTCATGCATTTTATAATTTTGGATTGTGAAGTCATTTTCAGAAGGACCCCTCTGTGTGGCCTGAGTTGAGGGAATGCCATGTCAAAATAATAACTGTGTTTGCTTCAGTGAAGCATCCTGTACCACCATCTTGAGACTGGTTTTTATATTAATTTTTTCTATGGGTTGAGAATAAATGAATATGAAACCCATGTGAGGCACAGGACTTGAGTTTCAAATTCTCAAGGGAGATTCTTTCCCCCATCCAGAACCCAGGCTAAGTTTCCCAAAGGATATAACCCCTCAAGAGTCCTGGCTTCATGCAGGGTCTTGGTTCTAGCTAACTTTCTGCCTGCAAGACCTTGTTTTCTGTCCTTATCTGGATATTAAAACACAGTCAGATATTTAGTAAGACCCACTGTTGCCCACTCCACCATTACTACCTGCCCAGACGGTTGCTGGATCAGCTCACACACTTAACACTCTGATTTTCAGTTTTCCCTTTGTTTTTGGCCTCTCCTTTGTTTTTGGATTTCCTTTATTTTCTTGAAGGCACTATGGTGCTTGTAAAAGAATGTTTATTATATTTTAGTCAGCATTGTAGTGGGAAGGTTTCAGGTTATCTAACATTCCATTGCTAGAAATAGAAGCTAAACAGTTTTTTTCCCCCCTAATTAGAATCACTACTATCATGGTGATGCTACTAGGACAAGTCTGAGTATTTTACGTGAACAAATGAGCAGAACTGCCCCACTATGCAAGTTTGGAACAATAAATACTCTTTCCCTTTTCCCTTGTCTCCCCAAGAATCACCCAGAGAACAGTCTAAAGGCCGATCTGCCTGTGTCCACTTCCGCCCCAGTGAAGGCAGTGATGGAAACAGACATCCAGGAGTCTCCTCTGTTGAGAAGCCCAGAGGTGAGACAGTTGGTGAGCAGCAGTGTGACAAGGGGAAAGGCTTCTTGAAGCAGCCTTCCTGTATCAGGGTGGCTGGGCCAGACGAGGAAGGAGAGGATGCCAGTTGGGCAGCTGCAAGCCTTCCACGGCAGGATGGCCCCCAGAGACCTAGCAGGCGGCAGGACCCAGCACCCAAGGCCAAATGTGCCTCCCAGAAAAGACGAGTTCAAGAGCTCCGAGGAGGAAGGCACTCCCCGGCTGGTTCTAGCCGGCCTGGCAGTGCCAAGGGGGAGGTGGTCCGTGCTGGGCAGAATCCTCTCCACCATCGAACATCAAGAAACAAAATGACACAGGACAAGCTCGCAGGAGGCATCTGCTCAGACTTGCCACAGAACACAGAGGTGTTGAGGTCAGGAGTCAGGAAGTCGGGAACATCCACCCTGTGGGAGGACACTCAGATATCCAAGGAGACTGATCCAGCACCTGGTCCCCTCTCTGGGCAGAGTGTGAATATTGGCCTTCTCCCCGTAGAGCTGCGGCTGCAGATAATCCAGAAAGAAAGAAGCAGGAAAGAGCTGTTTCGCAAAAAGAACAAGGCGGCAGCAGTCATCCAGCGGGCCTGGAGAAGGTAGGATGAGGAAGGGGCACCGGCTCCTCTGGATCTCTGCTTGTCCTGATACTCCTAACGTCCTAAGTGACACGCCCTGTGCTCTGTTCTTCTAGTGAATTCCATGTGCTGGCATGACAAGGCCAATTTTACTGAGTGTGCCCAGAAAATTCACTCATGTGTAGGTCCTTGTAATTTACATTGATAAGCTATTTGGAAGATGGTTTTGCCAAGAAAATCAGGACGCAGCCAGGATAGCCTGGTGTAAAGGAAAAGAGCCTCAGTTTGTAACCAGGAAGCCTGAGTTTCCCTTTGCAAATAACGTGGCCTCTTTTTTTTTGTTTTTGACCTTCTGTTTTCTCATCCGTAAAACAGGATTTAGTAATTGCTGCACCGGTCCTGTTTATATGGCAGGTTGCTAGAATGAGATCATGGGCACTTTGTGAATTCTAAAGCAGTACACGTGTAGGATATTTTATTTTTCTTTTTATGTCCTTACTACCCAGGAATTAGTCATAGCCCGAGTACCTAAACCAGGGCCTGGTCATAGTGGATTAAGTGGCTGACATAGATTACAAAACCCTGCGAAAGACCTGCCAAGCTGGGACTCTGGGGTAGGGGCTAGGAGTAGTGGGGGAGGCGTCCTGACATACGGAGACAGATTCCTCCAGGGAGTCATCATGGGAGGACTGGAGGAGTCCTTTGCTGCAAGTTTTTCACATATTTCATCATCTCCTTCATCTGCAGGCCCCACTAGGGCCTAAATCTAGATGAGGCCTTCGTCATGACCGGTGTCTGGGGGGGGCTGGAGCCGTTGCCCACAGGTGGGGCTCAGGTGGCCTCCATCTCCAGAGAGAGGAAGGGCGTGGGGAACAAAGCAAGTAAGTCACTGCGAGCACAGGTGTGCCACATGTCAGCACCCGTCAGGAGATAAAAGGGCCAGAGACGCTCCTGTCGGCAGACGGAGAGCGCGGAGAGAGCGGGAGAGGTTCTTGGGAGATCTGGGGCGAGGCCTCGGGGACTATGGTGCCAAGGGCTGCCTGGCCGGGAGCCGGGCGGTCTGCTCCACGCGGGCACGGCCTCTGCTACGGCGCATCCTCATGTCTGTTCGAGCCGCTGGCCTTACAAAGTCATCTCCCGCCTGATCCCCCTTCCTCTCCCAGCCACCCCAGGAAGCTGTCACCGTAGGGATCAGTGTCCCCATTTTTCAGGCAAGCAGATTGTCTTAAGAAAAACGACTTGTCCTAGTGATGCAGATCAGGCACTCGAAGCTCTGACTCAAGGGCCTTTCCCATACGTTCTCAGTAAAGGTACTATTTGCTGTGGTCAAGGTCACGGTGGCGGAAGCAGGCCTCATGCTCTTCACCTCAGAATGGGCTGGAGCAGAAGGGCTGCATGGATGGTGCTCACACTGGTCAAGGTAATGTGACAGGGAGATGATGTTATTACTGTCGCTAATTGATTAAGCACTTGCGCCAGGTGCTGTTCTAAGTAGTTTTACCTGTATTAACTGATTTAATCCTCCCAATAACCCTATGAGGTAGATATTGTTCTTGTCCCCATTTCACAGATGAGGAAGCTGAAGCACAGAGAGGTTAACAACCCGCCAAGGTTACAGAGCTAAGAAGGGCCAGTGCTGGCTTGGAGCGGAGATAGTCTGTCTCTGAAGCCACAGATGGGAATGGTCAGACGCACACTGGCTACCATCCCAGAGGAACTTTTAAGTATTTCAGCTGAAACCTGGGATCTAAACAAGCCAGCAGGGTTTACCACATGAGGCCCCACAGCAGATCCCCAGCCAAAATGCCTCCCCGTCAGACTGTTTTTTGACTTCTTTGAAGAGTCAGAAGCTGACAGGTCCTGTCCATAAGTGTCCATAGCAGCAAATGAGCCTTCAGTCATTCCCCCCAAGAACACTGGGCTCACAGTCTGTGTGCCCATCTGGGGAGGCAATTACACAGCCCGCTGGCTGCACCATTGTGCAATTCTGAGACCTGGGACATTGATTCCCAAAAGGACTGTGGGATGCTGCACATTGTGGGAAGTCGCATGTCTGGTGACAGTAAAAACACTCTCATTGATTCCGTTATATAGCCTTATGCATCTTCCATTTTAAGTACAGAAGCCCAAAGCGTTGTCCTGGGACCTTTGACACCAAAGCTAAGGAGCAGTGAGGGGTGGGGTAGAAAACAGGGCTTGGTGCATAACTGCCCCACAGAGGCACGTCATTACAGGGGACGTGTTGAGGACAGGAAGAGGCCGGCTGGGAAATGTGCAGGCATAGGGTGAGCAGAGGGAACCTTGGGCCTGGAGAACAGTGAGTGGGGCTGAGTCTTAAAGTGTGAGTCTTATTACCAATCAAGACTTTATTTTCAAGATTGAAACGAGACAGTGTATGATCTAAGTGAGGCTGGAAAGTTGCCGTGGCTAAGAGCAGTTGTATTAAACACTTCCTTTTTACCTGAACATTTGTAAGTTGCCTTCCTGTCAGCTCTTCCCCAGCATGTTTTAAGGTGAATTAGCAAGGATGGGCTGGACCATAAGAAGAGCCGTGAGCCCTGGGCTGAACGGGATGACGGGGCATCTTAGGGCTCCCAACAAACCGGGAGTGCTATTTTCCTTGAGGACGGCAGAACAGAGGCTATTACTCTGAGCCCTGGAACCATCCTGTCGTCTGGACACAGACTCAGAAGTCTGCATACCAGAACTGATTAGGTGGAAGTTGTACCCAGTGAAAGCCAACACCTGGGCTTCCCAGTGAGTTTTCTGCCTGCAGAGAAGAGGGTGTGGAAGATGCTTGGCATCACAAACCAAAGCAGCTGAACTATGGAGCAGTACTGCCCCGTATCTCCACCTTTTCTCCAGAGTTGGCTTTTTGGAAATGTGATATATATTCTAGTAGATGCCATGGTTTGGCATGCTACAGGAAAAAAGAATCCTGCAGTTTGAGTGAAATCGGCCTTGAGGGCAAGAGAGAAGGGCTGCACCTCGCATCACAAGGAGATTTTTTAGCGGACTTTAAGAAGACCTCATTTCTCATTTGGTGTATTGTAAAATCAGGCATGGGGCCTGTCTCTGCAGCGTCTTTAGGCTCACTAGCAATTAATCAACTACCAATCAGATAAAGAACACTGAAGCAGCTTTCCTTGGGAGGCTCCAAAACAGCTGTGTTCATTAAGAAGTTTAGGAGTGCATGTGGGATAGACACCATCAAATAAACACTAGATGTAAAGATAGCCATCATCCCCATGCCCCTCACCTCTCTCCCACTCCAGGCCCCACCCTCCAACAGAATGAACTTAGTAAAATACAGCTCTTACTTTTGCCACCCCTTTTTTTTTTTCCTTAAGATTTATTTATTTTAGAGAGAGAGCCTGCGCATGGGGGAGAGGGGCAGAGGGAGAAGGAGAGAGAGTTATAAACAGAGTCCTAAGCAGACTCCACACTGAGCACAGAGCCCAGTGTGGGGCTCAGTCTTACCACCCTGAGACCATGACCTGAGCCGAAATCAAGAGCTGGACACTTAACCAACTGAGCCACCCAGGTGCCCCACTTTTGCCACCCTTTTTAAAAAAAACCTCTGCAGATCCCCACCAAGTACACAGTACAGAACAAAGTCCTTAGCAGGATTTGGCTGTTGGGTTAGACAGCACTGAGTTTGAATGTTGGTCTCTCCTGGCTCTAGCTGTGAGACCTTCTGCAAGTTACTCAGCCTTTTCCCCCACCAGTTTTATTGAGATATAATTGACTTACAGATAATTGACATACAGCCTTGTGTAAGTTTAAGGTGAACAGCATAATGACTTGACTTGCATATAGGATTCATATGAAATGATTACAATAAGTTTAGTTAGGATCCATCATCTCATGTAGATATTTAAAAAGCAGGGGAAACAAACTGGTTTTTTTCCTTGCCATGAGAACTTAGGTAGGATGCTCTCAACTTTTATATATACCATAAAGCAGTGTTACCTATAGCCATCATGTTGTACGTTATATCCCCAGTACTTACTTATCTCATAACTGGAAGTTTGTATCTTTTGATCACCATCACCCAATTCCTCCTCCCCTCACCCCCTACCTCTGGTAACCACAAATCTGATTTTTTTTTAAGATTCTACATATAAGTGAAATCATACAGTATTTCTCTTTCTCTGGCTTATTTCACTTAGCATAATTCCCTCAAGGTCCATCCATGTTGTCACAAATGGCAGGATTTCATTTTTTATGGCTATTGTATATATACCACAATTTCTTTATCCATTCATCCATGGATGGACAACTTAGGGATGTATCCATATCTTGGTTATTGTAAATAGTGCTAAAGTGAACCTGGGGATGCAGATATCTCAACATAGATCCCAGAAGTGGAACTGATGGATCATACGTAGTTCCCCATTTTTAGTTTTTTGAGAAAAATCCATACGGTTTTCCATCGTGGCCATGATGTGATCTCTCATTGTGGTTTTGATTTGAATTTCCCCTAGGATTAATGATGTTGAGCACCTTCTCATGTACCTGTTAGCCATTCATGTATCTTCTTTGGAAAAATGTCTATTCAGGTCCTTTGCCCCTTCTTTTCAATGGCTCATTTGGGATTTTTTGCTATTTAGTTGTAGGAGTTCTCTATGTTTTTTAGATAATAACCTCTTTATCAGATATATGATTTGTAAATATTTTTTTCCCATTCCACAGATTGTCTTTTCATTTTGTAGATCATTTATTTCACTGTGCTTAAGCTTTTTACTTTGTAGTTCCGCTTGTTTGTGTTTTTTGCATCATATCCAAAAAAATCATTGGCAAGACATCTGTCAGGGAGCTTTTTCCCCTGAGTTTTCTTTTAGGAATTTCTGATCTTACATTTAGGTCTTTTTAATCCATTTCTAGTTAATTTTTGTGAGTGGTGTAAGATAAGGGTCTTGTTTCATTCTTTTACACATGAATATCCAATTTTTCCAGCACCATCTATTAAACAATTGTCTTTTCTCCATTGAGTATGGTTGGCTCCCTGGTCAAATATAGTTGACCTTGTATGCATGGGTTTATTTCTGGGCTCTTAATTCTCTTCCATTGGTCCAGGCATCTGTTTTTAGGTGGGTACCATACTGTTTTGATTATTATAACTTTATAATATAGCTTGAAATCAGGAAGTATGATGCTTCTCCCTTTGTTCTTTCTCAGGATTGCTTTGGCTACTTGGGGTCTTTTATAGTTCCATATAAATTTTAGAATTATATTTTCCTACTTCTGTAAAAAATGCCATTGGAATCTTGATAGGGATTGTACTGAATCTATAGATGGTTTTGGGTACTATGGATGTTTTAATAATATTCTTCCAATCCGAGAACACACAGTTTCCAATTGTTTCTTCAATTTATTTCATCAGTGTTCTGTAGTTTTCAGTGTAGAGATCTTTCATCTCTTTAGTTGAATTTATTCCTATTTTATTGTTTTTGATGCTATTATAAATGGGATCATTTTATTACTTTTTCAGATAATTTGTTGTTAGTGTATAGAAATGCCACTGATTTTTGTATGTTAATTTTGTAAAATGCTTTTTCTGCTTCTATTGAGATAATCATGTTTTTCTTTCATTCTATTAATGTGATGTAGCACTTTGATTTTATGTATGTTGAACTATCTTTTCATTTCAGGGGTAAATCCCACTCAGTCATGGTGAATGATCCTTTTAATGTGCTGGTGAATTCTGTTCCTATTTTATTGAGAATTTTTGCATCTGTATTCATTAAGAGTATTGGCTTGTAGTGTCCTTTTCTGTCTTTGGTATCAGGGTAATGCTGGCCTTATAAAATGAGTTTGGGAGTGTTCTCTACTTTTTCTTTGGGAAGGGTTTTAAGAGGATTGGCTTTTTTTTTTTTTTTTAAGCAATCTTTATATCCAACATGGGGCTTGAACCTACAACCCCAAGATCAAGAGTCACATGTTCTACTGACTAGGCCTGCAGGCGCCCTAACATTAATTCTTTAAATGTTTGGTAAAATTCACCAGCCATCTGGTCCTGAGCTTTTCTTCATTGGGAGGTTTTTGATTACTGATTCAATCTTCTTACTAGTAATTGGTCTATTCACATTCTCTATTTCTTCTTGACTCAGTGTTGGTAGGTTGTACGTTTCTAATAACTTCCATTTCTCCTAGGTTGTCCACTTTGTTGTATAGTTGTTCATAGTAGTGTCTTATGGTCCATTGCCTTTCTATCTTATCAGTTGTAACGTCTCCTTTTTCATCATAATTTTGTTGACTTGCATCATCTCTTCTTTCCTTGGTTAGTCTAGCTAACTAAAGGTTTGTCAACTTTTTTTTTTTCTCAAAGAACCAACTCTTAGTTTTGTTAATCTTCTCTATTTTCCTGCTATTTCATTTATTTCTTCTCCAATCTTTATTATTTCCTTCTTTCTGTAACTTTGGGCTTTGTTCTTTTCCTACGTTCTTAAAGTGTAGGAGTAGCTTATCTATTTGAGCTCTTTCTTGCTTCTTAACATAGGCATTTATTGCTATGAAGTTCCCTCTTAAAACTCGTTGCTGCATTCCATTAAGTTTTGGTGTGTTGTATTTCCATTTTTTGTTTGCCTCAAGATACTTTATTTTCCCTTTGATTTCTTTGGTCCATTGGTTGCTCAGGAAAATGTTAATTTCCATGTTATTTGTGAATTTTCCAGTTTTCCTCCTACTACTGGTTTCTAGTTTCATACCACTGTAGTCAAAGAAGATACTTGGTATGGTTCCAGTCTTCTTGAATTTGCCAACACTTGTTTTGAGACCTAAGATATGGTCTCTCCTAGGAAATGCCCCATGTGTGCTTGAGAAGAATGTCTATTCTGCTGGTTGTTGGATGGAATGTTCTATATGTCAGGTCAAATTGATCTATAGTGTTATTCAAATCCTTTTTAATATTTATTTGACAGAGACAGCAAGAGAGGAACACAAACGGGGAGTGGGAGAGGGAGAAGCAGGCTTCCCGCCGAGCAGGGAGCCTGATGTGGGGCTCGATCCTAGGACCCCAGGATCATGACCTGAGCCGAAAGCAGACACTTAATGGCTGAGCCACCCAGGCGCCCTTTTCCTTTATTGATGCTCTATCTGGATGATCTATCCATTGTTGAGTGTGGGGTATTAAAGTTCTCAGCTATCATTGTATTGCTGTTTATTTCTGCTGTTAGCTGTTTTTGCTTTTATGTATTTAGGTGCTCCAACGTTGGGTGCATAAATATTTACAAATATATCTTCTTGATGGATCGACCTTACTATCATTATATAATGGCCTTGTCTCTTTTTACCATTTTTAGAAGTCTGTTCTTTCTGATATAGCTACCCATGCTTTTTTGTTATCATTTGCTTGAAATATCTTTTTCCATCCCTTCACTCTGAGGCAGCATATCATTGATTCTTTTTTTTTTTCCAATCCATTCAGCCATTCTATCTTTCGGAGGATTTAATTCATTTACATTTAATTATTGATAAATAAGGACTTACTATTGTAATTTTGTTAATTGTTTTCTGGCTATTTTGTAGAACTGTTTCACCTTGTTTCTTATCCTGTCTTGTGTGTGTTCTGATGTCTTTTGTTATCTGTATGGTTCTTTATCATGTTCTTTTATGTGATTAGCACAGGTTTTTCCCTTGTTAAAAAATATCTTCTAGTTGTAACACCCAAACTGATAACAACTTAACTTCAATAGCACTCCTAAACTTTATACTTTCACCCACACACGTTAGCTTATTGATGTTGAAGTTTACATATTTTTTATATTGTATATCCAAAAACAGACTACTGTCATTCTATTTTTAAGTTTTTAAACTTTTTACTTTAAAAAATTTTATTTTAGGGAGAGATTGTGGGGTGGGGGGCGGAAGAGGGAAAGGGAGAGTCTTAAGCAGACTTCACACTGAACACAGCCCAACTCAGGGCTCAGTCTCATGACCCTGAGATTATGATCTGAGTTGAAACCAAGAGTCAGACTGCGCCACCCAGGTGCCCCTAAGTTTTTAAACATTTACACTGGAGTTGAAGTACATTATGCACAACTGTTATATTATAAATTCTAATTCTGACTATATGTTTACCATTACCAGTGAGTTTTATGCTACTTTTTCTAAGATTTTATTTGACAGAGAGACACAGTGAGAGAGGGAACACAAGCAGGGGGAGTGGGAGAGGGAGAAGCAGGCTTCCCGCCGAGCAGGGAGACCGACGCAGAGCTCGATCCCAGGACCCTGGGATCATAACCTTAGCCGAAGGCAGACGCTTAACAACTGAGCCACCCAGGTGCTCCGCTACTTTCTTATTTATGATGTTAACTAGAATCCTTTTACTTCCACTCAATTCCCTGTAGCATTTCTTATAAGGAAGGTCTAGTGATTATGGATTCCTTGTTTTAGTTTGTTCTTTATCTCTCCATTTCTGAAGGACAGCTTTGCCAGCTATAGAATTCTTGACAGTTTTTTCCTTTCATATTTTGAATATATCATCCTGTTCTTTCCAGGCCCGAAAAGTTTTTGTTGAGAAATGCATTCATAGTCTTATGGAAGTTGTTAATATATGTAACTTCTTTAGCTTATTTCAGAATTTGACTTTTGACAATATAATGTGTCTCAGTGTAGCATTATAGGTTCTAGAGTTCTCTGGGTTTCATGGATCTAGATACTCATTTCTTTCTCCAGGTTTGGGAAACTTTCAGCCCTTCTTTAAATATATTTTCTGTCTCATTCTTTCTCTTCTGGAATTCCCATAATGCAGTTATGCTCTTCATTTTGCTCCTCTAATTTCAAATGTCCTGTCTTCTAGGTCACTGATTCTTTCTTCTACATGGTCAAGTCTGCCTTTGAAGCTCTCTATTGAATTTTTCAGACCTGTATTTCTCAGCTCTAGGATTTTTTAATGGTTTTTGTTGTTGTTGAACTTCTCATTTTGTTCATGCATTATCTTGCCAATTTCATTTGATTGTCTGTGCATTCTTGTAGTTCCTAAACTTCTTTAAGGGGGTTCTGAATTTTTTGTATAACAATTCCTAGATCTCTATTTATTTAGGGTTAGTTATCAGAGCTTTACTAGTTTCTTTTGGCAGTGTCATGTTTACCTGATTTTTTGAGTCTTGACTCATGTTGCTGAGTAAGTGGTCTTCTCTTCCAGACTTTACAGGTTTGCTTTAGCCAAGACAGTTCTTCCCAGGCAGCTCAGTTTGGGTTTCTGGACATGTCTACTAGTAACATCCTTGGGCAGTGGAACTTGCTATTAGAGCAGTCTATTTCGGGTCAAGGAAACCTCTGAGTGTGTGCTGCTGCCTGAGAACAATTGGATAGGATTGCTGGGTTGGTTCTCTGCCCAAGTGAGGCTTTAGGAGGGGCTGTGCAGTTGCCTGGGGTTTCTGGTCAGGCTTACTAGATGGTTGGCTGGCTGGGTACTAGACTTAGCAGTTGGTGGGGCGATGAATTCACTTCCCTGAATTGGCAGGGCAGCAGGACAGGCCCCGAGGCCTGCACAGCTTGTTTGGAGACTCAGTAAGATTGTACATTGATTTGCTGGCCAGATGGGGCCACCAATTTTGCTCTGCAGACAGGGCAGAGCTTTCTGTGCTTTCTGTTTAAATGCCACTGTAAGAAGGGCTGTTGGATGGGCTACATAGCTTCCTGTGTGCTTTGGCTAGGTTTCCTGGTCAGATGGGCTGAAGGCTATATTCAGCACTGGCTAGGGCTATGAATTACCTTCCCTGCCCATGCAGAGCTGGAGAACTGGCTCAAAGGCCTAAAAAGCTCTATGTGGTTGACTCAAGCTCCCTGGCTATACAGGGCCACTATCTTTGCTCTGCAAATAATCAGCTCTGCCCGCTGCACCTCCCTGCTTGAGTGTTGCAGGGCTATTCAGCTTTCTAGGTGTTCTGGCCAGGCTTTGATCAGGCAGGGCCAGGAGCTACACTCATGTGTGGTCCAGGCTATGCCTCAGCTCCCCTGCCTGAGCTGAAGCAGACCAGACTGCAAGGTTAGCAGGGCTCTTTGAGGACCCCAGTCAGGCACCCTGCTGTGTTCCCTGGTCAGATTGCACCTCTGTTTTGGCTCTGCAGATAAGCAAAATTAAAGGTTGGGACTACTACTTGGGCACCGCAGGTAGGAATTTGATCTGCCAAGATCCACGTGCTGGTTGCTTTAAGCTCTTCCCTTCTCCATCAGTCAGATTCCCAGTGGTCAAGCCCTACCAATTCCTTGGCAATCCCCATGGGTGAGACCAGCATGGGGGCTCCCAGGAAGTGACCCACAGTGCTGGTGGTGGGGGAGCTGGATTCCACTTTGGGTTCTCTTTTCCCATTTGAGGAACCGTACAAAGGCTCAGGGCAGACATTTTGGTGTGGTGCTACACCAGCCTGGTGGAGGGGTAGTACAGTCAGCATATAGCTGTTCCTCATGTCCTAATGCAGTGTGTCTGGTCTCTGTGGTGCAAGGGGCTGCAGCCTCACTCCCATGTTCTAGGACTTTCTCCATAGTGTCTTATCTGTGAATAGTTAATTGTTGTTCTTGTAAGAGGAAGCCAAGTCAGGAACAACCTATGTTGCCATCTTCTTAACATCCCATCTATTCAGCCTTTATCAGACTCATCATGTCTGCCTCATGGATTTATTTTCGGTTTAATCATAAGGAAAATGCCTGATATGTAACAGGCTCCGAACAAATGTTGGCTCCTTCCACAGTTTAGCATAGCATTCCATTCTTCCTTCACCAAATACACAGTGCTTTATATACATCTCATTACTGATTTTCCTGGCACCTATGCCCACACCTCTGCTTATGCCAGTTCTGCTGCCCAGAGTACCCTTCTCTGCCTAGTAAGCTCCTATGCATCCTTTAAAACCCAGCACAAACACCAGCCTTGTAAAACCTTACCAGACCACCACCAATTTTTCAGTCCCACATTATCCCATGTCATCTACCTCCTCATTCTTGCATAGTACTCCTCATACTGCACTTACTTGTTTACACATCGGCCTGACCGACCCTGAAGGCAGACTGAACTAATTCCTAGTTCAGAAGTGTCTGATGATTTAAAAATCAACATTAAACATACTGCCACTATAAAGTAGGAATGGGAGCTTAAATGAATCTCCCAGTTGAGCAAGTACTATTCCTATAGCTTCCAGGAACGTTAAGGAAACTTAAGTTTCACAGTACTGTGATCTTAAAGCCTCTCCCCTTTTCTGACCCACCAGCTACCAGCTTAAGAAGCACCTGTCCCACCTTCTGCAGATGAAGGAGCTTGGAGCCAGAGATGTGGACAGATGGAACCAAGAGTGCCTGGCACTGCTGCTCCAAATTTGGAGGAAGGAACTGGAACTAACCCCCCCAAAAACCACTGCAGTAACCAGGACCACCAAGAGTTCATCCAAGAGCAGCTCAGGCACAAAGTCCACCAGGCACTCGGTACTCAAGCAAATCTATGGTAATTGTCCTTTGGGCACTCTGTAGTTGACAAGCACCCCAGAGTGTTGCATCAGTATCTGAAATGGCATTTAATTACAATGGGCAAACCTCCATTCAGGTAGGAACTTTCCTATTCTACTTCCAGGCACCAAGAGAATCCTCAGCACCCACATTTAATGCCTCCCCTCCAGCAATTCTGGGTCAGAATTGGTTTCATGATGCATTCTGACATCTCAACCCAGAGAGCCTTCCAGCCAAGAGGTCTGCTGGCTTTCATTACTGAAAGCCTCATCCTTTAAACTCCTCCAGACCACTGCTTGGGTCTTCCCCTTACATTACCCATTTGGAGGGCTCCAGGAGCAGGAAGACCCTGTCTGCCTCACTTTGACTTTTCTTATGCTAAGATAGTACAGGGTTGCCCTTCTGTGGGAATGCCCCAGACCCATGCACTACAGTAAATACTTATTCAGCAGATGAGCTGTTTTAAATTGAGACATTTTCAGCTCTGGAAAAAGCCCATCCAAATAAACTCAGCAGAGAACAAGCCTGGCTAGCTCCCCAAAATAAAAACGTTGAGCCAAGGCACCTTTAGGAACAGACGGGCAGCCCAGGCAGCAAAATTTCAGGACCTTACCCTTGGCCTACACGGTATTTCCACACCATACCTAATTTATCTTGGCAGATACCAACAAGCTCAAGCCTTTACCTCAATAAGGAATTTAGAACTTGGTTAGGCTGTGGCTGTCATGGTCAGAGAGAAATGATCATTGCTGGTTGATTTCAGGTTGTTCTCAAGAAGGGAAAGTACCTCATCCCACAAGATCTTCCAGAGCTCATTCTGTGCTACGTCTCAATTCAGGTAAGGTAGCCAATGCACTGGCAAAACAGATTGGGGAGATGATGTGGGGAAGCATTTGCCTTGTTTCATCCCCAAAGGTGGAAGATAATACAACAGATTGCCAGGGGTTTCCAGTGGTCATTTGATTTGAGGTGTGCATATTTTTCATTCCCCTTTCATGGAATTATTACTACAGTCAACATGTCTCCATAAGAGGCAAGTTATTTTCACAACCACAAGTTATTGTTAACATTACCTCCAGTAGAGACAATAAATGGGACCTATTATTGATCACTTTTACATACTTGTTCACATAAAGGAAAAGGGAAATGAAAATACTGTCATTCTTCAAAGTAAGACCTTGGGGAATTCTTGCTCCATATTGGTTTCACATTAAGATTCATCTCCTTCTCAAAGTTGAGAAGTTCCTTAACCACAAATTCTGGCTTTTGCCTTTCATGGCCCTGTGAGGAGGACATTTAATATTTAATAACATGTCCTGCTCAGGCTTCACTGTGCATTTCACTCATACAGAAGCTCAGGGAACTTTCTTTTCAGCCATAAGACAAGAGTGTTTTACTCAGGGCCCCCTTCATTCACACCAGCATTAAATTTGGGTGATAAGTTCAGGGCTGTCAGCAGTTAATGTCAGATCCAGTGCTGCTCATGGGTGGCTATGGCAACACAGTCCCCCCACCTTTGCCAATCTAGTCATCCTGCAGGAACAGAGTGCAGCTGGGAAGGTGAACAATGACTGTCAGCATGAACTTTAACATTCATTTAGTTTCTGATGGGGAGAAAACCTGGAGGTGGGGGACAGAGTAATTACTGCCCAATCTTTAATAAGAGTTGGGCAACTCATGTAATATAGGCAGGCTGATCAGGGAGTAGTGGGTAGGGTAGTTACAACTGTAGACTTTGATTCCTTTGAAAGTATCCACGTAAAAAAGAAAACTTTTATTATACTCGAATGAACTGAAAATTAGTTTCAAAAACCATGGTTAAATGGAACTACCAGAGAAGTAGCATTTAGATAATCAGAACAATTTTGTACTTTGTCTCAAGAGAAAAATCCAGGACTATCAGAAATCTTAAAAAATTAAGGGCTTTAGAAGCACAAAAGGTTTTTTAATTAAAGGGCAGAATAAACAAATACAAATACTTAGTGGTTTCTTGGGATTTCACATAAATAGCTTGTTTGTCCTACATATCTAATTCTGACTGGCTTGAAAACAGACAAGGACTGAAGAAAATCTTTTCCTAACCCTAAACTTGGGGGAACACAAGGTTTTGTTAGGTCCACCCATCCACATTAAGCATTAACCAGTGAATCAAGCTGATTGTCAGGGCTAACTAGTTTGTGTTTTATACACAAAACATGTCTGTGAATAATTTCCATGGAAATGGGCACAGAGATTTCTGCAGTGTAGTATCACAAACGCCAAACTGAACCAAGAAGCTAACATTAATCTTGGTCTTCTCCATGAATAAAAATGTCAGTTCATTTTTTCACTTTGAGAATTCCATGGGGTTAAGGATCTTCTGATTTGTTCACCGTCCTGTTCAAGCGTAGAAAATTATTTGGCACATAGTAGGTGTTCAAATATTTGAGTGAAAATTGTTGTTCCCGTCCTCCAATGTAGGGAGAGGATTTAGTAGTGCCTTTACCTCTTTAAAGAGGAAGCAGAAAGTCAGCTGGATATCGCAAAGTATATATATAGCATCCCTGGACTGTTTCTCCACATGCATTTGGGAGACTCCACAATCCCTGTTCTCTCCAGTCCTTCAACAGCGACCCCTGCATACCACCTACAACATAGCGGCATAATACTGATCAGAGCACTTATATATATATTTTTATATACATATGTAATCTCCTAAATTTGGGGGGCTCATCTTTTTAAATATAAAAGAACTACCTTTAGAAAATCCATTCCAATGAATGGAATAACCATGGTTCAAGGGATTACTGGTACTGATAACCCCCTTGTATGAATGCAGCATTCCTGCCCACCCACAGAAGGGTATGCAAGTAACTCAAGATTGGATACCATAAAGGCAGCCAAAAACAGTTCCAGAGCAGTAGTTCACTGTGAAAGAACTTTAACAGTAATAAAACCAGGAGAGAAATACCAAGACATGTTTGTAACTTTTTTAACTACTCCCCTTTCATGTTCGCTTCTTTGCTCCACAGAAAGTTAGGAGCAACAGATAGCAATATGGCCTCAACAAGTTCAACATTTGGGGCCTCAGCATCCTCATTTGTCAAATGATAGGGTTGAATCCATCACTGTTTTCCAACTGCGGCATCTTAAGGCCTAAAAAAATACATTTCAAGACTGATATGCCTATCAAGACTATCATCCTTAAAGATACAGTTTTCAACACATAGTTTTCAAACAAGCCTATTTTCTACAATGGACTATATAGCCCACTGTGTGTGGTCCATGGAAAGTTAAGCTATGTATATGTAAGTTTGCGTTGTTGTATGTTAAAAGCACAGAGAAAGCTGTACCAGTTATTCCAGACAGACTGAAGACCTAGGTCCCAGTCACAGCTCAAGCACCTGGCCCCTTCCAGTCAAGGTTTTTCCTTTAAGAGAGGTCATGTATCTTGGAGGATGTTGGAAAATGCGAGGCTAATAAGTCATCCTGTCTCTATGACAAACTGGTCATCACCTTACCAGCCCCATGGATAGCCCATATCTAAATCCTTCTTCCTCACCAGTAATGAACTCTTCGGTATTAAAATTAATAACCTGATGAACTCTGATATTTGCTTTTGACAGTGAGCAACTTGCCGTGTATACACCTCCTTGAGAACAGTGGAAGATCAAAGAATTTTTCTTATAACCTGCAATCAGCTACTCAATCAAAACCCAAAATAAAGCTTCGACCACCTCTGGAGGAAGACTGTGTCCGGGGTAGCTGGAATAGCTAGTGCAGAGTTCTGATTCTCTGCTGATTGATTACCTTTTACGTCTTGAGACAGTATTAATCCTCATGCCTAAGGCCTTAGGCTGAAAACATAGTAACAACTGAATGACCATATCCGGATGTTCTCTCTCTGTTCTTCTTTAGCCTGTGCTACAAGGACCATGGTACACTGTGCCTGTGGAAAGCTTCCTGGCTGTCTACCTTCCATTCAGTCAGTACGGCTGTAAAGAACTTGTAATTAACAGTAAAGTCTCAGTAAAACTCAGAACATGAGGAGCACTAACATGAGCTTGCTGCCAGCCAGCTGGGGCGGCCCTGGTAAAGAACCTAGAGGAGATGGGTGGGGAGGAGCCTGTTATACAGGAGCCGTCTTCATCTCACTACTTTTCTCCAGTCTCCTCTTATTCCAGCATTATCAGTTTTAAATTTTAGACCAGAATCATGACCCAGAATTTACATTTAAGAATTGTTAAGACAAGGGGCACCTGGGTGGCTCTGTCGGTTAAGCATCTGCCTTCGGCTGAGGTCACGATCTCCGGGAGCTGCACTGGGCTCCATACTCAGGGGGCAGTCTGCTGGAGATTCTCTCCCCTTCCCTCTCGCCCCTCCCCTCCCGCCACACACTCTCTCTCTCTCAAATATATAAATCTTGGGGCACCTGGGTGGCTCAGTCAGTTAAGCGTTTGCCTTTTGCTCGAGTCATGATCTCCAAGTCCTGGGATTGAGCCCCTTCCCCTATCAGGCTCCTGCTCAGCGGGGAGTCTCCTTGTCCCTCTCCCACTCCCCCTGCTTGTGCTGTCAAAAAAAAAAAAAAACTAAGACAGTAATAGGCATCTGCTGATTCCTTGCATTTTACAGTTCCCGTGTTAGCCTCCGAAGGCCTCGGGCTGCTGCTGAGTACCAGCAGCAGTATCACAGCAGCGAGGAATCAACTGGGGGGGTTTACAGACCAGACCGTTCATGCATAAGGTACCACTGCAGGCCTTACCATTTTCTTGTATTTCCTGCCTGACCTGTACAGGTGAGCAAGCTTGTCAAAAGGCCATTCCTACTGGCTGGGAAAACTGTCCTAAAACTACACACATTTTAACTCTAAGAACACCTGGCATAAATACAATCCAGTGATCGTAGGCTTTTTCACATTTTTTAAGAGCAAAGTTAGGAATGTAAACAGAAGGACGAAACAGTGACATACTAGGCTCAAATATTTCTAGGACCACTTCCATTTTCTTAAAATTACTGCCACCCCTGTCCTAAGAGATAAGCAGTAAAATGTTAACAATTAGCAAACTGTAAAAAATTATTTCATAGTTATGAAAATAATGAATACAGTTGACCCTTGAACAACCAGGTTTGTGTGAATCCACTGAACGTGGTTTTTTTTCCCCAATAAATACATATGGTATCGATAAATACAGCCGTAGTACTGCAAATGTGTTCTTTTCTCTAGCTTGCTTTATTTTAAGAATTAGAATCTAATACATATAACAAAATATGTGTAAACTGATTATCAGTAAGGCTTCTGGTCAACAGTATGCTATTGGTAGTAAAGGTTTAGGGGAATCAAATTTTATACATGGATTTTTTTACCGGGGTGGGGGAGGGTGTTGGTACCCCCAACCCTCCCCCAACATTGTACAAGGGTCAATAAAATTGCTATCTAGCTTGTAATTTTAAAAGAACTATAACGGATCATTAGTAGAAAGTACTTTTAAAAGAATTAACTAGATCAAACCAAGTACCATTTAGGTATAGGAAAACCCCAAACAACTGCAGCACTATCTTGAAATCTTGCTCCTGCATAGAGGGACAGAAAACTGCTGTACATAATAGGACTCCACAGTGAGAAGCTGAATGTCATGATGGGTAAGGGCGACCGTTCCCAAATAAAAAAACTGGTTTCTGTTGCTGTCGGAATGAACTGGAGCTGAGACCACACAAAGATTCTGCTACTTTCTTGGCAAATAATAGAAGGTACTGTATTATCACTCTGTATTTTGTAAATATTTAGTTCCTATGAAATGCAAAATACACTAACCACCTGTAACCAAGTACCATGTACTAGTCCAAGAAGCCAGCCTGTGTTTTCCTACCTTAGTGCAAAGGAAGGTTCATAAACAACTACTTTAAAAGTTCAGCTTTAATGACAAACATTACATCAGTCTCTCTTCAAAATTAGATGTGAATAAACAATTTCAAACAGGAGGTACCACGATGCCTCTTACTGTACTCAATAGACTGTACTCAGTGCACTGGGCCCCTGGGGATGCCCAGTGATATACACATTGAAGCAATAATGTAAGTCTGTGAGCCACTGTTCCTGAATACCTCCACTCTTCAATGTCTGCAGAGAAAAACAAGAGTAATTTAAGAATTGTATCAAAACTGTTATGCTATCTGACAGTATTTTTCAAACCCAAATGAGATCTCAGAACCACTGCCCTTCATCTTCCATCTATCCATCACCATAGGAAATCTTATTGGAAATGGAGATTTCTTAATTGGGCACTGGCAGTGAAAATTCCTAGTCACACCCCCAAGTACAAGCAGTACACCAGTTTCTGGTTTCATCTGTTCCCTCTCAAATAACTGCTAGAACTAATGAAATTTCACCATCAACCATCTCTACACTCTGGACTTCCTCTGCTTGGCATGGCAGGGTCTCACAATCTTTGCGTAACATCAACTGAGAAAAATTCTATAAGGCCGACTGACAATTTCTGTCATTCTCTTCCCCATAGAGGTGGGCTAATTCTCCAACCTCAGAATAATCCAAATTCTTGACTGTTCTTCCCTTCTATTTCTGAATTACTCTGTTGCCTCTTCCATTACTTCTAGAAGGCTACTGAGAAAATTCAGAACAAGAACCTGTTATATATACCTAGTTAAGTTCTATTACTCTGAAGTATTACTATATATTAACTAATAAAGCCCCAAATACCTACATGAAAAAAACCTCTAACTCTTCCAAACCAAAAACACTAAAGGAATCCTAGACAGAGATGCCCCTGCAAACACAGAACCAACCATGAGACAAAGCTGAAACCTGCAACTTCTCAACTTCCTCTTACAGTGAACTAAGTGACTAGAAATTGGGTGTAGTTTATTCCTGCTAAATAGTTTTTTTAATGACAGCTAACATTTGTTGAGAACTTAATGTCAGTTACACTAAAAACTTTACGTGAATGATCTCATTTTATGGTCACCAAAACTCAATGAAGTTGGTATTTACAGCGAGGTGAAACAACTGACAGGTTTAAAAACCATGCCAAACCATCACAGCTAATCAGAATCCTGGCAGGAGTGACTCTGATGCCTGTACCTCTTCTAACTAAGCTGCCTGCCACCTTAATTCAATTTGACTACTTTATGGCTTGTATTACGGACCCTAGATCAAAGACCTCCCCCTGGTTAAGTGGCAGGTGCTAGTCATCAGGGGAAGCCCTGGGAAATCACCAAAGTGGGCTTAATTCCAGGAGTCAGTCAATGCAGAGGAGACCTAGCCTCCCAAGAGCAACACCCCATGCCCTGCCCAGCAATCCTTTTTCGAGTACTAGTAGTACAAAGCCCTGTTCCACACTTACCGTGATATTCTTGATGATCTGCTGCACCAAGATGGCATTGGTTAACATATGAGTCCTGAGGGGTGCATGCTGCAGCAGCAGGCGAAGCAGCTGGCCCACAACAGGCAGCTCCTCAGGCCCAGCTCTGTTCACCCGCAGGCTCTGCAGCATCAGCCTGAGGACTCGAGGCAGGAGAGCCAGGATGGAGACACAGACCCCCCACAGCTTGTCCCTACAACAACAGACAAAAATGAGTCAGAGAGCCAACACACACAGAAGAAGTACCCTTTCCATATTTCCTAAAACTGAGAAATGTCCTTTTAAGAAATGTGTTTTCTGGGGCGCCTGGGTGGCTCAGTCGTTAAGCGTCTGCCTTTGGCTCAGGTCATGATCCTGGGGTCCTGGGATCGAGCCCCACATCGGGCTCCCTGCTCCGCGGGAAGCCTGCTTGTGTTCCTGCTCTCGCTCTCTATCAAATAAAATCTTTAAAAGTAAAAAACAGGGGCGCCTGGGTGGCTCAGTCGTTAAGTGTCTGCCTTCGGCTCAGGTCATGATCCCGGGGTCCTGGGATCGAGCCCCACATCGGGCTCCCTGCTCCGCAGGAAGCCTGCTTCTCCCTCTCCCACTCCCCCTGCTTGTGTTCCCTCTCTCGCTGTCTCTGTCAAATAAATAAATAAAATCTTTAAAAAAATAAAAATTTAAAAAAAATAAAAAACAACCTGGTGTTTTCTGGTAAAACTCCACAAATCAAAACTAGTAACTGGGTTTCATCAGAGCTAATTTTAAGCAAATCCAATGAAGAACCAGGTGCTCTCCCCTAATTGAATGAGTTCTAGGAAGCCTAGCAATCAGCACTTTCCTGGGCTTAACAGGACATTCTTGAAGCCCTGGTGATCATATAGAACAGAGAATTAGCCAAAGAACAGAATAATCTATACATGCATAGTGTTCTCTACCACTGAAAATTATTCAACTATTATACAACATCAAAAATCAAGAGTAAGACTATCCCACTGATAAAAAGAAAAGAAAAATGGGTGCCTGGCTCAGTCAGTAGAGCATGCGACTCTTAATCTCAGGGTCTTGAGTTTGAGCCCCATGCTGGGGGTAGAGTTTACATTAAACAACAACAGGGGCACCTAGGTGGCTCAGTTGGTTAAGTGTCCAACTCTTGGCTTCGGCTCAGGCCATGATTTCAGGGTTGTGCGACTGAGCCCCGCACTGGGCTCCACACTCAGCTCACGGAGCCTGAGATTCTTCCCCCCGCCGCCCCGCCACTGCTCTCAAGTGCGCTGTCTCGCGCACTCTCTCTAAAATAAAATCTTAAAAAAAAAAACACACATACAGACAAAACAAAACTTCACGAAACTTTAAGGCTGTGACCTGAATTCTGAGCCTCTTCAATGTTTTAAAGTGGGCAGATTTGTGGAAGAAGGTGCTCACAAGGAAACAAAATAGATTTCAGAAAGGAGCCAGTTAGGGGACTGTTACTGCATTACTAGGTCATGAAAGGCCAGAAATAATAAATCCAAATTTTAGTAAGAATCATTCTCTTGGTATTGTTATAGAGCAGGAACAAAAATGTTTTATGATAAAGGTAAGTGGACTTGCAGCTAGCCTAACCACAATCTAGAGGAGTATCAATTAAAGGGAGCAATAGAGTCCACTGGCTGTTAAAGTCCCCGACCTTAGTCTGTTACAGATTCTGTATCAGGAGTGCATAATCCTCCTAGTCCCCAAATCCTTCAGAGAACCTGACTACCTCCAGATGTAGAAGCAGCAGTCCTTTCACAATTTGATCAACCTCCCCAACTTCATACACAGCAACTGCATCAAAGATGGATACCGAATCCATTCTAAGCCAACCAGATCCTCTTATTGGAGACTTTATTCAGCCCGTTGACTCATGCGTGTAGCCAGGTTAGGAGAACCACGTGCAAGGAGAAAAAAGCCAGACTGCACACACAGCTAATAAGGAGGCAAAGGCACAGAGATAAAGACTACACAATCTAGAAGAAAATGTAGAGATAACTACTTTGGTTCCTAACCAGTTTCAATTCCTGCTTCCACATTCCTAGCCCTTGAGTTTTCTAAGTTACCCCATAATGGTCCAATATCCATTTTCTATTTTAACTTAAGTGGATTTCAAATAATTGCTGATCAAAGCTGTGCTGAAGAGCTCATAGATTCTATACAATACTAAATATAAGTTTAGTGAATGGGTCAATAAAGTTTAGAACTCCACCTTAAGACACACAATTAAAACTGTCAAGCCAAAAAGAAATACAAGAGACCTGGGTACAAGCAATGGAAGAAATACCATACGAACAGCCATTCCTAGGGTTTTCTAAGAGTTGTCATGAGTGTACTCATTCTAAGTGTACGCATTCTACAAGTGTTTAAAGGACAGAACTGGGGGTCGCCTGGGTTGCTCAGTCGGTTAGGCGTCTGCCTTCGGCTCAGGTCATGATCTCAGGGTACAGGGATGGAGCCCTGCAGCTGGCTTTCTGCTCAAGGAGGAGTCTGCTTCTCCTTCTCCCTCTGTCCCACCCCACCCCCCGGAACTCCTGCTCTCTCTTATGCACATGCACACTCTCAAATTTAAAAAAAAAGGACATAACTGGGACCAATGAAATTGAGGTTTCAGAACTCAGAGCTGTAGTTCTAAAAATCACTCTAAAGAAACTGATGAAAGTTCAGTATTTTGCATACAATTTTCAGGAGTTCATGGGGGCGCCTGGGTGGTTCAGTCGGTTAAGCGGCTGCCTTCGGCTCAGGTCATGATCCCAGGGATCTGGGATCGAGGCCCACGTCGGGCTCCCTGCTCAGCGGAGAGCCTGCTTCTCCCTCTCCCTCGTCCTGCTGCTCTGCCTACTTGTTCTCTCTCTCTGTCAAATAAATAAATAAAATCTTAAAAAAAAAAAAAAAAAAAGAGGAGTTCGGATAACTCCACAAACTTCTGACATATTCCAATCAGGTAACAGCAACCTCCCCTTCTACTCCAAACACAGAGAAATACAGATAAAATACTTTTTAAAAAGTACACAGCCAAGCTCAAAAGCCAGAATGGGTGAAATCTCTAGGTGCCAGAAACCATTACAGAAGTCATATAAAGATACCCCGACAGAGGTACAGAACTGGATGTGGGATTTTAGGGCTGGGTTTTCAACAGCTTAGTATTGGAAGCTGAGACTTTAGGCCCTAGGTGTGGGAGGCAGGGAGCTAGAACTGGGCTCCCTGTGTATAGCTGGAAGACAGGACAATGCACATGTAAAACTGACCCACAGGGAGGTCTCCATAATCTGCACAGAACTCTCACAAAAGATGCACTCAGAGAAAAGGTGTACAATCCAAACCATGAGTTTGTTCAACCCCATGAAAAACAATCTCCAGAGTCTCACCTGCTCCCCTACATAAGGGAGAATTCCCATGCCAGAGAATAAAAGAAAAAACAGAACAAACGGACAGGAACTTTAAAATAATACCAATAAATCAGGAAAAAACAAGAATGACAAAAAGCCAAGTAAAAACCCCAACAGAGCTAAGAAAAGAATAGAGCTGATGAAATTAAAACTCAAAAGAGTTAAATAAAACATACAGCAAAGTAGAAGATGTTCAGAGATAGAGGACAGATTGAGAAGCTCCCTTCGTTTAAAGGAGGCTGTAGGAGAGAAGAGAAAAACGGGAGGTAACAAATAGTAACAGCACTTCCCAGACCTAAAGGAAAAACACCCAGTCTTCAGATCAAAGAGTACACTAAGTCTCAAGAAGCAGGTAATAACCAAACCTACATTAGGATACACCTTGATCTGCAACACCACAAAAGTTAAGGAGAAAACAGTAAAACTGCAGAGAATAGACTACCTACCAGGAGGGCTCAGTGACAGCAGATTTTTCCATTACTAACAATGAGTCCAGAAGACGACAGTATAATACGTTTCTTCAAAGTCCAGTGGCCATGGTTTTTAACAACTCAAACTGAGTGGTCAAGCCTGGTGTTTTGGCCAGCTCTTGAGAAATCAAAGCCTCCTAATAATTTGCCTGGCATTCTCATTATTTATAACCTTACAAACACCTTCTCAGGGAAGGTAGGAGTAGCCCAAAAGGGAATTTAAGCACCTACCACTCTGGCTGGCAACACATCCTTGTGACTAAGTAATGTCACCTGAAAGATACACAGAGTCCTGGAAATACCAACCGTTTCAATATCTAGCATAAAACATTTAAAACTGGGCATTTTAAACAGGCAAAAAATATTTCATACACTCAATTTTGTTCCATTCAGCCACAGAAACTCAAAAGTGGGATGTTTCTCCATAAGAACTTATAAAAGATCTTTAAAACTTCCCATCCAAGTATTCAATAAAGGGGCTATATTTCAATGACAGGAGATAACAAATAGCAACATACACATTTCATAAATGGGGACTCTTATTGTAACATGTTTTGAACCCTAAGAAGTTCCTTGGGATTTATAAAAGCCTTTTCTTGACCTATGAGACCAAAAGTCTGATGATATGCAAGAAAATCTTCAAATCTGTGTTTTATTTATGTGTCAATTTTAGAGTCTATTTACAACAAAATCCATTTTACTTTTTATTTTTATTTTTTATTTGACAGAGACACACAGCGAGAGAGGGAACACAAACAGGGGGAGTGGGAGAAGGAGAAGCAGGCTTCCTGCGACACAGGGAGCCCAATGCGGGGCTCGATCCCAGGACCCTGGGATCATGACCTGAGCTGAAGGCAGATGCTTAACGACCGAGCCACCCAGGTGCCCCAACAAAATCCATTTTAAACATACACACTTAGCAAAAAAAAAAAAAAATCTAAATGTATGTTGACAGTAAAATGGTAAGTTACTGCACATTCATGTAACAAAATATTGTAGATCAAATGTACTGGATGGATCACAGCCAATCATACTCACATCCCATATTTATAAACAGTGTTACTGAAACACAGCCACACCCATTCATTTTATATGTTCTCTGTTGCTGCTTTCCTATTGCCAGGGCATTGCTGAATAGTTCTGACAAGAGACTTTATATGGCATGAAAAACCTAAAATATTTACTATCTAATTCTTTAGAGAAAGCAGTTTGCTTAAGCCCTGGTATAGAGAAACAAAAATGAAATAAATTTCTGAATCAACATGAATGACTCACAAATGATGATGACAGTCAAATCACAAAAAATACATATAGTACTATCCCTTTTATATAAAATTCTTAAAATACGCAAAACAAAATTGTATTGTTTACAAATGCACATAAAATTTTTAATAAAAAGGCAAGGAAATGATTAACACATGTAAAAAACAAAACCCCAGGCTCAAAATGGTGTCACTTAGGTGAAGGCCCCAAGTCAGCAAACCAAGACTTAATACCTAACTGCAGTTTCAGCCCCCCAGAAATGTAACCTTTAATCAGTCAACACAGGAACTTTCTGATCAGCACAAAGAAAAATTTACTGATAGACCCCTTCTATTCCCCTTGGGAGGGCCACCCTGCCTAAATGATGGATTCTTTGGTAATAATTTCCTTTTTCCCATTCCCTATCTACTTATAAAAACCTTTCCTTTTCGGGGCGCCTGGGTGGCTCAGTCGTTAAGCGTCTGCCTTCGGCTCAGGTCATGATCCCAGGGTCCTGGGATTGAGCCCCGCATCGGGCTCCCTGCTCAGCGGGAAGCCTGCTTCTCCCTCTCCCTCTGCCCCTGCTCGTGTTCCCTCTCTAGCTGTCTCTCTCTCTCTGTCAAATAAACAAAAAAAAAACAAAAAAAAAAAACCTTTCCTTTTCTATAGCCCTTGAGAGCTCCCCTCTACTCACCAGATGGAATGCTGCCCAATTAGTGAATCAATTAATAAAGTCAATTAGATCTTTAAAATTTACTAAGTTGAATTTTTGTTATTTAACACACAAAAGTGATCTCTGGGGTGTGTAGGAAAAGTAACTGTAGAGGGTACACAAGGTGTGTGCTGATGACGTTCTACTTCTGAACCTGGAGATAGGTTAAATGGATGTTCAGTTTATACTTAGACTCTTTAAACTATATAAATGTTTCATACATACATACGTTTATTTTTATCATATGTGAAAAGTTTAAAAAAACTAGAAAAATACCAAAATGTTAACAGGCAATAGAACAATTATTTTCTTATATTGATATTAGATTTTTAAAAATCTGTATTTCTATAAAATCTAGATTTCTATAAAAAATTTTAACAGGCATACCAGTAAGAACATAGCATGAGAATACTTTTTTAAATTAAAGTGAAATATTCCAAACTATGCTAGAACCTTTAGTCTCTTGAAGAGCTATATATAAGAGCTATATCATATAAGAGCTAAAGAATAACTAATACAAACACTAGCATCTTAGAAAAATTTCCTTAAATCCAAGAACTTAAAAATTCTACTCTGGTTAGCTCTAACGAAGCCCAAAACAAAATACAAAGGCTTGTACTTATTAACAAGTGCATTCTTCTAAACGTAGATAGAATTTCTTTTCTTGCTAGACCTATAGCAACATTAATAAGGAAAGCTCCCAAAGAAAGTTTATACCATCTAATTTTTCAAATCTGTAGCTTAAAGGAAAAAAACAAAAGCTAAAAATTCTCATCACAATACAATGGGAATTTATGAAAGAAAAAAAACGCCAGTTAGGTTTACACAAATTCTGAAAGAGAATTTAGGGTATTTCCCAAATCTAACTTTCTTTGACTCTTTGTTTTAATTTTTAAATTTTTAAATTTTATTTACTCATTTATTTGGTTGGGGGAGGTAGATAGGAAAAAAAATTAAAGTTGAAGAATACAAAAACTATTACCTCTTTCTTAGATGTTCTGCTTCTCCTTTCTCTAAAGTGAGCAGAAAATAAAGAAGACTGTAGCAACAAGAAGCCAGAAATGGCAGGAGAGTCTCACTAAGTACACACGTATGATCCAGGAGCTTACAGATAACACCCAAAACACAGCCAGCTGTACTGTCAGGAATTACAGTCAACCCAACCTAGGCAGAGAAAAATGAGATTAATGACCTCTTCACAACAGTCCTCTCTCCTGGATAAAACCAAACCCCATTGACTGGAGAGTTAACCTAACATCACTTCTACTGAAAAACAGTACATACATAATACATGCCACCTGCCATACCTTAAGGTCCTGTTTTCCCTTAAGCATTTAATTACTACATTAAATAACTTTGAAAGCATGCCAACTCAAGAAATACTATTAACTTAATCCACTGCCTCCCCTCCATGACAAAGTCTACTAAAATTTTCAAGACATTACAATTTCTGATGGTCAGAAATACCATCATTTAAAAGGATTATTTCATGGCCCCCCCCAAATCTTGATACCAACAATCACATTTACATGATCTTTATTAGATTCTTCAGACTAGAAAACTCTAGTATCTGGCACCACCTCCACCCCAGGTAATTAAATATACAAACCAGAGTTCATTTTACAATTACCCTTCCCCTTCCCTTAATTTAGCTACTCACTCAGACATGACTAAGTGAAACACCCAGGGGTAAGACATCACTATACTGAACACCTGACTGCTTCACTGCCCCAAAACCTCGATAAGGGACATCACGGTATATGTATTCATTTGGACTCTACTGTAAACTGTCATTAAGGTGGACTCTAACTTATAACTGTTACGTGTGCACAGTTTAAATCTCCTGGGAACTACTGTTGAGTCATCACTGAAGTCTGCAGGCTCTGATCAGGCTGTCTGAATATAGTGGCCAAGAATGACTATTGTGTTGATCTTTTAACTAGAATAATGAATGCAGTCAAAGGAGGACATAAATATCTGGAGGGGAGGTGAAAAGAAAAAAGGTAGGGATCCTTAGAGACACAACACATAAGGACTGGAAGTTCGACAGTCGAGAGAAAAGAGTACTGGGAATTCAAAACAGTATCCTTCCAACTTAAGGGAAATAACATTTTAAAGGAGAAAAGGGGGTTGGAATGTGCCTATAAAATGACCCGAACAAGTGAGAGTGCCTAGAAGATAAAATGTGGGAGCCGTCCCTTGCACTATACATAATTATAATAAGCCAGAGATCCAAGTATAAATGTTGGAGGAAGCTAAAAAGCAAAAACCCAGGCATACCCAATGGAAACAAGGAACACCAACTGTCCAGAAGACAAAATAGTCTCAAGGCTGAGCTCGCTGCTTCTAGTGACCAGGCCTTGAGCCAACTGTTAGGATACATCCCTACTTTAGAACCCAAATCTTTAAGGTGTAAATTAGACCCCAGTCTGGATTCTGGATTCCCAATACACCAATACCAAGTACATGTTAATTAAAGCATTACAAGTCAGAAGAACCTAAGGTATAATTTTAAAGCCCTTCATTGCAGATGGAGAAAGTAAGGTCCTGGAAAAGGGGGAATTTCCCAAGGTTACAGAATTAATAAGTAACAGCCAGGAAAAACATCAAGATTTCCCAGTTCTTGTCACAGCATCATGCTACGAGGCCATGGAATTATTAAGCTTAGAATTCTGGACACACACTCTCTCCTTGCCTATGGCAAACCCACTATTAACCAAGGATTCTCTATGATTTTTTCAGTAGCAAAACAAAACAAAACAAAAAAATGTAAGTATATTTACCAAATGCTTACTGATGGCACTCTGCAGGATGTCAAAGCTCTGGCTTCGGGCAGGGATAACCAATAAACTGTGACAAACTGTCTGTCAGAAAAGGAGAAAACCAGTAACCAAATCGGGACATTTTAGGTCAGAAACAAGCTCTACAGACTTTTTTTTAACCTACTTGCCCTACATAGAACAGGAAACTTAACAAAAAATTACTTTGAAGATACAAATGTCAAAGGTAAAACAATCGAGTCTCATATATGGGCTAATTTTCCAAACAATTCATTAATTAAACATTTACTGGACATTGAGCTAGTCCTATCAGGTGCCAGGCACAGGAATGAAAGACTGAGGAACTCCTCTCTCACAGCCCTAAAAAAGTAGCTTCAATCCACCAAGGTAGAGACCATATTTCTACTATAAGTACTAAAAGAGAAAGATCTGAATGATGTGAACGAAGGGCTGACAAAAGCCTTTTTTCCATTTGGTAGAAAAATGTACCATAGAAAAACACTTATGATCCAGAAACTGCTAATATCCTGTTCAAATTAATTATAATGCTGCCTCCTATTCCCCAAAGGTAAAAGGAAGAGAACAGTCCACAGGAAAAGAAAATATAAGGAAAGTGGGGGTCAAATCCTTAGTATTTTTAATTTTCTAAGTTCTCAAGGAAACAGGAGGAAAGGACAACATCAAGTTCTTCAGAGACATCATTACACAATTCCAGAAGCAGATGGAATGCAGTGCCAGAAGTGAAATATGTGAAAGAATCACATAGAAAGACAAAGACAAAGCTGGTGGAAATAAGAATATCACTCTAGAGCACTGGGTGTTGTGTAAGACTGATGAATCACAGACCTGTACCCCTGAAACAAATAATACATTGTATGTTAATTTAAAAAATTAAAAAATAAAAAATAAAAAAAGAGTATCACTCTAGCAAGAGGACAGTCAAACTAAATTCAAGGAAACTGTCAATCAACCCTGAAAAATCAACAGCTCTATGCATTATTTCTCTATAAAACCTCTTATAAATTAATAGCACCCAGTTTTCACATGGCAATTTTTATTTTCTTTTATGCTTAAGTAACAATGTAAAAACATATTTCTAATGCCATCGTCCTACTTCAAAACAGTGAATATTTTCATTAATAAAGGATAAATCACATTTGAAAAGGCCCATTTGCTAATAAATGACCATTTAATCCCTTCCTTTCCACCACCCCTTTCCCTTCCAGAGCAATTGCGTTGGGCTGAATCAGGTAAACATCAGCACTGGAGTAGGTAGGAGAGATACAGTGACCCAGGGAAGGCCATTCATGAATAAATAGAGGCAGACTGTCCCCAATGAGTTGGGAGTTCAAATGGGGTCAGGAAGATGCCTGCATGGACAGGGGTGGAACCAAAAGGAGATTAATTATAGACAAAGAAATTGATCAAGTAAATTATATTAAGTATAATGGAAGCCAAGATTCTCACCTTCAGAAAAGGCAGGTACAAGAGGAAAAGAAGACAACTAGAATGAACCCTGGTGTTAAATTGCTGATTTCTGTCCATGACAGTCTGGGAGCACCAAGGTCCAATAGTGATGACCACACCCAGAGTCCTTAAGTTGGTTTCAAAATACCATTCTCCACTTACAGAAAACTGGGCTTCTTTAAAAAAATACCTGATTGCAGGGCTGGGACAGGGAAAATTAAGTATAAATCTGGAACAATCTGTGGTACAAGAAAGTAAAAGGAAGTACTAAGAAAAAAATGAGCACATGTCAAAAGAACAAAACAGCCACTAAATTTTATAGTGACTCACTGAGTAAAATAGGAAACCATACTAACACAAATAAATAAAGACTAATAAAAAATGACTGGGATTAACACTGTTTCAAAATATCTCCTCATAAATTATTAATCACAAAGGAGAAAAAGTAAAGAGTGGAGAAGTGGGGCAGACAGCACTTAATCAAGAGATCAAAGCGAGGATCTATCTAATGGGACAAATTGAAACCAAGCATGACCTGACAGGATGCAATTAGAAAACCACAGCAACACTTGTGTCATATTCCTACCAAATTTGTAAAGCCTGAATCTAACCATGAGGGAACACAAACCCAAATGGAAGGAAAATTTTACAAAATAACTGTCCCAATGTTCTTCAAAGTATCAAGGTCAACAAAAGACCAGGAAAGACTGAGGAACTATACCAAATAGAAGGAGATGAAACAGACATTACAACTGAATGCTATGAATAATTTGGAGTGTTTTCTTTTGCTATTCCCAACTTGATCTATAGATTCAATGCAAATCCAATCAAAATCCCAGCAGAGCATATGACTCTTGGATCTCAAGGTCATGAGGTTCAAGCCCCTCATTGGGCACAGAGCTTACTTTAAAAAAACAAAACAACAACAAATTATTGGGACAACTGGCAAAATAGGATTGAGGTTTGAGGATTAAATGACAGTAACATACCAATCTCAATTTCCTGATTTTGATGACTAGATTATAGTTCTATAACCGGAATGCTTGTTTGTAACACCTACAAACTAAAGTATGGGCTATGGGCATTATGTCAAACAGTCCATAAAGTTCTTTGGGGGCGCCTGGGTGGCTCAGTCGGTTAATGGTCTGCCTTCGGCTCGGGTCATGGTCCCACGGTCCTGGGACTGAGCCCCACGCTGGGCTCCCGGCTCAGAAGGGAGCCTGCCTGGCAGTCTCTCAACAATCATCAACCAATACTACAAAAGGTAAAAACGAGACAAGACAGCCCACCTCTCTTAAACCAAACAACATAATGACATGACAGAATTAGCAGATAAGAACTTTAAAACAACTATTACTTCAAATACGTTTAAGATAAAGAAGGGGCGCCTGGCTGGCTCAGTTAGTAGCGCATGTGACTCTTGATCCTGGGGTTGTGGGTTCGAGCCCCATGTTGGGTATAGGGGTCACTTGAAAAAAAAGTTAAAGAAAAAAGAGATAAAAAATACATTATCTAAACTTTAAAAAATTCACTTGTTGGTCTTTTTTCATAAATGACATGAACTGGCTATGTAGAAAATCTTTAACAACTGACAAAAAAAATTCCTGGAACTAATAAGTAATTATAGCAAGGTTACAGGATACAATGTGAATATATTAAAGTCCATCACATTCCAAATACCAGCAATGAACAAGTAGAATTTGAAATTAAATTTATATTAGCACCCCAAAAAACAGAAATACTTAGATATAAACCTAACAAAATATGTACAAGATCTGTATGAGGAAAACTACAAAAATCTGATGAATGAAATCGAAGAATTAAATAAACGGAGGTATTTCATGTTCATGGGAAAGATTCAATAATGTCATGATGTCAGTTCTTCCCAACTTGATCTATAGATTCAATGCAAATCCAATCAAAATCCCAGTAAATCATTTTGTGGTACCAACAAATTGATTCTAAAATTTATTTAGACAGGAAAAAACCCAGGAACAGCCAATACAATATTAAAGGAAAAGAACAAAGTTAAGAGAC
The DNA here is from genome assembly GCF_964656455.1 of Halichoerus grypus. Lineage (NCBI taxonomy): Eukaryota > Metazoa > Chordata > Mammalia > Carnivora > Phocidae > Halichoerus > Halichoerus grypus. The sequence continues at coordinate 63,752,644 of NC_135725.1, forward strand.
TGACACTACCCAACTTCATAAATTACTATACAGCTACAGTAATCAAGATACTACAATACTGGTCAAAGAACAGAGATTAATGGAACAGAATAGAGAACCCAGCAACAGACCCAACTAGTCAAGTGATCTCTGACAATGAAACAAAGACCTTTCAATAAATGGTGCTTCAACAATCTGTATGCAAATAAATCTAGACTCTTCACAACAATTAACTCAGAATGGATAACAGACCTAAATGTAAAATGCAAAATACAAAACTATAACTGGCTTAGAAGATAACACAGGAGGAAAAACCTAAATGACCTTAAGTATGGTGATGACCTTTTAGATACAACACCAAAGGCACAATGCCGGGAAGAAAGAAATGGTAAGCTGGACTTCATTAAAATTAAAAAATTCTGCTCTGCAAAAGATAATGTCAAGAGTATGAACAGACAAGCCACAGAACTGGGAGAAAATCTTCGCAAAAGACCTATCTGATGAAGTACTGTTACCCAAAATATTCAAAGAACACTTAAAACTCAACAAGAAAACAACCCAATTAAAATATGGGCCAAAGACCATAACAGATACCTCACCAAAGAGATATGGCTAATAAACATGAAAATATGCTCCACATCGTATGTTATTAGGGAAATCAAAATTAGATAATGAAATGCTACACACCTATTAGAATGGCCAAAATCTAAAACACTGACGCCAAATGCGGGCAAGGATCTAGAGCAACAGAAACTCATTCACTGCTGGTAGGATTGCAAAATGGTACAACCACTTTAGAAGACACTGTGTTGTTTCTTAGAAAATTAAATGCACTCTTACCATATGATCCAGCAACCATTTCCTTGGTATTTACCCAAAGGAGTTGAAAACATGTCTACACAAAAACCTACACATGGATGTTTATAAACCTATACAGCTTTATTCATAATTACCAAAATGTGGAAGCAAAAAAGATGTTCTTCAGTCGGTGAACACATAAACTGGTATATCAATGCAATCTTTATTCAGCATTAAAAAGCAGTGAGCTATGAAGCCACAAAAAAACATGGAATAATCTTAAAGAATATTACTAAGTGAAAGTAACAGCCAATATAAAAAGGCTATATCCTGTACGGTTCCAAATATAGGACATTCTGGAAAAGGCAAAACTACAGACAGTAAAAAAAAAAAAAAGAAGAAAATCAGTGGTTGTCAGGCGTTGGGGAACACAGAGATGAGCAGGCACAGCACATAGGATTTTAGGGCAATAAAGACACTCTGTATGAGATTAATGGATAATATGGCATTATACATTTGTCCAGATCCATAAAATGTGTAACACCAAGAGTGGGCCATAATGTAAACTCTGGACTTTGGGTAATTACTTCAATATAGAATCTTAAATTAATTGTAACAAATGTACCACTCTGGTGGGGGATGTTGATAATGGAGGAGTCTATGCATGTGTGGGGGGAGGGATTGTATAGGGGAAATACCTGTTCCTTCACTTCTATTTTTCTGTGTAATTAGAATTGTTCTAAAAAAAATCTTAATTAAAAAAAAAAAATCTTTGGTTGGATTTAAGAGATTAGATAATGCAGAAAAAATCAGTGAACTTGAAGACACAGCATACTTTCTGAAGAGACAGTGGAAAGGGTGTTTAAAAAAAGTCTCAAAGGCCTACAGGAAAATGTCAAGAATCTAACATACATGTAATTGGAGTCCAAAAAAGGGACCCAAAACATTTTTTTGAAGGAATGACCGACACTTTTTCCCAACACAATAAATTATATGCCTAAAAAAACATTCAACCAGGGCGCCTGGGTGGCTCAGTTGGTTAAGCGGCTACCTTTGGCTCAGGTCATGATCCCAGGGTCCTGGGATCGAGTCCCGCATCGGGCTCCCTGCTCAGCGGGGAGCCTGCTTCTCCCTCTCCCTGCCTCTCTGCCTACTTGTGCTGTCAAATAAATAAAATCTTAAAAAAAAAAAAAAAAAAAAAAAACATTCAGCTAACATTAAGCTATTAAAAAAAGAAAGAAAGAAAGAAAAAAAAAGGACGCCTGGGTTAAGTGTCTGCCTTTGGCTCGGGTCATGATTCCAGGGTCCTGGGATCAAGCCCCGCATCCGGCTCCTTGCTCAGCAGGGATCCTGCTTCTCCCTCTGCCGGCTACTCCCCCTACTTGTGCATGCACGCACTCTCTCTCTCTGACAAATAAATAAATCTTAAGTAAATAAATAAATAACACCAAGGCATTAATACAATTGAGCTGCTGAAGAAAGTGATAAAAGGATTATCCTGAAAACATGTAGAGAAAAAAAAAAGATATTACATACAGAAAAACTAACGTAAGAATGACCTTATAAAATATTATTACACATTATATTACGATATGAGTATAGTATAATTTGAAGGTAGGCTGTCTTAAGTTAAAGACCAAACACCTAAAAACATAAAAAAGAGAAGCACAGCTAATATGCCACGGTGGAGATAAAATGGAATGCTAAAAATACTCAAACTATGAAAACAATGAATCATGGTATCTTACTACAACAGGATACCACAGCAATGAAAACAATGAATGACTGCTTACATATTAACATATAACTTTTATTTTTTAAATTTATTTAAATTCAATTAATTAACATATAGTGTATTATTAGTTTCAGAGGTAGAATTCACGGATTCATCAGTCTTATGTAACACCCAGTGCTCATTAGATCATGTGCCCTCCTTAATAACATACATAACTTAAAGAGGGTACTAAATAAAAAGCAAATCACTGAAAAATATTTCACTTTTTAAAAGTTTAATACAATGTAAATCTAAACCATACAGTTTGGAGTTATGTGCTAATATGGTAAAACAATAAAGAAACAAGAGTATGATAAACAAAATTTAAAACAGTGTTAACTCTGAAGGCAAAGGGGAAATGTACACAGGGTTTTCAAAAATAAAAATGTTCAGGGGCACCTGGGTGGCTCAGTTGGTTAAGTGTCTAACTCTTGATTTCAATTCAGGTCATGATCTCACGGGTCATGGGATCAAGCCCCATGTCAGGCTCCACACTCAGCGGTAAGTCTGCTTGAGGATTCTCTCCCTCTGCCCCTCCCCCGACTCTCTAAAATAAAATGTTTAAAAAATAAAAAATAATAAAAGTGTTCTATTTCTTAAACTGGATTTATGTTTTATTACTATTATTCAAAGATTATCCATGTTAAAAAACATTCTTTTACAACCATCCAATATTTTTGTAAATGACAACATTAACCTTAAAACCTTTCACTGGCTCTGGAATAGAAGTCTCCATTTGTAAAAGGTATCTCTGTACAGAGATTCCTGTTTCCTTTATGATTCTTCCGTGTTAACTAGAGTTTCCATCATTAACAGGAAGGTCACACAATTCTTCCTTCAGTGCTCAGAAGGAATAATCACAAAGATACTAAATGAAAATGGCAAGGTCCAGATTAGCAGATAAAGTATGTTACTTCTATAAAAGAAAACCAAAATAATATACTCAGTCACTTGTGTAGATAGAAGATATCTGAAAGAATATATTTAGAAACTGGGAAGAAGAAAGGGTTGCTGAGAGGGAATGGAAGAAGACTTTTTATTATCTCCATTCTGAATTGTACTTTGTGAATAATACCTACTAAAAAAATGTCTGATTTTTTTTTTTTTAATCACTTTGGTCTAGGCAGGTAAAACTACAAAACAAATGAGCAATCCCACTGTCCTAATAACTTGTTCAAGTGAAATAATTAAAAATAAAATTATGCATTAAGGATGTGAAAAACTATGTGTATTTCAAATATTTTTACATGAAAAGGCCAACTTAAATAACAAAATCTATCCAAAAGAAAATTGCAATCTTCGCTTAAGAACTTCAAAAACGAAAATGTGTCTTTCAGATTTTTCCTAATTATGTCTTAACATTTCAAAGACAGCAACCTGGAAGTTTAAATACACATCCTTGCCAAATGTTACTTCAGAAATACAGCTGATAACATTTTTATGACAATTATATGTTGGCTTTACACAGACAATGTGCTTATGAAAAATTTAAATTATCAGATAAAGGTTATATGACTTGTCCAAGTTGCAAAACTAGACAATGGCAAACCTATGCCTGGAATAGGGAGCCCACTAATCCCCATACAGTGCTTTCTCAAATACATCATAATGGTTTAAATACATTAGATACAGTCTGTCCTTTAAAACTACTCTTACTGGGGCCCTGCATGGCTCAGTCAGTTAAGAGTCTGCCTTCAGCACAGGTCATGATCCCAGGGTCCTGGGATCGAGCCCCCCATCAGGCTCCCTCATCAGCAGGGCATCTGCTTCTCCCTCTCATGTTGCCCCTCCCCCTGCTCATGCTTGCACTCTCTCTCTCTCTCAAATAAAAATAAAATCTTTAAAAAAATAATTTTTTTAAAATTTAAAAAATAGGGGCGCCTGGGTGGCTCAGTTGGTTAAGCAACTGCCTTTGGCTCAGGTCATGATCCTGGAGTCCCGGGATCGAGTCCTGCATCGGGCTCCCTGCTCAGCAGGGACTCTGCTTCTCCCTCTGACCCTCCTCCCTCTCATGCTGTCTCTCATTCTCTCTCTCTCAAATAAATAAATAAAATCTTTAAAAAAATAAAAAAAAATCTTAAAAAAATAAATAAATAAAATAAAATAAAATTTAAAAAATAAAACACAAGAACAAACTCTTACTATTGTTGCAAACACAACCCCACCAATCCAGTATTCAAGGCCTTAACCTTAGGAGGCCTGTTTTAGCTCGCTTCATTTACTATGGAGTAGATAAAATTTCAGATGCTAAACCAATTCATTATTTCTTTTCACTTTTTAAAATCCAGTATTTTTAAGAACCTACACATAAACACACTACCAGGCACTGTGGCAATAAAGATAAATATAACTGACATACTTAAGTATTGTGATCAGATTCAAACAAAGCCAGATGAGAAGTGCATTAAATATCTACAGAAGGTACAGTCCTAACAGGAAAAACATTAAGGATATTCAGAATAGAATGAAAGAAGTAAATAACAGATCAGTTGAATAAACTCAATTGGTATATCAACAAAACAGAAGTCGGCTGTAACTTGAATGTGGAGACTAACCTATTGCGAACAATGACAAAGAGGTTTAAAAAAAAACCTTTTGGACTACCAATTATAAACTATAAAAAAAGATTATAGTCAGTGTCCTCACCAGAGGCCTTCTGAATCATTAAAAGAAAATTAGCCTGGGGCGCCTGGGTGGCTGAGTTGGTTAGGCGACTGCCTTTGGCTCAAGTCATGATCCTGGAGTTCTGGGATCGGGTCCCGCATCGGGCTCCCTGCTTGGCAAGGAGCCTGCTTCTCCCTCCGACCCTCTCCCCTCTCGTGTACTCTCTCTCTCTCTCATTCTCACTCTCTCAAATAAATAATCTTAAAAAAAAAAGAAAAAAAGAAAAAAAGAAAATTGGCCAGCAGAGAACATAACATCAGAATTTGCAAAAAATGCTCAAAACCAAAATTACTTGAGATGACTTAAGTGCATTCTTACCAGGTAAGCATTTTTCATGCAGGAAAGGAAACTGAAGAAATAAATAATAGAAATTAATTATTATAGAAATGTCTTAGAAAATCAAATCTTTAGTATTAATGTTTATGATATTTTTGCATATTTAGTTTACATATTTGTAACATGTACGACAATTTGGCCTATTAGGGTAAAAGTTCAGCCTAATAATTCCAATTTAAAACATGTAATTTAGAATTTAGACTTGTGATTTTAATCTGATTTTTACTATAAGCAACACCAAAACTTAAGTTATAAAGATTTATCATATTTATAAAGTTTAATTTATTATATATTTAATATTTAACATTTGTGAAGGTCTGTCAGAAAATTGAACTACTTGACAATTAGTGAATATACTTAAAAGCTATTTAAATGATTTAAAATTTTAACTAAATTTGTAAAAGGAATAAAATATAACAAAGGTCCCTTTTTTTTTTTTTTTTAAAGATTTTATTTATTTGACAGAGAGAGACACAGCGAGAGAGGAAACACAAGCAGGGGCAGAGGCAGAGGGAGAAGCAGGCCTCCCGCGGAGCAGGGAGCCCGATGCGGGGCTCGATCCCAGGACCCTGGGAACATGACCTGAGCTGAAGGCAGATGCTTAACGACTGAGCCACCCAGGCGCCCCCAAAGGTCCCATTTTCAAAGATAGCTTAAATTCATTATATTTATCTTAAAAATAAGATTTGTAGGTTGAACTTTAAAACTTAACGAAAGTGAGGGATTTATATTAATTTTAACAAACTATGTACTAATTCTCAAAACCAAAGGAACTACAGAATCTTTTCTGTTTTTTAAAAAACACCACCTCCGAGGATACCAAATCCAAGTAGTCTTACTCATCCTTCAATACCTGAGTCAAATTCTCCCTTTTCCATAGAAGCATCTATCCTATTCTATTCTATACTAGATAAAAAAAAATAAATTTGTCTCTACCATTCAAATTGCTAATTTATTCTAGTCTAGTAGTGCAACCTATAATGAAAAACACTCTTTTAGAAACTTAGATCTCCTATCCAAGATCATAAGCACTCTCAGAACATGGATCCTCTCTTACACTACTCTTTATCTCTAAGAGTACCTCCTATAAGGCAATCCTAATATATAGTAACGATTGGTGGTTGATTAACAGAATTTTAGTAATCATGAGTTTCTTTTTAAATGCACTATTTACCTCTGTTACATCCCAATGATGTAAAAACTGATCCAAGTCGGTGAGGTAAAGCAGCACAGGGGAAAGCTGTGTCTGGATGACATGAGGAACTCCTCGAAGGCTCTGGAGCCAAGTCAACTCCTCTTTTGAAAACCCTAATTTGGAAATAAAGACAATAAAAAATCACAAAGCAAATGACATTCCTCATATTTTTCAAAAACAGAGGTTAACATGTACCTTCAAGTTAAATTCTTCTTCATGCTACTTTGTTTTCTTTGAATTTCTTCATTTCATATATTTTAAAAAAATGAATTGCTAGCAATGGAGGCAGTAAAATTCATACAATTATGTACACAAAGAATGTGATCTGGCCCAATATATGATACAGCAAGAAACAGGTTTTACCCCTTATATTAGGAACTTTACCACTTTTACTTTAAAAAAAATGTGAAAGGCATACACTTTCCCCATACTGGTAGGTTTAAAACAGCAAATCAACAAGTAAAATGATGTATGATTTCATACATATACTATCTCTATATTTTCTTATATAATAGCCCTTCAAGTGTTTTAAAACCACTCTATCCCTCCTAAACCTTTCTGGATTTTTTAAATAATACATGTGTAGTTCCTTTAACCATACCTTATACAACAAAATTTGATTCTCTTACCACCCCTATTACATTTGGTCTAACCCTCATCCACAACCTGACAGTCTCTCCTGAGAAGACAGTGCTCAGAATGATCAGAATACCGGCAATGTGGTCTGCTTTGATGTTCAGATCACTGTTATTTCCAGGACACAGCTGAAAGAGTCCTCATGTAGTTTGATGGCCACATCACACTACTGACTCCTAATGAGCTTTCCAAAACCACTAAACCTTCTGACTGTACTACTATTAAAACATGAAGTCTGTGCCTCCCATCTCAAATGTGCATATCCAAAACTATCAAATAAACTCATTTATCTTGTATGCAGTCGTTATCTTGCTGTATTTAGCTCATTACCAGCACTTGTCAAGTTCTTTTTGGAGTCTGACTTAACCTATCCATTAAGTTTCCTAACTTCAAGTCTTCAGAAAATTTCAAATAATCTCATCTTCATCATTTAAATATAAAACAGAAATGCTGAAATAGTACAATCATTTAAAACAATAGTAATACTTACACAGATAGCTTACATTTATAGATTCATCTTACTAATTTTGCTTTGAGAGCTAACGGAATGTAGAAAATGGCTAATCGAAACCTGATGTACATTTCTATCAGGTGGAACATTTTAAACATGTTTAAGATGGATATTTGTTCACCAATTTTTTTAAAGTATGCAATGGGGTTTGCATCTGGCTATCTGAAAAAGTCAAGTAGGGGCTCCTGGGTGGTTCAGTCCGTTAAGTGTCTGCCTTTGGCTCAGGTCATGATCCCAGGGTCCTGCTCAGCAGGGAGCCTTCTTCTCCCTCTGCCCCTCCCCCCACTTGTGCTCGTGCTCTCTCTCTCGCTCTCACTTTCAAATAAAATCTTAAAATTTTTTTGAAAAAGAGTTAAGTATAACCAATTCACTGTAAACCACGATAATAAAGTTGAGAAATAAGACCAAGAAAGAAAAATATAATCACGTGATATTCAAATAATCCCCAGAGTACGTGTACTCTAGAGAGTTTTAAACATAAATCATGTATATCCCTGCCTCAAGAACCCGACAATAGAGAGTACAAATATTCCTTCAAAGATTTTCAATTAGTCAATAAAAATCATTTCAAGATAGATTATTTATCATCTTCAAAACTTAGACCCAAACAGCTAAGACAATGTATCTTAGGAGAATTTTCATGCTAGGTTTTGCCTTTCCTTAATTTGGCAGGTGAATGTCTTTACCTGTAAGTGTTGAAAATAAGAAGCTGAAATAGTCCACATCACTCATCAACCAGTCTGTAACTGAATACTTCCATCCAGAAAATGATGATCTATAATAAACAATGGGAGAATTATTACCAGAAGTGACTGAGTTGAAGACTCTTTAGAAAAATAGCACATTATATAACAATTTTTCTTTATTGAAAACAAATCTGCATCAATAACTTAAAAACCCAGAGTATATATTCACTTTATATGTAAAGGCTCAAGTACCATAATATGGAAAATTTAACTTCTAACATATTTATATTTATGTAAAGTTTTCATAAAAAAGCATAATTGGTCCATATATATGGTGTAACTTAGAAAATTTCCACACCACTTGAAAATCAGACTCTAAGGAGCCAAAATTAAGTCTTGCTTTTTAGTAGTAGGTATGGCTGCTACTTGATTTTTATAGTCTTACCTTGCTTACATTTTAAATGAGCTAAGTTTAAACAAACTCCAGCTTCCTACCTAACTAAATAAAAACTGTCTTGATTAGGTAAAGAATATTCCTTGTAAAGCCACTCTACGATAACTGTGTGTTCCTATACTTCGCAAAGCTGTAACTGGGCCTACTTCGTAATAGTGCAGCTCAAGTATTGGTAGGGTACTTAGGGAATAGCTAAATGTAAAGCAGCTTCTCATTAAATGAGGATTATCTGGTTCCTGCTCTGGGATCAGTTTCCAGTGATTCCTTTAAAAACTCTCTTCAAGTTAAGGCTAAAGAAAAAGCAAATTTCAGCCTTAGATATGGAAAGAAAAAGGGGTGGGAGGATGCTGAGAACGATCAGATCCAACAAGCTACAAATTTTATCACAGCTATCCAAATAAAATATCTGACAAAATTAGGAGTTTCTAATTCAACTAAAAGCACTTAATTATTTTTACTGTTAAAATAGTTGTGTTTATATTTATTAATATTCTTTAAATTTGGGGAGTTTAAATAATGGAAATACCTTTCTGAGTATTATTCCCACAGTAAGGAAAGGACTGTAGAGGGAATATCAAAAGGTAAGAGTTTACAAGAAAGTCAGAAATGCACAATGGAAAGGAGTACAAAATGGTAGTTAGAAAGCAAATAGGCTTTTGAACCCAGGGGAAGGGGGGGGTCAACTGTGCCATCCAGTGGCTAAAAGAGGTAGCAAATCCGTTTAAGAGTCCACTTTGAACAAATGATAAGCAACATAGCATAATGTCCTTAAAATTATAACCATATGTACTGTCCAAGCCAGAATACTTCTGAGAGTAAGATGGGGCAAAAGAAGTAAAGTGAATCTGTTCCTGGCAGAGCAGGTCATATATTCACCACTTAAAACCCAAGCCAAATTTCTTAGTCCCAAAATTTCTCCCTTGTTAAAGATTTTTATCTAACAACGCAGATTACCTCTCAACATTTATGTCTTATGTGTCCCAATCTAGCTGTAAATAAACTAGGGGCAGAAAGGGTTGGGAATGAGCAAAAGCAAATGGAAAAATACAAGCAGAATGCTATGGGGTGAAAAGTCAAACTCTAAAAAACTGTAAGTGGGCAATAAAAAAGGTAGGGGCAACAACTCTATACCTTCCAAAAGATAAAATGTATACAAACAGTTTTCACTGGATGGGTTTTTCACACATGGAACAAACTATATTCTTTGGGGTGAACTCACTCTGATAAAGACAAACGGCGTCAGAACTACAAAACCTAAATTGAACCTATCTCACAATCCAATTAATGTAATAAAAAAAATCAGAATTAAAGGACTATTTCAGGAAAATTAATCTGGCAATACTGCACAAGATAGATGGGATATTATAATAGTACAGGTAGACGATTATAAAAAACAGTGACTTTATAGTCATGGTCAAGGAGAAAAAGGGCTATTTTGAAGTAAAAAAAAACAGGTATGAAATAACCCAGCATTATGTCTGAAGGAAATAAACATTGTTAAATTCTGAATCTAGGAATTGATACAATGATAATGTCATTGGTCCAAGAAAGTTGAGAAGTCCTAATTTTGTATTATTTTTTTTTTTTTTTTTTTTTTTAAAGATTTTATTTATTTATTTGAGAGAGAGAGAATGAGAGACAGAGAGCATGAGAGGGAGGAGGGTCAGAGGGAGAAGCAGACTCCCCGCCGAGCAGGGAGCCCGATGCGGGACTCGATCCCGGGACTCCAGGATCATGACCTGAGCTGAAGGCAGTCGCTTAACCAACTGAGCCACCCAGGCGCCCTTTTGTATTATTTTTTAAAAGAGAGATTAGTTTGGGGGCGCCTGGGTGGCTCAGTCGGTTAAGCGGCTGCCTTCGGCTTGGGTCATGATCCTGGGGTTCTCGGATAGAGCCCCACATCGGGCTCCCTGCTCAGTGGGGAGCCTTCTCCCCTGCCTGCCATCCCCCCGATTATGCGCACACTCTCTCTCTCCCTCGCTCTCTCTGTGTCACATAAAATCTTAAAAAAAAAAAAAAAAACTGGTTTGAATGAGAACAATACATCTACAGAAAGAGAAGTCTACCTAAATAGACTCTGCTAAAAAGCAAAATTTAACTTGGCCGACTTTTAACTACAATGACAATCTGCTGTTAATGATTATGAAGCCCGGGGCGCCTGGGTGGCTCAGTTGTTAAGCGTCTGCCTTCGGCTCAGGTCTTGATCCCAGTGTCCTGGGATCGAGCCTTACATCAGGCTCCCTGCTCGATGGGAAGCCTGCTTCTCCCTCTCCCACTCCCCCTGCTTGTGTTCCTGCTCTCACTATCTCTCTGTCAAATAAATAAAATCTTAAAAAAAAAAAGATTATGAACCCCTACTATTATTTGTAAATTCATTTTCTTAACAGTTACCACAAATCTCCACAAGAAATAAAATTTGAAAACATCCTTGACAAAAATTATTAAGCAAAGTGAATCATAACTAATGTTGATAAAGCCATTAAATATAGCTTTCAAGGAGAATCAGTTTCAAGAAGTGTTCAAAAGGTTAATTTAAATCAATTTTAAAACAGATCCTTCACGAGTTATATCAAAGGAACAGAGTGCCCTCTACTGGAAGTTAATAAACACAAAACCACTTCAGGAGCAGAAAAAGAACATCTAATTTTTTTAAAGGCCTAACACTGAATAATTGCTTACTAGACAAGGAGCAGGATTTTTGTTCCCCTAGGAAAGGAAAACATGGGAAACTAATAAATGCTTAAAATACTTAGAAATAAGACCAAGTCGTTCTCTAATGCACGTGCACACAGAAATGTAACACTGAATTTTCACATATAAACATGCTGCAGATAGCGCTCTTTTGCTAAAAGAAAAGGTTATCATCAGTTATGAATCGCACTTTAGGTGACTAGATTCCAACATATGTCCTATACTGGTAAAAAGAGACTGTCAAAGAAGCTAAAGAAAGTCTACTAATAGAGTGAGCTACTCCTACTTAACTGGGCTAGATTTGTATGTATAAGAAAACACAAGGAAGTCAGTCTTTAAATTCTTTAGGTACAGCCTAGATTTCAATTTCTGCCTAAAACCATATTAGACCCTGTCCATGAGCCGCAATCAGTAATAAACACTACTGAATACTAAAAATATTATGCCTGGGGCGCCTGGGTGGCTCCACTGGTTAAGTGTCTGCCTTTGGCTCAGGTCGTGATCTCAGGGTCCTGGGATCCAGCCCCTCACTGGGCTCTCTGCTTGCCCTGAGCCTGCTTCACCCTCTCCTTCTGCCCCTCCCCCTACTTGTGCTCTCTCTTGCTCTTTCTCATGAATAAATAAAATCTATAGGAATGCCTGGGTGGCTCAGTCAATTAAGTGATTAAGCATCTGCCTTTGGCTCAGGTCATGATCCCAGGGTCCTAGAACAGAGTCCCACATCGGGCTCCTTGCTCAGCGGGGAGCCTGCTTCTCCCTCTGCCTGCGCTCCCCCTGCTTTGTGCGCGCTCTCTCTCTGACAAATAAGTAAAAAATCTTAAAAAAAAAAAATCTTTTAAAAATAAATAAATAATAAGTAAAAATAAAAATATTATTCCTAAAATACAAACACAATGTGTTTAAGGATACTTTGAACACTTGCAATATGAAACACTATTAATTGGTTATAAAACATTTAAGAGTAGGGGTGCCTGGGTGGCTCAGTCGGTTAAGCATCTGCCTTCAGCTCAGGTCATGATCCCAGGGTCCTGGGATCAAGTCTCTCATCAGGCTCCCTGCTCAGTGGGGTGTCTGCTTCTCCCTCTCCCTCTCCCCCCTGCTCGTGCATGCGCACGCTCTCTCTGAAATAAACAGTAAATGTCTAGTAATCTAAAAAAAAGAAATTTAAGAGTAAAATGATACAGCCACTGTGGAATACAGTATAGCAATTCCTCGAAAAATTAGAGAATTACCATGTGATCCAGCAATTCCACTTCTGGGTATATAGCCAAAAGAATTAAAAGGACTCAAACAGGTATTTGTACACCAATGTTCAAAGCAGCATTATTCTCAATAGCCAAAAGACGGAAACAACCAAGTGTCCATCAACAGATAAACAAAATGTAGTATATACATATAATGGAACATTAAGTCAGCTTTTTTTTTTTTTTAAGATTTTATTTAGTTATTTGACAGAGAGAGATAGCCAGAGCAGGAACACAAGCAGGGGGTGTGGGGGAGGGAGAAGCAAGCTCCCCGCCGAGCAGGGAGCCTGATGCGGGGCTCGATCCCAGGACCCTGGGATCATGACCTGAGCCGAAGGCAGATGCCTAACGACTGAACCACCCAGGCACCCCTAAGTCAGCCTTTAAAAGGAAGTTTTGATATATGATACAACATGAATGAACCTTGAAGAGTTATGCTGAGTGAAATAAGCAAGACACAAAAGGACAAATATTGTATGATTATACTTATATGAGGTACCTAGAATAATCAAAAGCATGAAGATAGAATAGTGGTTACTAAGGGCGCCTGGGTGGCTCAGATGGTTAAGCATCTGCCTTCGGCTCAGGTCATGATTGCAGGGGCCTGGGCTCGAGCCCCACGTCGGGCTCCTGGCTCGGCAGGGAGCCTGCTTCTCCCTCTCCCTCTGTCTCCCCCCCTGCTCATGCTCTCTCTCTCTGTGTCTCAAATGAATAAATTTTTAAAAAATCTTAAAAAAAAAAAAAAAAAGAATAGTTGTTACTAAAGGGCTGGGGGCAGGGGGAATGAGGAGTATTGTTTAATGCATGCAGAGTTTCAGTTTGGAATGATGAAAAAGTTCTGGAGATGAGGGCGGCTGGGTGGCTCAGTCAGTTGAGGGTCTGTCTTCAGCTCAGGTCGTGATCCCAGGGTCCTGGGATTGAGCCCCACACATTGGGCTCCCTGCTCAGTGGGGAGCCTGCTTCTCCCTCTCCCTCTGCTGCTCCCCATGCTTGTGCTCTCTCTCACTCTCTCTCCTGTTCTCTATCAAATAAATAAATAAAATCTTTAAAAAAAAAAAATTCGGAGATGGACAGTGGTGTTAGTTGCACAACAATGTGAAAATACTTGATGTCACTGTACAGTTTTAATTGTATACTTAAAACTGGTCAAAATGGTTAAGTTTTATATTATGTATATTCAACCACACACACACAAAAAAAGATTTCAAATGATTCCTTGTCTGAGTCCACAAACATATGTATCTCACCAGCTACATTAAATTTGTAGGTCCCTGAAAAGAAGATGTGTATCACAATTCCATAAAACAGAAGGATTTAAGCACAGTACTCTCTCACGTGCCACTGAACCCTTACTTCATGCTTTTGATAATTTCAAATCTGTATAAGTCTATACAAATATAATTATAGACAATGTCTATCTATACAAATCACTAAAAAACTTGAAACAGTCTTTCTTTAGTGAGCTTACTCTATCTAGCAGTAATATCAACAGCTTTAAGAGCAAATGAAGTTAGTAGCAGTATGTAACCTTAGAAGTGTTCTGTAGTTTACATATCGCCAGTAAAAGGCATGGGGAAAAAGACTATATACTTCAAATACAGCTCACTTGAGAATGCTACCTCATGTGCAGTATCCCAATAAGCATGGCAGCCAAACTTGAACTGAGTCTTCCCATAATACAGCAACGACTTAACCGAGAAAGTAAATCAGCAGGCAGACTGGGTAGAAAATATACAAGCTGGACCAAACGCTGCTGAGACTCTGCTGGGAGAACCACCACAGTGCCTTCTTGTGGATCTAGTGGGGTAGGTACACATATTAAGTTCATAAAAGATGAATTTATAAAGATATAAAAGATACACAGAGGTTAAATCAATAAAGATTACTTTTTACTGTGTTAAACTGAATTCCAACGTATCAACTACATAAAAAAAGTTTTATCATAAAGTGTATGTTTAACTTAAACTATTTTCTAAAGTAAAACAATGAACATAATCATTATTTTAAGATATATTTAACACTGTAATAATTCCATAATATCCAAGTGTCAGTTTGAAATAAGAACTTTGATATAAGGGTAAAGGGATTGAACACAAAGTAAAACAGTAAAAAACAAGCACTTTTGCTAAACAGTGACAGTTACAATATCAACCTAATTTAAAGCAAAAGATAATACATACAAGCAATATTGAAAAAAAAGACTTAAAAATATAACCCCAAAAAGGTGGAAGCAAACCAAATGTCCCTCACTTAATGAATGGATAAATATAAGTGAAAGATCCATATAATGGAATACCAGTACTCAGCAATAAAAAAAAAAAATAAAGTTCAGATACATGCACGCTATAGCATGCATGAATGCTGAAAACAGTACATTAAATAAAAGTAGCCAGATTCAAAAGGCCCCATATTATAATATTCCATTTATAACAAATGTTCAAAATAGGCAAATCCATAGAGACAGAAAAGTAATTTGTGTGTCAGGAGCTGGGAAGGACTACTAATGGGTATAGTTTCTTTTTGGGGTGATAAAAATATTCTGGAATCAGACAGACTGCACAACTTTGGGAATATGTTAAAAACACTGAAATGTACATTGAAAAATGGCAAATTTTATCATATGTGAACTACATCTCAATAATAAATTATATATACATATATATCCTGGTATGCTCTTATTGGTATTTTTGCTTAAAATGTGAAATAGTTCCAGAGATGAAAAAAAAAATATAAATACATGGAAGTCATACAGGATATCCATTATGATTAAGTAATTGTGCTGCCAAAGCTTCAAAGGAATTTTTTAAAAATTCCTGATCAGTTCTGAATTTGTGAACAGCAGGTGGCTGAAAAGACAATTTTAGAATCCAAGAAGCATCTACAACCACTAAACCTTCTAAAACTATCCTAATAAAAAATACTTACTATTGAAAATGAATTTACTGTTTGAAATTTTATTTTGTTTTGGCAATTTAACCATGGTATGGCCAATTTATAATAATTTAAAGGAAAGGCAAACCTAAAGCGTTCTCCTTAGAAACTTCCTTCCTAAATCAGGGTAGATCAATGGCTACCTACACAGTTAAACCCTTACCATAGATTCGCAGAGCAGAAGCTTGTAAACTTTTTAGTAATTCTCTATTTGCTCGTGCTGCCGCAGTATGGATGATATCAATAAGCTGTGTTGAGAGCTCAGGATTTCGGGAACCAAGGTGAGCAAGCTGCAATGGTAAACCAGCCAGCCAACGGGATAACACCTTACTACGATATCTAAGAAACACCAAATAAGAAAAAAATAAAGTATAATTTCCAAAGACAAGGGAAGTTTAAACAAAAAAAATTTTTTTACCTGAATATACCACAGAGTAACAAATCATCTACCAAGAACACATGTACTCATTTAAACATTTGAGAGCTTCTAAGAATGGCAGCATTGTTTACTTAGCTATAGCATTTTCCAGGGTTTTACCCACTAAATTAAAAAGACCATGTAATTTGGGGCACTATCTAAATTGTATGTTTATCTTAAAAAACACAGACACTACTACTCTACTATTTAATTGTTAGCTATTATACTATATTAACTCATTGATGCATTCAATAAACGGTGCTCCCAGACTAAATGGCTTTGAACCTGTGTTATTTTTAGTTCTTCAGTACACAGCTGACCCTTGAACAACATGGGTTTCAACTGCGTGGCTCCACTTACAAGCAGGTTTTTTTTGTTTTTTTTTTTAATAAATATATTGGAAAATTTTTTGGAGAACTGCAACAATTTGAAAACCTCACAAAGTGCATAGCCTAGAAATACTGAAAATATTATATTCTTCTTAGAAGTTAGGGTGTAACTTTAAGAATATATGTAACATAGGGGCGCCTGGGTGGCTCAGTCGTTAAGCGTCTGCCTTCGGCTCAGGTCAGGATTCCAGGTCCTGGGATCGAGCCCCACATCGGGCTCCCTGCTCCGCGGGAAGCCTGCTTCTCCCTCTCCCACTCCCCCTGCTTGTGTTCCCTCTCCCGCTGTGTCTCCCTCTGTCAAATAAATAAATAAAATCTAAAAAAAAAGAAAATATGTAACATAAATACATCTAAGAAGTCAGATGTAATTTTAAGACTATAATGTATGTAACATAAAATATGTGTATAACAACTGTTATTATCAGTAAGGCTTCTAGTCAACAGTAGGCTATTACTAAAGTTTTGGGGGAGTCAAAAGTTACACACAGATTTTTGACCGTGCGCCAGGGGGTGGGTGGGGTGGGGGTATGTGTCAGTGTCCCTAACCCCCACATTGTTCAAGGGTCAACTGTACTTGTACCTGGTAAAGCTCCAATGTCTCTTTACTCAGGTAACAGCAATCACTTTTGCTGCACCTCAAGAGCTTAATGATTTAAGCATGACCTTTTTGTCACACAGGCCTGAACTTAAGTCCCAGCTCTGTTTCCCATTAGTTATAGGACACTCACCAACTTATTTAACCTAAGCTTCAGTTTCCTCCTATAAAACGAAAGTAACAGTACCTACACCTCATAGTAGGAGTATGAGATTTAGATAAATTATGAAAAGCACCTGGTTTGTACTAAAGACTCAAATGTTTCAACTACCTATGTATGCTGAGGTATCCCCAACCCTTATCTTCTGCCTCAAGATATCTTCCTATCTGGGGCGCCTGGGTGGCTCAGTTGGTTAAGCGACTGCCTTCGGCTCAGGTCATGATCCTGGAGTCCCGGGATCGAGTCCCGCATCGGGCTCCCTGCTCGGCAGGGGGTCTGCTTCTCCCTCTGCCCCTCCCCCCTCTCATGTGCTCTCTCTCTCTCTCATTCTCTCTGTCTCAAATAAATAAATAAAATCTATAAAAAAAAAAAAAAAAAAAAAAAATTTTTAAAAAAGATATCTTCCTATCTGAAATATACCTCAAACTCACATCAAAAAATTAATTCCTTAATTCTACTCTTTGTGTTGTCCATCTCCCTTGATAGCACCAAACTAAGCCAGAAACATTCTCATCTTCTATCGTCCTCATTCTTACTCCATATAACCCAATGTAATTAAGGGCTAGTGGTTCAACCTCCATAATTTTTATGGAAAGCAAAAGAAAGGCTGAGGCTGCTACAGGTTATTCCAACTGTCCTTAAGATATAAATGGACAAGTGGAAATACAAGCTCAAAGAGGCTTTTATCCGCTTGTCTGCTTGGTTATATACAAAAAGATTACTGGCACCATTATATATGCTTCTTTATACAATTTTATATCTTTTCTTACATGCAACCAAACGAGATAAAAAGTGAACTCCTCCAAAGATTTTATCACTCTTTTGTCCTATTTAAATAGACTAAAAAAAAAAAAAACCCACAAGAAAAAGAAAGGCAAAATAAATGAAACTTTACCTGACTCTGTAAGATCTCAGTTCTTCTTTTTGATAGATTTTACTGAAAAACTTCAGTAACAAAGTCCGAACTGGAAGGAGAAGGCCTCTCTGCTGATACAATGTATAAACTGCCTTGATGAGAGACTCTGTAGCCTCTAAAAACAAAAACAACTTCATATGAAGCAAAAATATTTCTTCACCAGCTCTAATTCCTCTAAAAGCACAGAAGCACTTTACTTTGTTCCTATGATAAAGCAGATCTTAGTTACAAACTGGTAACTACCACTGAAGTCCTGTAGCAAGGACCTACTATAAAAGTCAAACCAACCAGAGATTATAGTATAAATTTTCCTAAGGGACAACAAACCTATGTAGTGATGACAACCAGGATATTAGAAAGATGAATAAGATGGGAATCAAACAGGAAAGCTTTGTTTTTGAATGAAAAGAATTAGTAAGTCACACTAAAAAAGAACTTAATGTGACATAACTTCAGGCTAGAACAAAGGTAGAGGATTCTATACAGGTAAAAGGGAAAAGTGCTCAATTTCTAATCAAACTAGACCAGAGAAGGGTATTTCTTAGGCTCAATGGCATTTCCTCTTAGTAATACCTATCTTATTTTACTCAAGTCTGTAATCTACTAGAAATGTTACCATATTGCTTCAGAGTGCACCTACTCACTGATAGAGATTCTCTGAGCCATAAAAAACTTCGATGTTCAAGTAGATAGTCCTTTATACTTATACAAGCTACCTTTTATGGCTTGAATGTAATTAACCTGACTCATGGAATGTCTGAAAGTGATTAATTCAAAGCTAGACCCTAACAGCATGCGTAAGAGCTCCTCTCTTAAGAAGACAAAGCAGTAACACCTACCTCTGTTGGGTTGTATCTGCATTAATCTCCATGATACCCCAAGCAATCTGTTCAGCTGCTTACTATTTAGCCTAAAGCCATCTTCAAGGGTCTCTGTCACAAATTTCCTTATCATTTCTATCCAATTGGAATCCTTCTGCAAAGTTGAGGCATTTGCCAGGGAGACCATGATATCAGACAGTGTTAAATTCAGTAATAGATGATCTACATTATTGGAGAGAATCGTGCAATGCTTGATGCTAAAAATAAACAAAGACACATCTATAAAGTGTTATATCTACCATGCCTGCTTCACTTAGAATACTTAAAATAATCTATCAATGGGTCAAAATATTTCCTTCTAAAATAAACTGCCAAGAAGACAGGTACAGAGGCAAGGTTTAGGCCATCGTTTTATAAATAAACCATTCCTTTAGGCTGTTAAGAAGACATGAATTTGTATACTGCTCAGTTCATTACCCAAATTCCTCTTCACACAAAAAGTAAAGGCCCTTGTAACAATGCTTGGTAATCCTAAACGTAATTTGGAGATAAGACTTGAGAACCTCAACATGCTTAAAGATTTTTTTAAAGCAGATACTTATATTTGGATGTAGGTCACAGGAGATCCTGACTCTGCTTCTAACTCACCACATAATCACTAATTTCTCCTGGCCACAATTTCCATATGTGTGACATAAGGAGACTGGTCCAGATAAGCATTGTTCTGAAACAACTTACACGATACACGTATTAAAATCGTTTTTTCCTAGCCAAATAAAACAAATTTCTTTCAAAGCTTCAAAGAAATTTCAAAAAAGAAATCTCAAAAAAAAAAAAATCTCAAATAAATACTTTCAATAAAAACAGAAATTGCAACTTAGAATATAAATACCTATTTCAGACTATGGCATATTCAACAGCAAAGCCTATTTATTTCAGGTTTCAAAAAATGTAAAGTTAATTAAAATAAAAAATCTGACCAATTTTAAAGGAAAAGGTTAATCTATATCAAGCATGAGCAAGGACACAGTAATGAAGAACCAAGAATGCATGGGAAGGGAAATAAAAGAAATCTGGTGCTATCAGAGCATCAAATGTAGGGTTAGGAATGACAGATGAGCCTGGAAAGGTAAAATGGAACCAGATTACAAAGAGTCAGGGAGGCTAAGGGCACTAAAATTAATTCTGCAACCACATGAGTAACATGGTTGAAAACTTATTTCAGATGGGTGATTTGTGGAGACAGAAAAGGAAAAATCAGAGTTACAAGACTATAAACAAAGAAGCAGGGGTGCTTGGGTGGCTCAGTTGGTTAAGTGTCTGCCTTCTGTTCAGGTCATGATCTCCCAGTCCTGGGATTGAGCCCCACATTGGGTTCCCTGCTCAGCGGAGAGTACGCTTCTCCCTCTCCCTCTGCCTCTCCCCTCACTAGTGCTCTCTCTCTCAAATGAATAAAATCTTAAAAAAAAAAAAAAAACAAAAACAAAGAAGCAGTTATTTGGCTATTGTAGCAATCTAGGCAAGACATGACGATCTCAAGAACCAAGGTCAATGTTGTATGGACTGGGAGAAGGCGGGACCATTTACGAAGAATAAAAATTAGCTGGATTTGGGGTGCCTGGGTGGCTCAGTTGGTTAAGCGACTGCCTTCGACTCAGATCATGATCCTGGAGTCCTGGGATCGAGTCCCACATCAGGCTCCCTGCTCAGCGGGGAGTCAGCTTCTCCCTCTGACCCTCCCCCTCTCATGTGCTCGCTCGCTCTCTCATTCTCTCTCAAATAAATAAACAAAATCTTTAAAAAAAAAATTAGCCGGATTTGAAGTTTGTTTAAGTGTATACATGTATATGAGTTTGGGGATGGTGGGAATTGGAGGAATCAAAAGTTTTAGCACTGGTGACTAGATAAATGAAGGAGCAGAGATCCAGAAAATAAATATTACTTTTGATATGTGGAGCTTGTAGTGTCTCTGGTGTAATTCCAGGCAGAGATAGCCAACAGACAACTCAAAGTACAAGTCTGACACCAGAAGGAGAAGTCCAAGCTATTTAATGAAAATTACTCACATGACCACGCCTAGCTGCAAAAGCAGCAGGAAATCCAGTTATTTTGTATAGACCTATTCCTAGCTAAACACTGGAATTTAAGAAAGGAATGAATGAGAATGGGACAGATAACTAGCAGTCTACACACCACAAACCCAAATTACTACAAGGTTTTTTGCCAAATTGCCCAGTGCCCAAAACCAAAGCACATTTTAACATTAACTAGACCACACAAAAACTTAATTGCCACATTTCTTCAGAAGTAGAGCTTACCAAGATCTACCCTAGGTTTATCTCAAGTAGCATAATCTATTACTGTCTGGAAGTTCTCAATGGACACTTCAAACTTGGGAGAATTCATTCTGCTCCTCCAATACTTCATACAAATTTTTAAGGACTAAATATGCCAACCATCAATTCTATAAGGGAAGCACGTTAATGCAGATACTCCAATTTTCAGTAACAGTAATGTAGGTGATTACAACTAATCCCCTTCCTGAAAACAACATTAAAACTAGATGAAATCATTTTTTAAAAACCTCAGAAGTATTCAAGAGCTAAGAAGATAATGAACATTTTACTGGGTCCCAACCTCCATGAAAAAAAAGCAAGATACTAGCACTCAAGGCTTTGTCCTTAGGGTAAATGCCAATTCCAAAGAAAAAGCTGCAAAACTGATGTAACCTTTTAGTGGCCTCACGGAAAAATCAGAGCCCAGGGCCTGCCAAACATGGGGACTTTCATATATTATCCAGGGTAAAGGTGAACTGGAAATAGAAACAGCTCTTAGGTAAAACTTAATTCCAATTTTGCTCTATACCAGTGGTTTAAATAACAATTCCTCCCAACTAGTTCAACACAATTCAAATCAAAATCCCAGCATTCTATCTGTAGTCGTCAATAAATTGATTCTGAAGTTTATATGGAAAGGCAAAAGACCTAAAATGCCCAACCCAAGACTGAGGCAGAACAAAGCGAGAGGACTCATTCTACCCAATTTCAAGAGTTACTATACAACTACAGTAATCAAGACATCATGGAATTGGTAAAAGAACAGACACATATAGGTTAATGAAACAAAGAGCTCCAAACAGACCCACAAAAATCTAATCAACTAATCTCTAACAAAAGAGCAAAACCAATTCAATGGAGAAAGGATAGTCTTTTCAACAAATGGTGCTGGGAGCAAATGGACAGAAATTATACAAATGAAAAAACAAAAACTCAGTGGATTTGTATCTGAGCTCAGCTGAACAAAGCTTAATAATTAAAAGCTCGCAGGGCACCTGGGTGGCTCAGATGGTTAAGCGTCTGCCTTCGGCTCAGGTCATGATCCCAGGGTCCTGGGATCGAGTCCCACATCGGGCTCCCTGCTCCTTGGGAGCCTGCTTCTCCCTCTGCCTCTCTCTCTCTGTCTCTCATGAATAAATAAATAAAATCTTTAAAAAATAAAAATAAAAAAATAAAAGCTCGCAGGTATGAGGTAAAAAAAAAAAAAAAAAAAAGAAAGAAAAATAGAAGATTCAGTAAGTAGGTCTAACGTATGTTTAATCAGTCTTTACCAGAAAGGAAAAAAATGGGACTGCAGTAATGCTTTTAAAGCTAATCAGAATTTATCAGATCTGTTTAAAGACTTTTCATTCGAGATTTAAGATCTCGTATTTAAGAAGTTCACTGAATCCCAAGGAGAATAAAAAAATTAAAAAAAAAAAAAACCCACCTGGATACATCATTGTGAAACTGCAGAAAATAAAAAGAAAAGTCATGGGGAGTGGGAACAGGAATTTTGTAAACTAACAACAGTTAGACTCATAGCTGACTTCTTAATACAGCAATGAAAATCAGCAGACAGTAAAGTCAGTGTGCTCAAAGAAGTGCCAAACCTAGAGTATTACACTCTGCTAAAACACTCTCTAGAAATGAAGAAAAAATATTATTTTTAGACAAAACAAACAAAACACAACCTCCAGCAGATTCTAAATGATCCCAGATGGATGGAAACAGATATATGAAAAAATGAAGAGCAAAAAACCAGAAAATACATGAATAAAACTCAGGTGGTGGATACAAGTTCTCCAAAATACTAATTTTTGATGGAAAGCTCAAATGTTATCATTGGCACAAATACTGTCAGTTGTTTTCTTGGAATTGATAGGCTCTTTGTTCATTTTGAGAAAATAACTGCCAAATACCCAAGTCTGAATAACCATAGTTTGTCTGTCAGTCATTCTTTCAAGTTAAAATTGTGTCTGTCACAGAAAGTACTCACAAGTAGAATAATCACAAAAATGTATTTCTTGAGACAAACATCATCCTGTATATGCAGCCAAAATATTTTACCCCAGTTCCCCCATTTCATCACACTGAATATGAAAAAAAAAAAAAAAAAGTGTTCTTAAGGGTCATGACTTAATAAAATTAGTAATTTTTACTGCTTCATTAAGGACCTTTTTATGTGAAAGTGGCTCTGGCTTGTTCTTTTAAACTGTGAGTGCACAGTGATGAAGAACACAATGTTTTACTAGTACAGTTTGGTGCCACTGCCTTAGCTGATGCTAAGATACTGGCAGTTTTACCCACCACTGTTTTTGTACCATCGGTGTAAATGTCAGAAAAATCAAAAAGGCAAATAATGTCTTAATTGTAAAAATAGTCTAACTTTATAGACCCAGAGGTCACAGACCACCCTTTGAGAACTGTTTCTTAGATAAATGACGTAAGAGTAAGCCAGCTAACTATAACTGTCTCACAATAGCAACAATGGTCTATCCCAGTAAGCTTCCCTCCCCCATACCCAACCTAATTTGTTCTGTTTATCTTAAGGTTCTCCCAAAGTAATACCCATCTCTAAGAATTTCAGATTTTGAAAAAGAAAAAAAAGAAAAAAGAATTTCAGATTCTGGATTTTCAGTGGCATCCTTATTAAAACCAGTTAGGAAAATTTTCTATATATTAACACATCGAACAAACTTCCTTTTTACCAAATAAACTTTACACTGTTCCAGGTGATCTTTTCTTTTGCCCTTAACAAAGATTTCTATTCAATTTAACTTTAGGAAACTCAAATTTCTTCTACAGATAAAACTGCAAGTCAATTTCCTTTTGAATTCTGCCTCCTTACACACTCAATTCCTGCTCCTCTCTTTCTCTGGGCCCTATTCTGTCCTTATTTTCCCACAAAGAAATCTATTTGCTAGTAATTTTTTCTAAAATTTAATCATTCACATACTGTCTGAATATTTACATGTTTCTTTAATATAGCTCACTTTTTAAAGACAAATAGAATTTCTAAAAGAAACCTGTCAATACCATAAGCAGAAAACCAATCTTTCCTAATACATTTTGCAATAAATTCCCAACAACCCAACCAGCACTTAATCAACCTCAACTTGCCAAATCAAAGCTCTCCATTAACTCTCGAAAAATAAACTAATTTTCCCAGCATAATAGTAAATCTTCCCAACTAGCAGACTACTGTAGTCAGTAGTGAACTTCTGCTCTCACAAGTTGATTTGTAGGCCAAAAGCAAGACTTAACTGTATTGTAAACAGAAAGATTCGGGGCCCCCAACAGAAGACAAGACACAGCTTTCATGACACAAGTCATTTTAGGTCCCCAGCTATTTTCCTATTTTCCCTGGTCAATACCCCACTGGCTCTACTAGCCTAAGCACATCTCTTACAGCACATCCTAGGAGGTGTCAAAATAACAAAGAAATACAAAAACCTCAGTAGTTAAGGATTTTAAGGGAACTAGAGGAATGCAAAAACTAACAGGCCAGTAAATAGGCTAACCGTAACAGAAATAATAAATCAGTGGTGAAACTCCCAGTGCTGTTTCAAAAGTAAGCAAGGCCCTGCATTCCTTACCTAAGATAAGGAGCTCAAGACTCCATCCAGTTTATACCCTAAGAGCTTGCCCGAAGCCCCTTCCCCTGTCTGACAGTTACCTCTGCTTCATTATAATGTTAAAGTCTCCACCCCAGGAGGGACACAAGGTTCATAACATAGCATGCATGTACAGGCATGCTTCCTAATAATGTCTGCACAAACTTACGCCTGTCTTCACATGTGATGACAAAGCTCCCCTTTCTCAATATTCATCCTAAACCCTAAATAAGAAGAACGTGCTCACCCATACTCAGGGAATCAAGGCTTTGGAAGTTATTCCCCATGATCTCCTTATTTACAGCAAATAGGTTCTGTTGTGTGACAACTCCACCTGGTGTAATCTCTATAGTAACCCACCAAGGAGTGAACTCCTGTGATTTCGGTTACAGTATTTGTTCCCAGTACATATTAGAATTACCTTGTTGGAATAATCACCACATAGATTAATAAATTCTGAGCACAAAAAGAAGTTTTCATAGGGGCACGTGGGTGGCTCAGTCCATTAAGCGTCCGACTCTTGATTTCGGCTTGGGTCATGAGATTAAGCCCCACATTGGGCTCTGCACTCAGTGTTGAGTCTGCTTAAGATTCTCCTCCCTCTCTCCAATCTCCCTATGCCCCTCCCCCTGCTCTCACTCTCTCTTTAAAATAAATAAAATCTTTAAAAGAAAAAGAAAGAGGGGCGCCTGGGTGGCTCAGTCAGTAAAGCGTCTGCCTTCAGCTCAAGTTATGATCTCAGGGCCCTGAGATCGAGCCCCGCGTCGGGCTCTCTGTTCAGTGGGGAGCCTGCTTCTCCCTCTCCCACTCCCCCCGCTTATGTTCCCTCTCTTGCTGTCCTGTCAATTAAATAAATAAAAATCTTAAAAAAAAAAGTTTTCTGAGAGAGGACTAGACTGTTTTTTAAATGTCAATATTTCCAATGACAAAATTATAGCCTTTGATATAAATGAAAGAATTGAAAGCAGGGACTCAAATGGACATGTGAAGATCAATATTCATTATTCACAGTAACCAAATGGTAGAAACCACCCAAACATCATCCACTGATAGATCAACAGATTAACAAAATATGGTATATACGTACAATGGAGTATTATTTACCCTTAAAAAGGAAGAAAACTTGGAAGCAACCAAGAGGTCCTTCAGTAAGTGCGAGAATGGATACATAAACTGTGATACATCCATACAATGGAACATTATTTAGCACTTAAAAAAAGAGTTCTCAAGTGATGAAAAAAACACGGGGAAGGGAAGGATGAATAGGCAGAGAACAGAGGATTTTTAGGACAGTGAAACTATCCTATATGATACTATAACGGTGGATAAATGTTATTATATATTTGTCAAAACTCACAGAATTTGTAATACCAACAGTGAACCCTAAGGTAAACTATAGGTTTGGGATGAAAATGATGTGTCAATGTAGGTTCACAGATTGCAACAAATGTTTAACTCTGGTGCAGGATGCCAACAGTGAGGAAAGCTGTGTATTTCTGGGAGCAGGAGTACATGACAATTCTGTACTTTCTGCTCAACTTTACTATGAAACTAAAACTGCTCTAAAAAATACAATCTATTTTTTTAAAAAGTGAAAAAAATGCTGGTACATGCTACAATATGGATGAACTCTGAAGACATTCTCCTAAGTGAAATTAAGCCAGACACAAAAGGAAAAATATTTTCTGGTTCTGCTTATATGAGGTACCTAGAAGAGTCAAATTAAGAGAGACAAAAAGTAGAACAGTGGTTCCCAGGAGCTGGTGATAGGGGACCATGGTGAGTTATTGTTTCATGGGTACAGACTTCCAGTTTGGGAAGATGAAAATAATTCTGGAAATGGATGGTGGTGATGGCTGCATAACAATGTAAATATACTTAATACTACTGAACCATACACTTTAAATGATTAAAAAGGTCAAATTTCATGTTATGTGTATCCTACCACAATAAAAATCAATAATATCCTTTGTAACTCTGTATTTTAACTGAAGATGAAAAATTTAAACATCAGGTCAAAAATTAACTGGGGTTACAATGTTGTCTCCCCTAACTTTAACTTGTGTTGCCCTCCACAGGTTATCTACTAAGTATTCAATGCAGCTCCTTACGGAAATAAGAGAGCAGTCCAGTGTCCCTGAAAATGAATCCCTGGGAAATCTTCTGAAGAATAAGCTAGCTATATTGCCAATCTACTTTTGCTAAAAATTCCACAACTGCAAAGTCAGCTGGGAATATGACAGAATAGGAGGACACTAAGCTTGCCTCCTCCCATGGATACAACTAGATAACACCAGTATCAGTGTAAATTACCCAGGAAACCACCGAAGAAGACTGGCAGAACAAATTCCACAACTAAAGTCAAGAAAGGGGCCACATTAAAGAAAACAGGAAGAGCAAAGACACGGTCTGGAAGCAAAATGGACCATGGCCATTTGACACAATGGAGAGGGAGCTGGTGGCATGGAGAAGGGCAGAAAACAGACTTTCACACTGTGAAGTCCACAAACTGGGAGGATGAATCTCCAGAATATTTGCCTTTGAAAGTGAGTTCTCAAAATTAGCAGGACTTAAAGCCTGGAATTTTAGAAATTGGCGGACTCGGCTCTGTGAGAGCCCAGAAGGCGTTAGGAAGCAGAGTTCAGCGATAAAAGAGATAGCAAGACAAAGAGCCCCTGCAGATATAGTGCAGAACCAGCAAGTGGAAAACTCCAGGGGCAGACAGGAGGGAGAGTGATGTGCTCATCTCAGAGCATGGTCAAGAGAGGCAGAGACCACAGGGAGACTCCAGGAACAAAGGACATGGCAGACACCATTTCCCTCCCCACCCCCCAGCAAAAACAATGGCCACCTGCGGGAACCAGCGTGGTGCCAACCACTCCTAACTTGCTTCCACCAAGTTTATTCACATCCCACCCACCCCCCACCACACACCACCCCATCAGCAGATATGCCCTTCCTAGTCACACTGGCCTGAATCCAAGAGCTGCAGGCCCCTCCCCCAGAAGCCCAGCACAAACCCTGACAATGCCACATCTCCTGACACCCAGGAGGACCTCAGTTCTGGCAGTGGCAGACTTTTACAAGCAGACCACCACACACCTTGTTAAAATGTGCCCAAACCCTGCCGGGGATCAAACACTGCACACAATATGCCAAGAGAGCCTATGTAAACTACACTGAAGGAAAGAGGCCAAGACCAAACAGGAGAGCACATGCAACACACATAGGAGACACTCTGAAGCGCCAGGCCCTGGGAAACCAGGACCTCTTCTTCATAAGGCAAATCACAGCAAGAGACCAAAGTGAAGCAAATACAAGTAATATGCCTGATAGAGAATTTAAAATAACAATCATGAAAATACCAGACTGGAAAAAGAGTGGAAGACATCATAGAAACCGTTAATACAGAGATAAAAAAGAACCAATCAGAGATCAAGAACATAGTAAATGAAATTTAAAATACACTCGATGGAAGAAATAGCAGGCTAAATGAAGCAGAGGAATGAATTAACAACGTGGAAGGCAGAGTAATAGAAAGTAACAAGCTGGGGCGCCTGGGTGGCTCAGTCGTCGAGCGTCTGCCTTCGGCTCAGGTCATGATCCCAGGGTCCTGGGATCGAGCCCCGCATCGGGCTCCTTGCTCCGCGGGAGGCCTGCTTCTCCCTCTCCCACTCCCTCTGCTTGTGTTCCTGCTCTCACTGTCCCTCTCTCTGTCAAATAAATAAATAAAATATTAAAAAAAAAAAAAAAGAAAGTAACAAGCTGAGCAAAGGAAAAAATTATGCAAACTGAGAAAAGTCTTAGGGAATGCAATGACTCCATCAAGCATAATAACATCTGCATTATAGGGATCTCAGAAGAGAGAGAAAAGGGAGAAAATTTATTTGAAGACATAATAAATGAAAAATTCCCTACTCTGGGGAAGGAAACAGAGATCCAGATTCAGGAAGCACAGAGATTCCACCCCTCCTCCAAATTCAACCCAAGGCCATCCACACCAAGACACATAGTAATTAAAATGGCAAAAACTAGCGATAAAGACAAAATTTTAAAAGCAGCAAGAGAAAAAAAAGTCAGTTACATAAAAGGGAAATCCCATAACGCTATCAGTGAATTTTTCAGCAGAAACTTTGCAGGCCAGAAGGGACTGGGGCAAGATATATTCAAAGCACTAAAAGGGAAAAATGTGCAGCCAAGAATACTCTATTCAGCAAGGTTATCATTCAGAACAGAAGGAGAGATAAAGCGTTTCCCAAACAAAAACTAAAGTAGTTCATGATCAGTAAACCAGCCCTATAAGAAATATTAAAGGGGACTCTCTGAATGGCAAGAAAGACCTTAAGTGAGAATATAAAAAGTAAAAATCAGAGGGGGCACCAGGATGGTTCAGTCAATTGAGGGTCTGACTCTTGATTTTGGCTCAGGTCATCATCTCCAGGTCAAGAGATCGAGCCTGGCATACGACTCCACACTCACCACAGAGTCTGCTTGAGTTTCTCTCCTTCTGCCCCTCTACCCCTCCGCCACCACTCTTGCAGGAGCACTCTCGCACCCTCCCTAAAATCAATCAATCAATCAATAAAATTAAAAACTCAAAAGCAGTAAGAATAAATGTATTTGTAAAAATCAGTTAAGGGAGAGTACCTGGCTGTCTCAGTTAAGTGTCTGCCTTTGGCTCAGGTCATGATCCCAGGGTCCTGGGATGAAGCCCCATGTGGGGGAAATCCCTGCTCAGCAGGGAGCCTGCTTCTCCCTTTCCCTCTGCCTACCACACCCCCTGCTTGTGCTGTCAAATAAATAAAATCTTTTAAAAAAAAAATCAGTCAAGGGATTCATAAAATAAAAGGATATTTTATATGAAACCGTATACCTGAAACATGGGAGGGAGAGGAGTAAAGCACAGGTTTAAACTTAAGCAACCAACAACTAATATAGACTCCTATACCTACAAATCTAATGGTATGTACAAATCTATGTTATGTACAAATCTAATGGTAACCACAAATCAAAAATCTGGAATAGCAAAGAATAAAGGGAAAGGAATCCAACTATATTACTAAAGAAAGCCAACAAACCATGAAAGAGAGCAAGAAAAAGATCAGAGAAAATCTCCAGAAACAACCGCGAAACAAGTTACAAATTGTCAATTAAGTACATACCTCTCAGTAATTACTCTGAATGTAAATGAACTAAATGCTCCAATCAAAAGACACAGGGTGACAAAGTGGATTAAAAAAACAAGACTCGGGGCGCCTGGGTGGCTCAGATGGTTGAGCATCTGCCTTCAGCTCAGGTCATGATCCCAGGGTCCTGGGATCAAGCCCCGCATCGGGCTCCCTGCTTGGCGGGGAGCCTGCTTCTCCCTCTCCCTCTACTGTTCCCCCTGCTTGTGCTCTCGCTCTGTCAAATAAATAAATAAAATCTTTAAAAAAAAAGATTTTATTTATTTGACAGAGGGAGAACATAAGCAAAGGTAGCAGCAGGCAGAGGGGAGAGGGAGAGGCAGGCTCCCCACTGAGCAGGGAGCCCGATGCGGGGCTTGATCCCAGAACCCCGGGATCATGACCCGAGCCGAAGGCAGACACTCAAAGACTGAGCCACCCAGGTGCCCTCAACAATATATTTTTAAAGTATCATATACTACGATCAGGTGGGATTTAGTCCCAGGAGGCAATGGTGGTTTAACATTCACAAAACAAGATGCGCCTGGGTCGTTCAGTCGGTTGGACGTCTGCCTTCAGCTCAGGTCATGATCCCAGGGTCCTGGGATTAAGTCCCACTTTGGGCTCCCTGCTCAGCAGGGAGTTTGCTTCTTCCTCTCCCTCTGATGCTCCCCCTGCTTCTGATCTCTCACTCTCTCTCTCAAATAAATAAATAAAGTCTTTAAAAAATATATACATATGTTTGCAAAACAAGGGGCACCTGGCTGGCTCAATTGGTAAAGCATCAACTCTTGATCTTGGGGTCGAGTTCAAGCCCCACGTTGAGTGTGGAGCCCACTTTAAAAAAATACAATGTTAAAAAATATATATTCACAAAACAATGTGATACATCACATCAATTAAAGGATAAAAACCATATGCACATTTCAGCAGGTGGAGAAAAAAGCATCTGATCAAGAACAATATCCATTCATGATAAAAATCCTCAATAAAGTCCAGAAGAAACATAGCTCAACATAATAAAGGCCTTATATGAAAAACCCATAGCCAACATCATACTCAATGGTGAAAAACTGAGCGCTTTTCCTGTAAGCTCAAAAACAAGACAAGGATATCCACTCTCACCTCTTTTTTTCAACATGGTAATGGAAGTCCTAGCCACAGCAATTAGACAACATAAAGAAATAAAAGGCATCCAAGTTGTTAAAGAAATAAAACTCTATTTGCAGATGACATGATACTATATACAGAAAACCCTAAAGACTCCACCCAGAAACTACTAGAACTGATATATGAATTCAGTAAAGTCACAGGATACAAAATCAATGAACAGAACTCTACTGCATTCTTATACACTAATAATGAAGCAAGCAGAAAGTGAAATTAAGAAAACAATCCCATTTACAATTGCACCACATAATAAAGTATCCTGGAACAAACTTAACCAAAGAGGTGAAAGACCTCTACTCTGAAAACTTTAAAAACACTGATGAAAGAAATTCAAGACAATGCAAAAAACTGGAAAGACATTCCATCCATGCTCATGGGTTGGAAGAACAAATATTGTTAAAATTTCTGTACTACACAAAGCAATCTACAGATTTAATGCAATCCCTATCAAAATACCAACAGTATTTTTCACAGAACTAGAACAAACAATCCTAAAATTTGTATGGAATCACAAAAGACCTCGAATACCCAAAGCAATCTTGAAAAACAAAAACAAAACTAGAGGTATCACAATTCCAGTTACACTCAAAGTTATATTGCAAAGTGGTAGTAAAACAGTATGATAATGGCATTAGACACATAGATCAATGGACCAGAGCAGGAAAACCAGAAATACACCAACAATTATATGGTCAATTAATCTTCGACAAAGGAGGAATGAATATACAATAGGAAAAAGATAGTGTCTTTCAACAAATGGTGTTGGGAAAACTGGACAGCTACACACAAGAGAATGAAACTGGACCACTTTCTTACACTATACACAAAAATAAATTCAAACTGAATTGAAAACCCATTTAAATGTGAGACCTGAAACCATAAAAATCCTTGAAGAGAGCACAGGCAGTAATCTGACATGGACTGTAACAACATTTTTCTAGATGCCTCCTGAGGCAAGGGAAATAAAAGCAAAAGTAAACTACTGGGACATCAAAATAAAGCTTCTGCACAGAAAAAGCAACAATCAACAAAACTAAAAAGCGACCTACAGAATGGGAGAAGATATTTGCAAATGAGGGGCGCCTGGGTGGCTCAGTCGTTAAGTGTCTGCCTTGGGCTGTCATGGTCTCAGGGTCCTGGGATGGAGCCCCGCATCGGGCTCCCTGCTCCGCGGGGAGCCTGCTTCTCCCTCTCCCACTCCCCCTGCTTGTGTTCCCTATCTCGCTGTGTCTCTATCTGTCAAATAAATAAATAAAATCTTTAAAAAAAAAAAAAAGATATTTGCAAATGACATATCCAGTAAAGGGTTAGTATCCACAATATATAAAGAACTGATACAATCAATACCTAAAAAACAAATAATCCAATTAAAAATGAGCAGAAAACATGAACAGAAATTTCAAGACATCCAGATGGCCAACAAGCACATGAAAAGACCTCAACATCACTCACTGTCAGGGAAATGCAAACCAAAACTACAATGAGATATCACCTTACACCTGTCAGAATGGCTAAAATCAAAAACACAAGAAACAGGTGCTCGTGAAGATGTAGGAAAAAAAGAGCACCCACACGCTGTTGGTGGGAATGCAAGCTGGTGCAGTCACTGTGGAAAACAGTATGGAGGTTGCTGAAAAAATTAAAACTACAACTACCCCACGATCCAGAAATCACACTAGTGGATATTTACACCAAAAACACAAAAAAACTAATTCAAAGGGACACACACACCCCATGTTTACATTATTTACAATAACCAAACTATGGAAGCGGTCCATCGATAATGAATGGAAACCACTTTATAGAAACACAGGCCCACCTCAAGAAGCAAGAAAATTTTATTAGATAACTTGTTTTTACATTTATTTGCTCTCACTTGAGGTAAACATTTTAAACAGTTTCCAGGCTTACAATTTTAAACTCCATCTTCTAATCCATAAGCCTTTGTGTTTTTTCCTCCCATTATCCCTCTTACTGATACTGATACTAGTTTCATTACCATTTTCCTCATACATAAATGATACAACTAGATGACCTTTAAGATACTCTCGCTTAGAGATTACATAGTACCGCTCCCAAATAAACTATTCAGGTCAACAAATTTTATTAAATTATTTACATAATTTGATACCTGATACTCACTTTGCATAAAATATTCACTATATATTTTTAAAAATTAAAAGAAATGATAATTTTAAGGCTTAAAGTGACTTGTTCAAGATTAGCCATACTACTGCTACTTTTAGTTTTATTTCACAAAATTTAGATATGAACCCCTCACAGTGTAGAAAGTTCCAGTTTAAGGCTAATTATTTTTTAGTAATTTCAGGTCAAAAAATTTTTCAAGTCTATACAGTGGAAGGAATCACAATACCTTTTATTTGTCTCTTTCCTTTTGTGCTTGGTTATTTCTTTTAAGGCATATGGAAAATGACTCATAAAATGGTGTTTGAAATCAATAAGATAATTCTTTCGAAGCCACGACTCCTATTAAAATAAGCGAGTATTAGAAAATCTATAAGAAACAATTATTTAAAATAATCAAATTTAAGCAGAAATTTGACTTGTTAATATTCAACTATAAATTTACTGTTATAATAAACCTTTTGTTCATGATAGAAGATGTAAATAAATTTTAAAATCAGAATAAAATATTAGGGCATCCAATTCTCACCCATAGATCTTTTGGTGCTTAGTAATTATCTTTACTTGCATTTTATCTACTGTTTAAGAGAATAAAAAGGGAGAAAATAAGATGTAAGAAAATTCTTAATCTGAACCACTAATGCAATATATATAAAAAATATATATATAAAATGTATCAGAAAGTCTTCTACTTAATGTTCTATTTATACACTAACTATATCCCAGGAATTCTATCATTTCCAATTAAACATATTTAACATTGTCACAAAGCAATGCACTTCTCGAAAATTCTTGCAGTATTCATGAATCTGTCTTTCTCTCCTACTTAAAACATTAATTCCAGATCACAACACTCTTATTTCCTCCTATTCAGAGAACCAACCATTCCATTTTGCCAGGGATTGAAGGGTTTCTTGGGATATGGGTATTTAAAATAGCTGGTCACCCAACAGCTCCTTAGTATCCTTTTCTGGATTCTTCTCTTTATGCTAATCTATAATTGTATACTCAACATGTTCTTTTGGACTTCTAACAAGCATCTCAAATTTAACATGAATAGGGGTGCCTGGGTGGTACAGTCCGTTAAGCGCCCAACTCTTGGTTTTGGCTCAAGTCATGATCTCATGGGTCATGGGACTGAGCCCCGCGTTAGGTTCCCCACTCAGCAGGGAGTCTGCTTAGGTTTCTCTCTCCGTCCCCTCCTCACCCCTGCCCCCCCATGCACTCTCTAAAATAAATAAATCAATCTTTAAAAAAATTTAACATGAATAAACTGAACTCTCACCACCAGCAGTCACACTGTCATTTGGACCATAACACAGGATTATCCTTGCTTCTCTTTCCTTGACTATGCACATCAGCAGTCCCACTGGCTTATCAGAATCCAGTTGCTTCTCATAGCTTCAATCACTAGTTACCATTCTACTCCAATCAACCATTTTACCTAGATTACTGCAATAGCCTCCCAACTGGTCTCCCTACTTTTCCTGCTGCCCTCCTCAAAAGTCAATTCTCTGCATAGCAGCCAGGGTGATCTTTTAAAACATAAATCTTGCTTCAAAATAATACAGGAAGGGAGAAAGGGAATAAGTGTATATGTAGGGCAGGACTGGTAATCCATAGGATGGATGGTGTGAGGTTGGGCCATACAGTCCTGCTAGAGCTAGATGCTGACCACAGGGAAGTTCACTAGTGTTCTATTTGCAAATTCAACATATTAAAGTTAAATACACATAATTCAGATCATGCCACTCCCCTGCTGAAAACCCTCCATTGTCTTTTCATCACACTCAGGTTAAAATCCAAACTTGTTACCATGGCCATAGGGTCCCACATGATCTGGCCACTGTCACTTTTTCTCACTCATCTTCTACCATTATCCTAGTACCTCACTTGCACAGGCTTTCCTGCCATTCCTCAAATACGTCAATCTGTTCTCACTTTCAGGGGCTTTACACTTGCTAGTCCCTACTGGAAGGTTGGGAAGACTGAAAGGTTCTTCCCACAGGTCTTTACAAGACTTGCTCCTTTAACTTCACCAGTGCCATTCAAAAGTCATGAAAACATTTCCTGCCCACCTATTTAAAATAGCTCCCCCTCATTCTGTTCGAGCACTTGTTCTCTCTTTACCCTGCTTTACTTTCATCTTTCCTCTTAGCATTGACATTATATATTTGTTTCCATCCATCAACCCTACCAGAAGGTAAGTATACTGTGAGGGCAAGCAACCCTGCAATGATGGAATTTTCTTCATCTGTGTTGTCTAATACTGCAGCCACTAGCCACGTGTACCTACATGAGCACTTCAAATGTGGCTAGTATGACTGAAGAACTGAATTTTAATTAACTTAAACAGCCACATTTATTGATGCTCAACAAATCCTTGATGCATGATTGCATCTGACCGTTCTTCACAAATTCTAATCTTCATGGGGAAAAGACATCAGCAATGAGACACATAAAGATCACAATACAATATAAAGCTAAGATATAACATAATTTCTGTAATAATTATAATACTGACCCTGAGGCTATTAATACAAGACCGCAAAGACCCCAAAATCCAAGTAAATTAAAAAGTTAAATTGCATTTCATTTTTAAAACTAGCTATAGATTAAGGATACAGTGTATCAGAAATAAGCAACCTCAGTAAGGACGAGTATTCAACCACTGCAAATACGATTTAATGTACCTTCAGATTTCTTTTTAAAGCAAAGATCAGAGAGTTCAGATTTCTAAAAAGGCTTTAAAAAAAACACTATTTAGGTAGAAACGAGATTTTTCAATTGTGCAGCAAATAAACACATTTAGCAAAACCTAAAAGCAAACAGTTATCCTAAGACTGTGCCTAATCTAGATGCCAATTTATCAACAGAAGACCTATACATCTTCTGAGAGAAGAGCTACAATCCAGCTTGTGGGACACAATTTGCATTTAAGGCCAAGGAATGCCATTTCATCCCTCCTTTAAAGTTTGAGCTGTTACAGGTCACACAATATTAACTACTATTATTAACTACTAAGCTATAACTGAAGGTCAGTGAGAGAGGGGAACAGTGAGAATGGTAATGAAAAATAAATTATTGCATTTTAATGTCACCTTGTACAACTCACATACATATTTATACTTTGTCTCTAAAATAATGGATATCCAATTATTACAGTTCAACATAACCCATTTTGCCAAGGTAAATTAGAGAATTCTACCAGTGTATGCTTTTAAATACTATTTCTATTTGAATTAAACTTCCTTCAGTTCATTTGAATTTTAAACAGTAGCCCAATTTAGTATTCTATGTTGCCTTCAAAGGTCTATGCAAAACAGTCTTCTGAACTTAGTGTCCTGCATTAATGAACTGCTAATAAATACAGTTGTATTAGAATAGCATGGAATAGTTCTAAAGCATACAACTTTAAATAGCCATAAAATTAAGGCAGTGGTTAGGTCTTTTGACAATGTTATCTGAATGATAGTGGATGATATAAAACTAGCATAATTAATGAATTTGCATTTGGTCCTACCATTCTATCTAGTTACAAATACTATTACTAAAGGAATAACAATACTCAGTGTCCATACGTCACCAAACACCAAAATGCCCAGAATCTTTATTCCTTAGCCTTCTAAAAATGAAGGAAAGACTAGTACTTAAGATTTATGTTGATATCATTACTTTTACTTTCTATCCCAGGTTCAGATAAATCCATTCAAGACTGCAAATAACATATACTTTTCTAAAAAGCTGTATGCATTACTACTGTCATTAGCCTACATCACAGACTGCCATAAAAGACAGTAAGCTTTCCTTTCATAAAATCATACATCCTACCCCCAGCCCCGATCAATTTCTTTGCCAATGTATGCAAATGAATCATGAGACAGGCTCAAAATTGTAGTCAATAAAATGCCATGCTATTTGAAAAAGCAACACTACAGATGATGGGTAATGGGTTATTGCGTTAGAGCAAGCTCTTAAAATACATACTTTAGTATGATTCCATAATGCTTTTCAAGATTATCAAGTACTACTTTTAAGTTAACCCCATCTTATTTTATACAGCCTATTAGCCTGAAATAGAAAGAATTAAACAAAACCAAAAAACTCCACTGTCAGTTTTGTACATATGTAGGCAACTTCAAAGATTCACACCTGCCTAGTCAAAAGTCCTTGCAGGAATTCTAAAAACCAGATGCTTCGAGCTTTTAAGTATTGTTCCTGCAGCTGTCCTTTTTAAGTGTGCTATCATATTAATTTAACACCAATTAATCTCAGAGCTTGTTCTTCCTTACTTGCACCATGGACTATATAGCATATTCTCTATACTACAGCACTTTAAAAAAGCTGCCACCAGGGCGCCTGGGTGGCTCAGTTGGTTAGGCGACTGCCTTCAGCTCAGGTCATGATCCTGGAGTCCCAGGATCCAGTCCCACGTCAGGCTCCCTGCTGGGCAGGGAGTCCGCTTCTCCCTCTGACCCTCCCCCCTCTCATGTGCTCTCTCTCTCTCATTCTCTCTCTCAAATAAATAAAATCTTTAAAAAAATACAAAAAAGCTGCCACCATTCAATTCTCCCCCCAAACAGTAGATAAATTTAATCATCACAAAACACGTCTTTTACCATCAGCTTTTCTAGTAAAAATCTGCATAGACTTAAAATCTTAGGTTAATTTCACTAACACCATGTCTACAACTACAGCTTACCTACATATAGTAATTATAACTTTTACAGATGTTTTCTGATCTTATATCCCTTATCAAGAGAAAACAAAAGAGCATGCACTAATCAAGTCTGTATGTAACTTCTCTAAATCATAGTTTAAAAACAACTCAGGGTTGGTTATGAGATCTTCAGTGTGGTCCATTTCTGCTACAACTGGCAATGTGGCACACACTGGAAGTACTTAATAAGCAACATTTTTAATCCCATAAAAGGCCTCCAAAAGTAGAATGTTCCTACATAATCAATCTGCCATAAACAATGCATTGTAACACTACTGTGAATTATATCTAATAAAAGCAAATAAAATCAAGCTCACCAAAAAAAAAAAAGAAGAAGAAAAAGAAAAAAGAAAGAAATCAAGTTCATTAAGTTATGTATTTCCACAGGGCACCTGGGTGGCTCAGTCGGTTAAGCATCCAACTCTTGATTTCAGCTCAGGTCATGAACTCAGCCCTGCGCTGAGCCCCACGTCAGGCTCCATGCTCAGTGCTGAATCTGCCTGAGATTCCCTCTTTCTCTCCCCCCTCCACTCCTGCCCTCCCTCCACTCAGCACTCTAAATAAATAAATAAATAAGTAGATGAATGAATGAATAAATAAATAAATAAAATCTCCCCCCCACCAAAAGAAGTTATGCATTTCACTTAAATTAAAAATATTCAGAGAATCTCCTAAACTATTTTAACTTGCAGTTTAGGACAAAAGCAAGAAACAAGTTTATAGTCACACCATGGGAATGTTTTTAGAAAATGCATAACCAATTAGCAATATACTGTTTTCTAATTTGCCCATTTATGATAACTAAGAAAATAACCCCTTAAGTTCTCACCAATTTATGAGTTTCATCATGTTGTTTAGAGAGTTTCCACAGAAGGGAAATAATATTAAGAACTTGCTGCATAACCTGCAGAGGTTCTCGTTCTATACCATTTCCAATAGAAGCAGCTAGTTGTGGAGGCACAGCTTCAATCCAGCATTCAATTAGCAATGGAATTATTATCTCAATAAATCCTTTCAAGTTTTCAGTAGATGAGAGGCCTTCATCCACACTGCCTAGTCCTCCAACCAGGTACCTAGTAAGGAAGGGTAAGAATGGAAAAAAAATTAATGATTAAAAAATATTATTCCTTGCTTAATTTAAAATATTAAGGGTAAAGTACCAGTAAAAATGAAGTTCCCTGAATTGATAATTACATTGATCAAGACTAGTAAGAAAATAAAATTCTAAGATGACAAAGCCAAGAAAAACTATCAAGTTTTACTTCTCTTTTAGGCTTTGCTAGAAATGAATAAATTAATTACTTTCAAATGACTCCTCCCATCAGTAAATAAAATCAAATCATGAGTAACTATATGAAAACTATAAAAGACAACTGCATGTCTTCCCACCGTTAGCCATCAATGGTCAGCAGTTAAAATTCAATATAGGAAAACTGAGTGTGGACATAACTGAAATCCTTCTTACCGTAGCCTGAACTGTGAACTGACATTTGGCTGTGAACCCCCATTTTCATAAACCTGGATGTGCTGCTGGTCGTTGGCATGTTCTTTCCAGTTGATAAAAATGGAGTTGCTAGTGGCATGGGGATTTTCTTTTTGTTCCTGAAGTCCTTCACTTTCTCTCAACCTACTGGATCCATCTGCCAAGGCCTGAAGGAATTTACTGAGTCTCACTAAGACTTTCAGCCTCCACTGCTGAGAAGTGAGTCTCCGATTAGGATTTACAGAAAGTATCCAGGACTGGGATCTGTCTCTATTTATCAGTCCTTTGGACAGCTGCTGATGAGAAATAAGTTCTACAAAATTCTTAAGCAATATACTGCTACGGCCAGTAATTAAGGCTGGGTACTGTTCCAGCAGAATGTCCAAAACTTTTAAAGAGTCCTCCTGAATTCCTTCAGTAATGTGAGTCATGGCACTAGAGAGATGGGCACTTACCAAAGGGAAAAATGGAGAAATTTGTTCAGCTCGTATTTTGGGGGCCAGGAATTGAAGAAGTTGAACTGCTGCTAATCGTACATTAGCATCTTTATCTGTAAACACAGCAGTCACTTCACTTAATATGTTTGAAAGGTGTGCATCAATTATAAATGGGTACTGAGACAAAAGGTCTTTAAGTCCAAGAAGAGCACTTTGTTTAACCCCAGCATTGTAGTGATGCATCTGTGACAGCAAATCCTAAAAATAAAAACAGAGGATTTAGCTATATATGCATATTATAACATTTTCAAATAAACATGCTAATAACTAAAACTATAAACTCACACTCCTTGGGGAAACTGCTTCAATAAGTATTTTTTAAATGTTACCTAGCCTCTACTAAGAACAGAAACACTGTTTTATCTTTAAAATACATTTAGCTTAGGGGCACCTGGGTGGCTCAGTCACTTAAGCATCTGCCTTCTGCTCAGGTCATGATCTCAGGCTCCTGGGATGGAGTCCCGCATCAGGCTCAGCAGGGAGCCTGCTTCTCCCTCTCCATCTGCCACTCCCCCTGCTTGTGCACGTGCGCTCTAATAAATAAATAAAATCTTTTAAAAAATAAAATAGATTTAGCTTAATAAAAACATAATTTTCAGTTAGAATTTCCTCTTTCTGAAATTGACCTACATGAAGGCCCAGGCAGGCTATCATTTAAAGTGACAGCAGTCATCATCACAATTTAAAGACCTACTACAGGGGTGCTTGGGTGGCTCAGTTAAGTGTCTGCCTTCAGCTTGGGTTGTGATCCCAGGGTCCTGGGATCGAGCCCCATGTCAGGCCCCCCGCTCAGTGAAGAGTCTGCTTCTTCCTCTCCCTCTCCCCCAGCTTGTGCTCTCTCTCTCCTCAATCTCTCTCGCTCACTCTCTCAAATAAATAAAATCTTAAAAAAAAAATAAAATAAAAAAATAAAGACCTACTATATATCAAACATACAGTAAGTGAGCATTTATATAATTTAACAGGCCCATTCTGCCTATTTTAAATGGTCTTTCAGGGTGTGTGTGCGTATATCCTGAGTGTAACACTTGACAATTTTATTTGTGGAATAATTTATATAATTTGTGGAAAAAACATAACTTCAAATACCTTTTTAATATTATTTAACCTTCAGAGCTTAAAAGCAAAACTAGAAAGTGTTTATCCTCACAAAAACTTGTTCACAAATGTTCCTAACAGCATTACACATAAGAGTCAAAAAGTGGCAACAAACTGGGTGGGGGATGGCCTAGATGGGTGATGGGTATTAAAGAGGGCACTTGTGATGAGCACTGGGTGTTGTATGTAAGTGACGAATCACTGATTTCTACTCCAGAAACCAATATTGCACCACATGTTAACTAACAAAATTTAAATTAAAAAAAAAGAAGTGGAAACAACCAAATGACCATCAACTGATGTCTGATAAAATGTGACATAACCATGCACTGGAATACTATTCAACAATACAGGGCGCCTGGGTGGCTCAGTCATTAAGCGTCTGCCTTCGGCTCAGGTCATGATCCCAGGGTCCTGGGATCGAGCCCCACATCGGGCGCCCTACTCGGGAGCCCCTACTCCCCCTGCTTGTGTTCCCTCTCTCGCTCACTCTCTGTCAAATAAATAAATAAAATCTTTAAAAAAAAAAAAAAAATACAAAGGAATGAAGTACTGTTCTGAGAGAGATGCTATACCATGGATGAACCTCAAAAACATGCTAAGCAAAAGACCAACAACAAAAGAGCACATGTCATATTGTTCCATTTATATTAAGTGACCAGAATAAGCAAATCTATACAGATAGAAGGTAGATTAGTGGCTGCCTAGAGCAAGCAGAAAAGAATGGGGAGTGACTTCTAATAGGTCATAGGCCATGATTAATATGTTCTAAAATTAGATTATGGTGATAATAGCATGATTCCGTAAATATATTAAAAACTACAAAATGGCACATTTTAAGTAGGCTCTACGCTGGGTATGGAGCCCAATGCAGGGCTTGAACTCACGACCCTGAGACCAAGTCCTGAGCTGAGATCAAGAGCCATATGCTTAACCAACTGAGCCACTCAGGCACCCCTGGAGTGGTATACTCTGAACGGATGAATTTTATTATGCATAAGTTACATTTCAATAAAGCTGTCAAAATTTTAAGCAAAACTATTGCTCAAACTTTAACTTCACACATTTACAATGAACCTCTAAGTTATGTGATATGTATGGATTCAAAAGTACGGTAAGATCTTCATGAACTATAAAAACAGCTGGAAAACTATCACATCAAAAACTTGATACATCAAAAAGTTAAACACAAGAATTATTTCCAGATCATATATTAAATCATCAAATAGGTATACAATGAAGAAATCACTGCGGGTTTAGTTGAACAAGTCTTTCTAGAAGTGGTAAAGCTACAGTGGCAGCTCAGATTTGGTTAACAAACTCCAACCGTCAGCCATCCATAAACCCTGAGAATTAAAAAACCTTTTCACAAAAATCATTCTAGATAATTTCAAAGGAAATGTTATTTTACCAAAACAATATTTATGGTTTACCTTTATGTTAAGTTTTCTATTGTTTGTTGGAAGAGTTCCATCTTCTTTGAGTTGCTCAGGCAGATGTATAGTCTTCGTTTTAAAGTTTGTAAGAGTAGCATTTTCTAACTTGGGTTTCTTTTTACCAACTTTTAGTTTTACTTTTTGAAAATCATCTTGGCGTTTTCTTTTTTTGGTCATTCTTGAGTGCTATAGTGAAAAGAATTTTAAAACAATGGGTAAAAAAAGATAAATTCAAAAGAATAAAGAGTTTTCCAACATTTACTTTACTCCAAAATTTCAAAGACAATCAAGAATCAGGGCCAACAAGAACTATGCCAAAGGATCAAAGTATTAAATGGAAAATACCTTTACCAAGAGGTATACCTTAGTCAAGAGATATTGTAAAGAGGAGTCATCAACAATAACGCAACAATCCTGCCACAGGTTTGTCAAAGGTTTTTAGCTGAGGAACCTTTGTCAAGCAATTGTGCTAAATGGAAACCTTTTGAAATAACATCCCACCCAGGGTTTGGGGGGAATGGGGGGGGGGGGCAAGCACACATTTGCTATAGATATACCTTGTTATCTGCTCCTGGCCCCTGGAAGTCCCTGAGGAACCTCTACTAACAAAACTAAGTTGTTTTTTTTTTTTTTAAAGATTTATTTATTTATTTGAGAGAGCGAGAATGAGAGAGAGTACATGAGAGGGGGGAAGGTCAGAGGGAGAAGCAGGCTCCTCGCCGAGCAGGGAGCCCGATGCGGGACTCGATCCAGGGACTCCAGGATCATGACCTGAGCCGAAGGCAGTTGCCCAACCAACTGAGCCACCCAGGCGCCCCAAAACTAAGTTTT
Source organism: Halichoerus grypus (assembly GCF_964656455.1). Taxonomy (NCBI): domain Eukaryota; kingdom Metazoa; phylum Chordata; class Mammalia; order Carnivora; family Phocidae; genus Halichoerus; species Halichoerus grypus. The sequence continues at coordinate 63,796,319 of NC_135725.1, forward strand.
TTAATACAGCCTGTAATAGTAAAAAAAAGTTTCATGAACCTAAGTTGACGCTTGAAAAAAATATAAGACTCAGAGATATGCAGCAAGGAGAGTTAATGAGCATTTCATGAGTAAGGAAAACAGGGTATAGATCAGAAGAGAGAATAAGCCTAGTATAGGCAAAAATGAGACAGCAGCATTTTGAACACCAGGATAGGTTCAGATTAGATATAAACAGAAAACAGTATCCAAAAGCAGGATAAAAAGCAGTACAAAAGGAAATACAGTATAACAGAGGGGTAAGGAACAAAGATGAGCTAGGCCACTGTTTTAATAAATAACTTGGGCATAAACATGTCATCTTGCACTTCCCCCTCTACACCACCTTCTTTCAATTTACATCCAAATTTTCTCACTTACATACAGAATCTTTGATTTGTGTCTCCTACCCATTCCCAGGACACTTCTTAAATCCTTTATTTCCACCCTAGACTGTTTATTAGTTTCCCCCATCAGTATGCTTGCCTTGTTTCTAGCGTCTACTCCCTAGCCCATTTGCTGGAGTCACAAGAGAGCTCTTCCTAAACAGAGATCTGACCAAGGCTCAGGAGTTTTCAGCTGTTCCTTTACTCTGTTACAGTAAAAACTCCATAGCTTGACATATCACGTCCTTCCTAACTTCCTCTCCAGCTTTATCTTCCCACGAGCTAACATCTATCTAAAAAATAGCCTCCTATACCAGCTCAACTCTTCTTAAAACCTTTTGCAACATACTGCAAAAATAATGAATTCTGCTTGTCATTATACACCCACTGCAATAGGTAAATACCTCTGAAATAAATAAAACTTCTTGGGGCGCCTGGGTGGCTCAGTCGTTAAGCGTCTGCCTTCAGCTCCGGTCATGATCCCAGGGTCCTGGGATCGAGCCCCGCATCGGGCTCCCCGCTCAGCGGGAAGCCTGCTTCTCCCTCTCCCTCTCCCCCTTCTTGTGTTCCCTCTCTCACTGTGTCTCTCTCTGTCAAATAAATAAATAAAATATTTAAAAAAAAAAAACTTTGAAATAAATAAAACTTCTGGTCTGTCATAATTATCCTGGGTCCAGGTACTTTTTCTAAATAAATCACAATACTTTAAGTCAGAGTCCAAAAAATTTAAGTAAATGAAGGTTTACATTTATGTGAAATTAAATGGCTTGTGCAAGACCAAGCAGCTCAAGTTCCAGGAATCCAGAAGCCAATCGCCTATAACATTATATCCAAACTCACATGATTTCAAGGTTTTAATACATTAGAGCCCCTTGAGCTAAGTAGGATTTGGCTACATAGGTTAAGAGCAGATTCTAGAGCTAGACTGATTCAGTTCTTATCCAGACTGCCACTTTCTAGCTGTAGTTAAAACTGTACCTCAGTTTTTATCCACAAAATAGGGATAATAATACTTAACATCATACAATTATTATGAGGTAAGATTAATGAGGAGCAAATGAGTTCATATTTATAAAACACTGGGAACTGCACCTGGCACTGTCAAATACGTATAAGCACAAACATGTATATTTTCTTAAAGTCTCAGGACTAATACATATCAAGTACAGTCTTAAATGCATTATGTACATTAGCATTCAATTTTCACAAAACCACGTGAGGATGGTGGTACTAAATCCATCTTAAAGATGTGGCTGACAAAGATTTGTCAGACCTGTATCAGGGAGTTGAAGAGGGACTAAAAGCTCTGCAAAATCAGCTTTATGGAATTAAGGTGAGGATTGCAAACCTGAGTGGCAAAATGGTTTGTTTATATCAATTCCAAGTTTTCATCCCACCCACACCTCTAGTTATTCTAGTTTAAAAAAAAAATGGGTAAGCAAAACCTAAAATGAATACTCACATTGCTTTTTTTTTTTTTTAAGATTTTATTTATTTATTTGAGACAGAATGAGAGAGAGAGAGAGAGCGCACATGAGAGGGGGGAGGGTCAGAGGGAGAAGCAGGCACCCTGCCGAGCAGGGAGCCCGATGCGGGACTCGATCCAGGGACTCCAGGATCATGACCTGAGCCGAAGGCAGTCGCTTAACCAACTGAGCCACCCAGGCGCCCACTCACATTGCCTCTTTTAATAAAAAAAAAGTTTTCATTGATTAAGCAAGCACACTTCGTGAGCTTTCCCTACAATCTTATTACTAGCTAGTACCAGAGATGAAAATAAATGGTACAAGACAGAAAAATCAAATGAATTAACCCCAACTCACCAATCCTCTGTGCTATCTTTAGCCACAAACTACCTGACATGTGTCCAACATAGTCTGTCAAGCTCATATCATATTATCCATCACTTTGTATTAGTCACACTAATTTCCCTATTAGGAAAACTAAGAGGGCTCATCGCCATTCCTTGACTTTTAAAGCTGGTACTATTATTTTGCGGTACAGAGAGAACATTTTTATACTAGGAACTTCTAAAGTTCTATTACCAATTTGTTATTTTCACTTTAAAATAAAGATTTTCAGGGGCACCTGGCTGGCTCTGTCGGTAGAGCATGCAACTCTGGACCTCAGGGTCATGAATCTGAGCCCCACCTTGTGTGTGGAGATGACTTAAAAATAAAATCTTTTAAAATAACTAAAATAAAAATAAATAAAATATAGATTTTCATAGCACAGCAAATCAAATAGTTTGACAAAGCCACTCTAACAGTACCGGTGTTGAACAGAAGGTACAAACTCCAGCCTCAAGGGCTGAACTTTCACATCACTGGACCTCCTACACAGGTGAGCCCCTGAAGTTTTAAAACTGGATTTCATACATTCCAGTTGCAAATCTCCTAAATGCAACACAAGGAAGATTCTAGGGTGTCAGAATTTCGACCGAATCAAATTCCAGCTAGTTTGTCTGCCACCCCATTACCCTAATTTCTAACTTCTTTAAAAAATAATAACAAAGCATACTGTAGTTTTCCTTTGATAATTTCCTCGCCAACCCCTTACTCTCAGGAGTTCCTCCCAACTCTACTTAGGGGGCCAATCGGAGAAACCAGACTTCTCAGAAAGTAAATGCCCCAAAGAGGGGCGAATCAGAGAACCGCCTATGCCGCTCTGCTCGGTACAGACCGCTTAACCCCCCACACCTGGACGGCAACAGGGCCGAAGAGAAGACGCCCGCTCATCCCCACCGCGCGTCTTGGTCCAGCATCGCAGAAGTGAAGAGCCCGTGGATCGTTAAGAACTACCGTTCCTTCTACTCCTGCGGACGGTGGTCAGGACCACAGTCGGGGAGCCGGGCCCAAATCAAGGCACACCGGCCTAAAAGTCTCTCAGACGCGAAACCGCGCGAACCCGCCCAGTCACTTGAGGCGCTTCAAACGCCCGCGGGGCGCCCCGCCCCCGCACTGCCCCGCTCAGCGCCCAGGCCCCGCTCCGCAGCGGCGCCGCGAGACGGCCCCCGGGGGCACAGACCGGCCACAGCCGGCCTAGCCCGCCTGGGCCGCGAACCGCGGGGCGATGGCCCCGCGCGCCGTCCCGCGCCCCGGGAGGGCCCGGGCCGACGGGCGGTGGCCGCTCACCTGAGGACCCGGCCGGGACCGGGGCGCGGAGGCAGAGGAAGAAAGCCCCCGAGGAGAAGCCGACCGGGCGACTGTGTGCGCCACGGGCCTCCGCCTCTCGCTCCCGGAGCGTGTTTTCAAATCGCCTCGTCTTCACGCGGCCGCGTCTCCTTCCGCCGCCCGGAAATCAGGGCCCCTCCCCCGCCGCGCCGCGCTCACGTGACCGAGGCCCGCAGCCGCGCGCAGCCGGGGAGGCGGGAGTGGAAGAGGTAGGCCCCGCCCCCGGGAGGAGGGGGCCCGCCGGAAGCCCCTCGCGCTCCGGGAAGCTGAGGGAGGAGGGCGCAGGATCGGAGGACAAAGCTTGGCCCTAAGTCCGGTCCCGAACTTCCTGGGCGTGCGTGGGGCGGGGCGGGGCGGTATCTCCCTGGTTACAGCTGCTTGAGGGCTTGCCTTTTCTCCCCTCATTAGACCACAGTTCCTCAGACCTGGAGCCACGTTCAAAGAACAGAAGTTGAACTGAATTGGGAAAGGGAAAAGTTTCGGACTGCTAGAACCGTAGAATTCCTGAGGACTTTAACCTGGAGGGAGCAGTTAAGAATTACTTGACAGAGGTCAAAATACACCTAGTAGCTAAAGCCTGAAAGTCTTAGTCGAGGATGTTCCCAGATATTTCAGTATCTCAGCACTAAGATTCCTATTGCTGAAATTAAGTGGGCCCAGGGAAGTTGAGGGAGGAACTGAATGCCTAGAAAGGGGTTAAGAAAGCAAGGAGGATGGCTCATTTGAAAGATACCCTTCCGAAGACTGGCAGGTGGGGTGGAGGAAAGAGCCCCGGGTATGGATTTGAGACCTTGATTCAAATTTGTCTCTACAGTTTATCAGATATAAGACACTAAAGCTGACAACCATATGAGCCTCAGTTTATAAGCAGAGACACTAGCACTGGGACTAAGAACATTCCTATTCTATGACCAGAGATAAAGCAGACCCAGATACCCACCTCTCTCTTCCCTGGCAACACAGCCATGCTACCACAGTCTGCCTTGAATCCACCATAAACAAACATTTGGGAGTCATCAGCATTATATGGTATTATATGGTATTTAAAGTTATGAGACTGGATCAGAAGAGGAAAGGCTTATTGCTAGCCAGACGTGTCCCCTAAACTCCAGATTCCTAGCTAACAGCTTATTCAACATTTCCTTTGGACATTGTATTTACATCTATCTCAATGTGAACATGTCCCAAATGGAACTCCTGATTTTCCCCCTGAAAGTTATTCCTGCTACAACTTCATCTCAAATAGCAACTTCATCCTTCTAGTTGCCCAGGCAAAAAATCCAAAGAAAGGCTTCTTTCTTCCATATCATACATCTAACTCATCAGGAGATTCTGATCACATCAAACGTTTCCTGACTTCCACCACTTAACACCACTTCCCTTGCTATCATCATGTTCTAAGCCATCTCATGATCACAATAGAAAAACCTCTGAATAGGTTTCCCGTTTCCATCATTGCACTCTAGTGTCTTCCCCCTACAGTCTAATATCAGCAGAGCAGCTGTGTGATTAATTTAAAATCTAAGTCAGATTAGGTCACACTTTTTCTCAAAACCCCTCAGTAACTCCCCATTTCACTTGGAATAAAGCCAGAGCCCTTACCGTGGCCTCAAGATCTGCCATATTATGACATATCACTGAATCTCTGGACACTCCTACGACTCTCCCCTTTTTCCCTCTGCTCCAGCCACCCTTGCTTCTTGCCTGTGGCAAGGTGGCCCAGGTGGTGATGTAGGAGACAGAAGAGCTTGGCCTGCCCAAAGGAAGTAGCCAGTCTTCAGCCAACTATTGCTATGAGGAAATGCAAATCTCATGTTCAAGAAAAAAGGAAAACAGAAAATAAGAAATCTGATCTTTAAATATTGGTAAACAAGCACTTTTTTTTTTCCCCTATTTTTAAAACACTAGGGTGCCTGGCTGGTTCAGTCAGTAGAACCTGCAACTCTTGATGTTGAAGTTGTGAATCCAAGCCCCACGTTGGGTGGAGAGATAACTTAAAAATAAAATTCTAAAGGGGTGCCTGGGTGGCTCAGTCGATTAAGTGTCCAACTCTTGATTTCAGCTCAGGTCATGATCTCAGGGTCATGAGATCAAACTCCACATCAGACTCCACACTCAGTGTGGAGTCTCTTTGAGATTCTTTCTCTCCCTCTGCCTCTCCCCTCACTTGAGTGTGCATACTCTCTAAATAAATAAAATATTTTTTAAAAATAAAATCTAAAAAACCAAAAACAAAACACTGTGTGGGCCAAACAAAATACTTATGAGCAGTTGCTAGTTTACAACCTCTGGTTCAAGACATGAAAATTATGTACATAAAGAGAGGTTTTTTCCAACTCTAAGTGATGAATTCAACAGTTGCAAGGATCACCTGCTTAGGTGAGCCAGAATAGACCTTTGATAAATGCCAATCATATAACTAATCAGGGTCTTTGACCCATGAGAGAAAAACATGTACAGTGAATATGCATCCTAGAATCTGTGGCATGTTTCATTTTCAAAACTCTGTCCAACTGGCCACAAAAACTACGTTATTAGTTTCCTAGGGCTTCTGTAACAAAGTATCAAACCTTGGTGGATTAAACCACAGAAATTTATTAATTCTGGAGACTAGAAATCTGAGATCGTGGTTTGGCGGGGTTGGTTCTTTCTGAGGGCTCTAAGGGAGATGCTGCTTCATGCCTTCTCCTAGCTGCCGGTAGTCTTAGATGTTCCTTGGGTTGTAGATGAATTCTCTGTTTCTTCACATTGTCTTCCCTCTGTGTGTGTGTCAAGTTCCTCTTTTTAGAAGGACACAAGTCATTTAAGATTAGGGCCCACCCTAATGACCTCATTTTTAACTTGATTGCCTCTGTAAAGACCGTATTTCCAAATAAGGTCACCTTCTGAGGTGTTAGGGGTTAGGACTTCAACATGTCTTTTTGGAGGGACACAATTCAACTCCTATCAGACACTAAGATCTGTGTCCAGAAATATCTGTATTTCATCTGAACAACGTCTCTTTTTTGTCTATGCTCAGAAGCATCACAAAAGTCTAGATTAAGTAACTTACTCCTACACAATTTATATAACCTTTGCAGCTTCTCTGTTTCTTACACCCGGCTTCCAGTTAATATTTGCTTTGGAAATAGGGTAATACTCCTAAAAAAAAAAAAGTTTAATAAACTTGATTTTATAATGTCGAGGTGAATATAAAAGCATAAACATATTAAACTAACTCTTACCTTATGTTTCAAAGTACCGCTAACACAAAAAGCAGACTCTTTGAAGAAAGCTGAAAAGGATGACTTCAAATTTGGTACTATAACCGGAGAGAAAAATTCCAAACCCATTCTCTAGGAATTGATTGATATGATATATGCAAATTACTTAGGTAACTGCCTGGTACATTTTAAACCATCAATAAATGGCAACAAATGTTACTATTAATGATGTATCATTGTGAAAAATGAAACTTTTAGTAGGTTTCCTAGATAGGAAAGAAACCAGTTCTGACTTTAAATTAAAAGGAATTTATTGAGATAGTGGGTAACACACAGGATGACCAGGAGGCTGCTGATCCCAGACTTGGAAAAAGACAGGAAGGAGGAACACCAGCCAGGAATCAGGAGTACAACCACCATTATACCACAAAAATCAGTCCAAGACATAAGAATTGGAAATGAGGAAGTAAAATCATCTCCATTTGATGATATGATTGTATACCTGAAAAAATCAATTGTAAAGCTACTACAAACAATAAAAATTCAGAAAAAGTGAAGCAATATAAAATTAACATTCAAAAATCAATAGATTTCACATATATAAACAATAACCAGTTAGACAATAGACTAGAAAAGGAAGCCCCATTTACAATAACAATCAAAACAGATAAAATTCCTGGAGTGCTGGGTAGCTCAGTCAGTTGAACATCCTATTCTTGATTTCCGCTCAGGTCATAATCTCAGGGTTGTGAGATCGAGCCCCAAATCGAGCCCTGCATCAGGCTCCATGCTTAGCAAGGAGTCTGCATCTCTGCTTCTCCCTCTGCCTACCCCCCTACTCACTCACTTGCTCTTCTTTCTCTCTCTCTCTCTAAAATAAATAAATAAATCTTTAAAAAAAACAAAATTCCTAGGGCTGAATAAGAAATCAGATTAGAATAGTCAATATCCTACAAATGTCAATTCTCCCAAAATGTATCGGTAAATTGAATGAGATCCCAATAAATATGTCAATAGAGTTGGGGTTTTTTTCTAGATCTACACAGGCTGATTAAAATTTGCACATGAAAAAGCTAAAGAATAGCCAAGAAAATTTTGAAAAAGCAGAGCAGTGAGGAGGAATCAGCCCTATTAGATACAGAGACATCTTCTAAAACCTCAATAATTTAAAATGTGGGTTTGGGGGCACCTGGGTGGCTCAGTCATTAAGCGTCTGCCTTCGGCTCAGGTGATGATCCCAGGGTCCTGGGATCGAGCCCCGCATCTGGCTCCCTGCTCTGCGGGAAGCCTGCTTCTCTCTCTCCCACTCCCCCTGCTTGTGTTCCCTCTCTCACTGTGTCTCTCTCAGTCAAATAAATAAATAAAATCTTTAAAAAAAAAAAAAAAGATAAAATGTGGGTTTTGGCATATGAATAGACAAACCAATGGAACAAAATACAAAGTCCAGAAATAGACCCATATAAAAACAAGAATTTAGTACATTTATAAAGTCAATATCTCCTATCAATAGTATAAAGATAAATGATTTGCACAAATAGGGAGCCATTTGGAAAAAGATAAAGTTGGCTTCATACTTTAGATATTATATTTGGTGATGTAAATTTAAAAAACAAATCCATAAAAATCTCAGAAAACAAAATTATTTTATTTTACAATTTTGACCCTGTACTAGAACTTAAAATCTAAATACCAGAGGGAAAAGTTTTAAAAATTTGATTATGGGCTTTTCCCAAAACTTTCAAAAATCTTCTGCATAACCAAAAGAAAAGAGGAAATAAAAAGTAAAGTCAAAAGGCAAATAACAAATTTGGAAACATTTGCAACTCATATCACAAGTAAAGGATTAATTTTCTTAATATACAAAGAACTAGGAATAAAAAATGATCAAGTACTTGATTGGAAATACTTATTTCCAGTTTGTAGAAAAAGAAATATAAATCACCCTTACATAAAAGATATTAAACCTGACTCATATAACAAGATAAATGCAAATTAAAAGATGATTTTTCTTACTTTTTAAGATTATCAAAATTCAAAAGTTGAAGCTAGCCCTCTCACATTTTGTTGGTAGAAGTATAAACTACAGAAGATGTATTTGCAAGAATTAAATTTGGCTAGGAGTAACAGTAAAACACACAAAAATAAATTAGTTTCTCATATTAAAGTCAAGAAGTTAATTCCTCACATGAAAATCAAGATATAGGCAGGCTAGGCATGAGATGTCTGCTCCAGGAAGTACTCAAACATCCAAGATGCTTCTCTATTGTTGCTCTATTCCCAAGGTCACCTCATAGTTCAAGATGGTTGTTCTAGGTCCAGCCATCACACCCACATTTTAGTCAGCAAGTAAAAGGAAGGAGAAGGACATGGTCCCTCCATTTGAGGAGACTTCTTAGAAGTTACATATAGCACTTCTGCTTACATCTGTCCTTCTGGCAGAACTCAGACTGTATCTAACTAACTGTATAGGAACTAAGAAATATCAGAGATTTTTTGTAAGTAATAAAAACCTCTGCCACAAATACAATTTCATGAAATTTTTGTTTCAAATTTATGTAAATATGTATACTCATTGACAAAACAAAATACATTCTTATGGTGGGTCTCAATTTTTTAAACTTTGAAAACTAAACGAGGCGATATAATATGATACAAGAACACAGAAAGAAAATAGGCATGATTATTCTTCTGACCTACAAGGAAAGGACTTCTTCAAAGCATAAGAACAAAGAAGAGAAATCATGAGGGTTGAACTGGTAAGTTTGAACTACATAAAAATTTTAAAGTTCTGTGTCAAAAAATATTTTAAACAAAACCAGTAGGAAAAAGATAGGTTAGGTAATAAATGCTTTTAGGACAATTGGTGAGCCATTTTAAGGGAGAAGAAAACTGGCCTCCATAAAATTCCTAACATCAAAATCTTGACATGTGAAAAATCTAAAGGAAAAGATTGAAATATTCGACAGTCACATTCGGGGTCCAGTCAGGAAACAGAAACCATGCCAGCTATTTTTATAGAGAGAATTTAATGAAAGAATTATTAACCATGTACTCAAGGAAAAAAAAAAAAAGAAAGGATCTGAGATAGCACAAAGGAATACCTGCAGGAAACAGCCACTTTCCCAAGGGCTGGGAAAACAAAGGAAGGAGTGGGGATGAGTAAAATTTAGAAGGTTATAGATGGGGCCCTCAGAGCTGAAGGTAATACCTCCAGAGAGTTGGGGGGTACCAACTGGCTGGTGTCTCTGAGGTGGTGCAACGAGGCTGCTTGTGTAAGTATTGGAAGAACTGCAAACTGGAATATTGCTCCGGAAGTTGCCCCTGGATGAAGACTCATGGCTGCAGTGCTATTGACTCTATCTTTCTTCTTCCTTCTTCCTCCTTTATTCTTCCAGTCTCCCTGTCCTGCCTTCCATTGTCAGAGCCTAGCAGGGAGCCGGCTAGCAGAGTGCAAACATGGTTTGCAGGGGCCCAGATGCAGAGACACAGAACAGAATATAGAGGGGCGAGTTTGAAGCAAGAGAGGATTGCTTAATAATCAGAACTACACCAAAAAAAATAAATAAATAAAAATAATCAGAACTACAACTTTATAAAAATTTAAACGACTAAATAACAGAAGCATTGGAAAAAATTCAGTACATGTGTAATTTAGGGTTTGAGGAGACTTTCTTTGAAAAGATAGGAAACCTAAAAGTCACTGAAGAAAAATATAGACAGAGTTCACAACATTAAAAAAAATTTAATGTGATATGGCAAATGATACCATAAACATAGACAAAAGGCAAAAAAAAATAGCTTAGGGGAAAGATTTGCAACACATATGAAAGATAAGTGATTAATATCTGCAATATACAAGGAGCTTTTACAAATTATTGAGAAAATGACAGAAACAATCCAATGGGAAAAAAGGCCTAAAGCTATGAATAGCAATTCACACGCAAAAAAAATCCAAATGATCAACAAACTTTGCAAGCCTGCTCAACCTCACAATTGTCAGGAAAATGTAAATTAATATAACAGTGGGATATAACTTCTCACCAAATTCACAACAATTATAAACCAATATAATACCTCTGCTGGTAGGGATGCAAGGAAAAGTGTATTCTCATCCTTTGCTACTGGAAATGTAAAATAATGCCACCATTTTGGAAAGAAGTCTGAAAATATCTAAACAAAGTTTTCTTTAAATTTATATTCTTTCAATCTAGTAATCCCATCCTCTGAGAATTTATCCCATAGCTATAAAAGCATCAGTCCAAAGTATATAAAAGATATGTATTTCAACAATATTTGAGTAGCAAAACATTGGGAAGAAAATGGATATCTGGGGCACCTGCCTCAGTCAGTGGAGCATGCGACTCTTGATATTGGGGTCCTGAGTTCAAGCCCCACATTGGGCATGGAGCCTACTTGAAAGAAAAGAAAGGAAAGAAAGAAAGGAAAGAAAGAAAGGAAAGAAAGGAAAGAAAGAAAGAAAAGAAAGAATGAAAGAGAAAGAAAGAAAGAAAATGGATATGGATCAATAGGGGAATGGTTTAATAAACTGTGATACACTGACTATTGTGGAGCAATTAAAAGGACTGAGTTCCATCTATATCCGTTAGTTTGTTTGAAGACATTTTCCCCCCCAATGTATTTTCAAGTAAAAATAACAACCTGCATGAAAGTATATATAATCTAATCACATTGTTATGAAATAAACCAAAAATGCATGCATTTGGTTTTGGGTTTTTTTTTTTTTTTTAGTGATATTGAGCATCTTTTTTTTTTTTTTTTTTTTTTAAGTAGGCTCCACACCTAATGTGGAGCCCAATGCCGGGCTTGAACTCACGACACTAAGATCCGGACCTGAGCTGAGATCAAGAGTCAGTCACTTAACAAACAGAGCCACCCAGGCCCCCCCAAAAATGCAGTATTTGTATGTGATCATGTAAACATGGAGAATGTGTGAAAAGTAATAGGTCAGGAGGTTACTAATTACCTGGGAGGAACAGAAGCAAAGAGGGTTGTGTAAATAGCATAGATGATTGAAAGAATGGTTATCAAAAATTAAAATAAAATAATATTTAATACCTTAATGTTAAGTTTTTTTTTTTTTATTTTAACATAATATAGGGCACCTGGGTGGCTCAGTTGGTTAAGCGACTGCCTTCAGCTCAGGTCATGATCCTGGAGTCCCAGGATAGAGTCCTGCATCAGGCTCCCAGCTAAGCGGGGAGTCTGTTTCTCACTCTGACCCTCCCCCCTCTCATGCTCTCTCTCTCTCTCTCAAATAAATAAAATCTTTAAAAAAAAACATAATATATTTTCAAAACCAGGAAATTGAAGTTGGTACAATACTATTAACTCAGATACAGATCACATTTGGATTTGTTTTTATAACAAGCACTGATTTTTTATAGCTTTATTAAAGTATAATCGATACACAAAAACCTGTACATTATTTAATGTATACAATGTGATGAGTTTGGACATACATCTGCACCTGTGATACCATCACCACAAATCAAGGTAATAAACACATCCAACACCCCTGAAAGTTTCCCTGTGCCCCTTTGCTTTAAAAAGAAACAAAAATAAAATTTCTAGTATAGATCACTTAACATGAGATCCACCCTCTTAAGTTTCTAAATGTACAACACCGTAGTACTAACTATATGCACTCTGTCCTACAGGGGATGTCTAGAACTCATAGATCTTGCGTAACTGTAAATGCATACCCATTGAACATCAACTTCCATCTCCCTGTCCCCTGGCGATCACCATTCTATTTTCTGCTTCTCTAAGTTTGACTATGTCAGATACCTCCTATAAGTAGAATCATAAATGATTTGTCCAAGCATTGATTTTTAAATGCATGCTTGACCATTTCCCAAAACTTGAGACATTAATAAACCCTAAAATAACATATCCATAAGTCCCATTACAAAGTTCTGAAGAAGACTAATCTTAAGCAGTAAACTTCCCAATTTTGTTTCCTAAAAGGCTAAAAAACAGACCACATATGTAAGAAAGTACATCCTTTACCAAATTGTTTTGTAAAAGCCACATGACCATTGCAGAGGTTAAATTGCCCCCTCACAGATCCTACACATATCCATAGTCACTGCAAATATTTTCCCACACTCGGGTATCACTGCCCCTCTCAGCAATTCTGCTAAGCAGGAAAAGTTTGACAATTTCCACAGCTAGAGAGTGAAAAAAGGGGTCTGTTGGGATTCAGATGAGCATCCTTGGACCCACAAAGAGTTTGATCTGTAACTGACTGTGAACAATCAATTGAAATAACTCACTACCTTCAGACCAGCCCTTGAACCCACAAAGAAAGTCAGAAGGTTGATATTTGTATCCCCAAGGATGATGCTCAGAGGTTTAACAACGGATACAGCTTTAATCTACCAAAATCGCCATCCCAGTGCCTCCCGGTTGAATATCAGCCCTGAAGAAGCTAAGGCACAAGGACATACATATCTAGTAAACCATAAAGTTAAGCTCTAAATCCACACCTCAAAACCCCTAAGTTTACAGGGAAAGAAATCAGATAACTTTCCTTATAATAGCCAGTTAAAGGAAACTTTTAAAATTACAAAATGGTAGTCACAGAGCCTGGGGCATTATTTCTAAGATACTATTCCGTCTAGCAGCATTTTGCCATTAGCATATTATATTTATAGTCAGAAATTTACTTTTTTATTTTTTATTTTTTATTTTAAAGATTTTATTTATTTATTTGAGACAGAGAGAATGAGAGAGAGAGCACATGAAAAGGGGGAGGGTCAGAGGGAGAAGCAGGCTCCCTGCCGAGCAGGAAGCCCGATGCGGGACTCGATCCAGGGACTCCAGGATCATGACCTGAGCCGAAGGCAGTCGCTTAACCAACTGAGCCACCCAGGCGCCCAGAAATTTACTTTTTTAAAAAAACATTACTTCAAACTTTTTAGAACATTACATAGTGCACACGCACACACGCGCACACACACACACACACACACACAAAGCTACTCCGTAGTTACCACTAATTTCTGAAGACAATAGACGAATAAACATGAGGCCCACAAAGTAGTTCAATAATTTTCCACAGTTTTGAAATTTCAACAGATTAATTTTTAATTTTCTCATATGTAAGCAATTGCTTTTTCTTACTTCTATGCATTTTGTAAAATAACAAACCTAGCATTTTCTTACTGTATTTATAGTAGATACATTCCTAACTCATACTATAATTTACATTTAATATAAAACATGGAATACAAACACATTAAATATGTGAGAATGGTAAAGATATATAGGAAACAGGCATTCTCATCAGTGGAAGGAATGAAATGCTGCTTTTGAGGAAGACACCTAAGTATGTAGGAAGAAGCTATAAAGCTGTTTATGCCTTAGACTTCCACTACTAAGACTATATTCTGAAGAAATAACCAGATACATAAAGACATATGTATAAGAAATTTACAAGAATGTTGATCCCATCAATGTTTAAAGAGTGAAAAATCAGAAAGTCTAAATGTACAGCAGTCAGTGAATATGTATATAAAGTATGGCAAATCTTTAAGAAAAAACACAGTAAAGCCTTTTTTTTTTTTTTTAAGATTTTATTTATTTATTTGACAGAGAGAGACACAGTGAGAGAGAGAACACAAGCAGGGGGAGTGGGAGAGGGAGAAGCAGGCTCCCCACTGAGCAGGGAGCCCAATGTGGAGCTCGATCCCAGGACCCTGGGATCATGACCTGAGCCGAAGGCAGACACTTAATGACTGAGCCACCCAGGTGCCCCCCAGTAAAGACTTTAAAAACAGTATTTTAAAAAATATTTACTTATTTATTTTGAGAGAGAGCATGCAGTAGGGAGGGCCAGAGGGAGAAGGGGAGAGAGTCTCAAACAGACTCCGCACTGAGTGTTGAGCCTGACAAAGGCTTGATCTCACAGCCCTGAAATCACTACCCAAGCCAAAACCAACAGTCGGACACTTAACCAACTGTGCCACCCAGATACTCCTAAAAACAGTGTTTTTAAATAATATTTAAGGATTAAAAGAAATCTTCAGTGGAAAAAAATCACCATTTTGCAACACTTAGTAAACAAATGGATCTAGGCAATGACTATCAACAGCTGCTTAAATCACAGAGAGTGAAACAGACATTATGTACCTTCTTTTTTCTTTTTAAGGTTTTATTTTCAAGCAATCCCTATACCCAACATGAGGTTGAACTCAGAATCCTGAGGTCAAGAGTCATATGCTCCACTGACTGAGCCCGCCAGACGCCCCCAGACATTATGTACCTTCTTATGAAAGTACGTAATACTACCTTTTAAAGTCTTGTCAAAAAATTCAGAAGTGAACCTGATCAAGCCTAAATCTAACAATTTCTGGAAACTAAAAGCAGAGGAGCATATTAACTACACTAGAGCAATGCAATCAGCACAATCTGGATGTGAAAAACTCAATGAGGCAAACAACCTGGTTTCTGTAAACAAAGGTTGTTTTGAAGGAATAAAAGGAGACTGAATAGGAAGCTATAGATTGAGAGGCTTTTAAGTGATGTATCAACCAATTGTAATGTATGGACTTTCCAAGGATATTGATTCAAATAAACTAAATTACATATATGGCAATCAAAAATATGAACACTAGATATCTTATAATATCAAGAAATCATGGATAATAATAAAAGAATTTTAATTATCTTGAAAAAGAGCTCTATCTTGACAAATGAAAATGAAAACACAATGGTCCAAAATCTTCAGGACACAGAGAAAGCAGTTCTAAGAGGGAAGTATATAGCAATACAGGCCTATCTCAAGAGATAAGAGAAAGCTCAAATAATCTAACCTTAGATCTAGAGGAACTAGAAAAAGAACAAAGGAGACCCAAGGTGAGTAGAAAGAAGGAAATAATAAAGATCAGAGCAGAGGGACGCCTGGGTGGCTCAGTTGGTCAAGCGTCTGCCTTCGGCTCAGGTCATAATCCTGGGGTCCTGGGATCGAGTCCTGCATTGGGCTCCTAGCGCAGCAGGGAGCCTGCTTCTCCTTCTGCCTGCCACTCCCCCTGCTTGTGTTCTCTCTCTTCTCTGACAAATAAATAAAATATTTAAAAAAAGATCAGAGCAGAAATAAATGACATAGAGGCTAAAAACACAATACAATAGAAAAAAAGACAATAGAAAAAAGGGGGTGCCTGGGTGACTCAGCTGGTTGAGTATCTGACTCTTGATTTCAGCTCAGGTCGTGATCTCAGGGTCGTGGGATTGAGCTCTACGTCAGGCTCCAGGCTCAGTGGGGAGTCCGCTTGGGATTCTCTCTCTCCCTCTGCCCCTCTCCCCACCCCCCCACCCCCGCCTATGTGAGCTTGCTCTCTCTCTCAAATAAATAAATAAACCTTTAAAAAAAAAAATAGAAAAATTCAGTGAAACCAAGAGCTGGTTCTTTGAAAAGATCAACAAAATTGATAAACAATTAGCCAGACTCATCAAGAAAAAAAGAGAAAGAACCTGAATATAAATAAAATCAGAAATGAAAGAGAAGTAACAACTGATACCATGGAAATACAAAGGATTATGAGAATACTATGAATAATTGTATGCGAACAAATTGGACAGTAAGTGAATAAATTCCTAGAATCATACAATCTTACAAAACTGAATCAGGAAGAAATAGAAAATCTGAAGAGACCAATTATTAGTAATGAAATTGAATTGGTAATAAAAAGGACTACCAAAAAAATAAAAATCCAGGAACAGATAGATTCACAGGTGAATGCTATCAAACATTTAAAGAAGATTTAATATCTAGTCCCTTGAACTATTTCAAAAAATAGAAGAGGAAGGAAAGCTTTCACATACATTCTACAAAACCAACATTATCCTTATACCAAAACCAGACAATGACACCACAAAAAGAAAAAAAACTACAGAATATCTCTGATGAAAATAGATGTAAAAATCCTCAACAAAATATTAGCAAACCACATTCAAAAATACATTAAAAGGCTCATTCAGCTAACATCATACTCAATGGTGAAAAACTGAGAGCTTTTCCTTAAGATCAGGAATGAGACAAAAATGTCCACTCTTGCCACTTTTATTCACCATAGTACTGGAAGGCATAGCCACAGAAATCAGAGAGAAAAAGAAATAAGAGGCACCCATATTGGTAAAGAAGAGGTAAAACTCACTATTTGCAGAGGACATGATACTATACATAGAAAACCCTAAAGACTCCACCAAAAAAAAAAAAAAAAAAAAACCCTACTAGAAGAAATAAATGAATTTAGTAAAGCTACAGGAGGCAAAATGAATACCCAGAAATTGATAGTGTTTCTTTTTTTAAAAAGATTTTATTTATTTATTTATCAGAGAGAGAGAGAGAACAAGCAGGGGGAGCAGTAGGCAGAGGGAGAAGTAGGCTCCCCGCTGAGCAAGGAGCCTGATGTGGGACTCAATCCCAGAACCCTGAGATCATGACCGGAGCCGAAGGCAGACACTCAACTGAATGAGGCACTCAGGCATCCCAATTGATAGTGTTTCTCTACACTAATAACAAAGTAGCAGAAAGAGAAACTAAGAAAATAATTCCACTTATAATTATACCAAAAAGAATAAAATACCTAGGAATAAACTTAACCAAGGAGGTGAAAGACTTGTACCCTGAAAACTATAAAACATTGATGAAAGAATTGAAGAGGACACCAAAAAATGGAAAGATATTCCATGCTTATTGATTGGAAGAATTAATATTGTTAAAATGTCCATACTACCCAAAACAATCTACAGATTCAATGGAATCCCTATCAAAATACCAACAGCATTTTTCACAGACCTAGAACAAATAATATTAAAATTCATGTGGAACCACAAAAGATCCCAAATAGCCTAAGCCATCTTGAGAAAGAAAAACAAAGGAGGTATCAGAATTCCAGATTTTAAGACATACTACAAAGCTATAATAATCAAAACAGTATGGTACTGGCACAAAAATAGGCACATAGATCAGTGGAAGAGAATAGAGAATCCAGAAATAAACCCATGCTTATATAGTCAATCTGAGACAAAGGAGGCAAGAGTATACAATGGAGAAAAGACAGACTCTTCAATAAATGGTGCTGGGAAAACTGGACAGTTACATGCAAAAGAATGAACCTGGACCACTTTCTTATACCATACACAGAAATAAACTCAAAATGGATTAAAGACCTAAATGTGAGAACTGAAACCATAAAAGTCTTAGAACATGACAGTAATTTCTCTGGCATCAGCTGTACATAGCAACATTTTTCTAGGTATATGTCCTAAGGCAAGGAAAACAAAAGCAAAAATAAACTACTGGTACTACATCAAAATAAAAAGCTTTTGCACAGTGAAGGAAACCATCAACAAAACAAAAAGGTAACCAACTTAATGGGAGAAGATATTTGCAAGTGACATATCTAATGAGAGGTTAATATCCAAAATATATAAAGAACTTCTACAACTCAACACTAGAAAACCAAACAATCCAATTAAAAAATGGGCAGAGGACCTGAATAGACATTTTTCAAAGAAGACATCCACATGGCCAACAGACACCTGAAAAGATGCTCAAAATCACTAATCATCAGGGAAATGCAAATCAAAACCACAATGAGATATCATTTCACACCTGTTATAATGGCTAAAGTAAAAAAAAAGACAAGAAATAACAAGTATTGGTGAGGATATGGAGAAAAAGGAAAACCTGTGAACTGTTGGTGGGAATGTAAATTCATACACTATGAAAAACAGTACAGAGTTTTCTCAAAAAATTAAAAATAGAAATACCATATGATCCAATAATTTCACTCCTGGGTATTCACCCAAGGAAACAAAAACACTAATTCAAAAAGATATATACACCTGTATGTTTATTGCAACATTATTTACAATAGACAAGGTATAAAAGCAACCCGTGTCCAATGATAGATGAATGGATAAGGAAAATGTGGTATATACATACAATGAAATATTGCACAGCCATAAAACCGGATGAGATCTTGCCATTTCCAACAACATGGATGGACCTAGAGGGCATTATGCTAAATGAAATAGAGCCGGACTGAGAAAGACAAATATCATGATTTTACTCACGTGTGGAACCCAAAAAACAAATGAATAAACAAAAAGCAGAATCAGGCCTATAAACACAGAGAACAAACTGATGGTTACCAGAGGAAAGGGGGGTGAAGGGTGGGCAAAATGGGTGAAGGGGAGTGGGAGGTACATGCTTCCAGTTATTAAATGAGTAAGTCATGGGACTAAAAGGCACAGCATAGGGAATATAGTCAATGATGCTGTAATAGCATTGTATGGTGACAGATGGTAGCTACACTTATGGTGAGCAGAGCATAATGTAGAGAGAAGTTGAATCACTGTTGTACACCTCAAACTAATGTAACATTGTCAACTATACTAAGAAAAAAAATTTTTTAAGAGTTCACATCTTTTAGAGAAACATACTGAAATATTTATGGGTGAAACGATGATATGAAGGGACGGTTTGGGATTTGCTTCAAATATCCTTCCAGGAAGGGGGAATGAGTAGGGCAGAGATAAAGCAAGTTTATCCAGAAGCTGATAAACTACTGAAGCTGGAGGATAGGAATGTGGGGATTCATGGCCTGTTTTTCTACATATAATTCTCTTTTATTTTTTTAAAGATTTTATTTATTTATTTGAGAGCGAGTGAGAGAGAGAGAGAGAGAGCACGAGGCCGGGGGCGGGGGCGCGGCGGAGCGGAGAGGAGTAGTAGGAGATGGAGAACCAGACTCCCCACTGAGCAAGGAGCCCAATGTGGGGCTCAATCCCAGGACCCTGGGATCATGACCTGATCCGAAGGCAGATGCTTAATCGACTGAGCCATCCAGGTGCCCTTACGTGTAATTTTCTATAATATAATCATTAAAAAAAAAAAATCTAGTACTGGGGTGCCTGGGTGGTGCAGCTGGTTAAGTGTCTGACTCTTGGTTTCAGCTCAGGTCATGATCTCAAGGCTTTGAGCTCTTTGCTGAGCCTGGAGTCTGGCATTCTCTCTCCCTCTTCCTCTGCCCCTATCCCCTGCACTCTCTCTCTCTCTCTCTCTCTCTCTCTCTCAAATAAATAAATCTAAAAAAACAAACAAAAAACCTAGAAAAAAAAAGGCAAGTAGACTCGAAAGGGAGTAAGGAGATTTCCTGGACCACATTTTTTATACCTTGTAATAAATAACCTATAAATAGCTACATAGAACTCTTATGGTATTGTAAATTTTGATATAAACAAATTCACATGTTGGGGTAAATTTCTTTTTCAGGTTATACATCATGAATTTGGATTTGGAAAATAGAGCCATCGTACCCATGATCAAATGAAAAGACTGATCTGGGCCTACATTGCCATTGCCTGTGACAATTTGCCATTCTCAGGATAGAAGGCAAATTTCCCAAATCACTGGCCAACCCCAAAGGCTCCTAGTCCAGAGCCTTAAACAAGGTCTTCCTCTAGAAATTAAGTATGATCCTCATTTAGTTCACTCTTCTAGAGTCTTTTTCCCAAGTAACTCATGTTCAAAAGGAGAAATGCAGATTTTCTGTGGATCTGGGTAGATAAAGTTGTTTATTCTTTCATTTAATGTACACTTACAAAGCTCTAAAATGTGACTGGCTTTTGTGATAGGTCTTGGGGACACAGTCCCTGCCCATTAATTATCTACTAGAGAAGATAGGAAAGTAAAGGGGCAAGTAGTAAATAATTTTTTAATCTAGATAAGGTCAATTTAATTTGAAAGAAGAAACTGGTTTACAATAATCCTTTTCTAGTCATTGCCAGATTATCTAATTGCTTTAAAACAAAACTACTTCCCACTCCTTAAGCGTTGGGCAAACAATAGCGAGCAGATGGTGGGGGGGAAAAAAGGTATACATGGCCAATTAGGGAAATGGTTCTAAATTCCTACTTTGGGAGTCATTACATTTTTTTTTTTTCTTTTCAGTAGAAAAATCCCTAGAGTAAATAGAATGGGAGCTGGCAGTGAGGAGTAGTTAGCCTAAGAATAGACATCACTTCTGAAATCAAGCAGGGTTGGAAGGAAGATTTTGAGGCATAGAATCAACTCAAATAATGGAGATTTGATTTTTATTTTATTTTTACTATTGGCATGGGTGTTAATAGATTCAGGAACAGCCCAAATGTCCATCAACATATGAATGGATAAAAATGTGGTATATAAATACAATGAAATATTATTTGGCCTTAAAAAGGAATGAAATTCTGGGGCACCTGGGTGGCTTAGTTGGTTAAGCGTCTGCCTTCTGCTCGGGTCATGATCTTGGGGTCCTGGGAATGAGCCCTGTGTTGAGCTCCCTGCTCAGCAGGGAGTCTGCTTCTCCCTCTCCCTCTGCTCCTCCCCCGTACTTGTCCTCTCTCTCTCTCTCTCAAATAAATGAATAAAATCCTAAAAAAAAAAAAAAGGAATGAAATTCTGACACATGCTACAACATGAATGAACCTTGAAAACGTTATGCTAAGTGAAAGAAATCAGACACAAGAGGACAAATATAGTATGATTTCACTTGTAGAGATACCTAGAAGAGGCAAATTCAGAGAAAGAATGTAGAACAGTGGTGGGATGCCTGGGTGGCTCAGTTGGTTAAACGTCTGCCTTCGGCTCAGGTCATAATCCCAGAGTCCCGGGATTGAGTCCTGCATCAGGCTCCTTGCTCAGCAGGGAGGCTGCTTCTCCCTCTGCCTACAACTCCTCCTGCTTGTGTGCCCTCTCCCCCTCTTTCTCTGACAAATAAATAAATAAAATCTTTAGAAAAAAAGAAAGGGGTGCCCGGGTGGCTCAGTCGGTTAAGCGTCTACCTTCGGCTCAGGTCATGATCCCAGGGTCCTGGGATTGAGCCCTGCATCGGGCTCCCTGCTCTGCAGGAGGCCTGCTTCTCTCTCTCCTGCTCCCCCTGCTTGTGTTCTCTCTCTGGCTGTCTCTCTCTCTCAAATAAATAAATAAAATCTTTTAAAAAAAATTTTTTTTAAATAAATAAAAAATAAAAATACTTTAAAAATGTTAAATGTAAAGAACTGAATTGAACTGATTTACCAAGTCATTAAGGATTATCAGAGTATTCAAGTTCCTACTTGAAATTTTTTTTTTTTTAAAGATTTTATCTATTAGACAGAGAGAGACACAGCCAGAGAGGGAACACAAGCAGGGGGAGGGGGAGAGGGAAAGGCAGGCTCCCCGCTGAGCAGGGAGCCCGATGTGGGGCTCGATCCCAGGACCCCGGGATCATGACCCCAGCCAAAGGCAGACGCTTAATGACTGAGCCACCCAGGCGCCCCCCTACTTGAAATTTTAGCTGTACTTAACAGCTCAGTCAACAATTCTTTACCTAGAATTCTCTTATGTAACACTAATGAAACATAGGTTCAAAGGACTACGTTTTAACGTAAATATCAATTGTTCTGGGACATACTGTAGTGATGGAGAGAATGAGCTCTGGAGTTAAGCTGTCTGGGTGGGAATCCCTGCTCCACTACTGTTGGGTATTGTGACTCTGGGCACCTTACTTAACTTCTCCAGGCCCTAGGTGTTTCATCTGTAAATAAGGACTGCTGGAAAGATCAAATTTCTGAGACATAAAGAGAGCATTAATTTTAAATGTTGGTTAGCGTTCTCATTACCTCTTTCATTTTACCTGAAATTAGAATTGCACTTCCAAGTAACTTCTGACAAATTTACTTCTCTGAAGAACGAATCTGTTGTAGGTTCTCACATAGAATAGGATTTATTATGGAAGACTTAGGTTTTTATATTAACCTTAGGGATATTTATAATACCTTTTAAAAAATTGCTGTATAGCAATTGCAAAAATAGTTTGATTTTGGTATTTCTCATCTCTTCCTTTCAAGATACATAAATGGTTTTCAGGGGCGCCTGGGTGGCTCAGTCGTTAAGCATCTGCCTTTGGCTCAGGTCATGATCCCAGGGTCCTAGAATCGAGCCCCACGTCAGGCTCCCTGCTCAGCGGGGAGCCTGCTTTTCCCTCTCCCTCTGCTGGTGTTTCCCCCACTTGTGCTCTCTCATTCTTGGTCAAAAAAATAAAATCTTAAAAAAAAAAATGGTTTTCAAAAACTTACCTCCCAAATAACTGATATTTGTTTTTTTAATAACCCACAAAGAAATCAATTTAAATAGTTTAAGAGTTTGAATATTTCATCAGGTTTGTCTTCATCTAATTTTTAAAGACTATTTTAGAGATAAGGCTTTCCTTTTCATCATTAGAGTTCATTCCATCCGCAAGATGGAAAGATACTTTGTAACACCCGAACAAAACTATTTGCGTTCTTGTTAATTTGATTGTCAATTAATAAACGTCAATCTTATCTTTTTTTGTAGGAGAGAAAAGCCCTCCATAATTACTTCACAATACCTCAGTGGATTCTTGAGCTGAGCAGCAACTGTGTTGATATTTCTGAAAGAAACCTGTGCTCAATGACGCAGAGTTCTTTGGGGGAAAATGTGTGATTTGCGCCATTACCTTGATAACTTCACTAAGGTGCCTGTAAAGTCTGACTCTTACCCCCTGAATGCTGCAAGGGTAGCTTGGGCAGGTTTAGATTAACCAGCTCAAGGGGGCTAGTGCATAAAGACCGAGTGTCAATGTTTGGATTTATAATAAAAAATATACCTGCTACAGAGACTAGAAAAGTTAACATGCCAGCACATTTTCTCCCAATGGGAACACCTCCATGGGAAGAAAGAAAAATTATGACCACGAGGTTGAATAGTGGACAGGGAAATGGAATAACCTGAATGATTACTAGTAAGAGATCTGGATGAACCCACTTTCAAACTTGGGTTGGATTTGCCCTGAGGGAAGGGATTTCTGAAGTGCTGCAAATAAATTTCTCCCCCAGCAGTGTCAAATGAGCACAGTGAAATTTTTAGTAATTTCCCTTTTCCTTTGTTTAAAAGGACAATCAATTCCTCTTCTGATTGACATTTTTTCTTTAGCTATGAAAATAAACTCAATTTCACTTCTGTCTTACAATCCAAGAAGTGTTTTTTTTTAAGTGACATATCCCTATTTGAAATCAGGATATATCATTTTTGTAATTTAACTCCAAAATATAGAATTTTATTTCCTTTATTTATAACTTCTTTTGGGGCCTCCCCATCACTACCACCTCCCACACGCATATAAATCTGCCTCCATAACGTGATCATCACCATTAATTATACAATTGTATAAAATCAGGATTGGGAATTTAAAAGCTTTTTGAATAAACAGGCAAAACAAATTGATTTTATTGTAAGATATAAGATATTCTCAGAACTGCTGAGGACTTGTAAGAATATCATCTTTATAATTTATGTATCTTAGTAGATTTTTAAATTTTATACCACTAAATCTAAATTCTAAATTTTGATTGTTTTCAGGGTGGACCTCAGATAATAGAAAACAGAAATGCTCTCATTTGTCTTCACAGAGTATGGGAAAGGACAAAGAAAATCTTTGAGTAAACTATGTTTAAATAAATAAATACACACGTATTCACACACTCAAATATATGCACATTTATATCAGTTGCATCCTAAACTGGAAAAAATATTTCACATTTATGTTTTCTCTTTTCTGTACCACTCATTCTTCTTGCATGAAATGTGATTACAGGGACTAATAATTACAAAATAAGAAAGCTGACTTGTTTAGCAAACGATTCACAGATATTTTCTACTTATACAGCAGCTACATTCTTTGTAAAACAGTAACCAGATGTTTGATGTTGAAAGACTTAAGAGTGTTGTCACCTAACCATATTGTCACCTACCTCAACAGCTGTTCTTCAGTCCTGACTTCCGCCTTTGGAATCATTTTCGTCACCCAGGATGAAAAAAATACACCTTAGCATCCAAGGTTCTGAAAAATCACCAGGAAATTTAGAAGAGCAGGGGGCACAAGCAGCAAATTCGTAAGATCATCTATTTAGGCCAACTCTTTTTGCTTGTACATAAAGAATGAAATATATACTATTATCATATATAACATAGGAGAAGAATATATATTATTGCTCTCTCTTTAAGCTGTATCTGGAGAAGCATGTATCTGAGGGAGAGCAGTACTGGAGTCAAGCTACCATGTAAAATTTCCTGCACCACAATTTGAAAGTTGTGTGATTTGGGGCAAATTCTTATTTTTATACTTTAATTTCCTCATCTGATATAATTTGGATGATATTAGTACCTGTTCTATTGGGTCATGAAGGAGGGAAAGAGAGAGAGAATTGGGTACAGTCCCTGTTGTAAAGGAGGCAAAACTTTACCTTTACCCATCTTAGGTTTTTAATTGAGACTCTAATAAAAAGACAGATTAACAAGAGAAAAGCAGTTTATTAACGAGCATGGCGCCTATCACGCAGGAGAAACTTCAGTGAAAAGTACTAAAAATGGCAGCCTAGAATTCCAGTTTAGATAGCATTGTCAGCAAAGAGCAATAAATTTGGAGAGAACTGAAAGGCAAAGGAAATCAGTTTTAGGTTTCCAAGGTCAGCAAAGTGTGGGAAGACAAGCATATGGGAGAAAACCAAGGGAGTAGGATTTGTTCACAGATTCCTCCCGTCTCTGCTCTGACAAGAAAGTCTTAAAATTCCCCCTGGTATGGGGAAGTTACCTTTCCCATGGGAGTTTTATCTCCTGCTTTCAGTGAGAAAAAGAAGGGTCAGATTGTCCTTGCACCTTCTGTTTTATAAGTGCCTTTAATTCAAAATAATCGATATGCCAAAGTGGCATATTTTGGGTGACATATTCTGGTTTCCTTCACCCTCATATAATAGGACAGCATTAAGTGCTGGCAAGGAAGTGGAGTAACAAGATTCTTATCTTTTGCTGGTAGGACCATAAACTGGTATGCCCACTTCCGAAAACCGTCCTTTAGTTTCTTATTAAGTTTAACATATACCTACCATATGACCCAGAAATTCTACCCCAAGTATTTACACAAGAGAAATTAAAACTTATATTCACCAGAAATTGTGTTCACTAATGTTTAGGGCAGCTTTATGCATAACTGGAAACAACCCAAATGTCCATCAACAGGGGAATAAATAAACAAATTGTCCTATGTTCATACTACTCAGCAAGATGGAGGAATGAACATCTGGAGCACACAATAGCATAGATAAATCCCACAGACATTATTCTGATGAAAAAAAAAAAAAGAAACACCAGATACGGAAAGAGTATATACTGTATGGTTCTATTTATATAAATTTCAAGAATAGGCAAAACTACATTTTAGAGATGGAACACTGGTTACCTCTCAAAGGTAGGAGAAAGGGGCACAGGGAAGCTTCAGGGGGTGACAGAAAAAGTCTATACCTTGATTGGAATGTGGGTTACACAGGGACACATATTTGTCACAGCCCCTCAAACCATATTCTTAAGATCTATACATTTCATGGTTTTAAATGCTAAAAAGAGTTATATATGGACTTCATCTCCTTTAGACAAAAAAAAAAATTGATTCATTTGACATTTATTGATCATTTACTTTATGCCAGTTTTACATATCCTTTGTTACATGTACTTTCATGTAACCTTATAATGTATCTATAATTTAGGTGTTATTATATAGCAATATATTACCTACTGCTGGGAGAGCTTAAGTAACATAACCTAGCTCACATAGCTAGGAAGAGATCATGCTAGGGGTAGAGGTCTTCTTACAATGCCATCCTCTCTTCCTTACTTCAGAATGAGCTTATGATTCAATCCTATAACTAAAACAAATCCTATTAATTGTAGTTCACTGTTACCTGTAGTTTTAAGAGTGTTTTGTTTTTTTTTTTAAGATTTTATTTATTTGGCAGAGAGAGACACAGCGAGAGAGGGAACACAAGCAGGGGGAGTGGGAGAGGGAGAAGCAGGCTTCCTGCCGAGCAGGGAGCCCGATGCAAAGCTCAATCCCAGGACCCCAGGATCATCACCTGAGCCAAAGGCAGACGCTTAATGACTGAGCCACCCAGGCGCCCCTAAGAGTTATTTTTTTAAAAATTTGACATAATTTCAGACTTCTGACCTAAAGAACTGTGAGCTAATAAATGGGCATTTTGTTAAACTACTCTGTTTGTGGCTGTTACAGCAGCAATAGAAAAATAACACAGATGTCTGGCTCTTCTTCAGACTGGACACGAGTCAATGCCAAAGCCCTTTCCATGCAGGATGATACGGTAACCCTCAAACATCTAGCACCATGCAATATCCACATTAAATGTTAAAGATACTTTTGAAAGATAAGTCTTTCAAAAAAAAGTTTTACTGAAGGATCTTTGGTGGCTAGAGGCACAAAGCCGTTCAAGCAATTCAAATTAAAGGGAGTTTGTTGTAAGAATGTCAGAGGAAATCTCATGGACCACAAGCTCAGATCATGAACCTAGTCATTCCACGAAGGAAAAGGGATCCAATAGCATTTGTGGAAAATGTTTCCCTCCTACCTTCAAGCAAGAGCAAAGGGAAAATAAACATAAAATAATGTCACAATTAGTTAAAATTAAATGCTACCTTTCCCTCTACATTCTGCACATTCATGGCTCATTTGATATAAAGCCCTGTATAAATTTGGCTATGTAGGAACCATGTAGGATTTTAAAAAATACGCATAGTAGTGACACCAGTGGGAACCAGAGGAGGAGGGATACAGAGTAGTACTTTGAATGGAAATAAAATTCACAGATCTTCATGATGGATTGGGTATAAGGGTGAGAGAGAAGGAAAAACTATATATGATTCCCAGGATTTTAGCTCCTCTAGGAGTTCCAAGAAGATAAATACCAAATCTTTATTTTCTTTATCCTTATATCTACAGTATTCAGCACATATTAAGTGTGCAATAAAAATATTTGCTGTTCACTGACAGAAAACCATTGAGCATATATATATATATATATATATATATGATATATATGGGCATTGTATATAGGCATGTATATATATATATTTTTTTTTTTTTTTTTTTTTAAACCGAGAGAATGACATGATCATGTTTGGGATTCAGGTATCTAGCATTGACAGAGGAGAGGATGAACAAGCCTGGGAGAGAGTGGCAGAGACCAAGAGCTGTCTATCAAAACCCAGTCTCCTATTTCTTCCTGAGCATACAGCTAGACTACAGTTCCCAGCCTCTGTTAAGTTAGGTACAGTCTTGCACCTGTGCTCTAGCCAAAGGAATGTGAGATGCACCACGCCCACACCACTACCTTCAGATCAGGCGGAAACTTTTTCTACTCTCTTTCCAGCAGCTGAAATATGGACATGGTGACTCTGTCTCAATTGCACAAGTAAGGAAAAGGTTCTAGCAGATGGCAGAGACACAAGATGGGAAGAGTTTGGATCCCTGAATCACTACATAGAGGAGTCACCTGCTGACTTAGAAGCCTACTCTGAAATGAGATGAGAAATGAACTTACTGTTCTTTTGGAGGTCTATTTTTTTTTTGTCAACATAGCCATCCTTATTCATGGAGGGTAGGAGCTAGAGAGGGACACAAAAAACAAGGCTGTTTTAATAACTCAGGTAAGAGATGATAGGATTGGGGGTAGGTGAAGAAAAGATATGGGGATATTTCTAAAACACACTCAACAACATTGCTTTACCTTCAAATTTCTTAAAATGCTGACAACTAGGCTTCCTTAAAAGAGACTTATTCCCACCAGTTAACAAAAACTTTTCTTTCAAAAATTATTAGAGACCTAACCATACACATTCAATCTCTAGGTGAGAAAAAAAAAAAAAAGTAGGAATCCAAATCTAGAGGCATTTGGAAAATAAGAGACTAAAACAAATGAGAGACATTAGGGACAAGGAATAGATCCAATTGTTGAAACAATAGTAATAAAAGACAAAAGGATGTAAATCCTATGTAAGGTCTTAAAATGGGGAAAGATGGGGAAGGCTCTTAGTATTTTTTTTGAGGTGGAAACAGTAGACATTTGCTATATTTTTTCAAGATTATTTCCCACCCCCCTAAGTAGGAAAGAATTATGGTCTACTTATAATGGTCCACATTTTTAAAAAATGTAAGTGCTCAAGTAATAGGGTTCTGGTTAAATTGATTATAGTAAATTCATGTAAGGAAACATTCTACAGTCATTTCAAATTGTAATGTACATAGAATGTTAAGAGTGATATTAAATTTCTTAAGGTTAAAATACAGTAAATATAGTAGGTTCCTATTATTTGCATTTTTATGAGGATGTAGAAAACAGTTGGGATGAAATCTTACAAAATGTTAGAGGTAGTTTTCTTATGCTTGTGTCATTAAAATTAGTTTTTTTCCCCCTTATCTTTATTTAGATAAAAATATTCTGTTTTTTCTAAGGTAACATGTATTCATTGTAAAATTAAAATTGAAAATAAAAAGATGCTAGGGGCACCTGGTTGGCTCAGTCAGTTAAGCATCTGACTTTTTTTTTTTTTAAGATTTTATTTATTTATTTGACAGAGAGAGAGACGCAGTGAGAGAGGGAACACAGCAGGGGGAGTGGGAGAGGGAGAAGCAGGCTTCCCACGGAGCAGGGAGCCTGATGCGGAGCTCCGTCCCAGGACCCTGGCATCATGACCTGAGCCGAAGGCAGACGCTTAACGACTGAGCCACCCAGGCGCCCCTAAGCATCTGACTCCTTTTTTTTTTTTTTTTTTAAAGATTTTGTTTATTTATTTGACAGAGGGAGACACAGCGAGAGAGGGAGCACAGTAGGGGGCAGTGGGAGAGGGAGAAGCAGGCTTCCCGCCGAGCAGGGAGCCCGATGTGGGGCTCGATCCCAGAACCTTGGGATCATGACCTGAGCTGAAGGCAGATGCTTAAGGACTGAACCACCCAGGCGCCCCAGCATCTGACTCTTGATCTCAGCTCAGGTTTTGATCTCAGAGTCATGAGCTCAGGCCCCATGTTGGGCTCCATGCTGGGCTCCATGCTGGGTGTGGAGGCTACTTAAAAAAAAAAATGCTCACTATCACTAATTATTAGGTAAATGCAAATCAAGACCACAATAAGATACCACCTCATACCCAGTAGGATGGCTACTATCAAAAAACAGAAAATAAGTGTTGATGAGGATGTGGAGAAATTGGAAACCTTATGTACTGTAACTGGGAATGTAAAATGGTACAGCCACTATGAAAAACAGTATAGCAATTCCTCAAAAATTAAGAATAGAATTGCCATATGATCCAGCATTTCTGGGTATATGTCCAAAAGAACTGAAAACAGAGTCTTGAAGAGATATCTGTAAACTCTTATTCATAGAGCAGTATTCACAATAGCCAAAAGGTGGAGCAACCCAAGTGCCCAACAATGATGAACGAAGAGACAAAAGGAGGCTATAGAATGGAATATTCAGGGGGCACCTGAGTGGCTCAGTCAGTTAAACATCCAACTTTTTTTTTTTTTTTTAAGATTTTATTCATTTATTTGACAGAGAGAGACACAGCGAGAGAGGGAACACAAGCAGGGGGAGTGGGAGAGGGAGAAGCAGGCCTCCCGCGGAGCAGGGAGCCCAATGCCGGGCTCGGTCCCAGGACCCCAGGATCATGACCTGAGCCGAAGGCAGACGCTTAATGACTGAGCCACCCAGGTGCCCCTAAACATGCAACTCTTGATCTCAGCTCAGGTCTTGATCTCAGGGTCTTGAGTTCAAGCCCCACGTGGAGCCTACTTTAAAAAAAAAAAAAAAAAAGGAATATTCAGCCTTAAAAAGAAGGAATTTCTGACACATGCTACAACATGGATGAAACTTCAACACATTATATTAATTGAATTAAGACAGTCACAAAAAGACCAATAATATAGGATTTCACCTATATGAGTTACCTAGAATAATCAAATTCATAGAGTCAGAAAGTAGAATGATGGTTGCTGGGGGTCAGGGGATGGGGAATGAGGAGTTGTTTAATGGGTACAAAGTTTCAATTTTGCAAGATGAAAGCTGTTCTGGAGATTGGTTGCTCAACAATGTGAATATACTTAACATTACTGAACTGTACACATAAAAATGGTTAAGGGGGGAAAAAAAAGGTTAAGGGGCACCTGGGTGGCTCAGTCGGTTAAGCGCCTACCTTGGCTCCGGTCATGATCCTGGGATCCAGCCCTACGTGGGCTCCCTGCTCAGCGGGGAGTCTGCTTCTCTCTTTCCCCCTGCCCCTCCACCCCACTCGTGCTCTCTCTCTCTCTCACTCACTCTTTCTCTCAAATAAATAAAATCTTTTTTTTAAAAATGGTTAAGATGGCAAATTATGTTTTGCGTATTTTGCTAAATTATAGAAAAAGTTTCATTGAAAATGAATACAAATGAAGTTCTTTCAAGGAGAGTGAGTATTGGAAAAAATGGCTCACAACTACCATTTCAGAAAACCTTCCCTGACCAAGCCACCTCTGCTGTGATCACTCTTTTATGTGCGTTATTTATTTTGTATTTAATCACTTTGATCTTTTGGATAAATAGCTGATTTTTTTCATGCTTTTGCATGAATGTGGATCATAAGCCCCTTCTGAATAGACATCTTCCACTTTCTTCTCTTTTCTATAAATAGTAAATGTTTGATTATATTTTAGAATTATAATTTTGGAAACTCAAAGCTTTCATTGTGAACTAATAAAAATGATTAAAAAGAAAAACTAATGAAAGTACCAACTGCAAGTTCTAGATTCTTACATTCTCTGGTCTAAGGCATTCTTCTAAGGTCTGCTCAGATATTATTCAAGATCACAGTAAACACAAAAGATGTAATTCAAAAATAAAACTTTGTTACATTTTCTCTTCCTTACACAATCAACTACTGTGAATAATAAAACTACATTAAACTGGAGCAGGAGAAAGGGTTTTTAGATCTCTTGACTTTTGCCTGCAATTTGCCCAAAACAATTGCCTGCACCTATTACTCTTATAGTTTACTGCCCTCTTTTCCCAGACATTAACTTGTGTTCCCTTCAGCCTGTGTCCTCCAGGAGGGTTGGAAGACTGGCTAATAATCATAGGTGTACTCAGTGCTTGCTGAAATCTTACTCCTTATCTAAAGATAAGCCAAAAATGTAGGATATTTAATAAGAAAAATTCAATATAATAGAGAGGAGAGAAGACAAAAGGAAGGAAATTGACATCTGCCAAGAGTGATGATGTGCCAAACCCTACGTGGGAGTCTACTTTATTTTTTTTTTTAAAGATTTTATTTATTTACTAGACAGAGAGAGAGAGCACGAGCAGAGGGAGCGGCAGAGGGAGAGGGAGAAGCAGGCTCCCCGTGGAGCAAGGAGCCTGATGCAGGACTCAATCCCAGGACCCTGGGATCATGACCCGAGCCGACGGCAGACACTTAACCGACTGAGCCACCCAGGCGCCCCGGGAGTCTACTTTAATATCAAGAGTTATTTGTTAAGTAACTCTTAACCATAAGATCATAATGCATATTTCCTTGCTTGGTGTAGGAATTTTTATCTGTTCCCTGGATGCGTATTAAGGGAAATTAAACAAATTTACTCATTAATCTTGTAATGTTTAACTAGCTACTGTGACTTTACAGATCTTGTCATAATTAACTCAATCAATATAAAAGACTAGACTATCTTCAGTTAAGGAAAAAGGCATTTATATTCCTTTTAAATCAGTTATGGTATACATAAAAATAAATGGCACGTTATAGAACTAGACTTTTGGTGACTGTTTCCTGAACCCACAACCCTCCCAGCACAATAAACTTATCTACTATTAACTCTTCTTGAAATTTAATTATTTTGTTGCAGAATTCCTGTGGCAAATATGGTAATAAATTAAGAATGTTGCCTTTCAATGACATTTCTGTGCCAGTTAAGTGTTATCTGGGCTATGCTAATGCAAATGTAGCCCTTTCTTTGCAAGGGTGGAGGTACAATTAAAATATTCATCATAATGGAATTTAAAATGTAGCTTGATAAACAACCACTGCTAAATGTGAACTATTCCTGCAATAATTTTCCAGGACCTCCCTCCTCCGACTAATAATAGCCACATTAGCACATGCCTGAAACAGAAGCATCCGAGTTCTTTCTGGTTTCTCTTGGGAATTATAGTTTCATTTTTCACTTAGGAACCCATTAACCCAACTACATTACAGTATTTTTTACATGGTAACCCTTATTTCCAGGTTCTTGCACGTTGTACAAACATGTTCATGAAATGAACAGAGTATATCTAGTTTAAATCCTATGTTTTTGATCTTCACAAAACATTCATATATGGTATATTTACCAATACCTGATCTCAAGGCATTTAGGAAATATTTTCTGATGAATACATATTGTTCAAATGGCGGCCAAAAATAGTGAATTACGTAAATCAACATTTGAAGTAACTTCCAAAAGTGAAAAAGAAACTTGTTAAAAAGTTCTTTCTTCTAATCAATATTTCTGAGACTTCCATCCTTTTTTTTAAAAAAAAGATTTTATTTATTATTTATTTGAGAGAGAGGGAGAGAGAGAATGAGCAGGGGAAGGGGCAGAAGGAGAGGGAGAAGCAGACTCCCGGCTGAGCAGGAGGACTGATGCAGGACTCCAAGCTCATGACCTGAGCTGAAGGCAGACGCTTAACCAACTGAGCCACCCAGGCGCCCCTTCCATCTTTAATTTTAGAGCTCTCTCATTTTGACCTGCTCTTTTCCTGCCTTCCTTTAAGGGGATTAGCACTTGTAACTGGCAGAAGTAATCACATTCCCCAACCTTAACCTGACTGGTCATAGTTAACAAGGTCAATCACTAGCCTTCTTAAACAGTTTATTCTTTTAAAAGCTTAAGTAGTTGGGGGGGTGGGAGGATGGGTTAGCCTGGTGATGGGTATTAAAGAGGGCACGTCCTGCATGGAGCACTGGGTGTTATGCACAAACAATGAATCATGGAACACTACATCTAAAACTAATGATGTAATGTATGGGGATTAACATAACAATAAAAATTATTAAAATAAATAAAAGCTTAAGTAGTTGTATGCCATTGCCTAGAAATTATAATTCTAGTATATAAAATATATATTTTTAAAATTTTTAAAGATTTATTTGTTTTGAGGGAGGGAGAGAGAAAACCCTTAAGCAGACTCCTCACTGAGCAGGGAGTCCAATGTGGGGCTCAATCCCAGGACCCCAAGATCATGACCTGAGCAGAAATCAAGAGTTGGATGCTTGACCAACTGAGCCACCAGGCACCCCTACATATATTTTTTTAAAGATTTATTTATTTGAGAGAGAGAGAGAGCATGCATGTGGGATGGGGACGGGGCAGGGGCCCAGGGAGGAGAGGGCAAGACCATCCCAAGCCGGCTCTGCACTGAGCACAGAGCTCTACACGGAGCTTGATCTCACAACCCCAAGATCAGGACAAAGCCGAAACCAAGAGTCGGACCCTCAACCAACTGTGCCACCCAGGTGCCCCTATAAAATATTTTTTTAGGGGCGCCTGGGTGGCTCAGTCATTCAACGTCTGCCTTCGGCTCAGGTCATGGTCCCAGGGTCCTGGGATCAAGCCCCGCATCAGGCTCCCTGCTCAGTGGAAGGCGTGCTTCTCCCTCTTCCACTCCCCCTGCTTGTGTTCCCTCTCTTGCTGTCTCTCTCTCTCTGTCAAATAATAAATAAAATCTTTAAAAAATATATTTTTTTAATTATCATGAATAACCAGCTATGTGATTTAAACACACACACACACACACACATTTTAAGTAAAGAATAATCTCTCACTGATGAAGCCTGTACTACTTTGAAATCATTAAATCAAAATAATAAAAGCTGGGGGGCACCTGACTGGCTCAATCGGTAGAACATCTCAGGGTCATGAGTTCAAGCTCCACGTTGGGTGTAGAGATTGCTTAAAAATAATCATAATAATACCTTACAGTTATTGATTACTTAATATGTACCAGGCACTGTTTTAAGAGCTTTACATGAATCAACTTAATTCTCATAAAAATTATATGAGGAAGCTATTAATATTGTAGTTTCACAGACTCAAACTGAGGTTAAGTAACTTGGTCAAAGTTATGTAACTGGGACTCAGGGGTACAAGAGCACCTGGCTCTGGGGGTTCCAAATAGACCAGGCTTGCCGCTGACAAAATCCAAAAAGGCAGAGAGACAACTGGTGGTAAAAGAAAAATGGTATTTATTTCCATGAGGCCAACACCGGGAAGGCAGTGGACTAATGTCTCAAAGACTGTCTCCCGAGTGCTGAAAATACTTCTAGGTTTATATAAGGAGAATGTGGGACAAGGGTCAGTGGGTACACACAGGTGGGCAGGAGAGGTCAGGTAGACCAGTGTCTGGGGGTTACTTTTGGTTCCCATCCCGGGATCCTTTGCCTGAAGGGTCTTTTGCCTGAGTTAAGAGATAAGCTGAAAAGAACTTAATCAGAAAGTACAGACCGATGAGAGAGCAAAAGGCAAACTCAGGGCAAACATGAACCGACAACCCACAAACCCCCCCCACCCCCCCCACCCCCGCCTTAAGGTGGGACACGTATAACTTTTCTCAGACACTAGTGACTGCCTAAGGAAAAAGGCAGGGGGAAAAACAGTCAACTGATAAAGACTGCAGCCATGTAGGACATGAAACTCCATTATAGTTTGTAAGTGTCTTAATGATTTACAAGAAAAACACAATCTTAATAATAGACCTCCACATTCAATTTCCTGGAGCCCTAACGTCACCTTCACCTCCACAGGATAGAAAACCTTAGGGGCGCCTGGGTGGCTCAGTCGGTTAAGTGTCTGCCTTTGGCTCAGGTCATGATCCCAGGGTCCCAGGATTGAGCCCTGCATCAGGCTCCCCGTTGAGCGGGGGGAGTCAGCTTCTCCCTCTAACCCTCCCCACTCTCGTGCTCACTCTCTCTCTCGCAAATAAATAAAATCTTAAAAAAAAAAAAAAAGGATAGAAAACCCTGTATAATCCGTCACTCCTCACAATCACAATACAGCTCTTTCTGCTCATGGGTTCTGCCCCTGTGCTATAATTAAAACACCTATTTGCACTGTAAAATGTCTCAAGAATTCTGTCTTGACTATTGGGTTTGACGATCTTGCATCACAGACTGAGGTCAAAATAGAGGTAGGTAGTTGAAGCTCTCTTCCAGTTACCATAGTTTGTTAGGTAGAGGAATCAGAATTTCATCCCAGGCATTTTGTCTTTGAGCCTGTGTTTTTAACCAGGATAGTAACATGCCTTTCAAATAGCACTCACGCACTTGCTTTGAAACTGAATTACTGAGGAATTTACTGCATTTGGTTTGACACCAAAAATAAGACTGAAAATGTAATCATGTTAAGAAAAGAGAAGAATTTGTTTTCACAGCAAAACTACACCAAAATTATCCTTCGGCATCTCTCTTCTGAATACCCCTATCTCTTGCCTAAAGCAAAAATATCAATCAGCACTCTTTTACACTAAGCCCAGGTTAGGCCTCAGAATCCTTCTCAACACAACATACTTGGTGCGTAAGAGGAAACCTGTACGCTCTATCTAGCAGTACACTAAAACGTGTGGTTTCATACAACACACGTGTATGTTACAGTCCAGTCTTCTTCCTTTTTTTCACAATGTATCTTAGAATTTACAAGGCCAAAGCAAGGTGAGAAGTCAATGCTTCCATTACTGACAACCTATTTAATTGTACAGTTGACTGTTAAACAGTGAGGGGTTAGAGGCATTGATCCCCCCAAACCAAAAATCTGCACATAACTTTTGATTCTCAGAAACAGCCTACTGCGGGGGGCACCTGGGTGGCTCAGTCGGTTAAGCGTCTGCCTTCGGCTCAGGTCATGATCCCAGGGTCCTGGGATAGAGCCCCGCATCGGGCTCCCTGCTCAGTGGGGAGCCTGCTTCTCCCTCTCCCTCTGCCTGCCTCTCTGCCTACTTGTGCTTTCTCTCTGTCAAATAAATAAATAAAATCTTAAAAAAAAAAAAAAGAAACAGCCTACTGTGGACCAGACGCCTTACCGATAACATAAGCAGTCAACTATGTAACTATGTTACAGGTATTCAATACTATATTCTCACAATAAAGTAAGAAGCTAGGGAAAAGAAAATGTTATTAAGAAGATCATAAGGAGTTGCCCGGGTGGCTCAGTCGTTTAAGCCTCCGACTTTTGATTTCGGCTCAGGTCATGATCTCATGGTCGTGAGATCGAGCCCTGTGTCCAGCTCCACATTCAGCACTGAGTCTGCTTGAGATTCTCTCTCCCTCTCCGTCTGCCCCTCTCACTCGTGCTCGTGCTCTCTCTCTTTCTCTCTCGTTTTCTCTCAAATAAAATCTTTAAAAAAGAAAAGGAAGGGGCGCCTGGGTGGCTCAGTTGGTTTAGCGACTGCCTTCGGCTCAGGTCATGATCCTGGAGTCCCGGGATCGAGTCCCGCATCGGGATCCCCGCTCAGCGGGGGGTCTGCTTCTCCCTCTGACCGTCTTCCCTCTCATACTCTGTCTCTCATTCTCTCTCTCAAATAAATAAATAAAATCTTTAAAAAAAAAAAGAAAAGAAAAAAGAAAAAAGAAAAAAGAAAAAAGAAAAGGAAAATCATAAGGAAGAGAAAATACATTTACAATACTGTACTGTTTTGAAAAGAAAATCCACATATCAGTGGAACTCACAGTTCAAACTTGTGTTGGACAAGGGTCAGCTGTATCACTGCTTGAGGTCAAATTCTCTGGAAGCAGGGATTGAAACAGAAAATAGCATGCACACAGTTTATTGAGTGCTTCCAGGACAAAGGCAGTGAGGAAGGCAGGATAAAGCTGGAGAAGCAGCTAAGCAAGGACGTTTTCTCTACCTGATCACACCATGGAAGTAGGAGCACAAATTGCCATGAACTGTCGGTCCCACCTTGAGACAAAGGAGCCAGCCTTTTTATACCTTGGCATTGGCTCAATTATTGGCTGTGGGTTGCAGCTGGGGGTGGGAGGTAATCAACCCAGGGAAGGAGTTCCCCTGTGGCCAAGGGCAATTCTGTAGAGAAGGTTGCAGCTGTGAGCCTTAGCGGCCAACACTCAGCAGCTGAAAATGGATGTGCTGGCCTGGCCAAGCACCTGGGTGAGCACCAACACGGTGACTACAATGTCTTTTAATATTTGAAATTTTGTTCATGTGCATATATAACTTATTCTGAGCAGCACATACTACCTACACTAGCATCAAACAACTGCCAAAGCATCTGAGCTCCTCCATATCAAGATGCTGGAAAGAGAGCTTATGGAGAATCACTTGTGGGACATTTTCGTGGGCCAGGCCCAGAGGAGATGCACATCACTCCCGCTCATGTAAGGGTCAATAGATCGAAAATAAAATTTTTGAAAAATTAAAAATTTTTCCTGGTGCCAAAAGGGAAAGAGAACTTGCCCCATCTCCCTTTTCTTTAGCATTTCCTTTAGAAAACTTGAAACTGTGAATGCTTTCCCTTCACCTGGAGGGAGATGTAAATCTTTTTTAAAGCTAAATGAGCCTCCTGCCAGTTTTGCATTTCTGGAAGCTCTTTCTTTGTGCCACCTTTCTGAAATATGAACCTCAAGGAGCATGACAACCTGTCTACCTGTTCTAGCCTAGATGCTTGGCTCCAAGATGTGACTTCCCAATTGTTGAAAAGATATGACAAGTTTCAGGGCACCTGGGTGGCTCGGTTAAGCGTCTGCCTTCAGCTCAGGTCACGATCCCAGGGTCCTGGGATTGAGCCCTGCATAGGGCTCTCTGTTCAGCAGGGAAGCCTGCTTCTCCCTCTCCTTCTGCCTGCCACTCCCCCTGCTTGTGCTCTCTCTCTCCATCAAATAAGTAAAATCTTTAAAAAAAAAAAAAAGACAAGTTTCATTTTCCCCTTGGATAAGGACAACTAGCATGCATATATAAAAGGGTAGGATTTCTTTTTGATTTGCTATCTCTAGCTATTACCTGTGATGTGCATCACACTATTGTTTAATACGTATTCAATGATAAAACTTTTTTTCCTTGTCTACCTTTTCGGAGGTGTTTTCTGGGTTGGCAGGAAATTTATTTTTAAGTATTTCCTCAAAACTATCTTCCGAGGCTAGTACTCAGTCACATGGGCACAGCTACGGGGCTAATATAGGAAATACCGTTCATCTGTGTGTCCCGGTAAATAAGGAACTGGGTTTTGTTGGCAGGAAATCTTCTCTACCAATTTATGTCTGACTGGTCGACTGGTGGGGTGGGGGTGGGGCTGCAAATTAACTGACAATAGATAAACAGGAGAAAAGTTATTTCACCTGCAAGAGTACTCAGTTACTCCCTGAAGAGTCAAACGTAAAGGTTTATATGCCAATTTAAAAAGGAGGGTGGGGGTGCCTGACTGGCTCAGTTGGTAGAGCTTGTGACTCTCGATTGAGCCACACATTGGGTGTAGAGATTACTTAAAAATAAAATCTTAAAAAAAAAAAAGGTTGGTGGTTTAGGGCTACAATGGGAAAGTATGGAAGGTTCTATTGCTTTATATATATATGTTCTATGTGAGATCCTCGATTCCATGAGCTCTCTCTCCGAAAGAGAATGCATCCATATCCCTGCCTTTCTCAGGTTCTGAGATTGCTTAATTTAAGCACAGTCTTTCTTACCTGCAAGGTTTTCATAACCACCAACACGAGGGTTCTTCACCTATAAAAGCCATCTAGCAGCACCCACATTTAACGTCGTCAGTTGCTCAGTGCTGACTACCCCTATGTTACCTGCCTAAGTTCTCCCGCAGCATCTGCGATTCCTGTAGCCTCTTGCTCTTTTATCTCAGATGCAGTCTTCGGTTCTGGAACATTCTTGCTGTTTCCTTTTCCAGTTTTTTCCAAACCATAAAATTTTTAAAGCTTTTTTTTTTTTTTTTTTTTCCAAGTGATCTCTACACCCAAACATGGGGGCTGGAACTCACAACTCTGAGATTAAGAGTTGCATGCTCTTCTGACTGAGCTGGCCAGGTGCCCTGCCAATTATCTTTTTAATATACTCCCGGTGGTGGCTGTAGTGATGCTCAAGGTAACACAATTCCATAAATTAGAAACAAGTTTAGAAACGGAACATCCCTGAAACTGAAGCCAGTATAAATTCACACAGAAGAAAATAGCTATTCTGCAGACAAAACCATTTTGCAGCCAAGGAAACTGAGGCTTAGAGTGTTAGGTGGGACTCAAACTCTGTTTCCAGCAAGTACACTAGACTCTCAGAGACGAAAACATTATCACAAAAAATAACAAGACTCTAGCTGACATCAAAGAAAGTGGAAACCAAATTATACCTAAGAAGGTTCATGGGAGTACAGATGAGAAAACATGACTTTAGGGATGTTTGTACCAAATGTGGCCACAATTATTGAATTGTCTTTTTTTTTTTTAAGATTTTATTTATTTATTTGACAGAGAGAGAGACACAGCGAGAGAGGGAACACAAGCAGGGGGAGTGGGAGAGGGAGAAGCAGGCTTCCCGCCGAGCAGGGAGCCCGATGCGGGGCTCAATCCCAGGACCCCGGGATCATGACCTGAGCCGAAGGCAGACACTTAACGACTGAGCCACCCAGGCGCCCCATCTTTCTCTTTTTTTAAGGATAATTCTCTTTCCTTCTCCTCTTCCTCCTCCTCCTCCTTCTTCTTGTAACAGCTGTATTGAGATATAATTTACACACAATATAATCCATTCATTTAAAGTGTAAAAATCCAGTGGTTTTTAGGATAATCACAGTTTTGCAACCATCACATAATCAATTTTAGAAGATTTCCATACCCCCAAAAGAAACCCTATACCCTTTATTTATGACCCTTAGTCCCCCCATCTCCCAGCCCTAGGCACCCATTAATCTACTTTCTGTCTCTATAGAGTTGTCTATTCTGGACACTGCATATAAATGGAATTATCTAATACGTGGTCTTTTGTGACTGACTTCTCCCACTTCAAGGTTCATCCATGTTGTGGCACGTATCAGAACTTCATTCCTTTTTATGGCTGATAATGTTCCATCCTATAGATAATATCCACTTTATCTATTCATCAGTTGATGGACATTAGATTGTTTACATTTTTGGTTATTATGAGAAATCCTGCTATGAGCATTTATATACAAGTTTTTGTGTGGAAATGTTTTCATTTCTCTTCGGAACATACCTGCGAGTGGAGTGCTAGATCAGATGGTAACTTTATGTTTAACTTTTTGGGGCATTGCCAAACTATTTCCCAAAGACACTGAATCATTTTACATTCCCACCAGGAGTGTTTGAAATTTCCAATGTTTTCACATCCTTAGTCACACCTGTTATCATCTCTCTTCTTTTTCATAGCTATCCTAGTGGGTGTGAAGTGGTATCTCATTGCAGTTTTGATTTGCATTTCCTTGATCACTAATGATGTTGAGCATCTATTTGAGTGCTTATTAGCCATTTGCATGTCTTCTTTGAAAAAAGAAATCTCTATTCAGACTTGGATTAATTCTGGATACATTTCTGAAAATAGAAATTCATGGGCCAAAGTATATGCGTATTTCAAGATCTACCTGGTAACATTGAATATATTCACCCTTCCACCAATAATAATGAGAGTGCCCCTTTTCTGTGCCCTTGTCAATACTAGGTACAAACTGTAAAAATTCCTTTCTATGCTAGTGGATAAAAAATAATATTTTATTGTTGGTTTAATTTAAATTTATTTATGAAGATTGTACTTTTCTCCCTATATATTTTTGGCTATGTCAGAGATAGCTAGTTGCCTACCTAGTATCCATCCATTCTCCTTTCTTCCTCACTAACAGAAATCCCAATTTTATTAGGTACAGTGATATGTCTAGCTAAAAAAAAAATACATTTCCCAGACTTCTTTGCAAATAAGAGTGGCCGTATATCACAATTCTGGACAGTGAGATCTAAGTGTATGTCACTGAGTGGAACTTCCAGAAAAGCATCTTTAAAGGCAATCAGACTCTGCTGGTATGTTTCCCACTTTTTCGTCTGAAATACAGACATGGTAGCTGGAACTGCAGCAGCCATTTGCAACAATTCAATTGGGAACAAACGTGGTATATTTGTCAGCTAGGGCTGCCATAACAAAAAACCATAGACTGGTTGGCTTAAACAACAGAAATGTTCTAGAGACTGGAAGTCCAAGATCAGTGTACCAACATGGTCGTTTTCTGGTGAGAGCTCTCTTCCCGGGTTGGAGATATAGCCACTTACTCACTGTGTCCTCACATGGTAAAGAGAAATAGATTTCACTCTTCTTCTCCTTCTCCTTCTCCTTCTCCTCCTTCTCCCTCTCCCTCTCCCTCTCCCTCTCCCTCTCCCTGTCCCTGTCCCTCTCCCTCTCCCTCTCCCTCTCCCTCTCCTTCTTCTTCTTTTTCTTCTTCTTCTTCTAAGGCTACAGTCCTATTGGATTAGGACCCATGCTTATGACCTCATTGAATGTTAATTATCTCCTAAAACTCCTATCTCCAGATACAGTCAAATTGGGGGCTAGGGCTTTGACATATGACTTCGGAGAGGACACATCACACTTCATAGCACATGGGAACTTTCACTAAGAGAACTAAAAGAAATCTCTGAGCTAGCTCACCAGCCCAGATGAAATTCCTTCTAGACTATGTTATTTAAGCCACCATTATTTGAGTCTTTTTTTTAATTTATATTTTTAAGTGGAAAAAAAAAATTTTATTCTGAACCTCCAATAATACTCTCATGCAATGGACATTGAATTTCATTCTTCCCAAAGGAACTACCCTCATTTTATACTCTTTCTATAATAGTAATCCCACTTTTTTGTTCCAAGTTTCATTTTTTAAAACATTTTTTAAAATTAAAAAAAAATTTTAATTCAATTAATTAACATATATTATTGGTTTCAGAGGTACAGGTCTGTGATTCATCAGTCTTACATAATACCCAGTGCTCATGACATCACATGCCCTTCTTAATGTCCATCACCCAGTTACCCCATCCCACTCCAGCGACCCTTGGTTTGTTTCCTGTGATTAAGAGTCTCTTATGGTTTGTCTCCCTTTCTGGTTTTGTCTTGTTTTATTTTTTCCTCTCTTTCCCTATGATCCTCTGTTTTGTTTTTTAAATTCCACATATCAGTGAGATCATATGATAATTATCTTTCTCTGATTTATTTTGCTCAGCATAATATTCTCTAGTTCCATCCATGTTGTTGCAAATGGCAAGATTTCATTATTTTGATGGCTGCATATCCATTTGTCTGTTGGTGGACATCTAGGCTCTTTCTGTAGTCTGGCTATTGTGGACATTGCTACTATAAACATTGGGGTACAGGTGCCCCTTCGGATAACTACATTTGTATATTTGGGGTAAATACCCATATTTGAGTCTTCTGCTACATGGCACAATAACACAAAACCCCACTCCTAACTGATAGTTTGGCCAACCATAGTTCCTTAATAAATTGCTCATTCAGGCCAGGCTGTTCTCTCTGCCACCAATCTGCAGTCTCTCCAAAGCAATGTTGAATTAAGTTCGTATTAAACACCACTTTGAGGAAGCCAGTGTTTTCTAAAAAATTTTTTTAAATATTTGTTTTCAGCTGTCTATAAAATAACATAGATTGGCTTCAATCCACCTATTCAACTAACTCACCTCTTACTAATTCTTTCTTTGGTATCATAATGTGATTTTCCACTTTGCTAACCCTTGTTCCCAGAATTTGTCTCACCTTCTGTTCCACATTTAAGACCTACCTGTCCTTCAAAATCGTGTTCAAACCTTAATTCTTCAAGAAAACTTTCTTCAGCTACTCCAGCCTATCGTGTTCTCTTTCTCCTTTGATTTCTGTGGCATTGATTTTTCTGCACTTCTAATTTTCCCTTTACATCATATTTAC
Source organism: Halichoerus grypus (assembly GCF_964656455.1). Classification (NCBI taxonomy): domain Eukaryota; kingdom Metazoa; phylum Chordata; class Mammalia; order Carnivora; family Phocidae; genus Halichoerus; species Halichoerus grypus. The sequence continues at coordinate 63,839,953 of NC_135725.1, forward strand.
CTCTCGTTTTTCCTGTCATCCTCCTCCCAAAGAATATGAATATTCTGCAACTTGGATTTGTATCTTATGTATACATAGCAGGGGCTTAATAAGTGTTTGCTGGTGGTTATGATCATGAAACTTGTACTGTTAATGTGTGTCCTGCTTGCTGGAAGTGGAGGTGCTGCTCACTCTGTCCTTTCATACATCCGCCATTGGCTAGAGAGTAAGAGCCAACCTATAGGGCATGGTATCAGGGTCTTTCAGTCTTGCTCCAGTCTACCTTTCCAGCACTTTCCGTTGCTGCTTCTCCAACATATCTCTTGGTCTCTGCCATGATTTTTTCCTGCATTTTCTTTTTTTTCTTTTTAAAGATTTTATTTATTATTTATTTGAGAGAGAGAGAGAGAACACAAGTAGGCAGAGGGAAAGAGGGAGAAGGAGAAGCAGGCTCCCCACTGAGCAGGGAGCCTGACCTGGGGCTCGATCCCAGGACCCTGAGATCATGACCTGAGCCAAAGGCAGACGCTTAACCAGCTGAGCCCCCTGGGTGCCCCCTGCATTTTCTTTATCACAAACAAGGCTGACTCTCTTTGAATAGTCCCTGAGTGGTACTACCCCTCCCCTGCAACCCATGCCAAAATCCAAGGTGATTCCACATCCATAACATCCACTCAGTCTTCACCTCCAAGCAGGGGCTATCAGTAGATTCTACATTCTATCAACTTAATATCTCTCATAGCTATGCCTCTCTTCTTGATTATTGAACCAGTGCTTTCGTTCAGGTCTTCTTCTTTTTTTTTTTTTTTAAGATTTTATTTATTTATCTGAGAGAGAGAGAATGAGAGAGAGAGAACACATGAGAGGGGATAGGGTCAGAGGGTGAAGCAGACTCCCTGCCGAGCAGGGAGCCCGATGCGGGACTCGATCCAGGGATTCCAGGATCATGACCTGAGCCGAAGGCAGTCGCCCAACCAACTGAGCCACCCAGGCACCCTCGTTCAGGTCTTCTTTACTTCTTGCCTGGCCATGGCATTTGCCTCCTGCCTCTGTTCCAATCTGCCTTCAACCTTCTTTAACAGAGCCACTAATAAGTTGTTTTGCTTGCAAATATAAAGTCAATCCCTTACAGTGAATTGGCCATGGTTTTCCGGATAGAGTGTCATATGCACAGTTTCACGTGTCTTAGCCCAGGGGTCTGCTGTGCCAGATCCAGTCCACTGTTGCCTGTTTTGGTATATGAAGTTTTATCGGAACACAGCACACTTGTTTGTTTGTGTATTGTTTATGGCTGCTTTCACCCTAGAATGGCAGAGCTGAGTAATTATGATGGAGACTAGATGGCACACAAAATCTAAAATATCTACCATCTTTACAGAAAAACCTTGTCACACTCTCGTTTTAGCCCTTCATAAATAAGTCTCTACATATTTCTTAGTTTTTTTTTTTAAGAAGATTTTATTTATTTATTTGAGAGAGAGAGTGCACACACGGGCGGGGAAGGGGGAAGCAGAGGGAGAGGGAGAAGCAGGCTTCCCGCTGAGCAGGGAGCCCGATGTGGGGCTCAATCCCAGGATCCTGGGATCATGACCTGAGCCAAACGCAGACGCTTAATGACTGAGCCACCCAGGGACCCCTATTTCTTAGTTTCTTCTGCCAGGTCTTCCCATCCGTCTTCATCACCATGCTCTTTCCACTGCAGCTGAACAGAGCAATCTGTAGTTATTTGAAGCAAAATATTGTTCCTGTTTTTTGTGACCTTTCAAAATGCTTCTCATTTCCTGGAATGTCCCTTCAACCCCTATGGTCTTCTAACTCCTTCAAATATTCCAGTTGCCCTTCCAGTAATCACTGATTTTGTCTGTGTCCCTGAGTGACTATTGTGTTTGGGGACTAGTATCCTTTGCCCTCAGCAAAACAAAAGGCCTTCGATAAACTAGAGCATTCTTCTTAGAAAGGAGCTCAAGGCCTCAAGAAAGATTTGTTCTTACCATCTACACTATAGTGTTCTTCCTAAGAGGAGTTTGGATAAGTCTGTTTTTCCCTCAAAAATGTTTTTAGCACACTTTATAGATTTCTGCCCTAGGAAACTGTGCTAGCCCTCCTCTTAATCTGGCTCTGGTTATCAAATAATTCAAAACACAGGTAAAAGGTTTCCAGAGAAATTAAAATTATGTTCACACAAAAACCTGTATAAGTATGTTCATAGTAGCTTTATTTGTAATAGCCCCAAACTGGAAACAACCCAAATGTACTTCAATGGGTGAATAGTTAAACAAACTGTGGTATATCCACACCACGGAATACTTCTCCACAACAAAAATAAGACCGTTGATACACACAAGAACTTAGATGGATCTTAAGGGAATTATGATGAGTGGGATAAAAGAATCTCAAAAGGGTGCATAACATATGATTCTATTCATATAACATTCCGAAAATGAAAAAAAATTAGAGAGATGGATGACAGATGAGTATTTGCCAGGAGGGGGATCTGAGGAAGGGAGCTGTGGCCATAAAGGGTAGCAGCAGGAGGGACACCTGGGTGGCTCAGTCATTAAGCGTCTGCCTTCGGCTCAGGTCATGATCCCAGGGTCCTGGGATCGAGCCCCACATCGGGCTCCCTGCTCCACGGGGAGCCTGCTTCTCCCTCTCCCGCTCCCCCTGCTTGTGTTCCCTCTCTCGCTGTGTCTCTCTGTCAAATAAATAAATAAAATCTTTAAAAAAAAAAAAGGGTAGCTGCGGGGACCCTTGTGATGGAACTCTTCTGTATCCTTACTGTTGCTGTTGTTACACAAATGGATACATGTAATAAAATTACATAGAACTAAACACACACACACATACACACACACACATACACACACACACACACACACACACGACTGCATGTTGACCTGGTGTAATCTGAATGAGATGGGTGGATTATTATCCATGCCAATTTCCTGGTTGTGAGGTTGTACTACGGTTATGCGAGATGATACCATTGTGGGACATTGAGGGAAGGATATATGAGATCTCGTTCCATTATTTCTTATGGCTGCACGTGACTCAACAATGACACCCAAATAGAAATTTAAGCAAATAAGCAAAAATAGAAACAAACAAGTAAAAGGTGGCTTCAGCCTAAAGGTGTGTTCACTAGCTTTATTCTTGAACCTGAGAAATTCTTGTCTAAAAAGGGCAATTATTATTTTGATTTCTTTTAGAAAGCACCAGGCAGTTGAGAATATAGTGTTCAGGATCTTCATGTTTTTATATATTCTTTCACCCAATTTATCCCATTTCTTTAAGCATTGCAATAACATCAGTCATCCTATAACAACTACTTGCCAAGTATTTCCTGCATATCCAATCCACCTCAGGGGAAGTGCTGCACGGGGAGGATGGAGAAGGTGATCTTCCTCGGTACTGCCCCAGTGACTCCCATCCCGATGTAAACAAGGGCCAATAAAATATATTGGGTGAGTGCCTCAACATCTGAGAAGCATGGCCAAAATCAGACCCCAAAAAGTAGGAACTCACTCTGGCACAGTTTCCAGGTCCTGAAAAGCAGAATTCTCAAGAGCCAGCGTGTCAGGTGACCAGGCCAGGTGACCCTCTTGCCAAATCCCCTGCCCTTCCCTATCCCAACATTTTAGCCTTGTTTACGCTAATCTCCAGGCTAAGCTAGCCCCCTCAGGTGGGGAGCCAGAAAATTGCAGGTCATTCAAGTAAAAGTGCTTGGATAAGTCAGTCTATCCCTACATGGAACCTGGAGAGACCTTCCTCTCTGCTCTAAAGTCTACAAGAGGATTCATTTCTGGAGGGAGCCCCTAAACCGAATGGAATATCGAGCTATAGAATTTGCCAGAATTCGAAAAGAACTGAGAAATCTCCTTGTACGCTACCATTATCCTGCAGATTGAGATTCAGAAAGGACACGAGTGATTCCCAGAGTCCCATCAGCTAGAACTGGGCCTCTTAGCTTCCAATCAGGTTCTGCTGTTCTTCATTTCCTCTTTAAAGACCTGGGGTAGGGGCGCCTGGGTGGCTCAGTCGTTAAGCGTCTGCCTTCGGCTCAGGTCATGATCCCAGGGTTCTGGAATCGAGCCCTACATCGGGCTCCCTGCTCAGCAGGAAGCCCGCTTCTCCCTCTCCCACTCCCCCTGCTTGTGTTCCCTCTCTCGCTGTCTCTCTCTCTGTCAAATAAATAAAGCCTTTAAAAAAATAATAAAAAGCTGGGGTAGCAATGCACTTTTATCATTACCTCTTTATCTCTCCATCCCATGTAGCTTTTCTATCTTCAACTAAAAAGCAAACAACTGCCAACAACACCTACTTGCCACCTGCCTCTACCTCCAACTTCAACAAAATGTCATAATCATACAATCATGTGTGTCCCATTGCTGCTTTGTTCCTGCCGGTCCCAGTCTTTCTGAACTCTTAAAAATTTACCAGTCAGGGGCGCCTGGGTGGTTCAGTCAGTTAAGTCTCTGCCTTCGACTCACATCATGATCTCAGGGTCCTGGGATGGAGCCCCGCATCGGGCTCCCTGCTCAGCGGGGAGCCTGTCGTTCCCTCTGCTTGTGCTCTTTCTCTCTCTCCCTGACAAATAAATAAATAAAATATTTTTTAAAAAATGTATCAGTCAAATGAAGCCCTCTTTCTCCTCCTGATCTTCACACATGCTGTGCTCTCTATGTAGAATGCCATTAACGTGAGACAACCAACTGAAAACCTATTAGAACTAATAAGGAAGATTAGGAAAAAGACAGGATATAGGAGTTGCATACGAAAATCAAGAGTTTCCTGAAAATCAACAAAAAATAATGAGGAGATGTTATATAAAAAGAAATTCCCATTTACAATATCAATAAAAACCAAATAAACCAACCAACCAAACAAAAAAAACTATTAGGAAAAAAATTGAAACAAAAGTGCAAGACCTATATTTATAAAAACTATAAAACTTGGCCAAAGGATGTAGAAGTTTGTCCTTCTAACTAAATGGAAAGAAAGACATTCTATGTGGCCTGGTTGGGAAGACCCAAATAGAGCGATGTTACTTGTGCCCAAATTAAATCTATAAATTTCAAGGCAATTCCATTTAAAATCTCAATGAGATTTTCTTTAAAAAAAAAAAATAGAACTTGACAAGATGATTCTAAAGCTCCTTTGACTCACTGTAGCATTGTTTGATAGAGGAAAAGACTGGAAACTACTTAAATGTGCATTGGGAGGGAACAATAGGATGCTAGGTAGTTATTAAAAAGAATCAGGCAGAACTATAACTATTGACATTGGAATTTGTCCCAGATCTATTGTTAAGTGAGAAGTGCACAATATGCTACAATAAGAGCCAAGAAGGAAGGGATGTGTATGTATTTTTATGTATAAAGATAATATATACACTAGTATGTATCTGGGATGTTTCTGGAATGATACAGAAGAATCTGGTAAAGGTGATTTTCTCTGAGAAGAGAACCTTTGGAACTGAGGGTCAGAGGTGGGAGGGAAACTTACTTTTCTCATATCTTTTTGTCATTCTGCACATGCAATAATGAAAAGGGAAAAGACTTTTCATGAAACAAGTTCAGCTGGAAGTATATGTGCAAGAAGAGCCAAAAATATTCTGACAAAGAAGACAAGGTAGGGGACTTAACTCAACTGAATTTCAAAATATACCAGAAATCTTTAGTATTAAAACTCTGTGGTATCAGACCTAGAATAGACAAATAGATCAGTGGAACAAAAGAGACCCAAGTATGTTGCGTTAATACGAATCCTCTGAGAACAAAGATGGGATGAGATATCTCCCAACAATGAGGGGAAATACCTGTAAGCAAAAATGGAGAGTGAGTGGAGGGGGTTGGGAATGCACAGTCAGACCACGGTGCAGATGCCCCAGGGAGTGAGAGAAGGAGGCAAGGTCTTAGCCTGCAGTGCAGTTCTAAGAAAGTTTCAGAGAGTAGTATTACTAGGGTCTGGGGGTGGGGGAAATAGGGTACAAACTATAGGTTATATGATGAAGTCTGAGGATCTAATGTATAACGTGGTATCCATAGTTGTTAATACTGTATCATATAATTGAAATTTGCTAAGAGAGTGGAACCTGCATTCTCACCAAAAAAAAAAAAATAAGGTACATATGTGAGGTGATGAATGTGTTAATTGACCCAATGGTGGAAATCCATTCACAATGTATACATGTATCGAATTATCACATTGTACACTATAAATATATTACAATTTTATCTGTCAATTTTACCTTAATAAAACTGAAAAAAAGAGAAGTTTCCACAAGGCCAACAGGAAGTCTTCCAACCAAAGTCACTTGTTGGAGGGAATCCTTGTGTCCCAGAAACAGACCTTCCTTAGCATCTTTGCTGCACTCAGTCACTAACTGGCCTCAGAGCAAAAACAGTGATGGATTTCAGAGTGTAAGAGCTGGAGCCACTGGTAATTATTCTCCTGCAGTAGGAGATCTGAGATCTCTATATGTGACATGCATACACACACACAAATCTGCTATGTGTGTGTGTCAGGATTTGTACATATATGTATGATTATGATGTGATATATATATCAGGATGTAGTACATGTCGAACATGACATTTCAAGTCAATGAAGAAAAAGATGATTCAATAAATGATGTTGGGATGACTGGCAGTGGATTTAAAAATCAAAGTTTTATTTATATCCCAATATAACACCTAACATCTAAATGTTAAAAAAAAAGAACTTAGAAAGAAAATATAAAACAATATTTTCTTGGACATGCAGAGGCCTTTACAAGAAAATCACTAAACCTAAAATCCATAAGGAAAAGATTAACCATTAGATTTTATTCAAATTTCAAGCTTTGATATGGTAAAAAGATCTGACAGGGGCACCTGGGTGGCTTAGTCGGTTAAGCATCTGTCTTCGGCTCAGGTCATGATCTCAGGGTGCTGGGATCTAGCCCCGCTTTGGGCTCCCTGCTCAGTGGGGAGCCTGCCTCTCCCTCTCCCTCTCCCTCTGCTGCTCCCCCTGCTTGTGCTCTCTCTCTCTGTCAAATAAGTAAAGTCCTAAAAAAAAAAAAGATATGACAGATAAAAGACAAGCACCAGATTATTTCAGCACACACACACACATACACACATATACACTCACACTCTAGCCAAAAAAATGGGCTTGAAAAAGAAATTCAAATGATCATTAAGCCTATGAGATGTTGCCTTTCTTACTAGTAATTAGAAAACTACCATGTAAAATAATGAGATACCATTTTTAGTTTCCATGCAGACTAAGACTTTTTTTTTTAATTAGTAACACTCAGTGTTGACAAGAAGCAGAGAAAAAAAGTACTCAGATACTTTGTTAAAGGAAGTGTTGGGACCCCTGGGTGGCTCAGTGGGTTAAGTGTCCCACTCTTGATTTCAGCTCAGGTCATGATCTCAGGGTTGTGAGATCGAGCCCCACATCCTGCCCTGCGTCCAACCCTGCCTCTGGCTCTGCACTGGGCATGGATCCTGCTTAAGATTCTCTCTCTGCTCCTTCTCCCTCTCCCTCTCTCTCTAAAAAAAAAAAAAAAAAAAAAAAGGAAGCATAAACTTGTGTAGATTTGGGGGAGGGAAAGTAGATAGTAGTCTGCAAAATTTTAAGTGCCCACATGCCTTAAATCAGAATTCCAAATCTAGAAATCTGTGAAACAAAAATATTCACACATATGCACAAAGACGTATGGACAAGGATGTTTTGTGTGGGCAATGCTTGTAGAAGCAAAACATAGGAAAAAAACCTAAGTGATTGTCATTAAAGGAATATTAAAGGCACATTAGAGGATGTAAATGCTCGTGGTTATATACAATGTATTCCATATATAGTAAATGGCTGTACTTATGTATGATATGTTATATTTTGTGGAATATTCTGACTCCATTAAAAAGCAAAGAAAACTATAGCTTTATATATATTAGTATGGAAAGATCAAGGTATTTTACTAAGTGGAAAATCAATGTGTGTAACAATGTTATAATGATTTGTTTTGTTAACTTTTAAAACAAAAGAAAAATCTATGTAAATAATGTGTTGATAAACGTAATTTTTTGGGAAGAATCACATGCTATCATGTTGTTCTTTTCTGGCTTGTCCATTTTTTTTTTTTTGGCTTGTCCATTTTCTAGCCATGAATGTTATTACTCTTATTATTTTGAAAATATTGATAGATGGGAAGTGGGATTATGGGCTCCTCTTTATTTTTCTCTGAATTTGAAAAGAAAATAACAGAAGTTTTTTTTTTTTTTAAAGATTTTATTTATTTATTTGACAGAGAGAGAGAGAGCACAAGCAGGGGGAACAGTAGAGGGAGAAGGAGAAGCAGGCTCCCCCCTCAGCAGGGAGCCCGATAAGGGGCTTGATCCCAGGACCCTGAGATCATGGCCCAAGGCGAAGGCAGCTGCCCAACCATCTGAGCCACCCAGGCGCCCCAACAAAAGTTATTTTAAAATAACATGGAGGGGCGCCTGGGTGGCTCAGTCGTTAAGGGTCTTCGGCCTTCAGCTCGGGTCATGACCCCGGGGTCCTGGAATCGAGCCCCACATCGGGCTCCCTGCTCAACGGGAAGCCTGCTTCTCCCTCTCCCACTCCCCCTGCTTGTGTTCCCTCTCTCGCTGTGTCTCTCTCTGTCAAATAAATAAATAAAATCTTTAAAAAAACAAACAAACAAACATTGAAAGAGGGGCACCTGGGTGGCTCAGTCAGTCAAACGTCTGTGCAAACACACACACTGAACGAAATACTTAGGTAATACGTAGATACAGCTATAGATACACAAACAGATAGAGGTGCTCACTGATGCACCAACCTGTTAGTAGGGATGACTGGGGCGCCTGGCGGCTCAGTGGGTACAGCATGGGACTCTTGATCTCAGGGTTGTGAATTTGAGCCTCATGTTGAGTGTGGAGATTGCTTAAAAATAAATAAATAAAATTTAAAAAATAGAAAAATAGGAATGATTTGTGTAGAGAGAAATGATACTATTGGGATAGGTGAAGGACACTTCAACTACATACACTTTATACTTCCATATTGTAGTTTTTAAGTTTTTCTCATTCATCACAGTTTTACAGATTCATTATTGTACCTAGCGCTTTCTCTCTGAAAATTTAAGATTTTATTCCGCTCTAGAAAATTATCGCTGCTCTCTTTTCACCACTCTTCCCTATATTCTCTTCCAGAACTCCTATATATCTAGATTTAGATGGATCTTAAAACAGCTTTATTGACATATAATTCCCATAACATACATAATCATTCATCCACTATTAAATATTTTGGAATGTCTCAAACTATCCTCCATGTTTCTTTTTTCTTTTCTTCTTTTTTTTTCTTTTAAGACTGAGCCACCAGGCGCCCCTATCCTCCATGTTTCTTAACTGCATTTTCTTATTTTCAAAACAATCTTTTCATCTCTGTGGTGCTCCTGAATTAATTTGTCAGGGATATTTCTCAAGTCTTTATTTTTTTTAATAATATTCATGCTAGGGGTGCCTGGGTGGCTCAGTCAGTTAAGCGTCCGACTCTTCAGCTCAGGTCATGATCTCGGGAGTGCGGAATCAAGCCCTGCATCAGGCTCTGCGCTCAGTGGGAGCCTCCTCTCTCTCCCGCTCTCTTTGCCCCTCCCCCCACTCACTCACTTTCTCTCTCTCTCTCTAAAATAAGTAAACCAATCTTTAAAAAAATAGCATTCATGGGCGCCTGGGTGGCTCAGCTGGTTAAGCGACTGCCTTCGGCTCAGGTCATGATCCTGGAGTCCCAGGATCGAGTCCCACATCGGGCTCCCTGCTCAGCAGGGAGTCTGCTTCTCCCTCTGACCCTCCTCCCTCTCATGCTCTCTGTGTCTCATTCTCTCTCTCGCAAATAAATAAAACCTTAAAAAAAAATTAATTAATTAATTAAAAAAATTTTTAAAAAATAGCATTCATTCTAGACTTTATCTTGTTTGCTGAGCTTTTTATTTCACTGTGGTTTTCCTTTCCAGTAGTAGTGTTTCATGATTCTGTTCTCCTCTATGGATGTTCTTTATTTGCTTCTTTGAAAATCATAAACTTTTTCTTTTCTCTGTCATCTGTTTCCTTAGGAGTGTATCTTCCATTTGTTGTTTTCCATTGTTTGGTCCCACCCCACCATGATTGGTCATTTTGCAGTGTCCTCTCTGCAACTGACCAGGATATTCTGTCAACAGATAGCATCCAATCCCTGGTTTATTGCACTTTTTTTTTTATTATGTTGTGTTAATCACTATACATTACATCATTAGTTTTTGATGTAGTGTTCCATGATTCATTGTTTGCGTATAACACCCAGAGCTCCTTGCAGAACGTGCCCTCTTTAATACCCATCACCAGACTAACCCATCCTCCCACCCCCCTCCCCTCTAGAACCCTCAGTTTGTTTTTCAGAGTCCATCGTCTCTCATGGTTCGTCTCCCCCTCCAATTTCCCCCCTTCATTCTTCCCCTCCGGCTATCTTCTTCTTCTTTTTTTTTTTTTTTAACATACACTGCATTATTTGTTTCAGAGGTACAGATCTGTGATTCAACAGTCTTACACAATTCACAGCGCTCACCATAGCACATACCCTCCCCAATGTCTATCACCCAGCCACCCCATCCCCCCACCACTCCAGCAACCCTCAGTTTGTTTCCTGAGATTAAGAATTCCTCATATCAGTGAGGTCATATGATACATGTCTTTCTCTGATTGGTTTATTGCACTTTTGGTCCTGCCTCAGAAACACACCCAACCCAGAATTGGTCCCCATTTCCCTGTGACAGTCCTTGGAACTTCCAGTGGGAACTACATCCTCACAAAAATGCTGCCTTCCTCCCTCTCATGGAGCAGCATTCTTGGTTCCTCTGGGGTGTGTCTCGCTATCCCCCCACCCTGCCTGGCTGGGAAGATCAATAATCTGAGTATCATCTTTAGTTAATTAGGCTTTAACAACATAGTACAGCCCTGTGTAGCACAATCCTGATTGATTTTTTTTTTCTTTTTACGTGATGGGCTTCTTGAGGCAGACCCTCACAGGTTTCTGAATGACTACCAAACTTGTGAAAAGGTGCTCAACAAATTAAAATCATAATGTGATACACCCACATACTCACCAAAATGGCTACAATTTAAAAGACTGGCAAATCAAAGTATTGGTACAAGTGTGGGGTCATGGGAGAGAAGATAAAATAGAATAACCACTCTAGAAAACCGTTTCATCATGTAAAGGCCAAAGGCAGGCTGCCTCAAAATATGCCACTTTGACAAACTGATTATTTTAAATAAAAGTTACTTAAGAGACAGTTTGTGCAAGGACACTCAGACCGTCCTCTGTCCCCCCTGAAAGCAGGAAATAAATCTCTCCCTGTACTAGGAGGTAAAGCCACATCCTTATCCCCAAAGATGGGAAATTTGGAGCCAAGAAGGCTTATAAACAATCCTTTGTCACTTTTTAAGTAATTGAAGCTCCCAAAGCTAAGTTTTCTTTGTCCTGTCAATTCTGCATAGATTTATTGCCTCTTTGTCTAAAAAGTATAAAAACGTGGTCTGACTTGGTCATTTATTTAGGTCTCAATGTCATTATTGGGCCTCTGTGTTCACCTAACAAAACTTCGGCTTTTTTCTCCTGTTAATCTGTCTCATGTAAATTCAATTCTTAGTCTAGCTAGAAGACCCTGAGGGGTGGAGGAAGAAATTTTTCTTCCTTTCAGTAGTTTCTCATAAAGTAAAACGTTCACCATGATAGAGCAATTTCCACGAGAGAGGAATCCCACTTCTAGGCATATACTCAGAAGACATGAGTGCACATGTCCAAAAAAAAATTGTACAGGAATATTCATAGAAGCTTTATTCATAGCAGCCCAAACTGGAAGCAAACCATTTGTCCATCAACAGAAGACTAGATAAAGAAACGGTGGTATACCAATACGGTAGTGCACCACACAGCAGTATAAAGAAATGAACAATTGATATACGCAACAGTAACACTGTATGATTCCATTTATAAGAAGTTCAAGAACAGACAAACCCAAGCAATGAAATCAGAATGGTGGTTATATTGTGCCATGGGCAGGGAATGGGGGCTGCGGGGCATGGGATGATGGGAAGGAGACATGAAGGAATTTTCTGAGGTGAAGGACTTTTTTTATCTTGACCTAGACAATGGTTGCACAAGTGTACATATTTGTCAAAATTCATTAAACTTTACACTAAACTTGTTCATCTTTTATTTATTTTTCTAAGATTTCCTTATTTATTTGAGAGAGAGAGCAGGAGGGGCAGAGGGAGAGGGAAAGAGAATCTCAAGCAGACTCCACACTGAGCATGCAGAGCTCCATCTCATGAGCCTGAGATCATGACTTGAGCCAAAACCAAGAGTTGGCCACTTAACTGACTGCGCCACTGAGGCGCCCCTAAACCTGTTCAACTTTTTTTTTTTTAGATTTTATTTATTTATTTGGCAGAGACACAGTGAGAGAAGGAACACAAGCAGGGGGAGTGGGAGAGGGAGAAGCAGGCTTCCTGCGGAGCAGTGAGCCCGATGAGAGACTCGGTCTCAGGACCTGGGATCATGACCTGAGCCGAAGGCAGTCTCTTTTAATGACTGAGCCACCCAGGTGCCCCTGTTCATCTTTTAATACATAAGTTATACCTCACTAAAGTACTGTTAGGATAAAGAGTTGGAGAATGGACATTGTGTGTTTTCTGATGAGGAATACATGACTTATTAATGGGCTCTAAAAATAGATAATATTTAGTTTTTATTTAATTTCACTCAGAAACTTTATTTCCTTTCACTGTGTCCATCACTAGTACTGATTTCACCCAGTTAGTTCCATTTCCAGAATTAAAATAAAACTGAGACAAGGAGAGAGAAGAAAAAATCGTACATGATGTACTATGATAAAGATAGAAGTAGATTTAATTACTTAATGATAAAGCTGTAATAGAATTAACTAAGTTGTGCCTAGTGACAAATATAGCAAAAGAAGTATTTCTCCAGAGAGAAGGAAGGATATCTTGGAGGAAGTCTTTAGAGAGAAAAGGTGAGCTGAGAGCACTAATTAGCTGTATATGACCTCAGGGAAGTCACTTAATCTCTCTAGGGATGATTCCATTTTACAGATTTTCTTGTGTGTTAAATGATAGGATTGAACTGAGCTCAGAGCATCATTTATTAAAATACAATATAATAATTAATATTCCTGAGTCATCCAGGAAAGGCTAATTTCTATTCTCGGTATTTTGCTTCATTAGGTCAAGTATGTAACACATTGATTTGTAACAAAAAATTATTATTGACATATTGAATGTCTACTTTGTGCCAAGTAATGTCCTAGGTCATATACTTTGTCTTATTTAACTTACCCTTTAATTAGCAAATTTTATAATTTGTATAATTGGATCAAGTAAAAATGTTTTAAAATAACATTTATATATTTTTTCATTGTAATAATAATGTAGCATTTTTGCCAAAAACAAGGAAACATAGAAAATTATAACAAAAAATAATCCTGTCGCTTCAAAATCGATTATTATTTTGGAGCACTATATGTTGAATATTTTAATACACATATTTGTTTTTAATTTGTTTTGTTCTATAAAACTGAGATCAAATTCAAAATATATTTTCTTCTTTCTCTTTCTTTCTTTCTTTCTTTCTTTCTTTCTTTCTTTCTTTCTTTCCTTCTTTCTTTCTTTCTTTCTTCTTTCCTTTTTGAGAGAGAGAGAGAGCACATGCCAGCAGGGGCTGGGGGGCAAGGGACAGAGAGAATCCCGAGCAGGCTCCATGCCCACCACAGATCTATTCAGAAAGGAGCGGGTAGGGATTAGGGAAATCACAAGTAATAATGCAGTATGTGACACACCGGGCATGAGGAGGGATGAATGGGCAGTTACAGGAATCTGTAAACAAAGAAAGCTTGGTGGAGACCCCTGCCTGATCTAAGCTGTAGTAGGCATTTGGTTAAGGGAACAAACTATAGAGATGATCCCTGAAAGTATAGTCTTAACAGCCTGCAGCAATCCTAAAGGAGAGATCAGAGGGATGAATGCCAAGACATCCCACCTGGCTCTGAACTCCTGCCTGTGCTCTCCACTCAGATTATTCTCCCCTGCAGAAGCCAGAGGGCCAGGGAGACTTTGGCGTGGTCCACACAGGGTGGCTTCCTTGGGTACAAAGCACGGTAGAAAAAGTGGAAAATGTGTCTGGAGGGGTAAATGGAAATATCTCTCTAATGGCCTGGTCTGGGAGTCAGAGAAGGTTTCTCTTAAGAAGTTATGTTGAATCTGAGACCTAAAGGACGTATAGGTGTCAAGAGCGTGATGAGTCCAAAGAAGACATTCAGATGGCCAGTAGGTACACGGAAAGGTGCTCAACATCACTAATCACCAGGGAAATACAAACCAAAACCACAATGAGGGGTGACTGGGTGGCTCAGTTGGTTAAGCTTCTGACTCTTGGTTTTCAGCTCAGGTCACGACCTCAGGGTGGGGAGATCGAGCCCCACATCACGCTCTGCAGGCAAGTCTGCTTGAAGATTCTCTCTCCTGCCCCTCTCCGCCCAAATAAATAAATAAGTCTTAAAAAAAAACCACAATGAGATGTCACCTCACAACTGTTAGGATGGCTATAATCAAAAGACAAGAGATAACAAATGTTGGCAAGGAGGTGGAGAAAAAGGAATTCTTATACTCTGTTGATGGGGATGTAAATTGGTATAGCCATCATGGAAAACAGTATGGAGATGCCTCAAAAAATTAACAATAAAACTACTATTATGATCCAAACATGCTACTTTTGGATATATATCCAAAGGAAATAAAATCAGTATCTCAAAGAGGTATATGCATTCCCATGTTCACTGCAATATTATTCACTGTAGCTAAGATATGGAAACAACCTAAATGCTTATTGATGGATGAATGGAAAAGGAAATGTATATCTATATAGATCTATATCTGCATCTATATAGATCTCATATACAAGTAAATGAAATATGTGATAATATGTAATAATAGGTGATATGTAATACAAGATATATGTGTGATATATATAAATATATACAAAATAAATAAAAAATATGAGATATATAATATATCTAGCTCAGATATAAAATGAAATACTTCTTAGCCATAAAAAGAAGAAATCTTTTCATGTGCAACAACATGGGTGAACCTGAGGCATTATGCTGAGTAAAATAAACCAGACAAAGACAAATACTCTACAGTATCACTCATGTGTGGAATCTAGAAAAAAAAAAAAAAGCCAGTTTCATAGAATCAGAGAATAGAATGGTGGTTATGCCAGAGGCTGGGGGAGAGGAGGAAATGCAGAAAGGTGGGTCAAAGGGTACAACTTTCAGTTAAAAGAAGAGTAAGTTCTGAGGACCTAATGTACAGCAAGCATGGTGATTATAGCTAACAATACGGTATTGTATACTTGACAGTTGCTAAGAGTAGATCTTAAGCATTCTCACCACACACACACACACACACACACACACGCAGAAATAGTGCGTACAGAAGAGTTAATTTCGGTGAGGTTGTATTATCTTTATCTTGGTAATCATTTCACAATGTATAGTATATCAAATCATCATGTTGTACACTTTAAATATATGTTTGTAATTATTCCTCAATGAAGTTAGAAAATTAAAAAAAAAAAACTTTTAAAGAACATAATGAGTAAGAAAAAGAACACACTAAACAGAGGGAATAGCTTGTGCAAAGTCCCTGAAGTAGGAGAGCAGGTTTAAGGAATTGAAAGGACAGGGGATGAGGGGCACCTGGGGGGCTCAGTCGGTTGAGCAATAGACTCTTGATTTTGGCTCAGGTCATGGTCTCGGGGTTGTGGGATGGAGCCCCGCGTCAGGCTCTGCACTCAGTGGGGAGTCTGCTTGGGATTCTCTCTCTCCCTCTCCTTCTGCCTCTCCCCTAGCTCTTACAGGCTCTCTCTCCCTCAAATCAATAAATAAATCTTTTTTTTTAAGATTTTATTTATTTATTTGACAGAGAGAGACACAGCGAGGGAGGGAACACAAGCAGGGGGAGTGGGAGAGAGAGAAGCAGGCTTCCTGCGGAGCAGAGAGCCCGATGCGGGGCTTGATCCCAGGACCCTGGGACCATGACCTGAGCCGAAGGCAGACGCTTAACGACTGAGCCATCCAGGCGCCCCTCAATAAAGAAATCTTTAAAAAAAAAGAAAAAAAGAAAAAAAGGACAGTGGATGAAACAGAAAGACAAAAGGGGAGAACAGAATCCAAAGAATGAAGATTTTGGCAGGACCACATTGTAGGTTCCATTAAGGATTCTGGTTTTTATCCTTAAAAACCCAAAGTAAGCCATTGATAAGTATTAGGCATTCAATGACAAATTAGATTTGTGTATTTAGAAAATTCCTCAGGGGAGAATGGATTGGCAGGGGGCAAAAATGAAATGGAAGTGGGGATAGCAGTAATCCAGGTGAGAGCTTGGAGTACGGTGGTAGATGGGGATGGTGAGACAAAGAAAAGTTTGAGAAATATGGGGAACATAAAATTGAGAAAACTTAATATATCCAATATGGTGGTGTGGGAGTGGGGCCAGTGTCAAGGAATCTGAGATTTCTTATTTGTAAAACTAAATGGATGGAAAGCTTTTTGGAATTGGGAAATTATAAAATAGTCATAGGGGTGTCTGGCTGGCTCAGTCAGTAGAACATGTGACTCTTGATCTTGGGGTCATGAGTTTGAGCCCCACATTGGGTGTAGAGCTCACTAAAAAAAACCCAAATAAAATAGTCAATAAAGTAAAAAAAAAAAAAAAAGATTTGGCTGTTTCTTTTAATGAGTTAAAGCCTGGATATACTCTGGATATAAAGGAAAATGGTTTAGAAGCTGAACAATGGGAGCAGAAACTATTTCTACAATTTAGGATTTGTTAATTATTAGGGGAAGGTGATAGGCATGGGGAGGAAGAACTGGGAGGGAGGGCAGAGGGGTGACACCAAGTAGACAATGAGGAAATAGGAACTTATGCAAAAATAGCTCAGGTTGCTGCAGATTTGAGAAGCTATAAAACTCTGGAGGATATAGAACTGCAATAAAAATAGTTTTTCACAAAAATACAAATAAGCAAGCAAAACAAAATTAATAATTTTTTACCCATTATTTACTAATTTTGCTTTTTCCTAGTTAACAGCACAGCCTACTGTTTCCATTCTTTAATTTTTTAAAAGATTTTATTTATTTATTTAAGAGAGAGAGAAGGAGCAGGGAGAGAGGCAGAGGGGAGGGAGAAGCAGACAGACTCCCCACGGAGCAGGGAGCAGGAAGTGGGGCTGGAGACTTCAGGATCATGACCTGAGCCAAAGGCAGATGCTTAACTGACTGAGCCACCAAGGCACCCCAAATTTTTAAGATTGTGAGCTTCCTGACGGAGGACCCTCACTTTCTCAAGTATTTTGAATATGTCAGGACTGTCATTACCTAGTTACTTTGAACCACAGTGATAATCCTGGGGACCAGTGTGAGGATTAATTGTCTGTCTTCTACAAACCCTCCCCAGCTATTTGCCCCTCTATTGAGGGCAGCGTTTCCTCATATTACACTACAGTGTAAGCTTCTGGAAAGCAAGACTGACGTTAAGTGCGGATGGGGTAAGTACAAGTGCTTTGAAGACTAGAAGAGGATGGAAAGGCAAGTGTAGAGGCAATCTGGGTGCCATTTACCTGGTAGGTGTGGACATGAACCCTAACTCCAGCCCATATTTCCTCCTACTGCATTAAGTATTCTCATGCATGGATGTTAACGGGGTAGGGGGTTTCAAGGAACATCTCTCACATGTTCTATCGGTCAAGTGCGGGAGCCCAGGGAGGACAGTCTCCATGCCAGGTGGGTTCCTGCACAGAGTAGTCACTAATACATATTTCTGGAATAAATGCATGGGTGATGAAACTCTCGCGCAATGGAAACTTCTTGCGGTTCTTCCCCCCGCAAGCCTACTAACCCCCCTCGCCCCCATTCCTTCCGCAAGCCCAAAGCCCGCGCCACCCACAATTTATACAGAGGCCCCGCCCACCTCCAGGCGCGGCCGGGCACCTGTCCCCCTGACTCCGGGATGCGCGGAACCGTGGGATGCGCGGAACCGTGGTCAAGTTCTAGGCCACAGTGCGCTTGCGCAGGAGGCGCTACCGGCTGGAGGGAGGCGGAGCCTGCAGTGCTTAGACCGCGGTGATAAGGAAAACACGGAAAGGATCAGAAAGGGAGTAGACTCTGGCTCCGAGGGGTTAGTGACGGTGGGGCCGTTTAGAGGGTGTCGGGCGTGTACTCAAAGAGAATCTGTTGGAGACTGACCTGAGTTTACACGCGATGCACCTTTTACCGCTCACAGTAGAAGTTATTGATTTTGCCTTTTTTTCAGTTAAATTTAGTGGTCAAGACCTGGTGCTTTGCAGGTTCCAATCCAGTATGACTTGGTGTGACTCTGTGGACTTAGGCAGGTTACCTGCCCAAGCTTCAGTGTTTACCTGTATAAAATGGAGTTGGTAATAGTCATTGACCGCACGGGGCTCTTGTGGAGATTAAATGAGACTGCGCAATAAGTGATAACTGCTATTATTATCATTATCATTATTAATAGCATAATAATTGTCATACTGTATTGTTTTTGGTGTGTGTGTGTGTGTGTGTGCGCGCGCGCGCGCGCGAGCGCGCGCCAGGATCTTTTGTATGTAACCTTTATGCTGGTAATCCTTGAAAAATATCAAAGTATGTAAGAAGTAACAGGAAATTCAAGACTGGAAAATGTTCTGATTTTAAAAAGGAGAAAAAAGTAGATCTTGAAAAATGCGGTCTAGTAATCTTGACTTTTACTGAGCACCAATACAAACCCAGGATGGATCATATCAAAGGTCATTTGTGAGCATTTAGAAAAATAACTGGTGTCCATTATGAGACAATCTGCAGTAAGAACAAATAAGTCAACCCAGACTAACCTCTTTGAATGGTAGTAAACTGATACCTCAGTGGAAAAATCTTTTTGTCTTTCTGGACTTAAGTCATCTGAAAAATATCTTAGCCTGAGGTGCTGCCCCATTGTAAGTTTCTTTTTTCTTTTCTTTTCTTTCTTTCTTTCTTTCTCTCTCTTTCTTTCTTTCTTTTAAGATTTTATTTATTTATTTGACAGAGAGAGAGAGCACAAGCGAGGGGAGCTGCAGGCAGAGGGAGAGGGAGAAGCTGAGCAGGGAGGCCCATGCAACCTGGGATCATGACATGAGCTGAAGGCAGCCGCTTAATGACTGAGCCACCCAGGCGCCCCTAATTTATTATTTTTTTTAAGTAAGCTCTACACCCAACATGGGGCTTGAACTCACAACCCTGAGATTAAGAGTTGCATGCTCTACCTACTGAGCCAGCCAGGTTCCCTCCATTTGACATCAATCTTACAAAGAAATATTCTTTTAGTTTCACAGGTAATAATGTATATACCTTTATGTTGTAAGTAATTCAGAAAGTCAAAATAAAGCTAAAGCCTCCCAATGTCCCCTCCCAATTCTACTCCCACCTCCAGTTATCTTCTTTTATCTGTTTAGTGTACACTTTGTCCAGATATTGTTAAATCTATCTATCTCTATACATGTATGACTTGTAGCTGTTAGGACTTTATTCAGCCAAATGAATACCCAACAAAAGAAAGCAGTTCATTAGTGTCATTCAGAAAGAAGCTTAGGGGCAGGCTACACATAGCCAGCAGTGCAGGGCTGCCCTGTGATATCATTTGACACCATCAGGAGCCCAGGCTTTTTTTTCATTTCCACCATCCACAAAAGCATCTGGATTTGTCCTCATGGTCACAAGGTGATTGCTGCTCCTCTAAGAATATATCCACACACTAGACAGGAAAGGACAAAAGTCCTCTTCTTGTGAAGTCATCTTCTTGGGAAGCCTACCAGAACATCTGCCTACAATTCATTGGCCAGAGCTCTCTCTCTATATATGACTCTTCTATCAACAAGGGAGTCTAGGAAAGTAATTTACCTTTCAAGTATCTATAAAGTATAGACTGGCACAGTAAAAGCAAGTTGTGAATATCTTTTGGGCGACCCACTTTTCAGTGTCTGCTATAGAAATATTGAGGTTGGTTTTGCTTTTTCCATAAATGAGCTCATACTGTATATATTTTTTGCAACTAGCTGTTTTTCCTTAGTAATATGAATTAGAACTTTGCATGTGGCATATATGAAACTTCCTTAGTTCCTTTAGCTGCTGCCTGTTACCCTCGTTTCATTATTCTAAGGCACACTTTTTCATTCACATTTTATGATCTTGAAAATTGGTATGCACCTTACAATTGCTGTCGGCTAGGCAGCATTAGCGATGTAGCTGTCATTGCCTGCTGGATGGGCTTCACAACTTGCCGAATGGATGTTAGCAGCCTGGAATATGGATGATTCTGAGTCTAAACATGATTCAGAAGGTTCAGACTCTCAGAAAAGATTTAGACATGCCTTAATTTATTTCATGAATACTTCCCTTTTAATGTATGCACAAGGATGATATGGAATTTAAAAAACCCATGTCTTAAGTCTCAGTTGGCTTTTCGAATAAGTATGAAATAAAAATTATAAGTGATAAGAAAGCTTGGCGTCATAGTTTAATTAGGAACATTTTTCTTAGTGATACATAAAATAATGATGTCTGTAATTGATGACTTCCTGAAGTCAATGAAATATGGTGTTCAACACTATGGCTATTCCAGAGTTTATCTAATTGTTTCCCTATCAATAGATGTTTTTCCTTTTTTTCACATAATGCTCCAGTAAACCCTTGTCCGTGCCTTTTTCCATATGTGCAAGTAGTATTTTTCTAGATACCTAGAAATTCACAATTAAAAATTCTAATAGTTACTGCCCTCCCCCAAATCGATAACCCCCATCAAATATTGAGAAAAACTGAGGGACATCCCATAAAATCCCTGACTAATACTCCTTGAAACTGTCAAGGACATTCTAAACTAAAGACAGTGTACTATGTTCACATATACCCCCACATCCAGTGTCTCCTATTGTTAACCTTGTATATTAGCCTGGAGACTTTTTAAAAAAGAATTTTTAAAAAATATTTTTATTTATTTATTTGACAGAGAGAGAGACAGCGAGAGAAGGAACACAAGCAGGGGGAGCGGGAGAGGGAGAAGCAGACTCCCCGCAGAGCAGGGAGCCCGATGCGGGGCTCAATCCCAGGACCCTGGGATCATGACCTGAGCCAAAGACAGACGCTTAACCGACTGAGCCACCCAGGAGCCCCGAAATTTTTCTATTTTCTATTTAATTGATCAGCTTTTTTGCCATTTTGAGTTCTAGTTTGTATTTCTCCTAAGTCCTGTCTTCCCAAGTCAAAGTTAGCAGATCTGACATTTGCCATGTGCAACTTTAGCCACTGTCAATTTAATTTTGTATTATTTCCACCAGAAATATTTATTATGAATTGGGTTACATACTGATAGCTTATACTAATTCTTAGTTAATTTATGAGAATACTGTAAGGAAATCCTTTTAGATGCTCCAGAGGAGTAAAATTTTCTTCTACCTTTATCGTCTTCTTTCCTCCTCCTCCTTGTTCTTCCTTTCTCTCTCTCTCTGCCTCCTTCCCTCCTGCCTTCATTTACTTTCCATCATCAAAGTTGCAATGAACATGCCTCTTTGTAGCCACAGGCAAATATTTTTCCAGAAGAGTTACTTAGAATTGGAATTGCTGTGTTAGAAATTGGATAATGAAAGGAAAAAAGGAGTGGCAACGAAAGCTGTTCATGGCCATCGAGGATCAAAACCAAACTCTTCATTCTGGGCACCTGGGTGGCACAGTTGGCTAAGTGTCCGTCTTTCAGTTTCAGCTCAGATCCTGACTGTAGGGTCCTGGGATAGAGCCCTGCACCAGGCTCCACGCTCAGCGCAGAGTCTGCTTGCGATTCTCTCTCTCTCCCCCTCTGCCCCTCCCACTTGTGCGCTCTTTCTCTCTCTCTTACTCTCTCTCAAATAAATAAATAAATAAATAAATCTTACAAAAAACCCCAAACTCTTCATTTTTCAGTCGCTAAACCTCTTTCCCAAGGTTTCGCAGCCTATTCGTGGCAGAGCAGGTCTAGAAATACAGAACAGTGTCAAGCAGTTTTATGAAAAGTAATGCAAGCTTGCCTCCGTGTCTTTAGACATTTTCAAGGGTTTAGACCTGGCGCAATTGTCGCAGCTGGTGGAACAGTGTGTGCAGGCTGCCGTTGCCTGGGGTCTGGTGTTGAGGGTGGATGTAGATGAGCTCAAGGACAAATGCGCACCTGTGAGCACAAATTTGGGTCTACGAAGAACACTGGAACACTGGATTTCACTCTGGCCTCTTCCCCCATCACTTTCTGAGCTGACACTCCTCTGGATTGTTCCACCAGCACTGGCTTTTGTTCTTAACAACTCCACCTGTCATCTCTTGTTCAGCGCTCCCCACTCCTGGCCCCTCATTCCTTCCCTGCACAGGCAGATCCCGCAGACTGAGGCATTTTCGTTTGTCTCAGGGCTCATGTCTTATGAAAGATACTTGGATATATTTGGCCATTGAAGAATAGCCTACCTTTCTCCAACTTAGGAAAGGAGATGTTCAGATAGAAAATTAACTCAAGGGGTGCCTGGGTAGCTCAGTTGGTTAAGTGTTTGCCTTCGGCTCAGGTCATGATCCCAGGGTCCTGGGATTGAGCCCTGCATCAGGCTCCCTGCTGGGCAGGAAGCCTGCTTCTCCCTCTCCCACTCCCCCTGCTTGTCTTCCCTCTCTCGCTGTCTCTCTGTCAAATAAATAAATACAATCTTTAAAAAAAAAAAATTAACTCAAATGCACTCAGTGGTTAGATCCTAGGAGGAATATCTGAACTTCCTAAAAACTAGCTTCCTGCTTCATCTGTGCTTGATATTGTATTTAAAGAGAAAGGTGCAAAGAGACAGATTGACTAGCAGTCAGAGATTGCCTGACAGGATAGTTGTACCTTAGTGGGGTCACCACAGATCAGTCTTCCTCTATGTGATAATAATAGTTTATATTATAGGGGAACTACTAAAGAGCTTTTTATATAACTACCTCATTTAATCCTCTCAACAATTCTGTGCTGTATGTATTCTGCTTTATAAAATCACTCACCATCTTTTTTTTTTTTTAAGATTTTATTTATTTATTTGACACAGAGAGAGAGAGAGCAGCAGAGGGAGAGGGAGAAGCAGACTCCCCACTGAGCAGGGAGCCTGATGCAGAACTCGATCCCAGGACCCTGAGATCATGACATGAGCCAAAGGCAGATGCTTAACCGACTGAGCCACCCGGGTGTCCTGATCACTCAACATCTTATAGTGACTACGATTTTCCAGAAGAGTCTCAATTTCAAAAATCTTGGTCCATAATTGTCATTAGCTATCAAAATGCTTCAAAAGTTTTGATAGTTCAGCATCTGAACTATAACTCCCAGACAACCTCTACCATCAGAGAGTGGACTACAAATACTTGTAATACAATTTATCCTGATATTTGGTTCAGAAAGTATGATTTCAGTGCATCTACCCACCCATGCTAGCTTCCAGCAAATACCCCCAGTTCCTGCTGTGCTGGGTGGTTATTTTTGTACTGGATGATACCTCCCTTGCATCCCATAACTGCTGATCGAGTTAGAAGTAGACTTCTAGTCCGAAAGCAGTCAATTCATAAGCTTCCAGCTTGTGTCCTGGCATGAAATGATGAGATGGGCCAATCACATTTTTTGTGTGGGTAAATATGAACCAAGAGACAAGGAGGAGGTTTCTACCCTAGGCCTGGGTATCCATGATGGTCAAGTGCAGGTGAATAAGCAGAGAGAGCAGTCTGGGAGATAGGGGAGAAGGAGCACAGGGACAGAGGGAGACAAAGATGGACCAAGACAAAGAGAAGGGACTGAGAGAGAAGAAAAAGTCAGAGAGGCAGAGACATAGAAAGACACACCTCAAATAAGAGAGAGAAAAATTTGGTTCCTATTGGCTTTTAAGTTCCTGTGAGGCCCTGCTCAACTTAGGTTCCTGCCCCAAAAAGCCAGATGAAAGTAGTTTCTATGTCTACACTCAATTAGATTTTAGGGGGGTGCCTGGGTGGCTCAGTCAGTTAAGTGTCTGCCTTCGGCTCAGGTCACAATCTCAGGGTCCTGGGATGGAGCCCCATCATGGGGCTCCCAGCTCGGTGGGGAGCCTGCTTCTCCCTCTGCCTCTCACCCCCCATTCTCTCTCTCTCTCTCCATCTCAAATAAATAAATAAAATCTTTTAAAAAATTGGATTTTAGGGAGACTGGATCTGGCCAGTCAAAATCACAACAGGCACATGGATAAACTAAAAACCAGTGTATTAATTTGCAAAGAGAATTGTACTTTCTCAGAACTCTGGAGTGTTCAGGTTGGATGATCAGTCTATTTTTCCTCCCGTAAGAAAACTTTTGTAGAAACCAACTCTTATGTCAAGACTGCTTGGTGAGACTGGACCTGAGCAAAGGGTAGACCATTGTCAGAGTTGCTCTCAACATGAAATCAGAGTGCAATGCATCGTGCATCTCCAATGTGGGGATGGACTGCCTGAGGCAACCATAGGGAAGGGATGAGTCACATGGATATGTTCTTTCTCTATAGCTTCCTATTATTAGACTCTATGTGGACTCCACCCTTTTGTTAACAGTTTCTTCTTTTTTTTTTTTTTTTTAAGATTTTATTTATTTGACAGAGATAGACACAGCGAGAGAGGGAACACCAGCAGGGGGAGAGGGAGAGGGAGAAGCAGGCTTCCCGCCCAGCAGGAATCCCGATGTGGGGCTCCATCCCAGGACCCCGGGATCACGACCTGAGCCAGAGGCAGACGCTCAACGACTGAGCCACCAGGCACCCCTTGTTAACAGTTTCTACAGAGAAGTTATAACAACTTTATTATTAATAAGGAAGTAATAGCTAACATTTATTGAGTATTTTCTTTGAAACTTGCATTGTGCTAAGCCCTTTACAAATACAATTCGTTACTGAATCATCAAACAACCCTATTAAGTAGGTATTGCTACTCTACTTTTCAGAGAATGTTCAGATAGGTTAAGAAGCTGGTTCAAGGGCAAGGAACATGGAGAGCTAAGTTAGGAACAAAGAGAGAGATGGGAGGGCAATGACCACATTACAAGTCTGAGTAGATACCCTGGTCACGTTAGTTTTGGAGATCATTTACTCTCTTGATTCGAGAAGGAGACACATGATTAAATGTGAATTTTTCTGTGTTTCCTTAGCAGCGTTTTGGCATGTGGCTCATGTCAATCACCATTATTTTATTTTATTTTATTTTTTTAAGATTTATTTATTTATTTATTAGAGAGAGCATGGGGGGGGGAAGGGCAGAGGGAGAAGCAGACTCCCCGCCGAGCAGGGAGCCCGATGTGGGACTTGATCCCGGGACTCCAGGATCATGACCTGAGCTGAAGGCAGTCGCTTAACCAACTGAGCCACCCAGGCGCCCATCCATTATTTTAAATAAACAAAAATAACAATAGTGATACTGGTCATTTACTGAAGTGAGGACTAGCCAGTTCATCTACCCTGCCAGGTAGGTATTATTATTCCTACTTTAGGATGAGAAAACTGAGATTCAAGGAGTGTAACTTAGTTCATGAAGATATAGGCAGTAAAGTCAGGATTCAGACAGATCTATCCATTAAATCCACTGCTTTTCCCATACTGTACCCTGTATCAATCACATTTCTAACCTCAGTCGGCTTTCTATTTTCACACACCAATAGTTTCCTCTGGACTATATCCTCATTTAAGAAGGAAATATTCATGGATGTCTTACGTGGCCCTGGGGAGGAACGCTATAGGTAGAAATGGTGTATTGCCTTGGGTTCCAGTGAGGTGATCGTCATAAAGTTTGTCAATAGCAACCCCCTCAAGATGGTCTTAGTTTACAGGGTCTCTGGACAATTTCAAAGCCACTTGGACACAAAACAAATTATTGTTAAGATGACTAAAAAGGAGCAGGTAAAACTCTTAGTTATAGTGTCTTTATTTTTTTTTTTGGTGCTCCTGATCCTGGGAAGTGTTTGGGTATTTCTTTATAGTCAAAAGACCTGGCTCAGTCTCTGTTCTAGGGCTGTAGGTGATGGGAGCTAGGAGGGCAGCAATAGCCTCAAATCTGTAATACAAAAATGAAAAATAGGGCAGGTTGGTGGTGGGGTGGAGAATACGAATCCCCGTACTTTGCTGGGCGGAATGTAAAATCATTCATTAGGCCACTAGGAAAAGCTTTTTGGCCGTTTCTTTTTGGCAGGTAAACACAGAATCACCATAGGACCCAGCAATCTCACTCCTAGGTATATATCTCAAAGAATTGAAAACAGGTACTCAGACAAATACATTCACAGGCATGTTAAGGGCGGCACTATTCACAAAGGTTGGAAATAATGCAAATATCCAGCAATGGATGAATGTATAAACAAACTGTGGTACACATACAATGGCATATTATTCAGCCATAAAAAGGAATGAAGTACTGATAGTACCGATAGATACATGCTACAAGAGGCATGAACCTAAAAATATCAAGCTAAGTGAAAGAAGCCAGACATAGAAGGCCACATACTGTGATTCCATTTATATGAAACGTCCAGAAGAGGTAGATCCAAAGAGTTAGAAAATAGATTAGTAGTTGCCAGAGGTTGGGGGGAGGAGGGAATGGGGAGTGACTGCTTAATGCCGCCAGTTTTCCTTTTGGGGTGATAAAAATGTTTCAGAGCTAGATAAAGATATTGGTTGCTCAACATCGTAAATGTAATACATGCCACTGAATTATTCATTTTAAAGTGGTTAATGTTATGTTATGTGAATTTCACCTTAATTAAAACAAAAAAGTTCAACAGCCGTTTCCGCCCTTCTGAGCTTGAAATCTTCCCAAAAGATACAGGGCATAAGAAACACATGGCCACCATCCTTGTCCTACAGTTCGATCTGTTGTACATTCATTGATCCGCTCATGAATTTCCACTTACTCAGCACCAAGTGTCTGAGCCAGGTCCTGGGCTCCAGAGGGCACAGTCCCTGCCCTAGGTGCGCGCAGCCTAGGGGGAGACACATCCCGTAAATTAAAAAAACAAAACAAAACTCCGTGAAGAACCCAGCACATGAGGGTTGGTTGTTCCAAGTAACGGGGAATCCCCAAAGAATAGGGGGCCCTTTTCAGACAGAGGACTTAGACGGAGCTAACTCGTGTCCATGGCCGCCAAATCCCTTGTGGCAGATGCATTCTTTTGTTGTTCCCGGAGATGAAACAGTTTCTCGGACCCTCCAAGAGCTCCTCTGCAGAGGTGGCAAGAGGGAACTCCATCAGCACCGCGCCGGCCGCACGGAGGAAGAGGGTCGGGTAGGCGGGGGCCATCCCGCGCCCCGCCCCGCGCCTCAGGGGGAGCCCGGCGGCCGCAGCTTGGGGAGGTGGGGACTGCGCGGGGCCGCGCTCCCGCCCTGCTCCGCGCCGACGGACCCGCAGCCGCCGGTCGGCCCACGAGGGGGCGGCGGCTCCCGGGCTTTGTGGCCGCGGCGCGCGCGGCGGGGCCTGGCCGGCCGGGGGCGCGCCGCCACCGCCACCCGGCGCTCCGGAGCCCGCGGCCCTCCCGGCCGCCCCGCCTGCGAGAGGAGCCGAGGCCGCCCGCGCTCGCGCCTCGCCGGCCCCTCCCCCGGTCGCCGCGGCCGCCGCGCCGCCGCTGCAGGTAGGAGGCTCCCCCGGCGGGCGGGCCGCAGCGGGGCGGGGGTGGGGGGGGCCGGCGTGCGGGGGCCGCGGACGGGCATGGCGGGCTTCCGGGCCGAGCCGCCGAGACCCCTGCCCCGGAGGCTGGCCGGCAGCCTCTGCGCGCCGCGATGGGACTCGGTGAGTGGGGCTGGCCTGCGGCGTACAAAGCCTCAGGGCGCGGACCTCGGGGAGATTCGGCGGCTCACCCGGGGCTGGGGGGACTCTCGCCCTACCCTCCCACCCCCCGGGCCGGGGGAGCCGCTGGGGAGGAGTCCAGGCGCCCGCAGTGCCCGGGTCTTCCCATCCCAGGGTCCGCGCTGTTTGCCAGGCACTGTGCTCGGCGCTTTTCCATACTTGTCTCCTTTAAGACCCCGCAATGCCCCGTCCGAGGGTGTAATGGGAGGGGTCCCTCAGTCAGAGGCCGAGGGCCGAGCCTCATCACATCGGTGCCCGCCTGACCTTGGGAAAGCTTCTTTACTCCGATCCTGGGCTGCTGCTACTGTAAATGGGGGTACGGTGGAGGGGGTGTTGCGGGGGAGTGCCTGCTCTAATACTACCCCCTGGTACTGTTGTGAGAGATAATGTACATAAATGATCATAGCTAAATTTTGAGCACTTTCTCTCTACCAGGCCCCAGGTACTAAACAGTTGGCGTGAGTTATCTAAATCATCACACCGGCGCTATGAGGGAGCTACTGTAAATTGCCCGAATAATCTTTATTTAGGAGTAGGAAACAGTGAAGGATTTATTTAGCCTCCCTCTTCCGATCCAGGAGATTGGTTGTTTCTTAGATATGGTAACATTTAAGATTACAAATGTTTCTGCAGTACAGGAGAGAGGTTATAGGATGCAGGGATCTATTTGTCACGCATTTAAAATGAGATAGAAAAATATCAGGGTCAGGGGTGTGGATTTCAGCGTGTCAGATGGGAGGCTGTGTTACCAAGGAAATTGTTAAATATGAATTCAAAACCATAGTTCCTGAGCTATGATTGAGGACTGTTAGGGGAGTTTGGGACGACAGAGAGAAAGGGGGAGGACTGGGGAGGGGGAGAGAGAGGCAAGAATTCTGAAGCTCTGGAAGGTGTTGAGGAAGAGACCAGGGTTCACCATCCCAGAAGCCTTCTGGACCAGGATTCCATCCTGCCCTTAGAGACCAGGCTTCCTGCTGGGATGAGATCACAGGTTGTCTTTTCTTACTCCCAGGCCACCCCAAAAATATTCAGATGGGTTGAGAGCCAGACTCTTCCCAAAATGTCATTGTCCCTTCTTGTGATTCCTGAAATTCTTTTCATGTGTTTGAGGAGATTGGGGTACTCACGGACCCTAAAGGTTGATAAGACACTTAAGATACAAAGGCCTACCTGATGTAATGAAGGAGTGTGTTTTGAACACAGTTCACTTGGTTAGAGAGCTGTGGGCATAAGGAGATTATTTGGGGGTTCAGTTTGGAATGGGGAGAATGGAAGGCTTTGGACCCTGAAGAAGGCAGAGAAAGGCAGGAAGGCCTAGGGGCTGTGCCCCCAGGAAAGGGACTAGTGATGGTGAAGGCAGGGAGCAGTGTGCATAGTGGAAAGCGCAGTTGCTTTGGAGAGATAGACAGTTTGGGGTTCAAATCCTGGCTCTGCCATTTATCAGCCGTGTAATTTTTTATGAGGATAAAACAATGTTTTTTTCAAAGGCCTGGTAGGGAGCTCAGCCAACACTAGTACCTTCTTCCCTGTCCATGGTGACATTCCTTCAACAAGTATCTGCTGAGCACCAGCTGTTTGCTGAGTCCTAGGTTTCCTGCTGGGGATACAGAGATGAGTCAGAAATTACGGATTCCCTTATGAATTTCCCAGTCCAGTGAGGGAGATGGACACAAAGAGCACATTACAAAAAATATGGGAAGTGCTACAGTATAGTCATATACAACTGGCAGTGAGCTCACAGAGGGGTAACTAATTCACTCTGGATAGAAAACTCAGGGCCAAATTACCTCTAACAAGAGGAGTGTGAGACTTTGTGATGGAGATTTCGAATGCTACGCCACCTCCTAACTTCTGTCTTTTTTTTTTTTTTTTTACCTTTGCCTTGTCTTTGCCCTGATATCTTTCTCTTAAAAAAGAAGTCTAGTTGCAGTGTGTGCATACTTTATAAGCTACCTCAGACTCATTTTAGAAAGAAGCTATTTTTTTTTTTTTAAGATTTTATTTATTTGACAGAGAGAGACACAGCGAGAGAGGGAACACAAGCAGGGGGAGTGGGGGAGGGAGAAGCTGGCTTCCCGCAGAGCAGGGAGCCGGATGCGGGGCTCGATCCCAGGACCCCGGGACCATGACCCGAGCCGAAGGCAGACGCTCAATGACTGAGCCACCCAGGTGCCCCAGAGGCTGTTGTAAATATAACAGCCCAGGCATTAATTGAGGAGCCATCACAAAAATGTCACAGGAGTTGGACCTTGAGGGATGAAAATGAGCCCTTGGTGGGGCACATATGACTCTTGATCTCAGGGTTGTGGGTTCGAGCCCTATGTTGGGTATAGAGATTACTTAAATATAAAATTGTTTAAAAAAAAAAAAAGGAAGAAAGAAAATGAGCCCTTGGTGGACCTTGGAGTAAAGCATTCCAGCCAGAGGAAGCCCTGTGTACAGAGTCATGAAAACACAGCAGGTTCAAGGGCATGAAGTTGAGTTTGGTTTGCTGCGTTGAAAAATATATGGAAAGAGGGGGTTGGCATGCGGTGGCAGGGGCACAGATCTGGAAAGGCCTCGAATGCTATATGCAGAGTTTGGACTTGATCACTGAGGAATGTGGGAGATATAAGAGGTTTACACGCAGGACTGGGGCATGATCACTGTGTTTTAGGAAGAGCCCTCTGGTAGTTGTGTGGAAGAGGGGCTGGAAGTTGGGAGATCATTTTGGGAGACCAGGGCCTGACCTCAGAAATATAAGGCAATAAGGATGAGAGAGGAGGTAATAAATACTGAGGTAAAACATATAGGGGGTGTTAGTGATTGGTTACCTGTGATGGAAGAGCATGCTGAGTTTTCTGCTTTGGGTCACATTAAGGTGGCTGAAATCATCAGAAATCAGGAGGTTTGAGAGTAGGGGAATAATTTGTTTGCTTTTGTCCATGAATAATTGGAGATTTCGGGGCGCCTGGGTGGCTCAGTCGGTTAAGCAACCAACTCTTGGTTTTGGCTTAGGTCATGATGTCGGGGTTGTGAGATCGAGCCCCAGGTCGGGCCCAGTGCTCAGCGGGGAATCTGCTTGAGATTCTCCCCCTCTGTTTCTCCCTTCCCCTCTCTCAAATGAATAAATAAATCTTTAAAAAAAAAGAATTGGGGATTTCTGAGGTGCCCACACGGACAGCTAAACAAGTGGGGATGTGTGTGGTGCTGAGGAGAGAGAATGGGGCTGGGGAGAGAGGATCTCCCTGACACCCTTACTTTCTTTTGAACAAACACTGAAAATCTACTATGTGCTAAAAATACAAATAAAATGTAGTTCCAAGCCTCAGGAATTCACCCTCAGACAGTGGCAAGCACTTGAGAATATGGATAGATTTCGGTACAGGGTAATTCTGAGTGCTGCAGGAGGGGTAAATACTTGGGACCCCTGGGCCAGAGATGGGAGTGAGCGCCCCTGATTGTTCTGAAGCAGTGGGAGGGGAGGAGCGAGCACTCATAGGCAAGGAGTGGGCTGGAGTGGGAAAGCACTTTCTGTAGAGGATACTTAAAAAATGATTCCAAGGGAATCTCAGGGAGCTTGGGGTAGGGGTGGGGAGATGGTTTAGGAAGGAGCCATGGGAAGGGAAAGGAGGGGCTGGGACTTTTAAGAACCTTCTCTAGAAGAGAGTGTGAGGGTGGAAGGACGGGAGGTGGGAGCTCTTGCCTTAAACACAAGGCTGGTTCTGCTCACAGTCATACTCAGACACAGATGGTAAAAATAAACACTTCCAAGTTACAAGGCCGCCTGGGGTGGGGGGGAGAGCATTAGAGGGAGCAAGTTCATCTCAAGGTTTAAGACTGCAGAGCCCTCTGAGGGAAGGAGAGATGATGGAGAGGGCACAGGTGAGTGGCCATCCTGGGTGGTCAGCTCTGAACTTTCGAGAGCAGGTATACGGGAAGGTGGGCACAGGCACAGTAAAGTCTGATTACTCCTACCTCTGGATAAAATGAAATCATGAAGCCGTCATTGTCATAGTGTGGCTCTTAAAAATTTGGCAGACAAGGGCGCTTGGGTGGTTCAGTTGGTTAAGCCTCCGACTCTTGGTTTCAGCTCAGGACACAATCTTGAGGTCGTGGGGTCGAGCCCCACATTGGGCTCTGTCGCAGTCTGCTTCAGATTCTCTCTCCCTCTCCCTCCTGCTCACTCACTCTCTATCTCTCTCTATCAAATAAATACATGAAATCTTTAAAAAAATTTTTGGCATACAGTACAATAGCATTTACAAGAAGCAGCCAGAAGTAATTTCTGTTATAAACCCTCTGTCAAAGGAGAAGTTTTAGATAGTAGAACAACTAGATGTAATCAGTAAAAAATGCAAACGGCAAGCAGGTTAGTTTCAACATATATTCCACAAATATGTATCAAATGCCTTCTGTGTACCAGGCCCTCTTCAGTTTGCTGGGGCTACAGTAATGACGAGATCCGATCATCTGCTTTCGACATTTCACCTGGAACTACTTAACCTCTAGGTTAAACCTGTGTGTGCTCCTTACGTGGTCTGATGTGCTGAGATCACTTTATTCTGTTTCAGTGTTCTCTCTCATTGGCCAGTTGCGCCACCAGCTTCATAAATAATCAGGAGATACCATCTATGCGTATTTGGCAGAGAACTGTGGAAATCAGGTTGCAGGAAAATCATCATAGCCGCAGAGCTATCATGGACGGCCAGCGCTGGATGGGACTTTAGAGAATACCCACTTTAGCTTTATAATTTGAGAGGAGAAACCAACAGGGAGGAAAGGGGACTTGGCTAATGTCACACATTTGATGTCAGAGTTGAGAGCAGTGCCCTTCGAGTTCCTAGATGGGATAGTGGGGAAGGCTTGAGGGCACCTCACAAAAGAGCCTCTTGACCATGAGAAGGTTCCGAAGAGATGTTGAAAGCAAATGAGGAAGCTTTGCTTTTAGGTCCTCCTGTGTTATTGGAAACCCAGGAAGCCCCCACTTTTGCTCTGAGCCGCAGTTTCCTCATCTGTAAGAGGATTGGACTTTTAGTTCTTTTTTAAGATTTTATTTATTTGAGAGTGAGCGAGAGCATGGGGGGGAGGGGCAGTGGGAGAAGCAGACTCCCTGCTGTGCAGGGAGCCCGAGGTGGGGCTTGATTCCAGGACCCTGGGATCATGACCTGAGCCCAAGGCAGACGCTTAACCAACTGAGCCACCCAGGCGCCCCCTGGACTTTTCATTTTAACATGTTAGGATCAATGTCGCTTTGAGAAAATGTTGTTTTGGGGATGCTGAGTCAGGGGACTGTCAACAGGCCAGGATAAGAAATGGCTTTTCACCTCTTGAGAGCAAAATGGGTCACCCATAACGTGTTGCCTTCGGCTTCAAATTTCCTTCAGCTCACTCACACACTGCTATGCGTTCTTTCCACCTTTCCCAAGTCCTGGTCTTCCTTTGCTCCAATGCTAAGTCTAATTCCAGTCTATTCTAATGGGAATTAAGGTTCTTAATCTAGATCCCCCCAATCCTGGAGTAGTGTCCCTGGGCAGATCTCTGTCACGATGCTTATCACCCTGCCTTGTCACCAGCCTGCCTTCCAAGATGCTGTATTGTGTTAGGTCTTCATTGGACTGTGACCTCCTTGATCCTAAGGAATACCCCTCTCTCTGGTTCCTGCGCAGGGTGGGAGCTCCTGGATCCTCTGCTTCCTTTGGATGCCCGCCCCCCCCGCACGTGGACACATACACACGTCCTCGTAATTCCTCGATTTGAAATAGTCTCTGGTGTGCTCCTCCTGTCCGTTAACATTGCCACCACTCAGCATCGAGGCCCTTCTCAATTATTTATCTGAACGATCTCCTTCAACTCTGTGTTCATATCCTATACATTCTTAAAGATCTAGCTCAGATGTCCTCTTGTTCACGAAGAATGCAAATTAAGCTCTTCCTCCTCTGCCCAAGGTGCTTTGTCCTCTTTTGTGGTGTCTGTTTCAGCGTGCTTTCCTTGTAGCTAGCAGTGTGTGCAGGCCAGCTCGCTTTCCAGGCTATCACGTTCAGCTCGTTTTTGTGTCTCCCACACAGTCTAGGACAGTACAGAGCCTTTGGCAGTTTCAT
The DNA here is from genome assembly GCF_964656455.1 of Halichoerus grypus. Taxonomy (NCBI): domain Eukaryota; kingdom Metazoa; phylum Chordata; class Mammalia; order Carnivora; family Phocidae; genus Halichoerus; species Halichoerus grypus. The sequence goes on from NC_135725.1 coordinate 63,873,997, forward strand.
GACACATCCGTTGAATTGTGCGTCTATGCAGCGAGAGCCAGTAAGTATCTGAGTATGTCTTGTAGACTGACCACTAGTGTATTTTTGGAAGTGATTTATTTTATTTTTTTTTAAGATTTTTATTTATTTATTTGAGAGAGAGAGGGAGAGAGAGAGAGCACGAGCGGAGGGAAAGGCAGAGGGAGAGGGACAGGCTGACTCCACACTGAGCATGGAGCCTGACGCGGGGCCAATCCCAGGACCCCGAGGTCGTGACCTGAGCCGAAATCAAGAGTCGGACGCTTAACCAGCTGAGCCACCCAGACGCCCCTGGAAGCTGTTTAATATGGGTGGGAGGGGTAGGAAGAACTAAAATTTATTGAAGCTTTAGTCTGTGCTTCTTCTTTACTCAAATTGCAGGGTAGTTGTGCAGATGGAGTAAGGCAGAGAAGGAGGTTGTAGCCTTATTTTACAGATGAAGCACTGGAAGTTAATTGACTTGGCCAAAGTCACAAGGCTCGGTGAGTGCTGAAGTCAGGATTTGAGCCCAGGTTTTCCGCATTTCTTGGTTCATTTCACTTCACTTCATGAGCAGGAATTCATTAAGGTTTAAAAGATCCTGATACCTGCCCCAGGTCTCAGCACTACCCATCTCCAGTCATGGTTCCTGTTCTGAGTACTGACTTCAAAGAACTCCCCTTTCCATGAAAGGCAATAAAAGTAAAATCTGGCCAAGTTGCTCTAGTCTTTGCTCAAATTTTAGGACTTAGATTGACCCTTGGTGGACTTAAAATATCATTAGATGGTGTATTAGTCAGCCTGGGCTGCCATAATAAAATACCACAGACTAGATGGCTTAAACATCAGAAGTGCATTCCTCCTAGTTCTGGAGGCTGGGAAGTCCAAGATCAAGGTGCCGGCAAGGTAAGTTTCATTCTGAGTGAAGCTGCCTCTCTAGCCTTGTAGCTGCTGCCGGCCCTCTGTGTGCTCACGTGACCTCTTTGTGAGCCCTTGGGAAGACAGGGAGAGGGGAGAGATGAAGGGAAAGGGAATGTTCTCTGATGTCTCTTATAAGGACACTAAATCTCCTTGAATCAGGGCCCCACCTTCATCACCTGATTTAACCTTAATTACTTCCTTAAAGGCCCAGTCTCTAAATACAGTCATCCCAGGGATTAGGACTTCAACATATGAATTTTGGGGGTGTGCAGACATTCAGTCCATAATAGATGGATTTTTGTTTTAAAGTGATATCAAATGTACTTACTACAATCTCTGGTGGTTTAGTCAGTGTTAGTGTTTGGGGAATTGTGCTGTTTCCTCTATTCTTTTTTGGTATTGGATTCATGCTCTTATTTAGTCCTGTCTGTGAGTCTTTGCCTGGCCCAAGGGGAGTTTTCATTGCATTTGGATTTTTTTTTTTTTTTTTTACCATTTTTACTTTAATGCAGCTTTTGATGTACAGACTGTTATCAGGTATGATACTCATTCTGTGCACGATAGGCAGTCTGATGCCTATATCAGAATGTATTCATTCATTAAATGTTTAATGAAGGTCCATGACGATTGTGAGGGTCACTGGGCTGTTAGTTGAACCACAACTTGCCTTAGGACCGGTAGCACTGTTGTCTAGCACAACAGTGGACAGAAAAGATGACCTGTGTTGAACAGAGTTGAGGGGCGGGGAAGGCCCGTCTTTCTCTAACAAAAGCTGATGCAGCAGGAAAGGCTTATTATGTTGCCATCTATAACCAGTTATGGACATTGCTGGGTAGTTTTAAGCTAGAATGTGCTTTCTGGCCTCAAAGTTTCTATTAACAAGCTTCGCCTGGAGATCTTACTTTGAGAAGTGTAGCGGAAGGCAGACCCTTAGGACTGTCAGGTGCTCAAGCAGAATGTCAGTGTTCCCCTGAGGCGTGGACCATCTTGAAGCTACCTATCATCTCAACAGTTACTTTTCAAACATACATTCTTATCAGATCAACAGCAGAAATTATTTCAGAGCTCTGGTTAGAATGAGAGTGGTTCACCTTGGGGCGGGGTGGCTGTGGGCCCTAGGTTTGAGACATGGAGGCCGAGGTGATGGGGGGAGGCGAAGAGAAGAGCCAAGAGCCGCCAAAAGGAGATGGACAGAAGCAGGAACAGCTCCTCCTGAGTAGCTCTACCCTAGGAACTTTCCCTGCTGACAGATTGCTAATTGACATGTAATTTGACATGTAATTTGAGCAGGGACAGGAGCGGCAACCAGGTCTGAAAGAAGAGAGCTAAGCAGGGTGAGGACATTGGATCTGGGTTTGAATCCTGGTTCTGCCACTTACGTTTTGTGTGGCCACAGGCAGGTTACCGAGCCTCACTTTTCTGATCTGAGAAATGGAATTGGTTGGTGGGAATGAACAGCTTACTTCATGAGGCTGTTGGGAATCCATAGGGGACCTTTCGGGTACACTGTGTCATACCAGAATTCCTTTACAGCCCTGCAGAATGCAACCACATGGCCCAGCGACACCTGCTGTTCTACAAAATTAAGCAAAGTAAATTGGTAACTCTGGATTTACTTAGCTAGTGATTAAATAACAGTTTAGTTAATAGGCTATTAATGGTCCCCAGGTGTTGGTAATTCTGAGTATTTGCTTTTGAGAGCAGTCCGGTACTTTAATAAAGTTTTTTTTTTTTTTTTAACAGAAAATACTGTAGTGTAACAAATGGGGTCTCAGGGACTATTTTTGGGAGGATTAAATGATATAGTGCATGTTAAGCACTTAGTATAGCGTCTGACCCACAGTAAGGACTCAATAAAGGTTATCTGCTATTGTTAACGGCAGTTACTAGAGACTCAACTGGTTACGCGGGTCAATATACTCCCCACGAGGTCACCACCACCTGGTGGCAGCGAGCGGTACTGCATACATTGTAAGGTAGAATCATTTAATTGCTTGAAATTAATTCCATGGAATTTCAGCTCCACCAAGTATCACAGGGACTTTGTTCAGAATGTGACTTATTTGCCTGAGAGCAGGAATTCATATTTCATTAAACAGTGAAGTGACATTTTTCACCTCCATAGTTGGCATAGAATTAAAAAAATGTTAATGGCACCAGTAAATGAAGTAGGGAAACAGAAGTGCTCATGTGCTATTAGTAGGAATGTGAATTGGTACACCATTTCTGGAGGACAGATGGTGATGTAACAGAAGTCTTAAGTGTTTTCGTCTTTTGTGGCAACCATTCCTTTTCTAGGAATTTATCTTGAAGAAGTAAAGTTAGGAAAAAAATCTATTTAGAAAGAAAAAGTATATAAATAAATACATAGAAATAGCATTGCCTATATCGGAAAAACATAGGGAACAATTCCTTTTTCATTTGCGAATGATAGCAATGATTTTTTTTTTTAAAAGATTTTATTTATTTGTCAGAGAGAGAGAGAAAGAGAGAGCACAAGCAGAGGGAGTGGCAGAGGGAGAAGCAGGCTCCCTGCGGAGCAGGGAGCCCGATGCGGGACTCGATCCCAGGACCCTGGGATCATGACCTGAGCCGAAGGCAGACGCTTAATGACTGAGCCACCCAGGCATCCCGATTCTTTTTTTTTTTTTTTAAGATTTTATTTATTTAAGGGGGGGAGAGAGAGAGCACACGAGTGGAGGAGGAGGGGTGAGGGGCAGGGGGAGAAGCAGACTCCCTGCTGAGCAGGGAGCCCGATGTGGGGCTCTGTCCCAGGACCCAGAGATCAAGACCTGAGCGGAAGGCAGACCCTTAACTGACTGAGCCACCCAGGTGCCCCTTTATAGCAATGATTCTTAAAAAGAGTGAGAGTGTAAGGGAAGGTAGGCATATTGACATCTCCTGGTGCGGAGGAGCTGGGATGGGAGGATCAGAATTTGCTCTAGGATCTGTGTCGTTTAAGAACATTCAGTTGGGCATAGATGTCTTGGTAGTTAGAAATAGTACAGAAGAGCTATATTGTAGCAGGTGTATATTAATAAATTTCTGTTTAGGGAATGTTGATTTATAGGGAATAGGAATATTGATGAATGCAAAAAATTTTGGACCTTTGGGGAGGAAGGGGCCTGGATTGGGTTATTGCAGGGACATTAGACCAATATGATTGAAATACAGGCCTGGGACTCTAGGGGTGCAGAGATATATCCCTAAAGATAAATTTCTCCTTGTTTAGCTTTGTCCAAGACCTGAGGGTCAAAGAGCCTTGGCATATATCTAAATCTCTTGATCTCTGATAACTGATATTCCCCACAGTGAGTGTGGGGCAGGGTACCTGGTATGTGGAGACACTAGTCACATGAGTACTTCATTCTAACCTTAACTTTGGGGATGAGGCGGTGCACAGTGAGAGACCCTAATCGGGTTCTGTTGCCTTCATGGAAAGCCCATGCTCCTTGGCCTCAATCTCAAGGCTCTCTGATATGGCCTGGTCCTCTCCAGCCTCAGGTCTAACAGATTTCAGCTCTTCACAACTATAGTAACCCCTCCCTGGGCATAGTATGTGAATAGCTGGCTTGTAATAGTGTGATTTTAAATTAATATACCATTTATTTAAAAGTCACAGCCTTTTCCCCTAACTTTTTATGGTGGAACTTTTCAAACATATGCAGAGATGGAGAGAATAATTTAATGAATGTTTGTGTACCTGTCACCCTTGTTGATGTTCAAATGTTTCATTCCTTTCAAGTTGGTTCCTAATTCTTTTGATATGAGTTGATCAGTTTTAAATGGACTATATCATCAGTATCTTGATGCTTGCCTGTTATTCCAAAAAATCAGAAGCTTGGAAAATATAAGGACTGAGGTGTGTTGGCCCTTTCCACAAAGGGAAACATGCAACACTCATTTTATTGCTGTATTCAGTGTTGCTTAGTGACATTCTTGCCAGAATGTTTTTGAGAGGTTAATTGCATAGGAAACTTCCTGGTATTAAGAGATGTGGGAAACACGTGGGGTCACAAAACGCACATAGGTTCAAGGGAGTAAGACATCTACTAAGCACGTTTTGTGTGAAAGATGCTGGCTCAGTACTGGGGAGGATGGTAAGATGACCTAAGGAAGTCATGGTTGTTGAGTAGTTTGGAATCACCCAAGGTGAGAGCCCAAGAGATAGTTGTGAAATGATACTAAGAATACTAGGGTATTTGAACTGCTAGCGGCAGCAGATTGTAGAACACAGGTTACCAGAGAGTGAGGACAGAGGTGGGGGAAATGGGAAGATAATAGACAAAGTGTCCAAAGTTGCAGTTATGTAGGATGAACAAGTCTATGTCTATAGAGAATAATACTGTATCGAATACTGGAAATATGCTGAGAGAGTAGGTTCCAGGTGCTCTTAGCACACACACAAAGATGGGAACTATGTTGGGGTACCTGGCAGCTCATCGGTAGAACATGTGATTTTTGATCTTGGGGTTGTAAGTTCAAGCCCCATGTTAGGTGTAGAGATTACTTAAAAAATAAAATCTTTAAAAAGAAAAAAGGTAACTGTGTGAGGAGATGATATGTTAATTAGCTTGACTGTAGTAATTTCATTATGTATATGGCTATCAAATTAAATTTATGTATATTAAATATATTTTTTCTTTTTTTAAAGATTTATTTATTTATTTTAGAGAGAGGGTGGGCAGAGGGAGAGGGAGAGGGAGAGAGAATCCCAAGCAGACTCCCCACTGAGCAGGGAGCCTGACATGGGGCTTGATCTCATGATCCTGAAATCACGACCTGAGCGGAAATCAAGAGTTGGATCTCAACCGACTGAGCCACCCAGGCGCCCTTAAATATATATTTTTAAACTAAATATATAAAAAGGTATGTAGACTTATTCTTAAAAGAAAATGGAGAAACAGAGTATTTCAAAAATTATAATATATAATTGATAACTGTTATTATATGCGAACAAAGACTTTAAAGGAATATCCATAATAAAAATGAATATTTGGTGTGTTAAAAAAAATATCAGATTATAGGGACAGTCTAGATTCTTGACTCCCCAAGGTGCCATCTTTGTGATCTTGGAAAGTCCACTTACTGGCCCTTAGTTCCCTCAATTGAGAAAAGGGCTGTTGGCCCTTTCACCTCTGAAATTATATGAATTATTTACATAGGACTGTACACTTAAAAGTGGCCCTCAGACCTTAGGGATCACAGACTCCAAGCCCTCATTTTAAAGATGAAGAAACAGGTTCCTCTAGGAGCATGGCCCTGTCCAAGGTCACAGACATAGTGATGGAAATGTCTGGTCTTTTGGGGTGATTTCTTGATGATTCTGAAATCTCAGGGCTTATGTTATCCATTCCATTGGGTTACACTGGCTTTTCTCATCTTCAGCTGTGACAAAACTTTGAGAAAGCTGTTTAGTTGAAAAGCTGCCTAACATTATGAATGTGGGGAATGATCAGTTCCCTGACATTGAGCAGAAATAAATGAACAAAGTAAGAGTTCCATGTAGATGTTCAACTTTTCTTTTTTGCCGTTACATACAAGATATTCTCAGAATGTCCAAGACGTACAATAAAGGACCTACTTGAAAATCTTCTTTGAAGTAAAACCCCACTTCTAGTGACCTTCTGAACGTTTTTCCTGAGACTATCCTAATTCAACATTAATGGGACAGAAAGTCCTGCGTTTCAGGCAAGGGAATCATGTCAGGGATTAAGCTGACGTGATCTGTGGCCATTTTCCTTGCTGGAGTTAGTAATGATTGTTTCAAACTTCCTTTTACAGGATCGCTAACAGCCAGGAGAAATAGAGTGGAAAATGCAAAACAACGAAATCATAAAACCTGCCAAATACTTCTCGGAATTGGAAAAGAGCATCCTGCTTGCTTTGGTAGAAAAGTACAAATATGTGCTGGAATGCAAGAAAAGCGACGCGCGAACTATTGCACTCAAGCAGCGCACCTGGCAGGCGCTTGCGCACGAATACAACTCTCAGCCGAGCGTGTCACTGCGGGATTTCAAGCAGCTGAAGAAGTGCTGGGAGAACATCAAGGCTCGGACCAAAAAGATTATGGCCCATGAGAGGAGAGAGAAGGTGAAACGGAGCGTCAGCCCTCTTCTGAGCACCCACGTCCTGGGGAAGGAGAAGATCGCCAGCATGCTGCCGGAGCAGCTCTACTTCCTGCAGAGCCCTCCCGAAGAGGAGCCCGAATACCACCCTGACAGCGCGGCCCCAGGTACTGGTTCCTGAGGCCAGCCTGCGTGCGTGTTCTCACCGGGTGCCTGCTGGGCGTGTTCGTTTTACAGTCTCTTAATTCTGAGGGTGTTTATCAAAGAGAAGCGCTCATGTCAAACTTGATTCTTCCCAATTCAAAATCTGCAGGTTATACAGAACAGGCAAGTCCTAGAAGTACAGAACGACAAAAGGACTTGTTGCTGTCCTTGTGCTCGAGGTCTCTCTTGCCTTTATCATGAAGAATAAAGGAAAGATAAGGGGCTATGCTAATATAGTTATGAATGAAGTACCTCAGTTGCTTATCTCAACCTATGTCATCTCTATTAAAGAGAATTTCTTTGAGAATTTATATTCATTCATTCAATCTTATTATTTTTAAGACTTTATTTATTTGACAGGAAGAGAGAGAGCACACAAGCAGGGGGAGCGGCAGAGGGAGAGGGGAAGCAGACTCTGTGCTGAGCAGGGAGCCCGATGCGGGGCTCGATCCCAGGACCCTGAGATCATGACCTAAGCCGAAATCAAGAGTCGGATGCTTAACTGAGCCACCCAGGCGCCCCGTCACTCAAACTTATTTTTTACAAAAACGATTTTTTAGGACCTATTAGGCGCACATTACTGCATTAGGTCACTCAGAGGCCACATTAAAATAGTGAACTATTTCAAACTTGAGAATTAAGTACTAAGACAAATATAGCAAACATCTGTTAGCATTCACCCAGATTAAAAACCAGCATTTCGACCCATTATAATATTGTGATCCACAGTTTTGGTTTGTGGCACTCGAGCAAAGTTGAGAAATTCTGGGAAAAATTCATTTTAGTTTTAATATACTTTCATTGAAAACAAGAAAAAATACAGAATTTTTAGGGAAGGAAAAGACTGTCATGGAATCAAAGGTGTTGTGTGTCATATGATTATCATAGCTTGAAAAGGTTGGAATGAAGGGGCTGTTGAAATGTCTCTAGGCAAGGGGAGGGTGGTAATGCGTATAGATAAATTGCCAATAATTCTTGCCTCCTTTAAGATAGGAATGGCCAGTTTACATAATGATTCATTGCAGTTTGCAGAAGACACCCCTTAAAGCAGAGGAATATTCCTGGGGAGGCCCGAGGGCTGCTCCAAGGACCCAGCAAGCATTTGCTTAGGAAAACCATGAACTTTGGCTTGCAGGAGGAGAAATTAGTGTGCCCAGACTAGATTGAGCTCTGTGGGAGTGGTTAGTTATAAATCACAAGAAACTATCTAAAACCAAGAATGTTATCCATATAGAGTGAAAAAGATAATAATAATAACCAAGTGAACCAATTACATGTTTTCAGTTAGCACATTTTTTCGCACTGTAGGCAGATCATCCTAGGAAGCGACATTGTAATCAAAAATCTGTTTGCTGATCATTTGACCAAGATTAAGCGCAGGGAGCCAGTTGGATGACCATAGTGTCATGAGCCTCACGTATTGTTTTCCAGTGTGGAAACCCTGCGTGAGTTTTGATTCTTGAGTTCCCAAGCCAGGGTACCTCCCAGTAGACAGTGTTGATATGGACACTGTTCCCTCTCTCTCTTACCCTTCCTTGTTAACTTCTGTTGTGGATGGGACCCTCTGCTAATTGACAGCATCCATCTCCTGGCCTCAGAGCCATTCATGCTTCGTGGGCAGTGAAGAGAGCAGTGCTGAGGGAGCGAGGCAGGTGAATCAGCAGGGCGGTTTTTCACATTGCTTTGTTCCCTGGGAGATGTTGCCAAGGAAGATGCTGGGATAGACTGCTTTCAGTTAACATTGCAAATCTTTGATCTGGATTATTGTGTATCAGTTTCATAGGGTTATTCTAAGGGGACAGTCTTATTTCCCCATTTTCAACTTCTAGAGTAGGATCGAGCAAGTTCATTCCAAAAACCTTTTTCTTTCTTTTCAGAGGAAATGATGTAATTCATCTACTCATAAACACAATTATAATTTCCAGCAAGAAGGGAATAAATATGGATTCTCAGTGTCCTTCTGTGGTGACATTTCTAGAGACTCATACTTGTAAAAGAGATTGATTTTAAATTGAGTGTGTGTACCTATATGACATGGGAGACTTCTCTTTTTGCTGGTGATGACCAAAGTACAGCCTATGCTGACTATTCCTGTTTCTAGGTCACATCTGGAGGGCGGTGGAGAACCGTGGTGCTTTGTCAGTTGGGAAGTGTGTCCAAAGTAATCTGTTAACATTAGTAGTTAAGGTACTGGAACTCTCTTTATACATTAAAACAGCCTTGAGGGTACCTCATTTTGTATTTCAACTTACTTTCGAGAAAGAGGAAGAAAGCTGTAATTGTCAGTTATCCCTTCCGGGTCTTGGTGGGGGAAAAAGCTGAAAAGTTGCAATAGGATATGGCTTTCATTTTGTGGTGTGTATTTTGTTTGACACATAGACTGTGTGTGTGTGTGTGCGCGCGCGCGTATGCGCGCACGCTTTAATTTAGTATCTCTAACCCTGTGCTGTCTAATACAGTAGCCACAAGCCACAAGAGGCTAGTAAGCACTTGAAAATGTGGAGAGACTGAATTGAGATATGCTCTAAGTATACACACTGTATCATTAAGACTTAATACCAAGAAGAGAATGGAAAATATCTTACTAATAATTTTTATTTTGATTACATGTTGAAATGATAATACTTTAAATATATTGGTTCAAAATATATTATTAAAATTAATTTCACCTCCATTTACTTTTTTTAAGGTGGCTATGAGAAAATTTTGAACTACAGAAGTAGCTGGTATTATATTTCTATTGGACAGTGCTGTTCTAACACCTTACAGAGTGCCTGTACAGAGTTAGGTGATTAGAGATTTGTTGAAATTCGTTGAACAGGATGGAGCCTGGCAGCATTCCACTAGAGGCTTCCCTCCAGCTATTTCTTGTGTGAGATGGTTTCAGCTGTGTCATCTTGATCACCATCCCCTGGATATTCTTAGCTTTGTCCATGACTTTCTTGAGATGTGCATCTGTATTTTTTAACACATAGTCTTAAAATTTAACACTAAGGAATGCATTTGCAAAAAACCCAGCATTTTCCCCTTAAATATATTGAAACAATTTGTATCCTATCAATTTATAATATGTGATCATTTGGCTGACTGGTCTTTCCCATTATCTTGGGGGAACAGGTTTGCAGAACAAACTAAGGGAGCCAACAGAATGTGCTAGGGGTGGGAAGGAGGTTAAGCTGACCAAATGTCAAATACATTTAAGAAAACTAAGCTTTCAAAAAAAAAAAAAAAAAGAAAACTAAGCTTTCAAGTAGTATTCAACTATCTTAAGAGAACTTATATATAATTTCATATGCTATTATATAATAGCTATTATTTCTCTTTATAAAGCTACAAGCAAATAATGCAAACAGGGGTATACAAAGCTATAATTAAATAATGTAAATATTTATTAATAAATTCCATTATTAATCACTTTTTAATCCAATCCTCTTCTTTTGGGGTGGGAACTCCAGTACAGAGACTGAGTTATACTTCTGGTCATGGCACATTAACATCATTGGTCTGTGAAAAGCCCCTTTTTTGTGTTACTTACATGTTTATTCTCTTGTTATTTATCACTGTTAACCACGTTCATTCTTTTCTTCTGCCTCCTAATCATTCCAGTGTACTTGTGTATTCTCTCACATGTTCTTGAGAGCAGGCTTTGGTGTTTTGAGTGAATATATTTTAAATTTACATAGATTGAAAATTGTGCTATAGATACCATTCCTTTTTTTTTGGCTTTTTTTCATTTAGATTTTTTTAAAAAGATTTATTTATTTATTTATTTGAAGGGGAGGCAGGGGGAGAGGGAGAGAGAGAATCTCCAGCGGACTCCCTACTGAGTGCAGAGCCCATCATGGGGCTCAATCCCATGACCCTGAGATCATGACCTGAACTGAAATCAAGAGTCAGATGCTTAACCAACTGAGCCACCCAGGCGCCCTTCATTTAGAATGTTTTTAAGATCTATTCCCATTGCAGTGTGTAAATCTAATTTGTTTGTTTTAGTTGATGCACGATACTCTGTAGTATGCACTCACTGCATCTTGTTTATCCATTTTCCTAGTCAGTCCTCTTTCCTTTGTTCTGTGGAGAAGGGCTGGGGTTTGGCCTGTACACAGTTTCCTTTCCATCCATATACTGCCGCAGTAGGTATTTCCTGCTGATATTAAACTTACTCCAATTGCCCAAGTGGAAGAATACCTCTGAGTGTTCTCTGCTCCCGGGAAAGCCCTTAGGCCTTCCGATCCATTTTGTACAAGATTGAGTTGTTTTCTACTTGGGGTGGCTTTGTTTTACCTGGGAGAGAGATTACATGGTGTGTGTTTGCAGTGGGTTGCCATGCCCAGGATAGTCTTTCCAATTAAGAGAAGATTCTCCCCATCTGAACACTAGCTTCCATTCATTGAAGCTAATATTTGTTTGAAAGTTAATTAACTACTCCATCAGGCTCCTCTAGTTTTAAGCCCCAGCTTCTGCCAGAGTTTTCTTAAGAGGCCTGGATTTTTTTTTCTTCTTCAAAATTTATATGTTAGCACACATTCAAACTAAAAAAGGATAGTTTGAAAGTAGTCATTTCTCTGCTCCCAGACGTGGCCGTACTTGTCTTCATGTTCACAGCTCTATAGAAACAAATTTGGAGATCAAAATTTGGAATAGGTGCCCGTATTCTTAATAGTAGAGCGTTTTGTAGTGGATATGACTTGGAGGCAGCATTTTTAAGATGCATAAGTGATCAGCTGAGCAAGTGAAGTAGAGAGAGGCTGGGTGTTGTAGTAGTGGAGCTTGGATTTTGGCGTCATGCAAGACCTGGCTTAGAGTCCTGGTTCTTTCAATTAGCCAAATGACTTGGGATATTGTGTTTGGTTTTCTGTAATAATACCTCCCCCTCAGAAGGTTGTCTTACAACCTTAAATGAGGTGATGCTGTAAAGCACTAGCCTCGTGCCTGGTTCGCTACTCAGAAAATGGTAGCTGCCTTCATCATCATCATCATCATCATCATCATCATCAGACCCCTAAAGCCTGGAATAGTTGAGATTAAAAATGAGAATTTAGAAACGGGGAGAGATGAGCAGCATCATGAAGGCATGAACTTTTTTTGTTTTTTTAGATTTTATTTATTTATTTGACAGAGAGAGAGACACAGAGAGAGGGAACACAAGCAGGGGGAGTGGGAGAGGGAGAAGCAGGCTGTCTGCTGAGCAGGGAGCCCGATGCAGGGCTCCATCCCAGGACCCTGGGATCATGACCCGAGCCGAGCAGAAGGCAGACGCTTAGCTTAATGACTGAGCCACCCGAGGGTATGAACTTTCAAGATTTAGAGAGCATACAAAACTATCTGCTGGAATGGAATCACAGAAAAAAGAGGCTAGAGGTATCAAAAAATGTCTCTGTGTCCAGCTTCAAAGAAGACACTTTGAGATCTAAGACTAGACGGGAAGCAGATGAGGTAATCCTCTTTATAGTTGTTTACATCCGAGGGACCCTATTCTCAGGGCGAAGCCTCTCCCATTTTCTTGTCCTTGCCTTGGCTCTCCACCAGAACACTGTCCTGTCTACACAGTTGTGCTGGGTTGGGAGGGATGTGACCCACTGAAACCAGTTGATTCCCACACACTTCTGACATGGCCAGCAGTGTCCAAGCCCTGTAGTGGGTTCTCCACAAGGATGAGTAAGAGCCAGGTTCTGTCTTCAAAGTATTCAGAGACTCGAAGGGGAGGTAGTTAAGCCACCAGTTTTAACAAGTGCTCTGCCAGAGGTGGGCTCAGGAGGCAGCAGGAGCGTGAAGGAAGGACATCTAATTAAGGCCACAGCCCTTGGAGTTGGGAAAGATTCCTAGGGAGACATCTTCACTATCTCTGGATGACACAGAAGTACTTTTAACCTTCTCTTTCAGAAGCGAGACTTCTACCTTTCCTTTAATCTTAATTAGGGACCGGTTATGGTTGTTACCTAACCTGTTGGAGTGAAATAATCTAAACAGTAGCCATTTCCCTTTTATTAACAAAGTATTACGAGTTAGGTTTCCCCCAGTAGCCGTTAACATTCCCGGCATCCCATCTTCTGGAATAATGGAGTGGACGTAATAATGTAATCAACTCCGTTAATAAATTGATACTATTTTTCTCCAAGGAGACAATTCTCATTATTGGAAACATAAAGCTTCCCAAGAAAGCCTTGGAGTCACAGCAGGAAGACTCCATGGGTTAGTGGAGTTAGTGTCTTCCTTATTGAAACTCCTTAATTGATAAAATGTCGTGGCCCCATAAAAATACTAGTGCAAATGTATAAGCTCTTCTCCCTTTGTGTTCAGAGCTTCGGCCAATAAATATTTACTAGGCATCCTCTGTGTACCAAGCAAAATAATTGGTGCCCAAGGATAAAAGAAATGAATAAGGCATGGTCCCAAAGTAATACTGGGATGCGGTAAGTGCTGTAACAGTAGAGTACTTGTAGAGAAAGGAGAGATCTGGGGTTTCATGGATCCTGAACAAAGTACGGGTTGGGGGGAGGCTGAAAAGGAGAGTCTGGAGTAAGAGCACAGGTTTGAGGGAGTGTGGGGTCTGGGGTGGGGAGGCAAGAGAGATGAATAGTTAGCCCAGCCTCAGGCTGAAGGAACAGAGACAGAATTGTGAAAAAGAGCTTGGCCTTTATTTTTTAAATATTTTAAAAGATTTTATTTATTTATTAGAGCGAGGACAAGTAGGGGGTAGGAGCAGAGGGAGAAGCAGACTCCCCTCTGAGTGAGAAGCCTGACGCAGACTCAATCCCGGGACCCTGGGATCATGACCTGAGCCAAAGGCAGATGCTTAACTGACTGAGCCTCCCAGGCGCTCCATTTTTTTTTTTTTTTTTTTTTAAAGAGAGCATGGCCTTGAAAGAATGTGAAGTTTGTGGTAGGATTGTAGGGTGCCCAGAGTATTTTGAAGAGTAAGTCAAGAAAGATAAAGGAAGGCCAGAACAGATTATGAGTGTTCCTTAGGGTGCAATGAAAACAGAGCCAAAGATGGGAACCCCAGGGGAATAGTAAAGGTGTGAGGAGGAGTGGGTGAAGCAAGAGTCTGAGTCCTGGAAGGAGGGTTGAGGAGGAGCAATCAGAGGGGAGGTGTAGAAAACTTGAGCAGAGAGCCATGGTACAGAAGTAATAAATTTCAAGATTGTCAAGTGCTAGGGAGAGGTTACATAAGAGGGGCCCTGAAAAGTATCTTTGAGATCTGAATATTGACCCCTAGATGGCAGTGCTAGAGGTAACAGCCAGATATCTGAGATTGCAGATGAATGGTGTGCTGGGAGGTTACGCCGGGGAATGTAGACTCACCTTTCTGGAACATCTGTAAGATGGCTATCCAGGATTAAGACCTGTGACCAGAAAACAGAGCAGCAGGACCCCCGTGGAGATTGAACATAATACAACTTCACAGCTGGATGAGAGACTGAGAGAGGGCGATCAGACTGAGGGAGAACTTAATCTGAAAACCCACTGTTGGCCTCGAGTGTGGTCTTCTGCTTACTCTGAGTTGTGCACCCTCGTTGAGAACTTAGATCAACATAACAAGGTCTCCAGTTCTTTATCAGCACAGTCTCGGACCACTGTTCCCGGAGTTCACAGTTATAGACATGACAGGACAAAACCCTTTATCATGACTTTTGAAGGGAACGTTGGTTTTAATTTGAGGGTTTTTCAAAATCCAGGCATGGCAAGGGTGCCCGTAGACATGCAGGCCAATGCAGACGCCGTTTCGGCTCCATCCTGTGACGGGGGACCTGTCATTTGAAATAGGATCGATTTACTCTCTGCCTGTAAAATCTTTGAACGTATGTTTTCTGCTACTGTTTTTCAGAATCATTTGCTGTTTCAAATAGAGAACTGTGCGATGATGAGAAAGAGTTCATACATTTTCCAGTGTGTGAGGGGACCTCTCAACCTGAACCCTCGTGTTCAGCTGTCAGAATCACAGCCAATAAACACTACAGGAGCAAAACCTCTCAGGAAGGTGCTTTAAAAAAGATGCATGAGGAAGAACACCATCAACAAATGTCCATCTTACAGCTGCAGCTGATACAAATGAACGAGGTGCATGTGGCCAAAATCCAGCAGATAGAGCGGGAGTGTGAGATGGCAGAGGAGGAGCACAGGATAAAAATGGAAGTTCTCAATAAAAAGAAGATGTATTGGGAAAGAAAACTACAAACTTTCACCAAGGAGTGGCCTGTCTCCTCATTTAACCGGCCCTTTCCCAATTCACCCTAAGACTGCGGGGGCGGCTCCCCTGTAACCGATCCGGAACGTGAACTCGCGGTCAGGAACTCGTAACAGAGCTACAACTAGGAAACTTAGAGTGGTAGTAGTCTCGTATTTAAGAATACATTCAGGTGAACAGCCGCACCCCGTGTCCCCCGTCAGTGGCAAAGAAGCTGTTCCAGTCTCCTGAAAATGATCCCTACGAGTGCTAGAATTCTGAATGTAATGTCTCTTAATTAGAATTCAAACAAGAACCATGTGCGAGTGTTGTTGTTGTATTTTTTTAATCAGATTGCAAGTGTGACTATAAAGAAGTGTGGCTGTTTTTTTTTTTTTTTTTAAGTAGACAGCAGAACTTTTCTCTCCAAATGAATCGGCTGCTGTTGAAAGCGGCTGAGAGCCCCGGGAGGCCACACGTTGCTTCTGCGGTGGTAGGGCTGTTGCTCAGAGCTCGCTGGAGGTCTTTAGGGGACCTCCCTGAGAGCCACGCACACAGCACCTCTTGTTTTTTTGTTTTGTTTCATTTTTGTTTTTGTTTTCCAGTGGCGTTCTTTGAGTGGCTTTCCCGATTTTAAACAGTCCAGCATTTGGAAGGATATTTTCTAATGTGGCTCATAAGCTGCCTTTGAAGGCCTTTCCCCAAATAGTGGCTCCAACAGTGGTAGCTTTGGTGGAACTAAAGCTGTAACTGCTTTGAGGGAGACACGTTCATTTAGATTTCTACGATCTGTCATGTCTCTTTTATTAAAAGATAAGACTTGCAATTTTATAGTCACACTGCGTATGTTTTTTAAAGGTGCTGCCTCCCCCACTGTGCTCGTTTTTTGCTTTCCTTCTGTAGTGTCCTCCCAACTTTGTGCTACTGAGTTAATGGTGCCCTGTTTTTAATCTCCAGCCACCTAGGGAAAGGCCCTTCCTTCACCGTGCTCATGGTGCTACCCAACAGTAATGCGATGTAGTTTGCATTGCACAGTTAGCACTGGGCTTCTTAAGAACCCATTACCAACGTCCAAATATGGATGGGAAAATGGATATTTTGGTTGAGTTGTGATAGAGCTTCTCCTGTAGCCTGGTGTTAAAAACAGTTCTGGGACGTTGGGCACGGCAGTCGCTGGAACAAGCAAAGTGACACCACGTGCCAAGGCAGGTCAGCAGTTTCTGAGTGTGAAATGTCAAGGCCATGTGGTGGGAAAGAAAAGTATGTGTGGCAGAGGCTATGTCGGGAGTGCAAGGCTAGGAGTCAGGGCCTGAATTCTGATCGTGGCTCTGCCTCAACGTGCTATGTGACCTGGGGTAACTCCTTTTAATCCGTGGCTCTGGTCTGTCCTGTCCAAACGACAAGGAGGTCGGTCTGGATAATGTTCAGAATCTGCTGCAACTCCTAGACTGGTATGGTCTGCACAGCCTTGGATGGGTACCGCTAAGATCACAGTTGTCCAGAGGGTAGGGGCCAACAGGGAAGAATTGATTACTGCATTGGCTCAGCTTCCAGCCCTCATAATTTTGTATTTGGGTCCCAGGGACTGTAAGTTGAGTAAGATAAACATACACATGTTATTGATGCACTGCATAAAACTTAAGTGGATATCAGTTTATTCTCTACTCTGATATTTTAAATATCTTAGAGGAATCGGTGATTTGAAGAAAAGGTGTGAAGACTAGTCTTTGAAAGGAAGGATCCTTTTGAAAGGATATGTGTTCTTCGTTTAGTTTTTACCAAATGGACCCTTTAGACAAGACACATCTGGATAAAGTCCCAAGCTTAAATGGTTTATGGGAGACAGGACTTGACTCTTCATGCCCTCCCACCCCCTCAGGATTAGGGCGGGGAACAGCAGGCCCTCAACACAGATGTGAACTGAGAGAAGTTTTGCTTTGCTTTACCTACTGATCCATCTGGAAATCTTGTTAATATGCAGCTTCTAGAGTGGGACCTGAGATTTTGCATTTCTTACAAGCCCCCAGGTTATGCCAGTTCTGCCTGCCTGGTCACCACACTTCCGTGTAGCAAGGTTTCAGAGGACTCTCTGAAGTTTTTACTTATTCTCTCCCCGCCCCCCCCAAATTGGGTTAGGTATACTTTGTGTAGAGCAGTGTGCCCGATACTATCCTCTCTCAGAATTTATCACTTAAGCACACAACCATGCAGAACACAACACAAAACATGCTCACACACATAACGAAACTATAAAAACATGGAACTGATTCCTAACCAAATAAAGGATAATGAAACCAGAAGCCTAAAGCACCTTGCTCTACTGTTAATGGTATTTATGAGTCTATAACAGTAGTTTTCAACCTGGGCTATGCATTAGAAATAGTATTTTATAAATAATTAGTCCCACCTGGTCCCACTCCCAGAAGATTCTGATTCTGTTAACCTGGGTTGGGGCCTGGTCCTCCACATTTTTTGAAAACTTTATTGGAGATTACATCATTGGGACTGAGAACCAATGGTGTAGAGCTCACAGATATGTCTCATTTGATCCTTAATCTTGTGAGGTCGTGCAAAAGTGAGGAAATGATGCTCAGAGAAGAATCATCTGGTACCAAACCAGTAGCTAGTAAACGGCAAAGCAGAAGCTCAGTCCCAGGTCTCTCGACTCCAAAACAAATAGTCCCACCTGTCTACCCGTCCCATCCCTCAGTTATATCAAGGATTTGTTTTATCCTGAGAGCCAGATCACCCCTATAGTGTACTTTGGTGTCTCCATTCATGGACAGGTACATGTTCATTTCACTGTTGAGCAGCTCCTTGCCTGAGGTGGAAATGCAAAAGCATTTCTTGGTAGGTGCTTTAGGGAACAGACAAATTTTAAGACTGTTCACCATCCCCCACCAGGCCAAATCATGGACACAGCCCAGTAGGGGAGGTGAGACTTGTACACAGCTGTCCTGGATGCCATTAGTGCATGCCTTCAAGTGCATCTGCAGCTCAGAGCAAATGGCACTTCCTCCAGGAGGAAGGAAAGCTTCCTGGAGGAGGGGCATCTGAGCTAAGTTCTTTAGAGCTGGCATTTGGACAGGCGGAGATTCAGAAAGAGGAGAACCTTTGCTAGATGCAAGGTCCTGTTGAAGATTCAAGATGATGAGACCCATAACTGGGCGGCAGTGAGAACATGGTGAATTTCCAAATTGGGCAGTAGCATGATCAACACTGTGCTCCAGGAGGAAGGTGAGAAGGTGCAACTGAGTTCAGAGAGGACTGGAGCCCAGAAGATGAGGTAGGAGGGTCTGGCCCTGGTTAGGATGAGATGATAGGAGGATCTAGAGGAGGCTGTAGTCAGACTGAGGGAGACCAATGTGAAGGGCACTGCAGAGGTGGAATCTGTCAGGCTTGGCAGTTGATTCCTTTTGTGGGAGAGGAGGGGTGAGGTGTTAAAGCTAGATGCCTGGAAGAATAATGTAGCCGATTGAAATAAAGGCAGAAAGGATGCATTTCTGGCTCTGACCCAACCCAGGAGAGGCCGAGAGATGAATGAATGCTGTTGCCTGCCACTCAGCCTCAAACGCGAGCACCTCCACCCATCTCTGCTTTGCTTGTCCCCTCTTCGCTCTGACTTCTGCCTCTTCTCCCTGTCCATCCGACACTTTAGCCCCTCCTTGGGTCCTTGTCAGCCTCCTCATTGAGTGCTGCCTCTGCCCCCAGTACCTCCATTGCAGTGGGTGGTGCATGTCACCATCTCTTATAATGGCTTTGCGCTAGAAAGATCAGAAAAGGTTTTCTCCTTAGTGTCCCATGTTGTATAAAGGGGCATTTGCTGATAGGGGCTGGCAATCCCCATGTATGCCTAACACAGCCCCTTTACAAAAGTCAAACATGGAATCCTACCCTGTTATGCAACAAAATTTTAGGGGATGTTTTAGGAATTTTGCAGAGAGAATCTTAAAATGCACTGGCTTTTTTTTTTTTTTTTTAGAAGAAGAAGAAAGAGAATAGAGGGAGGGGTGCCTGGGTGGCTCAGTCGTTGGGTGTCTGCCTTCGGCTCAGGTCATGGTCCCAGGGTCCTGGGATCGAGCCCTGCATTGGGCTCCCTGCTCCGTGGGGAGTCTGCTTCTCCCTCTCCCACTCCCCCTGCTTGTGTTCCCTCTCTTGCTGTGTCTCTGTCAAATAAATAAATAAAATGTTAAAAAAAAAAAAAAGGGAAGAGAATAGAGGGAGAGAGGTGGTGTGGTGGCTGAGTGCATTTGAGTTGTCAACAGCCTCTGCAGTGTCAGGTCAATTACATCAGCACTTGGTCTGGACCAGGGGAAAGGAATGGCTCTGCCTCCTGGGAATGTCGGAAGGACCTGATAATTTTATTTGGCAAAGCCACCAGGAATGGTTCTGTAATGTCATTGCTAAGAATTACCCTTTTAATAGCATTTCTGGATGTCTGAGCTTTTCAGATGGAGTGACACTTCTTTTCTGCCATGGGTTTCCTTTGTGTTGGGCTGCTTCCAGCTGGTCCTCCTGTTCTTCCTCACCCTTGCATTGATATCAGTTCATATTTTCTGTCTTTTGCCTTCCCGGCCCTGTTCCTCCAGCCCCTCCTGCACCCACAACAACTCCCACTCTCCCCTGTTTTAGAGGTGGAGTCACATGAGAATGTGTGTGAGGGAAACACCTGCCGAAGGGCAGCACATTCAACATCTGGTATCAACAAGGTAGAGTGTAGCCTTAGACTAGCCAAACTATGGACAACTGCTTCTGGGCTGCATCTGCTACTTTTGTGTTGGTGGGACTCAGAAGTCATGGGAAAGATCACCAGTGATCCGTGACAGCAACAAATTCTTTTCCTAATCGTGCCATATATTATGCCCTTCAACACAATCTATTAATCTTTGCCTCCATTTCTCCATCTGTGAAAGTGGTGTAATACTTATCTACCTCCCTTAAATGTTGTGAAGATTAGTCTTTGTTAGTAAAGCACTTTTGAAATAAAGAGTGATGTAAAGCATTTTAACATTGTTGTCATTGTGATGTGGATGCCCTCCTGTAGAGAGGCTGCCTTCTAGGGGAAGTACCCCAGGTACACTGTGGTTTAGGAACACTCAGTATAGAAAACTTCCATTAACGGATCCAAGAGTGGGATTATTTTCTTTGTGAAAAATTTCAACATGACATTTCTTCAACAGCCCTTTGGTGCATTTAGAATGAGATTCAATTTATAGAAGAGTGATTGAAGTAAGATTTTTAAAGAACATATCTATTGAACCTCCATTACCCACTATAACTGTTGGGTTTGCAAGCTGACTGTTACCCTAACAGTGCAGTTTATCATCACTGGGTAGAAAACTTCTAATCCTACATTCTCCAGATATCCAGATTATGTGTGAAGGTTTTCTCACTGTTGCCACTCCTTGGAATGAACAGAATGGTGATCCCGCTGCTTCTGAATGAGAGGATCAGAAACTCTAGTTCTACTTGCAAAATGCCCTCAGAGCACTGCCAGTGTGTGTGTGTGTGTGTGTGTGTGTGTGTGTGTGTGTGTGTAAGATTAACCATGTACCTTCATTAAAGGGCTCAGAGTGGGAAGTTCTCTATCCATAAACATGGACTCCCTTTCTTAACTCCTGGTGACTGCCATGAGATTTAATTGGGTTCTGGTTTGAGTTTTCTTTTTACGGGTTTGTTGGGGGGAAAAAATTCCAAACCTGTTATTTGGGAAGTTGGTTATTTTTAGTAAAAAGGGTACTTGTTACAGAGAAAATACTGTAAGTAGACATAGAAGTTAAGGTTTCAGTTTTTTGTCCCATCTTCTGGTTCAGCTTCCAGAGTTAACCAAGAAGTAAGCTCAGAGGTTGGCGCTCTGCTGGTGAGATGCATATGGATCTAGATTCTTATCCTTGAGTCTCCAAGAGTATCTTTGGATGGGCTAGTATTAGATCCTCTGCAGGACTGGAGGGTGGTCAGTCCAGCCACTCAACCACTGGGAAGTCTGGGGGGTAGCTGGGCAGATCTACTCTAATGTGGTCACTTTGAGCCCCAGGCTGAAGGGGCAGGAGCTATTATTCAGGGGAAGCTCTTCTCATTGTGATGGCAAAAGTACAAGAAGACAAGCCCAACTGTGGAAGCACATTTCAAATTTCAGTGTTAAATCTGCTAATATTTCCTTGGCCAAAGTCAAGGGGAGGGAAGTAGAGTCCTCCTAAGAAGGTGAGGGGAAGAGGTGAATATTTTGAACAACAATCTAATCTGCCACAGTATCAAAGGGAACCCATGGAATACCAAGGAGTTGAGATAATATAAGTCAAAGAACAGAGCATCTAGGAAGAAATGCATCCCTGTTTTTCATCTTCTACTGAGGCACCCCTTCCTTACTTCTTTCCTTCGTCTCTCTTTTGGAGGAGAAGGCTTTAAAACAGTGATGATAATAAGTAATAGGGATGTTGGATTAAATGAGTAGTATGTGTTTAGTTCTGTGCATTTAGAACAGAGCGTGGCACATAAACACTAAGTTTTAGTCATTATTATTTTCTCTCAAGTTTATATGGCTTCTACATGGGGCCATAGAGATTTGAACTCAAGTGGCCTGGAGCTGGACCTCATGCTTTTAGGAATCAAAATACACATGGGGCGCCTGGCTGGCTCAGTCAGTAGAACATGCAACTCTTGATCTCGGAGTTGTGAGTTCAAGCCTTATGTTGAGTGCAGAGATTACTTAAAAATAAAAAAACCTTAAAAGAATCATAATACACAGACTTTCTATTCAGAGCCTGTGTTCAAATCTTAGTTTTGCAGAGTGTGACCTCCTGAATATCAGACTAATCAATAATACCCCAATAATGTCCCAAGATTGCTATAATGATTATATGAGAATACAAATATGGAAGAGCCATATAAACTATAAAATTAAAAATTAAAAAAAGGAGTCCCTAAAACTCTCTTCTGATATTCTGTATTACAAGAGAATCCCAGACTCTCTTCTGACATCACAGAACTTCCTCTTAGTTTCTCCTTCCAGCCTCCCCTCTCCGACACTCCCTGAGTACACTCATCAGTCTCTGTTTCAGAACCTGGCTCAGTGCATTACTCCCATTCATCCCTCTAGCTGGAGTCTACCAGCCTCTCTACAACCCCTTCCCATCACCTATGCTGCTGAAGTGTCACCCATTCTTCAAAGTCAAATGACACAAGGACACACCCCTGAAACCTGGGCTGTGCTCCCAGGTTTGCTGGTAACTCATCATACGAGTGAGGACAAGTTACTAGGTCTTTCTCAGTATTAATTTCCTTGTTTGTAAAATAAGGACGTTGGAGGAGAGGATTTCTAAATTCCCTTCCCCTGTTCTCATTAGTCTAATTCTCACGTTAAACTAATCTTTTCAATTTACTGCATGTAACCCAAATTTTCAATTTAGCATTCTCTTTAACAGATAACCTGCACATAAATGGAATTCAAATACTGCATCCAAGGTTGAACGCTCCATTTGTAAAAGTTATTGATATTAGGATAATGATTGTACTTAAATTGTTTCTAAAACAATCCAAGTACAGGGGCGCCTGGGTGGCTCAGTCATTGAGCATCTGCCTTCGGCTCAGGTCGTGATCTCAGGGTCCTGGGATCGAGTCCCGTATCGGGCTCCCTGCTCAGCGGGAAGCCTGCTTCTCCCTCTCCCACTCCCCCTGCTTGTGTTCCCTCTCTCGCTGTCTTCTCTCTCTGTCACATAAATAAATAAAAATAAAAAATCTTTAAAAAAATAAAAATAAAACAATCTAAGTACAGTCAGCACCAGAGCTTCTATATAATGGTCACAAAAGGGTTGCTGCTTCCCAAAATGTAATTTTCCCAACAAAATGTAATTGGTACTGTTTCCTTTAGCTTTCAAGTTGCCCAATTCTATAGATGATAGAATACTTCTGTTTTACAAATTGCCCTCTTCTAAGGCAATAATGTGTAAACTTTTGCATATGTTTTTAAAATTCCTATCAGTTGATTTCGGGAGATGACATCCCTTGTAAAACCAGGGGTGTCTGAAACCTACTTCAAGTGAAGGAAGGAAGGGAGTTAGCATTTATTGAACATATTCTGTAGGTCTAGGCACATCTGTATATTATTTCATTTAATTCTTAAGGTACTCTGCAGGAATAGGTAATATCTTCTATATTTTATTTTTTTAAAGATTTATTTATTTGAGCGGGGGAGGGGCAGAGGGAGAGGAAGAGAGAGAATCTCAAGCAGACTCTCTGCTAAGCACGGAATCCGACACGGGGCTTGATCTCAAGACCCTGACATCATGACCTGAGCTGAAACCAAGAGTTAGATGCTCAGCCATCTGAGCCACCCAGGTGCCCCTCATCTATATTTTGAATGAAATGAAGATTGGAGAGGTTAAGTGACTTGTTCAAAATCACATACCTGAACTGTACACTTAAAAATGGTTAAAATGGGGGGCGCCTAGGTGGCTCAGTCAGTTAAGCATCTGCCTTCAGCTCTGGTCATGATCTCAGGGTCCTAGGATTGAGACCCTCGTGGGCTCCCTGCTCAGCGGGGATTCTGTCCCTCTCCTTCTGCCCCTCCCCCAATTCGTGCTCTCTCTCTCTCTCAAATAAATGAATAAAGTCTTTTCAAAATGGTTAAAATGGGGGCGCCTGGTGGCTCAGTCAGTTAAGTGTCTGCTTTCAGCTCAGGTCATGACCCAGGGTCCTGGGATGGAGCCCCACATCAGGCTCCCTGCTCAACAGGGAGCCTGCTTCTCCCTCTCCCCCCTCTGTTTGTGCTCTCTCTTGCTATCTCTCTTTCTCTCTCAAATAAATAAATCTTTAAAAAAATATAAAATAAAATATAAATTAAAA
Organism: Halichoerus grypus; assembly: GCF_964656455.1. Classification (NCBI taxonomy): domain Eukaryota; kingdom Metazoa; phylum Chordata; class Mammalia; order Carnivora; family Phocidae; genus Halichoerus; species Halichoerus grypus. Next base: position 63,898,195 of record NC_135725.1, read on the forward strand.
AAATAAAAATAAAAAAATGATTAAAATGGTAAATTTTATGTCAGCACAATAAAAAAGAAAAACCAATTACATAACTAGTAAATAGCGCAACTGGGTTTAGATACCTCAGTATGCTTTGATTAGTCTATTTACAGCATGGGAGAAAATAACCAACTTTGGTTATGTTTATCAAATATCTGCCGCCACTGAGGAGACAGAAACAAAGAGAAGCAGAGAGAAGAGCTAAGTAAGGTTAAAGGTGTCAGCAACAGCAAGGGTGGTAGCCCAGTTCTGTTGGCCAGCAAGCTGAGAATCAGGACCAAGGCAAAAAAGAGAGGTCACCATGTAGATTAGTGTTTCCCAAATATTAATGTGCATGGGAATCACCTGAGCATCTTGTTGAAATTGCATTCTGATTCAGTAAGTCTGGGGTGGAGACAGATTTTGTATTCCTAACAAGCTCCCAGGTGCTAGTGATGTTGCTGGTCCATGGGCCAAACATTGAATAGCAAGGATTTTAGATCATAGTAACCTCCACGACAGCTCTCTTAAGTGTGGTTTTCAGATCCCTCACACCAGAGAATCTGGGGGTGCCCTCACCCCCAAAGCAAATTCTGGGACCAGCCCAGACCTTCTGAATCAGAATCCCTGCAGGCTGGACTGGAAATCTACACTTTTAACAAGTTGCTTGTTAGGTATAATAAAATTCCAGAACCGCTGCTAACAGGACATCACCATGGCGCGATAACACTAATCACTTCACATGCATACTCGTCTCCAGTTGATAAAGCCTCTTCACATCCTGTTTCTCCCGTATCTGTACAGCAGGATGATGAAGGCAGTACCACCACCCACAGTGCTGACAAGGAATCTCACATATCCTGTGGTTAAGTGCTGGACCCAAAGGTCCTCTGACTCCTAGAAAAGTGTTCTTTTTATTATTTTGTGGCTCTCTCTCCCACTTTACCATATCTTCACTTATACTCCTATACAAATTAGAAGTTCTTTTATGTCTAAAAAGCTTTGCAGAGTAATTTTCTTGCTATGATGCTTTTAAAGATTTCAATCTAATTTAATTTAGCACATTAAGAAGCACAGTTTATGCTTATAAGCATAAAGCTACCCAAGGTCATGGCAAAAACACGTGTTTGATGAAGTAATGAAGAAATAGACTGCACTGAGTTTTTTAAAAATCTTTTTTTTTTTTACTCTCCACCTAGATTTACCAATTGTTAACAGCTTTTCTCTCTTTCAAGCACTTGAAAGCTGCAGATATTATGACACTTTGCCCCTAAATTATTCAGCATGCATGGACTAAGGATAAGAACATGCTCCTACATTACCACAATCCCATTATCACACCTAAGAAAACTGATATTAACTCAATAATATCATCTATGTGTAGTCTACATTCAAATTTCTCTAGTTGCCTTGAGAATGTTTTTTATTGCTGTTGATTTTCTTAGAGTCAATCAAGGTTTATTACATTTGGTTGTTTTTGTCTTTTTAGTCTAATTTAATCTAGAACAAACCTCTCTCTTTTTTTGTTTTTCATGGCATTAAATTTCTTTTAAAGTCCAGGCCTTGTCAATGTGCCTTACATGCTGGATTTATTTGATTACTTCCTCATGATTAGATTCAGGTTAAGCCTCTTTGGCAAGACTATCATGTCAATAATGTCATGTACTTCTCATTACATAATTCTGGGAGTCACATGGTCGAAAGCTGCCCCACCATTGGGGAAGCTAAATTTGATCACTTGGTGAAGACAATATCTGCTAGATCACTCCATTATAAAGTTATTTTTTTTCACTCACAGTTAATAACTTATCTGTGGGGTGATACTTTAAGACTCTGAATATTCTGTCCCCAACAAACTTCCACCCAATGGTTTTAGTATCCATAAATGATCATCACTCTGATTAGTTATTTCATGGGGAGTGCAAAATTATGATTAAATCAGTCTTGACCATTTGCCAGCATTCATATGGAAAGAAGGTATGCCAGATCTGAGAAAAATCTGAATTTAGTTCACACTGGCTACTCAGAGAGCAAAGGGTCCACTTTGCCCCAACCTTCTTAAGGAGCTATCTTCCTTAGAACTCTTCTGCTGGAGGTGCGTAGTAAGAGAGGTAGTTTTTTCTTTCTTTCCCCCCGCCAATGTTAATAAATGCCCACCTGAGAGAAAGGGCTCCTAACTTCCTTCTCCTAAGCACTCCTGCTTCAGATTGTTTCTCTGGTCTCTGCCTCTGGTGCTATGGATCTCTCCTGGGAAAAACACATGTTTTCTCTCCCCTTAACATCTGTGACCACTCTTCCCAAATCTGACCCCAAATTTCTCTGTAGTAGGGACTTGGCCAGTAATCTGGCTAAGAGGGAAGGCCAGGGTACTTGATTTGAAGCGGTGTCTATTACATATATTGCATGTTTTAGATCAGTTAAAAAAAAAGTAACTTTGTATAAAAGGGAGAATGCAATTGCCCACATCAACCATGGTGATGAAGGTTGGGGTAGAAAGGCTAAGAGGGAGCTGATGGGGATCACAGTGGGGCCATAGCTGACTTAAGTTACCTTTTGACCCAGCCACTCCCCCCACCCACCATCCCCACTGCACCCCTACCTTCCTTTCTCTTTGGAGAACATCAAAGCCAGGATCCAGGAATTTCCTCGATATCTCAATACCATATTTACAAACGCACACTCGAGTCAGCCTATATTCTCTCTACCTTCCCTCTTATCCATATCTACAAATGCACACTTGAGTCAGCCTATATTCTCTCTACCTTCCCTCTTATTACAAAGAAAGTGTCTTCTCTCAAGTCAATCCCTCCAGTCTTTGCTTTGAATTCCACCCCTTCCTATCTTCTCAAGTATCTTGAAATCATCCTCATCCTACTACTGATTATCTTTTACTCTATGTTGGGTATTCAACTTCCCCCACCCCACTGGATCTTTATCATCATTGGTTTTTTGTTTTGTCTTGTTTTGTTTTTTGAAAGAGAGAGAGGGAGTGTGAGGGGGCAGGGAAGGGCAGAGGGAGAGGGAGAGAGAGAGAATCTTAAGCACACTCCATGTTCAGTGTGAGCCCAACCCCAACACAGGACTAGATTTCATGACCCTGAGATCATGACCTGAGTCGAAACCAAGAGTTGGATGCTTAACCGACTGAGCCACCCAGGTGCCCCATCATCATCGTTTAAATATTGTACAGTCTCATCTTACAAAGTCCCTCTTCCACCCACAGTCACCTCTAGCTTTGTTTTTCTTCACAGCCAAGCTGTCTAAATGTTCTGTATTCACTTCCTACTTCCTACTTATATCTCAACATGCTCTAATCTGGATTCTACCCTTACCACTTTACCACTTAACAGGCTCTTGCTAAGATCACTGAGGACTTCAAGTGGATATATCCACTGGACACTGTTTAGTACTCATATTGCTTGATCGTTCAGCAGCATTTGACTAGTTGACCACGTCCTGCTTCTTGAAACACTTTTTGTGTTTCCCCATTTTCCTCCTAATTTTCTGGCAGTTCTTTCATAGTTCCTTCCACTGGAGTTCCTCAGGGCTTCAGCCTAGGCCCTCTTCTCATATCATAGTATCTCCTACACTTTTAAGTCATCACACCCACTTCCATGACTTCAATTAATTTATCCTCTAATGACTCCCACACTTCTATGTCCAGTGTATATCTCTTAAGAACACCAGATTTATAAATCCACTGGCTCGATACAGATGCCTCACTGGCCATTCAGACTCTGTGAGCCTACAACTGAACTCATCATCCTCTCTCCAAACCTGCTTCTTCTCCAGAAATGGCTATTTTAGTAAATGCCACTGAACCAAGGGATAACCCTGGCTTGACACTTTTTCCCCACATCTAGTCAGTCACCAAATTCTGTTGATTTCCCCCCTTAATCTAGTTCATTTACTTGTTCCCATCTTCCCTAATCCAAGCCACCATCATCACTCACCTAGACCACTGCAATAACCAAATAAATGGTTTTCTCAGGTACACCGTGCCTTTCTAGTCCACTCTGTACACTGCAGCCCAAGTGATTTTTTTCAACAGTATCACTGAGATATAACTAACATACCTTACGGTTCACACCTTTAACTAAGTGATCGTTTTAAAAACACGAATCTGAGCAGGCAATTTCCTGTTTATAATCTTAGGATGGATCCTTGTTCTGGCTTGAAAAGCCCCACGTGATCTGGCCTGTGCTTCCCGAAGTCTCCAACCTCATTCTTCATGTCATTTGCCTCCTCACTTTCCAAAGCTTCAGCCACAGCTGCCTTCTCTGCTTGTAAACTTGCCATATTCTTTCATTGTTACATGTTGAACTTTCTTCATGGAATACTGTTCCCTTTCTACCCCCTTCCAATTCTTCAGTCTTCCAGCCTTAGCTTACATATCACTTCTTTGGAGAAGCTTTCCTTCATACCCTCCACCCCTGGTGTGTGAGGGATCCCTGTCTGATGCTTTCACACATGCTTTGCAAAAACCCTTCACAACTGTAATTGTTTGTTTAAAGTCTGACTCCCTGTTGGACTACAGGACAGGGACTGTGTCTATCTTGTTCACCTGTGCATCCTCAGTGGCTAACGTGGTTGCCTGGCATGTAACAGGCAATCTCTAAACACTGGTGAATGAATGTGGGATGAATGGAGTTACTGTCACCACTCTCCGTGCCCTGCCCTGCTCCCTGCTCCCACTGTTGTTGAAACCACCACTATCAGAGCTGTCCTAAGTCTCCTCATGATTGCTCTGTGTTGAGAGAAACAGCTTCAGAATGTGGTCTTTGTTTCACCTTTATAAGTTCCTTAATTAGGAACCCAGACTAAGTGCCAAGTCTAACTGTATTGACCCTGATACGGAGTCCCGAGGCCATCAGACTGTAGGAAATAATTTTCAACCAAGAGCCAAGGAAGAAGAATTAGAAAACAGTTGACTCCATTTAAGCTCACATGTACACATACAGATGAGTTGCTATATACAGTGCACAGATACATACATGTAACTGTGCATGTACAAACACAGAGCCCAGCTGTCACACTCAAATATGCATACCTACGCGCTTTCACAGAGGCAACCTGATATATATTCATTCCCTACATATGTACACAGAGAGTAAAATGACATATGCTTGGCACTTTTGCATATGTACAGAGGCAAGCTGATATACTCACTACATATGTACACACACAGGCAAATGACATATGTTCTATACATATGTATACATACAGAGGCAAGCTGACATACTTAAATATACAGTGGTAAAATTTCGTTATTTAACTCCATTGGACTCACTCTAATTCCTCTATGTACTTAGCTCTTTGCTTTATCTCTCTTTCATGCTGCTTAGCTCAGTGGATGCCATTCTTAAGTTCCCAGACTCTTAGCTGTAACCTCATGTCCTTCCCTTTGACCCACCTGGCTATTTGTCACCACTTTTCCTCCCAGTAGGTTGGCTGCCTCTACCCGTCAGCAGGCTGCCCTCCTGCAGGTCTCTCTAGCAACCAGCCAGCTCACATGAACTGTTTTGACTGCTGACTTTAACTCTTTGAGTTTTGTTTTAGATCATAGGCTTTCGTGTCAGACAGACCTTGACTTGAGTACCAGTCTCACTGCCTACTCACTGTGTCACCTTAGGCAGATTATTTAACCTCTCCAAATCTCAGTTTTCTCAGCTACAGAATGAGGATAATAATAGCACCTTCCTCATTAGGTTTTTGGGAACATTACATTAGATAATACACATGAAGCTCTTAGCCTAATATATAAATGCAGTTAATGGCTACTGCCACTAATAATAGCATTTATTATGTGCTTACTTTGCCACTACTTTTCCTACCCAACTATTTATTGAGTACTTATAATGTACAAAGCATGATTCTAAGCATTTTACCCATACAAACCCAATTTATCCTTACAATAACCCTATGAAGCAGATAGAAATTTTATCTCCCATGTTACAGATTATGAAACTGAGGCAGAGAGAAGTTAAGTAACTTGCCCAAGGTCATAGAGCTAGCAAGCGACAGAGTTAAGATGCAAAACCAGATGGTTTGGTTCCAGAGCTTACACTCTTAATGACTATGCTATACCTCTTACTACCATTTATGTGTGATTGTCTTTGTCAGAGAAGGTATTTCTTTGGTACAATCCTTTATGAGTTAAACCCTTGGAGAAATTTTTGAATTGCAGCTGAAAACTTCCATTTGCTGAAAGATGGAGAAAAATCTTTATTCTGTATTCAGAGCAATACCGAACAATTGAATGACAAGAAGACCTGCAGGAAAAACCCAGCGATGCCTCCTCAGTCTCCCTACCCACTCATAGGGACTGTTTGGGTGAGATGCTTTTCAAATTGGCAGAATTACAGTGGTGAAGCCTGTTCTTCTCCAGGCAGAGTGAGGCTACTTCTCTGGATTCCCATAGCACTTTTTGTTCAGTTATCTGTAACCCTTGCCTCCTTGGCTTCTGCCCATCTACGTAATTGAGGACCATTAAGGGGATGTGGGTAACAATCATAGTGCTTTCAACCAGAGTAGTAATTACAAGCAATGTAATCACATTACTGTAATCCCTGACTGATCACAAGAAGACAAAAGTCTCCTGATATGCTGGCAGGGGGCTCAGGATTGTTTGTGCACACTCCTTGGTGGCTGCCGTCTTAGTGGTGCCAATCTTTGCTCCATTTTGTATCAGATGATGACGCTTCTCTAGCTGCTGGCTCATGTTAGTGATGTGGTGGAGCTCTGGAGTCAGAGTCTGGTGACTCCAACTTTCTAGCTTTGTGGTTTGAGTTGTCACTTAACCTCATAAACCTCAGGTTCCTAAGTTATAAAGTGAAAATAATGTCTACCAACAGGGTGGGTGGGAAGATTAGTGACAACAAATACGAAGTGGCTGGCAATACCTGGGATGTGGTAGGTCTTCAGTGAGTTATAGTTGCTATTATTATGGCCTGATCCAACAATTATTCTCTCCTACCAGTATTATTATTATGGGGTCTTTTCACTAGACTGTAAGTTTCTTTTTTTTTTTTTTTAAAGATTTTATTTATTTGACGGAGAGAGACACAGCAAGAACAGGAACACAAGCAGGGGGAGTGGGAGAGGGAGAAGCAGGCTTCCTGCCGAGCAGGGAGCCCGATGCGGGGCTCGATCCCAGGACCCTGGGATCATGACCTGAGCCGAAGACAGGCGCTTAACAACTGAGCCACCCAGGTGCCCCTAGACTATAAGTTTCATGAGAAGCAGGGACTTTGTTTTGTTCACCGCTGTTTCTCTGCATCTAGAACAGTGCCTCCATCATAGTAGGTCCTCAGTAAATATTTGTTGAATCAATGAATGATGTTTAAAACAAGCTGACCTTGCTCTCTGTCTTTACCACACTGGCTGGCATTCAGACCCTTTTTACTCACAGGCATTTGCTCAGGAGGTTCCCTCTACCTGGAACACTCTCTCTTCACTTGGTTAACTTCTACTCAACCTTCTGATCTTAGACAAGTGTCACTGTAACAGGTAAACCTCTGACCTTTCCCTTCATAGCATTTATCAACATTGTTGCAATTTCACTTTTATTTGTAAAATTGGTTAATATTTGTCGGTAAACTTCATCAGGACAGGAACCAGGTCTGTTGTGCTCACCATTGTATTTTCAGGGAGGAGTAGGAGTTCAGTACAAACTTACTAAATGAATGAATGACTTCACTCATTCTTTCCATTTTTTGAAAAGACCGCTTACTCTAGGAAGGGGGGTCCAATTTCTCAAGATGGGCCAGAGGTCAACCCAGGCTTGTGTCAGTGCTGCATCATAAATCATTCCAGTGTTTCTGGACTGAGCTCAAGTGCTGTGACTCTCTCCTACCAGGGCCAATTTGTCAGTCCCAAATTGTCTCATTACCATTTATCAGGGCTTCATTATGCAGCTAGACCCTCCAGCAGGAGGTCCAGAAAAGCCAGAATTTTGGCCAGCCTGTGAGTGTGGCGTAGGATTTGCCATTTACTCCTCCCCCACCCCCATGCTCCATTTCTATTTGGTGTTTATCACCCTGAGTTGTAATCATTAATTTTCAGAGTTCCTCCCACTCTCCCCCCAAGACAGGAAGGCAGAATTATCTTTTGCCCCCCAAGGCTACTGTGGTGCCTAGCTACAGTGGATGCTCACAAAGATTTCTTGAAGGAATGCAATGTTTTCCATGAACGAAGCCTTATTGAAGACAAAAACCGACTCATAAGAGAGGGCACTACCTTTTGCTTTTAAAAAATTTAAGGGCGCCTGAGTGGCTCAGTTGGTTGAGCAGCTGCCTTCGGCTCAGGTCATGATCCCAGGGACCTGGGATCGAGTCCCATGTCGGGCTCCCTGCTCAGCGAGGAGCCTGCTTCTCCCTCTCCCTCTGTCTCCCGGCTTGTGCTCTCACTCTCTCTCTGTCAAATAAATAAATAAAAATTAAAAAAAAAAAAAAAAAAAAATAATTTAAAAAAAAATTTTAAATCTGAGCCAATAAATCTCTCTCTCTCTTTTTTTAAAGATTTTATTTATTTATTTGACAGAAAGAACGAGTGAGAGAGGGAACACAAGCAGGGGGAGTGTGAGAAGGAGAAGCAGGCCTCCCACCGAGCAGGGAGCCCAAAGTGGGGCTCGATCCAGGACCCTGGGATCACAACCTGAGCCGAAGGCAGACGCTTAACGACTGAGCCACTCAGGCACCCCAATAAACCTCTTTTTGAGTTAATCTGGGTTGGGTTTTCTGTTACTTGGAACTGAAAACATTCTTTTTTCTTTTTTTTTAAATAAAGAGAGAGAGGGAGGGGGTGGGAGAGAGGCAGAGGGGGAGAGAGAGAATCTTAAGCTGGCTCCACACCTAGTGCAGAGCCCGACCTGGGGCTCGATCCCACAGCCCTGAGATCATGACCTGAGCTGAAATCAAGAGCAGAACGCTTAACCCACTGAGCCACCCAGCTGCCCCAGAACTAAAAACATTCTGACAGAGCATAAATAATGGCATTCAAGTAGAGGATTTCTGATAGATCATTGTTCAAAAATATTCACTCCCTATTCACTCCCTCTCACTCACCTCCAGAAGAATAGAGTACCCTATTTTCTTTGGGTTCACCTATGAGAATTGATTTAGTCAGTGGGATGTTAGCAGACATGTACAAGCAGGGGTATGAAAAATGCTTGCACAGTTGGTCATGCCTCCCTGCACCACTGCCAACTTCATAAGAGTTCCCCCTGGGCAGCTGCTGCCCCTTCAGTTGGGGCCCCCAAAAGAATAATACTGGAGAAGATCAGAGCTCAACCTGCACACAGGAGTCAAGCCCAGCTGGACCTGCAGCTTGAGGCAGAGCCATTCAGCCAAGCCTAGCCTAGATTCATCAACCCCCAGACCTGTGAGAAATGAATGCTTATTGTGGCACACTGCTAAGGGTTTATGGTTGTTTGTTATGGAGCAATAACTGACTGATCAACTTTAGGTCAGGGGTTTCCAAACTGGCAGTGCATCTGAGTTACTAGAGAACTTTAATATAAATAAGGGGTACTTGAGTACTCTCCCCCTCCAAGCATGTCTGGAGTGGTGTTCACAAATCTACATTCTTTTAAAACTCTCTGGGTGACGGTGCCTGGGTGGCTCAGTCATTAAGCGTCTGCCTTCGGCTTGGGTCATGATCCCAGGGTCCTGGGATCGAGCCCCGCATCGGGCTCCCTGCTCCGCGGGAAGCCTGCTTCTCCCTCTCCCGCTCCCCCTGCTTGTGTTCCCTCTCTCGCTGTGTCTCTCTCTGTCAAATAAATAAATAAAATCTTAAAACAAAAAAACAAAAAAACCTCTCTGGGTGATTTTCATGTAGTGAGTCCCATACTCTTTTGCTATCTAACATTTTGGGGTCACCAATATTAAAGCATGTGATGGGGGTTCTATCAGATGACCAGTAAGATCTTTCCTCTCTGAGACTGGATGATTGAAATCAGAGAAATCCTATTTCTGAAGTAGAGTCCTTTTCAATTTGACAACTTTTGAGAAATCTGAGCTGAATTTTTCCTATCTAATTCGGAGAAAGATGCAGATGTAAATTAATTTGTGATTTATGGCCACAGGGTTTTTGCTTTTTATTTAAAGGTTGTCTCTTCTTAGTATTTCTGCTTGGGCTATGGGTAGCAGTCAAATGAAAATTAAAGGCAGAATACTGAGGGGTGGGAGAGCCAAGACAGAGGGCAGGAAAGAAGCATAGAAGAAGTCAAGATGAGCAGAGAAGCTGTTGAAGAAATGCTTTAAGAAGGAGCCTTTAGCTGTGGCTTAGCAGTAGGAACCCGGGATCACACCTGAATCAGAAGCCAGAAACTGAATTTTCATTGTCACAATTGCCATGCCACTGCTAACAGTTTAGAGGTTTGAGGCAAATCTTAACAAAATGTTAAAATATGAATTTATATAAAAAGCATGTTGAAAATATAATTTAAAAGAAAATAGAGTTTTAAATTATAACAATAAAAATTTTCATTGAAAAAAAATTCAGACAATACAGAAAATATAAAGGAAAAGTGCCAATTACTCATAAGCCCACCTTTCAGAGATAATCACAGTTAATATATAGCTGTATATTCTTCTTGACTTCTTTCCTAGGGATGTGTACACACACACACACATATATTTTAGAAATATAGGATTTTCTTAGACTCATCAGTATCCTGCTTTTTTCCAAGTTATCATCATAAATAAAACTGCAAAATATTCCCTGTACAAAGAGGCACCATACCTTATTTCCCACAGATGGACATTTAGATTATATTTACTACTATAAAAAAGTCATAATGAACATCCGTATATACATTTTTGTGTGCTTGTACAATGATTTCTTTAGGATAAATTCCAATACATGGAATTCCTAGATTTAAAGGGTAAACATATTTTAAAGGTTTTTTGATATATAGTCAAATTGCCCTCCCAAAATGTATAAATTAATAGTGCTAGGTTTTGTTAATTCTTTAAACTATTGTTAATCATGTTCAGGAAAAAAATCTTGTGGTTTTAATCTGCCTTTTATTACTAGTGGGTTTAAATGTCTTTTCATATATATATATTATCTGTATTTTATGTTAAAAAGACAAGTCAGTTTCTCATTTTTCTGTTATGTCAACTTTTTCTTCTTGATTTATATTCTTTATATTAAGTATATTGTCTCTTATTCACACTGAAAATATTTTCCCTGATGTGGTTCTGCTTGTGATGGCTTTTCACACATTTTAAAATTTTGAGTCAGATTTATCAATTTTTCAATGAGATTAAAAAAATTCCAAGGTGAGAAGCAGCATAATCTATGAAAAAGGCAGAGGACCTTCGAACAATTCAGTCCAGAATCTTACTGCCTGAGGTTGGGTCTCATCTATCATGATGTGATAGGAAGAGCACTGGACTGGGAGTCAGATCACTTTACCTCTCTGGGTCCCAACTTCCCCATCTGTGGAATGGAGAGAAGTATGAAAACTCCTTTGCAGGGCTGTAAAAAAACTGGAGAGAATGCTCGTAAAGAGCTTCGTCTAGGTCTTGCATATGGCAAATCCTCCCTCTGTATTGTTATTAGTGGGAGTGGGCAATATAGACTTTTAAAACCGTATTTTAAATTCAGTTGGTGTATGTAGGAAAGGGGTGGGGGTGAGGAGCCTAGAAATTTAGCCATTTACCTCATCTCTAAGAATTGCACAGTTGGAGTCGGAACTTGGGTTCCAATTCGAGTCCTGTCCATTTCTTGGTATGCGACCTTGGACAAGTCATCTTCACCTCTCCGCGGCTCAATTTCTTCACCTAGAAAATAGATGTATAATTGACCACCTGCCCTTCTTTCCCAGCCCGGCTGCTGGGCGAAGGAAATGCTTCAAAACCACTTGCAAAGGGCGGCAAAAATGTCTGTCAGGGTAGTGCCTACGGAGCATCCCCGGCACCCGCCAGCCCCCCACGGCCCAGCCGAGGAGCACCCGCGACCCCCGCCCTCGGCGCTCCCGCCCCGCCGCAGGAACAATAGCTCCCCCGGAGGCGGCGCCGGCCGCGGGCGGGGGCGGAGCTGCCGACGCGGGCGCTGGGGGTGTGCGCGGGGCGGGGTCGCAGCCACCCCTCCCGCCCGCGGCTCTGTCACGCGCCCCTCACCGGGCGGGCCGGGGTCTTTGTGACGCGGTGGCGACGACCGCGGACACAAAGGGAAGGCGAGCGGCGAGTGAGGGGCTGGGCCTGCCCCCGCCCCGCGACCCTCGCCCGCCGCGCGCGCGCCCGTTCACGCCCCCAGCCTCGGTCTCCCCCCCCCCACGCGGGCTCGCACCCTCGCGCGCACCCTCGCGCGCCCGCGACCGTCGCACGCGCCCAGACTCTCCGACTCCGTCCCGAGCGCGGCGGGCCGGGGCCTGGCGGGCGCTGCGGGTGGGACCGGGATGCTGAGGGGCTGCTCCCCGGCGCAGCGGCGCGGCTGCTAGGAGGCGCCGAGGCAGCGGCGGGGCTCCCGGCGCGCGGCTGGATGCCCCGGGCCTGCGGGTCCCTGCGCTTCCCGCCGTCCAGGGGCGCTAGTCATGGGTGCCGCGGCCGCTGAGGCGCCGCTTCGGCTGCCTGCCGCGCCCCCGCTCGCCTTCTGCTGCTACACGTCGGTGCTTCTGCTCTTCGCCTTCTCTCTGCCCGGGAGCCGCGCGTCCAGCCAGCCCCCGGGTGGCGGCAGCGGCGGCGGCGGGGACTGTCCCGGTGGCAAAGGCAAGAGCATCAACTGCTCAGGTAGGAGCGGCCGGAGCCCGCCCCTGCGGCCCCTCCCTCCCTCCCTCCGCTGCCGCCGCCGCCGCCCTCCCCGTCCTGGTGGCGGCGCTGGGAAAGGCCCGGGCGCGGGGTTCCAGGAGAGCCGGGCCCGGCGGGGAGCGAGGGCGGAGGGCAGGGCGCGAGCGTGCCTTGCGGGCTCGGGGCCCCGCGTTGGGCATGGGGAGTGGCCGTGCGTGCGACCATGTGTGTCGAGTGTCTGGGCGAGAGCGGCCCGGCGTGCGGTGAGGTGGTGGGGACGGGACCCGGGGAGGCGGGGGAAGCCGGCTGGGGGTCCTGCTGTGACCGTGGTTGTGCACGCGGGAGAGCGTGTTTGTGTTGTGAAAGCTCAGGGGAGGCAGGGATTGTGTGTGTGTGTGTGTGTGTGTGTGTGTGAGTGAGAGACGGTGAGGGGCTGGGGGGGGCGAGCCTGAGAGCCAAGGGAGTGACCATGTGCTGGGGAGGTTCTTAGGACACTGGGGTCTTGGAGTGATCCTGTGGGTAAAGGGAACGGGTGGCCCAGAGGACGTGGATTGACTATGGTAGAAGTGACCGTGTGTGTGTGTGTGTGTGTGTGTGTGTGTGTGTGTGTATGTATGTATGTATGTCCTTTGGGTTCAGAGGTGGACTCTGGGGGCTTGGAGTGACCTGCGGGGTCTTGGATGTCAGTAGGGAAAAGTCTTGGGGCCCAGGAAATGACCCTGTGTATTTGTGCGTTCTGCATGGGGCTCGAGATACCCTGGGGTATGCATTGAGGAAGAAGGATGGAAGTCCTGGAGTGAACCCCGTTTGTGTCCATTCAGAGGGAGGGAGTTAGGGTGTCATCCCGTGTAGTGTTTGGGTATAGAAAGAGGTAATTAGATCTCAGGAAGTGCCTCTGTGTAGCTAGGTGTGACCCTGGGTTTTTAAGGTGGTGTGGAAAGAGGGAACCAGGTCAAAGAGAATGATCCTGTGCGCGTGTTTGTATGCTTTGCGGGAGGGCCTGGAGACTGGCAGCCCCGGAGCAAGGGAGTGACCTCTCCCCTTCTACACCCCCCCCCCCCCCCCCCGCGCTTGGAAACAAAGAGCCTGCTGGGGCTCTAATGGAAGTGACTGGCGGTGAGGGTATCTGGGCAGTAAAGTTCCTTCTTCCTTTCAAAAGGGGTCCCAGAGGAGCCCTGGGGCAAGGAGAAGCTTCCAGGTCTGATTTAGGGGTGGGTGGGTCCTTCTGGCGCTGGCCTAGCAGATGGTAGTGATCATAAGCCACAGCCTTGCTAACTTGCCTTTTATCAATTCTTAATTCTCCACTTGTCTTCTCTAAACCTAGGGGGCGGAAGAAGAGGTATGGTGGGGGGTGGGAGGGGAGGAGGAGGAGGGGAAAGAGGATGGGCTTCAGGCCACCGGGGGATCCACTGGCCTGCCAGCCTGACAACCTTTGTACCTTTGGGCTATTGAAGGGGCATTGTTTCTGGGGGAGTGAGGAGGGAGCAAGAGGGCCTCAGCACAGATGCTACCCTATGTGAAGAAAACCTTTGGCTTGCTCTTTAGATTTCAAGTTCTAAAATCTCTTAGTAATTTTCATAATGGTGTATTTTATGATAGGGGAGGGATTTTGAGCACTGTAAACAATGGCATGTCCATTAAAAGCTTTTCCATCCATGTAATAACTTTCACTTTATTTTTCTAATGTTAAGTGGGATATGGGATAATGCTTTAATAAATAATCACATTCATGGTTAAGAATAAAAACCATTTGTATATTGGAGTACCTTTTTGTAGCAAATATTTGTTGTTATCAAACTTGTAAGTGATCACACCATGTCAAAATATTTTACTGGCTAATGTGCTGTGATTATTTGTTCTTGCTAAGCTAATTTGTCTTTAGCAAAATACAGTGTGTGTTGATGGATGTTTTTGTGTATGTTTTCTAATTCTTTAGTACAAAGTACAACTTCTAAGAAAGGACACAGAGGGCTGGAAACCCACATGGTGTAGGAAAAGAGGACTCATTTGGAGATCATGGCGCTTGCTAAGTAGCTGTGCTATTTGGAGCAAGTTAATTTTTCTGAATTTCCTCTTCCATTAAGAAAGGGACTTGGATTTGATAATATCTAGCCTTCTTTCAAGGACGTATTGATATACATGTCAATAAATTAGGCTTATCAAATAAAATGTTTTCTAATGCTAAGATTCATGTGAATAACTCTGGGTCTAAACCTAGAGTTTTGGGGTGCCTGGGTGGCTTAGTCAGTTAAACATCTATCTGCCTTTGACTCAGGTCATGATCCCAGGGGTCCTGGGATTGAGCCCCGAATCAAACTCCCTGCTCAGTGGGGGAGTCCGCTTCTCCCTCTCCCTCTCTCCCTGCTCTAGCTCTCGCTCTCAAATAAATAAATAAAATCTTTAAAAAAAATAAAGCTAGAGTTTTAACTAAATCTCTATTTGTTAATATTTGTAGATTCTTGTTATAGCTGTTTCTAGGATGAAAATCCAGGAGTGATTCATATGGAAAAAGATAATTTTTTAAGAACTATAGTGTGTATCTATTAATGCATCTTGAGATTTTACATAGATTTTTTTTTGTAGTCGCTTTTATTACCCAGGTATTTCCCACATAAACTGAAGTTTATTCCTTTATTCCTACATTTGAGTTTCAAAATCTAAATGCTGGCATTGACTTTCTGTTAATTTTTAAAAAAATTTTTTTAAAAATTCAATTTAATTAACGTATATTGTATTATTAGTTTCAAGGTAGAATTTAATGATTCATCAGTAACAAACAACACCCAGTGCTCATTACTTCAAGTGCCCTCCTTAATGCACATCACCCAGTTACCCCATCCCCCACCCACCGCCCCTCCAGCAACCCTCAGTTTGTTTCCTATAGTTAAGTCCCTGTTAATTTTCATTTTTAATTTTGAATCATCATT
Source organism: Halichoerus grypus (assembly GCF_964656455.1). Classification (NCBI taxonomy): domain Eukaryota; kingdom Metazoa; phylum Chordata; class Mammalia; order Carnivora; family Phocidae; genus Halichoerus; species Halichoerus grypus. The sequence goes on from NC_135725.1 coordinate 63,913,856, forward strand.
TCAGCCTCCTCTGACCTTTCTGGAGTCTGACTCTGTCAGGCTTTGTGTGTTTTCGTCATTCACAGCATTGTGGCCCTTGCAAATCTAAAGAACAGGTTTATGGCTTTATTAAATTAATAGAAGTTGTCTAGATCATGGAAAAGGATGCAACTGTGACATTTTACTAGAGACTTCCTGATGAATTGGTTGATGTTGATACATTAATCAACCAGATGTTCAACCAGCTATGCATCCTCCTTATAGAGTTTTAACAGATTTTTGAACTTCTGCTGTTCAACATTTTCCCATTTTGTTCACTAGCCTATTATTTAAAGATTCTGTCAGATCATCTTGTTAGAATCGGTTATGTATATGTTTGTATCATTCTCCTTTTTTCCATTTTAGTAATCCTATCTAATAGCAAATGTTGTATAATCTGCCTTAATAAAGAGCCCAAGTGGCTTTTACTTTTATGGCAAGTTTACCCATAGATGTTTTCCTGGATTGGCATTTGTCCTTTTTTGAAAATTGAGCATGCATTCCTTCATTTCTGGTCTTTTGGCATCTTGTCAAGATAGCTTAGATAATCAGCAGTCAGATCTAAAAGTTTTTTCAGTATCATGGAGTGTGATTTGTTTAGATCAGAATGCAAATTCTTTTTTTTTCCCATTCATTCATTTTTCATTTTTATTCTCAAATTGGGCATAGCATTATACCTAATTATAAAGTTCAAGAAAAGAGGTTCCCTGCCCTTGGGTTGCTCACAGTCCTATGGGATTTATTTGTTTTATTTTATTTTTATTTACATTCAATTAATTAACATATAATGTATTATTAGTTTCAGAGGTAGAGGTCCGTGATTCATCAGTCTTATATAATACCCAGTGCTCATTACATCACATGCCCTCCTTAATGTCCATCACCCAGTTACCCCATCCCCCCATCCCCCTCCCCTCCAGCAATCCTCAGTTTGTGTCCCATGATTAAGAGTCTTTTATGTTTGTCTTCCTCTCTGATTTTGTCGTTTTATTTTTTCCTCTCTTCCCCTATGATCCTGTTTTGTTTCTTAAATTCCACATATGAGTGAGATCATATGGTTTAATTGTCTTTCTCTGATTGACTACTCAGCCATCAAAAAAATGAAATCTTGCCATATGCAACTGCGTAGATGGAACTAGAGGGTATTGTACTAAGGGAAATAAGTCAATCAGAATGCAAATTCTTTTGAACTAGCTCTGTATTCTGTTACTATCCTTTCTTCATGCTACTTACCTCAGATGTTAGCTTCCTTTTATCAGAGTTCTACCCTTCAAGATCAAGCTCCTGATGAAGATTACCAAAGCAAAGAAGAAGCTGAATGGGTCTGTATTTGTTCTTATCATCTCTTGATATTATAACATCTTCCCATCTTCTTTCTTGTTCTAAACAAGCCTTTTTTTTATAGTCCTCATGCCTCAGCTCTCCAATCATTCTGGACTTTATAATTATTGCTTTGGTGTTTTATATCTTATTTGTACTTACTCTTTTAAAATCTAACTTTTTTTTAAAAAAAGATTTATTTATTTGACAGCGAGAGAGAGAGAGAGAGAGAGCGCGCGTGAGAGAGCGAGAGAGCGAGAGAGCGAGCGCACAAGCAGGGGGAACAGCAGAGGGAGAGGAGGGAGAGGGAGAAGCAGGCTCCCTGATGAGCAGGGAGCCTGATATGGGCCTCTATCCCAGGACCCTGGGATCATGACCTGAGCTGAAGGCAGACGGGCAACCATCTGAGCCACCCAGGTGCCCCTTAAAATCTAACTTATTAGAAAGTTCCCTGTTCATCCAAAGAGAAAAAAGTTTGGAAATACATGATTTATGTGAAGAAAGATGAACTTTGAACCTAAGGGACGAGGTGACCTTAAACATGGCATTTTTTTTTCTCATTTGTAACATGAAGATAATGATGATGCTTCTTTTTGACTCTAGGTTGTTTGAAAAGAACAGATGAGGCTAAATATGTGAGCATTTCTATCTTAGGGAATGTGGTTAAAGAAGTGGAAAAACCTACTGAGAGACCAATAAGTGACATTTGGTGATAGATATAAGGTGGAGAATTTGAACAAGGTTTTTTTAATGTCGCAAGTTAGAAGTGGGTCCTCTGGCTTGTGATACGGTAGTAAGGATGGTACAGGTAGTATAAACTTCATATTAAGAGACATGCCTTCTTAGTGGCAATTCAGGAGTTGGGGGACTAAAAAGTGAATTTTTTTAAATCTGTGTGGAATTTCGATCAGGACTTCTAGATCCCTGGTATGTAATATGTGGGTATTTATTTATGAACCTTGATTGAGTACCTGCTTTGGGTACTCCAATATGCTAGATGTTAAGGGAAATAAATGAGAGGCCATTCCTGCCTTTAGGGGCTTTATATTCTAACAGAAGTAGTTAGCCTCTTATAAATCTATATGAAGAAATCTCTAATACATCTGGGCTTTCTCTCAACACCCCCCCACCCCCCATAAGCATTTATTGAACACTGACAGCACTGGAATTTTTAAAAGGTGTACAATTAAATATAGTCACAAAGTTGTACATCCATCTTGACTATCTAATGACAGAACATTTTCATCACCCCAAAAAGAAACCCCATATCTATAAGCAGTCCCAGTCACTTCACGTTCCTGTCTCCCCACAACCCCTGGCAATTGCTAATCTACTTTCAGTCTCTGTGGATTTGCTTTTTTGGACATTGCATATAAATGGAATCAAACACCATGTGGCCTTTTGTGATTGGCTTCTTTCACTTAGTATAATGTTTTCAGGGTTCATCTATGTTGTAGCATGTGTCAGAACTTCAATGCTTTTTATGGTTGGTTGCATAATATTCCATTGTATGGATACATACCACATTTTGTTTATACATTCATCAGTTGATGGACATTTGGGTTGTTTCCACTTTTCATCTACGATGAATAATACTGCTAAGAACATTCATGTGGATATTTTTGTGTAGACATATGTTTTCTTTTTTTTTTTCCTGGAAAGTCTTGACTTTATTTCACATGAGTGGGAAATCGATTAAAGGCTTTGGAAATTATATGTGAACCAGTTTCTATTAAAAACTATTAATCATATTTTCATCAATGATTTTATTTTTTTATTTTTTATTTTTTTAAAATTAACATATAATGTATTATTTGTTTTGGGGGTACAGGTCTGTGACTCATCAGTCTTACACAATTCACAGTGCTGGACATATGTTTTCAATTCTCTAGGGTGTGTACCTAGGAATAAAATTTTATTCTAGGAATAAAATTTCTGAGTTAAACTCCATGTTTAACATTTTGAGGAACTCTCAAACTTTTTTTTTTTTAAGATTTTATTTATTTATTTGACAGAGAGACACAGCGAGAGAGGGAACACAAGCAGGGGGAGTGGGAGGGGGAGAAGCAGACTCCCTGCTGAGCAGGGAGCCCGATGTGGGGCTCAATCCCAGGACCCTGGGATCATGACCTGACCCAAAGGCAGATGCTTAATGATTGAGCCACCCAGGCACCCCCCAAACTGTTTTCTAAAGCAGCTGTACCATTGTACATTTTCACCAGCAATGAGGGTTCCAATTTCCCCATATCCTGGCCAATACTTGTTATTGTCTTTTTGATTATAGTCATCCTTGTGGGTGTGAAGTTGTATATCAGTGTGGTTTTGATTTGCATTTCCCTAATGACTAGTGATCTTGAGCACATTTTTATGTACTTATTGGCTATTTACGTATCTTGTTTGGAGAAACGTCTATTCAGATCCTTTGCTGGGCTTGATGATAACATTTTGGATTAGACATTCCCTTAGTTAGTAAACCATACTAACCAATTCTTATAGCACACAGATGCTTAAGCTGGTAGGTTAGCTCTAGTTTGCTTGTGTTTCCTTTATTTCTCTGCTTACCAAGAAAAAAATCATTTGTGTTCTCAAACTTATTTATACCAGTGGCCCTTTGAGTATAAATTAATAAAAATTACTCAAATTGGTGCAATATTAATGCAAAAAGTTGTTTTTTTATGAAATGCTTTGGAAAGACTTGATAAAGATTAGAGGCTGAGAGAATTGCCTTTCAATGAATCTGAAACAGATTGGGGAAACCTTATAAATCTCTGGAAGGATTCTGCTCTTACAAAAGTTTCAAGTATTTTTAGGTCTCTCTTTTACTTTAAAGGAAAGGAAAATGGACATTGTAGATAATAGGTTATAGGTGTAGCTTATCCAAGAAAGGAGGGAACTGCATTTGGTGCTACATGAGGAAATGTATGTATATGTGTGAAGTTCAAAATGTGTATGTCTCATTTTTAAATGATTGCCTACTGACTCATTTTAAATGATTTCCTACCTGACTCCTGATTAATTGATCAGTGGTCACTCATACATGCTTGAAAAGAAAGTTTTCATTATCCAGGTGACCTAAGGAAGATACGAGTACAGTGTTGAGAGAGTGATTAATTCTGATTTGTAGGAATCAAAAAACAGTCCCTGAGTAAGTGGCACTCAGTTGGGCCTTACAGGCAGAGTAGAATGTTAGCTTCAAACACTAGGCACACTTTTGCCTGAGGACTTTGCTGTTGATATTCCTTTTGCCTGGAACCTTCTTATCCCAGTTATTTATCCCCTCAGCTCCTTCAGGTCTTTAATGTCACTTTCAAAATAATGCCTTCCAAAATAAGCCTTTTCCACCTTCCATCCCCTCTGCCCCTCTTCCACCTTAATCTTTCTTAATGCTTTTTTCCTGTTCCAAAGCACCTTTTCCTATGTGACCTACTCTACATGTTGTTATCTGTCTCCTCTGCATAGCTCCGAGAGGGCAGGGAGTTTTGTTTGTTTTGCTCACCTCTCTATTGACTATGCCTAGAATAGTGTCTGGCACAAAATTAGGTGCCCCTTACATATTTATTTGTAGAATGAATAACTGAATGAACATAGAAACTGAGGAGAGCTGGGAAGGGTGGGTATTCTAGGCCGAGGGAATGGAGATAGAAAAAGCACAAAGGTGGGGCAGCAGAGGGAGTCTTTTGGGATATTAGGGTGTGGGGATTAAAGCAGGAGATGAGTCACAGTCACACGTTGCCATATTAGTGGAAGGCCTTGAAGGCTGCACAGAAGGTTTGGTACTTGCTCTGAAGACGAAGGGAAACTTAAAGGATTTGAGTGACATCATGGTTTTGGAAAGCAAAGTCTAGCATTGATGAAGGTGATCGGGAGAAGAAAAGAGACTGAGAGCACAGTGACAGAGAACGACAGTGGACGTGGGGAGAACTGAGAGCCATTGTTTGGACTGCACAGTGTTTTTAAAAATTGCATTGGTTACTAACCATTAAAAATTCGGAGGTTTCACTTAAAAGTCTGGATTATGGTCTTCCCTTCTAAACTGTGGAGGTATTGGCAACATTGGGCTCTTGTTTCTACATGGCAAAAGTCAGCCATAGCTGTCCACTGGGGCGTGAGCACTTCGCTTTGCCAATCCCCGCCCAGCTAGGCTTTCATTGATCTCGTTCTCCCTTAGTTTCTGGATCTTGTGCTGTAGGAGGTGGTGTGAAGTGTGATGCTTTTAATTTGAGATGGAGAGCCTGTTTGGAGGAGAGTCAAATTGGTGTATATTTCTTTCCTCATTCCTGTTATTCACCATGACCAAATTGGATGCAAATCCTTATTTCTGCAGTGCCCAACCCTGAGCACCTCTCCTGCCAATGCTCCTTGCAACTTCTGTACTCCATTCTTTTCCTTCTCAACCCTTTCCTTGAATCCACCTTCTGCCTCTTCATATTTGAAAGCTACCCTGCTATTTCTGATTTTACCATTTTCCTTGAAATGTTCTCTAATGATGTTTTTAGTATATCTATTTTTGCTGTATTAATTTTATATCTTAGTACTACCTTTCCCCCTCAACTTTCCCTTTTTTTTCCTCTTTCTACATTCTTTAGGTGGCAGCTGATCATTACGTGTCTTTTTCCTTACCATGAGAGGCATTTCAGATAAAATTCCTCTCATCATTGTTATAAAACATGTAAGTGTGGATATGTTACAGATACTTTGTTTTGTGGTTTTACATTATGATTTAAGAATAGGTCATAGAATTTGTAGATTTTGTATTAAAATTAGGTGTCTCTCTGCATCCCAGTAGAACAGATTTTGTGTAAGATCCTTGTAGTCCAGGAAAGAAAGTGTTACATCCTTGGCTTCTTAGTCCCCTGTTATATAAATATTAATTTTACTTAAAAATTTTTTTATTTTGACTTAATTTCAGACTTAGAGAAAAGTTCATTAACATACTCAGGTTTCCCAGTTGTTAAGATTTTACCACATTTGCCTTATCATAGTCTCTTTCTGTATCTCTCCCTATGTATCTGTCTGTCTAAATCTTTTCTCCTGAAACTGATTCTGCCAGGTTGGGTCCTACCAAAGGGAATAGTTTAATTTATGCTTTATATCAGTTCCATACTTTTTAATTCTTTTTTTTTTTTTTTTTTAAGATTTTATTTATTTGACAGAGAAAGACACAGTGAGTGAGGGAACACAAGCAAGGGGAGTGGGAGAGGGAGAAGCAGGCTTCCCACGGAGCAGGGAGCCCGATGCGGGGCTCCATGCTCCATGTGGGGCTTGATCCCAGGACGCTGGGATCATGACCTGAGCCGAAGGCAGATACTTAACGCCTGAGCCACCCAGGCGCCCACTTTTTAATTCTTTGTTTTGTCATTTCCAATTAATGAAATAGTGAAGCCTCCAATTACAATGATAATAGGTTTATTTTGCATAGTTTTTCAGTTTTTCTTATATTTTTGTTATTCTATTTGGGACATACGCATTGAATTTTATTTATTTCATTTTTTTTTCTTGTGCTTTTATTTTTGTGTAGGGTGGATTTAAAGTGTCTCCTGTAGGGGCGCCTGGGTGGCTCAGTTGGCTAAGTGTCTGACTTGATTTAGGCTCAGATCATGATCCTGGGGTCGTGGGATGGAATACCCCTGTGGGGCTCCACACTGAGCGTGGAGCCCACTTCGGATTCCACCCCCTACCCCACCCCACCCCACTCGCATGTATGTGCCTTCTCTCTCTCTCTTTCTCTCAAAAAAACGAAAACAAAAGTATCTCCTGAAGTCATAATGATGTCCATCCTTTTTTGGATTTGTGTTTGTCTTGTAGTTTTTAAATGTTGGGATTTGTTTACCAATACAGATATAGACTATTTGTTTTTATAAGCATTCACCCACTTACATTAAATGAGGTAATTATGAAATTTGTGCTACCCTCCATCATCATCCTCATTTTTTAAAAAGTGTATAATCCAGTATTTTTTAGTAGTATGGACACAAGATTGTACACCCATCACCACAATCAGTTGTAGAACATTTTCGTCCTACTCCAAAGAAACTTCATACTCTTTAGCGTTCACTCCCCAAACCCCAGTCCCCCAGCTCTAGGCAGCCACTAATATACCTTTTGCTGTATATTTGCCTATTTTGGACATTTCCTATAAATGGAGTTATACAATATGTGGTCTTTTGTGATTGGCTTCTTTCATTTAGCGTATTTTCAAGGTTCATCCATGTTGTAGCATGTGTCCGTGTTTCATACCCATTTTATGTTTGAATAATATCAAATTACATGGATATATGTGCGTACTACATTTCGTTTATCCATTTATCAGGTGATGGACATTTGGGTTCTTTTCTTCTTTTTGGCTATTATGAATAATGCTTCTGTGAAAATTCATGTACAAATTTATGTGTGGACATATGTTTTCAGTTGTCTTATACCTAGGAGTAGAATTGCTGGGTCATATGGTAAACCCTACGTTTAACATTTTGAGGATCTGCCAAACTGTACTCCAAAGTGGCTGCACCATTTTACATTTTCACCAGCAATGTGTGAGGGTTCCAATTTCTCCACATCCTGGTCAACACTCATTACTGTCTTTTTATTATAACCATTTCATTTTTTTAAATCCCTCATTTCCCCTGTATATGTAGTTTCTTTAATGGAATTTAAATTCTTAGTTTCTTTTTTTTTTTTTAAAGATTTTATTTATTTATTTGAGAGAGAGAGTGAGAGAGAGAAAGAGCACAAGAGGGGGGAGCGGGAGAGGGAGAAGCAGACTCCCTGCTGAGCAGGTAGCCTGATGCGGGACTCGATCCTGGGACTCCAGGATCATGACCTGAGCCGAAGGCAGTCGCTTAACCAACTGAGCCACCCAGGCGCCCAAATTCTTAGTTTCTTTTAAGGGAGATAATGTCAACCCATTTATCCCCTTCCTCCTTCTCCCCTCCCCCCCCTTTTTCATGGTTAGAAACATTGTTTTAACAGAACTATTTTCATTATTCCTACAATTAGTTCCATTATTAGCTTCTCTCATGGGATAAATGAGGCATTTAGGAGTTGGCATACATTCTCTTCTCATGCACTTTGAAATTCTGTTTAAATCTTAAAATTCCCTCAGTATTTGCTTTCAGTTTATTAGATGCTTTACTATTAATCCTTTGTTACTATTTGAATCAATTTCTTTTTTACAGGTGTCATGTATTTTTCATGGCTCAGTTGTCTCATCATTTTTTGAAAAGTCATTTCAGGTTCTGAAGTTCTTAACACATTCTTCTGCCTTCAGAAACTTTGGCAGGTATTATGTTTTCAGGTACAGTTCCATTTCTCTTATTTTTGTGCAGACATTCTGAGTTTTTCTCTTCCATGGTTAAAAAGAAAAAAGAAAAACCCACACTTTTTTTTTGTTATTGTTATAAAGGCAGTATTTTTTTGATGTAAAGAACTTGAGGAATATGGGGCACTTGGGTGGCTTAGTCGTTAAGCGTCTGCCTTCGGCTCAGGTCATGATCCCGGGGTCCTGGGATCGAGCCTCGCATCGGGCTCCCTGCTCCGCGGGAAGCCCTCTCCCACTCACCCTGCTTGTGTTTCCTCTCTCGCTGTCTCTCTCTTTGTCAAATAAATAAATAAAATCTTTTAATAAAAAAAAAGAACTTGAGGAATATGGAAAAATACAAAGAAGAAATCTGTGATGATTGCCATTCTCCCCAGTAATATCTTAATGTTTATGCTGAAATTGCTTCATTTTATCCCACAAAAATTTTGAACTTTTTTCTTTTTTAAAATATTTTATTTATTTTTGTGAGAGAGAGAGCTCACGAGCGGGGGGGTGGGTAGTGGTAGAGGGAGAAGCAGACTCCCCGCTGAGCAGGGAACCCTGGGATCATGACCCAACCTGAGGGCAGATGCCCAACCAACTGAGCCACCCACCCACCCCTCTTTTGGGATTTTTAAGTTTATTTTGCCTTGTTAGCTTTAATACTGTTTTGCAAGTGAATCTAAACCGCTGATATTTCTGTATCAGTTCTGTTGTTTATGGCCTAAATGATACATTTAGGTTCCTCATTGTTCACAAGTCATTTTAGTCCGTGTTTAGTGTCCTGTGTTCATTTTTTTCATACTTTTCTTTTTCTTTAAAGTGGTTTAAGGTATTTTTTTTTTTTTTAGGTGGTGCTGTGTGTTTACCTTTATTGGTCCCTTCTTTAAGTTCAGATCATAAGTATTTCCTAATTATTGCTTAATTAGACCTAGGGATTTTTTTTTTTTTAAGATTTTATTTATTTATTTGACAGAGACACAGCGAGAGAGGGAACACAAGCAGGGGGAGTGGGAGAGGGAGAAGCAGGCCTCCGTCGGAGCAGGGAGCCCGATGCGGGGCTCGATCCTAGGACCCTGGGATCATGACCGGAGCCAAAGGCAGACGCTTAATGACTGAGCCACCCAGGCGCCCGGGATGATTTTTTAATTTTTTTTATTTTTTATTCTTCACTATTTTACAGCTGTTTCCTGGGGTTGTGATTGTGTCTTTTTAAAGTTTTGGTTTTGGGAGCACCTGGGTGGCTCAGTCAATTAAGTATCTAACTTTGGCTCAGGTCATTATCCCAGGGTCCTGGGATTGAGCCCCATGTGGGGCTCTCTGTTCAGGGGGGAGTCTGCTTGTCTCTCACCGTCTCCCCCCTCCCACTTGTGCTCTCTCTGTCTCTCTCTCTCAAATAAATAAATAAAATCTTAAAAAAAAAAAAAGGCAATGTTTTGGTTTTGGTTGTTTCACCTAAAGAGGAAAAGTATCCTGTATAGTTTCCATTGCTCTTTTGTAAAGATCTCATTTACTCCTTGAAAACCTATGAGAGATTATTATACCCATTTTTACTCCAGGGAACTGGGGAGAGACTTAGTAGTGCTTGCCCAGTACCATAGAGTTATTTAATCAAATAATTGGAACTGCAAGTCTGAAACTCTTCCTAATGCAGCAGAATTTTGTGAAGTCCTTTTTTTTTTTTTTTTAAGATTTTATTTATTTGAGAGAGCGTGTGCGAGAGAGTGAGAGTGAGAGAGAGAGCACAAGCAGGGTGAGGGGCAGAGGGAGAAGCGGGCTCTCTGCTGAGCAGGCAGCCCGATGCAGGGCTCAATCCTGGGACTCCGGGATCATGACCCGAGCCGAAGGCAGACGCTTAACGACTGAGCCACCCAGGCGCCCTTTAAATGCTCTTTTAAAATGATGTCAGGTTCTCCAGTGCCAACTTGTAGCTTGTTTTGTAGATTTTTGTCTTTGTGGGTGACTTTCCTGGATTCTGGCTACTGCCTATTCACTTAGTGTTGCAGACCCTAAGGAATAGTGGTTAAAAATTGAGCCAAAAGGCGATATTGTGTTTAGATTTACTTATTTATATTTAAAAAATTTTGATGGAGGAAATGTGCTAATTGTACTTGTAAAAATCTTAAAATACGTATGTAAACACGTGTATGTTGTAAAACATAAGTTGGATTGTAGCCCTGTATAGTTTTATAACCTGCTTTTCTTCACTTCATAGTGGATCTTTGTCTTTCCATATCAGTATATGCGTTTCTACTATATACTTTAATGGCTGCATAGTATTTCATCAATAATTTATTTAATTCCCAACAGATGGATACTTAGGCCATTTTCTACTTTGCTGTTATAAAAAATGGTCCTGTTAACAATCATGTATGCATACATGTTTTTTCCTTCTGTCCTTATTATAATTTCCTAGAAATAGAATTATTGGGTTAAAGGATAAAGGTTTATAAAACTTCGTTATATACTGCCACATTATTCTGTGAGAGGTTCTGCCAATTTACACTCTCATGGTTGGTTTGAGTGCTCATTTTCCATACCTTCTCCAGTGCTGGTGTAATAATCATAAAAAAAGCTAACAGTATGGCACTTACGATGTGTCATGCAGTGCTCTGAGTGCTTTCCATATCTTTATTCTCTGCCAACATTATGAGATAGGTACTTTTATTGTCTCCATTTTACAGATGAGGAAATAGAGGTAGAGAGTGGTAAATTACTAAGGTCACAGAGCTGATAAGTACAGAGCCAGGGTACTGGTCTAGGCAGTGTTGTCCTAGGGCCTGCCTCTTAGACGTCAGATGATAAGGCCTGTTCATTTTTCTTTGTTTCGTTTTTTTCAAAATTTAATAGGGTTTTATCTGATTTTAAAATTATTTTTGCTTTTTATTGAGACATAATTCACATAATGTAAAGTTTACCATTTTAAAGTGTATAGTTCAGTGGTTTTTAATAATATTCAATATGTTGTATAACTATCACTGCTGTCTACTATATAATTATAGAACATTTCCATCACTCCAAAAAGAATTTCCATACCTATTAACAGTCAACCCCCATACTTCTCTGCTCCCATGCTCTGACAACCATTGAGAGACTGCGTCTTAATGGATTTACTTATTCTGGACATTTCATGTAAATGGAAAAATACAATATGTGGCCTTTTGTGCCTGGCTTCGTTCACCTAACATAATTTTTTTCAAGATTCTTACATGCTGTAGCACATATTTGTTTTATCTGATTTAAAAAATAAGACAAGTTCATTATAAAACTCAGACAATTCAGAAAAATATAGAATAAAGAAGAAAGTTCAAATTCCACCAAGAGATAACTGTGGTTCATATTTTCATGTATATACTTTTCAGATTTTTGCATATAGGCATTAAAAAGTAGTTTGTGTCATACATTTAAAAAAATCTGCCTTTTAAAAAACTTAATGTGTTATGTCAGGAAATATGGAGATTCTTCATCAGTCTTTTTAATAACTGCAATGTAACAGTTTATGGATCTGCAAGAGGGAAAACACAGGTTTGCCAAGACAGTCAGAAAAAGAAGTAGGAGAGAGTATTGCAGTTTGGAATCTATGATTAGGACTAGATAGGACTGGGAAGACCCTGAGTGCCTTTACTATCCAGCTCGGGATCTGGGTCTTGCTTTCTTTCTGATCCTGCAGTAGACCATCCTCCCCATCACCTTGCCTGAAGCAGAGGCATTTAGGATGGAGGCAGCAGGGAATGATTGTAGGTGTTGGGTGGAGGATTGACACTTTCAAAGTGGTACTTAACAGAGGGTAGCTTGGCAGTAGTATGTAGCATGGGGTGAAAAATACCAGAGTCAGATAATTGTGTGGCATATGTGAAATTTTTTTGTTAAATATAGCTTAGAGAGTTTTAGTCATCTCTGCCATTAATGCTTTTTAATATTAATGTAAACTACTTTTGGTTTTATATCATGAAATACTGAGTACAGTTTATTTTCCCTCTCATATCTTTATGGTAGAGGATAACTAATATAATATGGTTCATGAACAAGTTGAAGAGAATTTAATTTCTAATTCTTCTCATTGCTTAGACTCAAGTCAATATTTACTAAATCTGTTTGATTTTTACCCTGAAATGTATTTTCAGTGATTTGTGTCATTAGAAGTGTCCCTTAGATTGATCTGGAGAAAGAAAGTAAATTTTTGTTGTATACCTACTTTTTCTGGGAACTGTTGCTTTTTAGTACATATCTAATCATTACAATATCTAGGGAAGGTAAGGTGTAATTCTAAAAGGTGAAGAACTAGCATGTGAACCTGCCCTTGTCCACCCTCAAACTAATAATGCTTTGTTCATTATATAGCAAACTGTCTTTGGGATTGTGTTTGAAATCACATTTTTTTCCCTGTTAAAGATAACCAGTATAGAAACTTGAAAAGAGGAAAAAATCATCATCCATTGTTCAACTGGTGTAAACACAGTCCCTTTACCATTTTGGTTTTTTTCTGGCTGGGTTTTCCTATATGTGTTTTTTATACATAATCTTAGTGCATGTGTATAGTTTTGTTTTCTGCTTTTTCACTTGACAATAATAAGCATATTTCTATATCACCCCATATTATATACAACCTTTTAAATAGCTCTACCGTATTCCTTGGCTGTACCACACCATTTTCTGGTGTGGGATATATATTTTTTTAAATTATTTATTGTTATGTTAATCCCCATACATTACATCATTAGTTTTAGATATAGTGTTCCATGATTCATTGTTTGTGCATAACACCCAGTGCTCCATGCAGAACGTGCCCTCCTCAATACCCATCACCAGGCTAACCCATCCTCCCACCCCCCTCCCCTCTAGAACCCTCAGTTTGTTTTACAGAGTCCATCGTCTCTCATGGTTCTTCTCCCCCTCCAATTTCCCCCCCTTCATTCTTCCCCTCCTGCTATATTCTTCTTCTTCTTTTTTTCTTTCTTAACATATATTGCATTATTTGTTTCAGAGGTACAGATCTGAGATTCAACAGTCTTGCACAATTCACAGTGCTTACCAGAGCACATACCCTCCCCAGTGTCCATCACCCAGTCACCCCATCCCTCCCACCCCACCCCCCACTCCAGCAACCCTCAGTTTGTTTCCTGAGATTAAGAATTCCTCATATCAGTGAGGTCATATGATACATGTCTTTCTCTGTTTGACTTATTTCGCTCAGCATAATACCCTCCAGTTCCATCCACATCGTTGCAAATGGCAAGATCTCATTCCTTTTGATGGCTGCATAATATTCCATTGTATATATATACCACATCTTCTTTATCCATTCATCTGTTGATGGACATCTTGGCTCTTTCCACAGTTTGGCTATTGTGGACATTGCTGCTATAAACATCGGGGTGCACGTACCCTTTCGGATCCCTACTTTTGTATCTTTGGGGTAAATACCCAGTAGTGCAATTGCTGGATCATATGGTAGCTCTATTTTCAACTTTTTGAGGAACCTCCACACTGTTTTCCAGAGTGGCTGCACCAGCTTGCGTTCCCACCAACAGTGTAGGAGGGTTCCCCTTTCTCTGCATCCCCGCCAACATCTGTCATTTCCTGACTTGTTAATTTTAGCCATTCTGACTGGTGTGAGGTGGTATCTCATTGAGGTTTTGATTTGGATTTCCCTGATGCCGAGCGATATTGAACACTTTTTCATGTGTCTGTTGGCCATTTGGATGTCTTCTTTGGAAAAATGTCTCTTCATGTCTTCTGCCCATTTCTTGATTGGATTCTTTGTTCTTTTGGTGTTGAGTTTGATGAGTTCTTTATAGATTTTGGATACTAGCCCTTTATCTGATATGTCATTTGCAAATATCTTCTCCCATTCTGTCAGTTGTCTTTTGGTTTTGTTGACTGTTTCCTTTGCTTTGCAAAAGCTTTTTATCTTGATGAAGTCCCAATAGTTCATTTTTGCCCTTGCTTCCCTTGCCTTTGGTGATGTTTCTAGGAAGAAGTTGCTGCGGCTGAGGTCGAAGAGGTTGCTGCCTGTGTTCTCCTTTAGGATTTTGATGGACTCCTGTCTCACATTGAGGTCTTTCAACCATTTGGAGTCTATTTTTGTGTGTGGTGTAAGGAAATGGTCCAGTTTCATTCTTCTGCATGTGCTGTCCAATTTTCTGAACAGCATTTGTTGAAGAGACTGTCTTTTTTCCATTGGACATTCTTTCCTGCTTTGTCAAAGATTAGTTGACCATATAGTTGAGGGTCCATTTCTGGGCTCTCTATTCTGTTCCATTGATCTATGTGCCTGTTTTTGTGCCAGTACCATACTGTCTTGATGATGACAGCTTTGTAGTAGAGGTGGAAGTCTGGAATTGTGATGCCGCCAGCTTTGCTTTTCTTTTTCAACGTTCCTCTGGCTATGCGGGGTCTTTTCTGGTTCCATACAAATTTTAGGATTATTTGTTCCATTTCTTTGAAAAAAGTGGATGGTATTTTGATGGGGATTGCATTGAATGTGTAGATTGCTCTAGGTAGCATTGACATCTTCACAATATTTGTTCTTCCAATCCATGAGCATGGAACGTTTTTCCATATCTTTGTGTCTTCCTCAATTTCTTTCATGAGTATTTTATAGTTTTCTGAGTACAGATCCTTTGCCTCTTTGGTTAGATTTATTCCTAGGTATCTTATGGTTTTGGGTGCAATTGTAAATGGGATCGACTCCTTAATTTCTCTTTCTTCTGACTTGTTGTTGGTGTATAGGAATGCCACTGACTTCTGTGCACTGATTTTATATCCTGCCACTTTACTGAATTCCTGTATGAGTTCTAGCAGTTTTGGGGTGGAGTCTTTGGGATTTTCCACATAAAGTATCATATCATCTGCAAAGAGTGAGAGTTTGACTTCTTCTTTGCCGATTTGGATGCCTTTTATTTCTTTTTGTTGTCTGATTGCTGTGGCTAGGACTTCCAATACTATGTTGAATAGCAGTGGTGATAGTGGACATCCCTGCCGCGTTCCTGACCTTAGGGGGAAAGCTCTCAGTTTTTCCCCATTGAGAATGATATTCGCTGTAGGTTTTTCATAGATGGCTTTTATGATACTGAGGTATGCACCCTCTATCCCTATACTCTGAAGAGTTTTGATCAAGAAAGGATGCTGTACTTTGTCAAATGCTTTTTCTGCATCTATTGAGAGGATCATATGATTCTTGTTCTTTCTTTTGTTAATGTATTGTATCACGTTGATTGATTTGCGGATGTTGAACCAACCTTGCAGCCCAGGGATAAATCCCACTTGGTCGTGGTGAATAATCCTTTTAATGTACTGTTGGATCCTATTGGCTAGTATTTTGGTGAGAATTTTTGCATCCATGTTCATCAGGGATATTGGTCTGTAATTCTCCTTTTTGATGGGGTCTTTGTCTGGTTTTGGGATCAAGGTAATGGTGGCCTCATAAAATGAGTTTGGAAGTTTTCCTTCCATTTCTATTTTTTGGAACAGTTTCAGAAGAATAGGTATTAATTCTTCTTGAAATGTTTGGTAGAATTCCCCTGGGAAGCCATCTGGTCCTGGGCTTTTGTGTTTTGGGAGATTTTTGATGACTGCTTCAATTTCCTTAGTGGTTATAGGTCTGTTCAGGTTTTCTATTTCTTCCAGGTTCAGTTTTGGTAGTTGATACATCTCTAGGAATGCATCCATTTCTTCCAGGTTATCTAATTTGCTGGCATAGAGTTGCTCATAATATGTTCTTATAATTGTTTGTATTTCATTGGTGTTGGTTGTGATTTCTCCTCTTTCATTCATGATTTTGTTGATTTGGGTCATTTCTCTTTTCTTTTTGATAAGTCTGGCCAGGGGTTTATCAATCTTGTTAATTCTTTCAAAGAACCAGCTCCTAGTTTCGTTGATCTGTTCTACTGTTCTTTTGGTTTCTATTTCATTGATTTCTGCTCTGATCTTTATTATTTCTCTTCTCCTGATGGGTTTTGGCTTTATTTGCTGTTCTTTCTCCAGCTCCTTTAGGTGTAGGGTTAGGTTGTGTACTTGAGACCTTTCTTGTTTCTTGAGAAAGGCTTGTATTGCTATATACTTTCCTCTTAGGACTGCCTTTGCTGTATCCCAAAGATTTTGAATAGTTGTGTTTTCATTTTCATTGGTTTCCATGAATTTTTTTAATTCTTCTTCAATTTCCTGGTTGACCCATTCATTCTTCAGTAGGATGCTCTTTAGCCTCCATGTATTTGAGTTCTTTCCGACTTTCCTCTTGTGATTGAGTTCTAGTTTCAAAGCATTGTGGTCTGAAAATAGGCACGGAATGATCCCAATCTTTTGGTACCGGTTGAGACCTGATTTATGACCTAGGATGTGATCTATTCTGGAGAATGTTCCATGGGCACTAGAGAAGAATGTGTATTCTGTTGCTTTGGGATGGAATGTTCTGAATATGTCTGTGAAGTCCATTTGTTCCAGTGTGTCATTTAAAGTCTTTATTTCCTTGTTGATCTTTTGCTTAGACGATCGGTCCATTTCAGTGAGGGGGGTGTTAAAGTCCCCCACTATTATTGTATTGTTGTCGATGTGTTTCTTTGCTTTTGTTATTAATTGCCTTATATAATTGGCTGCTGCCATGTTAGGGGCATAGATATTTACAATTGTTAGATCTTCTTGTTGGATAGACCCTTTAAGTAGGATATAGTGTCCTTCCTCATCTCTTATTACAGTCTTCGGTTTAAAATCTAATTTGTCTGATATAAGGATTGCCTGGTGTGGGATATTTTAAATATTTGAATATTTCAAATATTTCTGCTGTTCTCAGTGTAGAGATTGGGGTCCTGTCCTGACAGGATTGGTGTGTTTTTCTAAAAAAGGGAAGGTTTTCCCGAATACTCTGAACATCTAGACATGTGTATAAACCCATTGAAATGAGGTTATTCTTAAGAACTAAGAACAAGGTAAAGAGTTTGAACATGTCCTATGGGGAGTCAATAAGGAATCAACTAAAGATGAACTAAAGATTCCCACATGTTGATAAGTACTTCGCATTCATTATAGGACTTTCCCCCTGTAGTGCTCTGAGGACTGGAAATGGCAGATGAGATGGCTTTAATATTAAACCATTGGGGAAAAGCAGGTTTGAAGACTCGAAGTGGTGCAAGTGGATGAGAATGCTGAGAGAGACGAAGCAAAATGAGAGGACACAGTGGGATGGCTGAGGGCAGAACATTTTTATACATAGTAGGAGCCCTCTTGTCTTGGTGCCTTAAGATTCTTGTAGTTAGTTGGTTAATCAAAGTTATTTAAAGGGGGGAGTCACAAAAATAATTTATAAATGCATGTAGCATTTTATTTGAACTTAAAAACATAAATATATAGATTTATTAAACACTATTTTGGTTTAAAAAAATTTTTTTTTATTTTTAGGGAGAGAGCAGGGGTGGGGGTGCGGGAGAGGGAGAGAGACTCTTAAGTAGGCTGCATGCCCAGCATGGAGCTCGATCCCACAACCCTAAGATCATGACCTGAGCCAAAATCAAGTGTCAGACGCTTAACCGACTGAGCCACCCAGTCACCCCTATTAAACACTGTTTTGAAAGAGGGCCCAGAATTTTTCTTTGAGAGTAGTTGGAATTTCCTCTTTCTTGAATAAGCATACATTGGTTACAAATTCCAGTTTTAATCTCTTTAAAAAGGAACGTAAAGAATTGTGGATGCAGAATTCTAGATTTTTCTCTTGCCTGTGCAAGAGAAAGCAGCTTACCTTAAGTCTTTCCATAGCATTCAACTTTGTTTTCATAACAGTTTATTTTCATTCTTATGAAATGTTGAAACCATGTAATTCCAATAACAAATACATGGTCTGGACAAAGCACAAGAGCAACTCCCCTGCTTGGAGCTATAGTCCTGATGAGTGTTCTAGAGAGTGGCCTAGTAGCCTTGGAGATTCACTGTGCCATGGGCATTGGTTGGTATGTTTTACAGAGAATAGCATACTTTGATTTCCCTGGAGAGTTGGTTAAGTTGGAGATAAGTTCTCTAAGGGCGCTGTGGACATGGACTGAGCAGTAAGAGAAGGAAAAGGAGTGACTAAATGAGAAGTGATCAGAGATTTGGGGGGATAATCAAGATTATTAGGTTGGAAGGGGAGGCCAGGAGTATCAGCTTCTGTAGAAAGGTCAATAAAAGAGTTGGAAGGCTAAGAAAAAAGTTATGGAATCTTTAAAAGAGGAGGTTCTGTTGACCTTTGATAGAATTTTGATAGGAAGGGGGAGGAAGCCAGGCTCACTACAGGTTGAGGCATTATTAAAGGAGGGGCACTCACTCTGAGCCAGGACCTGACATAAATTTGGATATAATATATTTGGATCCCTCTATTGAAATGAAAAATAGCCATGTTAATGTGCAGAGATCTTGGAGATTGCTGTTTATTTGACTCATTTTCTTTATAGTGATTATGTTAGAGAATTAAATGTAAAGCTTTAGTCAAGGCTTTGGTCATCTTTGGTAGTGGTTCTCAGCAGAAGGTGATTTTACTCCCCAGTGGACATTTGGTAATGTCTGGAGACATTTTTGGTTGTTACAGCTGGGATAGTCCCGCTGACATCTAGTGGATAGAGGCCAGAGATGTTGCTAAACATCCTCTAGTGAACTGGATAGCCCTATGATATGCATCAAAGAATTACTTAACTCAGGATGTCAGTAGTGTTGAGGTTGAGAAGCCCTGAATTCTATTGTAACATCTTGCAAAGTTTTTTCACTTTTGGCTCTCCATTGGTGTTAGCTGTCTCATAAGATTCCCCAGACTACCTTCTGTTTAATGGAGGTGTGGTAGAAAAGTCATACCGTTCTGGAGGGCTAAGGGAGTCTCATTTTGAACTATAGCCCGAACCTAGTTAGTCCTGCTGATGGGGATTTGGGCAGCTCAAGTTCACAGTGTGTAAGGTTCCTTCCTCTAGTGTGTATTGTTTCCCAGCTTTGAGATCTTAATGAACATGGAGACAAGTTTTACATTTAGAAAATTGTGTGATGGGCACATTTGCAACCAGAGCAAAATATTTTTGTTTTGAGCCACTGTTCTAAGTGCTTCTTTGTGTAAAATATTTCTGTTTGGAGAATTGATTTTTGAGGGCCTTAGTATGACTCATCTATTTTGCTGAGTTTCCATTTTGGGTTCAGGAAGGCAGCTGTGTAATTATCATCATCATTGACAGGTAGTAGAGTGCCCTCTTGATACCTGGTACTGTATTGAATACTTGAAAAGAAATAACATTCAGAAGATGATCCCAAAATAGAATTCCTTTTGTACTGAGTTTGAGCTAAGACATTGGTTTTCAAATTTGTCAGAGAAGTAAGAATACCAGGAAGTCATGATGCTCTTGATAAACGTATCATGTGAATGGTGATGTAGCACCTAAATTTTTGTGCAATCAGTATGTCAGGTTTGTGTTTTACTACACGTATCAGTGACCTGACCAATAGTGGCTTAAATGATAAGGGCTTTATTTATTTATGTGTTTATTTCCTATAACAGTGAGTCTGAATGGGTGATATCCAGGGTAGGCATGATGATTCTCTAATTTTTCTCGCTTTCCATACTCTTGCTCTTGTCCTTCTGGTCTACCATCTTTAGCCTATAGCTGTCATCTTTGTGCATGTAAGACAGCCACCACAACCTTAGGCAAGAGTTTTACTCTCCAGGCAGGACAGAGAGTGGAAGAATGAAGGAGGAAGGGACAGTGCTTACGTATGAACTGTGGTACATTGCAAGGGGGTCTGGGAAATACAGATTATTTAGCTGAGCAGCTTCCTTCCCTGAATAAAACTGGGATTCTCTTACGAAGTAAGAATAGATCCAGGATAGGCAATTAGCTGTGACTGCCACAGTAACAAAATAATTTAAAATGTACATTCATGAGCTTGTGTTCTCATAAAACACTTGGAATTTTCCTGTAATAATCTTTACTTATTTGTGGAACATTAGTTTTGTTGATAACTAGCAAGGAAGTAATCTCAGATATTGAAGGTTTAAGAAATATGTGACAAAAACTCTTAAAATAGAAAATTCTTTCCATTGACTTTTTTCCCTTGCAAATGAGAAAATAAAATTCTTATTTGATTTTTTTTTAAAAAGATTTTATTTATTTATTTGAGAGAGAGCACATGAGAGGGGGGAGGGTCAGAGGGAGAAGCAGACTCCCTGCCGAGCAGGGAGCCCGATCCGGGACTCGATCCAGGGACTCCAGGATCATGACCTGAGCCGAAGGCAGTTGCTTAACCAACTGAGCCACCCAGGCACCCTCTTATTTGATTTTAATGAAGGTATACTCTAGGCCATCAGTTTTCATAAGGAGCATGGTTAGGGAACCACTGACAATTAATATTTATGTGTACTATTTATCTACTTGTGTCTCTACTTTCACTTAAATTATTTTTCTAGATAAGAACATTCTCTTTCAGTATTATATGTTATGGGCAATTAAAACATTCTTTATTTTTATTTTTATTTTTAAAGATTTTATTTGGGAGGGAGAGAGAGTACGTCTGCACCTGTACATGAGTGGGGGCTGGGGGGGAGAGGAACAGAGGGAGAGGGAGAAGTAGACTCTCCACTGAGCAGGGAGCCCCATGTGGGGCTCAGTCCTAGGACCCCAAGATCATGACTTGAGCTGAAGACAGACACTTAACCGACTGAGCCACCCGGGCGCCCCTTAAATGTTGTTTCTAAATTCTGTATAGTGATCCTATATTAGTGTTTTTAATCCTATATCAGTTTTATAATCAGCCAAAAAGTCTTACTAATTTTTCCAAGTCCGTGTAAGTCTTGCCATCTTTGATACTGCATCCTCTGCTTCAAATCCATTTTTATCTCCTACTTCTTGAAATTCCTAGAGCAATCATAGCCTGTACAACAGCATTTTCTCCTTATAGACTATATTGAATTCATCACTAATTGTTCCATATGTTAGCAAGATCATAGGCTCCCTGTTATATATTTTTCTGTGTGTCCCAATTTCTTAGCATAGAATTAGATATATAGTAGATGCTTGTTTCCCGATCAACTAAATAATCACATTTAACACATTAATACACATGAAAATAGCATGAATTTAATAATAGGATAGGCATAAAATAAAACATGACTAATAACCAGTGTAATCAGAATTTCATGACTTTTACCTATTAATGTAGGACCTCTAGCTCCCCCAAATTGCCCCCACCCAAGTTTATTCTTGGAGTCACCAAAGGGTGTTTCATGTGGGCTCACTAATGTATTCTGGCCACTGCCACATAGCACGTCTTTTTCTTCCTGCCATGTTGCAGTCCCTCCATAACAGGTGTATCTCTGTGCCTGATTATCTCCTTGGCCTTGTGCTGTCCTGCCAGGGGTAATGCTGATGCTGGGGCTGTTGAGGTATCCCAGCCTCTTTTCTCCCCCGCTATTATATATTGTTGTGTGGACATCAAAGCAGAGCTCTTTAATCTTGTTGCTTCAAAGCTTTCAGTGAAAGCTGTTATTTAGTTTCTCACTGTAGCTCTTCTGTTATAATGAGCTCTTGGGGCTGGGCTGGGGGAGCAGTCTAAGTGATAGACACCAACCTGTGCATGTGACCACTCCTCCTGTTCAAGCTTTGTTTGTTGCGCCAGGCTTTTCTGCCTCTCTCTAGTAAGGATGATTATTGTCCCAAAATGTTTCTTAGTCTAACCACATGCAAACAGATGCTTTGAACAACTCTCAGTCTCCAGAGATGTGTGAATCTTGGTGGCAGGGATGTTTTAGGTTCTAGACTGCAGTCCCATTGTACTTTAAAAATACAATAGGTGAAACAGACCTCGAAGAATCTCAAGCCAAGTCATAAGTCAGAGCAACTCAGAGCATGATCTTGGCCCACAAATAGAATAAAAACCTTACTTATTCTTGTTTTATATGTCTGATTGTATTGGAACCCAGTGTGAACTTTAAGCCTACAAAGAAAGGGAGGAGAAATGCACTAAATTTTATTTCTTGAATTATACATTTGTTTTTATTTCTATGACCCCTAAAATTGGCTAAACCTGTAGTTGAACAAGATATTATGCACTCTTATTCTCTTCTCCAGAGCAGTTCTTTATTAATATTTAGTTAATCTTCCTTGAGTTTCAAGATGTGCATACATTAGACAGTAATTGGAACTGGACCTTGTGCAAGTTCCTAGTAGGAATGTGGGTAGATAGAAAAAAAAAAAAAGGAAACCCCATGCTTAGGATTGAGCCTCAAGTGCTAATGCAACTCGTCAAGGGGGAGAAGGATGAGTAAGCAAAAATTGGGAGATATGGGGATCCAAGAGCATAGAGCCTCCATAGCCAAATGGCCAAGGTGAAAGGAATTAAAAGATGATCATCTGTGCCTGAAATAGCTGGAAACAGAACAACAAAATAGCTCTAATAGTTTCCTGTTAAGTTTCAGCTCATGTCTTTTTTTTTTTTAAACACCTGAGTTTCATTTAAGGAAAAGAAAAATTTTGTAACCTATAGTTACACAGATGTATACTTGACCCAGTGCAGTTCTTGGTTGAGAGTGGTTATTCAGATAAATACTGTTAACTCACTGGGTATTTAGGTACTTGACTGCTGGTTTCTTGGAGGTTCAGCTAGGAGGAGTAGGAGACCCAAGACACCATTGTAGAGCAGTGAGAACAGGTAGGGCAGAGAGAGGCAAAGAAATGTCACCAGGACAGATGTCACTAGATACAGAACCTTCTTGACTCAGTCCAGTTGGTCCCGCTTTGAAATCTGGAACTAGAAAACAACCAGGGATGGGAGGTAGCTGGAGAAATATTCCCTGAGATCTGTTTGCCAAGACCTCATCATGACCCAGAGCTGCAGGAGACCTTGTGCCCTTCCCAGAGTCCCTCAGCTACTGAGTGACAGTCAGAAGCTAACTTAGGCCTTCCTGTTCCCAGACTCATTTGTTTACCTCTACAATGGGCTGGGTTTTTTAAACAATCAATTTGTTTCTTGTTTGCTATTGTTGCTATCATTTTATTGTTTATTG
Organism: Halichoerus grypus; assembly: GCF_964656455.1. NCBI lineage: Eukaryota > Metazoa > Chordata > Mammalia > Carnivora > Phocidae > Halichoerus > Halichoerus grypus. The sequence continues at coordinate 63,937,489 of NC_135725.1, forward strand.
TTCGTTGTTATATCTCTCATTCCCAATAGGGAGGATGTAAAAATTGCTTTATAGTGGTTTTCACTCAATTCTATGTGATTCTAGAAAGCTTAATTTGATAGCAAGACCGATGGTCTTGGAGCAGGAACGAAATGACCGCAGAATGATAGTATTGTTGATTGCTCTGCTTCCTGTGGTTGAGTAGAATTAAATCAGTCATTTAAAAATTTTAAGAGTAAGATTTTTAATCTTTTTTATTCTGTGCACATTAATGCTCCATATATATCTATTGTATGAAATTCCGGTTTACTTTATAATTCTTTTGTAATTAAAATAGTTTGTCTAGAGTGAATTATGATCATCTGAAATTTATTTGGGTATCAAAAGAATTAAGATTTCTTTTAATTACTCTTATTTGTTCTCCTTAAAAGTAACTTAATCCCTAGAAAAATAATCTAAGGGAGTACCTGGCTGGCTCAGCCAGTAGAGCACATGACTCTTGATCTGGGGTCATGAGTTCGAACCACATTGGATGTAGAGAATATTTTTTTTAAAATCTGTAAAAAAAAAAAAAAAACAAAAACAAAATCTAAGATACTAAGACAATAGTAAGAAGACTGTCTTAAGCTCTTGGCAGGCCAAATAGAAAAATTCTGTAGATTTACCTTTGGGAATTCTGTGAAATCCTGAAATTTTGAGTTTTATTTTGGTTTGGGTTACATTAGGTATACTATTATGCAAGATTCTCCTTGGGGAATTCTGAACATTTTGTGTCCTATGTTATGTCTATTACTATACTTGTGAATGCGGTGATCAACACATTTTAAGGTATTTTTTCTTTTACATATGTACATTTGGGTACAAAAAGACATTTGAAACATTTTTTCCCCTTCTTTTTCAGAATTAAATGTGAGGGAGTCTGATGTAAGAGTTTGTGATGAATCGTCATGTAAATATGGAGGAGTCTGTAAAGAAGATGGGGACAGTTTGAAATGTGCATGTCAATTTCAGGTGAGGAAACCAAACCTATTTTGAAAAATTTTTACATTTTTAATTTTTTTTTTTTTTTTTTTTTTATTTATTTGACAGAGAGAGACACAGCGAGAGAGGGAACACAAGCAGGGGGAGTGGGAGAGGGAGAAGCAGGCCTCCCGCAGAGCAGGGAGCCCGATGCGGGGCTCGATCCCAGGACCCTGAGACCATGACCCGAGCCGAAGGCAGACGCCCAACGACTGAGCCACCCAGGCGCCCCACATTTTTAATATTTTATCATTCTACATTCTTCAAATTAAAAAGCTTAGAATACCTTGAACCCCGAAAGAAGTTGGGTTCAGAGCCCACTGATTTTTCTGTTGTCAGATGAAGTACTATTATTTGTACTTTCCATGCTTCTTTCCTCGAGTTAAGAGGACAGACTGGCAATAATAGGTATGAAGATGCTTTGAAAAAATATTAAGGTTCTATTCAAATGTAAGTTCTAATTGTCACTGAAAGAAAATGAATCTCTTATTTAAGATGTTGACATTTTGAGGCACCTGGGTGGCTCAGTCGATTAAATGACTGCCTTCAGCTCAGGTCATGATCCCAGCATCCTGGGATCGAGCACTGTATCGGGCTCCCTGCTCAGTGGGGAACCTGCTTCTCCTTCTCCCTCTCCTGCTCCCTCTGCTTGTATGCTCTTTCTCTCTCTCTCTCTGTCAAATAAATAAATAAAATCTTTAAAAAAATGTTGACATTTTTGGGGGCACCTGGTTGGCTCAGTTGGTTGAGCGTCTGACTCTTGATTTTAACTCAGGTCATGATCTCAGGGTCGAGGGATGGAGAGCCCCATGTCAGGCTCCACACATGCTCTGTGGGGAGTCTGCTTGAGATTCTCTCTCTCCCCCTCTGCCCCTCCCCACCAAGTTGGCTTTTTTCCCCTTTTCTTCTTATAGTCTTTTTTCTGATCCGTTAATTTTTTTTTTTTTTAAGTATAGTTGACCCACAATGTTACATTAGTTTCAGGTGTATAACATAGTGATTCAACTTCTTTATATGTTATGCTCTTCCCTTCCATTTTTATTTGCTGGTGTCTCATCTTTTTAGGCCAAAGAACATGGCTGACTTGGTACCTCAGGGGTAGGTCAGGGTTAGAGATAAACTAGATAGGGGAACCTCAAACTAATATCTTTGCTTTTCAGATGCTCTTTTTTTTTTTTTTAAAGATTTTATTTATTTATTTGAGAGAGAGAGAATGAGAGAGAGCACATGAGAGGGGGGAGGGTCAGAGGGAGAAGCAGACTCCCTGCCGAGCAGGAAGCCCAATGCGGGACTCGATCCAGGGACTCCAGGATCATGACCTGAGCCGAAGGCAGTCGCCTAACCAACTGAGCCACCCAGGCACCCCAGATGCTCTTTTTAGTTGTGATTCTGTTTCTTAAAAAAAACCAAAAAAATAAATAAAAAGAAAAGATGTGAAATGTGTTACATTCAATTTTTCTTTTTTATTTGCTGTGATTAAATTATAATCTGGCTTCAGAATATTGCTCAGGAGATGGTTACTGATTCAGGATTTGAGACGAAACAAAGAAGAAACTGGAATTCTTTCCACTCATGATCTTATTCTAATTGTACCCACCATTTTGGATTTTAAGAGAAGGAAAGGGTACAGAGATTAGGGACAAATCATAGGACAATCAGTGTTTCTAGTAACCCTATAACCTCAGGAAGTTCCTTTATGATCCATCTGAAAAGAAAAGGCACGTTTTCTATCCTTTTTTATGATACTGTAATGAGAATCCAAATCAGCTTGCATATGAAATCTCTTTGAAAACTATAAAGTACCAGGAAGAGTAGGGAGTTACACTATTGTCCAGCTGGACAGGCTCTTTATAGTCAAAAGAGACTTTACAATCCACTATTTATTCACAATAGCCACCTTTGACATGGCTTTAGCTGACCTTGTGCCCACCCCTATATGGTTACTCATGCAGTGAATGTTCTGGCTAGTGTGTTGTGTCTGGCTTCCCTGCCTGCACCCCAAATCCTCTTAAAAGGGATAGCAACTAAAGTGGGCTTCTTTCCTTAAAAGAAGATATTGGTGTACATAGTGTAACTAGGCCCTCATGGACTTTTACTTCTTTCTGTCCTTCACATTAGATAATTTTTTATGATCTGTCTTCAGGTTCCCTAATCCTTTCTTCTGTCCTCTCCATTCAGTCCATCCATGAGGTTTTTTTTTCAAAATTTTTTTGGGGGGAGGGGCAGAGGAAGAGGGAGAGATAGAGAGAGAGAGAATCTTAAGCAGGCTCCATACCCAGTGTGGAGCCCAGTGCGGGGCTGGATCTTATGACCCTGAGATCATGACCTGAGCTGAAATCAAGAGCTGGATGCTTAACAGACTGAGCCACCCAGGCACCTCTCAGATATTTTATTTCTAGACTTTATAATTTTGATTTCTTTTTTATTTTAAGATTTTATTTATTTATTTTAGAGAAAGAGAACATGGCGGGAGAGCCAGAGGGAGAGGGAGAGAGAATCTCAAGCAGACTCTGTGCTGAGCATGGAGCCTGATGCAGGGCTCAATCTCACAACACTAAGATCCTGACCTGAGCTGAAACCAAGAGTCAGACACTCAACCGACTGCGCCACCCAGGCACCCCTCTAGTTTTGATTTCTTGGCTGAGTTTTCCTGACTTTTCGTTCATTACAAGCATATTTTCCTTGAGCATAGATACTATTACTGCTTTAAAATTTGCTCATTTCAGCATCTGGGATATCTCAGGGATCATCTCTTTTGATTTTTCATTTGAGAATGGATTGTGTTTCCTTTTTCTTTGTATTAGAGTAATTTTGAATTTATTATATGCATTGTGAATATGTTTTAGTGTTTGAATTCTGTTATGTTCTCCTGACGAATATTGTCACTTTCTAAACATTAAAGTTGGCTGAACTCAAACTGCAGACTCTCTTCCCTGTTGTGGGAAACAACACAAATATTACTTCATTATTTTTAATCTTATCTGGGCTACTTAGAGTCTGCCCCGTGAGTGATTTGAGAGTTAACTAGAAATTTGATCTGAATTTATATACAGAATCTGGGAGTCCCTCTGACTCTCTCCTTTCTGGCTTTTTCTTTCTCTTTTTAGTGGTTCTGGTTGCCCTGAACTCTATCCTTTGGTGTTTAAGCCAGAAAGATTGTAGGTTTCTTACTGGTGTTTTAGTCACCCCTGTATTGGGAAGACTGAAGCTGTTCCCTCTTCCAACTGTCTTAAATTTCTTTAGGCTAAATTCCTCGATGTGGAATTGTTGAGCAGTGGGATCCTCATGTGCAGATAACATTCTCACCAGTAGCACTATATCTGACTGCTTGTTTCCCCTTGGCCTTTTGGTGGTGGATTTTGTCAATCCTTTTAAATTTTGTAAATCTGTAAGGCAAAAAAAAATTTTTTTTAAATTTTCATTTGATTATTAGAAGTTGAAAATGTGCCATATATTTATTGACCATTTTTTTTGCTGAATCAATATTTCATATTCTTTGCCCATTTTTTGGAGTACTTTCTTTTTCCCTTGTGTTGATTTGTAGACATATTTATGTATGTATGAATGTGCATATACTATATACAGTACATTATTTGAGTACTTATATATTGCTTATGCTGAGCATTATATCCATTAACAGTTCTAAATATGTGTATGTATATATGTATGTATATTATGAGTTATAGAGCCTATAAAATCATAGGGTCATACATATATAACTCTATAACTCATAAACTGTCATGAGAACCGGTGATGTAGGTACTGTTTTTATGTTTTTTAAAAGAGTAATATATGCCCATGTTAAACAACTTGAACATTATATAAGAAGATCTATAATGTAATGAAAAAATGTCTTCCTTTCACTCCAGCCTACTAATTGCTCATCTCAGAGGCAACATCTGTTACTTGTATTTCCTTCTAGAAATATTGTGTGTTATATAAGTGTATGTGGTTGACCCTTGAACAACACAGGCTTAAACTGTGTGGGTCCACTTATACATGGATTTTTTACAGTACAGTACTGTAAATATATTTTCTCTTTTATATGATTTTCTTAATAGCGTTTTCTTTTCTCTAACCTACTTTATTGTAAAAATACAATATATAATACATGTAACATACCAAATATATGTTAATTGACTATGTTATTGGTAAAGCTTCTTGTCAGCAGCAGGTTATTAGTAGTTAAGATTTGGGGGAGTCAAGTTATGCATGGATTTTTGACTGTGTGGGGGTTTGGCACCCCTAACCCCCATGTTTAAGGGTCGATCATAGGTGTTTTAATTTCTCTTTTAAGTACTCAGTCACTCAGTAGTATTTACCTTAGAGAGCGTTCCTTTTTAGTTTATACAGATTATAAAAATGTTAAAGTAGTCTAGCGTCATTTTCATTTTGTTTATAATTTTTGATATAAAGAAATTTTAAATTTTCATATATTTATCTATTTTTATCTTTATGATTCTGCTTTTCATTAATTTTCCCTGCAACTCTAAGATTATAAAGAAATAGCCTTTTTGACCTTTTTAATGTATTTGGACAGCTAGAAAATCCTCTCATGATCTGTCAATCCCTTGCATTCTTATCTGGTGGCAAAGCAGGAAAGAGAAATAAAAGTTAGGGGTTGAGATCACTAGACGTTTATCCAGTGCTTGCTTTGTGCTCAGTGCTAGATGCTGAGGATATAAAGATGTTTGAAGACAAGTTGCTTTCCCTATAGGAGCAAACTGCCTAAGGGCTTACAGCATGATTTGATCCTGCTGCTGAATGAACCTTCCTTTGACTACTCTGCCTTCTTATAATTTATAAATCTGTTCAAGTTAGACTTAGGTTATTGCCAGTTGAAGAAAAATCACCTCATATGTCAATTAAACACTGCTCTGCTGGGCGCTTTAGCAGTATCTTTCAATTCATTTAAAAAACTTGCTTATGATTCAGCATGCTTTTAGTGTTAATATGAGCTTTCTGGTATATAATTTAAACACATTTTAAGAGATAATAACAGGATTTTATTTATTTATTTATTTATTTATTTATTTATTTTTTTTTTTTAAAGATTTTTATTTTATTTATTTGACAGAGAGAGAGGGAGACAGCTAGAGAGGGAACACAAGCAGGGGGAGTGGGAGAGGGAGAAGCAGGCTCCCGGCCGAGCAGAGAGCCCGATGCGGGGCTCGATCCCAGGACCCTGGGATCATGACCTGAGCCCAAGGCAGACGCTTAACGACTGAGCCACCCAGGCGCCCCGAGATAATAACAGGATTTTAAATAAAGTCTAAAATTGTTTTTTTCAGTCTGCTAATAAGAGCTATTATATAAACAAAGCAACTTTTATTTTGTACTGAGAAAAATGATCAAAATTGCATCTTTCCATTAAAACATGGGTTATGGGGATAGTGCAGTCGGTTAAGCGTCTGACTCTTGGTTTCGGCTGAGGTCATTATCTCAGGGTCGTGAGATTGAGCCTCATGTTTTGCTCCGTACTCAGCGTGGAGTCTCCTTAAGACGCTCTCCCTCTTCTTCTGCTGTTCCCGCTTGTGCTCTCTCTCTTTCTCTCAAATAAATAAATCTTTAAAAAAACCAAACCAAAATGAAACAAAAATCTTGGGTTATGTACGAAGAGGAGGACCTATGACTTTTCCCTTATTTTTTTTCTTCCTCTTTGTTCTTCTCCCTGGAGTTCCCTGGATTATGTCTTTTTTCCGAATTTATCAGTGTCTCTTCTTGCTAGGTGTGATGCCCTCTTATAAGACCTTTTATTGGGGTTCTCCAGAGAAATAGAACCAATAGGAAATTATTTATATTTATATACATATATATATAAAGAGAGAGAGAGAATATGAGGGGAAAAGGGAGAGTGTTTATATTATAAGGGATTGGTTTGCTTGATTATGGAGGGTGAAAAGTCCCATGATCTGCTGTTTGCAACCTGGAGGTCCAGGAAAACTGGTAGTGTGGTTCCAGTCCAAGTCTGAAGGCCTCAGAACCCAGAGAAAACCCATGTCCCAAATCAGGCAGGGAGAGCCATTCCCCTTTCCTCCACTTTTTTGTTCTACTTAGGCCCTCAGTGGATTGGATGATCCCACCGACATTGGGGAGAGCACTTACTCAGTCCATTGATTCAAATGGAAATTCATCCAGAAACAGCCTCATAGAATATCCAGAAATCATGTTGAATCTGGGGTCCAGTCAGGTTGGCACATAAAAACGGCCATCACAACCTTGTTGTTATTTTCTTATTTATTGTATTCAGCATAGTTACTGACACACAGTAGGTACACAATAAATGTTTGCATGGGTGTGGCTCCAGAGTTGTACACTTTGCACCTTTCTAAACTATTTTGGATCACATTCTTCCAGGTAAATAGAAGGTATGGGGGGATTTCTTTCCTCCAGCAAGGATGGCAGTATGGGGGCAGCAGACCTCAGGTAGAGCCAAGATCTTAGGTTAGAGTCAGTGCCCACGTCAGAAGTCGCATGTTGTTAAAATTTCCCAAATCCTTTCATGTGCCCATAGCGTAGTGAGAGGCTCCTAAGAGAGACCCCTGGACACAGACTGACCGAGGAACAGTGGGTCTGCTTCTTCCATCTCATGCTCACTCCTAGGTATGTGCTTGTTAGGTTGAATTTGGGGACATTGCCTGCACTATTGTAGCCCCCTGCTCACTACCACTGAGTGACACAGAGTGAAACCCTGCTAAATAACTAGTGGGTAGTGGGTAGAGTATACACTTGTGAGAAGTTGCAGGTTTCCTACTTATTAGCTATGACTCTGGGCAACTACTTAAGACTTAGAAATGGTGAGAGCATAGCAAAACCAGCTAATATTTATTGAGAATTTAGTATGACCAGATATAAATGCTAAAGACAGATTTCTCTTATTTAGTCCTCACAGCACTTTATTAGGTAGTTGGCTGTTATAATTACCATTTTACAGGTGGGGAAAATGGCGATGATACTAGTCCATAGTCACATGGATAGTGGTGGACTCGGAGATCATGTATTTCTTTGTGTTTCCTATAGTGTTTACCTTGGGACTTTGCATTCTAGAGGTATTAAATGAATGGCTTTTAATAATAATAAAATGACATTATATAATTAGTGCTTCTTAGCTTATTACAAACATTGCTAAGAATTTCCTTCTTATCTCACTGGATCTTTATAGCAAGCAAATGAAGTAGGTAGCATGGGATTTCCATTTTCATTTTTATGGATAGTTGATAGTTATTTTCATTATAAATGTGAAAAAAGGTGTGAGAAAGTGGTATAACACTTTTTTTATTTTAATTTTTATTTATTTTTTTAAAGATTTTATTTATTTATTTGACAGAGAGAGACACAGCGAGAGAGGGAACACAAGTAGGGGGAGTGGGAGAGGGAGAAGCAGGCTTCCCACTGAGCAGGGAGCCAGATATGGGTCTCGATCCAGGACCCTGGAATCATGACCTGAGCTAGCTGAAGGGATATGCTTAACGACTGAGCCACCTAGGTGCTCCATAACTCTTTTTTTTCCAAACCAAATAAAAGAGCAAACTATTCTGTAGAAGTATGTCACAATACTATGGTGTTACATTCATGAATATGAAGTAAACTATTAATATTCATGCCTAGTTTTGAGAATTTACTTTTGTTTCTTTTGCAGTGTCATACAAATTACATTCCTGTCTGTGGATCAAATGGGGACACTTATCAAAATGAATGCTTTCTCAGAAGGGCTGCTTGTAAGCACCAGAAAGAGATAACAGTAGTAGCAAGAGGACCATGCTACTCCGGTATGTGCGGTATTTTTCTGAATAAACATTAGAAATGATTCCACCATGGTTTCTAAAAGTAAATTTCCAGTCAGGGGTATATTCCCAGAACTGCTGTATGGATCAGTTGTGTGGGGGTGTGGGGGAGTTCTTCTTTGTCTGCATTTCATGTTGTTGCTTTTTAACCCCAGATGGTCTAATACCGCGTTACTTCTCTTACGTTGTTAATGCTTATTGCCATTTCCGTGGGGACTTTGTGTATCTTTTTGCCTTATGGTTTAAATATTAGACAGAACAAGATTTGGCGTGGGAAATGATATGGGATCTGTTTTGTTGATTTTTATTTTCTTGGCACAGGGGAGGGGTGGAGAATATCCATAGAAAGCCATTAGTGGCTTCCCAGGATGTGTCTCTTTCCAAGCTTGTCTCTTTTTATATCTTCTCTCTTCTGTCTGCCAGTCCTTGTCACCTATCTTCCTCCAGTTTTTTGTATTTACTTCCTTCTCTTTTCCTTCCTGAATAGGTAGTGGTTAATTTTGAAAGGCACTGATGTAAGTTTCTTACTTGCGTTTGTATTTGGGGGCAGGGATGCAGGTGAAGTGTTGTAATTAGAATTAATGTATGAAGATTAGCAGTAAAGGTGTAGACAATTTTTTTTTTTTTTAAGATTTTATTTATTTGACAGAGAGAGACACAGCGAGAGAGGGAACAGAAGCAGGGGGAGTGGGAGAGGGAGAAGCAGGCTCCCCGCCGAGCAGGGAGCCCAATGCGGGGCTTGATCCCAGGACCCTGAGGATCATGACCTGAGCCAAAGGCAGACGCTTAACGACTGAGCCACCCAGGCGCCCCAAGGTGTAGACACTTTTTTTTTTTTTTTTAAAGATTTTATTTATTTATTCATGAGAGATAAGAGAGAGAGAGAGAGGCAGAGGGAGAAGCAGGCTCCCAAGGAGCAGGGAGCCCGATGTGGGACTCGATCCCAGGACCCCGGGATCATGATCCGAGCCGAAGGCAGACGCTTAACCATCTGAGCCACTCAGGCGCCCCGGTGTAGACACTTCTTATATGATACAGTGTATTTCTTTTCTTTCCCTATATGTTATAGTGCCTGTGTTCAGAATTTTTACTGGGGCTCCATTACATAAGCATGAATGATCCATTGTCCATGTGGTTGATCTCAAACTCCAGGTCCACTAATACCACATGACTGAAAGCCCCCACTCTAAATTACATGGTTGGTCCTTGTGGTGTGGCCAGCCTTCACCCTAGGACTGTTGAGTGTGGCCAACCCCACCTTAAGATCTGATGTGGTCAGTACCCTCCCTAAATATGACACTTCTATCAGGTATGATATAGATTACCTTCCAGAAGCTGAGGGCAAAGACTGGACCTGTCTTTGGGGAGGGACAAATTCTTTTCCCTACACCAAATAATTAGGTGCTTGGTGAAATGATTGTGTTGTTAGGCCAATAGATTATCATTTGTTGTGATTCTTGTATATTTCTCTAAGTACTTTGTATTTCACAGACTTGGTTTAGAAACTAAAAAAGAATATAGAACTCTTTATAATCCCAAATTAGAAGCGGGGTGTTAAATTGGAAAGAGCGCTGCACATGTTAAAAGACCGGATGTTAAGTCCAGCTCTTATTTACTATATGACCTTGGACAAGTCATATAGTAATTCACTTAGACCCTCTGAGCCCCAGTTACTTAAACTGTTAAATGGATATCATCTCTTGGGATTGTTAAATGAGGATTGAATCAGCTAAGCTGTGAGGTGCTATATTGATCTTGTTAGTTGCTCGGTGGGCCGGTGTTGTTCATCTCATTTGGTCTTTTTATTGGTCCTGGCCCCTGTGCTAGAGATAACATTCTCTTTTGTTTACTTGAAAACTCCTTTCTTATGCTTTCAGGTTGAGCTTTAGCCTTTTATCCTCTGAAATTTTTCTTCCGTGGCATCTCCTGGCTGAGTTTGTTCACACTTTGTGCGTGTCTCTCTGTATATATCCTACTGTATTTCATTTCTCTGACACATGTGTCTCCTGCTAGAGCAGTTGCTTTTCAACAGGAAGGCAATATGCCCTGCCTGGGGAGGTGCATCATAGTCCCAGGGTTGGGGTGGAGTTGTGTGGACGGTGGAAGGCGTGTGTGCAGTGAAAACATAATCTACAAGAAGAATGCAGTCTCATTATCAAAGGCGTCACAATATTTAGTTTTTTTTAGAATTTTAAAGGACACTAAAGGAAGGTATGAGGTATTATATTTATTAAAATTGGACATGGGTTGAAAACAGGTTGGGAGTGAGTATCTCATGCACTGGGGCTTTCTTATTTATCAATTTATTCCTAGCATTTACCGTGTTGCCTAGCACCTATTCATGAGAGATAAGAGAGAGAGAGAGAGGGGCAGAGGGAGAAGCAGGCTCAATGTATGTAAAATAGAAGGAAAAAGGGAGTGTTTTCCTAAGAAAAGTTGGGTCATAAAACAATTTTAAATGGAGTTCCCTTCTTTCTTGTCTTTCTTCTGCTCTTTCACTCTTTCTTTTCCTTCTTACTTACTCAGATGTAATTATTTATGACTGATTAATCAAAATTGAACACAATTTAAGACTTTATAAAATCCCATGAAGATTTTGCAGTGGATATTACAAAAAAATATGTATTTTTCCAGTTCCTTCTGTTTCTACCATGTTTTGGGAATTCAATTATTGTCTGAAGGAGATTAAAGGGAAGAGAGTGATGAAGAACTGGAGTGGGTTCCTGAGGATGTGTCTGGCCCCCACGCCCAAAAGTGCAGGATAAAGCGTGTCAAGTTCTTCACTTGCCATCTCTGCTTTTTTATTATACCATGCTGATGATACTAGCATTACCCTCTTGGTAACATGCTCTGCACCATATGTTGGCCTTTTTAGGATTTATGAAATAAATATTTCATATTAATTATATTTTAGGCTGACTTCTTGCTGGTAATATTGAGGGAGGCTCTTTAATTTCATTAGTAATGAGTGTCTGACCTATACCTTGGTGAGAGTCCTTCTGGTTAGGTTTCCTAGAGGAAGCTAATTTTATCAGTAATATGAAAACCTCAGCTCTGAAGTTCTTTCCTTTTAAGCCTTGAGGCTTTTTCTTACCTTTTGGCTTTTGGCCTTTATCTACAGATTTCATTAAGATTTTTGGAGCAAGACCCAAAGCTCTTTTCCTCTCTTTCTAATAAAAGCAGCTTATTCATTATTCCTCTCAAGCTTTAACAAAATTAAAAAAAATGTTTTTTACCTTTTAAGTGAGTTAATTAAAATTATTTTTATATAGCCATTTACTTTACGGTATTTATTGGCCTTTACTCTGTACAAGGCACCTGCATATTTCCTGAATGGGCTACAAAAGATGTATGAGGTATAGATGATTGTGTGTCCAAGGAATTTCTGTTTGGAGAAAGACATGGAATAGGTATATAAGAATAGTTTAGTTTAGTTCCATATCAAAAAAATAAGAAAAAGGCTACATGAGAATTGCTATCACAGTTTGATTTTTTAAAAAGATTTATTTATTTATTTGAGAGAGAGAGAGAGCCCAAACACTTGTGCGAGTGGGGGTGGGGGGGAGAGGCAAAGGGGGGGAGAGAGAGAGAGAGAAAATCTTAAGCAGACTCCCTAATGAGCATGGTGCCCAATGCAGGGCTCGATCTCACAACCCTGAGATCATGACCTGAGCTGAAACCAAGAGTCAGACGCTCAACTGACTGAGTCACTCAGGCGCCCCATCACAGTTTGATTTTTGATAGGAAAGTTTACCATTGGATAAGATGAAATTTCCAGCAAAAATATTTCTATTCACTATTTGTTTTTCTTCTCAGATAATGGCTCTGGATCTGGAGAAGGAGGTAAGTTTCAAGTACCCCTTAAAGGACATTTGTTTTCTGTCATTTTCTGTTCTTAACAGCTTTATTGAGGTAAAATTCACATACTGTACAGTTTACTCATTTAAAGTGTACAATATGGTGGCTTTTGGTATAGTCATAGAGTTGTGCATTTATCACCACAATCAACTTTAGAACATTTTCATTACTCCAGAAAGAAACTCTTAGCCATCACTCCCAACCGTAGGCACTTTGTTTCATGCAGTTATTTTTCGCTAAAGTTTTGTTGACACACAAAGCGGAAATGTTGTAGCTCCTGTTAAACTGAGATTGCATCAAAGTGCCTTCTCCTTGGGATCATCCCCATAAGTGATTTTGGGTTGGACCGAAATATTGGTAAATCTCTCATCCCTTGCTTACAAATTTTTGCTCGTGAGGAATTTTCAAGGTGCAAGGTTATAGAACTCTGGAGCGAGTTGTGCATGGCAAAGAGAAGGCTTGCAGAACAACTGTAGTGGAATCTATGTTTTAAATTTTATTTTACAGACATATAAATTACTTCTGTTTAAAGTAATTTCTGGTAATAGCATTTAGCAAGAGTTTACTCTAATTGTCAGAATTAAGAATGACTAATTTATTTCAAGTCTAATGAAGCTGTACTTAGTGTCTACGGTATGCAAAGTAATGCTGGAGGTACTGTGGGGATCTACTCAAAGAAAACTTACTCTAGTAAAATTCACACTTAAATGAAAATTACAGTCATGATCCTTTCGATACTATCTGAAGCCTTACTTCAGACTTCCATATTTCATAGAATCCTAAAATGTCAAGAGTTGGAAGGCACTTCAAAGGTCACTTTAGAGAATAGAAGAACCGTCTGGAGGAATAAGTTCAGGATGACAGTTTTGGGGGAAAAAAAAAAAGATTAAAGCTATCCCACAATAGAATTTGATTTAAATGGACATGTTCAAGCAGAAGCTTCATGATCACGTGTGAAGGATCAGACCATCAATTCTAGATCTTAGAGCTGGAAAGGGTTTTAAGAGGGATCATGTAGCCTAGTACCTGTGGTCAGATATTTGGTAAGGAAATGGTCATTGTTCTTAGACTAAAGAACTGGAAGTTGATCTCAAGATTTGTGTATATAGCATAAATACTGGATGTCTTGCTCTGACAGTTTCTTTTTAGGGAGTATGAGTTTAGAAAGAGTAAGTGGTTTGCTCAGATTAGTACATAAACTTAAGTGAGCTCATGGTGGCTGTACCAAAGCCTCAGAAATACATAGGATTGTGATCCCCGGAATCTGGGAGTGTTCATGAGAATCTGGGAAAGATTTCTACTTAAAGTGTAGGCAGACACTACAAATGGAAAGTTTGGAAGTATTACCAAAGTATTACCAAACAGGTTTATGGACTTCTCCTTTTAATATCTTCTTTACTGATTGACACCCCTGAATAAGGTGTTCTTTTCCAAACTAGAATGGGAGATCCCTTGAGTAAGCTGAATCCCTAAATTGGCCTCAGAACAGAGCTCCCTGCCCAGTTTGAGATTATCAGGGTAGGATCCATTCTAGTTGAGCCCCACAAATGTAGAAGCCCTTAAATGTGGGATAGGAGTTGGGGACTTAGAGGTATGAACTGGTTTTTTGTGCTGAATCGTAGGAGACCCACACACTTGTGTATTCTAGGTATTTCAGGCTGTGCTAAGTGGCAAGTCTTTTGTAAGGAGACCCCTTTCCTTTCACAGATTTGGAGATAAATATATTTTTTTAAAATCTGGAATTAGTTGTTATATAGTAGGAAAGGCAGGTATAAAACTGATGTGAAGAAGTGGTTATACTCTATTGCATTTAATCATTTATTTGCTGATTGGCATCCCACAGGCTATTTCAACAGGGTAATCACTGGACCAAATTTATCACCCATGTTTTATTTTCTCTTTCTTATTTAATGTTATGTGATAATTCTTATAAAGGCAATTAATTATCAAAACCTATATTGCACCTTTGTACATAGGTTAAGGGATTATTTTGCTAGCATCAATACTTGTTTTCCTCATAGATTTTGTTGTACTCTGTATTGGCAACATTTTTGGGCACAAGCATTGATAGATTTTGGAAGTGATTGTTTTCAAGAGCTCAGGTACATTTCCCCTAGAAATAGGATAATGGCTGCTGAAAACGTGAAGCTTATCTGGAAAGGAACCCAACTTTTGGTTGAAAATTTAATTTTTCTTTTTAAACAGAAGAGGAAGGGTCAGGGGCAGAAGTTCACAGAAAACACTCCAAGTGTGGACCTTGCAAATATAAAGCTGAGTGTGATGAAGATGCAGAAAATGTTGGGTGAGTTGATTGAGGGAAAGGGATGCACTTACTTGGAGGATAATCATCAGCACTATTATGTTGTAGAGAGATATCTTTTAACCTGGTTCTAGATATTTTGTGTGTGCCTTCTATATTTTTTTTTGTTTAATGCAGATCTATTAATTTTTCTCTTATGTTGATATAATATCATAGCTATTTAAAGTGTTGTATTTTAGAATGATAATCCATGTATAATCTTTTTAGGTTTACCTCTGCCTTTATTTTTATTGACAGTTTTATATAGTTTATCCTAAGTGCTAATTTTATTCCTCAAAAGTACTTTTATTCTAATTCTCCTACCATTATACTTTATACTAGTATCAATAATTTTCTCTTTTTCTTAACTTGGATTTTTATGCAAAAACTTTTCATGTATTTCAGTGTAAGAAAAATCCAAAACTGCTTCAAAATTTGAGATATAGTAATTATTATGTAATGAATAAAATATTTTTAGAAATCCCATTTGCACAGACTGACAGTATGTTGTTTTATTTTCTCATGTTCAGCTTTCAGTAAGGTGGGTTTTGTAGCTGGACAGCATTGTCTGTCCAATTTTCACATGGTATGTGGTGGAATAGCAAGAATATTTACATCATCAACACAGTCATGTTTGTTCCTTCGGGTTTATTTATTCCCAGTCTCAACCTCTCATTTCCCTGTAGTGTTTGCTTTTTGCATAGTTGATTCTAAAAGCTTTAATGCTGACTTCAGGACATTATAGCACAAATGGATCTTCACTTCCCTATAGTGCATATTTTAAAACACTTGTTTTATAGAGATTTGCACTTTCTTCCTTACTCACACATATTTTCACTGTGTGTTTTATTCAGCCCTTAAATACATATTCAGGTCTTTCACTGAATAGTGGTAATATGGTTTAATTAGCATTAATGCCCATAGGGAGCTTTACAAATCAGGATTGCACCATTTTCAGGATTATGGTTCAAAATCAGCTATTTGGGTGGTACGTGGTAAAATTAATGTCATAATTTACCTGGTATATATTTTAAAGTTGGTGAGAATTGGCACAAGACAAGTTTAGTAAAAAGTGAATTTAGCAAAACTTCAGTTTGCTCTCTTTCTCCATGTTGGTCACTTGGATTGACATGTGTCCATCAATTTCAGTCAGAGTGATTTGATTGGGAAGTACATGTTTTCCAAAGTAGAGATGGGTCTGCAGAACAGGAAAGAAATGATGAGCAATATGGACTTGCAGAGAGAACAGATAATAGATGTTATGTTCTCTTCTTCTTGCTTTGTGCTAATGATATGGCATGATGAAGTACCGGTGTGTGTGTATGTGTGTGTGTGTGTGTATTTTTGTAGAGATTTAGTTCTTTTTAGTGTTTTGCCTCAGGACTGTTCTATAAAGGTGTTCAGAGTCAAAATAGTTGTCAGTGATTGATTGGCTTGGTCTGTTGCTCTGTTTTTATTCCTTTCATGGTACCACTCTCCAGTCCTGTTTTAGACATTTCTCTGCTCTCATTTTTTATCCTTTAATTGAAAGAGATAGAGATCTTTTGCTTAGAAGTAGAGCACATTCCATCTAGTCTCAGAGGCAGCCCCACATATGACATCTGTATGGTAAAATAAACATCTTTCTATGAACACCACCTCATGATATAATGTGTACCCTCTGCCCAGTCAGAGTCACTCCCTTGTAGGTACTAAATTCATTTTGTGCATCTATTTGAGAGCTTGCAGCCACCATTTTTGCAGATACAGGCTTTAAGCATAAGAAGTGGGCACAGACCAGGGAAGAGCTTACCAGTAGAAAGGAGCATGCAGGCTGAGGAGCCAGCCGGGGAGCACATAGACTGGGACAGGCAGCCAAGTCCAGGCCAGGAAATTGGTGCAATAATGGGAGAACATTAAGGAAGCATTTGGTACCTTTACCTAAAGGTAAGTGATTAAGCTAAAATGGCTGATCCTACTATGGAAGGAGATAGAAAGAAATTTTAGGAACATTAATCTTTTAGTGTATAAAACACTTATTACTGATTGTAGTTGAGTTTAACAATTAGCCACACTTCAATGGTTATTGTAATTTTTTTTTTAAACTTTTAAATGGGCCATGGTACCAAGAAGTTATATGGAGGTTACTTAACTCCTTCAGCCCACCTTCTGTGTGCTTTTCATGATTACTTCCAGGTGAATAGTGGCACGTTTGCCTAAGGGTAATTCTGACTCAGCCAACTAGACCGTTTCAGTATGGAAAATTGAGAGATGCCCATATGTGGCAGTAGGCAGCAAGCCTTGATTTTTATATAAAAACCCATTATTTATTAGGACAATGTTACATAATTTTTTTATTAAAAGATAAAACTATAGTTATTAAATACAAAAGGTCTTAGTTATAAAACAAGTACTCATGTCATGGCTTAATTATTATAAACTCTACCAGAATCAGAAAACTTTAAGGTTGAGTAGGATCTTAAAATTTATCTTCTAGCCTAGTCCTCTCACTTTACAGATGAGAAAATTAAGGATTAAAGTCAGAGAGTTTTATGGGGCAGATTCTCCTAAATTCCAGTAGAGTGTTTTTTCTGATATTAGCTTTTTTGATTCTTAGAAAGAATGCTGTTATCCTTTTCCTACTTCAAGGACTGCTGCTTGATGACTTTTTAAAAAACACTGCCCCCTTCAACCTGGTCCCAGCTGAGATTTCTTTACTTTCCTTATATTCTTCTGGTCACTCTGAGTACTAGCTGCTTTTAAATTCCTTGTTTTTACACCGTAGCTGTCATCTAGAAGGTCACATGCCTATCTATCTGTTACGTATCAGTGACTTTTAGATGTTTTTAACTACAACTCTACGTAAGAAATAGATTTACACTGTGACATAGAATTCACATTTCAAAATTCTATGAAATAATACTTACCTTTATTAAATGTGAGGTACTCTAATACTTTCTATCTGATTTCCTTAAAAAATGCCAGAATTGACTTCTTTATCCACTAGTGATTATGACCTATAGTTTGAAAAATATTCCTTGATAATATAACTAATCAATATTATATTTCATGTTATATTTCTAGGTATGGGTATTCATTTAAAAATATTTTATTTTTTCTCATTTTGAAATGTCTTTTCTGTTAGGAGAAATGTTTATACGCTATCTGATTTCCCAAGGGCAGCTGAAATCTTTCTCTTGCTTTAAAGCTCTTTTTCTTGCTACCAGTTTAGAAAAAAAAAACAAACCCTGGCATTTTGGGGGAGGGAATCAGTGGTATCATGTAACTTAATTCTTTGCTATTAAGAGAAGTGCTAATTTTTTACTTAGCCATTTAAATGGATATTTATTTAAATAGGTTGTCTTAGTGTTACATATTGTATAGTGTATTACATTTTTCAGCTATTGTTACATAAATTATTTTTTCAGCTCTTTATGTTCTGTCTGGTGGCGAGAAGTATTATCCTGATTTTACAGGTGAAGCTGGGCTCAGAAGAGGCTGAATGGCTTGCAGTCACCCAGAGCACAGGTCCAATGACAAGGGATTTATCCATTGTGTTGTGCACACACATGTGTAATACCCTGGTGTTCTCAGTGGTGGTTGTTTTGTCCCTAAGCTTAAGGCTGCATTCTGCTTTGTGTTTTGGGTTCTTTAAAAATAATTTTTCTTCTCACATCTCAGGCTCTTGGCTGCTGCTTCTGGCTGCTGTGTCAAGGTGCCTTGACGATGAACCTGAGTGTAGATGACCCGGGCTTTTAAATTTGCTTCTCTTCTTTCCCAGAATAGGAGATAATACACTGTAGGAACTGTATCTAATGTAGGAATAAATTCTAAATGTAAAATCAGAGTAAACAGGTTCTTCTGAGTGAAGTGTGTGAACTTTATTACATGTATTTTCTCACTTGTCTGCTCAATGGCTAATTTATTTATAATTTAAATCAGTTTTAGCTTCTGAAAGGCTTTTTCCCCCCTTCCTTCCTGAAGCACATTGTGCCTCTCCAGTGACACTCTGGTGTTCACATGGATTAGTGATAGCTATCTTCATTGATGCTTACCTTTTGAATTTATACCTAGAGTTAGGTAGTGAGGTTGCAAGAAATTTGACTCCCACCTAAGTGAGGGTTCAGTATTCCATTGTGACCATTATGAAGTGTAGTGGATGGACTTTCTGCTTAGTCTTTTTTTGGTGGGGGGGTGTTTAACAAAAGTTTATTTCTCATTCCCATAGTCTGTCACAGTACTGTGGAACTCTCCAAAACAGCTACTGTCCATGTGGGGGGCTCAGCATTCCACACTACTGTGAGTTCCTGGCCCCTGTTTCTGTATGGGCTCCTAGGATGGAGGCAGGAAGAGCCCTAGAGTCTTGCACCAACAAATAAAGGCCTCAGCCCAGATCTGCTTAGTCTTAAAACTCGGAAATAGCATCTGCTTTACAGCACGTTATATTTCTTAAACCATATGTTGGTAGCAACCCCTCTTTTTCTAAACAGTATTTCTAATCTGGCCGAAGCTGAAGTTATTGCTGCAAAATGGCCATCAGCTGTTTGTCTGGACGGTGGGACCAAATAATCCTAGAACTCCTTCACATCAGTACCCTTTATATTCCTGACCTAAATCTCTGCCATGAATGGTTGAGGATTTGGTAGAATCATTAGGCATAATGTCAATACAGGTGAGTTATAAAAGTCCTCGACTGATTTCTTTTGAACTTCGTTTGTGATGCCCTTTGTGGAAATAGTCCCTGCTCTTCTGCCTCTTTGATGTCAGTCTCTCTGGAGATGCTCTTTCCTTGAGTGATAGGAGATTTCAGAGTTGCTAAGAGAATCATTGTAGGTATGCAGTGTGACAGACAACATTGATAAACAGTTAATCTACCTGCTTGGACGTCTTTGTCAATTGTGGGACCATTTTATGTTTGACACAGATGGCTGGTCAGTGTCACAGTCTGATGAGTCTCTCTCTCAGTAGGTTCAATGGAATCTTTTTTCTTGTTTAAGCTGAGAGTGATGCTATACATGTGTGTCCTCCATTATGTTCTCCTTCTGGATGCCACATAGACTTTTTTTTTTTTTAAGATTTTATTTATTTATTTGACAGAGAGAGACACAGCGAGAGAGGGAACACAAGCAGGGGGAGTGGGAGAGGGAGAAGCAGGCTTCCCGCCAAGCAGGGAGCCCGATGAGGGGCTCGATCCCAGGACCCTGGGATCATGACCTGAGCTGAAGGCAGACGCCCAACGACTGAGCCACCCAGGCACCCCCCCATATAGACTTTTTAAAAAAAGAACCAAAGAAGTACCTTTCCTACCATTATCTATTCTTTATTTCCTCCTAATCAGAGATGACAGTAAGTTTTGTCATTTAGCATTGCCTTTCTCTGGATATATAGAATATAGACTTTTAAAACTATTTAGGTTTAATAAATTCCTATGATGGCCCCTTAGATTATAATGGAAAAATAATTGTATGCTGTTCTTTTTCTTCTGATAACAGGAAACAAGACTATTAAATATTAGTTTATACATAGTACAAGTCGGACGTTAGCAATGACAGGCTCCTTTGTCCAGAACTCCTTCCTGCTACAGTGCAGTGCCTTCCCACTGCTCCTGTAGGATGCCACACGGCTGCTAGTGAAGGCTTCCTCTGAGACGTCTGTTGTTAAAATGCAGAACACCGTATCCCCATAACCTTTTGCAGTTTTCTGAATGCTGCGCTACTCTTTGATAGTTTGCCTCTTATTCCTTCTGCCTGGAGTCCCATCTCTATTTATCTAGATTGTTTAATTCCTACTCTTCCTTCTCAACTTGGATGAAGTGTGACTCAGGTCACAAGTCAGTGCCTCTTCCCAGAAGCCTCCCTGGCTCTCTTCCACAGTCCCCACGAGTTAGGTGACCTTATTCTGTGTTGCTTCTTGTTCTTGAGAAACAGCCTCTGTGTGGTATTTATGCTGTTGGGATCACTAGCAGATTGTTGGCTCCCTAAGGACAGGGACTTTGTCTTGCTGATTTCTATACTGGATGAATTTGCCATAAGGTTGGGTTGTAGTATCCCTCTGTAGGTCTTTGTTGAACTCATGGCTGTTCACACTAGGGCTTTATTATTCACTTAGAGCTGCACACAGGGTCATTGTATGGATTTAATATACATAAAAACGACTGGTATTGTACTGAACTTTTTGCAGGCTTCATAGGTGTTTGTTAAATTTAAGTAAGTTCATATGAATTAGTTTTTTTTATGATTTTATTTATTTATTTGAGGAAGAGAGCATGAGCAGAGGGAGGGGCAGAGGGAAAGGGAGAGAGAGAAAAGCAGTCTCCCCGCTGAGCACAGAGCCCAACATGGGGCTCCCTCCCAGAACCCTGAGATCATGACCTGAGCCGAAGGCAGACGCTTAACTGACTGAGCCACCCAGGCGTCCCCACATAAATTAGTTTAAGCCAGTGTTTTCTTAACTGCTAAATAAACTTACCATATCAAGAGGGAATAACACTTTCTATATAGAGTGAAGAGAAAGGAAGGGAAAGGATAGATTTTTTTCAATAATAATACTACTTTCAGATGTACATAGTATTTGATTTCAAAGGGCTTTTTACAAAAGCTTATTTGGTTCTTTCACAAGTATTATGAGGTATTATCCCTATTTTAAAGACTTAGAGTTGTGATTTGCAAAAATCATAGAAGTCATTGAATTCATTTATTTATGTATATATGCATTCATGTCTTTGAAATTTGTAGTGTTAGAAACTCAGAAGCTTTAAAAGGCTCCACAGGAAGAAGTCTTGTTTCCTACCCCGGTTCCCCAGCCATTCAGGTGTCTTTACTAGAGGCAGTCCCTGATGTTTATTTAATCTCCCGGCGATT
Source organism: Halichoerus grypus (assembly GCF_964656455.1). Taxonomy (NCBI): domain Eukaryota; kingdom Metazoa; phylum Chordata; class Mammalia; order Carnivora; family Phocidae; genus Halichoerus; species Halichoerus grypus. The sequence goes on from NC_135725.1 coordinate 63,959,268, forward strand.
ATTTTATGCATGTACAAGCAAATATGTACACATATTCTCTTTCTTTCCTTTTTTAAAACTAATGGCAGTACACTGTGCATATTGTTCTACACTTTCTTAAAACTTTTATTGTAAAATATACATTGGTATATCTATGTATGCAATTTAAAGAATACTACATCCGTGTACCTAACACCTAGGGTACAAAATAGAATATTGCCATATTACTAGTGTGGAGCATTAACCCAGCCATGGAAGAAAAGGACAGTAGTGCCATGATTACATGAAGGCTTACAGAAGAAGATACATCGAATGGTCTCTGAGTCAGAGTCTGGCTTTTAGTTTCCCAGAGAGTTTACAAGATTCCCTTCTTGGGATGTCAGTGGGCAAGAGCATGAGTGAGTCCTGGGGAACCTAGGGCTCCTCACAGTGGAGACATCTGGCAGGATTCTAGTCTTGCCATGTATGGATGACTGGCAGGAATGTGGCCAGAGAAGGGCCTGCTCTGTGTTTTCTCCTTATCTCACCATAGCTGACCTCTAGCTCTCGGGAGTCAATTAAATGAGTGTGCTCAAGGTCAGGCAGTAGGACATGGAGGGGAGAGGGGGACACTTCACCACCATATGGTTAAGATGAGCCAAGTGTGGATCAGAGTCTGGAGCAGGCTTACCTGGGCATTCTGTCTCCTGGCTAAAAAGGGCATAGTGGCACTAGGCCTCTTAGTAATCAGTAATCACAGCCATCAACAGGACTGTGGAGAGTGGAACTATTTCAGTGTGGACTGGTTGCCCTGCACATCTTATATCTAGCTGTCACCCTGGGATCTTCCTTCAGTGTTGTATCTTTTCCAACAACAACCAGTTCTCTACTTCTCCTATACCAACCAGCTGTTCCACAATTCAGTTCAGTTCCAATGCTCTCCACTTGGAGTAAGCACAAATGCCACAGAATGAAGGCACAGACCCACAAGACCCCACCTGCAAGTGAGGTTCCCTGCATCTCCTCCCACCATACTACTAATTTGGAGATTTCCACAACCTCCCCTTGGGTTTGATAATTTGCAAATATGACACACAGTGCTATGTTTACTGTTTATTATGAAGGATGCAAATAGATGAAGAGGTGCATAGGGCGAGGGGTCTTGAGGAGTTTCTGCTCTGTCTCCATGGTATCAGGTGCACCACCTTCCCAGCACGTGGATGTGTTCACCAACCTGGAATGCTCCTGTTCAAAGTTTATTGCAGTTTCATTATTGGTTAAATTATTGGCCATTGGTGATTGAACTCCATCTCCAATCCCTCTCTCTTTCTCCCCTTCCCAGAGGTCAGGTGGGTTGGTGGGGTGGGGAAATAGAAGTTCTGACTTTTCCATGGTTGGTTTTTCTGGTGTCAAACTGGTCCCTCCCTTCCTTCCCACAATGAGCCATTTCCTTAGCATACAAAAGATTCTCCCATATATCAGACAGTTCCAAGAGTTTTAGGTGCTCAGTGCCAGGAACAGGGGATGAAGACCAAATATATTTTTTGTTATACCACGAGTATCCTAGAAATTCATTTACCTCTTTTCTATATAGGATAGTCTGCTTCTTGTATTTTTGCCTTGAATTTCTTGGTTTTACTCTCCCATTTTAGTCTATTTTTCAGTAGCTTCTTGAAAACGGTATAAGATGTTAAAAAAAAAAAAAAAAGCCAAACTCTTTTGAGACTTAATGCTTGAAAGTGTTTTGTTTTTTTTTAAGGATGTTATTTTCACATAATTGCTACACCCAACATGGGGCTCAAACTTACAACCCCGAGATCAAGAGTCACACTGATCCTGAGCCAGCCAGGTGCCCCGAAAATGTTTTTATCCTACATCTAATACTTGATTTATAACTTGTCAAGTACATACTTCTAGGTGGGAAGTAATTTTCCCTCAGAACTGTGAAGGCATTGCTCTGTTATCTTCTAGCTTCCAGTATTGCTGTAGAAGACTGAAGCCATTCTGATTCCTGATCCTTTGTATATGATCTGTTTTCTCTCTATTGAAGCATGTAGAATCTTTTGGTCCCCAGTATAGTGGAATTTCACAATGTCACATCCTTTCATGTCACATCCTTTCTTAGAAAGTTACTTATTTCTGATTTAAGAAATTTTCTTCAATTAGCCCTTTTTTTTTTTTTTTAAGATTTTATTTCTTAGTAATCTCCACAGCCAACGTGGGGCTTGAACCCACAACCCTGAGATCAAGCGTCACATGCTCTGCTGACTGAGCCAGCCAGGCGCCCCTTCTTCAGTTAGTTCTTTGATGATGACTTCCTTTCCTCTCTTTTCTATTTGTATTTCTGTTATTTGGTTGTTGGAACATCCTGGACTAGTCCTTTATTTTTCTTACCTTTTCTCCCATTTTCTATTTTTTAAAAATTTTGCTGTGCCTTCTGAGAGATTTCTTCAACTTTATCTACCAGTCCTTTTTTGAGTTTTTTGTTTCTGCTCTAATTTTCTTTTTCTTTTTTTAAAGATTTATTTATTTGAGAGACAGAGAGCAAGGAAGTGTGGGGGGGAGGGGCAAAGAGGGGGAGGGAGGGAATCTCCAGCAGACTCCTCACTGAATGAGGAGCCCAGTGTAGGGCTTGATCCCATGACCCTGAGATCATGAACCTCAGCTGAAATCACGAGTCGGATGCTTAACCGACTGAGCCCCCCAGGCGCCCCTATAATTTTAATTTCTAAGAGCTCATCTTTGTTCTCACGGTGCTCCTTTTTTTTTTTTTAAATCACATCCTATTGTTGTTTTATGATTGCAGTATCTGCCTGTGCAGTACTGGTTGGTGTTCTGTCTCCATAAGGATGAGATTTTCTTTTATTTGTTTTTATTTAGTGAGTTATAATCTGTTACTTTTGTTGATTTTTTTAAAAGTTTATGTGGCCTTAGAAAGTGAGTTAGGGAGTGTTCCTTCTATCCTCTGGTTGTCTTTGTGAAAGAATAGAGTGATCTATTCATTGAATGATTGGAATGAATGTGTTCATAAATTTTCTTTCTAAAAAACACCTGGTTCTGGAGCTGTCTTTGAAGGACTTTTTTTTGTTTTCAAACAACCAATTTAATTTCTTTGATGCTTAAATATTGTTCAGCTTCTATGTCTTTTTTAGTTAAATTCCATAGTTAATATTTTTAAAAAGTTACTCATTTTACCTAAGTTTTCCAATTTGCTGTCTTAAAGTGGCTTATAATAACCCTTCATCATCTATTCAACCATAATCCCTGCTGAATCTAGTCCTTTTCATTCCTGATATGTTTTTCTCTCTTTCTGAATTTATCCTCCTTTATAGATTTGAAAGCCTTTTCAAAGGCCCAGCTTTGGCTTAATTGATCTTTTCTGTTGTAACTTTGTTTTCTGTTTCTGCTGAGATCTATCTATATATCCGTATCTATATCCCCATGTATCTGTAGCCATTCCTCTGTTTTTTCCCTTCTTTTTTGTTTTCATTGGACTTATTTCATTGTTCTTTTTCTAACTTCTTGAATGGATGCCTAGTGATTTAATTTTGCGCCATTTTTTTAAGACTTGAGAAAAAACTTGAAGTGAAGGATTGAACCTGGTGGGTGTCTGAGGGAAGTGTTCCAGGGAGAAGGAAAGCCTGGAGTCAGGAGTATCCCTGGTGTGTTTGAGAGAAAAGGAAGGCCAGTTTAGTGAAAAGATTTTTCATGATAAAAATGTGGAAGGGGCGCCTGGGTGGCTCAGTTGGTTAAGCGTCTGCCTTCAGCTCAGGTCATGATCTCAGGGTCCTGGGATCGAGCCCCGAGTTGGGCTCCCTGCTCAGTGGGGAGCCTGCTTCTCCCTCTCCCTATGCCCCTCCTCCTCGCTTGTGCTCTCTCTCTCTCAAAGAAAGAAAGAAAGAAAATTTTTTTTTAAAATATGGAAAATACGTACCTCCTTCCATTTGTCACTTTCCATGCAGAGATCTCTGTTTTACACAACAGCTCTAATGAGTAGAGAGAACACCATCGCAGCCACTTTATGTTTTGTGATCTTAGGCTTTTTAACTTTGTTCATATTCATCTTCCCTTTTTATAATTATTTGTTGTCAGGATTAAATAAGGCACACGTGAGTATTCCCACACAGTAGGTGCAGAGTAAATGGTTGTTAAATGTTTTGAATTTGGCATATTTACTGAAGTGATTTCTTTCCACCCTCGTGCACACTCCTGTGCTTTGGGCATCCTGCCCTCTGTACTGCTGCCAGTGTGCATAGCTGTCATCCCTGTAATCAGTAATAGCGGCAGGCTCTGGAGTCTAATATTTTCCTCCTCTGCTCATGGTTTCACTGAGCTGGACTTTCCTAGGCATGGTATTTCATTTTCTTTCCTCATGTGCCATTGAGAACAGTAGCCGTGGTTTGTTCTCACAGCTCTTAGTCTGACAGTGGTACCATCCCACCGAGGAATGCTGACTTTCGCCTACACTTGCTCACAGGTGTGCTCAGTGCCCACTGCTGAATCACTTGTTTCTCCTTACTGGATTGGTACGGTATCTTGCCTTTGTTGTTGGGCCTTTTCTTATTCCTGAAATAGCTTTATAATCTTTCATTAGCCACCTTTTCTCTTTTATTGCCATTCCAATTTTGCCCGCTTATATCCCATCAAGCTGGGGTCAGCAAGGATTTTCTGTAAAGGTACAGTTGACAAATATTTTACACTTTGCAGACCAAATGTGGTCTCTGTCACATTCTCTCCCCGGCCCGCCTGCCAAAATGTAAAAGCCATTTCTGACTTTAGTAAATACGAATTGTTAATTTTTTTTCTGGTGCCTTAATTTTTAAATTGTGGAATAGAGTATATATTTAAAAGTGCATGAAAACTTACACACTTGGTTTAATGCACAAAAGTGAAACAAAGTTTTGTGAATCCTACCTCCCAAGCCAGAAATAGAATATTATCAATACTTCAGAGCTGCCCTCTCATGTTCCTCCTTGAATGTATCTTTCCTCTACCTACCCGGTATCCTGCATTTTCTTTGCTTTTTAAAGTAGTTTTACCACGTATGATGAATCTCTTAACTGATTTTGAGTTTTGCATAAAATGGAATCATCTCTATATGTACCTTCTATTGCTTAGCAATTATGTTTTTGGGATTCATTCACGTTAATGCACATGGTTCATTCAATATCACTGCTTATTGAATTTAATTTTTGGGCTATACCACATCCTTTTACAGTGCATTTTACTACTGATGGACATTTGGATTGTTTCCAGTCTTGTTCTCATGAATAATGCTGCTGTGAACATTTCTTTTTTTTTTTATTAGGTAAATAATTTAATGATGATAGAACAGAATTGCTTTAAACATGATTTCAAGTTACTGTTTTTGTCTGGAGTACAGAGCTGAAATGGTACCAATTGTGTCCAAATACCAAACCACGAATTAAGCAGATAGAATGAAAAAAAAATTCCCCTGATTTAGGGGGAATCTGATGCACATGTATATGAGATTTTTTTTTTTTTTTTAAAGATTTTTTTTATTTGACAGAGAGAGAGACAGCGAGAGCAGGAACACAAGCAGGGGGAGTGGGAGAGGGAGAAGCAGGCTTCCTGCCGAACAGGGAGCCCGATGTGGGGCTCAATCCCAGGACCCTGGGATCATGACCTGAGCCAAAGGCAGACGCTTAACAACTGAGCCACCCAGGCGCCCCTGTGTATGAGATTTTAAGGGGCCTTTAACCTAGTCGTGAAATTGTTGGGCCCTTGCAAGGCTAGCTTTGTTAACGTTACCTACATATTTATGCTTTTGTTCTTCATTTGCATTTGCATTTCAGATCTTTATAAGATCATTGTTCAACTGCCTTTATCATTACCTTTACTGATAGCCAGCAGGTGACAAACTCTTAAGTTTTTACTTCTTCGAAATTACTTTTATTTTACCCTCATTCATGAAAGATATTTCTCTTTATATAGAATTCTATTTTATCTCAGCACATTGCAGGCATTATTTCACTGTCTGGCTAGAAATAAACAATTTGGCTTCAGTATTGCTTTTGAAGACACTTGTCCCTCTTATTCTTGCCTTTTTGAAAGTAATCTTTCTCTTCTTTCTGGCTGCTTTTAAAATATTCTTTTTTGATGTTGCTGTTAAATTCCACTGTGGTATCTCTGTGTCTAGATTTCTCTTTAATAATCCTGTTTGGAATGTATTAGGCTTCTTGGATATTTAGATTAGTATCTTTTTTTAGCTTTAGAAAGTTTGACGAGGAATTGCTGAGAATATTGCCCTTGCCTCATTCCTTTTACTCCTTGAGGTCCAATTAGAGTTTTTCCAGATTCTGTCACTTCTGTCTTCCATGTCTCTTAATCTTTTTTTAGATTAAAAAGTGTACCGCCTCGGGCGCCTGGGTGGCTCAGTTGGTTAAGCGACTGCCTTTGGCTCAGGTCATGATCCTGGAGTCCCGGGATCGAGTCCCACATCGGGCTCCCTGCTCAGCGGGGAGTCTGCTTCTCCCTCTGACCCTCCTCCCTCTCATGCTCTCTGTCTCTCATTGTCTCTCTCACAAATAAATAAAATCTTAAAAAAAAAAAAAAAAAGTGTACCGCCTCTTTGACTCTGCTGTGGTTTGAGTAATTTCCTTTTATCTGTCTTCCAGTACCCTAACTCACCTTTCATTTATCTAATTTGCTGTTAAATCTGCCTATTGCGTTTTTTATTTCTTTTTCTTTTTTTCTTTTTCTTTTTTTGCGAGAAAGAATGTACATGCCATGGAGGGGGGTGGGAGGGGCAGAGGGAGAGAGAATCCCAAGCAGGCTCCCCACCCAGTGCAGAGCCCAATGCAGGGCTCCATCTCATGACCTGGAGATCATTACCTGAGCTGAAATCAAGAGTCAGATGCCCAACCAACTGAGCCACCCAGGCGCCCCCAAATTTTTATTTCTAATAATACATTCTTTATTAGAAGTTCTGTTTGGTTCACTTTTTTTTCTTTCCTTTCTTTCCTTTCTTTTATTTTAAGTTAATTCTACCACTGAGAGTCACATGCTTCACAGGCTGAGCCAGCCAGGTGCCTCTGCTTGGTTCATTTTCTTTTCTTTTCTTTTTTTTTTTTTTAAAGATTTTTTTTTTAAATTTATTATTTGAGAGAGAGAATGAGAGAAAGAGAGAGAGCACATGAGAGGGGGGAGGGTCAGAGGGAGAAGCAGACTCCCTGCCGAGCAGGGAGCCCGATGCGGGACTCGATCCAGGGACTCCAGGATCATGACCTGAGCCGAAGGCAGTCGCTTAACCAACTGAGCCACCCAGGCGCCCTGCTTGGTTCATTTTCAAATCAGCTTGTTCCACTCATGGCGTTTTATTTCCTTATTTGTTGTAGATATATGACTGAGTGTGTGATCTGCTTATTTTTCTCACAAGTGTATCTTGGAAAATGTTTGAGGTCGAGGATAATAAAGTTGGTTTCTCCAAAGGAGATTGCATTTGCTTCTGTCAGTTGCCTACGGCCCCTTCCAGTCCTTGGCTCTTAAAATAAATTCTGGGCTTAAGGTTTTTCAGAACACCCAAGTAGTATTTTAAGTTGTAATTACCCATGTGAGGACTGGCTTGTGGTTTTTAATTCTCAGGGGAGATGTTTTTCTTCCCTCTCTTCAATGCCATGGCTCAGGGCAGCATTTTTTTTTTTCCGTTTTAAATAGTCCCTGTGGAATATGGAAACTCATTTCTAGTTTATCCTCATGCTGAGAGTTGTAGCTTTTTGAGCTAATAGCTTTTTCAGGGTCTTCAAACTCCCCATCTTAGGTAGGTCAGTATTGTTTGTCTTCTGTTTCCAGAGGCCTGCAAGTCTATAAAAGTTAATAATTGAATTTACCCAATTTGGTAAACACTTTCAAGGTGAAAATCAGCTTTAACCAACTCAATTGACCTTTCTCTATTCCTGTCTTCATTTAACTTTTGTTCTGAACATTCCTTATTTCTTGTCAGCTTATGAATGCATTTGAGAGAATATTTTAAAATACTTTTCCTGTAATTTTTGCTGTTTTCAGTGGGAAGCTTAGCTTACTTTCTGAGTCTACAGTGTTGCTGGAAGCAGGAAAGTCTCTATTTTTTTTTAATTTTTATATTCTCATTTAGATTTTATTGTTCTTGGGAGGAGTGACCATGCCTGGGACTTCTTGTGCAGTCTCAGTGTAGGGTGGACACTCAGCGATATAGGTAGATGTGCAGCTAGAAACACTTTGGAGGGCTTTCATTTTACATGTTTTATTTCAAATTATGTTTTTTAGTCTTTCTAGTTATTTGGTGAGGTTGGTATATTATTATAACCTCTATTTTACAGATAAGTAAATTAAGACTTAGGAAAAGAATCTGGACACAAATCTTAGTAATTAGTTGGGCTGGGATTTAGATTCATGACTTTTGACTCAGTTCTGTGTCCTTTCCACTATGGCATGCTGCTTTTTAATTAACATTGTTGACATTTGGCATCTCTTGATTATTGTATCTAGATATGAAAATTCTGGGGAAACCACCGGATTAATATCTAGATGAAATTATCTCTAAATTCTCACCTGAAAGAAATTGTTAGCTGAGCGTTCACTTTGCTTAATCTTTTATCAGTGACTTAAAACAATATATTGACTTCTGTTAACAGAAAGCAGAAAAGAAGAAAGTGAAATACAGCATTGTGAAATACTTTTGTTGTAAAATATAGGTAATTTTTGTCTTTTCCTATAGGTGTGTATGTAATATAGATTGCAGTGGCTACAGTTTTAATCCTGTGTGTGCTTCTGATGGGAGTTCCTACAACAATCCTTGTTTTGTTCGAGAAGCATCTTGTATAAAGCAAGAACAAATTGATATAAGACATCTTGGTCATTGCACAGGTAAAATCCATTCTACTCATCCAGAGACCTGTCTGTAATATTCTGTGTCTGAAATCTTACTTGTCATTTTGGTAGTGTTCCATATTTGTAAAATGAGAAGTCTTTCATGTTCTATTTGTTTCTTTTATTACTTTACATTTTAGAATTTCTTTGTTCTGTTACTAATTTAGATTTTTTTTTTCCATTTATTTTCATCTTCTCAAGATGCAAACCATGCTTTTTGGTTGATCATGTAGTAACTAAGCTCTTCCTAACATAGACTTGTAGACACATTTATAGTTCTTAAAGGTTGTCTCAAATTTATAGTAATGATTGTAGCTATTGAGTGATTAGTCAGCTTATTTTAATTACAGTAAAACTACAAGCATTGCCATATATTCATCTTTTTTTTCTAGAGCATAGAAGTTTACTTTGTTTTCTCATCTCTCTGTAGTTTTTGCCCCTACATATTATGTACTGTTAGAGATTTTGGTATGAGGTTATAGAATGTAAGGAAAAATTATTACCTTCAGTTTAAAATTCTTCTTGCTCTTCTTGCTTTTTGTCAGAGCTTAGAGCCACGATAGCAACTAAGTGTTTGTTTTTGTTTTCCATTTCAACTAGAAATATCCAGTCACTAAAGGTAGAACTTCTCAACCTTCTTTCCTTAGTAATACACATATGGGCTAGTATAATGTATTATTTCCTAGTAACATACATCATACAAGAGCCAGACACATTGTCATGGACTTGTGGGTCTTTCCTGCTTACATGGTCCATCCCTCCTACCTTTTTTGGACTTATTAAAGGGATATGTTTTTATCTAAGCTAAGGGAAAAGTGTTGTAAGCCAGAGTTTGGTACTTTATATTGGTAATAAATTATTTGTGAAATACTGCACAAGGGATTGCAATATCTCTGGTCTAAGCTACCAGAGAATGCCCAAGAAGCTCATCAGAGGATTTCCAGGTGGAGGTCAGATATGGGCGGGAGAGCAAACCATTTGCTGATAGAGACCCCTTGTAGGTAGACACACCACTTAGCCTTGATCTTAAAGAAGTGTATGGTTTGTTTTTCTTTCATAGAGTGGCATTTAGAGCCTAAGTTGAAACAGTAGCTTAGAGAAATAATACCTTTTATGAAGAACTGGTTCATGATTGAATGGTTCTACCTGCAATTTCAAACTTCAAGTTGGTCAAGCTTGAGAATTTTGTTAATTGAAATTCATGCCTATTTAGAATCCTTTGGAGTAGTTGGTCCTTAACTTTTATCTTGGTCCTCTTGATAATACTTCCATTCATACCTAACTATACCTTCCCTTTCCTCCCTCACTATGTAGTAGGAAGCTGAAAGCTTGTGCTTCCAGCACCCATTTGTGGTTCATTTACAGTCTTCGCAGTCCAAATACAATTCACCAGTCTGGGGTCATTTCTATTTTAAGTTTTGTCTGATAACATAGCTGAGATTCCACTTTTATCTTAATCTGATATGTTTCCAGGGAAACAGTGGTAGGAGAGCTAAATCTTGAGACCATTGTCCCTTGGAGAGAGGGCTAATCCTTTCCCTTTGGGGTGTGTTATTTTAGTTTGCACAGGGAAGACTTTTTAAGGAGATGACATTTGACCTGAAGTCTAAATGATATTAGGTTGTTCATCTTGCAGAGTGTGTATATATTTGGGATGCCTTGAGGCCTGAGGTAGAAATGGCACAATAGATCAAGAGAATGGTGGGAAATGTGAGCAAGATAAGTGGATAGAGTTGGGAAGGACCTGGAGCATTTGGAATATTTGGGAGTTTCATGGTATGACTTAAACATCCTGTGTGTCTTAATTTGAAAACTTTTCTTTTATAGACACAGATGACACTAGTTTGTTGGGAAAAAAAGATGATGGACTACAGTATCGACCAGATGTGAAAGGTACTGAATCATGATTTTCCAGATTTTGGCCAACTATTGAAATATGGTCACTAGCTGTCCTTAGTAGTTCTGTTTCCATTATAATGATCATTCCAACTTTGCTTTCTGGAGCAATACATTATGGAATATATTATTAGTAATATTAAGTGAAATAGCTAAGGTGCTTATTCTCAATTTATAGATAACTCATATATGCTTTTTTTTAATTAAAATTTTTATTGAGATAATTGCAGATTCACATGTAGTTGTAAGAAATTATACAGAAAGATCCCTCATCTTTGCTGTTTAAATCCTCTTTACTTCTTTAGAATATACTATTAATGGTTGCCTTTTGTGCACCATCTTTTTTTTTTTTTTTTTTTTTAAGATTTTATTTATTCATTTGATAGAGACACACACAGCGAGAGAGGGAACACAAGCAGGGGGAGTGGGAGAGGGAGAAGCAGGCTCCCCGCGGAGCAGGGAGGCCGATGTCGGGCTCGATCCCAAGACCCCAGGATCATGACCAGAGCCGAAGGCAGACACCTAACGGCTGAGCCACCCAGGCGCCCCTGTGCACCGTCTTTGATCCTTGTTCCCTCTGCCTGGAACTTTTCTCTACCTAATATTCATCCTTTCAGTCTTAGCTTAGAAGTCATTTCCTTTTGGGAAGTATTCCTTGACCCTTAAGTGTAGATTAGGTGCCTCTCTATATACCCTCCTATCCAAACACTTAACCTACTTTAATTATAATTGTTTTTTTTTTACTCATCTGTATTCACCTCTAGGCTCTGAGTTTTGTGAGGACAGAGACTGTATCTGTCATGTTCACTTTTGCATTCCTAACTCTTGTCAGAATGTTTGGCACATACTTAGGTGCTCTATACTTGTCAAAAGAATGGATGAAACTCAAAGAAACTGTAGGATTTATTTGTACAGAGGCTTATATGCAGTAAAGGTCAGAGCAGCAGGGATTGGATTCCAAGTCTCTTGACCTTAAGTCCAATGCTCTTTGATTTAATTTGATTCTTACAACTACTCTGAGGCCTAAGGATCAAGGGGAACATTGAGGCTCTAGGAGGTTCTATGTAGTGAACTGAAGCAGGTGTAGATCTTGGGACTCCTAGTTTGAGACTTAAATATAATTGCTCTTTTTTTTTTTTTTTTAAGATTTTATTTATTTATTTGACAGAGAGAGAGACAGCGAGAAAGGAAACACAAGCAGGGGGAGTGGGAGAGGGAGAGGCAGGCTTCTCGCAGAGCGGGGAGCCCAATGCGGGGCTTGATCCCAGGACCCTGGGATCATGACCTGAGCCGAAGGCAGACGCTTAACGACTGAGCCACCCAGGCGCCCCTATAATTGCTCTTTCACACATACATCTTCTACCCATTTGTTAGGTTATACTAATGAAGAATTGTTTTTAGAAGTTTGATCTACCTTTTATGCCTAATTTCTAAAAAATACATGAATGAGAATAATAACAGTACCTATCTCATAGTTTTATAAAAATTAAATAATACAGGGGTACCTGGGTGGCTCAGTTGGTTAAGTGTCCGACTCTTGGTTTAGGCTTAGGTCATGATCTCATGGGTTGTGAGATCGAGCCCCGAGTTGGGCTCCATGTTCAGTGGGGAGTCTGCTTGAAGATCTCTTACTCTCCCTCTGCGCCTGCCCCTACTTGCATGCTTATGCCCCCCCCAAATAAATAATTAATCTTTAAAAAAATTAAATAATACATGTCAAATGCTTAGAACAGTATATCTGACATACTCATAAGTGCTTAATGAATGATAACTGTCATTATCATTGAATAATTTGTTATTTCTCTCACTGGAATCCTGTCACACCTGAATCATTTATATCCCATGAGCTCCTGAAATACCAGTTTCCTATGTTGATACAAGTGCTGTTTTTAAAATAGAAAATCTCCTGTATTCCCATGGGGGACATAATAGATCAGCCCCTGTTTTATTCTCTATACTGTTAATACATGACCAGAATATGAAGGCTGTTTTTCAGTAGGTAGAGACTCATACTTAAGGTAATTTGGGGAATTGTGTATGCCCCAAGTACTTGTCTGCCTTTGATAAAATTAGAGGGATAATTTAGTGCCTAGGCCACTTTTGAGATACTGAAAATTCTTTACACATAAGAATTGATCTATAACTCAAATGAAATTATCATAATCAGTAGATCTAATTTATTATGTGCCTACTTCATACTGGTCGTTTTATCAGACACTGTTGGTGGATAGAAAGATATCAAATACATGATATCCATCTTTAAAGAGCCTTTGATATAATAAGAAATGAATATAACCTTCTAACAAAGTAGAAATTGGCTATTGTTATAAATGTGGTTAAAAGTGCAATGGGAGGGGCGACTGGGTGGCTCAGTTGGTTAAGCGACTGCCTTCGGCTCAGGTCATGATCCCAGTATCCTGGGATCAAGCCCCACATGGGGCTCCCTGCTCAGTGGGAGGCCTGCTTTTCCCTCTCCCACTCCCCCTGCTTGTGTTCCCTCTCTCGCTGTTTCTCTCTGTCAATTAAATAAATAAATAAAATCTTTAAAAAAAAAAAGTGCAATGGGAATTCAGAAAAGGGGATTACTATGTGGTGGAAGATAGTGAGGATCTGAGGAACTTAATGGAAGAGGTGTCTTAAATGCTATGTTGTCCTAGGAAATTTAAACTCTATTTGTAGGCAGTGGAGAATCATTAATATCTTTGAAAAAGAAAAGGCTGCAAAGTTAACCAGTTGAATGAATGGTACCTGGCAGGAACAATGTGCTTATTATTATATATATTGGACTGGAGGCAGGGAGATCAGTTAGGTAGACTCAAAGGGATAGACTCTGGCTTAGATCAGAGGGATAGAGAAGTTCAGATGACTTGGGTGATGGATTCTACTGAAAGAACTAAGGATGTTGGGAGGGGAAATGTGTTTGTGGTAAGGTAAGGGAGAAGTTGATGATGGAGGTGATTAATTTTGGAGTTTGAGTTGCTTGTGGAACTCTCCAGATGACTTTATTTAGCATAAATTTGCAAGTCAGTCTTTGGAGGTGATAGATAACTGAAGTCCTGAGAACAAGTAAGAGATTATAGAGCTGCATTGTTTAGATGCTTGCACACCTGAGATAGGGCTAGCATGATTGAGAAACAAAACCTTTAATTTCATTTTAGTTAGTTTAAATTTAAATAGCCACATGTGGCCAGTGACTACTATATTGGGCAGCACAGACATAGAACATATCGAGAGTAGACCGTACAGGTATTACAAAGGAGAGGAAGCTTAGGATGAAGCAGAAAAGGTTCCAGAAAAAACCAAGAAAACTGCAGTGACACAGAAGCCAAAAGGGAGAGGTCGCATAAAAGTATCAGAGGACGAGCATTGAATCTGAGGACAAGAGAATCATTGGTAATCTTGGACCAAGGAGTTTTTCTAGAGTTATAAATATGAAATCCAAGTTGTGAAAGAGTTAAGAAATGTTCTAGTAGTGAGGAATAGAGGTCAAAAGGTAACTATTTTGTATTCCCGCCCCCCATTTGCTTCTATTTTTTGTCCTCACAAGCATTTGTAGGAGGCCTTTAGTACATATTTGTGTCCCCAGTACACAACCAAGACTAGGTAGGTAGGCAGGCATCTAGGGATGGAAGCTACAAAGTGAAAAGCAGGAACACAGCACCAGCAAGAAGCTGGACAAATTGGAAGATAGTGCTCAGTAGGGAAAATTTTTTAAAGTTGAGCTCTTGGAGAGTAGTGCTCATGGAATGGAACATTTGAATGTCCAGCACGGTGGCTGATTTAGTGCTTTTTTGGGCTGTTGGGAAACATGTGGTAAATATTGAAATTGCAGTGTTGGAAGCTGTGTTGTAGATGTTGAAGCCATGCAGGGTATGATGGTTGAACATGAGGTATGTGGGAGATGGGTATGTGACATTTAAAAAACTTGATTATAGAAGATTTCACACATATATAAACAGAATAGTATAATTAACCCTCATTTATCCAATAACCCACCTTCAGCAGTTTTCAGTATTCTGTCATTCTTATTTTGTCTGTATACCTATACCCACCTGATTATCATTATTCTTATTTTACAGGTGTTTTTTTGAGGTCTAGTTTACATTCAGTGAGATACACGAATGTTAAGGTGTCAGTTTTGAAAAATGAATACACCCCATGTATACTACATTTTATCGCAGTCTCTAACATCTCCATCTGCCACAGAGTTCCTTTGTGGCATGTGACATTTCAACGTGGCCACTTTTATCCAAAGGATATTTTCATATAGTCTAAAATCTAACCGTAATACCTTTTTTATTTCCAAGACACTCTTGCTTCATTGCTGAGCTTCACTTCACCCCAACCCTCACCCCATCTTTGGCCTCATCTTCTCAATAGTCTCTCCTCTTGCTGACCAGGGATACCACAGATACTGAGATATTGGTATTATTATTCCCATATCTTGGTGACTGTCATATATATATATATATTTTTTTTAAGATTTTATTTATTCATTCGGGACACAGAGATAGAGAGAGAGAGAGCATGAGCAGGGGGAGAGGCAGAGGGAGAGGGAAAGGCAGGCTCCCCGCTGAGCCAGGAGCTGGATGTGGGACTCGATCCCAGGACCCTGGGATCATGACCTGAGGCGAAGGCAGATGCTTAACCATCTGAGCCACCCAGGCGCCCCTCGTTTATATATTTTAATACAGCTCTTTCGATATGCCCTTTTTAAAGTGGTCTTGATAAAGTCCCATCATTGAGCGGTAAGACTGAGCCAGTTGCTAAAATCTTGCGGGAAGTCTGAGAGTGTGTGCTGTGGAGCGTGGTAGAGAGTTACGATAAGAAGGACTTTTAGAAGGCCGTCTGGGCGGATGGCACAGACCCCTAAGAGATGAAGGTTGTTGGGAGAGCAGAGTGGAATACTGATCTTTGGGTGAGAGGTGGGAAGCACAGCAGGGGAAGGTGGAAGGAAAGGGGGTGTAGGGAGTAATGTGGTCTTGGTCTATCAGGGAAATGAAAGGAGTACTTCTTAAGGGAATGGCTGAGGAGGTGGATGAGTTTATTCACATCAGAAAATGTGTTTCACTGGGCAGTGTGGAAAGGCTAGGAAGGGAGGAGTTAGGGTTTGTATGGAAAATAGGGGGATTTAGGAATGAGAGAATGGGAGGTGTTGGAGGGTAGGTAGGCTTTTATACCTACATAGGTAATTCTTTGGGTTCTGAGGAGACTGGGATTAGGGGAACGATGTATGGGGGGATATGTTAGTGACGACGCTTGGGGTGCCAGGGTAGTATAGGGGACACAGGAAAGAATATATTGAATTTTTTTAACTAGGAATTTGTAGAAATGAGCCAGATGCATTATTGATGTGGTTTTTGAGCCCTCAGCAAATGACCTACCAGGTGCATGTCTTGGTTGTTGTTAATAGCAACTCCTTATGCTTTATTTGGGTTGTGTGTTGATGGACCAGGACCACCACCAGTGGAACGTGCCTTCGCAGATAGGCCATCTGGTGCTGGCTTTTCTCATAACATCATCGCTTAGAACCATACTCTCCTTTGTATTTGAAAACCCTGCTGCTGGTGGTAGATTTGTTTCTGAATGCCTCTGTGGGTGGAAGGAGCCACTGGGTGACCAAGTACACTTTTTATATCTCACACACACAAACATTGTTCAGAGATGAGCAACTGCAGCTGTTGTTCACGGAGCCTGTCACCACTTGCCTGAGGGCATTGTTTGGAGAAGACCATTCTGTGCCCAGTTCTTGCTGTGCGAGGCTCCATCACTGCTGTGGTTTCTGAAACTGTGCTTCGTGACATCTTTAAAGCCTTTTTACATTTCCTTTTTGAAGTTAATCTAATTTACTTGGCCCAGAGAGCAGGTGCCTGGACGTTCTGCTTTTGTCCATTCCCTACACATCTCCCAGGGTAGTTTGGTGAGATAATAGTGTGATGGTTCAGGGCTTGCTCCGTGGAGTCAGACTTAGTCTACACTTGAAGGCTCTGTGGCCAGCTATCCCTGAGCCTCAGTGATCATATCTACTGCCTGGGATTACTCTGATTATGAAATGCTCTATCACTGGATTTTTGTCCATGTTACTGTGGTGATTGTTGATACTTCTGTTTTCTGTTTTCATTGTTGGTGGTCAAAGGTCTCACCATTGGTGAGTCTACCTATATCTACATCATGTTTAATGTGGTTCATGAGTGACATCAGTAGGATATTCATCCATTCAGTCATTATTCCTCGTGTACCCTTCTGTGTGTCAGCTGCTTTCACATATTTGTGTTATTATTTGATCTTCATCACAACCATGCTATCCTCATTTTGCAGATGAAGAAGCTGAAACTGTGAATTTGTGGCTCATGTAGAATGGCAGAACAAGGACTAGAACTCAAGCTTTTCTGACTCTAAGCCCTGGTGCTCTTTTTCTTGTATCACAACTATTCCAGAATTCTCTTCTGCCCCTTTGCTTGCTTTCTTTACTTAATTTCCTTCAGAACTTTAATGGACTCTCGGCTGTCACCTTGGTGAACATTTGTTCTCTAGCCTTAATTTAGAGCTTAATCTTAAGCTCCAGTTTCATATATTCATATGTAGGGCCTGGAACATAATAGGTGCTTAGTAAATACTTTCGGATGACTGAAGGTCTAAATTTGAACTCAGCTTACTACATTTGCTCTATGAACATCCTGTCATTCGGCTCATATTTAGAGTCATTTTTTTCCAAATTTTTTTTATTTTGGTGAAATGTAAATAACAAAATTTAGCCATTTTAATCATTTTTTTAAATTTTTTATTGTTATGTTAATCACCATACATTACATCATTAGTTTTAGATGTAGTGTTCCATGATTCATTGTTTGTGCATAACACCCAGTGCTCCATGCAGAACGTGCCCTCTTTAATACCCATCACCAGGCTAACCCATCCTCCCACGCCTCTCCCCTCCAGAACCCTCAGTTTGTTTTTCAGAGTCCATCGTCTCTCATGGTTCGTCTCCCCCTCCGATTTCCCCCCCTTCATTCTTCCCCTCCTGCTATCTTCTTCTTTTTTTTTTTTCTTAACATATATTGCATTATTTGTTTCAGGGGTACAGATCTGAGATTCAACAGTCTTGCACAATTCACAGTGCTTACCAGAGCACATACCCTCCCCAGTGTCTATCACCCAGTCACCCCATCCCTCCCACCCCACCCCCCACTCCAGCAACCCTCAGTTTGTTTCCTGAGATTAAGAATTCCTCATATCGGTGAGGTCATATGATACATGTCTTTCTCTGTTTGACTTATTTCGCTCAGCATAATACCCTCCAGTTCCATCCATGTTGTTGCAAATGGCAAGATCTCATTCCTTTTGATGGCTGCATAATATTCCATTGTATATATATATACCACCTCTTCTTTATCCATTCATCTGTCGATGGACATCTTGGCTCTTTACACAGTTTGGTTATTGTGGGCATTGCTGCTATAAACATCGGGGTGCACGTACCCCTTCGGATCCCTACATTTGTATCTTTGGGGTAAATACCCAGTAGTGCAATTGCTGGATCGTATGATAGCTCTATTTTCAACTTTTTGAGGAACCTCCATACTGCTTTCCAGACTGGCTGCACCAGCTTGCATTCCCACCAACAGTGTAGGAGGGTTCCCCTTTCTCCGCATCCCCGCCAACGTCTGTCACTTCCTGACTTGTAAATTTTAGCCATTCTGACTGGTGTGAGGTGGTATCTCATTGAGGTTTTGATTTGGATTTCCCTGATGCCAAGGGATGTTGAGCACTTTTTCATGTGTCTGTTGGCCATTTGAATGTCTTCTTTGGAAAAATGTCTGTTCATGTCTTCTGCCCATTTCTTGATTGGATTCTTTGTTCTTTGGGTGTTGAGTTTGGTAAGTTCTTTATAGATTTTGGATACTAGCCCTTTATCTGATATGTCATTTGCAAATATCTTCTCCCATTCTGTCGATTGTCTTTTGTTTTTTTGACTGTTTCTTTTGCTGTGCAAAAGCTCTTTATCTTGATGAAGTCCCAATAGTTCATTTTTGCCCTTGCTTCCCTTGCCTTTGGCAATGTTTCTAGGAAGAAGTTGCTGCGGCTGAGGTCAAAGAGGTTGCTTCCTGTGTTCTCCTTTAGGATTTTGATGGACTCCTGTCTCACATTGAGGTCTTTCAACCATTTGGAGTCTATTTTTGTGTGTGGTGTAAGGAAATGGTCCAGTTTCATTCTTCTGCATGTGGCTGTCCAATTTTCTGAACACCATTTGTTGAAGAGACTGTCTTTTTTCCATTGGACATTCTTTCCTGCTTTGTCAAAGATGAGTTGACCATAGAGTTGAGGGTCCGAAATGGAACAAATAATCCTAAAATTTGTATGGAACCAGAAAAGACCCCGAATAGCCAGAGGAATGTTGAAAAAGAAAAGCAAAGCTGGCGGCATCACAATTCCGGACTTCTAGCTCTATTACAAAGCTGTCATCATCAAGACAGTATGGTACTGGCACAAAAACAGACACATAGATCAATGGAACAGAATAGAGAGCCATTTTAATCATTTTTAAGTACACAGCTCAGTAGTAGTAAATACATTCATGATGTTGTGCAACCACCACTACCATCCATTTCTAGAGCTCTTTCATCTTTTTTCTTTAAAGATTCATTCATTCACTTGAGAGAGAGAGAGTTGTGTGCACATGGGGGGAGGAGTAGAGGCAGAGGGAGAGGGAGAATCTTCAAGCAGACTCCCCGCTGAGTGTGGAGCCCCACCTATGTGGGGCTCAATTCCATGACCCTGAGATCACGACCTGAGCAGAAAGCAAGAGTCAGATGCTTAACCGACTGAGCCACTCAGGGGCCCCTAGAGCTCTTTCATCTTGTAAAACTGGAACTATATCCAATAAATAGTAGCTTCCCACTTACTGTTCCTCTCAGCCCTGGCAACTGTCATTCTTTTTGTTTCTGTAATTTTGGTTACTCTAAGTACCTCATATAAGTGGAATCCTATAGTGTTTGTCTTTTTGTGACTGGCTTATTTCAGTGAACATAATGTCCTCAAGATTAATCTGTATCATAGCATAAGTCAGAATTTCCTTTTTGAGGCTGAATGACATTCCATTGTATGTATGTACTTCATTTTGTTTATCCATTCTTTTGTTGATGGACACTTGTGTTGGCTTTCATGTTTTAGCTATTATGAATGTTGTTGCTGTGAATATGGGTATATAGCTGTCTCTTTGAGACCCTGCTTTCAGTTCTTTTGCATATGTCCCCAGAAATGGAATTGTTGGATTATATGGTAATTATGTTTTTAATTTTTTGAGGAACCACCATTCTGTTTTCCACATCGCCTGTATCATATATTCTCATCAGCAGTGCACAAGGTTCCAATTTCTTTGCATGCTTGCCAACACTTAACTATTTTCTGTTTTTTTTTTTTGGATAGTAGTCATCCTAATGGGTGTGGGGTGCTGTCTTATAGTTTTGATTTGCATTTGCCTAATGATTAGTGATGTTGAGCATCTTTCATGTGTTTATTGACCATATTTTCTTTGAATTCATGCAATTTTCTTTGGAGGAGAGTCATTTTGCATAATTCTGTATTAAAACCATCTTCAAAGGATAGTTCTGTTCTGCTAAATGCCTAAAGTACATTGAAGGGGCTAGTGATGGGCACTACTTGTAAAGATGGTTGTTGCAAACTATCTAAAGAATGGGACTGGGGAAGTTTGACCTTAAGTAAAAAAATTGTTGGGTGGGGGGTTAGGGGATAAACAGATGTGGGGAAATCAATAGTTAAAGAGAGATTTCATTCAACATAAGGAACATTTGATAATATTGGAATTAATTGTGTTGAGTTCTTCACCTTCTGGAAGTGGTAAAGTAGAAACAGGATTTCGGGGTTGCAACTAAAGGGATTCCTTCATCAGACCAGATGGCCCTCAAAGGCCCTTCTAGCTCTGAGTTTCTGAGAGCTCATTCTGAAGCATCTTCAAGCTGTATTTATTTTTTCTCTATCTCTAATATTTATTCCTACTGCTAAGCTCTAGCTTAGCTTTTCATTGCCACAAGTTTGGATTATGTAGTGACTTCCTAATTGGTCACCTGGTCTTCCTAGTTCCCTGGTCTCTTTATCTTGCATGCTGTTATCCAATTAAATTTTTTTAACAGCGTTTTGAGATACAATTTACACACCACTAAGTTCACCTGCTTAAAGTTTGCAATTCAATTTTTTAAAAATGATTTCTTTTTTTTTTTTTTTAAAGATTTTTATTTGATAGAGAGACAGCGAGAGAGAGAACACAAGCAGGGGGGAGCTGGAGCGGGAGAAGCAGGCTCCCCGCTGAGCAGGGAGCCAGACACAGGGCTTGCTGCTCAGGTCATGATCTCAGAGTCCTGGGATTGAGTTCCATGGGCTTCCTGCTCAATAGGGAGTCTGCTTCTCTCTCTCTCTCCTGTTCCCCCTGCTTTTGTTGTCTTGCGCTCTCTCTGTCAAATAAATAAAATCTTTAAAAAAAAAAAATTAAAAAAAATATTTTTAAAGTAATCTCTACACCTAACGTGGGCTGGAATTCACGGCCCCGAGACCAAGAGTTGCATCCTCTACTGACCCGGGCCAGCCAGGCGCCCTCAATTTAATTTTATTTTTAAAGTATATTTAGGATTGTACAAGCATCATATCAGAATCAAATTTTAGGCCATTTTCATTACTCCAGAAAGAAACCTCACACCCATCAGCAGTTACTCCCCATTCCCCCTAACCACCAGCTCTTGGCAACCACTCTCTGTTATGTAAAACATGGCTTTCATTGTGTTACTCTCCAGCTGGGAGGCCTTCAATGTCTTCCTTATCCATCTGATTAAGAAAACATTTCTCTGGGTGCTTGGGTGGCTCAGTTGGTTGAGCATCTGACTCTTGGTTTGGCTCAGGTCATGATCTCAGGGTTGTGAGATTAAGCTCTGTATCCGGCTCTGCACTCAGTGGGGAGTCTGCTTGAGATTCGCTCCTTCTCCTCCCCCTACTCAAATAAATAAATCTGTAAGAAAACATTTCTCACCTGGAGTTCATATTTTTCTATAATCTGATTTCAGCTTATTTTTCCAATTTTGACTTACACCCTTCCCCAGTTTGGATATACAGCTCTTGCTAAGGTTTATCTGTTTCTTGTTCTTGTTGAGAATGCTGTGTGCATTATACCTTCCTTTTGGTTTCCACTCTTCTTCTATCTAAAGAAATCTGTATATGCTTTGAGACCTAACTTAAGTCCTGTCCTTTCTGTGAATCCTTCCCTGAGTAATATCACCTACAATGAGTTCACCTTTAAGCTTGAACTTTCCATAGCAGCCTGTATTGTAAAACCTTCTTTTGGCGTTTAATTGTTAACTATCATGTGGGACCCCTTCTGTTGTGTTATTCAGCTTTTTGTGTGTGTATATGTTGATTCCCTGAATTGATTATAAGCTTCTTAAGGGCAGGGACCATGTGTACTTTTTCTTTATATCTTCTGTAGCTTAGCTGAGCATATGGTTGTGCACAGAAATAGTATGTAAGAATAATGGAATGAATAGAGCCAGCATTGAGCAGAATGCTAAATTTGAACTCTGTTGACAACCGCAGACTTCAAAGTCTTACTGGACATGTCCATGTTTTTACCAGCTGAGCTATCCAGGCTCACACATGTCCATGTTTTTAGATGGCTTTGCTTTGTCTAAAGCCTCATACCACATTCTTTCATTAATTCATTCAGTAAATGCTACTGGTGCTATACTTTGTTTACTAATTTCTCAAAACCCTGTTCTTGATTTAGTTAACTTTCTCTTATTGCTGTGATGTAGCTGAATTCTGATAGCTTTCAGTTCTGCATCATTCTTGAAATCTCCTGCTGTTTCTAGGACTTTCTTATAGTAGATTAGTACATTACCACAGCCTCTACAGACCTATACAGTACCATTATTATACGCATTATAAGATCTTATTATTATAGGTTGGTACATAACCTCAGTCTCTGTAGTCCCATTATTATGTACTTTGTGGTGTAATACACCATGAAAATACCATGTTCTGAGAAGTTGCAGGATGATGAGTGCTTTGGGAGACAGTTGCATTCCTCAAGTCACTTATGGGTTGATTGCAAATGTAGAATAGCACTTTTAATTTGAAACCATAGCAAGAAAAGTACTATGTTCTAAGTGTTAGGAGTTACACAGAAATGAATAATAAAAATGTCTGGATTCTTAAGGAGCTCACAGTCTCATGGTACCAACTGAGTTTAAAAACTCAAATGGTTCTAAAACAATATCATGAGTATTGTAGTGAAGTGGGTGCTCAGGATGATAGCAGCCCTGAAGGGAGGGTTTGATTTCTTCTGCTACGGCAGAATTATAGTTTGAGAACTGGTGGAGACCTTATGAGCCCTTTGAGGACAGGATATTTTTCTGTCCCCAACACCTAGCAGAGTGCCTGGCATATGGAAGATAATCAATAAATGATAAATGGTCATCTATACTGTGCGGTCTTATATGGTAGATATTGAGTACTTGAAACATGGCTAGTTGGAATTGAGATGTGCTGTGAGTGTTAAGTGCTCACCAGATTTTAAGGACTTATTTAAGACAATGTGTGTAAAAAAAAAAAAATCACAATTTTTTATATTGATTATATGTTGAAATGATCCTTATTTGATATATTAGATTAAATATGTGATTAAAATCAATTTACCCATTTCTTTTTAGTTTTAAAAAATATGGCTACTAGAAAATAAATTACGCGTGTCTTGTATTATGTCAGACAATGCTGATCTTACTCAGCTGCCTTAGAGAGATGCTGTGATTTGACCAAGGTCACAAAATAGCAGATACCTTAAAATTGAGAATTTACGTGTTGAATTTCTTGACTTCTGGTTCAGTTTTCCTTATAGCCCTAAATTAGTACAATGTAAATACATAAATTTTGAGGTAAAATGACATCAGTTTGGTCTTACTAGGGATGGCCTGATCTCCCTGTAATCCTCTCAAAACCACATGAAGTATAGGTTCTGTTATGTTAAGTATAGGTTACAGTTATGAAATCTCAGTCTTAGGGTGGTACACTCAAGGTCACACAGCTAATAATGCACAGAATTTAAGGTGGGACTGTGAGAAATGACAGGAAACCTGGGAATTTTTCCTACACAAGGACAGACCTATAAACACTGGGGACTCTTGAGTCCATAGAGGATGAATGTATTAATGTATATGCCCGAAAAAAAGTTTAAAAATCCATTGCAGAATGTGTGATTATGTGAATGAGTATATGCTTATACAAGTACATGAAAGAGACAGAGACAGACAGAGGGGCTGGGGAGCAAGGGATAGAGAGAATGGATGATGAAATTGATTTTATTTATTTATTTTTAAAGATTTTATTTATTTATTTGACAGAGAGAGAGAGACAGCAAGAGAGGGAATATAAGCAGGGGGAGTGGGAGAGGGAGACGCAGGCTTCCCGCGGAGCAGGGAGCCTGATGCGGGGCTCGATCCCAGGACCCTGGGATCATGACCTGAGCCGAAGGCAGACGTTTAACGACTGAGCCACCCAGGCGCCCCAGTGAAATTGATTTTAAAGACTGGTTCCTCATGCCAGCATCTTTCCTGATCCTTCCATCTTTCTTTCCTGATTCCCTTCCCTTCCCTTCCCTTCCCTTCCCTTCCCTTCCCTTCCCTTCCCTTCCCTTCCCTTCCCTTCCTTTCCCTTCCCTTCCCTCCCCTTCCTGAGAGAAAGAGGAGGGGGAGGGAGGGGGAGAGGGAGAGAGAATCCCAAGCAGGCTCCACCCCCAGCCCAGAGACTCACATGGGGCTCATTCTCACGACCCTGAGATCATGACCTGAGCCAAAATCAAGAGTCAGACGCTCAACCAACTGATCCACCCAGGCACCCCTTTCTTCCCATTTCTGACATTGAAATTACTCACCATATTCCCATTTTCTTTATTCAACTCAGTTCAGTTCAAATCAATGTACCTAAGTCTGAACAGATGTTTATCAACATGTTTATAATGGTTCTCTTTGGATAGAGGGGTTTCAGGTGGTTTAAAATTTTGCTTATTTGTTCTCTATATCATTTGAATTTTTTTTTCAATAACATATACTAAGAAAAACCAGATTTAAAAAACAGCAAAGCTATTTTCATTTGGAAGAAAAAAATCAATATGCTTAATAGTTTTCATTCCAAAAATAAACCTTTCACCCTAAAATTTCAGAGTCGCATAACTTCCTCTCTGCCATTCCACTCTTTATTGGCTTCAATTTCATAGTCCCAAGTGAATGATTAGAGTAAGTCTCCAAAGGCCAGTGCTGTAATATACCATCTCTTGGTCATAGAGATGAGCTTTCTTGTAGAGGTAGCATTTATTTCTTTAGCTAGGATGTTTATGTTTTCTGGGGACAGATTGTTTGTAAACAACAGTAGCTCAGAGTGGTCATATCCTGCAACTATTTTTAAATGCTTTCAATCTAAACAGTCTATTTGCTGTGTTTATGTCATAATGAGACCTTGGTTGTTATTCAGCCCCTATCTGATAATTTTCTTTTCCAAATTACCCTGCAAATTTATTTGTCCCTGCAAATAGGGACTTTAAAAAGTCCCTATTTTTCAGTTTGCTTTTCACTGTTTATTGACGTGGTTTATGTTCTTTTAAGATGCTAGTGATCAAAGAGAAGATGTTTATATTGGAAACCACATGCCTTGCCCTGAAAACCTCAATGGTTACTGCATCCATGGGAAATGTGAATTCATCTATTCGACTCAGAAGGCTTCTTGTAGGTAGGTCAACACCTCCAGGTCAGAGGTGAGGAATTTTTTCCTTTAGTCACTGCTCTATAGAAAGCAATGAAATACAGATTAAATATTATCAAAAAGTAATATTTATTTGCAATTGAGTCAAAAAATAGTGGCATCATTTGGAAAAAACTGATAAGTATAATATGAAAAATCAACACCAGGTGTCATTAGGGTTTTAAGATTATGGACTTAACATTTTTAATACATTTTTCGTATAAAAATATGCCATATTCCAGCACTATTTTGGTTTTTAGACAATCTGTCACAAGGTGATTTAGAGACTAAAGAATGTGTTAAGAACAGAGAACATGTAACTCAAATAAAACATACACTAAAATAGATTTCTAAAAATAAGGGAGTGGGAATGTGGAACCAGGTGTGAGGAGAGAAGTGGAAATGGGAAAGGTGTAAATCTTCAACTGTCTGATGCCAGAGAGGTTATGTGACTTGTTCAAGGTCAGCAGCAGCAAAGCTAGATCTCAGATTTCCTGACTCTCAGACTAATGCTCATAAAGCTTTTTGCTGTTCTCTGTTTGTTGGTGGCACTTCTTGCTGGGCTGGGAGCTCATCCTCTACCTCAGGCTGGTCTCATGAGCCGGGTAATGTTTCCATAGACAAGGGGAGATTGCTATCATTCTGCTCACTCCTGCCTCCTGCAGTTTGGCCAGAATTCTTTTTTCTCTTTCTTAGTAAAAACATCAAAACATGGACAAATATTATACTTTTCTTTTTTTCTCTCAACCTAGAAGCCAGTGGATTTTTCTCTCCAGAAAGTTGAAGCAAGCCATTGGAAGTCAGGTCTCCTGGCCCTTCCACCCCGAGCTCCCTTCTCCTTGCCTTTTCTTCTTCCTCCTCTCCTCCTGGTTAAAAAACAAAACAAAAATACTATAAACTGTTAATGGCTAAACAATTTTTTGTTAAGCTTTTGGCTTTTTCTTGATTGAAAGTGCCGCTGGACTTTAACAGAACTGCTGCTCTACTCCCACCTCCCCTTTCTTGAACGTTAAAAAAAGGCAACTGTGCAAAGGGGAACAGGCCAGTTTTAAAACAAAATCATTCCATGGATTCCTCATATTTGTCCCACGGTGGCATACATACCTTGATAGAAGTTCAGATCGTGTTGTTCTCTCAGGATAGAGCATCTTTCAAGATACCTAAAAGTGAAGGGTGAGAGAGGACGATGTCCTGATAATGAAGTGGTACCAGGTCACTTTGCAGTATTTACTTTTGCAGTAATTGACAGCGAGAGGATTGAATGGTCTAGCGGTTAAAGGCTCTGGAAGCAGGAACACCAGATTGGCCAGTTATTGACTGTGCCCTTCAGAAGTTACTTAAATGTTTAAGCCTCATTTTCTCATTTCTAAAATTATAATAATAGTACCTGTCTCCTAAAATTGTTGCTAAATTTAAACTGTTGCTAAAATTAAATGAGATAATATATGCAAAGTGCTTATTAGCACAATACCTGGTCCTCAGTGTGTATTTGATAAATTGTGGTTGACTTTAGTAGGTTGTAAGTGCTGTTCAGTTAGGGATTCTGTCTTCCTAACCCTGTCTTCCCAGTGCCTAGGGTGGGACCTAGCCCAGTAGCTACTCAGTAACTATTTTTTGAATGCCATGTGATGATGATCAACTTTTCCTTCTTCTCCAGACCAGAGTTGTTTCTTAAATGCCAAAGAATCTCTTTTCTGCACTCCTATAACTCCTAAAAAGCAGTTGATCTTTCTCTTTGTCTAAGCATTTACAAAGTCTAGAAGAATCAGGCCATAACATCACGTGTACTTCGACTAGTGGGTGGATGTGTTTGGGTAGCAGTAAGCAGGCAGGGATGAACAACTGTTAGCCACAGTCCTATTATTAGGTTAGAATTTTCTAGCATTATCCCACCATTAATTTGTTTGTTTATTTATTACTTACTTTGTATCAAATTCTTCCTGGCCCTTGGGTCTCAAATTCAAATATGACAGGAATCCAGGGATCTTGACTTCCAAAAAAAAACTACCATTTGGTAGAAGAGACTAATAATAAAGCAGTTAAAATATAATATGAAAAATGCTGCCATACATAGATAGATATACAGGAGATGATTTGGGATTTCAGACAAGGAACTTGAACCTGAAGAGGGCAATCGACATCATGAGAAGAGGGGCAGGTCTTACACAGGAAGATTTTTCCAGCCCAGGAGCTTGCCCTTTATTTTAAAGGCAGTGAGAAGCCACTTAAGGATTTAAGTTAAGAAAGTTGTGATCAGATCTGAAAGCCACTCTGGTGGTTTTGTGGAAAATGGATCAGGAGACTGAATGTTAGTAAGGAGTGAGAACCTGAACTAAGTAAAGGAGTTATAGTGGCAATGAGATTGGCAGAAGAATTGCAGAGAGAAGATGGGGTGATTCAACCCCTAGGTTTTGGTGACCAGTTGGGTATGTGGGAGCTGGTGGTGGGTCATGGGAAGGAAGAGTCAAGAGCATCTCCTGGGTTTCTGGCTAAGGCAGAATTTAGTGGAGAAAGGGAATGGGAAGAGGGAGGAGCTTTGGGGGTAAATGATGTTCAGCGTAATATGCTTGGTCTCAGGTACCTGTGGGGGATCCACTTATGGAAGTCTAGTAGGCTGCTGGATATGTATTGGTTTGAGAATTCATGAGACAGATGCAGGTTGGAGGCCTGCGTTTGGGAATCATTCTACCCTAGCATATCCCTTGTAGCTCCTACCCAGCCTTGCTTCCATGCCTCTAGGCCTCCAGTTTATCAATTTTATCACCTTTTCCCCGTCCCTTGCCCCTTGCATGTCTTCATCCCCTCCTTATTCAGCTTAAACTCCATGGTTAGTCATGGTAGTTCCTCTCTTGCTTTTTTATCATACTCACTTGACAAAACTATAATCCTGATTCATGCCTTCCGACCTGCTGTATACGTATACAGCTATACGGCCTACCCATCCGGCTGAACATGGCTGTTGAAAAGCACACCACCAGGTTAACGCATCTCCCTGATGTTTATACTCAAAGTGGGGCCTACCAGCTGCCAAGTTGAACTTGTGAACTGCAGTCCATTCATTCTTCTGTTCTAGATGCCAGCTTTCTACTGTCACCCTTCTCTTCAGATTGTCAGTACCCCCTCATCCTTAGCTGATCATCTTGTTTCCAAGTTCACTGAGAACACTGAAGCAATATGAAGAGAACTCCCACAGACTTTTTACTCTCACCTCCCAGAAATACTCCCCCCCTTTTCTGTGTTTCATATATTCTTTTATATATATATATATATATATATATATAATTTATATATATTTGTATTTATATTCTTATATGTATATATAATTAAAAATATATTTATATTTTCATTTCTTCTATCTTGGGAAAAAACCCTCACTGTCCTACCAGCGACCATCCCATTTCTTTTCTTTGTAGAACTCAAAAGAATTGCCTGTGCTCTGTTTCCAGCTCCTCACTTCCCATCTCTCTTGAATCCACCCGAATAAGCTTTTCAACAACCAGTAGCATTTGATATGGTTGATTGCTCCCTCCTGTGTGATAAGCATTTCTTCACTTGGATCTAGGTATTGCATTCTCTCTCTGTTTTCTGCTGCCTCACTGGCCATTCCCTTGCATCTTCTTGGTTAGTTCCCCTTTGCTCCCTGACCTCTCCATGGTGGAATGCACTGGGGTCTAGTCCTGGTCCTCTTCCTTCGTGATGCCACCCAGCCTCAAGGCTTGCCATGACATATGCTGATGACTCCTAATTTGCATAAATCCCAGACCTCTCTCCTCAACTTGAGACTCATAGACTCATAGACTCTCCCTCTTTGACATTTTTGCGTGGATGTCTTGACTCCTCAGTTTCAATAGGACCTAAGCTGATGATTTGATCTGCCTTCCCTCCCCTAAACCTGCTCTACCTGCAACCTTCTTCATCTCTGTTGATGCCAACTCCACCTTTTCCTTTGCTCAGATGAAACACTTCTGATACATCTTTGACTTCTCTCTCTCATACTCCATATCCAGTCATTTGAGAAATCCTATTATCTCTATTTCAGAATATATCCAGAATTTGAGTTCTTCTCACGATTGCCACTGCTATTCCTAGTCCAGGTCACCATTTTTTCTCTCTGGCATTATTGGAACAGCCTCCTCGATTGTATCCTACAGTTCATATTCAACATAGCAGCTGGGCGGAGACTTTTCAAATGAAAGTCCGTTCATGTCATGTCTCTGCTAAAACCTTCTCAGTGGCTCCTCCATGTCACTGAGTGCAGAAGCCCTATATAATTTGGCCCCTTCACCTCTCTGTCTTGGTCCCCTGCTTCCCTTCAACTTGCCCACTGCACGCCAGCCACACTTGCTATTCTTGGACATGCCATGTCTCATGCCCCCTCCTCAAGGTCTTTGCACGGACTCTTCCTTTCTCCGTTGTGTTCTCCTTCCTGTTGTCCACATGGCAGGTTCCCTCACCTCCTTCACGTCTCCACACACACATCACCTTCTTAACAAAGACTACCCTGACCATCTTGTTTAAAATTGCAACCCTCCCTTCCTGGCCTATAACTGACACTCATCATTTCCCTTAACGGACTCTCTTCTCTCTCTTTGTGTAGTACATATCAGCCTCTAAGAATACCATTTAATTTACTTATCATGTTTATTGACCCTCCCTCCCCTAATTAGAGGTTAACCGGATCAGGGATCTTCATTTGTTTTGCTCACTGATGTATCCCAAATATCCACTACAGTACTTGGCACATGTCAGATGCTCAGTAAATAGATGAGTGGATGAATCAGCACATGAGGCCATGGTGGTGGATGAGATTATTATGGACGGCGTGTGGGATGAAAGAGTAGAGGGTGTAGAGGACCAAATGCCTGGATCTGCCTTTAATCAATAACAGAAGAAGTAGTAACACCCTAGAAGTTATTACTTCAGATATTTGGAGAGTATAACCCAAAAGTCAGGTGCAGAATATAATATCCAAAGAGGATTGCCTGAATAATATATGGCCTATACATTCTTTTTGATATTCTGATTGTAATCTTTGGATTAAGCTAAACTGTCAGAGAGCTGCATATCTAGGACACTGTTATAGCTCCCCATGGAACTGTTTTTATTTTATTGAGTTTTGACTTTTCACCATTAGCCTACCACAACAGGCATTATTTTAAAAAATCCTATAAGATTTCATTATATTGTTGAATTTATTACAGCTATATTGTTGAGGTTGATGTTCTCTGTATCAGAAAGTGCCCTCTTTAAATCAGGACCAATGAGATAAAATCCCCTTCAATCTAATTATGATAGTCACTGTGGTTCTTTTGAACAACTGGTTTGATTTTATTTTGTGGGGATTGTATTTTATGTTAATGATTTTACCACTTTTTTTCATTTATTCTTTTTCATTCTTTTTTTTAAGGTTTTATTTATTTATATGAGAGAGAGAGTGTGTGCTCTAGCAGGGGGAGGGGCGGAGGGAGAGGGAGAAGCAGATTCCCTTCTGAGTAGGGAAGCTGACTCGGAGCTCCATCCCAGGATCTCAGCGTCATGACGTGAACTGAGGGCAGATAGATGCCTAACTGACTGAGCCACCCAGGCGCCCCTCTTCTTCTTCTTCTTCTTTTTTTTAAACCAGTGGTTTTTAGTATTTAGTGTTTTTTTCAGTTTTGCAATCCCCACAATCAATTTTAGAACATTTCATCACCCCCAGAAGAAACTGTGTCCTTTAGCTATTACTCCCAAATCTCCCTATCCCCCTTAGTCTTAGACAATCACTAATCTGTTTTGTCTCTATCGATCTGCCTGTTCTGGACATTTCATTTAAGTGGACTTGTAGAATGTGGTCTTCTGTATCTGGCTTCTTTCACTGAGTATCATGTTTTCAAGGTTTATCCATGTTGTAGTGTGTGTCAGTACTTTGTTCCTTATAATACCGCATTTTATAATCTGCTTACCAATTGAATATTTGGATTGTTTCCACTTTTTGGCTATTAATGAATAATGCTGCCCTGAATAATTGTTTGCAAGTTTTTGTGTGGACTTGTGTTGCTTTCAGTTAGGTAAGTGTCCAGGAATGGAATTGCTGGGCCAAATGGTAACTCTGGGTTTAACTTTTGAGGACTGCCAGACTGTTTTCCAACGTGGCTTGGCCATTTTTCATTCCCTACAGTATCTTTTCCAACAGATATTATCTGACTTTCTGCTTCTGGCCATTCTAGTGGGTATGGAGTGGTATCTTATTGTGGTTTTGATTTGCATTTCCATGGTGGCTAATGATGTTGCTATCTTTTCATGGGCTTATTTGCCATTTGTATATCTTGTTTGGAAAAATGTCTATTCAGATTTTTTGCCCATTTTGTAATTTTTTTTCTTTTTGTTAATGAGTTTGTAATAGTTTTTTAATGTATTCTAGATACAAGTCTCTAATCAGATAAATAATTTGCAAAAATGTTCTCCTGTTCTTTTGGTTATCTGTTCACTTTCTTGATAGCGTCCTTAAACAAAGATTTTAATTTTGATTTAATCCAGTTTAACTTTTTTGTTGTTGCTTGTGCTTTTGGTATCATATCTAAGAAAACATTGCCCAATCCAGATCATGAGGATTTATTTCTTTTTTTGTTTTCCTAAGAGTTTTATAGTTGTAGCTCTTATATTTAGAACTGTGATGCATTTTGAATTATTTTTTGTGTATGTTGTGAAGAAAAGGTCCAGCTTCATTCTTTCACATGTGGATGTCCAGTTGTCCCAGTAGTTTTTGTTGAAGAGATTATTTTTTCTCATTGAATAGTCTTAGCACCCTTGTTAAAAATCAGTTGACCATAGATATATGGGTATATTGCTGGGCTCTCAATTCCATTCCATGATCTATAAATCTACCTTACTACTTTTTTTTTTTTTTTTTGGTCTGCTAGTAAACTTAGAGCTCAATGTGAAACTTTCTGGCAGGTGTATAGGAATCTCAGGGATGAGATTAGTGGACTCACATCACCCCTGGCTTCCTATTTCCCTACTCCCGGGTTTCTTTATGTGTGCTCTATTAAAAAATCTTTTTTTGAAATGAAATGTGGGATGTTAATAACTACGGTATCCTTACACTTCAGAGGTTTTATTAATCAGCTCTTACTGAAGACTGGCTAATTTATACATTACACTTCTGTCAGCTAAAACATGTGAAATTTCTGTTAAATATCTTAAATGTTTCCCCCTGTCAAATTATTATTATGAGCTGATGTTGTTGCCTTTTTATTTACTTTTACTTGGAATTCAGATAATTTCTAAGATTAGCACCTACTTGGCTGCTTGGCTCTGTTTCTGTCATTAATAACTTATTTTTCTCCCTCCCCCCCCACATCTTAAATGATTATATTTATGTATACTGAAAGTGTGTTGAATATAATTTGGTGCTATGTTCAGAGAACTGTAAATGTTTATACCTATTTATTCAGTCATCCCATTTCCAAGTACCTAGCCTAAGCAATAACACTAAATATAGAAATGTGCACACTCAACAAATGTTTGCCCTACCTCATTCATAATTGTGGAAAATGGAAAATAACTGACATGTCTTAGAGTGAGGGAATAGATGTTAGCTATATTCTAGCCACTGAATGTACTAGTATGTACCTATTTTTAAAATAAAGGTAATAAAGACCATTCAGCAACTTAAAAATTAATGTCCTATAATGATAGATAAAAGAAGCACTATGTGAAATAGACGTATTGAATAGAGTTTAAGGAAATACGTAAATGGCAATGGTTTTTCAGTATAAATTTATCATTCTGTCTTATGTTTTTAATTTTAAAACCTAGAATTATTGAAATTTGTAATTCTCATAGGAATCTTTCTCCCCCCCCCCCCCCTTCAGATGTGAATCTGGCTATACTGGGCAGCATTGTGAAAAGACGGACTTCAGTATTCTTTATGTTGTGCCAAGTAGGCAAAAGCTCACTCATGTTCTTATTGCAGCAATTATTGGAGCTGTACAGATTGCCATTATAGTAGCGATTGTCATGTGCATAACAAGGTAGGTAATGACCTAAGAAATACCAAACTTAAATTAGAGGTGGGTAGAACCTTGAAGCACACTCAAAATGATAGGTGCTTCAAGTCCTCTAGTCTATTAGGAAAAAAGTCCTAGGATCAGTTGCCTAAGGTTTCTATGTGGGTCTGACCTCTCCTTATCTTGCTTCTTTAGAATATGGGCAAGAACTCATTCTCAGGGTTACAGTGTAGCTGGGCTGCATGCAGAGGGAGCATGAGAATATTCAGTAGCATAAAGGAATTTAGGGATCTTAGAACTGCACTCGGGGATGATGATGGTAATAGCAGAAGGACCATGCCGAGATTTTTAAAGCTCTGAGGAACTGGAAGGTGTTTTATGCCCCAAGTTTATCCATAGTAAATATAGTAAGAAAGGAAGAAACCAGAGATTAAAGAAAACTGCTTTTCTTATTATATCGTTGTCTTAACATTACTTCGTTTTCTGGAATACAATCATAAGTCATCTCTAAAATTCTCCATCATAACTGAAACAATTGGCGTTTATCATAACTAAACTCCAAATTAAAAGACATACTTGGATTACAGTGGG
Source organism: Halichoerus grypus (assembly GCF_964656455.1). Taxonomy (NCBI): domain Eukaryota; kingdom Metazoa; phylum Chordata; class Mammalia; order Carnivora; family Phocidae; genus Halichoerus; species Halichoerus grypus. The sequence continues at coordinate 63,993,362 of NC_135725.1, forward strand.
CATAAAATGGGTGTTTTCCAAACTGAGTGGAAATGTATAATTCCAATTCTGGGCCCAAGAAAAGTCAAACTAAATCCAGTTCATATTGTCTTTCTGCTTCCCAGTGTCATGTCCTTTTTCTTGCATGGCTCTTCATACCTCCTTTAAGATTTGGTTCAGAAGTCCCATCAACAACATCTCTGCACTTTTCTGCATTATTCTGGGCAGAGGATCGGAGCATATCAAGTACAGATATTGGCAGGCCATAATGGATTTATGACTCTTCTATCCAAGATCTGGATAGAAGCCAGACCTTCAGTACTCTCAGCCATCTGGAGCTGAAATGATAAATCTAGAAATTATAAAAAAAAAATGTTCTCTGAGTAACAGGTACTTTTCATAAAATTTAGGTGCTGAAGTCAGTGGACTTTATTTATTTAATTTTAAATTGGTAGCTTTTTTTTTTTTAAGATTTAATTTACCTATTTGAGAGAGAGAGAGATGGAGATAGTGAGAGAGAACAGGAGCAGGGAGGAGAGGGAGAAGCAGGCTCCCTGCTGAGCAGGGAGCCTGACATGGGGCTTGATCCCAGGACCCTGAGATCATGACCTGAGCTGAAGGCAAACACCCAACAAACTGAGCCACCCAGGCGCCCTCTCAGTGGACTTTATTCCACAGGACAGATGATCTGCCCTTAGGCAAGACTATTGAGTATAAAATTGGGCAGTAGATGGGGCACCTGGGTGGCTCAGTCATTAAGCGTCTGCATTCGGCTCAGGTCACGGTCCCAGGGTCCTGGGATCGAGCCCCGCATTGGGCTCCCTGCTCCGCGGGGAGCCTGCTTCTCCCTTTCCCACTCCCCCTGCTTGTGTTCCCTCTCTCTGCTGTGTCTCTCTCTGTCAAATAAATAAATAAAATCTTTTTAAAAAAATTGGGCAGTAGATTAAAATAGGGATGTAATGATTAAAAAATAATGACAGCAGAAAGGGCAAATAGAAGAAACCCATATAACAGCAGGGCTGCCTGTGGCCGTTTAATATAGGCTTAGAAGTTAAGTAATTTGCCTGTGGTCATCCAACTAGTAAGTGGAAGTGCCTGGATTTGGATTCAGTGCTGCCTTATTTCCAGAGCATTCCTCTTTCCACTGAACCTTCAAGAGGAGGGTCCATGTTGAGTCATCTCAGGAAATATATTTGCCAGGTATGACCATTGCGTGGGAGCAAAGTTCAGACTTGATTTTTGAACAGTCAGGGGGACGACTTGGTATGAATCATTTTTTTCAGAGCATTGATCTGAGTGTCATCTGCAAAATTTCACTGGAGGTCAGGGGAACCATATAGGACATTATTCGAGGAAAGCTGGAGTGGAGTAATGAATTATATGGAGGGTGAGAGAAAGAAATAAGGTAAAGATGAGGGAAGCTTTTGAGGCCCGGTGATAGTGTCATCTTTAAGAAGATCAAAGGATGGTTGAGTCAGCAGGAAGCAACTTTGAGTCAACCCCTTCTGTTCTAGAGAAGTAAGGAAACTTGAGGGCCTGGATGGGGGAAGTACCTTACTTAAGATCAGGGAGATAGTTAAGCCCTTTTACAAATCCTAATGCAGCCTTTTATCCTGCTCTTTGCTTCTGTTCTCAGTGTGCTATAATCTTCTAAATTCTAATTCTACTAAGTTAAAATTACCTGACAGATAGTTTTCAAGTCCGTGCCTTCTAGCTGATATCCCAGATCCATTCGCTACCTTTACAGACACTTTGAACATCACAGTGTTTTTGCAGCCATGTTACACTGTCTTCACTGCCCACCGTCTCCATGACTGAAGGGCCATCTCGTTGAATTTATCCTACATTTCTCCTGGCAGCCTGTCTTCTTATTGTGGTGGTTTCTCCCCTCAAATGTTTTGCTTCATGAATTTAGAATATTATAATTATGTACTTGGACTTAGCTCCACTGAATTTTTAAGGAGTGCCTCTCCCACATAGTCCATTATGGGACAGCTGTTCACTTATCCCATGGTGGCTGTCCCATGTGAGGAATCTCCCTTTAAAAGGATGTTCCCACTGACTCATGTATCAAAACTGCATGAGTAAAACTTTCTTCTTTTATGCTTGGAATCTTCTTTCATATTTTTACACTCTTAGAATGATAGAATAGCAGGGACCTCAAGCATTACCCCAGCCAACCCCTTTTTTTAATAGATGACAAAACCATGGCTCCAGGGAGTTGGAACTCTTCCAACGTCATGGTGGGTTGGTGACGGTTAAAGAGGTTTGCTTGGCCTCTCAACCATGAAATGGAGATGATTCTATCACTGTCTCCCTCAGAATGTTTTTAGTGAGAATTAGTGAGATAAAATTTATGAAATACAGTATATGAAATGAAAGTGTTACCATCAAAGCTTTTTAAGTCAAGCAAAGCAGTGCTTTTTGAAACTGAATTAAAAACATGGAACTTTAGGAGCACTCCTTGTTGCAAGACTTTCTTTCCATTAGATTATAAATTCCTTGCTGGCAGGGATCTTAGAGGTTGGTTCAATTTTTAATATTTCATATATGGGAAAAGGGTGTTGCACAGCTAGTTTTTAGCAGAGCCCGAGCTCAAAATTACCAGAATTGATCCCAGTGCCTTTGTTCCACGTTGCATACCACAGCACTCGTGTGTTTGCATTCTAGTGGGCAGACACAAGAGCGGGTACAACACAATGAGATTTATACCACCATGGAGAAACAGGTACGGTAAAATGAGAGCAGAGTCAAGGACTATCCCTTATCCCCGGCGTGACAGTTCTTTATCGGGTTCTGTGGTTTGCTCAAGCAGGCTGTGGAACAACTTCTTTTGAGTCATTGTCTAAAATCACTAAGCATTTCCTACGTATTCATTCCTGTGCATGCACACTTCTTCCTAATTACTCCTTCATCCAAGCTGTTCTTGTCATTTTGGGGGTGTCCTAATGCTCAGGAAAAGCACATAGGCCAGGATCCTTTCTACTGTTCGAGGTTTATGTGTTATCAGTCACTGTGGCTAGGGAGTTGCCAGGTCAGAAGAAGAGCGGGATTCCTCTCAGGGAGGCATATGCAGCAATAGAGACCCAGGAGTGAGCTTTGCTTGTGCTCACACCTGCATCCCGTACCTAACCCTCTCACCTCCCAGCTGTGTAGGGAAGACAGCAGTCTGACATGTTGGTCCTCAGCTTGTCTTGCATCAAACAGCATCCTCTTTCCTAATATGGCTTTGTGTGTGAAACGTGTATTACTTTGGAAACATTTGAAATCTCTTAAACAAAATGACCTTTTTCTTTTCTTTATTATTATTTTTTTTTAACTCAACAGAAAATGCCCTAAAAACAACAGAGGACGGCGACAGAAGCAAAACCTAGGTCATTTTACTTCAGATACGTCATCCAGAATGGTTTAAACTGATGACTTTTATATGTACACTAACCATGTGATGTACATTTATTATGTCTTTTTTTAAAGAATGGAAATATTTATTTCAGAGGCCTTATTTTTGGACATTTTTAGTGTAGTACTGTTGGCTCGTATTTAGAATATTCAGCTACAACAGTTTTGGACTGCTTAGTAGTCTTTGTTTTATGTTTTTAAATACAGAAATTGATTTCACAAATTTATACCACATGGTAATTCTAAGACTTGTTCTTTACCCATGGAATGTAATATTTTTGCAAAGATGGACCACTTCACAAATGGTTATAAAGTCATACCCACTTCTTCCACAATGACCACAACAAATGACCAAGCATGAACTAAAGGTAAAGATGTTTACAGATTACTTTTCTTACAAAAAAAAAAGATAAAAAAATCTAGAAGACACTGTGTTTAAATAGACATTTAAATGTTTTTGAGATTTAGTAACTGATTTTTTAGACACTGCCTATCGCATGAACTGTAAAGTTGTGTGTGTTAGATGTAAAATATTTGTAAGTTGTATGGATTGGAATTTGATTATTCCTCTCTTTGAAAAAATAATTCTGATAATTCGGAAAAGTATCTGGTAGCAAAGATGGAACAGATCACTGGAAAGTAGATTTTTAGATATTGTGAAAATAGTCTGTTTAACAAACAGATTGGAATAAAGCCTTCTCTATCAGTTAAACTACCTTAATACACATTCGTTTTTAAGAAAATATTTGTTTTAACATAAATAAACAAAGTGTATCCGTGTTTGTGAATAAAATGCAAAAATGATTGTTAATGATTGGTGCTCTTAAGGTGAGCTTAAAAATTATCTAAGACCTCTATCCAAATTTGTCCTGTAGTAATAGCTGTATTAATAGGTTGTTGGTGTTTAAAGATCTGAAGTGTGAGTAGAATGTATTCAGCTGTTTAACTTGTAGTTTAGATATATGCATGTAGAATTTAAGAATATGTTCAAAATTAAATATTAATTTTAATATTTGGTTTGGAAAAGCATGTTATAATATAATGTTTTCACTATATGGCCTCTGTTTTGGTGTGTTTATTTACCACGTTCTTTCCTATTGATAAATCAGTACATTTAATACGTGAAGTAAGTAGGAAAAGATTTCAGTTCAAAATTCCCCTTTGCTTTTGCAAATACTGCTTGAAATTATCTAAAGACAGAAGCTTTGCCCAACATGCAGCATTTGCTTTTCTGGTCATTTGGCTTCTAGGCTTAATGTTAGTAACATGGCGGCTTCGGGGAACTTTTTTTTTTTTTTTTAAACCTTTCCTCTTCTCTCCACACAGACTTATTTGAGTCCATTAGTCAGTCGCCAAGCATGTTTGGAACAGTACCCAGTGCTCTACAAGGGTTCATGTTGCAGAACAGTCATGTGTGGGTATTTGTAGTTATAAATACTTGAGCAGTCTCCAGGGGTGGGGTTTCCAACCCTTTAAACAACCCTGTTGCCTGTTACCAAGCTAACTTTTTACTCTTAGCGCCAGAACTGATTGTGGCGGGACATCTTTCACTGAGAAATAACTAAAATGGAACATAATGGGTCAGCTTCAAATGCTGATAAAATCCACCAGAATCGCCTGTCGAGCGTTACAGAAGATGAAGACCAAGACGCTGCTCTCACCATTGTGACCGTGCTGGACAAAGTAGCCACCATCGTGGACAGCGTGCAGGCAAGCCAGAAGAGACTAGAGGAGAGACACAGGGAAATGGGAAATGCCATAAAGTCCGTCCAGATTGACCTGTTGAAGCTCTCACAGTCACACAGCAATACAGTCTACGTCATTAACAAGTTGTTTGAGAAAACACGAAAAATCAGTGCTCACATTAAAGACGTGAAGGCCCGGGTAGAGAGGCAGCAAATTCACGTGAAAAAAGTTGAATCCAAGCAAGAGGAAATAATGAAGAAAAACAAATTTCGTGTGGTCATATTCCAGGTAAGCTTGCCACCTGCGTTTGGTCTGATTACTGCAAAATCTTAACATCCTTGAATTGCCAACCAGTCGTATGAGAAGTTTTCCAGCATCACATCCTAACTATTGTATATATTCATGGAGTGGAGTTCTTTATCAGCAAGAATCCCAGGATAAAGCCATTTCTGTGTTGACTAATGTGCTATCCTATCAGTATGTGGAGTTTCTGAACTATTTTGTGTAATAGGAACTGTGGATCATAGCTGAGGCTATTTCTTGCCTTTGAAACTTAATATTGGTACGGCTCTTTCAGCATATTAGCCATCTTAGCATGGTGCCCTTTTGGAGACTGAGAATATTAGTTCTAGAAGAGATCTAAGAAGCCTCTGGTTTAAAACACCTCTTCGTTGTATAAAAAAAGAAACCGAGGACCCGTAGTCCCACAATGTAGTTTTCCCCTTTATCATGGAGAGCCTGAAAAGCTCTAAACAGTAAAATGTAAACTCTTCGGAATATTATTTGTCTGTTGGATTTTTTGCATGTGGTAATATGTAGGTTACAGAAAAACTGTTTCTTAACGAATAATCAGGCAGGTGTTTTTATAGTTGTTATAGTTTTACAAATGTTGGAGTCATAGAAGTAATTGCTTCTGATGATTACAAAGTCTTTTGACTCTGCTTAGTTAATATAGCTGTTTTAGTGTGGCAGTGTGCATTGCGCTACATTCCTATATTACTCTGCGTTTGGCATTCATATTTTTTGAAATAGGAACACATCCATGGCAAAATGCATGGTATCTGTAATATATTTTAAGACTCTTACAAATCAAAAGGGAAAAGTTGAACTCTTCCCCCTGTGGTAGAAAAACAGGAAGGTCATTATCAGACTGTTCATAAAAGACAAAAGATCAGAATTCCATTTTTGCCTATTTAAGTATTTTCAGTTATTAAAACATATACTCAGAGTTTAAGGGTTAAAAAGAAAAAGCACTTTCATATTCTGGTGGGAGTATTAACTGGCACAACATTTCTGGAGGGAAGTTTTGGTAGTATGTTATTAAGAACCTTCACAAACCTTCACAAATGGCCCCAAAATTTCATGTCAAAGAATTTTTCTAAGCATACAATCAGGAATGTGTGCAGGGATATTCACCGTATACACACACACACACACACACACACACATTATCACAGTGTATTTTTAAAATGGATGGATACCCCTATGCATAGGAAAAAACCTTCGAAGAGTAAAAACAAAATGAAATAGGAATACAGTTGGATTATGTAGGCAGATATTTATAAGACACGAGGGATGTGGGCCATAATTCTCCACAGCATTGTCTACTCTTTAAGTCTCCATTGTACTCTGTTGACTGATAAAGTTACACTGGGATGGCAGAGTAGTATTTGGGATCTGTTTTTAAAAACCTGTTTTATTTAAGAAAAAGAGGCCAGTCCCAGGGTTAGTGTATATAATGGGGACCTAGATTTGGTACTAGAGAATGTAGGATCCATTCTTCAGTTCACCTTCCAGGGGCATTAGCAGGAATGGGTTATGTTGCACCCTTCACTTGCATGGGGCATGCCAGGAAACATTCTTGGTATCTAGCATTTCTCCTGAGAACCTTTGTGCAAAGAGTGGACCAGGTACCAATCAAGATCTACAAAGGCTAGAGGAAAGAAGTTTCTGAAAAGTTCTAATCAACTCTTGTCTGTAGACATAATTTTTGTTTTTTTTACAGTTAAGATTGTTTTCTATATTCACCCATTTATTCCCTGAAACTTGCTATTTTTTTTCTGAGTTTCTATAATGAGTTGAACAAGTAGAAGATAGTATGAAAAAGCTACTGAGAGGCGCTAATTTAAGTCAGATCTTGTTCTTTGTAGGATACAATACTGTGAAGGTTCTATGAAATTAGGTTGTTCAGAGGAAGCAGCAGTTTGTTCATAAGCAGCTGCTGTCTTTTATAACGGTGGAGCTTGTAGAGAAAAGATGAAGGCAAATAACAATGGATTTGATTCATTAGCTGTTAGAACACTATACAGTATGCGCATGGTTATATTTAGTTAAAATTCATTCTTATACTTCATTCTCATAGTTAATCTGTATAAGTGGTTACCCTGAGATCACCTGTCCTACTAAAACTAACTTGAAGCCGGAGTAATTCAGCTGTAGTATACTTTCATTTCCACTTGGATTTTTCCTCAAAAAGTTTTCCCTGGATACATTTTTGGGGGTAGTCTTTATTGGCATTTTATCTCCCACAGGAACTTTCACCTAATCCTGGACATTGGCATTAAAAAAATTATCTTCTCTTTTTCATACAATTATGATTTCTCTTTGAACATACTTTCACCTTAATGACCTTCTCATGAGAGCCAGCCGTCATACCATCTCTTCTAGCAATTTTGCTTACAAACCACATGCCTGCAGTTACCAAATGAGATATTTGGCCATTCCCTAATGATAAGCCTTGGACTTCTCTATGTTCAAAAGTCCCCTAGCTAGGTTACTTTGATACTCAATAAGAGCCACTTTACTCTGACCATAGTACTCGCTTTGTTACAAAAATTGTTTTACCTGGACTTTTACATAAAAAGATATATAATAAGGGGCGCCTGGGTGGCTCAGTTGGTTAAGTGTCTGCCTTTGGCTCAGGTCATGAACTCAGGGTCTTGGGATTGAGCCCCGGGTTGGGCTCCCTGCTCAGCGGGGAGTCTGCTTCTCCTACTCCCTTCCTCACAACCTTTGCTCTCTCTCTGAAATAAATAAGTAAAATCTTTAAAAAAGATATATAATAATTATTTGAAAATCAACTGTAACTCAACCCCATAATCTTCAATTATTATTACAGTATATTCATCATTAACTCATGGTATCTCTGACTCAGTAGGAATTGCAACAAAGAGATTCATGTAACAAGTACTTTCTCTGACTACCTCTGTTTTGTTTTTAAGTGTGATTTTGTATAATTCGTGCAATTGAAAAAAAAGGGTATATGATTCCTGAGTTAAACTATGTCTTATTCCTTCATAGCGAGATTGTGAGGGTTTCCCCCCTACTAAGCAGTAATTATTCTTTGGCTCCTTCCTATTCTAATTATACCTTCTCAGGCCATACCAACCCACTTGGTGTTGCTGAAGCTACTCCATGTAGCAGGTGTCAGGAAAGGAGAGGAATAATTTTGCTGCCTCTCACTGATTCATCAGAGAGTTATGAGATGCCCACCTGCCTTTTCTTCTTTTTTAAGCTGCTAGACTCTCCAATCCTGTAGCCAAAGAATTTAATTTTAAGCAAGTATCCAAAGAAATTAAGGTTCCAAGGACCTTCTTGACTGTTAGGGTTTTGGAATAAACCTATTTCTTTTTTTTTTTTAAAGGTTTTATTTATTTGACAGAGAGAAAGACAGCCAGAGAGGGAACACAAGCAGGGGGCGTGGGAGAGGGAGAAACAGGCTTCCCGCAAAGCAGGGAGCCTGATGCGGGGCTCGATCCCAGGAACCTGGGATCATTACCTGAGCCGAAGGCAGACGCTTAACAACTGAGCCACCCAGGCGCCCCTGGAATAAACCTATTTCTTACATACTAATTTTTTTGACTGAACAGATTTAATCTGGATCTCAAATAGGAGCATAGTTTCTTTTAGATATTTTAACTCATGGGTTCCCTTAAAAAAATCTCATGATCCTTAAAGTTTTGCCTCTTTAGTTTTAGAAATAATCCCTAAATATTTGGGTTTCTTTAGCAGCTGTGTTTCTGGGCTGGTTTGCAAGGTCTCCAGTGTCTGCCTTGTTCCCAAATCAAATTCTCATCCTTATCCTTTGACACATCTGACATAGTTGGTCTCTCCCTCTCTTCTTGAACCTTCTTTTTCCTTGGCTTTGGGGGTGCTGCTCTCTTGGATTTCCTTCTGCTTCGCTGGCCGATATTTCTCCTTTTTAGTTCTTTCTCATCTATTCCTTTTTATCTACAGGTTCAAAATCCATTTATCTGTCTAAACCCCAAAATCCAAAAATTTCTAAAAAAGTTTCCATAACATACTGGGTAGCAAGACCTAGGGTTGACCTGAACCCATTTGGTGACAAAACTGACCAGAAATAGCACAAGGCTGTTTATACTGTTTATCCCACCTTAGAGTGAATATTCATAATTATTTCACAGAATTGTTTCTTCCCAAGGTCTGACTGGGAATGTAGTGTAATATATTTTTTCCCCAAATCTGAATATTCTGAATTCTGAAATTTACCTTGGCCCCAAGAAGTTTGGATAACATTGAGTGTTGACCCATTCACTCAATCTCTTAGGAGTCTCCTTCATCTGGTTTCATGATTTTTAGTTCTTGACATTAATGATTCCTAAAGTTATATCTCTAGTCCAGACCTCTTTCCTGAATTCCAGGCTTGTATACCCAGCTGCCTACTTGACATCTCGGATCCCAGCCTTACCCTCCAGTCTCTTTGTCATGCTTTCTTCCCCATGTCAGTTAATGGGAAATCCATCCTTCTGCTGCTCAGGCCATGTACTTGAAAATCGTCCTTGACTCTGATACTCCACATACAAATCTAGCAGTAAGTCCTGTTAGCGCCTACCATCCCAGGAGATCTGGAATCAGACTGCTTCTCATCATGGTCTCTGCCAGCATCCTCATGCATCTCTCATCTGACTTACCTCAGGGGTCTCCAAGCACTCTCCTTGCTTCTTATCTCACCCTCTAGGGCCTGTTTTCACCAGAGCGATCCTTTTACAGCATGGGTCAAATCATGTCACTATTCTCAAAACTTTTAAAAGGGCTTCCTATTAGGGGCGCCAGTTTAGTGAAAAGAATTTTCATTATAAAAATGTGGAAGCAGGGGCGTCCGGGTGGCTCAGTCGGTTAAGTGTCTGCCTTCTGTTCGGGTCATGATCCCAGGGTCCTGGGATCAAGCCCCACATTGGGCTCCCTGCTCTGAGGGGAGTCTGCTTCTCTCTCTGCCCCTCCCCCACCCAGGTGCGCGAGCGCGCGCCCTCTCTCTCAAACAAATAAAATCCTTAAAAAAAATAAAAGGGCTTTCTATCAAACTCAGAATAACAGCCATGATTCTTATTATTGGATATAGAACCCTACATGAGCTGGCCCTCCCACTACCTCTCTAATCCTCTTTCCTCCTCTTCTTGCCCCTTGATCTCTCTGCTTCCGCCGTACCGCCGCCTTTCTTGCCCATTTTGGTTTTCCTCCCAAATATATGCATTACCTTCTGGTCTAGGCTAGGATGTCATCTTATTGGTGAGGACTTTCTAAGCATCTTCCTTAGTCACTGCATATTCCCCTTCCCTACTTTATATTTCACCTTAGCATTTACCACCATTCAACAGACTATATATTTAACTTGTTTATTTCTCTCTCTTCAAGAATATAAGCTCTTTTACTCTTTTCTTCTCAGGAGGTTCTCAGTTCCTAGAACATTGACTGGTGCATGGTAGGTGCTTAGAAACTGTTGAACGAATGTGTGTACCCTATTTGATTGAACATTCATTTATTGAGTATAACTACTATGTACAAGGCTCTCTGATAGATACTGGGTGTAAAACATAGGACACATCTCTGCTTTCATCAAACCTATTATTTAGTGAAGGCCTCAGTATATAAATGAGTAGATTTCCAATTCAATTCAAACAGTGATTTAGTATTGTAAGTAGAGGTGTGTACATGTCATTCTGGTGTAAATTGGAGAAAGAATTAGCTTCTTGGGGGGAAGTTGGGGACATTTGAATTGATTCTTGAAGATTTTGTTGACAGAGCTGAAAGGGGTGAAAGGCATTAAAAGAAGCAAAAAAAAAAAAAAAGGTAGTAAAAAATATACAAAGACATGGAGAGATGAAAACACTGTGTTTGAGGAGCAGAGAGTGGTTGTGTGTTGCTGGACTGGAAAGTAGGTTTAGCTCAAACTGAAGAGCCTTCTAATCATATTAAAGAACTGACTCTCTCCTGTGAGTATTGATGAGTTCCCAAAAGTTTTAAAGTAGAGAAAGGATGTGAACAGAGCTATGCTTTAGAAATTTTTTCCAGGTTTTGATTTGAATTTCCCTGATGGCTAATGATGATGAACATTTTTTCATGTGTCTGTTAGCCATCGCATGTCTTCTTTGGAGAAGTGTCTGTTCATGTCTGCCCATTTTTTGACTTGATTATTTGTTTTTTGGGTGTTGAGTTTGAGAAGCTGTTTATAGATCTTGGATACCAGCCCTTTATCTGTAATGTCATTTGCAAATATCTTCTCCCATTCTGTGGGTTGCATCTTTGTTTTGTTGACTGTTTCCTTTGCTATGCAGAAGCTTTTTATCTTGAGGAAGTCCCAAAATTTCATTTTTGCTTTTGTTTCACTAGCCTTTGGAGATGTATCTTGAAAGAAGTTGCTGTGGCCGATGTCAAAGAGGTTACTGCCTATGTTCTCCTCTAGGATTTTGATGGATTTCTGTCTCACATTGAGGTCTTTCATCCATTTTGAGTTTATCTTTGTGAATGGTGTTAGAGAATGGTCAAGTTTCATTCTTCTGCATGTGGCTGTCCAGTTTTCTCAGCACCATTTATTGAAGAGACTGTCCTTTTTCCATTGGTTATTCTTTCCTGCTTTGTTGAAGATTAGTTAACCAGAGTTGAGGGTCCGTTTCTGGGTTCTCTATTCTGTTCCATTGGTCTATATCCCTGTTTTTGTGCCAGTACCATGCTGTCTTGGTGATCACAGCTTTGTAATATAGCTTGAAATCAGGCAACGTGATGACCCCAGCTTTGGTTTTCTTTTTCAACATTTCCTTGGTGATTTGGGTCTTTTCTGATTCCATACAAATTTTAGGATTGTTTGTTCCAGCACTTTGAAAAATGCCATTGGTATTTTGATCGGGATGGCATTGAAGGTATAGATTGCTCTGGGTAGCATAGACATTTTAACAATGTTTATTCTTCCGATCCATGAGCATGGAATGTTTTTCCATCTTTTTGTGTCTTCTTCAATTTTCTTCATAAATGTTCTGTAGTTTTTAGAGTATAGATCCTTTACCTCTTTGGTTAGGTTTATTCCAAGGTATCTTAAGGTTTTTGGTGCTGTTGTAAATGGAATCGATTCCCTAATTTCTCCTTCTACAGTTACATTGTTAGTGTATAGGAAAGCAACCGATTTCTGTGCATTGATTTTGTATCCTGCCACATTACTGAATTGCTGCATGAGTTCTAGTATTTTGGGGGTGGAGTACTTAGGTGATGCTTTGGAGTTAGACAAATTATTGCAAAAGTTCAGGCTTGAGATGACAGAGACCTGAATTAAGACCTTGGTAGAGGCAAGAAAGAAGGAGGAGGGGCAGGAGTTATTAAGCAGTGTTATCGATGGTGCTTGGTGACCTGTTGGATATGGGATGAGAAGGAGAGGAAATACTTGGGTTGAAAATTCTGAGATTTCTATTTGGGTGACACCTAGAGGGGGCTTGGTGCTGAGAGGCCCAGGAAAAGAAGCAGCTATGGAGAGGATGCTGTGTGGACCTTAATTTTTGGACCTTTTTTTTTAATTTCATTTGTTTATTTTTATTTTTATTTAATTAATTTATTTTTAAGTAGGCTCCATGTCCAGCATGGAGCCCAAAGCAGGGCTTGAGCTCATGACCCTGAGATCAAGATCTGAGCTGAGGGGTGCCTGAGTGGCTCAGTCGGTTAAGCATCTGCCTTCAGCTCAGGTCATGATCCCGGGGTCTTGGGATCGAGCCCCGTGCTTCTCCCTCTCCCCCTGCCCCTCCCCCTGCTTGTGCTGTCTAGCTCTCTCTCACTTGCTCTCTCAAATAAATAAATAACATCTTTAAAAAAAAAAAAAAAGACCTGAGCTGAAACCAAGAGTCGGACACTTAACCAGCCGAGGCACCCAGGCACTCCTGGACATGTTAAGTTTGACATGTTAAGTTTGAGGTGTCTCTGTTACATCGAGGTAACATCTGTTTGTCATTTAGAATTGTGTCTTCATCTTAGGAGAAGGGGAGAGGTGAAGATAAAAATTGGTGTTTGGTTAGCACTGGATCTGAAAGCAGAGGAGTGGATCAGGTTGCTCCAGTTGAGCTTGGGAAATGAAGCAACGAGAGACAAGGAGAGAGAAACCCTGAGAAAAACCAACAGTTAAGGAGCAGACAGAGGGTGCACAGCCCATGGAGGAGATGGAAAAGGCATGGCCAGAAGGTAAAAGAACTGGTATCTAACGTGCTTTCTTTTTCTCTCCTTCAGGAGGAGACTCGGTGTCCGACATCCCTGTCTGTTGTTAAAGACAGAAGCCTAACTGAGAATCAAGAGACCGATGATGATGTCTTTGACCCTCCAATAGATCTGTCTTCAGATGAAGAATATTATGTCGAAGAAAGCAGATCTGCCAGGCTTAGAAAGTCAGGCAGGGAGCGCATTGATAATATCAAAAAGGCATTTTCCAAAGAAAACATGCAGAAGACACGGCAGAATCTTGACAAGAAAGTGAACAGAATTAGAACAAGAATAGTGACCCCAGAGAGGAGAGAAAGGCTAAGGCAGTCGGGAGAAAGGTTAAGGCAGTCGGGAGAGAGGCTGAAACAGTCAGGGGAAAGGTTTAAGAAATCCATTTCTAATGCAGCTCCCTCAAGGGAAGCTTTTAAGATGCGTAGCCTTCGGAAAGCTAAAGACCAAACTATGGCCGAAGATGCAGAGGAGGTCAGGGAGATGGGTGTGGACATCATTGCCAGGAGCAAGTCTCTGGGCCCCATCAGTGAGCTCTACACTGATGAGCTCAGTGAAACAGACCACGAGGAGGCCAGGGCGGTGTATCCTCCCATAGAAGGAGGAGAGATCCCCACCCCTGAGCCTTTAAAAGTTACTTTTAAACCCCAGGTGAAAGTGGAGAATGATGAATCTCTTTTGCTAGATTTAAAGCAATAATCACAAAGAGGAACTAAGCATAATATAAGTATAAATCTCTTTAATCACAAGCTTCTTGTTTAAATAGTATAGTCATTTACATTTATAAAATAGTTATTTACATTTGTTCATAGGAAAACATGAATGATATGGCTGGTTTCATTTCTGATGTTTAAAATCTTAAAGATAACACAAGTATTCTATACATTTCCTTATAACTTCCTTGGAAATTCCTTTTTTTCCCCTGGGCTTATATGATTCTATCAGCTTTCCCTTTTAAGTCATTCTCATGGCAGCTGTGGATTTTTAAGTTCTTTTCTCTTGCCCAGCAGGAAAGTAGTTTCTTAGCGAGGGCCAATTAGGTGTTTGGTGTCGAAAACATATGAAGGGCAAATTTGTAGCCATCATTTGCAAGTGAACTCTCAATTTTGGTCTAGATGGGTGTTGTGGCCAAGCTCGAAGGGGAATTACCCATGTGTGGATTATGTCATCCATATGTTCAAATAGATTCATTAGTCAATTAGTAGTCACACCTCTTTTTGATGCTTTTCGTAAAAAATATGGAGTTCTGGACTTGAGCATTTGGTTCTGGCATTATAGCTTTGCTTATACCAAGCCACTTGGCAGATCACCTGCCAATAAACTCATCAGTAAAATGGAGAGGGTTTGTCTATCCCATCTCAGAGGACTGTTGTGAAGGTCAAAGGAAATATTACACATTCTGGGGAAACAGCACATCCAGAGGAAAACAAACCCCACTGGTTCCTCAGGAACAGAATTGAAATAATTATACCTTCTGAAATAATTATACCTTCTCAATGTGCCAAGCATTGAGGACCTAGGTTGGACAGAAGCTAAAGTTGGTCTTCAGAAGCCTTTTCACAGAATAAGGAATGAGAAATAAATGTTCGACTTTTTTTTGGTCAAAGATTAAAATCCAACCTTGGGTAGGGTCTTAAAATGTTTCCTGGAGACTCCTTTTCTAATTTTCTTTTGATTTAGAGCTATGGTAGACTAGAGCCATCTTTGAGCTGCATGAAGCGTAAAGCTATGTGTGTCTTCAAGAGGACTTTCTAAAGTCTTTCCTGATGCAGTGGGTTTGGAAATGACCTCATGTTTCTGTTTTCCAGAGCGAACCCCTCAGGGCCTGTCTGTCCAAAACAGTGATCATAGGAATTCATTGTAGCTGGTTTGGGAGGAAGCCAGACTCCACTTAACCATTAGTTTTAGATCTAGCCAATCTGGACCAATCTCTTCTAATGAGAGAAATGGTCATACTAGTTCTGCACTTCTGGTGTGTTTAAATCTTCTGGTTTTATAATGAGGAAGAAATGATGGAACTGTTGAATTTGAAGAGTTTAGACAGGGAGCTTTCAGATGAATTTGGGGTGCTCCTGTAGTAGTTAAAATTTATAATAAATATACACAGATACACAGAGACAGACACACACATGCCAGCTTTAAAGCATTTGACTTGGTTACCCAGATATTTGGGTTTGGGAGTTTGATTGAACATCATTCCCTCTTCATTCTGCAAGAATACATAAAGTCATGAATCGTGCATCTCAATTATCTTTTTATATTGAAAACTAAAGTGTTTACAACATTCTTTGAAAAGAACAATTTTAAAAAATTGTTGTAGTTTAGGGCGCCTGGGTGGCTCAGTCGTTAAGTGTCTGCCTTCGGCTCAGGTCATGATCCCAGGGTCCTGGGATCGAGTCCCACATCGGGCTCCCTGCTCTGCGGGAAGCCTGCTTCTCCCTCTCCCACTCCCCCTGCTTGCGTTCCTGCTCTCGCTATCTCTCTCTCTGTCAAATAAATAAATAAAATCTTTAAAAAAAAAAAAAAAAAAAATTGTTGTAGTTTAGAAAGAACTTGGATGCCTTGTCACGTATTTCCTTAAAGCCATAATAAATTTGAATTTTAAGGGGCACCTGGGTGGCTCAGTTGTTAAGCGTCTGCCTTCAGCTCAGGTCATGATCTCAGGGTCCTGGGATGGAGCCCCGCATCAGGCTCCCTGCTCAGCGGGAAGCCTGCTTCTCCCTCTCCCACTCCCCCTGCTTGTGTTCCCTCTCTCACTGTGTCTCTCTCTGTCAAATAAATAAAATCTTTAAGAAAAAAAAAATTTGAATTTTAAAAGGATAATATTACAAAGTTTGATGTTGGTATCCTATTTGTAAATATTTTCACTAATAATGCAAATAACATGGCATGAATTTGATATAGTAACCCTTCTCATAATAGATATGTTTCTAAGTTCAGAAGAATATAAGAAGTTGTAAGCTTTTTCTTTTTTCTAGCCCTACGCAGAGTAAATATCAATTGGGCTAAAATATTTTTCTGCAAATATTACTGTCAAGGAGTTTTTGTAAAGTTTGTTTGCTTACTGACCTATTATATCACCAGACTTGACATTATGGAACATTTCCCATATAGATATATTTGAATTTTGATGTGGAAAGCATTATAACCTGGTCAGCTTTTCATCCTGGTAGACTTTGTACACCACAGAAACACAATAGAATGTTACCAGAATTTTACTGAAACCTTATACTGCTTTCTTGGTACTAGGATTTTACCCTTCATATTGCTTCTGTCTCTTGACATTTTCCACCATATTTAGTGTATTTCTCAATTCCCAATTCATAATTTCTTCCCTTTTCACCCGGTTTTCTTGATGAGTGTGTATTTATTATAGGCTGTAAAATCACACATTGCCATTTAATGCAAAGAATATTCTCGTCAAGGTCCCTTAGTTCAGAAGTTTCAGACAACACAGAACAGATTTTCTGATTCTCAACAATTTATTCAATAAAAACATGAGCAGGGGGGCGCCTGGGTGGCTCAGTCGTTAAGCGTCTGCCTTCGGCTCCGGTCATGATCCTGGGATCGAGCCCCACATCGGGCTCCCTGCTTGGCGGGAAGCCTGCTTCTCCCTCTCCCACTCCCCCTGCTTGTGTTCCCTCTCTCACTGTGTCTCTCGCTGTCAAATAAATAAATAAAAATCTTTAAAAAAAAATTAAAAAAAAAAAAAACGAGCAGGATTTAGCTTTTTTTCCTTTTATGGGGCAAAATCGTGCAACATCCATGGACACCAAGGGCATGGAGCCTCGGTGGTGCAGTTCTGCCTTCTACGCATGGCAGATCCAGGGGCTTTCCTCTGAGAGTTTATGGTGGCCTGGTTCTGGCTTGTTCGTTAAAACAGGCCAAATGTACAGTAGTGATGAGAGGAGCATGAAAGTCCAGCTTGCTGGGAATGTGTTGGGTGTGTGTGTGTGTGTGTGTGTGTGATCTCCTTTCAACAAGTTTTCATAAATTAAAAATACAAACTGAAATACAATATTTTCATTTTGACTTCATTCTCTGCCTTTTATGCACATTTAAGGGTTTGGTTTAGAATGAAGCCTGAAGTTCACTGTAACTCTTATCAGGTAAAGAGCATGGGTTCTGTTACATAAAATATTTCACAGAATCATTGTTAGCTGTACAATTCCATTCTAGGCCCAAATTACTGAGCCTTTTTTTTTTTTTTTTTTCCTGAGACATGTTTTCTACAGCTTCTTTTATTGAACCCTACTAAAAAAATTACAGTTTACATTCCCAAAATAAATTGCTCTGGCATATTTGAGTCAAGACTATGTGGAATGATGACTATGGTCTTATCCTCAATTCTATTTGAATTTTGGGCATGCTATTACCTAGTTTGTAAGTGAATGAAAAATGAAGAAGCCTTAGTGCTGAATTTTGTATATGATTCTTGGGACCAACTACCTCTGAGTTATGTGATGCGTGAGGATTTATAGCTGTCCTTACCAGGTCAGAATTTTTCAGTGTATTTCAGTGTAGATAGGGGACCTAGGATAAGTACCTCTTCACTGTGAGTCTCCTAGGATATCCAAGGATCCCTGAGAGGACGGAGTGAAGTGGTAGAATATACTCAGGCTTTGAATTTACTTTGTGAAGTTTTTAAAAAGATTTTATTTATTTATTTGACAGAGAGAGAGCACAAGTAGGCAGAGTGGCAGGCAGAGGGAGAGGGAGAAGCAGGCTCCCCACCAAGCAGGGAGCACGATACGGGGCACGATCACGACCTGAGCCGAAGGCAGACGCTTAACAGACTGAGCCACCCAGGCGCCCCCTTTGTTCATCTTTTTAAAATCAGCTT
Source organism: Halichoerus grypus (assembly GCF_964656455.1). Classification (NCBI taxonomy): domain Eukaryota; kingdom Metazoa; phylum Chordata; class Mammalia; order Carnivora; family Phocidae; genus Halichoerus; species Halichoerus grypus. The sequence goes on from NC_135725.1 coordinate 64,011,747, forward strand.
GTGCTTGTCCAGCCTCTTCCCTCCCCCAACTGCTCTGCCTCTTGATGCCTTTGCTCAGCCATTTGTCTCCCTTTCATTCTGGGTGATGACTTTCAAGTTCAGTGATAATGTCAATTTCCTCATTTTAGCTTTCTTTGGTCACCTCCCACCCCTCAGGAAGGGTATGTTTAATTACTCCATATATTCAATATATACAGCACCTTTATATGCCAGCTTCTATGTCAGGCACTGAGGATTCAAAGATAAATAGAACACAGTCTGTGTCTCCCCCTCCCCTCCAACTTTCCCAATCCTTATCCTGGGCTTACACTGTTCTGGGAGACAGTCAAGCAAAAATTCAGCAACGTGAGTAGTGCTGTGTATAAGATGATGGAACTGTAGGAATGGAAGATGCTTTGTATAGAATTCTGATCATACATATGTCCTAGCACTTACATTGTATTCTAGTTTATTTGTTTAACTGCCTTCTAGACCAGACTATGCTTCTCAACGGCAGGAGTTGTATTTTATTCCTCTTGGGGGAGCCTCCCATGTGCTAGCTATCATTAAATATCATGAAGGACATGGTTCTTGCAGTTAAGGATTTCTTCCCCTGGTGGAGGAGTTAGGTAACCCAATATTGGTTTATTTTATTTTATTTTATTTATTTTATTGTTATGTTAATCACCATACATTACATCACTAGTTTTTGATGTAGTGTTCCATGATTCATTGTTTGCGTATAACACCCAGTGCTCCATGCAGAACGTGCCCTCTTTAATACCCATCACCAGGCTAACCCATCCCCCCAGCCCCCTCCCCTCTAGAACCCTCTGTTTCTCAGAGTCCATAGTCTCTCATGGTTCGTCTTGCCCTCCGATTTCCCCCCCTTCATTTTGCCCTTCCTACTATCTTCTTTCTTTTTTTTTTTTTTTTAACGTATGATGTATTATTTGTTTCAGAGGTACAGGTCTGTGATTCATCAGTCTTAGACAATTCACGGCGCTCACCATAGCACATACCCTCCCCAATGTCTATCACCAATATTGTTTTGATAGGAGCCTCAGATTTAAGAAAGGATGATGGGACCACAGAGGAAAAGCATCTAACAAGCGGGCTAGGGGCTGCCAGGGAAAGCTAGAGAAAATGATGCTTCAGTTGCCATTTGAAGACTAATGAAGAGTCAGCTAAATAACATAATTCAAGGCAAGATTCAGCAATGGAGTTTGTGTGAAGGTGTTTTGGGTTTTATGTCAAAGGCCATAGAGAGCCATTGATGGATTTTAAGCCATGGAGTGCCATGATTTATGTTTACAAAGGGATGCTCTTATTACCATACCAGAGGCAGGGAGACCAGTTACTAGGGCCTTTGTATTTTCCTAGGTGAGAGACTAGCACCTGCCCTATAGCATTAACAGAACTGTGAATGGGGAGTGGGGGTGGGGGGGCGCCTGGGTGGCTCAGTCATTAAGCGTCTGCCTTTGGCTCAGGTCATGATCCCAGGGTCCTGGGATCGAGTCCTGCATTGGGCTCCCTCCTCCTCGGGAAGCCTGCTTCTCCCTCTCCCACTCCCCCTGCTTGTGTTCCCTCTCTCACTGTTTCTCTCTCTGTGTGTCAAATAAATAAATAAAATCTTAAAAAAAAAAACAGAACTGTGAACGGGATAAACTTGGATGTGGGTTGTGATGGGGGAGAAAATGATAACTAGAACTTGGGCAAGTAGCTTTGCCATTCACTGAGATAGGAAATAAAATATTCTGTCCAGGGATGTTAAGACCACATTCTCCTGATGCTCCTCTTACTCTCTGCTCTGATAACCTTGGTTCCTGGTCTCTTGGTCTGAATGCCAAAGGAGAGCCATGCCTGTACTGCGTAAGTTCCTAAATTAGAGGTCTGCCTAATCAAGCCGTTATGGTTCTCACCCATGTTTGAAGCAAAGCCTGATTTCCTGGCTCTAGCAAGTGTGTTGTCCTAGCCACTAGGACTCCAGAGTCCTTGAGAAGCAGCATTGTCTTTTAGGTTTAAGGCAACTGTGAGAACTTCTCCCATCTATGTCTTTGCTCAAGGCCAGATTTCTGCTTGCTCATTGTATGGTCCAAAGAAAAGCTTCTCCTGATTCTTAGAATGGATGTGTTTTGTTTCTTTTTTCCTAATATTCGTTGTTTGGCACCTGGAGATTCCAGTTAGAGCTGTGATTGACGGTGTCAAAGCAGCTAACATTATAGTAAAAGCTGCTATAACCTGGTACAGTGACCAAGGCCAATTACCCAGTTTTATGTCGCTACTCCTGTCAGCTGCCATGGTTCAATCCCATTGTGGCTACTGTGGTTGCAAATCTAATTCCCTGGCGTCTGTTGTGTTATATTGGAGTCATGGCATCACAAATGTATTAGGGGTTTGAGGATGGGGTCTGATGCAACCCATTTTGTTTTCTCCAAGGTTCTGGCTGATAGAAGAGTTCATATGAGGATTGTCAGCAAAATGGAGACCAAGGTGTCATTATTACTGGCTGGGCAAAAGTCCAGTAAATCTCTCAAATGTAGAGCATCTGGTAAATTCTGTTGGAAACTGTGGCTTAGACCTAAGACAGGAGATTTTTTTTTTGGTAAAGATTTTATTTATTTATTTGACAGAGAGCAGGAACACAAGCAGGGGGAGTTGGAGAGGGAGAAGCAGGCTTACCGCGGAGCAGGGAGCCTGATGCGGGGCTCCATCCCAGGACCCTGGGATCATGACCTGAGCCGAAGGCAGAGCTTAACGACTGAGCCACCCAGGCGCCCAAGACAGGAGATTTCTGTCTGCCTGCCTGCTCTAGGGTGGCAGTAGGGAGAGCAGCAAGGTTTGTGGTGTGGAAGCAGAGTTCATTTTATCAGCTAGTAATGAAACCCACAGGCCCGCCTCACATGCTTACCCAGAGGGGGCAGTGGGAATGGAAGACCTCCCCTCAGGTGAGCAGGTAGCAAGGAGACGAGAGGCAGAGAGACTGGGGCTCCCAGGCCAGAAAACCCACCACACCAGAACGTGTGGTCCAATTTGAAGCCACAGCCTGGTTTGTGCTGTTGAGGCCTTAAGTGCAGAGTTAAACAGCCCTGTGAAGGTAGCTGCTACTCCTCGTAGGCCTAGTTTGGACACACTAAATTGAGGTGCTCATCTCCTTGGTAGGCCCAAGGGGAGGGTCTCAGGCAAGTAGGTCATAGCCCAGAGGAGAGGGCTGGAGAAACACGGTTGTTAGATAAAGTACAGATAAGTGAAATTGTGTGTTTTCATGACAAACTTGGGCAGTTGGACTTCGAAGGAAGAAGTTGGCTACCTTCTAAATTAAGCTATTTTCTGAACAATTCTTGGGCTCTCATTTCAAGAACAACTTTCTCCTCATCAGTCTGTGACTGTCATTACCTTTGTAAGAGCAGGAATTCTCTGTCCTCAAACATTATCTGGTTTCTAAACCTTCCTGATATCATTCACTTAAAAATAAGAGAAACAATTACATATTGTTCTAAGCTTGAATTTAGAACTAAAATGAGCGCCACAATCTGGGGGGTTTGGTTCACTTTCTTGCTGTGAGTCCATTAAGGTATTACTCCTGGCTGAAGTTTGCCTACTGCATAATGCTGTAAAGCAGCCAAGTTATCCTTGAAATCTTGTGGGCTAATATTCATAACTTATCAGAGTCTCATTAGGCCTTTTATCTAAATAAGCTTTAAATTCCCAACAAACTGGTTATGTAGATATATTGTTTTAAGGTAAAGTAAAATCCATTGAAGTGAGTTTGCCATTTTAATTGTATTAGCACCTTTCAAGTGGCCACATTTATTTGGAATGTTTCCATAAGGAGAAGAAATAATAGGATTATGCATGGGATGTGCTTGGCTGTAGTTCAAAGCAATGGAGAAGATTTCAGAGGGAAACATTCATATGCTTGTCGGCTGTAAAGAAACATGACTAAATTTTCTTCAACATGGGAGAAAATATCCAAATAGATCACATGTTGTAGATCCATAGGAAAGTGCACCAAAATGTTCTCTATTTGAAACTCCTACATATTTCTCATATTAAACAGCAGCATTACCAGCAAAGCTGTATTGGAGAGTAAAATCACTTAAGATTTATTTAAATGTATTTCTTAAAAAATCATTTTCCAGTGATAATTTGCTTAAGCATCTCCCTCCTCCCTCCCCACCCCCCCCAACTGACCACATTTGTGAGGGTAGACGGGCTGGAAAGAAGCTAAATAATTGGTTTGTGTCCAGAGGAGCCTGAATTTACTCCTAATGGTTTGATGGAACCTACACCATATGCATACGGTGGATTATTTTTCTTGACTTCCGCTTTTTTTTTTTTTTTTTTGCAGAAAGGACAATGATTATTTTTTTCCCAAGGGCGTGAGGTGTAGGAATGAGAGAATGGGCATGGAAATCATGAAACTTAATTGAGTCTTCCGGGCAAAAATACAACTCAGCTTTGAATTAAAGATCAAAGCCAGGAACACCTTTAAATAGTGCATATTGAATAATCTGGAGAAAGGTAATTGGGTAGTTTTTATTGTTATTGAGGACAAAACAAAATAAGTGGGTTTCAAATGCAGGGGAAGGGAATTGGGTTACCCACAAAGGCTCCTACTCTGCAGAAAACATCTTTCAGGAACAGTTTAAGAATTGAACAATCTATTTGGAGGCAGGGTAGTAAATATGCCTAGAGATGAATGCATGCATCATGTTTTTGTTGTTCCAGAGTTTTCCATGATGGGCAGCCATGACTGTCATATAGTTCTTTTTGTAAAACCTTTTAGATATTGAGCATGCATTCTCTCTGAGATGTTACAAGAGCAAGAGACTTTGCTTCTCATCAATAAGATAATGTCTCATACTTCCCGTAATTCAATGCCTTCTATGTATTAGGTATTTAATAAGTATTTACTGAATGAAAACAAATGACTCTTTGAAGTATGAGATCTTTTCTGAGTATCTTTGAGTTAAGGTAATCCATTTATATGGTATTTAATTGAGCACCGCCTATAAGCCTGGTAACTATTCTAGGCTCTGGGAATAAAGCAGTGAATAATACAAAAATTGCTGCTTTCAGAGAGCTAACATTCCAGAGAGAGACTGACAGTAAGTAAATGTAATATTTCAAGTGATAAGTATTATGAAGAAAAATAAGAGTGGGGAGGGGGTAGGGCATTATGGGTGTTGTGGTGCAGGCTGGATGCCATTTGACAAAGGGTTGTCTGGGAGGGCCTCTCTTGAGACGGTGGCTACAGTGTCCTGATTAGGTGGGTTCAGGGAACAGTGTGGCTGAAGTGGGTGAGGATGGGAATGGAGGAGTGGGTGTTATAGGCTGTGGTAAGGACTTTGGTTTTTACTCTGAATGAGAAGGGAACACATTGGACCTTGCTGAGCGGAGAAGTGACACGATCTAATGTATTGATCTAAGTATACTTGTTGAAAAATCAAACTATGGTGTTGGTAAAAAGAGCTAACTACAATTACATTGCAAAAAAAAAAAAAAAAAAAAAAAAAATCACCCAAACTCCAAACGTTTTCCAGTTCATGCTCCCTCCTTAATAGCTTACTCCTTGGCCACATCCCAGTAAACCCCATTGCAGCTCAAGGCTGACATCTAGTGGGTACTTTCATAACTTTATAAACCTATAGTTTGGGAAACAATAGCTCTTGATTAGAAATAGAGGGTGAGCTTTAACATAGAAATCAAAAACAGGATAATAAAACAGTTATTATTAGGACAAGACTACAGCAGATTTGCCTTCTTGTTTTTCTTTGGCTCATATTTAGGTGAGTTTGTATTTTTCTAGCAAATATTTTTTAAAGCTGTTGGGTTTAGCTGCCAGAAGATTAGAGCATCAAAATCATAGGCTGGTGAGGAGGGAATAAGTCAGGACCAGTGAAATCAACCAGGAGAAAGTGCTCTGGTTCTAGGGGTGGCCCTCAAAAGGTAGCCTGTGGTTTGTTGTATGGGGTTTGGTGGACCCTGATTTACAAAATAGGTCTGATCTCATGAGTTGGGCATGATGGGAGGAAGTTCAAGGCAGTGTGGAAATACTCATGTGAGGTTGGATGTTTCCAAAGCTTAGGTAGGGTATTTCAGTGTATTAGTCAATAGCTTTAGCTTTATAATTAGACATCTGGCTTCATGTCTTACTCTGCCATTTACTGGCTGCGAGAACTGATACAAGTTGCACTCTGTATCTCAATGTCTAAATAGTACCCACTTCATAAAGATGCTTTATTGAGTCATTTAATTTATGTAAAGCACTTAACACACTGGCATTTAGTAATCAGTCAATAACAGCTAGGAGTTACTCTTCAGAGGAACCATAAGTAGCCATTAGAAGTAGAGAAGCAGGCTATTGTAATAATATTATCTTCATTGAATATAGCAGAATTTAGCTTTTAACCCTTTTGTATATCTATATGATCCATTTTATCTACATTAACTGGGGTGGTTGAATATTCTGCTTAACTAAGGTACATCATTTATGCTACACAGAGATTAAAACTGTTCATTGGCTTTCATTACTTGTAGGAAAAAAGGCCCAAATATCTAGCTCTGCATGACCTGGTTTCTGCCTGCCTCTTCATTTTCATCTCTTACTGCTCTTCCCTCTCAGTTTCTGCGTTGCAGAAGTGCTGGTCTTTCAGGTCCTCCAGCTCCTTGTCCCATCTGTCGCAAGACTTTGCAAAGGCAGTTTCCTTATCTTGTCCACACCTCTCCACTCTCTTTCCAATCCAATAGCAAAGCATATACCTAGTAAATCCCCACTCGTCTTTGACACTTCAGGGAAACTTTCCCTGTCTCCACCCCACTACTCTGCTGGGCAAGCCTCCTTTCTTATAAGATCTCATAGCATTCTGTAATTTATTTATTTATTTTTATTATGGTGATGTTGCACAATTCTGGAATTCTGCACTTTTAATTTTTCTTCAGAACACTTATCATAGTTTTAAAGTATATATTTGGAGGATTGTTCACTTCCCAACTTGAAAGCTGAAACTATGTCTGCTTCACCCATTACTTTGTTCCTGCCACAGTGCCTGGTGCATTTAGACTCTCAAATATATATATTTTTTGAATAGTGAAGAGAGTAGTCTAAAGAAGGAGGGATCTTGCTTGCAATTAAAATGTAGAAATAGGTAAAACACTTGGTGGCTGAGTATGGGGTTGTAGCAGGTACTGTGGTGTGATGCCCAATTTTCCTCTTTTAGAAAAGGCACTCGTCCCTCCAGATGCTGAGAATTTTGATGGCTGATGCCTCTCTCAGCTTAGACCCTCTATAGGAATTGCCCTCAGCACAGAGAGGCACCCACCTAAGGCATACCCCTTCCTGAAAGCAGCCCACATCCAGTGACAGGTTAATTGGGGGGTATGTGCTCCACCTTTTGCCTCAATGTGGAACAATTCTGAAAGGCCATTCCAGGTCACCATGGGATTGGCTGAGGGCACTGTCTGAACTGCATTAACTATTCAACTCCTTCCACCTCAGCCTCCCTCCCTCAGTCCTCACAGGTGCTATTCTTCAGAGCACCGCCCCCCCCCAACCACCTGCACTCAAGTCTCAAGAGTCTATTTCCTAGGGAACAGACCCACAACTGGGCATGAGGGTGAGGGAGGAGTCTATGGTAGCTGCTCCATTTCTGGCTTGAGACAGCACATGATGTCATCCACTGAGATGAGGAGCACAGGAAAACAATAATATACAGAAATTGAAGCAGGTTTGCTGAAAAAGGTAAGTTTTAGAGGTGTCAAGTCTGAGGTTCCTGTGGGATATCCAAGAGTCTGAAGCTCAGAAGAAAGATCTAGGCTAGAGGTATGGAATTAGGGTCATTGATACTGCAAAACAGTGACATGAAAGAGCTCACCTATGAAAAGAGAGTGAAAGAAACAGGATTGGTGTGACCTGGGGACCAGAAGAGGAAGGCAGGACAAGGAAGACAAACTTATGGCAGATAAAGAGTTATTACAGGTAGGAAAACGAGGAGTGTGAGTATTATGGATACCAGTGGGAGCGCAGAGGGGTTTACAGAGGTTTCAGGCAGATGTGTCAGGTGTGGAGAGCGCAGCACGGAAATGTTTGTTCATTGTATCTAATGGCACTTGCTGGGGACAGTTTTAGTGGAGTGGGTACAAGAAGCGAGGTTCCAGTGATGTAAATGGGGTAGGAGGGAAGAAGAGATGGATATGGTAACCTTTTACAGTTTTCATGAGGTAGGAAGAACGAGGAGACGTAGAGACAGCAGTGAGAACCCAAGACAACAGAAGGATATTTATATATAAATGATGGGGGAGATGGGCTGAAAGAAAATGTTCAGTTAGAAAAGTATAAAGTGGAGGCTACAGGAGTGACTAGAAGTTCTTGAGAAAGTGAAAGAGGATTGAACACACAAGATAAATCTTGGAGAAGTGGAGCCAAATTACTAACACGGAAGGAAAATGAGTAGACATCGAGGGAGGTAACAGTAGCTACTAATTATTTATGCTCTTTAAGTATCAGGAACTTTTAGTACTTTCTTTAACCCTCACAACAAATCTTCAAGTAGAATACCACCCCACCTGTCCCGAGCAGGTGCTGCGAAAGGGGCGGGACCTCGGTTCTGATAGGCTCCCTGCCTTCCTGGAGCCCTGCCCAGTCCCCCAGGTAGGCGGGTAAGCACACGCTTCCGGGCAGGCGGGCCGTGGAGGGGAGTGCTCTCCAGAACCGAGTTTGTTCCAGAAGCCACCCCTCACCATCTTGAAACAGGTTCTACAAGGAAGCAGGAGGAGTGAAGACTGCATTTCTCGAAGGGGGCGACAGGGGCGGGGAAGATGGACGCGGAATACGGGCTGGATAACGCATGCGCGCTGCAGGCGCGACGGAGAAGTGGGGCCGCTTCAGTGCGCAGGCGCCGAGATGCGGCAGGGCGTTTGTCTCCCGAGCGTCAGGATCCCTGTTCTGCGCCTGACTGGAGCCCCACGTGACCCCGCAGTTTGATTTGTAGGAATTGTGTTAATGAAAAATTGGTAGCGATCTAACCATCTACCAATAGGGAATTCGTTAATTAAAATATAATTATGTACTTATGATGGAATAGTCTGCGGTTCCACCCGTACAACCCAGAAGTTTAGAGAGTGTGTGTTGGTCTGTTTACAGCCTATGTACCAGTATTCTTTTCTTGAGCTGGTATTATGGCTGACAGCCACGCTGTTAATTCAAAGCTTTGTGCGTGGGCAAGAGCAGTTACTTTCCCATAAGGTGAAATTAGATGTAGGAACCAGTTGCAGTTATGAGGAGACCAATGATGAATGAGTTCTACCTGCGCCAGGTGGGTCTGGGTAGGGAGCCGGCGTGATGGTCGCTCGGATAAGAACTCTCCTAAAGGGCCTTTCTCAGGGTAAGGGGTCCTCAGCAGAGGCGGCAGGAGCTGTACTGTTAGATGCAGACGTTGAGCGGCTTGCTGGAGGAGAGGCATTGCAGGAGGAACCTATGAAAGTGCTCCACAAGAAAAAGAATCAGCCCTGAGGATTTGCTGGAAGTCACCATTGTTTCCCATATTTCCCAGGTGGGAGTCAAGACAGTAATCCACTGCGATTCCTCAACTGCAAACTCTCTGAGGGATCCTGCGGAGGTCCCCTCTGCTAAGCTTCAAGTTAGAGGCAAGCCTCTCATACCCAACATCTTTGGTTGGGAGATCAGCAGGGCTCCAAAGAAATCCTCCACCCTCTTCCAAACTATACTTTTACCCTTTTGTATCTTCTTTATGGGCAGGATGATGGTTTCAAGGTTTTTTAGCCAAGTCCTCCTTTGCAAACTCACCACCAGGATGGTCTGTTTCACTACTGATTCATGCCTCCAAATATTTTGATATATTGATCAATGCCATCAAAATATGGTTTTGATGCTACAGCATTATCAGAAGCAATCTGCAGGGAGCAAGGAAAACTTTCATGGAATAAAGGAGCTTGGTCAGCTCTGTGTCAGAAACCAAGGCTATCCCTAGATTCAGAGTTGTCCAAATTCCAGTTCCACTGAACAAGCAGAGCTCAATTCTTTTTTTTTCTCCCAAGTTTTTATTTAAATTCCAGTTAGTTAACAGTTTAAATTCCAGTTAGTTGTTAGTTTCAGGTGTAGAATTTAGTGATTCATCACTTACATGCAATACCCGTGCTCATCACAAGTGCTCTCCTTACAAGCAGAGCTCAATTCTAAACTAGCTCTTTTTCAGTGCACTTCCTGTGGGTGCCCTTACATTGCGAGAGCTGAGATCAAAGAAGTGCCAGCGGAGGGACACTGTGTTCTTTTCCCACAGATCATCTCAGGCATGTCTTATAACTTCTTTAGCCACTCTCAGATAATAAAAAGTCCTTGAGTCACTTTCAGACCCAAGAGTAATCTTTGAGTAATTAAAATTCCAGTCCAGTGTTATATAATGACTTTACTCATCTAAAAGCTTCTGTCCACCTTTATTTCAGGCCTGGTGAAAAAAGTATCAAACCACATAGAAGGGTTTATTACAAAATTACTGCCCCACTCCTCTCCCCCACTCAGTTCCACTCCCCGGAAGGAGCCATTATAACTCTGTTTTGTTTTTAGTAAATTTTAGCTTTGACAAATTTACTTCAACCCTGGCTTCTCAAGCAGTATTCAAGTTCTACCAGCTGGTGATATTAATGCTTCAGAGAAATGAGGGGTGACTCCTTACAGAGAAGCTGTGGCACTTTACCCCCTTCACCTGGACCCTGTCCCCCTGATCTTGAAACAGCAGGTGAATTGAAAGCCTGTATGAAGCCCCAGAAGCCCAGGCTTGCTGTCTGTTAAAATAATAATAATAATAATAAAGAGATCATTCATTTAAAAGCTTTTTAAAAATAGGAATGATAGTTTGTTACAAATCATGCTCACTTTTTTCTAGTAACTTTTTAGACCTAAAGGCCTGCTTTGGCAAGCCTGGCTGTGGTAGTGTTTGCATGGATTAGGTGTAGATTGATTGTACCTGATGTGTTTGGTAAGCCCGGCAAGTCTGTCTCTTGGGAGCAATAATACTCCTGTGCCTTTTGTCTGCAAAGAATTGTCTCAGTGCAGCTAATGCTGTCAGTCTCTTGTCCTAGGACCCATGACAGCTGACTCTCCTTTCTCTCTCAGCCATGCTTTCTAAGGCAGCGCTTCTGCAAATCCAGTGAGCACAGGGACATAAACCACGCTATTTGGTGTCTTTTCTGTAGTCCATGGTGGAACACACTAGTGTATTCTTTTTTTTTTTTTAAAGATTTTATTTATTTCTTTATCAGAGAATGAGAGGGAACACAAGCAGGGGGAGTGGCAGGAAGAGGGAGAAGCAGGCTCCGTGCTGAGCAGGGAGCCTGATGTGGGACTCCATCCCAGGACCCTGGGATCATGACCTGAGCCCAAGGCAGACCCTTAACCGACTGAGCCACCCAGGCATCCCCATACTAGTATATTCTGTCCAGCACCTTATAGGTTATTATCACGTTCTCCACTCTCTCTCCTCCTCTCTCTCTACTACTTAGTACCTCCTACACTGGCCTATTTGCTCATCTTTTAGAAGGCTCTCCACATAGAGGCCAATCAGCTTCAGATCCACTGTGCATTTGTAACTGAGCCAAAATGAAAGTTTGTCAGCTCCATGCACAGTGAGCCAATAAAGGACTGACATCAAGCTTTTGTAGTGAAGAAAGATAGGCTATATATTGGTATGGAGAATGAGGGACTGAAGTTCAAAGTCTCAAACTCCCCAATGGCTTACAAATGAGGGTTTTTTTTTTTTTAAGATTTTATTTATTTGCGAGAGAGAGAATGAGAGACAGAGAGCATGAGAGGGAGGAGGGTCAGAGGGAGAAGCAGACTCCCTGCCGAGCAGGGAGCCCGATGTGGGACTCGATCCTGGGACTCCAGGATCATGACCTGAGCCGAAGGCAGTCGCTTAACCAACTGAGCCACCCAGGAGCCCCAAATGAGGGTTTTTAAGGGCAAAATTTGAAGAAGGGGTCTCCTGAGAAGGTGGACGCTATTGATTGCAAGTCTGTATAGTCATGTTAACAGATGTTACTTAGCTTCTGGTGCCCCTTCATCTGGTGCCCCTTCATCAGACCTGTTCTATCTCAAGAGACTTGGAATCTGAAAAATATCTTTATTTCTTATGTTAGAGATTTTATTAGGTACATGTGGTGCTCATGTGTTCAGGGTAGCGCCGATTTGCTGCCTGTACGTGCCCATACTAACTACTTATATGTGTGTAAGCTAGCGTGGTTGCATTTCTTCACGTTCCTTTGAATGATAAGCAAGCATTACTATCTCTTGGGCCTGGGTCTGTGTCCTTTCTGGCCAAGCCTGGGGAGGATATAACCTCTAATGTTCTTTCATCCAAACTAACAAGATGGATGCTGGCTTCAAATTGCCTGCTCTGCTGGGTCCTTTAAGTATTTTTCTGTTACCAGCAGGCACGATGCTAAACTTCGTCAGTAGAGGGCACTGGAGAGACACTGGAGGAGGAAAGGCTTTTCTTTCCCCGTTGGGATGTCCTGCTCTCCGCGGTCTCCTACATGGTGCATGGGCTTTCCAGTGCCCAGCTTCTCCAGGACCAGGTTCCTGAGCCCAGCTTCTGTAGTTCGCTGTGGCCAGCAGTGCTTAGCAGCCAGAAACTTCTCATGGGCCCCCCACCTTAGGTAGTTTCATGGTGGAGTGCCTCCAGAGAATTACCTTCCTTTGAAGGGCTGCCCCTGGTACCCAGAGAGGGCATTTGCTGCAAGTTGCAGCATTGTGACTTCTCTGGCATCCCGGGAGCCACAGAGGTTCCCTCTCCAGCAAGGTCTGGGGCTCAGCCCTGGGAGTAGGGAGGCCCCTGCTTGGGGTGTGGCTGCTCCTTATGTCTGCTATGCCTATATTTTTTAGAGTTCTCCTCATTATTTCAATCTCCTGTTAAATAGTAAGTCTTGATTTAAATTTTCCCTGTTCAAATTACTGTGTAGTTTCCGTATCCTGACTGGACCCTGACTGATACGTTCAACCTTTTTGAAATGTAAATCTGGTTTTGTCACTCCTCCTTGTTTAAGATCATGTTATGGTTTCACTCTGCTTATAGGATAAAGAAAACCCCCTCATTTTCATGGTTTCTGAGGCTCTGTCCAATCTATCCTCTTTTTCCCTCCTTGGCCTTATCTCATACCAGAGTCTCCCTTGCTTTCCTCCTGCGGCAGAGTTTTTATGGACACTGTTCCCTTTCCCTGAAATCATCTTCCCTCACTTTCTCACCTGGGAAATCCCTGTTCCTGTTCAGGCCTCATGTTAATCATCTCATTTTCAGGGAAACTTTCTCTACTTTCCCTGTCTAGGTTGAGTCTCTTGTATTCACTTGCAGGGCAGCATGTAAGGCTCCTTCAGACCATTTTCCACGGTTGTAACTTTACGTATGTTGTACAATTTTTTTGAGAACCATCTGCAGTCCTACAGATTGTAAACTCCTTGAGGACAAGGGACTGTAGCTTTTTTTGCTCCCTGTATGGCCCTTGCATCTAGCACATGTGGCCGAGTGCCTGTTAGAAAGCAGGCATTCCACCTCGAGCCGTGTCTTGTTGCAATGATTTCCCTTTCCTTAGTCCAATCGGCCACAAGATGGCAGGCTAAGACACTCTGGTACTTCATTTCCTTTGCGATAAGAAGTGGTGCTTCAGGCTGAAATGACTTTCTGGGCCAGAAGAGGATCCCTTAAAAGTGAGATTGAGTCACATATTACAGAAGATTTCTCTGAAAATGCCCTCTGCATCTGCACTTCTTTATCGAGTCTGAGGAACAATCTGGAATGCTAATAAGCAAGACAAAGGAGAGATTCTTGTTTGCTTGCCTGAGGTGCTATTTTTCTAGAGAGCGGTTCTAGAAAACAAGACCGCTGAACTCTGATTCATGTGGGAAAAAAGGTGGGAAGTATTTACTGCCCCTCTCCTCATACTTTGTTTTGCATTAACTGTGATTTCTAGAGGAAAAGTCAGCAAACTATGGCCTGAGGGCCAAATCTGGCTCTCTGCCCGTTTTTTTGTAAATGAATTTAATTGGAACCAGCCGTATCCATTTGTTGACATATTGTCAGTCTTTTGCACAACTGTGAATAGTTGTGACAGAGACCATATGGTCAACCAAGCCAAAAATATTTACTATTTGGCCCTTTAAGACAAAATCGGGGAAATTTTGGTCTAGAGGAATGTAAACATTTAGAAGCCTTAATATTTGGTTAGCATTGAGCTGTCTTTTCATAAAAAGTAGTGATTTGAGGGGCGCCTGAGTGGCTCAGTCGTTAAGCGTCTGTTTTTGGCTCAGGTCATGGTCCCAGGGTCCTGGGATCGAGCCCCGCATCGGGCTCCCTGCTCCGCGGGAAGCCTGCTTCTCCCTCTCCCACTCCCTCTGCTTGTGTTCCTGCTCTCGCTATCTCTCTCTCTGTCAAATAAATAAATAAAATCTTAAAAAAAAAAGTAGTGATTTGATCTTCTGGGGAAAGATCGATCTTTCTTTCCAAGAAGCAAACATTCTGGATGGGGATGATATGTATTCCTTGAATTTTCTTAGAAGTTGTACCCATGTGGGCGCCTGGGCGGCTCAGTTGGTTAAGCGACTGACTTTGGCTCAGGTCATGATCCCGGAGTCCCGGAATCGAGTCCTGCATCAGGCTCCTTGATCGTCAGGGAGTCTGCTTCTCCCTCTGACCCTACCCCCCGTCTTGTGCTCTCTCTCTCACTCTCTCTCTCTCTCTCTCTCAAATAAATAAAATAAAATCTTAAAAAAAAAAAATTATACCCATGTAAGTCAGAATTATATTTATTAATTCTTTTCAGGAATTACACATTTAAGTGTGCTATATCTTTTCTTTTTTTAAGTAGAAAATATGGGCATATGTGGTGTAAATTCTTTGTAGTTTCTTAGCATGCTTTCCCATAGGAAGACTAATAAGTCACTGTTATAGTAATTATTTCATTTGTCAAGATACCAACCAAAGGCCCTGTAGCTATTTACCTTTCATTCAGTAAATATTCTTGTGATGAATGGTTTGGCTTATGTTGGGGAGGAAAGATATTATTCTACCTTTCAAGTTCTTTTGGCTGGTCTAAGAATTAAATTGACATGAGACAGATTAATAGGAAAAAATGAAATTTAATTACATATACATGGGGAATCTGCATAAAAATGAGATTCCAAAGACAGTCAGGAAAAATGAGGTTTATATGTCATTCTGGCCTAAGGAGAAGGGGGTAGGGGCCTGGGGCTTCTAAGGGAAGGAATGCAATTCACAAGAAGCATAGAAAGAGTAAATTTTTGGTAAACACATTTGTTGGGCCGTACGGAAACAATGGGACATAGAGTGGATTTAGATCAAGTGGGCCTTGCTAGGTTCCTCCCTGTCTACCATATCTAGTTCATATTACACTATAGGTATCCATGGTGATGGCTCCTTTCCTGAAGCAGGTCCTCTATCTAAATTCTTTGGGGCAGTTACAAGGGAGGCAAAAAAAGAGAAAAACTTCTTGAGTCTTCTGTTTCTTAAAAATAACCTGAAATAATCCACATGCCAAGGAGGCATATGTTGGGATAGCAAATTTTGCCCCCTACACTTATTTAAGAGTTTGGAAGTGCCCAGACATTGCTAAGTCAGAATCACGTTAATTCATTTTACCGGTTCTAAATAGTAAAATACATTTTCTACAGATTTTCCTGACAAATCATTTTAGGTAAAGATAGTGGATAGTCCTTACAGTTTCTTAGTGCTCTTATACTTACAAAAACAGGCAAATCAGAACTAAGGTAATTAGTTTTAAGCACACACAGATGAGATGAGCTGTCCCTTATTAGATCCCTTTAGTGTAGGCAGATGATTGCTCTGGCCCAGTGGGGAGGTCTCTTTTTGGCAAGGTCTGCAGAAAGGAGCTGCCAGAAGGGAAAATTCTCTGCTTATGAGTACTGGTGGAGAACAAGGCAGGTAGGCTGTCCTCCCTCCTCATCACTGTACATTTTTTTGCAGAAAGTTTTTCAGGCATGTATGGGAAACCCATCTTTATGGCAAGGTAGTTATAGAATAGGATTTCCTCATCTACTTAAGAAGGGCATTGGGGGTGGAGGTGGTGGCTGGCTTAGTTGGTAGAGCATGTGACTCTTGATCTTGGGGTTGTGGGTTCTGATGTAGTTTTTGAATGTAGGTGAGGTCCGGAGCCAACAGCCAAGAAAGAATTCTTGAGACGTCTTTGGTGCAAAAAAAAGGTGATTTTATTAAAGCACGGGGACAGGACCTGTGGGCAGAAAGAGCTGCTGCACTGGGGGCATGAGGAGAGGCCCATTATATACTTTTAAGTTGTGTTTCTGTGTGTGTGTGTGTGTGTGTGTGTGTGTGTGTGTGTTTTATGCTCCTCAGTTGTCCAGCCTCAAGGCATGGATTTTCCCTTTGAAGCCCAAATATTGAGTCTGTGTACTCATGCTGCAGAACACTGCAACTGTGGTCATTTATCAGGTTCACCTCCCCAAGTCTGTTCTGGGGCTTCAAAGGAATTGTTACAAGCACCACAAATTCATGTTGGTTGTTGCTTATTGCCTTTATCTGTCCTTACAGGATTGCAGGGCTTCTGTCTGGTGCTTGATGCTTCCCCTGGGACTGCTGTGTTACTGGTCATACTCTATGGTTCCTGGACCATTGTCTCCTGAGAAATGAGGCTGCATAATATTCCTCCCCAACTACAAATACATTCACTCTCTTAATTTCTTGAATCTTAGTTAAAACAAAGCTTAGCCTTTAATAAAAATGTACTAAAGACTTTGAGATGGAGAAAACAAAGTATCTCCCTGTCACTCCTTGACCCACTGAAATTTGGCTTCTGTCTCCTTTCCCTCAGTTTTTAAGAACATACCAAAGTTAAGAGAAAAGTGTAATGAATTGCTGTGTACCATTACCCAGACTCAACAATTACCTATCTTTTGTCAATCACATTTCATTTATTTCATTTATCTTTTTCCCTTTCTAGATCATTATAAAGCTAATTCTAGACATCATGTCATTTTACCCATAAATGCTGTAGTATACATCTCTAATAAATAATGACATTTAAATATATTTTTTACACATCACCATCACATCATCACACTTATCAAAATGTCCCCATGTCATCTAATGCACAGTCCTTACTCAAATTTCCCCGCTTGTCTTAAAAAGGTCTGTTTACAGTCATTGGCCAAATGAAGACCAGACAAGGTCACATGGGTAGGGGATAAGGTATCTTCTTTTCCCTTCTCCTGTTCCAGCTTCTCCTCCTTTTTCCCCCTCTCCTTCCTCACCGCCTCTTTGGAAATAACAGCTTTTAACATTTATTGAAAATTTGCAAACAGGAAAAAGTGAGGGAGCATCTGCAGGCAAAAGCTAGATGTCTTAAATAATGAGTTTTCTGGGTTACCTTTAATTCATGAGTATAACTCAATATTCCCTGTGACCTCCTTCCTTTCCTGTTTTGGGATCCACAGAGGAGGGAAGTGTTTGTAGTGATAAGAATACTTATAGCATACATTCGAACAGTGACGTAAGCAGACTTTGTGCAAATAGGAGAATTAATGACAAGATGAAGTATACATTTGAATGGAGATGCAAATATACCTTTTGAAAAATAAGAGAAGTCATAGTAAGGAAGATTAAGTGTGCATCTGAAAGGAACTTCAGATATATATATATTCTTAAATAGTGTCTTTAAATAGAAACACATGTAAAATTTAGTCTATATATATTTATATATATAAATTTAGTCTATATATAAAGACTTCTTTAAGAAAAGAAGTCACGATTATTTCCATGGTTTAGAACTTTTATTTTTTATTTTATTTTTTTTATTTTTTATTTTTTTTAAAGATTTTTTATTTATTTATTTGAGAGAGAGAGAATGAGAGAGAGCAAGCACATGAGAGGGGGGAGGGTCAGAGGGAGAAGCAGACTCCCTGCCGAGCAGGGAGCCCGATGCGGGACTCGATCCAGGGACTCCAGGATCATGACCTGAGCCGAAGGCAGTCACCTAACCAACTGAGCCACCCAGGTGCCCCTAGAACTTTTATTTTTAATTTAATTAATTTATTTTGTAAAGATTTTATTTCCAAATAATCCCTACACCTAACATGGGGCTAGAACCCACAACTCTTGAGATCATGAGTGTATGCTCCACCAACTGAGCCAGCCAGGCACCCCATATAACTTTTAGAATAAGAGATACAAAACTCTTTTGATTATGGCCATGCTTTTTCTCATTATTCTCCCTCCATGTAAGGTCCGATCTGTATACTTACAGCTATATGTTTGCTAGGCTGTAATTATACTGTAAGAGACACTTGAGGGAGGTTATGATAATTTAACAGTTCTACCCACATCCCCTTCTGCTTTGGCTACACCGTAGCCAGAGTGATCTTTTAGGGTAAATAATATAATATAATATATTCACCCTTTGTAAGTGGCTTCCAATTGCACTCAGACTAAAACCAACATCTTTTAGCGTGGCTTACAAGGCCTTGATGGTTCACCCCCTGCCTCTCTCTCTCTAGTTTTATTTTTAAAATTTTTTTCTATTTATTTTTTTTAATTAATATATAATATATTATTTGTTTCAGGGGCACAGGTCTGTGATTCATCAGTCTTACACAATTCACAGTGCTCACCGTATCTCTCCAGTTTTATTTTAGACCATTTTTATTTTCTTTCTTTTGCTTTAGGCACAATGTCCTTCTTATAGTTTCTACAGAATGTCACGCTCCCTCCTGCTACAAGCCTTTGCCCAGGCCATGGGTTCTGATTGGAATACTTTCCTCATCTCCCACCTTCCACCTAAGTTGAGTGACTTCTTTGTTAGAGAACCATATTCTTCTCTTACAGAGCACTTATCCAAGTCTGAGATCATCAATTCATTAATGTGATTATTTGGTTACATCTGTTTTCCCCAGTCAGGTTGTGCATTATACAGCATATATGAATGGGGGCCCTTCCCTGCTAGACCACAAACATCCAGAAAGTAAGGGCAATGTCCATATTTATATACCACTTCCATACCCAGCGCATAGAAGAACTCAATCTATTTTCATTAATTGAAAAAATAAATAGCTACCAGAATGACCTTATTCAGGCTAATTTCTCTAGCTTAAAAAAAATTAAAGTTCTTTAAGTTTCTGGGACTCATTTTATGTATAACTTATTCTTGTTATTTGCTGGTAGTGATATTCTATAAAGTTGCCTCAAACACTGAATTAGCCAATACTGCAGCATTGCTCATAGGGCAAATACAGGGTTAGGTTCCTGTGAGCCTCTGGTCACATTGTTTTACATGTGTTTCTATTTAAAGACACTATTTAATATCATTGTTGATTTGTTAATATTGAACCTGTAGCTAGCAGCACTGTAACTCACGTCTGAATGAAGCTTGCCTGTTACACGTATTTTCTGCATCAGGCACATCACAACCTTCTTGCGTGTAGGAACACTACACAGCACTTCAGCCCTATGTTTGGGGCCCGTGTAAAATCACCAACAAAAAGCACAAAAATGTGAAAAAGATGGCACTAAGTAAACCATGAAAAGGACCTTTGTATAGGAGAGCTAAAACAAGAAGGCAGAATGTCGTCTGTTTAACCTCATCTAAAAACATGAACGTTGGGCAACTCAAAATTTTCCTCGCTTTTTGAATATCAGTGAATGATTGCAAGAGTTCCCTGAGTATTGATTTCGGGGTTACAAATAAATTTTGGCAAATAGACAAATTTGCAAATATGGAACCAAGAATAATGAAGATCAATTGTATATGTGTATATAACAAAATATATACTATATATATTTTACATATATTTAGATATATAAATAATTAGATAAATAATATAGAAAATATATAAAATACATAATAACACAATTGTCACTACCTTATAGTGTTGAACTATTTGGCAATATATTGTATGTATGTCAGTAAGCATTCTTCTATAAAATATATTCTAAATGGTGTTTCCCAGACCAAATTTAAATGTGCGCTAGGTTATAAGGATTCTATGGGAAGTCAGTGGAAATGCTGACGTCAAGAAATTCTCTACGTCTGTGGCACTTGAAAAAAGCCAGCGCCTCAGACTCTTAGAGATAAGCTTTGACGGGAACAGGGTTACCGGTGCCAAAACAGAGGCGAGAATGAGCCTCCCGTTTACAGCTGTATATTTTGTCTTTGTTGGTTACTTTGCTTTTCCAAGCTCTCAGAGCTGCACTCTGCAGTGGTCCCCGCTTCTCCGCGGTTTTGCTCTCGGAGGTTTTAGCATCCCTGAGCGGACCGCCCTGGTCTGGAGGCGGATGCTCCTCCTTCTGACGTAGCCTCACGTTAACTACGTCACAACGCAGGCGTCACTTACTGCTCTTCATCTCATCACGGGGGCATTTTATCGTCTCAGGTCATTACAAGAAGGGTGAGTACAGCAAGATAAGATTTTGAGAGAGAGACCGTATTCACATAACTTTCATTGTTACAAGTGTATATTTTATTGTTATAAGTGTATGATGTAACTATTGTTATAAGCGTTCTGTTATTGGTTGTTGTTCTTAATCTCTTACTGTGCCTAATCTGTAAATTTAACTCTAGCATAGGGATGTGCGTATAGGAAAAAACACAATATATACAGGATTCAGTACTATCAGGAGTTTCAGGCACCCAGTGGGGGTCTCAGAATGCATCCCCCATGGATAAGGGAGACTACTGGACCTCATTGGATGAGGCACAGTTTGATTTCTTTTTTTTTAAAGATTTTTATTTATTTATTTATTTGAGAGAGAGAGAGCACAAGCAGGAGGAGCAGCAGGCAGAGAAGCAGACTCCCCGCTGAGCTGGGAGCCTGATGTGGGACTTGATCCCAGCACTCCAGGATCATGACCTGAGCCAAAGGCAGATGCTTCACCAACTGAGCCACCCAGGCGCCCCACAGTTTGATCTTTGTGATAAACATTGACGAATATGATTGCACAAAATCAGGGTTGCCCGTTTTTCTCATATATTGCACAGATTTTACACGCAGCTTTCACCTGAAAACACATAATGTAAAATTCAGTAAATACCTTGGTTCAGTCAGTGCTTCTGCTTCAGTTCATTAAATTTTGCATCCCTACAGGCCTGGTTCTGGGACTCCTCATGGCGTGTCTCCGTAGGCATGTAACAGGAACTTAATTTGACAAGAAACCATGGACTGTCTTCAATTCATATAATTTCAAAATCGCTTATCAGATGACTCTTTTGGAAATGTCAATAATTTCTAAACTGCCAGTGCTATAATATAAACAGTGCTACAACATACATTGTTAATCATGGAGGTAATTTCTAGTTCTAGTAAAACAGACCTCAGGGAAGTTTGTCGTGGTGACATGTTTTTCCACTTGAAATTGCTAAAGGCTTCATGACAGCCCATGCCGGTCTGCAGCCTGGCATTGGATTGGTCTCATTTCCTGAGACCCATGCATTAGGGATCACATCTGGTATGTTAAAGCATTATCTAATCATGAGTGCAGTATCATTTCAACCACATACAACTTCTGACAGTGACTATGTATAAGTTTTGCCTTTTAGAATTTATATTCTCTCCCTGCTCCCGTATTTTTTCTTTAACCTTGGAATTGGAAAAAAACCCTCAATTACTCTAGTTGAGCATATTCTCATGGTATGGTTTTTATGTGCTTTGTTTAATATTCTGTAATCATTCAAGAATCAAAACCTAACGGATAATGTGAGTTGGTCATTGTGCTGTCCTGATTTTTTTCTATATTTATGTACTAAATCCAGATGCCAAGAAAAATAAATTGCAGATGCAAAAATTGATAATGAAAAAAACTCCCTGTAAGAACCCACAGGATACGACCAAAATTGCAGAGACGAATCCATGGCCTTAATACTTCCCTTATTAAAGGAGAATGAAAATAAATAAAACTAAACAGAATTAAAAGGTAAACTCTAAAAAGCTCTTATGAATCAATATGAAAATGTACAAATATCCCAGAAGAAAAATGGATGAAAGAAGGGCTGTCAAAAAGGCAGCCTATTTGCAACCAATTTTTAGGTCCCCAGAAAGGAAAGACTAAAACATTTTTGGATGGTCCTGTTGGAGGAGGTCATGGGGGGACGTGACTGCCGGCTGACCCACAAGCTGGATGTGGGCAGTTGGAGGCTCCTCACCCCCTCCCCTTCCCTTGGGTTGTACGATCTGCCCCAACTGCCCACCATTCCCACAGCGGTGATATACGGGAGGGAACCCCGTGAAGGCCTCTATATAAACTTAAGATTCTGGAGGGCTGGTGTGGAGGTCTCTTTGCCTTGCGGCTACCCAAGACAAGCCTCCTCAGGACGTTCCTTTGCTTTTTAACCCTGTCACCCGCCAATCTGGAGTGGCATCTTTCTTCTGTCTCTCCTCACCCTGCATTTGCAAACGAACAGGTACTTGCTTTGGAACCCCTTGACCACCAGGACTGTGTGATTTCTGCCAGTTATCTTCCTTTTCTTCTGCTCTGGTAAAAGATGCGAAAAGGCAACTTATAAAAGGACAATTACAGATGCCAATAGATCTAATAAGTGTTCATACTTATTAAAGAGTAAATATAATGCAAAGTAAATGTAATAGTGATCTGCCACTTTGTCCTACCAAATCAGCAAAAATATAAAAGGATAATATCCAGGTGGCCAAGGGTGTAGGAGAATGAGTATTTATATACTGTCTGTGGAAGCGTAAGCTGATTCAGCTTTTCTGAAGGACGATTGGACCCTATGCATCATGAATCTCTTGATCCATTAATTTCATGTCCAGGATTTTATCCTGAGGAAATTAGGGATGTGTGTAAAGGTAGATAAGGATTTCTTGCGGTGTTTGTAAGAGGGGAACACAAACTACCATGCGGTCATTAAACATACTCATTGCTGTCATTCTCAAACATTTACTAGATCCAAGACGTTATACTAAGTAAATTTAATATCCCATCTATGAGGTCAGAATTTTAAAAACTGTGGTATGAAGAGGTTATATAATTTATCAAAGGTCACATGGTTAAAAATTAGTAAAGCTTAAATAAGACCCCAATCTTTACTATAATGAATGTCCTCTATCCCTGAACAAGTATACTTAATGACATAAGGAAATGTTTGTAATCTATTGCTATATGAAAAAAATACCAGGCTATATTAATTTCTCTAATAGATATAGGACTCTTCAGATTTTCTGATACTTTTGCTGAGTTATGTTTTTCTAGGAATTAGTCCATTTAGTTTATTATTTCAAATTTTTTGGCATAAAGTTGTTAATGTCTGTAGATACCGTAATAATGTCCATTTTTATTCCTGTTTTTTGCCTTTTTTCTTGGTCTTGGTGGGGCTTGTTAGTTTTTGTAGGCCTTTCAAGGAAGTAACCTTTTGCTTTTTTGATTTTCTTATATGGTTGTTTTTTATTTAATTAATTTCTGATCTTTGTTTTTTCCTCTCTTCAGCTTTTTTGGGTTTAATTTTACATCCTTTTTCGTACTGACTTCATAAGATGAGTGCTGAGATCATTGATTTTTAGACTTTCTCAATTTTCTTAGATGCACATTTAAGGCCGTGAATGTCCTTCTAAGTGCGGTGTTAGTTCTTCATCTGTAAAAAATGAATGTGTAGTTTAAAGAAAATTATTGTCATTCATCTTAAATATTTCTTGCTTTCATTATCTTCTTTAACCCATGAGCTATTTAGAAGGGCATTGGTTAATGTCCAAACATATGGGGATTTTTTGGTTATCTTTTTAGTATTAATTATTAGTTTAATTCCACTGCAGTTAATCAGGACATGACATGTATTACTTGAATCTAAAATTGATTGAAACTTGATTTTTGCCTCAGATTTGAGACAGTTTGGTAAATATCCTGTGGTATTTGAGAAGAATGTGTAGTTGACACTAGTTGGGTGTTCTGCTCTTGATCTGTCCATTAAGTCATTTGTTAATCTTGTCCAAACCTATATCCTTACTGATGTCATGTTTGCTTTTTCTATGAGTTACTGAGAAGAATGTGTTCAAGTCTTGTAACCATGATGTGGATTTTTCTATTCTTTTATTTCTGCCAGTTTTAGGCTTTAATGTATTTTGAGGTAATGTTCTTAGATTCATAATACAAATGTAGGCACTGTATTTTCCCTTTAGAGCTATCATCATAAAAAATGTCCCTCTTGGGATGTGTGGGTGGCTCAGACAGTTAAACGTCTGCCTTCCGCTCAGGTGGTGATCCCAGAGTCCTGGGATCGAGTCCTCCATCGTGCTCCTTGCTCGGTGGGGAGTCTACTTCTCCCTCCGCCCTTCACCCCGATCATGCTCTCTCTCTCACTCTCTCTGTCTCTCTCTCAAATGAATAAAATCTTAAAAAAAAAAGTCCCTCTTCCATCTGAAGAGTAGTGCTTCTTGCCTTGAAGTCTGCTTTATCTTATGGTAGTGAAGCTCTACTAGCCTTCTTTTATGAGTGTTTTCATGGTGTATATTATTTTCCACCTTTTTATTTCCAACTTCACTTATTTATGGTGTATCTTTTCTATGTAATTGAGTTGCTTATTTTTTTTAAAGATTTTGTTTACTATTTATTTGAGAGAGAGAGCACACAAGTGGGGGGGGCGATGGGAGGGGTAGTAGAGGGAGAGGAGAGGCAGGCTCCCCACTGAGCAGGGAGCCCCATGATCCCTGGGATCATGACCTGAGCCCAAGACAGACGCTTAACTGACTGAGCCACCCAGGTGCCCCAAGTTGCTTATTTTTAATGACAGTCTGACAACTTTTTCTAAAATTATGTGTTTGATCTATTCACATTCAATGTATTATTGATATATTGGATATAAAACTATCATCTTCATACTTATTTGTCCTACTAGTCTAAGTTCTTTTTTCTTGCCTTCTTTCTGTTAATCAAATACTTATTAAAGTACTGTATATATTACTACTTTTACCAGGTCTGGATAATACAAAGATGGTAGAGCAGCCCACTCTTGCCTTATGTGCTACTAATGTCAAGGTTATTAATGATATATTATAAACTCCATACGACATTATTCCTGTTATATCCTCGTCAATATTTATGTAAATGTACTGACATACTTTACCCTTTCCATTGTTCTGCATTCTATTCTGCATCTTGGAGCTTCTTTCCGGGATGATTTTTCTTTCTCTTGCAGCACTCCCTTTTGTATTTCCATGAGTGCATTTGTGCTAATCACACATCTTCTCAGTTTTTGTATTAAATGTATTTTGTCTTAAACTTTGAAGGATATTTTTGGTGGATATAGAATTTTGTGTTAGGAGGTGTTTTCTTTACCACTTTGAGGATATCATTCCATTGTCTTCTTGCTAGTTTTCTTTCCTGTTGAGCAATCAGCTGATGGTTTTAGTGTTGTTCTTTTAAAGGTAATATATCTCTTTTCTTCTGGTTGACTTAAGATTTTCTCTTTATCTTTGTTTTTCAGTTTGAGAATGCTCTTCTCACAGTGTGGTTTTCTTTGTGTTTACTCTTCTTGGAGTTTGTAGCACTTCTTGGTGTTTTTGACATTTTGGGGGGAGGAGTTTTGACATTATTTCTTCAAATACTGCTTCTGCTTTATTTTCTCTAATTTTTGGACAGTTTCATCATATCCCATGTGCCTTTTAGGATCATTTCTCTATTTTTTCATTTTGATTTTCCATGCTTCAGTGTATATATTTTCCTCTGATGTTGTCTTCACTAATTGTCTTTTCAGTTGTATGTCATCTCCTGTTGTCAATTTACCATGTTTTATTTTTCAATTCTAGACTTTCTGTTTGATTTATTTTCTGCTTTCCAGTTCCCTGAAATTCTCCATCTTCTCAATCAGTTATTGATTGAACATAGTTTATCTGTCTTTGATACTTCAATATTTGTATCACTTGTGAATTTATTTCTGTTGTTTTTTTCTTGATTTTCAGATAAAGCTTATTCTCTTATATGCTTTCTTTTTTTTTTTTTTTTAAATTGAGGGGCAGGCATTGTTTATGAAAATTTTTAGAGATAACTTGAGGCTCTGGGTGATTTTTTTTTTTTGTCCCAGGAAGATTTCCTTTGGCTTTTGTATACAGTTCATCTGGACAGAATCATGTCATCCCATCAGAACCTGAGACCAGATTCAAATCTGAGTGTCAGTTCTTGTGAAGGCTAGTCTGTTCCTAATTCACCCTTATGCTCATTCAGAATCTCACAAAAAGTGCAGAGTGTTTACTGAGCCCCTCCTTTCTGGTATGCCTTGAATTCAAATTTTTATTCCCCTAGTCCTGTGAGAGTGAAGAAAATTGTGCTCATCTTCTCAGCTTCTTATTTGTCATTTATCATTTTCAGAACTGGCAATTTGCCCAGAGGGAAAAGTGCCCTGAGTTCTGGAATTACCCCTCTTGGTTTCCTTCTTCTCTTAAATCTTGGTCCCACAACTTCTCACTGCCTTGGTAGTTCTTTGAGACCAACGTTTATTTCAAATATATATTTTAAAACATTGTGTCCATCTTTTTGTTGTTCTCAATAGGATGGCTATTCTGAAAATATCCTTGAAGTGGAAACTCTGTTTTTTTCCCTCTATTCATATAAATATGCACAGACAAAAGACAAAGAATTTGGAGTTTTTGTAGGAATATGGATGCTTTTGTTTTCTTTTTTTCTCCTTGTGATGTATATGTTTTCTGGAAAGAGCATGGATTGGTTAGATTTACTAAAATTAACATATATAAATACGACATTAAAAGTAGTGTATAATAAGACAATAGTAGCAGCATTTATTTGTAACTGTTTAAAAATATTATTATAGGGGTGCGTGGGTGGCTCAGTTGGTTAAGCGGCTGCCTTCGGCTCAGGTCATGATCCCAGGGTCCTGGGATCGAGCCCCACGTCAGGATCCCTGCTCAGTGGGGTGTCTGCTTCTCCCTCACCCTCTGCTGCTCCCCCTGCTTGTGTTCCCTCTCTCTTTATCAAATAAATAAATAAAATCTTTAAAAAGTATATTATTATAAAAATAAAAGATATATAAACCAAATTACCTATAATCCCTTTATCTACACTTACCTTTTTAATTTCTAGTCTGTGCCTTTATTTCATGTGTAGATATAACAGTGCACATGTTATAGGAGTGTTCATATCAGTGAATTTTAATACTGTACTTTGGAGAAAAATAGCCTTCATATATTTTTACTAATACTGTGTGTCTAATTCTGGCCCAACAGCTTATCATTCTTCGCCTAGAACTAAAAAGATTGGTACATTTATAGATTTCTTGTTCTATCCAACAGGTATATAGTTAAAATGTTGAATAAAATGGTTAAAAATATTACCATTACTATAAGATGTAAAAAAAATTTTTTTTCAAATCAGAAGAGGCAGAATTTTGCTTTAGAATACTGCATTTGACATTGCCAGCCTTTAAAAGCTTTCTTTCAGCCTGGATGGATTATTTCTGCTCTTTATTTGAAATCCATTTATCAAACTCTAGATGTATTTCCCTTCCCAGAACAATGCCTATGTCTCATTAATGGTGACAATATTGATCTTTAATAATACTAGACTCTGATGACGTGAAATCTTTGATGATATTGCTATTATCACATAAACTTTTGGAAAAGACAAATTATTAGATTCACTTTATTATCATTATGTTTACAGGCATCTTAATGAAAATCATGGCAATATAAAAGGAAGCTAAAATTTAATTGAAGATTGCCATTAAAAATGGAAGAATCCAACATTTTTGGTAGTTAGGTAATAAGTAGGTAAATATAGGAAATAAAAATGGGTTTTGTTCTCTGAAATAAGAAGTTTCAAACATTAGTGAACATTAGTGAACTGTAAGACAATTTTCTCTGAAAATGGTACTATAATTCTTGGTACATTAAAACATCAGTCATATTATGAAAAAAACATAAGGCCAAATATCCACTTTTGGCCAGATATCTACTCTCTTGAAAATATAGTGACTCTAAATTATGTCATGAATTTTACTTTCCTGAATGGCTCCAGTAAGGAACTCATAATAGAATGCCAGCTCTGAAAACTTTCTTAGAGGTCATAGAACCCTAACCTTTCATTTTCTGGATGAGACTCAAGAGGTTTTTTCGGGCATGTGATTGGCAGGCAATTTCATGAAAACTCCTAGAATAGTAGTTAGCCTTGAGCAGATGTTCTATAAATGTTCTTTTTCCTAGAACACAGAAAACTAGTCTCCCCATTCTTGGGATAAGCATATCATGACTTGTTTGTTGTATTAATCATCTAATCTGTGATAAAAAGCAACCCCCAAATCTCAGTGGCAAATAACAATGAAGATTTATTTCTTCATCCCATTGTATGTCCTCTGTGGATGGGTTGAAGCTATTGCTGCCGATTGCCTGCACTTAACAGCTGTGGCCGGGGCTCTGTTCCATATGGCTCTTTTCCATGAGTCTTCATTTTGGAATCCAGGCTAATGGGGCATCCCATCTAGGATATGCTATACTTTAGACAGAGATTAAAAAGCAAAAGCAGGCCTCCTAAATAAGCTCCTGCTTGG
Source organism: Halichoerus grypus (assembly GCF_964656455.1). Taxonomy (NCBI): domain Eukaryota; kingdom Metazoa; phylum Chordata; class Mammalia; order Carnivora; family Phocidae; genus Halichoerus; species Halichoerus grypus. The sequence goes on from NC_135725.1 coordinate 64,040,280, forward strand.
AGTAAGCACACTGTCATTTCTGCTGACATTCATTGGCCAGTCAAGTCCATGGCCAGGTCTGACTGTGGGCAGTGAGATGTGCTCTGCCTTGCAGGAATCACAGCAAACAACAAAGATGTGTAATTCTCTTGCAGGGTAGGGAGCAAAAAGTTGCCAACAATAATATGAGCTACCCCACAGTTGACATATATTTTAATGTGATGCATTTATTTGACCTGATATTCTTTCTCAATTTCAGCTCTGCAGAAATGCAAGACACTGGCTTTTGCTACATTTTCTACGGCAGAACTGAGGTCTAATTTTTTCGTATTGGATTAAACATTTTCGGTTACTTGGGAAGAATGTTTTCCAAAGCTGCAACAGAATTTGAGGACCGTCTGCAGCAATCAATTCTCCTTTGAATCAAATTGTTTTTACTAAACTTGAGGACGTTAATTTTCTTATTAAAAAAATGCTTGGGGCGCCTGGGTGGCTCAGTCGTTTAGCGTCTCCCTTCGGTTCAGGTCATGGTCCCAGGGTCCTGGGATCGAGCCCCGCATCGGGCTCCCTGCTCGGCAAGGAGTCTGCTTCTTCCCCTCCTGCTCCCCTTGCTTGTGTTCCCTCTCTCGCTGTCTCTCTCTCTGTCAAATAAATAAATAAAATCTTAAAAAAAAAATGCTTGATGGAAGAGGGACATTATGTGCAGCAGACTGTTATCTTTTATCTTCTGAAAGAAGACTCGCAAGCCTTCAACTTAATTCTCAGAGAAAGTTTAAACTTTAGGTGGCTAAGTATTACTGGTGGTGCTTATATAAAGATGAAAAGCCTTGGGAACAAAGGGTATGTGTCCACACAGTCTTTAAAAAATGTTTTAAAGGTCAATTTTACAATCAACAGGGTATTACACATCCCTCAAGAGCATTCTTCAAAGTTTATTTTTAAGGAGAGGAGAGATCTGATTAAAGTGGGGGTAAGGTAGGGGAAAGGAATGGAGAAGAAAAGGGGATTAGTTATCTAGGTCTACTATATTTCTCTTATACTATCAAAAATGCATTTAAACGTCACAGCAAGCCTTTAATGGATGGATGGGTGAAGACAGGAGTTACAGTGAGAGAAAGAGAGAAGGGTCATCTTTCTCATGCCCGAGAATTGGAAGATGTCTTCAGATTCTTCTGGTAAAATCTATCTATCATGTAGCTATCTATATCTATTAAGTGATAAGTACATTCACATTTTCAGGGGCCAAGAGAGGGAAGAATAGAACTTCAAAGGATATAAAGGACTATAGGGAAGGGGCTCATCAAGGTGAAGGGGGCAGAGGAATGATGAGACAGGCAGCCAGGGCCAGAGATCTGTGTGGTTTCCTAGAACATTTGCCTTCTCTTTCCTCATTGTTCACAAAAGCCATATTGGTGGAAAGAGAATTTGCTGTCATTTTGAATGTAAATTGGAAATGTGCATCTGTTCAGTGTGCTATTAAAAGAAGAATCACATCAAATTACAGGGTATGAAGTGGTAAGTCATTTGAGTGAATTACCTACTAAATGTCAGCCATGACCTAATAATATGTTTTCCTTTATATGGAAAAACAGTGCCATTCCTCTGTGATCACTAGGACCGTTTCTACCTCTATCTTGCTTTGTTCCTTTGCCACCAGCTGAAGTGAGGGGTCAGGTGGCAGTCATGAAACAGAGCGACCCTGAATAGCCATCATAAGAGCTGACCCTTGGCCATGGCTTCATTTACACCTTGCCTGGTGTTCTGAGATTAATCAGCCTCAGGCAGGAATCTGATAGTTGCATAATTACATAATGCTTATTTTCATAATACTCAAGACCATGAGTTATTATTAAAGAATGTGTATAGTTTTTTTCTCATAATTTTTCTAGGTAGAATTTTTACAGATGGCAAACAGTGGTATAAACAGTTACAATGAGATTTTCAAGGCTCCGTAACATTCTATTCAGATGTGAGGATTCTACTCTATCCCATTTAGTCTGAGTTTTTGAAAATACCTTTTCTTTAGAAGAGGTTGCATCTGCTAGTAAGTGGGCACAAGCATCCTTGATGTTTGTTGGCACTGATCATCTATCTATCTAACGACTTAAAAGTACCACTCAGGAGCTCACTCCTCAATCCCTTTACCCTTAGCTTCTCATGCTTTCAACTTGACAAACCCTCTTCTGAACCTGTCTTCTGTTTAAAATCCAGAAACTATAAATTTTACAGAGCTGTGTCCTCCAGACCCAGGCAATGGCATTTTCAAATACCATAGCACATTGTGAAAATCCTGATTTCTTCATCCTAATAAAGAGTGCTTACTAGATGGTGGGCTTTCTTCAGCATATCAGTGAACTTTGGTGTCACCATACTGGCTTACATGCTTTTATGCCTGCCCTTACCGCAGGGTCCCCAAATTTATTTTCTCCCTCATTGCCTGCAGCTGGACATCTGAAAGCCCAGGACTGTTGCAGTGGGAGCTGTTCCAGTGGGGGTCAGCGGGCAGCAGACTCAGCCTCTGTAGTTCATCTAGGTTGGAATTAAACTTTGCTTCAGACCAAACCTTGGGTGTGTCTTCCCTGAGGCTGATGTTTGCAGTAGGTTATCTATCTTCAGCCCATATTTCCTGTCCTTGTGAACGAGAGACCCCTGGATCTCAGTGTAGTCCCTCTCCTGCTGGCCTTACGATGTGATCTTTGCTTCATGCCTGAGCCAGAGTGCTTTGAAATTTATGTGTGTATGTAATATAGCCTAGTGGGTAAGAATTTGGGTTCTGGAGTCAGGATGACGTGATTTTAAATTCTTGCTCTACAGTTTACTAGTGGAGTGACCATGAGAAAGTTATCGATCTCTCTACAAGCTTCAGCTTTTCTCATCTATAAAATGAGGATAAAGGGCGCCTGGGTGGCTCAGTCGGTTAAGCGTCTGCCTTCAGCTCAGGTCATGATCCCAGGGTCCTGGGATTGAGCCCCGCATCGGGCTCCCTGCTCGGTGAGGAGGCTGCTTCTCCCTCTGCCACTCCCCCTGCTTGTGCTCTCTCTCTCTCTGTGTCAAATAAATAAATAAAATCTTTAAAAAAAAATGAGGATAATATTACCTCCTTTAGAGGATTGTTGAAGGAATAAGTGAAATAATACATGTCAGATGCTTGGCATCCAATGGTTGTTCAGTAAGTGTTAGCTATTATTATTATGACTGAGATGTCGACTGTTTGATCCAACCTGTACAGAGCAATAACTCTAAAGCTCCTTATAGGTAGAGACTGATGGGTCCACCTGTCATATTAATGTTTATTGAATGAGTAAATGTTGGGAATGCCCTTGTTTTATGCTTGGTTTTGAAGTTAGAGGTTGGAAGAGGACCAGAGTTGTTTGTTCTTTATAAATATTTTTGATTGCTTTTTGAGTGTAAGATCTTGTTATGATACAATAAGGTACAGTTCTTTCCCTTCAGGAAAGTCACATTCTTCTGTGTGACAGTGTAGTGGTGAACAAAACTAATAGAGTGGAGCCAGAAGGAGTAAAGCAGATCTAGACGGATTATGAGATCCTAAACCATAAAGTAATTATAAACTGAGTATGTTTTCTTAAAAATGGAAATAATATCATTATTTGTCATATTATTGGAACAAATTCAGAAAACATGGAAAAGTATAAAGGATAAGATTAAATCACTTGTAATGTATCTGTAGATAATTACTACTTAAAAACATGATCATCTAGAAGCTTGCTATTCAGTGTGTCATTTGCAGATCAACAGTATTCGCTTCACCTGGGAGCCAGGAGAAAGGTCTACTCTTGACCCCCAGCCAAGACCTAGAATCAGAATGTGTTTTTTATCAAGATCCTCGGCTGATTTGTATGTAAATAAAAGTCTGAGAAGCATTGATGTGGTAGACTATATAACATATACCAAATTGAATTCTCACATACTGGACTTCTCTTTTGGCAATTTAGAGATTAGATAACCTGAAAACTTTCCTACTACACGATGCCTGGGTAACTAGGTAAAAAATAACATATATCTATTTGAAGGATAACTGAGTGCAAGAGAAAGAGAAATTAAGGACCAAAACAAAAACTAAAGACAGGAGTAAGTGGATACTGAAGTATGAGTTGCCCTGAGAGATGTTGCCGGTAGTCAAGGAGCTTAGGTTTGGGAGTAGGGACAAGAGCTTGTGCTGAGGATGAGGGACCCATGGAATGGAACTCCAGTCTAAGGGCATGGTCCTCAAAGGCTGAATAGCCAGGAAACGGCAAACTAGAAAAAAAAAAAATCAATCCACATACAAAGGGAGATGAGATTGTAATTTGTATGTCTCTGTCTGAGCTCTGGGCAGGAAAAAGGTATTCTCTGAGAACGTGTAATCACAGTCATTTTACTCACCCAGGGTATTTGATACATATCCAGTTATACTCAAGCCAAGAAATTAATATGAAAGTCCTAATGTAGAAAGAGCCCCAAGGCATCTGAAAGAAGCAAACACACATCCTCAACTCAGCCCCAAGGGTGTTCATAGCCCCACTAAACATGAGCTCTTAATGTAAAAGTACAAAACACACAAGAAAACAATTCACCTTGAGTTAGAGTCACGAGAAACAGGTGGCAGAATTAGAACTTCAAGGATTTTGAATGATACAGTTATCGGGTGCAAAATAAAAAAAGTATGTTAAGATGGCTTTTTAAAAAAAGAATGGAATAAAAACCACCAGAAGCAAGATATTACATACTCTAATAATTTCCTGCAACTTCCTTTTGTTTCTCTTAACATCTCTTGAGAATCATTTTATCATCCTAAGACCGTGTATGTCCAGGACATGGATCAGCTCATCAGTTCAGCAGCAACCAACCAAGAGAAAGAAGAAAGCATAGTCACATGCTGACCCTTTTCTGCATGGTGGTTCCACCCACTAGGTTATGTGGTATGGTATGTGCCCTGGAATATGACTCAGAATTAGAATTTTCTGTCTTTGGAGAAGATAATGGTGAGGGTGGGTTCAGAGCAGGGGTGTGAGGTGGGCAGGGGAAGTAAGAGAGAAGCCCATAAAAGTATGTCTTCTCATAGAAGACTAGCAACATCAGAGAGTATGTTTAGGGGAAAAATGATTCCATTGAATTCCTTCTAATTCCTTTTAATGAATTTACTCTTGCTGTGTATGTTGTAATTGTGTTAATTAAAAAACAATTCAAAGTGCATGTCAGTAGTGAAGACCCTGACCTGTTTATGTGATGATTAAAAATGAAATGATCTACAAGCCCCTGTTTTCGAAAGCCCTCAGGATTCATCAATTTGAGAACCAGTAATGATTGTTTGCCATCTTGAGGCAACACAAGAAAACTCCACATGTGAACATTAATACAGCATTTGCTGCTGTATGTTCTTTACCCACCTAAGGCTTCTGCTCCTCTTTCTCCAGGTTGCTGACCTTGGTAATTGATCCCTCAGAAGAGGAAAAGCACCATTCCATTGACATTGGCATTTCTCTTCTGAATAGAGGTTTAGAAAAGCTTCCTCATCCCTTAGGAACTCAGAAGCATCCTAGCTTCTTCCTGTTGAGGTCTTTCTGCCCCTCCAGGGACTCTCTTGGACCAGATCTAAGAAGACCCTTGCTAGCTGTCTTGTGCATGGTCTCCATCTGGTCCCCAGGAAATAGTCACATATCTTTTGTTTCACAAACTCCAGGAACTTAGGCTGCCTCAAGCAGCCACATCTCATTTGCTTTTCTACCAAAGCCGCTAGCTAGTTGGTTTCTTGCCTTTTAGATTTTTCGGGTGGGAGTCAGTCTGTAGTCCCCATCTCTAGGGGCCAAATATTAAGCTCTCTAAGTGGTCTTCCTAATTTGATTTGCAGGTCTTCTATTTTGATTTGCAGGGATGGGGAAAACAGCTCCTAGTTTACTACTTTGGGAGAGAGGATGGGCCTCTTGGTACACCAATAACATTCTCCAAACCTCCTGATCTCCGACTTCTGACCCTTTTATATCTTGATATAGCTGAGGGGGTAGGAGACACATAAGTATTTTTTTAAATTACGTTTTTGATTTTACATAGTTATAAATTCACATGCAGTTGTATGAAATAATTCAGACAGATCCTATGTACGCTTTACTCACTTTTCCCCAATAGTAACCTCCTGCAAAACTAAAGTACAGTATCACAGCCAGGACACTGATAGCAGTATAGTCGAGATACAGGACTGTTCCATCCTTCAAGGTCCTTTGGCTCGAGAGTACAGACTTTTGGGGGCTTTTTAGTCACCTCCATCGGTGTTTCTGGGTTGCTGGCTTCTTCAGCTCTACTCTGGGATTTATGAGGCAAAAACATAAGCCAGGAAACTCACTTCTGTGTTACTCCCTAGCTGCCCTGTCTCTTCTCTCTGCCTTTCAGGGACTTTCATTTGTTTTATGTATAATGTCCAGGGTTTTTAGTTGTGACTTAGTCGGAAAGACAGGGAGAACTAGGTCAGCTTCATCTTCCCAGAAGTAGAAGTCCATGTAACTGTTTTTTAATCACCTCTTTTGCAAATTCTCAGTAAAGCTTTGCCCTTCACTGAGGGCACGGCTTTTACGTCTCAGTGCCTCAGCCCAAATTTCCTATTAGCATTTAGTTATATACATGTGATGAAGAGAGGGCTACAAAATGCATTCTCAACAATCATGATTGTGAAAAGTACCTGTGTTCTCACTGTTTTAGTAACAACACATAAGCATGTTCCTAGAGTTTTTCTTTTTTTTCTGGCTTCGGGGAGATTATCCTAGAAAGATCAGTCTTGGGAAAATGATTAAGGAAGTGACCAAATTCCACTGTTGAAAAAAACGACTGTTGTTCTTTTGCATCCTCTTCTACCTGTTATAACTTGAGGACTATTTATGTCTGCTAGTAACGTGGCAGCCAGCATATAGTATAGATCATGGCGGACTGAGGTCAGCTTGTGAGAGGTGAGTGTTCTCAGGAATTCTACAAGGCAATAAACATAGCCATTATTAAAAATTAAATCGTATAAAATGTCAATAAATTACATTAAAAACAAAGGTAACAATAAAAATTCACCACTTCCTAGTTTTTTTTTTTAAATTTATGTTGTTGAGATTATGTCCAGATTATCTATTATCTGTGCTCTGGAGATCATGCGCATCTATTGTATGTGTGGTGTAAACACTGTGTATTGGCATCCTCCTGTGCCTCTCTTTCCACCTCTGTGTTCTCTGATGTCACCCTGGTAGCCTGACATCAACCACGGTGAGGGTATTTAACCACAGAAATTGGAAATGTTACAAAGCAGGGCTTTTTCCTCCTTGACGGCCCGTAGTTAAACATTTTCCAGGATACCACTGAGTTTAGGTCATTTCCATAGATTCTCCCTATTCCTGACAATAATTTTTCTCATTCTCCAAAAACTTGCCCTATCTTAGGAGCTTTTGAATTTCCAGACTTAAATTACTAGCACTTTATATAATGTAACAGCAAGATAAGAGCAAGTATTTCTTCAACCTTCATAATCCACAGTGGGAAACAGATATATGTTTCCTATTATTCTGCCTTTTGAAGAAGCCTTGACGATGGAGCTGATGCTGTGTTCAGATTAACTATGTGAGCAGAAGCAGGTAGGGGAAGGGGAAGACAAATGACTTGTTTTTTCAATACAGCTGCTCTGGCTATTGTCTTTAATTACACTCCTGCTGGACTGATAAGGAAACTGGCTTCTGACAGCTGGGAGGAGCTACCCTGCTGCAAAGCCCTATCTCTTCTTGGGTATAAGCAATGTCTTGTGCACTGAGTAACATAGACATGAATTATTTTTGGTAACTGTTATTGGCTATGTTTCTACTATGTTTAGGCTTAATTTTCTTAAAGCGACATGGCCCCCATTTGGAAATTTACCTATGGCATTTAGTGAGGCAGGAGATGTTAGAGGTTAAAATGTAGATGCATTTTTTAATCTTTTCGACATAGTACTTACTCATATTATTTGGCATTTAAAAATATGCTGATACCTGCTTGAAAACATGACTGATAACTCTATGGGTGCCTTTTCCTTTTCAGTTTGGCCAGAATTCTCCCAGGCTCTTCTGAATATCCCCATAATGTGAACCCAAAGCAAAGACATACGATGTAGAGACCATGTGCCTTAAATTTTTAGTAGGAAAAATAAGCAGCAGAACTATACATTTCTGTCTCTTATCCCTGTCATCTTCACCTCCTTTGTGGTAAATGGTCAAATGCCAAAGCAAAAAAGCGTGATAGAAAGACAAACATATTACTTACTGTATGACCCAGGTGTCGAGAGAATACTGTTTGGGGAAGAGGTACACCTGCCCTCCTGTTGTGCACTGCAGGGTAGAAATCTGTAGAAATCAAAGCACTTGGTGATTTCATTTATTAATGTGTTTTCAATTTAGAATCTACCAAATGTGATTAAAAAGTCCTGCTCCCTATTAGAGTATTTTAGAATAACCTATATAAAATTGGGCGTGAAATAATTAAACATTTAATATGGAGTTGTTAAATGTATTTCGTAGGGAATGTCATTCCCTCCAGGTTTCTGTCTGATGAGTGACTCATATTAACTTTGCACTTCAAGCAGATATATATTCTTCACATCAATGAGACTTTGGGATATGCTAATCCTGCTGCCAGTGCTCAGCTACCAAGCAGGGAACGCTGGGGCCCAGAGAGCCAGCTGTAGAGCACTCAGGTTGGAGAGCCAGGGAGCTCCAGCACCAGGGAGCCATCACAGCATTACCCAGAATCTGTGGGAGGGGAGCAAAGCCAGATGTGTCGGGATTCAGGATATGATGAAATCAGCCCTTTGAATAAGTACTTAAGCAGAGACTCAAGACTTTATAACAAGAGGCCTGAAATAAACAGACATCCCAGCAGAGGACTGGGTGGGAATGGGAGCCACACAGGCTAAGCTGTTCAGAAAAGGGTCCAGAGAGAACCGTCTGAGAAAGTCTGACTAATCTCTGACCCTGCTGTTTAATTTAGGTTAGTGCTGTGGTTAAGTGTGTGGGCTCAGGACTCAGGTCACCAGGTTTGTAGCCTGAGTCTGTCAGGTAATAACTGCGTGACCTCGTGTTCCTCAAACTCAGTCACGCCACCTGTAAAATAAGAGTAATGATAGAACACCTCATGTAAAGCTCTTAGCAAAGTTTCTGGATTCTAGTAAATTCTCCATGGTGAATGTGAGTTGTACAAATACTAATGCAATTATATTATTTTAGTTCCATAGTGAAATGAGACATACCAGAATCCCCTCGACATTTTTTATGGCTTTTAGTATTATTCGTATACTTAGTGAACTGTGTCTTGTTCCCATTACAAAATGAGGGTTTAGGAATTCCCCACCAATCTTTTTATACTCTTCAGAGTGTTCCTAAGCTGAGAATCCTTGGGGTGTTATTCTATAGTTCAGGGGGACCCCACCAGACTATTAGACTGACCACGGTGAACGCTGGAGTCATGTAAGCAGCGCCCTTACAGAATGCAGGCTTAACTGAGTCTACTTTTGTCTCCATTTGCTACCAGTTAGTTTAGTTTGTGTCTTGTGTGTGCCTCCTGTGTGTGGTGAGGCAACATCTGAGGATACAGCAAGGCTACTGTCCTCTCTTACTCATTCAAGCCAGGTATGGGACAAGGTCGAGATTTAGGAAGCAGGAAGAAAGTCTTTGAAAGCCAGGTTGACTTTTATTCTGAGAGCAACAAGGTGTCATTGATGAGTTTTAAGCAGGGGAGTGATGTGGTCTAGTTTACATTTTAAAAATGTACTTGTGGCTGCTGTGTGGGGACTAGATTGTTGGAGGTGGTTGCGGTATTCCACATGAAGGATGGCAGTGGCTTGGATTGCAAGGGAAGCGGTAGAGAGGGAAGATGCCGATGCATTTGGGTTGTTTTGGAAGATGGAGTTGACAGGATTTGCTTCTAGGCTGGATGCATGGAATGAGGGAAGAGGAATGGGTGCAAGGTAAGCTCTTAGGTTTTTGGCATGAGCAACGGGATGGATGATGGTGCATTTTACTGCAGTTGAGGGAGCCTGGGAAAGGAACAGAGTGTTTTCTGGTGGGGAGGGGTAGATGCTGTGGGATGAGCTGTGTGGAGTTTGAGATGTCTATTAGATGCACAAAAAAGAACATGCCTTATCCACTTTGGGGACTGGCATGGCAACTGGCACTTTCTAGGTTGGGTCAGTAACCATATTTGGATGAAGGAATGAATGAATGAAGTAGATGTTGGCCTACTCTGTCACTGCATCTTCACTGTTGTCAGATGCTGCCTCATTACCTGTGGGGTACACAGAAAGACTAATTCAACAAGTAACACATTCAGATAAAAATAGGCTTAGATAAGTCTGCATTTGTAAAGGGCTACTATTTGTTTTTGTCTCCCACTAGTATTAATTTGACTATACAAATCTGACATCCTGCGGTGATGTGAGATTTGCTGAGAAAGATTTGGAAATTGTGGGATATAGATAGGTTTTAAAGCCACAGGATGCCTTGAAGTCTCTTAGGAAGAACACCTAGATAGAGAAAGAAATGGAACCCATATTAGCATCCAATCATGGCTGTAACAAATTACTTCAAAAGTAATAGCTTAAAACAACACGAATTTATTATTTATTGTTCTGAAGGTCAGAAGTCCAAATGGGTCTCACTGGACTGAAATCAGGTGTTGGCAGGGCTGAGTTCTCTGTGGAGACTCCAGGGCAGAATCTGTTTTCTCACCTTTTCTAGCTTCTAGAGGCTACCTGCTTTCATTGTCTTGTGGCCCCTCCTTCCATGTTTATAGTGTATCACTCACCCTGTTTCCATCATCATAACTTTTTCTGACTCTGACTCTCCTGCCTCCCTTTTTCCCTTATAAACATCCTTGTGATTTCATTGGCCCACCTGGATAATCCAGGATGATTTCCTCATGTCAAGATCCTTAATCATACCTGCAAAGTTCCTTTTGCCATGTAAGGTAGAATATTCACATAATTTGAGGATCAGAATATGAGCAACTTTGGAGGCCATTATTTTGCCGACCAAAGAGCCCAAGACTGATCCCAGGAGAGTTCTGAGGAGGCTGAACAGAGAAGATCCAGCAAAGGAGAAAGAGGAGGAAGGGATAGTGAGAGAGGAGGAAAACCAGGAAAATGTGGTTTCACAGGAGCCAAGGGTAGGCAGTTTTAAGAAAGAGGGAATGTAATTGTACCAGTGAACTTCGGGTTTGGCTGTAGATAATAGGAAACCCTATTATAGTGGTTTAACTAAAGAAGGACTTTATTTTTGTCCTATAACAGGAAGTCTAGAAGAAGCTGACCTTGGCTGGGGTACTAGTACAAGGTGCCTATGTTTTCCTCCTCTGCTGTGTTTAGTATGTGATTTCCTTTTTTTTTTTTTTTAAAGATTTTATTTATTTATTTGAGAGAGAGAGACAGATACAGTGACAGTGAGAGCGAGCACGAGCAGGGGGAGCAGCAGAGGGAGAGGGAGAAGCAGGCTTCCCGCTGAGCAGGGAGCCCGATGGGGGGCTCGATCCCAGAACCTGGGACCATGATCTGAGCCAAAGACAGGCACTTAACTGACTGAGCCACCCAGGCACCCCTAGTGTGTGACTTCCTTTATCATATATCCAAGATGGTGGCTACATCTCTAGGGTTTGAGTTTGCCTTTCAGTTGGAAGAATGGGAAAGGGTAAAGAGCAAAGGGCAAAGGGTAAAGGAGCATGACTACCGAGTCTGATTCCTTTTTGTAAAGCTTCCTCAGAAGCTCCTTCTCAGTCGCTTCTTCTATTTTTATTTATTTATTTTTTTTCCAGTAGACTCCTCGCCCAGCATGGAGTACAACACAGGGCTTGAACTCACAACCCTGAGATCAAGACCTGAGCTGAGATGAAGAGTCGGATGCTTAACTGACTGAGCCCCTCAGGTGTCCCTGGATACATTTCATTAGCCAGGTTACATGGCCATCTCTAGCAGCATAAGAGGAGTCTGTTGGTCAGGAAGAGGGAAGAATGGATATTGGGTAGGCAGTTAACAGTGTCTGCTGCTGTAATATGTTAATCATAGATTTTTTGTGAAGGATAAGGCATTAAGAAGTCTTTCATTCAGGAGCACTTCTTCCGAGGAGGTTGGGCTTTAAAAATAGACTTAACTCCTTTTTTAAAGAATTTTGATGATTGGTGTTCTATAACCTTCATAGAAACTCTTGTAACATTTGATTTATACACTTAAGAAGCTTTTTCTTTCTGTTTCAGTATTTCCTCTCAGATGTGATTTAATCCCATTTCTTTTTGTTCGGTCTTCTGGAGAGATGGAGTAACACCAGTAAGCATCAATCAATTATCTTGAAATAGTTTGAACTAGCAATCCTCCAAGGAATTAGTGGAAAAAAGGCATTGGGAGATGGAATATAGGTGTAATTCTGTTAGAACTTATTGAGGGAATTAGTGAAATACAAAGTGAGGAAAAGTGTACTCCATTTTTATTGGGAAAGAGGGGGTTGAATGAATTTTCATACAAATTGAAGGGGGTGTTATATGTGTTTTTTAGTGATGAGGAAGGAAATTTGAACACTTACAAAAAATGGAAATATAATAGGTATTCTAAAAGACGACAGACAGATGACTGCAAGGCAAGAGAAAATGATTTGGCTGTATTGAAGTGTCCCCCACAGGAGGAGGGAGAGAAGAGAGCCTGGCACTTCAGTGAAGGCATTTCTGTGCCTGAATTAAGTGAAGTTGCCATGTGACAGTCTGTTCTGACAGCTGGTGTTTTTCTGGGTTGGTGGTTTTATCTCCTATTTGCTCTCATGGGCCGGGTGAAGGCTAGTTTGGGTAACCATTATAAAAGAGAAACATTTTAAAATGTCATCTTTTGGTGAATTTCCCAAGTATGCCTTAAAAGGTGGAAACAAATGTCCTTTGAAGTTCTTTTTTTTCCCCTTCACATGCTATTTTTGGCCTATCTACCATGCTAGAAAATTGCTGTTTCTCTCCTTCTCTCATCACTAGTGATCCCTGCTTAAATTTTGTAACTCTTAAAAATGTTATAGGGGCGCCTGGGTGGCTCAGTCATTAACCGTCTGCCTTCGGCTCCGGTCATGATCCCAGGGTCCTGGGATCGAGCTCCGCATCGGGCTCCCTGCTCAGTGGGGGAGCCTGCTTCTCCCTCTCCCACTCCCCCTGCTTGTGTTCCCTCTCTAGCTGTGTCTCTCTCTGTCAAATAAATAAATAAATAAAATCTTAAAAAAAATAAAAATGTTATAAGACGGTTCTACAATCCCAGAAATTCCTTCAAGTCAGTATGTGCTACTCTCCCTCAACCCCAATACACGCATGCACACATGCTGCAGAGTGCTGGTTACATTAATCCTGAGTCTAAACCTTATGTAACACACACACACATACACACTCTCTCTCTCTCTCTGTCTCTCTCTCTCTTTCTCTCTTACTTTCCTGTCACGATGGAGTCGAGTGAACCTTTGCCAGGTAAAATGGCTATCTCTCATTAATGAGATGTGCTCATAGTAGATCCTAATTAGAAGGCCAATGAATATTAGATAATTTGATTTTTGATCGATCTGATAGCAGATACCACATGCTTGAGTATTTGAAAATGTAAACAGGCTTTAATCTTAAATATTTTACGGACTGATTGTCATCACTGATCATATCTTCATGGCCAGAAAAGGGGGTGTTTCAGTTGGTGTTGAAGGATTTTGACAAGAGGGAAGGGAAAAAGAGCATTTCAAACTAAGGGCACAGTGTCAGCATTGGTCGGAAGGCAAGACATTGTACTGCATACACAGCAAATAGCAAATAATCTGGGAAGGCTAGTGCACAGGGTTTGGGTAATATTGTGATGGGACATGAAATTAGAGATACACGTTGGAACTGGGTTTTGGAAAGCCTTGAATGCCAGACTAAGGAGTTGAATTTTATTCATTAGGCAAGAAGATTTTTAATGATGGAGATGATCTGATTCATGCATTAGGAAGAGAATTTATAAAATAATAAAAGTAATTTTAGTATATGGAATTCTCATATTTGTACAGAGTTCTTGAATTTATATAGCTTTCCCACCTATTTTAAAAACATTTAGTCTTGCAGAATGAAGTAGGTAAGGCCCTACATGGGGTTGGGAATACATGTCATACAGAGTTTGTTTGAAATTGCTGGAACTGTTTGGAAGGTTCTATGTAAAAAGGGTATAGATTTGTTCTGTATTGTCTCTGTATGCAAGGCATAAGCCTAAGAAGATTAATTCACCTCCTTCAAAAAGTCTTTAAAAGTTAATAAGATGGAAAACACAATTAAGCAAAGAACAACTTACAAAGCACAAAAACAACCATTCTTAGAAATCTGGTGTATTACCTTCCATTCTTTTTGTCTCACATATGCATCTGTCCATCCATTCATCCACTGATACAACAGATATTTACAGATGTTATGGTAGGTTATATAGATACAAGATAAATAAGATAAACATGGTTCCTGTTCTTACAGGGCTTGTGGTTTAGTTTATTCTTTTTACAAAGTTAGAATCGCATATTCACATCCTGTTTTTTCACATTAATGTTTTGAAATACCATTACATCACACGCACTTGCCATGCCATTAGAAATGTATCACTTGCAAATGTTTTATCTTGTGGATACTGCATATTTTTTTTCAAACAAATACCTATTTTTTCCTACATTTTAGATAATTTTCTTAGAAGAGATTTCTATAAGAGTTACAGAGCCAAAGGGAGTAAACACTGATGAGGCATTTGATAGTTATTGCCTAACAAAAAGTGCCTACATTTATTCTCTCTGCAGCAGTGTAACAATCAGTCCATCTTATAGCAGCCTCACCACTTGGTCATTACTATGAAAAAATTAATTTGGCATGAAGAAAGGTAGCCAGTATCCTTAATCTTCATTAGAGAAGACTATTAGATGACTCACTTCAGCTGTCAGAAAATGCAAGGTGATATCTTGTGCTATTGTGGATGTCTTGTGACCGGAGGTGCACAATCCTGACTACACAACCATGTGATCATCCGTCTAGAATCACTCTAAAGTCTCAATTATCCCCACTGCATTTTGATTCTCTTCTATGGCGGTGGTCCAAAGTGGTCATGAATGAAAATGTGCTATTTTGTTGATGATGGAGAGAGTGTCATTGCATAGGGAAACAGGAGTATGTGTGAAAAAAAGAAACTTTAAATAATCCAAATAGGATATAATTAGAAATAGTCAAGAGGCTTGTTAAGAGTTAGTGAGAAGAAGAAAAGAGAGAAGAAAAGTGAAAAGAGAAGCAGAAGCACCTACAGAAGCAGAAAGGAAGGAAACCGAATGCTCAGCAGTTCCAAGAGACAGCCCAGGTCACGAGGGCTTCGATACAGATATGCCACAAGTATTAATTGCTTTGTTACAAGAGAAACGGCCTAAAAACATGTGAATGAGGCAGGGCCCTAGAGGTACTAATGGCAGTGGAAACGGTTGCCATGGCAACGGCAAGGAAAAGTCAACCAAAGGAATTACTAATACATATGAGTGTAAATGTGTCTGACATTGAATAATGTGAGCTGATTCCTTGGCAGATTCCAACACTATTTTTGAACCTGAAAAAAAAAATGGTTCAACATTTATCACATGCAGGTTTTATTTTATGGTTGTATGGTAAGCAGTAACTAACTTTTTCCTATGAGGTGGGTTTTGATTTTAAAATAACTTTCATTATTAGAATATCATAGGAACATTAAAGGGTATTTTCAAAAGAAAAAAAGAAAGTGCTTATCATCTTCCCTATCAAAACAACAGCTTGCCTTTTCTTTCTTTACATCTAACTCCATTTTTACATATCTGTAAGCTTAGTATCTGACAGTTTTGCATCCTGCTTTTAACCTTAAATCTTATTTGTAAAGCATTTTCCATGTTTTAAAATCATCTTCATCATTGACAATTAAAATTTTTGCATAGTTCATCAGTTGCATTGTATCATTCACTCAGTCATTCACCTATCGGAAGAAATTTATGTATTATTCACAAGTTGTGTTATAAAGCAATGTAGAGGGAATAGGGAGGGTTCAGATTAATGTTACTGAAACACTGGCTCTCAGCATTACATAGAATTGAGCTTGTGTTTGGGCCATGGTGCCTTGCAATACACAAATATCTGCTAGCTGGAGGGTGGGAGGGGTCAGCAATTCTTGATTATCAGGTAGTGCCAACAATTAATAGGATAGGGAAGAATGCTTTTCTCATTACGCCTCATATTGCTTTATAATGCACATCTGCTCCTGGGCTCTGCTGCAATCCCCTCGTGTTTTTCTGAAAGACCATTTCTTATCCCAAATGAATCTGTCAGTAATAATTATTATGGTAAAAGTAAAAAAACCCAGCTAACATGACAGAAACATTCCCTCATAATCTGCAGTGAAGAAAAGTAGCTGTATATCACAGGATGACAACTGTCTCTTGGATTCATGGTAAATCAGGTCTCTTTTTCATCCGGTATTGGAAGGGATTCTGCTTGGCCTCATGTACTGTACTATTCATCTTGTTTTGTGTACCTCATGGTACTACTGTCAGTGTTTCAGGTTGTTAATAGAGCTGTTTGCTTCCATGAGGATGCCTTTTGAATGTATGACTATTCTACTATCGGTCTGCATGATTAGCAAATCAAAGGGCAGCCCCATGAGTCACTTGGGGCAGCACTAGAAGTGCTGTTTGAACCTAGGAAATTCAGTGCAAGCTTACTGCCCCTGATGATGGATCACTGGCAGATTGAAAGTGGGAATAATTTTTACCAAAACTACGGTTTTGATGACCATTCAATTACTAAAGAGTTGTGCTGATTCAAATCAACTAAAAGATGTTGGTTTTGTGTAATTGTCGTTAAAAATAATGAAGAATTAAAATTAGAATTTTGCATTCCAATAGGTTATTTGGCTCATAGGAAGAATAGGATTCAAGGAGGTAAAGAATAAGCAAGAAGGAGTTGGGAGAATGGGATAAACACAGAAATGCCAGAAAGAAATAAGACAAGGTCAGGTGCCTGGGTGGCTCAGTCAGTTAAGTGTCTGCCTTCGGTCCTGGAATTGAGTCCTGCAGCAGGCTCCTTGCTCAGCGGGGAGCCTGCTTCTCCCTCTCTCTCTTTGCCCCTCCCCCTTGCTCGTGCTCTCTTTCTCTCAAATAAGTAAATAAAATCTTAAAAAAAAAAAAGGAAACAGAACAAGGTCATTGATCCCAGTCACCAGACACACTTGGGAAATTTTTTTTGGATACTTAGAGTTATTAGTAAGCCACTTGGTCAGAGGACCACGTTGGGCTTCTATGTCCAGAGATGCCCATGGGGTAGCATTTGAGAATCAGACTAAATATCTGCTGCTTAGTTGAAGACACTTTGAAGGGAAAAAGTTCTTAGTTTCTCTTTCCCAAATCAGAAAGGGCTGATTAAGAAGAGTTTGTTTTCTTGTGGTGAGTATATTCCTAATGTCTCTGCGCAGAAGTTTAAATCCTGAAGAAAAGGGGATTCTACTTCTCATTGCAAGAGGAAAAAAAAAGAGGGTGTATAGGAACCCCAGAGATCTCAGAGGAAAGGTTGGGAGGGAGGAGGGTTAGAGCAATGGCCTTCAAACTTTGGCCCCAATTCACAGGAACAAACACATTTTACATGGTGACCCAGTAGGGTGTGCATAAGCACACAACACCAGACATTTTTTGAAAGATTGCTTATCCTTACTATGTAAGGCTGATCTCTTTTCATCAAACACATTACCACCAGTCTACTGACAAGATGACATGCATTAATTCACCAAAGTCATCCTCATGATAACCCTGAGCAGGTATTATGTTGCTGTTTTCTAGATGAGGAAATAGGACTCTAGGAAGTGAAATCACTGGTCCATGTTCACATGGCAGTTAAGGGGAGGAGCTGAGCTATTCTGCACTGGGCTAAGTGGCCTTTCCCCAGGAAGTACTGAAAATTGGTCCTGACTTTCTTCGCAACCAAAGAAAGGAGAAAAAGATGATCAGTTAGAAGAACTGTAATATCCCAGGAACTGCTCAGAAAGCCAGGCTTTCAGAGTCAGTGAAAGCCCTGTGATTCAGAGCATCGGCTCCATCGGTCATACTGCCCAGTTTGACTGTTGCTGCCCCACACTGACCAGCTGTTTTACCTTGGGCAAGTTAAAACTCTCTAAATGTCACTTACTTCATTTATAAAGTATTAATGTTAATAGTAGCCTCCATGTAGGTTTGCTGTAAAGGTTAAAAGAGAGGATTCATGGAAGTACTTAATACAGTATTGAAAAAAGATCTGGCATTCCATAAATATTAGTTGTCACCCTGGACATAAGGAAGGTGCACGAGCGTGTTACCAACCCCTTCATTTAAGCCAGACCCCTTGAGCTATAACTCAGTAACTTGTTCATGGTACTCCAAATCCTACTGAGAAGCCAAATGTATTATTTGAACCAATTAGGGCGAGATGGAATCTCATAATAAACATTTGCTAATCATGCAAAGACCCCTAAGCAGTTACTGAGATGATGGGGACAAAATTGCTTCTAGGTCATTACTTTCATTATCGCTCCTATAACTCTGACTAAACACATGCATTTTATGCATCTATGTTATGCAGTTTCATTTTATGAGTTAGATCTCTTCAGATAATATTCCCACCTCTGTCTCCATCTCGATAGCTGGGATTCTTGGGTGAATTGTATAAAGCTTAGGAAAGCTTGGCCCATGGTCATCTCAAATTCTTGGAACACATTATCTGGAACTTGGGTAACTAACTTCACTGGTGAGGACCTCCAGTGGACCTACTATCTAGAATGAATTGGAGGGGGACAAGTGAAAAACTTAATTGATATAAGCAGTTTGAATCTTATTGTGCTCTCTTGATTTCCAGAACATGTTCTGTCCCATATAGATGCTTTCTCTGCAAATACATACTGTATGGCATTGACAGGCTCTTAAAATAGCAAGAATTGCAATATTGATGATAATAATGATTACATTTTTTGAGTGCTTACTGTGTGCCAAACTTTGCTTAGTATTCTACATTAAAGATCTTAGTTCCTATTCCGTAAGGTAGGTACCATTACTACCTCCACTTGACAGATGCAAAAACTGAGGTACAGAAAGTTTACTCATTACTCAAGGTCATACAATCAGCACTATCTCATGCTGACAAGCTATTAACAGTGCTTTACCTCCTTTATTTCAGCCTTGATTGCCCTTTAATAAGTCTCCTGAAAAATAACCACACATTGTGGTGGTTCCTAGTCACCCAAGAGGTCTTCTAAAATATATTTTATCTTTGCTTTATTACTGGCACATGGGGATAACTAACAATGGGGGATGAAAGCCACAGCCTGAATAGAGCCATTTGTGCCAGGCTTCCTGTTCTACAAAGTGTGGTATCTGTTGACATGAGCTTCTACCCCTGCAAGAACATCTCCAATTCTGGAACCCAGAAGTCACTGGGGTCCTACAACAATAGATAGGCCTGTGTGCACAATAATGCCTCAGTGACCTCTGTACCCACCAGGACCATACCTGCAGTGGCTTTCACCTTCCTTCCTTCCTTTCTTTTTGAAGATTTTATTTATTTATTTGAGGGAGAGCATGAACAAGGGGGAGGTGGGAAGGTCAGAGGGAGAGGCAGATTCCCCGCTGAGCAGGGAGTCCAACACGGGGCTCAATCCCAGGACCCCAGGATCATGATCTGAACCGAAGGCAGATGCTTAACCAATTGAGCCACCCAGGTGCCCCTCATCTCCTTTCTCTTAAGACCCAGACAAGGACCTCTGCGTCTGTGAAACCTTCTGACCTCTTCATGTCTTCCCCAGCTGAGGTGGCAGCATGCACTTTGACAGACACATTCAGGGTGGCTGTCTGGTATACCTGGACCATAGCACTTAGGAGCAGAAAGGGAGGAAACTTATAGGTTAGAGAAGGCCTTGCATGCTATTCTAGGAAGTTAGGATTTTACTTAAGGGCAAGAGGGAATCATTGATGAATTTTAAGCAGGGGAACTGACATAAGCATTTTTTATTTTTTTTAAGTAGGCTCCACACTCAGTGTGGAGCTCAACATGGGGCTTGAACTCACAATTCTGAGATCAAGAGTTGGGCACTTAACTGACCTAGCCACCCAGATGCCCTGACATAAGCATATTTGCATTTAGGAAGGTCATTAAATAGGGAAGGAGGCAAGACTGGAGGTAGGAGATAAGTTAGGATGCTATTGCAATAAAGTAGTGTAGTACTCAAATGAGTAGACATTAGAACCTGCCAGAGCACTTATTAAAACACAGACTGCTGGTTAAGCCTCTGACTCTTAGTTTCTCTCCTTCTCCCTCTGCCCCGCCCCCAGCTCACTGTGAGCACATATATGCGTGCACACACACATAAACACTCTCTCCCTCTCTGCCTCTCAAGAAGGTAAATAAAATCTTAAAAAAAAAAAAAGCCCTCAGAGACTGCTGGAAGCCTACCCAGAGTGTCTGATATAATGGGTCTGGGGTGAGGGAGGCCTGAGACTTGCATTTCCGAGAAGTTCTCAGGTGTTGCTGATGTTAGTGTGCTGGGAGCCCCACTTTGAGATCACGAGGACAACTGTTGCAGAGAAACAATGGTGATTTGACTCAAGGCTGTGGGGGTGAGGTTAAGGATGAGAGGGTATATTAAAGAACTATTTAAGACATAGAACTTGAGCGTGTTAGTGATGAGTGGAGGGAAGTAAGGAAGAGAAAGGTTTGGAGCTGAGTAGCTGGGTGGGCAGAAGGGCCATCAGTGAACTGGGGAGTCAAGGAGAAACAGAATCTTCAAAAGTGCAATAGTCTTAAGGTTAATGCATTTCGCTTTACCTCACATGGAGGGTTTCCTTTTAAAGATGACTCCATTTTTCCACTTGAGCAACTTCTACTTTACTGAGCATTATGGAGGCATTTTACAAGGGCCTTCCGATACATTAAGTGGCTTCTGTGGATGGTTTTATGTTAGCAAGCAGATGAATGAGGCTGTCAGAGGGGGTGTGTTTGGGGCTACGTCATATTCTCTTTGCTTGTCCCCAGCAGTGCTGTGGTTACAGCTGCAGTAGGAAACCCCCACAGACAGATTCTCCTGCGTGGCAACAGTTATGAATGTGATCACTCAGCAACCATGGAAATTGTTCACCATTTTAAAAAAGGACTAACCGTAATTTATTGTTCAAATATGGCACAACAGAAAAATAGTGCTTGAAAGAGGGAAACCTAAGTGGGATCAGTCAGCAGCACTGGGATTTCCCTATGTCTGCAACCAATCAGGAAAGAGAGAGGACCCCCGTTCATCTTGGCTTTGAGAAAAGAACATAAATTTGCTGCATGGTAAACTCTCAGGCAAGGGATTGGTCTGCAGATGCAGAAGCTGCTGGTGTGTTCCGATAGTGAGCTCTGCTGGAGGCACCACCGTGATGGCAAATGAGAAAGGATGTGCTCGAGGAAAGATGCTTGCCAGCCAAGCTGCTCATAATTCATGCTCCAGTGATGCCATGCTCGGGGGAGGGAGAATGAAACATTGATGAAAATGGCTCTTTCCCAGCCGCATATCATGTTTGTCAAAGGGAGGAAGGCAAAGGAGCAGGAATCATGTCCAAAGAGAGGCCATGCTTGTTTTGATTTTGTTTGCATCTTTTGTTTGTTTGCATCTTTCGCCTATGTGAGGTTTTGAATGTGAGCCCACTGAGTGGTTCATATCCTCGACTCTGTTTTTTCACTGCATCTCAAAATATCCTCCTGAAGTACCCATGAGGGTAGAAGAGAGTGGATTTGATCTCTAGAGGGTGGAGGTGTAGCCTAAAGCATCCCCCTAGGAGTGAGGAATTTCTTTGCAATGTCTTTATAACACTAAAAAAAAAGCAAGCACATTTTGCATTCTCTTCCATGATATGCCCACGTTTGTTGTAATAGTAACAGTCATCTGTACTCTCCCATTGGAAGCATAAAACTGAAAAAAATTCTCCCCAGATGACACCAAGGCAATTTAACATCCTGTAATTCTTCCTGCCACTCATTAAGTGATTAGGGGCATTTTCTAAAATTCATGGTAATTTTGTCCAAGGAGAAGGGCCCAGTAGTTCTCTGGAAGGAGTAGAATCCAGCTTTGGTTGGAATATAATGAGGTCTGTTTTGAATAAGAACAGAGGCTTCATCAGCATGGGCCCTGTGCTCACACAAGTTTTGCTGACATTTCTTCCCAAATAATTTTAACAATGCTCAAGCTTTCTGGTATTATCTGAGAATGTGTGGAAGGAACACTGGGTTGGCAAATGAAGCACTGTTATGATGAGCCACTTCGCCTTGGTTTCCTCACCCATAAAATGAGAAGCTTAAGCTCAGTCATCTCTAAAATCAATTCCAGCTACCAAATCCCTATTTTTATTTATTTATTTATTTAAGATTTTTTTATTTATTTGACAGAGAGAGACAGCGAGAGAGGGAACACAAGCAGGGGGAGTGGGAGAGAGAGAGGCAGGCTCTCCTCTGAGCAGGGAGCCCGATGTGGGGCTCAATCCCAGGACCCTGGGATCATGACCTGAGCCAAAGGCAGACGCTTAACGACTGAGCCACCCAGGCGCCCCCCAAATCCCTATTTTTAATGTAGGGAACAATATTAACTAGTCCCTACACACTGACTGTACAAAGACTTGGTGAAAACAAGAGGAGGGAAAAAAAGTGGGCTCATGAGTCTGAATTTGAGCTGTATTTTCTTCTCTCTTGAATGATGTGGTATGGGTCTAGGGCTTAAATAATATTTATTTTTCAAACGAATATTTTTAAACAAATGTTGATTTAGTTTCAGGTGTTCTTCTAAATTCTTTACAAATACTACCTCATTCAATCCTCATGATCTTGCTGTGAGGTAGGTGCTATTATAATCCTCATTATACAGATGAGAAAACTGAAGCATGGAGAGGTTAATCAACTTGTACAAAGTTGTAACTAGCAAGGGCAGAGCCTGGTCTTGAACCCAGGCCTTCTGGCTCCAGAGTCCCTGCTCCTCACTGCCATATTGTGCTATCTCTTCAGGGAACAATAGAGAGGATATATTTTTCCCTCCTGCCAGGTTATTCTGCAAATTGTGCCATGGTATTTATGCCCTATGAAGATGAGGACAATTCACCCCTACTCTCTTGGAGCCCACAATTCAGGGGAGGAGAGAGATAGAAAACCAGCAAACTACAGTGGGAGTGCTTTCAGAGGCATAAGTGAAGGAGGTAGAGGCAGGCTTGATTCTGTTTGGTTAGGGGAAAGTGGGGGCAAAGTGAAGGATGCAAGGAAGGCCAAGGAAATTTGGACTAAGAATTTTAGGATGCTTATAAATTTACCAGAGAGAGAAGGGGGTGTGGATGAGTCTCGATGGGAATTCCAGCTGGACGGAACAGAGGGTACAGAAATGTAGTGAGACCTCCAGTGGGTCTGAAGCTTGGGGATTCCTACCTGAACTGAGCATTGCCACAAAGTAGAAGCAAACACTGAACATGCATTTCTCGTACAAAACCAAAAACAAAGCTATTTTATTTTAAGACACAATTGTTCGCTTTTAAAAACAACTTGTCTCTGTTCTTTTAGAGAAATCAAAGCTATATTATGTACTTGGCATCCTTAAAATAATGAGCTTTGAAAACAAATCCAAGCCCTTACACTCATTGGCTGTATGTCTCTGCCTTTTCTGAGCTTCAATTTACTTTTCTATAAATTGGAGATAGTCATAACTACTCTGCTGGCTTGATGGAAGAAATAAATGAGACAATGAATATAAATATGTATAATAGCTACCAGAGCTTGGCACAGGGGGGATCAGAAAATATGATTTTGCATCCCCTCACCTTTGTAAAATAGTTTCCCCACATAGATTGGGTTAAGTCTTAGATGGTTAACTTAGGTGGTTGAAGAATGCTGAGAGCACATCATGGCCAGAGATGAACTTGTATGTGCTTGGCGCCTGTGGTTTCAGGATGGACGGTGAGCAGGGGCTTGAGATGAAAATATCTTATGTAGATTCTAATTAGCCTTCTCAGTTTGGTATAGCTCTAGGAGAAATCTTGGCATACAGCCAGGAGCACTTCTCAACAACTTTTCCCAGTATGTGGAGAACTCTCCTGAACCCCATGCAAGACGGTGACATACGACAAACATCAGGGCACAGATAGATGATCTTACCTGCTCTATCAAAGGTGTATGTACATGTCTCAGCTTTCTCACCCACAAGGGATCAAGGAATGCTTCAGGTTTCTGTGCTTGTTGACTCAACTTCTATTGTTTTTTTTTCCCAAGACTGTATTGCAAAAAGATGTATTTGATTTCCTATTTGTAATTATCCACCTATTTTTTTTTTCTTTTACAGTTAGTTTTCAATATGCTCTTGGGAAAGATCAACATAGTCCAAGCCATCCTCATGGGGACTACTCTAGGCCTTCCTTCTGCAATCCTCCTCTCCCCCTACAAGCTGTTCTCCACCCTACAGCCTGAGTGATCTTTAAGAAAGCCCCACCCTGCTTAAAGCACTCCAATGGCTTCCCATGCACTAGAAGAAAATTTGAGCAGTTTACTCTGCCTTACAGAGCTCTTACTGAGTTCTTACAGCAAGATCATTTGAGAACTTGGAGAAGGGAAGTGGTTGATTTTCTACCTTGTACAATAACAAAATACAAAGGTTTATTTTTCTCCCAGAGTAGAGATTATTTTATGAAGTGACGCCTTTTCTCTTGAAGAGTCTGTTGTTACATTGGACAAGCAGAAGGAAGCTCTAGACATAGAAAGAAACACACATACATATTTCTTTGACATAAAATTACTTGTGAGGTCCTGTTAGGATGGCTCATAAAAGATTTGCATTTAGAATCCTGAACCCCATGCAAGACGGTGACATAAGTGTGGCTTGTGCCTTAGTAAAATGTGTGTTTTTGAAGTGCCGGATGTGAAGGCTGAGAACCAGAGGACTGTATAGATTGGCCAAAGAACTGCTAAGAACAAAACTGCTTTGAGCTTAAGCTGATACATTGTGAAGTGTGATCTTTGAACATTGAATCATTCATTGAATTCTTACTGTACATGACATGATGTGACTTAGGGAAATCAGCATGGGGCAGTGGAAAGAAGTTTATCCAAAACGTGGAACAGGTGCTTTTCTGAAGGCATTCATAATTGAGGAGAGATAAAATATATGTGCACCAGGAGTAGCTTGAGAACAACTAAAGGGGAAACTAGAGATGGCAGGGCAGCTAGCACAGACCTAGTGCGTATGTGCTGAGGGGTGAAGGTCAGTGGGGAGGGATGGTGGGTCCTGGGGAGAGATTCTCGTCAGAGGCAAATTTTGAGCTGGGACATAAATGACTCAGATTGTTGTGAGTCACAAGGAGGTCATCTGAGCAGGAGGTAATGGCTTGAACAAAGATAGTGAGAAGAGTCCTAGGGAAATACATATAGAACAAAGGTCAGAAGGACAGAAGCCGAGAAGCTATGTTGGCAAAGAAAGCTCTACTTTCATAAACTACTGTCAAATATCTAGAAAAGGATGAACATTATGAAAACAAATAGAAATGTACAAGAAATGTATGGTACTTAAAAATAAACAAGCCAATTGCTTTGGGCTCTGAGTATTTTGCAATATAATTCCTGGGAAAGAGATTTTGAGTTGCTTTGCTGGAACATTCATTCCTTCAGCATCTGTTGGGTACTATGTTCCGGGCATCAGGTTAGATGCTCCATCCTAAAATATAACATAAACACAAATCTTTTTTTGGAACAAGGAATGGTACAAAGGATAAATGAATACATACATACCCAGTTGTTGATAGTAATGCGTTTATTCCCAGAATAATTCGGTGCCTGTGTGAAAAAGGAAGAAAGATATTTTTAGAGAGCTTCTCTCCCTATTTTGGAATATGAGGACAACACCTGCCAAATTTGGCACAAAATGATCATTGCTCCCCAGCAGAGATACACAGGCACAGCTGACTCAGCCATGATGGGTGGTTTCAAAATCAACAGCAGTTTCTGGGCATGGGATTTCAGCTCTCAGCGCCTGTTGTAACCCTGTGCTAATTTCTTCAATATTTTTAGTAACTTGTAGTTACAAGTACAAAATTGTTAATAGCAAGAGCATAAAGGTTAGGTTTATGACCCCTGGAAACTAAGTAGTGCGCTTCAGTTACTGAAGAATCGAGTCAAAAATTTGTTAAGAGAATGCTCTTTCTCAGGCTACACTTAATTAAGCTCTAATATTTCACCAAATGACCTGGAAGAAGTAAAATGCATTTTTTTTATTCACTGCACTTGGCTCATTAATGAAGAATCCTCATCGTTTAATAGTATGAGTTGTTAATTTATGACCCAGATCATATTCTGCTTTCTCAGCATTTTTAAAATTTAATTAATATTTTCTCTCGAAAAAATATTTAGGGAACATATTCACATATGAAAAGGAATGCTGAACATGGATACTATTCTATTTTTCTTCAAATTCCCCTGATTCAAGTAGAGAATTATAAAAAGCTCATATAAAGAGAATTACAATCAGCAACCAGAAAAGAACTGAGTGACACTGGGTCTTCTCTGTCACCTTGAATGACATGCTCTGAATAATCATTCCTTCAGGTTAGAGGAGGTGTTTGGCCTTATGACAAAACTCATATTCCTAATTAACCTCAAACTAATGCATGGGTTATTTTAAAAATTGTGGCTGAGTGCTTGTAGCCAATTTTCTCCATTTAACCTATGTGAGTTCCCGGGTTCGTGTTTGTATCATGCTGGGTTGGGCTCATGTGTAGGAGAGGAGTGGGAAGGTCCGTGTGCACCATGTAGCTCACTGGCTCACACAGACTCTCTAATTGGGTCTAATGACAGAAAATTGCAATGTTTAAAATAGTATGAGGTTAGCTGTCTCTGACATAGCCTTTCCCAACTTTGCATGGAAATGTCTATGAAGTACAAGAAAAATCTGTATTATACCACCTAAGAAGATTTAAGAAAGTTTATTGACAGAGGGCGGATTAAGAAATACCTCCTCATCTTCCCTGTCTGGTGCACCCATACTTTACCTTTTGGAACAGACCCATTTGGAAAAAAAAAAAGATAGAAAAATACTGTGATTTCCCCTACTCACCATCTACCCTGTCTTAGGGACCTAGGTCTGATCCTCTTTTCTTCAGAATCAGTGATTTTTTAAGATGACAAAAGGACAAAATTCATCTCCTTACCTTTTTATATTCATTAACACAAAAGGTTTCTAGAAAACACCAGAGTTGGAAGAAGGGGCACATGGCTTGTTATAGAAGAACAAATGAACAGATGGATCAGGGTTAGAATCTTACCTCTTCCACTTAATAGCTGAGAGGCTTTGGGAATGTGACTTACTCTTCCTGAGCTTGTTTCCCCATCTGCTATTAATATGGAGACAGTAATATTTATCTTGTGGAATTATTGTATGGATTTGAGATATAAAGTGTCCTATATAGTGTTGGCACATGGTAAACATTCAAGATATGGTAGTTGTTAATAATGATGATGATGTGTAGATTCTAACAGGTAAAGCATTATGCTTAAAGGAGGAGACTGGAAGATAGAAGGTTGTTTCAGTTCATGCTGGGGGAAGTGGTTTTTATTCATTGGATTGGTTCAGTATGTCAGAGATCCAGGTGGGGGCAAGGAGAACCCCTCATCTCAGAATAGAAGAGTTGTCTGTTAGAAGCCGGGATGGAGACAGTATAACCCATTGCTAACCTATTATCTAACCAACTCTCCAGCTATAGATTTGAGTAAGAAAGATCCAGCACCCAATTAAAAAGTGGGCAAGAGAAATCGATTTACCTGATTTTTGGCAAATACTTCATTTAAAAAATCTCACTACATCTAAAGATAAAAGCCCAAAACTCAACATGGGACATTTGGAAAAAATATTATAAAATAGGGGAGAGTAAATATGATCCTGAAGACTCAGAAGAAGAGCACATTTCTGAAAATGAAATACTGTGGGATTAAGAAGATTTCAGGTATTTATTTTATATCCTTCATTTACATCCTTAAGAAGATTTGTGAGCTGAGAAAAGAAATCATAATTAGAGAACAGATTGAGGTGAAAGGATAGGAGGATAAAATGAAGAGGAAAATAGATCTGATTAAAATATAATTGTAAAAAAAGGAAATGCAATAGCATAATTGATAACAATAGCTAGTAATTTTTGAGTGTCAACTTTGCTTTACGTGTATTAACTCATTGTGTTCAACTCTATGTAACAGTATCTATTATTATCTCTATTACGCAGATGAGAAAAACCAAAGTATGAAGAGGATTAGAAATGCAGCTGAGGTCACAGAGTTGGTTAAGAGAAAAACCAGATTTCCAATCCAGGTGGTTCAGAGGGAGTGCACTTTCTAATGCTCCATACGGCCTTGGAGAGACCTAGAGCAGAATTAGCACTACCGAAGACTGAAATAGTTAGGAGAACACAAACCTAGGAACATTCACAGAATATAGAGTGAAAGAACAGATGAAAGAAACATAGATAGTAAAGATGTAGAAAACAGAGATTGATGAGCAACCCTAGGAATTCTAGGTATTCCTGAAGGGAAAAATAAACAAATAGAACAGAAACAATTATCAGAGTTATAATTGATAAAAATGTTCCTGGGTTGAAAAGATATCTTTGTATATAGACAAAATAGGGCTCTAGTACTCCAGACAAAATCTAAAAAGAAATCCACAGTTAAACATAGACCAACAAAGTTTTTGAATGAAAGGGAAATAAATTCTCAAGTATTCAAGAGGGGGGGAAAAAAGAAAGAAAAAAAACCACTGGCCTCAGAGTTTCTTTTTCTGTATCATTAAATGTCAGAAGACAATGGAAAAACATTTACAGAATTTTGAGGGAGAGAGGTTGTGACCAAGAAATTTGTACCCAAATAAGCAGTGGAGTAAGAGAAGAAAACCCATGTATTCAAGGGCTCAGAAAATGTTTTACTTTTAAAATAATATTTGAAGGCATATTCTAAATAACAAATACATGAAGAAAAAATAGTGATTTGCAGTAATAAACAGAAAACATAATTGGCTGGCAAACAGACTGTGTAAAACCGCCAAGTGCAGCGCTGAATCCCAACTGTTTTAACACCAGTTCATTTAGACCCACAGACAAACTGATAAGACCACAGACAAAGTGTTTTCACAGTAACTCCACACAAGTAGACTTGTGTTCCAAAGATAAGACCCCTGATTATTCCAGCAACTGGCCCAGTTATAAATTCTGACCAATTCCTGCCTGGACCCTACTTACTTCCACTTGAAACTCTGTGACTAACACCAGCCTCTGAAACCTTGAAACTTTCCTCACTAAGCTCCTCTTCCCTTTAGGAGACCCCACTGAGACCTCCTTAGGATGATGCTCTGTTCTACTGAGCAGGCGTGATAAAACCCAGTTTTGTATGATCAGCAGGCCTCCCCAGTGTCTGTGGGAGTATGCAAAGTCTGGTAGTGAGCACTAGAACATATTAAACACAGAAAAGCAGATTAAAAAGCTGAATGCAAATGTCAAAATGGTTTTCATGAAAACAAAATTAAAGTAAAAATGGTAACAGGTGGAGAATATAAATAATAGAAAGATGATTAGAAAAGTAGCAATATGTAAAATTATGCTAAAATTTTAATTACAGTGGACGCTATAGTTTTTCATTTTAATGTTTAAAATATTTTTAACATATTTAACAGTTTTAATATTTTTAACAGTTTAAGGTATTTTTGAAAAGTAAAAGTAACTTAATGGAACTATAAGTAGATCAGTGCTTCCAAGATACCAGTGAAAATCTAGTAAAGCCACATGCCAGTTATGATAGTAAATAAAAATGAGTAAAATCTCCTTATTAAAAGACCAAGACTCTCAGATTGCATATAAAATATAATCTAATTACTTGTATCTACAACAGATACATCCAATTAAAAATTACCTTATTAAAGCTGAAAGAAGAAAATGGGCAAAAATACTTTTGTAAATAAAAATAAAAAAAATTGTAATATTATCAGGTAATTTAAATATTTGGTGAAAAAAGGTTAATTTTATTAATATAAAGTACTTCTACAATAAAGCCTTAATTATCATGGCATTTTTTGTGCTGGATAGAAATGACTAAAGCAACAGTGAAATCTGCTTTTCCCCATTAGATTGGCAAAGATTTAAAAGACACTTAATACCTAGTGATGTGACTGCAAAGAGACAGGAACTCTTGATATTTATGTGGGAGTAAAACTTAGAATCAGCTTTTACAGGATTGCCCAGCAATATCTACAAAAAGCTTGAGCAGTATGTATATACTATACTACACATAACCATTAATTCTACATCTAACCCATTCATTCAAAGCAAATAATTGGAGAACTTTGCAAGGATGAATATAAAGGATATATATTTCAAAGTCATATATGGTAATAAAAATGGGAAGCCATCTCACTCTCCAATATAGGGAATTGGTTAAAGTGTAGAATATCCATATAATGGAATAGAATGTAGTCATTATATTATTACTAATATAGAATGTGTGCCTTAGACAAACACTGGGCAGGAGAACCAGGACTTAATTGTTTAGAAATTGGACCTAGATAAGTGCAGTTTTTTTATTGTAGTAAACAAACTCATAATATATTATTAAATGAAATTAAGTTTCAAATTGTATAAAATATGTAATTTCAGTTGTGTGTGTGTGTGCATAGAAAAGAGAAATGGAAGTGTATATGTCAAAATGAAAGCAGTGGTTATCCCTGGGTAGGGAGGCAGGATGGTGCTCTCTCTTCTATATACTTCTTATAATATATAGTTTAAAAAAATTTTTTTTTCATCATGATAAGTGTATTCTTTAATCCCCACCCACTATTTCCTCCATCCCCCCACCCAACTCCTCTCTGGTAGCTATCAGTTTGTTCTCTATAGTTAAGAGTCTGTTTCTTGGTTTCTCTCTCTCTCTCTCTTTTTTCCTCTGCTTGTTTGTTTTGTTTCTTAAGTTCCACATATGAGCGAGATCATATGGTATTTGTCTTTGACTGACTTATTTCACTCAGCATTAAACTCTTTAGCTCTATCCATGTTATTGCAAATGGCAAGATTTCATTCATTTTTTATGGCCAAATAATCTTACATTGTATATATATATACCACTTCTTCTTTATCAATTCATTTATCAGTACATACTTGGGCTGCTTCCATAGCTTGGCTCTTGTAAATAATGCTGCAATAAACATAGGGGTGCATGTATTCCTTCGAATTAGTGTTTTTGTATTTTGGGGGTAAATGTCCAGTAGTGTGGTTGATGGGTCGTAGGGTAGTTCTATTTTTAAGTTTTTGAAGAACCTCCATACAGTTTTCTACAGTAGCACCAATTTGCATTCCAACCAATGGTACAAAAGGGTTCCTTTTTCTGCACATCCACTTGTTTCTTGTGTTGTTGATTTTAGCCATTCTGACAGTGTGAGGTGATATCTCATTGTAGTTTTGGTTTGCATTCCCTGATGTTGAGTGATATTGAGCATCTTTTCATGTGTCTGTTGGCCATCTATATGTCTTCCTTGGAAAAATATCTGTTCATGTCTTCTGCCCATTTTTTAATTGGATTTTTTGTTTTTTGGGTGTTGAGTTGTATCAGTTCTTTATATATTTTGGATACTAACCCTTTATTTGATATATCATTTGCAGATATCTTCTCCCATTCAATAGGTTGCCTTTTAGTTTTGTTGATTGTTTCCTTTGCTGCACAGAAGCTTTTTATCTTGATGAAGTCCTAATAGTTTATTTTTGCATTTATTTCCCTTGCCTCAGGGGACATATCTAGAAAAATGTTGCTATAGCCCATGTCAGAGAGATTACTGCCTGTGCTCTCCTCGAGGATTTTTATGGTTTTGGGTCTTACATTTAGGTCTTTAATCCATTTTGAGTTTATTTTTGTGTGTGGTGTAAGAAAGTGGTCCAATGGTCATTCTTTGACATGTTGCTGTCCAGTTTTCCCAACACCATTTGTTGAAGAGATTGTCTTTTTCCCATTGTATATTCATTCCTCCTTTGTCAAAGATTAATTGACCATATAATTATAAGTTTGTTTCTGGGTTTTCTGTTCAGTTCCATTGATCTATGTGTCAATTTTTATGCCAGTACCATACTGTTTTGATTACTACTGTTTTGTAATATAACTTGAAATCTGGAATTGTGATACCTCTAGTTTTGTTTTTCTTTTTTCAAGGTTGCTTTGGCTATTTGAGGTCTTTTGTGGTTCCATACAAATTTTAGAATTTTTTGGTCTAGTTCTATGAAAATGCTGTTGGTATTTTGATAGGGATTGCATTAAATCTGTAGATTGCTTTGTGTAGTAGAAACATTTTAACAATATTGGTTCTTCCAACCCATGAGTATGTCATTCCGTTCCTTTCTGTCATCTTGAATTTCTTTCATCAGTGTTTTATAGTTTTTAAAGTACAGGTCTTTTACCTCTTTGCTTAAGTTTATTCCTAGATATTTTATTGTTTTTGGTACAATTGTAAATGGGATTATTTTCTTAATTTCACTTTCTACTGCTTCATTATTAATGTATAGGAACACAACAGATTTCTGTACATTGATTTTGTACCCTGTGACTTTACTGAATTCATTTTTCGGTTTTAGTATTTTTTGGTGGAGTCTTTAGGATTTTCTATATTTAGTATTATGTCATCTGTGAATAGTGGAAATTTTAGTTCTTCCTTGCTGATATGGATGCCTTTTGTTGTCGGATTGCTATGGCTAGGACTTCCAGTACTATGTTAAATGACAGTGGTGAGAGTGGACATCTAACAGTATATTAAAAAAATCATGTACCACAATCAAATGGGACTTATTCCTGGGACACAAAGGTGGTTTAATATTTGCAAAACAATCAACATGATATGTCACATCAATAAGAGAAAGGATAAAAACCATATGATCATTTCAATAGATCCAAAAAAAAAAAAAATTAACAAAGTACAACATGCATTGATGAGAAAAAGCCTTTGCAAAGTAGGTCTAGAGGGAACATATCTCAACATAAAAAAGGCCTTATATGAAAAAACCACAGCCAACATCATACTCAATGGTGAAAAACTAAGAGCTTTTCCCCCAAGGTCAGGAACAAGACAAAGATGTCCACTTTCACCACTTTTATTGAATATAGTATATGATTTTTAACATAGAACGGCTTACTCTAATAATCCATAAAACACTATAAAACTATTTCCTTTAAATATGCACTTTCTGAAGGTCATGAAAGGGAGACTTGAAAACATGTACAGACACACCAAATTCTTGAATGAGAGGATATATCAAATGGTATCAATTATTTTCCAGATATTGAGGAAAACTTCACAAAGGAGTGATAATTTAGAAGGGTGTATCCCCAATAAAATATTAAAATGTATTAAAAATTAGAATATGGATTTGTATTTCCCTGATGATGAGTGATGTTGAGCATCTTTTCATGTGTCTTTTAGCCATCTGTATGTCTTCTTTGGAAAAATGTCTATTCATGTGTTCTGCCCATTTCTTCACTGGATTTTTTGTTTTTTGGTTGTTGAATTTGTTAAGTTCTTCAAAGATTTTGGATGTTAATCCTTTATCAGATATGTCATTTGCAGATATCTTCTCCCATTCCATAGGTTACCTTTTAGTTTTGTTGATTGTTTCCTGCACTGTGCAGAAGCTTTTTATCTTGATGAAGTCCCAATAGTTCATTTTTGCTTTTGTTTCCCTTGCCTCCGGAGACGTGTCTAGTAAGAAGTTAGTTGCTATGGCTGATGTCAAAGAGGTTGCTGCCTGTGTTCTCCTCTAGGATTTTGATGATTTCTTATTTATAGCAGGATTATCAACAATAGCCAAATTATGGAAAGAATCCAAATGTCCATTGACTGATGAATGGATAAAGAAGATGTGGTTTATACATACAATGGAATATTACTCAGCCATCAAAAAGATTGAACTCTTGCCATTTGCAACGACATGGATGGAGCTAGAGTGTATTATGCTAAGTGAAATAAGTCAGTCAGAGAAAGACAAATACCATATGATTTCACCCATATGTGGAATTTAAGAAACAAAACAGATGAACATAGGGGAAAGGAAAAAAAAGAGAGGGAGGCAAACCATGAGAGACTCTTAACTATAGAGAACAAACTGAGGGTTGCTGGAGGGGAGGTGGGTGGGGGGATGGGCTAGATAGGTGATGGGTATTAAGAAGGGCACTTGTTGTGATGAGCACTGAGTATTATATGTAAGTGATAAATCACTAAATTCTATTCCTGAAACTAATATTATAGTATATGTTAATTAACTAAAATTTGAAAAAAACTTGAAATACTAAAATAAAAATTCGAATATGGAAAAAAAAAGGTCCTAATGAGAGACATATTGAAGAAGAGTCCTGAAACAGATTCGTGTGATAAAGGTTACATTTAAAATCAACAGGAAAAGATTGAATGTATCATAAATCAGGGTGGACAGCAGACTAAACAATTTTGGAAATGTTACTTCATACCACATCAAAATAAATTCCACTTGAATTAGAGATATAAATGTTTCAAAAGAATTGAAATAAATAGGCTATAGAATAAGTAAATAAATATAGAGGTACTGAAATAAATATAGGTGACTATATCTACATATCATCTACAAGTATGAGAATCTAAGTATGCCAGTTCGGGCAGAAACCATAAAATACACAATGGAATATTTGGTACATAAAGAGTAAAATGTTCCCTCAGGTCGGAAACACCATAAATAAAAATAAAAGACAAATGCATGAATGATGTATTGCTTTTGTAATCTGCGCTAATTTTTCCACAGTGAGAATGGTACTTGTTTGTCTTTAAGAGGACCTGATGTACAGATGATGATGGAGAGGCAGAGCATGGGTGTCAAGGGGACTTTGGTGCCAGACAACATCCATTTCAATCCTAGAATATATTTTTGTGTGACATAGGCAATTTAACCTAACCTCACTGTGTCTCAGTTCCCTGATCTTTGTAATGAAGATAGAATCTACTTTAGAGTGGTCAGGGTTGAGTGTGTTAATTTGTATGCATGGCTCTTAGAATAGTGCCTCTTGTATAGTGAGCACTCTAAGTGATAGCTATTACTCTCTAAGACCTTTTGAGTTCCAGCATGCTATGATCTTTTTTTTTTTTTTTAATTTTATTATGTTATGTTAGTCACCATACAATACATCATTGGTTTTTGATATGGTGATCCACGATCCATTGTTTTCGTATAACACCCAGTGCTCCATGCAGTACGTGCCCTCCTTAATACCCATCACCGGGCTAACCAATCCCCCCTCCCCCCTCCCCTCTAAAACCCTGTTTGTTTCTCAGAGTCCATAGTCTCTCATGGTTCATCTCTCCCTCCAATTCCCCCCCCCCGCCATTTTTCCCTTCCTTTTGCTAATGTGCTCCATGCTATTCCTTATGTTTCACAAATAAGTGAAACCATATGATGATTGACTTTCTCTGCTTGACTTATTTCACTTAGCATAATCTCCTCCGGTCCCATCCATGTTGATGTAAAAGTTGGGTATTCATCCTTTCTGATGGCTGAGTAATATTCCATTGTATATATGGACCACATCTTCTTTATCCATTTATCTGTTGAAGGGCATCTCGGCTCTTTCCACAGTTTGGCTATTGCGGACATCGCTGCTATGAACATTGGGGTGCATATGGCCCTTCTTTTCACTACATCTGTGTCTTTGGGGTAAATACCCAGGAGTGCAATTGCTGGGTCATAGGGTAGCTCTATTTTTAAATTTTTGAGGCACCTCCACAGTGTTTTCCAAAGTGGCTGTACCAACTTGCATTCCCACCAACAGTGTAAGAGGGTTCCCCTTTCTCCACAACCTCTCCAACATTTGTTATTTCTTTCCCTGTCCATTTTTGCCATTCTAATTGGTGTAAGGTGGTATCTCAGTGTGGTTTTGATTTGGATTTCCCTGATGGCTAGTGATGATGAACATTTTTTCATGCGTCTGTTAGCCATTTGTATGTCTTCTTCAGAGAAGTGTCTTTTCATGTCTTCTGCCCACTTTTTGACTTGATTATTTGTTTTTTGGGTGTTGAGTTTGAGAAGTTCTTTATAGATCTTGGATACCAGCCTCTTTGTTTTGTTGACTGTTTCCTTTGCTGTGCAAAAGCTTTTTATCTTGATGAAGTCCCCAAAGTTCATTTTTGCTTTTGTTTCACTAGCTTTTGGAGATGTATCTTGAAAGAAGTTGCTGTGGGCGATGTCAAAGAGGTTACTGCCTATGTTCTCCTCTAGGATTTTGATGGATTCCTGTCTCACATTGAGGTCTTTCATCCACTTTGAGTTTCTCTTTGTGAATGGTTTTGGAGAATGGTCGAGTTTCATTCTTCTGCATGTGGCTGTCCAATTTTCCCAGCACCATTTATTGAAGAGACTGTCTTTTTTCCATTGCATATTTTTTCCTGCTTTGTCGAAGACTATTTGACCATAGAGTTGAGGGTCCATATCTGGGCTCTCTATTCTGTTCCATTGGTCTATATGTCTGTTTTTGTGCCAGTACCATGCTGTCTTGGTGATCACAGCTTTGTAATATAGCTTGAAATCGGGCAAAATTGCCCCCAGCTTTGTTTTTCTTTTTCAACATTTCCTTGGCGATTTGGGGTCTTTTCTGATTCCATACAAATTTTAGGATTGTTTGTTCCAGCATTTTGAAAAATGTCATTGGAATTTGGATCGGGATGGCATTGAAGGTATAGATTGCTCTGGGTGGCATAGACGTTTTAACAATGTTTATTCTTCCGATCCATGAGCATGGAATATTTTTCCATCTTTTTGTGTCTTCTTCAATTTCTGTCATGAGTGTTTTGTAGTTCCTAGAGTATAGATCCTTTACCTCTTTGGTTAGGTTTATTCCGAGGTATCTTATGGTTTTTGGTGCTATTGTAAATGGAATCGTTTCTCTAATTTCTCTTTCTACAGTTGCGTTGTTAGTGTATAAGAAAGCAACTGATTTCTGTGCATTGATTTTGTATCCTGCCACATTACTGAATTGCTGGATGAGTTCTAGTAATTTGGGGGTGGAGTCTTTTGGGTTTTCCACATAAAGTATCATGTTGTCTGCGAAAAGAGAGAGCTTGACTTCTTCTTTGCCAATTTGAATACCTTTTATTTCTTTTTGTTGTCTGATTGCTGTTGCTAGGACTTCTAGTACTATGTTGAACAATGGTGGCGAGAGTGGGCATCCTTGACGTGTTCCTGATCTTAAGGGAAAGGCTCTCAGCTTTTCCCCATTGAGGATGATATTCTCTGTGGGTTTTTCATAGATGGATTTTATGAGCTTGAGGAATGTTCCCTCTATCCCTATACTCTGAAAAGTTTTAATCAGGAAAAGATGTTGTATTTTGTCAAATGCTTTTTCTGCATCAATTGAGAGGACCATATGGTTCTTCTCCCTCCTCTGATTAATGTGTTCTATCACATTGATTGCTTTGTGAATGTTGAACCACCCCTGCATCCCAGGGATAAATCCCACTTGGTCGTGGTGGGTGATCCTTTTAATGTATTGTTGGATCCTATTAGCTAGGATTTTGTTGAGGATTTTGGAATCCATATTCATCAGGGATATTGGTCTGAAATTCTCCTTTTAGATGGGGTCTTTGCCTGGTTTGGGGATTAAGGTAATGCTGGCCTCATAGAATGAGTTTGGAAGTTTTCCTTCTGTTTCTATTTTTTGCAACAGCTTCAGTAGAATAGGTATTATTTCTTCTTTGAATGTTTGGTAGAATTCCCCAGGGAATCCATCAGGCCCTGGACTCTTGTTTTTTGGGAGGTTTTTGATCACTGCTTCAATCTCGTTACTGGTTATTGGCCTTTTCAGGTTGTCAATTTCTTCCTGTTTCAGTCTTGGCAACTTACAGGTTTCCAGGAAGGCCTCCATTTCATCCAGATTGCTCAGTTTATTGGCATATGGTTGTTGATAATAATTTCTAATAATTGTTTCTATTTCCTTGGTGTTAGTCGTGATCTCTCCCCTTTCATTCATAATTTTATTAATTTGGGTCCTTTCTCTTTTCTTTTGGATAAGTCTGGCCAATGGTTTATCGATCTTATTAATTCTTTCAAAGAACCAACTTCTAGTTTCATTGATCTGATCTACTGTGTTTCTGGTTTCTAATTCATTGATCTCTGCTCTAATTTTAATTATTTCTCTTCTAATGCATGGCTTAGGCATCGTTTGTTGCTTTTTCTCTAGTTCTTTAAGGTGTAGAGTTAGTTGGTGAATTTGGAATTTTTCTATTTTTTTGAGTGAGGCTTGGATAGCTATGTATTTCCCCCTTAGGACCGCCTTTGCAGTATCCCATAGGTTTTGGACTGATGTGTTTTCATTCTCATTGATTTCCATGAATTGTTTAAGTTCTTCTCTGATTTCCTGGTTGACCCAAACATTCTTGAGCAGAGTGGTCTTTAGCTTCCAAGTGTTTGAATTTCTACCAAATTTTTTCTTGTGATTGAGTTCCAGTTTTAGAGCATTGTGGTCTGAGAATATGCAGGGAATAATCTCAATCTTTTGGTATCGGTTGAGACCTGATTTGTGACCCAGTATATGGTCTATTCTGGAGAAAGTTCCATGTGCGCTCAAGAAGAATGAGTATTCTGTTGTTTTAGGGTGGAATGTTCTGTAAATATCTATGAGGTCCACCTGGTCCAATGTACCATTCAAAGCTCTTGTTTCCTTGTTGATTTTCTGCTTAGATGATCTGTCCATTGCTGAGAGTGGAGTATTGAGGTCTCCTACAATTAACGTATTGTTATCAATATGACTCTTTATTTTGGTTAACAGTTGGCTTATGTAGATGGCTGCTCCCATGTTGGGGGCATAGATACTTACAATTGTTAGATCTTCTTGTTGGATAGACCCTTTAAGAATGATATAGTGTCCTTCTGTGTCTCTTATTACAGACTTTAGTTTAAAATCTAATTTGTCTGATATAAGAATTGCTACCCCAGCTTTCTTTTGAGGTCCGCTAGCATGGAAGATAGATCTCCATCCCTTCACTTTCAGTCTGGATGTATCTTTAGGTTCAGAATGAGTCTCTTGTAGACAGCATATGGATGGGTCCTGTCTTTTTATCCAATCTGCAACCCTGTGCCATTTTATGGGAGCGTTTAGGCCATTCACGTTGAGAGTGATTATTGAAAGATATGAATTAATGGTCATCATGTTGCCTGTGAAGACGTTGTTTTTATAGATTGTCCCTGTAAATTTCTGTTGTAAATCACTCTTGGGGTCTTTCTCCTTTTATAGAACCCCCCTTAATATTTCTTGCAGGGCCGGCTTAGTGGTCACATATTCTTTCAGTTTTTGCCGGTCGTGGAAGTTCTGCATCTCTCCATCCATTCTAAATGAAAGCCTTGCCAGATAAAGTATTCTTGGCTGCCAGCATGCTATGATCTTGTGGAGGTCTACAGAGGGAGCTAAGAACAAACTACTCTTTATTTCAAGGTTTAAGAGAAGCCTGTGGTTCAAGGCACTGGTCAAAAAGGACCAGTTGATAGGGCTAAAATTACATTACTGACATAGACGAAGAAACAGAACAACAAACAGCATGTTCCTTTTATTATCTATATAAACAAAGCAAATGTATAAATGATAGCACAAATTGTACTGCAGTGGGAAGGAGTAGGTGAGCAGACAAATTCTCTTTGTTTATTCTAACACATGGACAGTAAATGCAATTTCCCCCTAATTTTTCTCTCTAGATGAAAGCTGAAATTCTGGGTATACTGGCTACCAATGATCCCTTTTCTCAACTTAGTCTTTTATTTCCTGTTTGACTCCGTGGCAGTGTTGATGAGCTGCTTCATTGTTTTTTCATGGTTGCCCACATGACACACACCTACTAGAGCCATGACGAAAATAATAGATATATTGAGCAGAGGACAGGTAATTTTAAGTCCACCATGTGTCCACATGATATCTGCACCAGGGAAAAGAGAAGTAGCAATTGACTGAAATACAACTGTTTTGAAGCTGATTGGGAAGAAACGTATGACCAAAACACATATTGGGTTTGAAGGCTCACTCTTTTTATTTTTAAAATTATTATGTTTTTTTTCTTAGTACAAAGGCAACATATGCTAATTGTAGAGAAAAAGGGAAACATAGACAAGAAAAATAACATGATCTATAATCTCAGCCCTGAAATTTGCAGAGGATTAAAGAATGAATGTGGACAAGGAGCCAACTATTCTTTTAAGAGTGGAACATTTTGGTATATATCCCTCTGATCTTTTACTTTATCTTTGTGCAAAAGTGTAGTCAAATGATATTTGGTGTTTTATACTTCTTTTTCACTTAATATATTACAAATATATAGCAATGGAATTGCAAAACATTTATGAACCAAATTTTAATAGCTGTATAAAATTCTATTATAAAATCTATTATAAATGGCATAATTTATTTTACCTATCTCCTGATTTTGGACATTTTAGATTACCTCTATCCTGTGACTGTTGTTGTATAGAAATATTTGGGCACATAAGTTACTTCCTTAGCATATATTCTTAGAAATTATATTGCTAGTTCAAAGTTTATGTATGTTTTAAGGAACTTGATACTTTGCCAAATTGCTTTGAAGGAAGGTACTACCAACGTATGATTTACATTTATACACCAGCTTGTGTAAGAATGCCTAATTTTCCTTATCTTTGGCAATTTTAGGCATTGCAATTATTGTTTATCTTCTCATCCTGATTGGACTAGTCTTGCCCTCACAAAGATTTCAGTCTAGTGGTGCTGGAACAACGGATTATACATATAGAAAAAAATAAACTTTAAGGCCTACTTCACACTATAAACAAACCTGACTGAAAATAAATCACTGATGTAAAATTAAATGACAAAATTATAAAGTTTCTATAAGAGAACATGGGAGACTATCTTTGTAAACTTAGAGAAGGCACAGATTTCTTATGAAAAGCACTCACCATAAATGAAAAACTGATGAATAGACTTTATCAAAATTAAATATGCCTTCTCATCAAAAGACATTGTTAAGAGAATGAAAAGAAAAGACACAGGTGTGAAAGAATATTCTCAATACATATATCTGATGGAAGGATTATATCTGTGCTTTTCTCTGTATGTGAATTTTACCTCAGTAAAAAAAAAAAAAAATTAAAGATTTCAATGTAGAAATATAGAATAATGAAATTTTAGGAACATATTTTCATAACCTTGGGTGCGGATAACTTCCTAAACAAGAAACCTAGTTGTAATAAGAGACTAATATATTAAATTTCAAAAAAACATAAAAATATGTATGTTTAAACATAACATAAATGAAAGCAAGAGATAAAAGACAAAAAGGAAAAATATTTCAGTATCTATGATAAACAAAATTTAACAAGCTTAATAAGCAAAGACTTCCTATAAATGAATAAGAATCAGGCAAATCCCAAAAAACAAATAACCAAGTCAAAAAATGGGCAGAAGACATGAAAAGACACTTCTCTGGAGAAGACATACAAATGGCTAACAGACACATGAAAAAATGTTCATCATCATTAGCCATCAGGGAAATTCAAATCAAAACCACATTGAGATACCACCTTACACCAGTTAGAATGGCAAAAATGGACAGGGAAAGAAATAACAAATGTTGGAGAGGTTGTGGAGAAAGGGGAACCCTCTTACACTGTTGGTGGGAATGCAAGTTGGTACAGCCACTTTGGAAAACACTGTGGAGGTGCCTCAAAAATTTAAAAATAGAGCTACCCTATGACCCAGCAATTGCACTCCTGGGTATTTACCCCAAAGACACAGATGTAGTGAAAAGAAGGGCCATATGCACCCCAATGTTCATAGCAGCGATGTCCGCAATAGCCAAACTGTGGAAAGAGCCGA
This sequence comes from Halichoerus grypus, assembly GCF_964656455.1. NCBI lineage: Eukaryota > Metazoa > Chordata > Mammalia > Carnivora > Phocidae > Halichoerus > Halichoerus grypus. The sequence goes on from NC_135725.1 coordinate 64,082,190, forward strand.
GATGCCCTTCAACAGATGAATGGATAAAGAAGATGTGGTCCATATATACCATGGAATATTACTCAGCCATCAGAAAGGATGAATACCCAACTTTTACATCAACATGGATGGGACTGGAGGAGATTATGCTAAGTGAAATAAGTCAAGCAGAGAAAGTCAATCATCATATGGTTTCACTTATTTGTGAAACATAAGGAATAGCATAGAGCACATTAGCAGAAGGAAGGGAAAAATGGCGGGGGGGGGGGGGAATTGGAGGGAGAGATGAACCATGAGAGACTATGGACTCTGAGAAACAAACAGGGTTTTAGAGGGGAGGGGGGAGGGGGGATTGGTTAGCCCGGTGATGGGTATTAAGGAGGGCATGTACTGCATGGAGCACTGGGTGTTATATGAAAACAATGGATCGTGGAACACCACATCAAAAACTAATGATGTATTGTATGGTGACTAACATAACATAATAAAATTTAAAAAATTAAAAAAGAAAAGCATCAGGCAAATGATGTAATAAAAAAATGGGCAAAATATATGCACGGATAATTCACAAAAAGAAGAGTGCAGATACCTAGTAAAGACATGAAAAGATGCTTTATTTCACCAGTATTCAGGGAAATAAGAACTAAACCATTAGTCCTGTAAAAATGGGACACTTTGAAAACATTAAGTGTTGGTGAAAATACAAAATGGGTTGTTGTACTTTGCTGGTTGGAATTTGAATAGCTAGAACTTTTGGGGAAAACATCTGACAATATCTGTGAAGGTTTAAAATACATCATATCATTTGATCCTGTAATCCCTTTTGGTAATTTTCACTAAAGAGCAAAAGTGCAAGCGTTTAAGGATGTATGAATAAGGATATTTATTTAATGTTTGCACTGGCAAAAAACAAGCTGGAAACAACTTGAATGAACAGTAAGAGGAGAATAGTTGGATAAATTATAATAATCTTTACTACAAACTGTTATACCAAAATTAAAAAGAGTAAATCAGATTTACATAATTGAACTGCAAGGATTCCAATGATATTATGTGAAAAAAATCAAGTTGGAGATTAATGTATAACATATTTTCCTATTTCACATTAAAAGAAATGCTAACACAAATTTGTACTTTATTGGAGCATAAACATGTAATGCTTCTGTTTTCTTCAATAACTGTCACTTTCATATCTTTTTCACATTTCCTCCCTGCTGAGTAATGGGAATGCTTAGTAATATTCAGCTAAATCAGTAACTTTTCAGTTTTTAGAATCTCATTTTGGTTCTCAAGACTCAGTCAAAGAGATTGGCTTACCCTCTATTGATTCACATCCATTGTTTTTTTTTTTTTTTTTAAAGATTTTATTTATTTATTTGAGAGAGAGAGAATGAGAGACAGAGAGCACGAGAGGGAAGAGGGTCAGAGGGAGAAGCAGACCCCCGCCGAGCAGGGAGCCCGATGCGGGACTCGATCCCAGGACTCCAGGATCACGACCTGAGCCGAAGGCAGTCGCTTAACCAACTGAGCCACCCAGGCGCCCCGATTCACATCCATTGTTGATAAAAGATGGAATTACTAGACTGCTGTTATGATCATTCCACTTGTTTTTTCACTATATTCATTTAATTAATTTCTTGTTAAATTGAGATTATTTAGAGTAGTAAACGGTAAGTATCTAATTGGAAAACTAGTTCCCAATGTGCATGATACAGAAAAGCCTATTCAGTAGAAAGAACATCTAAGAGACTAATATATTAAATTTCAAAAAACATAAAAATATGTTTTTCACATATCTAGTGAAGTATAATAAAATGTCTTCCATAAAAGCCCACATAGAAATTATGACTCCTAATGTCCAAAGTCTTCCTGTCCAGTAATAGGAGCACTTTTGTTCACTGGGTTTTCCCAAAGAATATAGATGCAGGAAGTCATATATATGTCTACCACCTTTCCTTCTATTTTCCTCTGGTTCAAATGAGTGTCCTTATTCCCTCTCCCACTGTATGTAGCCATTGTCATTTCCCACTTGACCTCTATTCTCACACCATTGCTGAGATATCTCTGTTGACTTCTTTTGGGTCTGTTCTGCTCTTTCCTTAGCCCAAGGATAAAACCTCTTATATCCTAGGACTTTGTTTTTATTCTCTTTGTCCATGGCTGAGATTATTCACTCTCTTCTCTTCCCATCCCCCATACCACTATTCAAAATAGCTGAGAACTTGGCCCAGTAGCTGAAATTTCCACTTGATACTGGCCCTGGCCATGATTCTGATTTCTAAGAATGGTCCACAAAGATGGCAAGTTACATGGGGCTCAGGATTTGCTGCCCCAGAAACAAAAATCAAATACAGGGCATCTCTGTATAAGTAGTTGCTTTTACTCTTGGCCTTGATCCTATTGATACAATACGCACTGCTGCTGCTGGAGAGAAAAATCTTGAAATGTTTATAGAAAGTCATGATTCATAAAATGCAAATCATAAAGCAAAGTCATGTAGAGGTGGAAAGGACACAAGCCAAACCCTCTCATAGTCAAGAAAGCACAAGCTCAAGAGACTTATCCAAGGTCACACAGCTGGTTTATCAGTAAGCTCAGAACTAGGAGTCAAGTCTTGGTACTTGCCGTTGAGTTAGTTGTTCAGTTGTGAATGGAAAACTGAAACAGGGTGGGAATGCAAATCGTGATAACCTATGTTTCTTCCTGCTCACTTAAAAATGCCTCCCCAAACAACCTGAAAGTTTTAAATAGTGTTTAGTCACATTGTCTGTTTTACCAATTTGAGAGTCTTAAGAAGGAATCCCCTTGTAAAATACTTGTCTTTTGTGTGTTAAGGTGCAATAGGTTTTTCACAGATAATTGTAAATTAGTTCATTAACATTTCTGTCTTCCTAACACTTTGCCATTGTCATTTAGGGAATAGAAGGTAATTTCGTAATGTGCAGATACTTGGTTGCACATTAGAATTACCTGGGGAACTTTTTTTTTTAAGATTTATTTATTTATGAGAGAGGGAGAGAGAGAGGGTACGTGTGCGCATACACACACACACACACACACACACACACACACACACACACACACACACGAGCCCGGGGGAGGGGCAGAGAGGGAGGGAGACAAGCAGACTCCCTGTTGAGCGGGGAGCCTGATGCAGGGCTCCATCTCAGGACCCTGAGATCATGACCTGAGCCGAAACCAAGGGTTGGACGCTTAACCTACTGAGTCACCCAGGCATTTCTCTTCAGATCAAATAAATCCTTTACCTTTATGGGGCGCCTGGGTGGCTCAGTCGTTAAGCATCTGCCTTCAGCTCAGGTCATGATCCCAGGGTCCTGGGATCAGGCCCCGCATTGGGCTCCCTGCTCTGCCAGGAGCCTTTTCTCCCTCTCCCACTCCCCCTGCTTGTGTTCCCTCTCTAGCTGTCTCTCCCTCTGTCAAATAAATGAAATCTTAAAAAAAAAAAATAAATCTTTTACCTTTTACCTGCGGAGCTTTTAAAAAATATCAATGCCGCCAGGCCCCACCTTTAGAGAGTGTGATTTGTCTGGTCTGTAGTGAGACTCCGGCATGGATATTTTAAAAAAGACTCCTAAATAATTCTTACCTACAGCCAGAGTTGAAAACCATAACTCTAGGGTAGTGATTCTCAAATTGTGATCTCCTGTCCAGCAGCTTTGGCCTCCCCTGGAAACTTGCTTGAAATGCAAATTCCCAGACCCTTCCTTAAACCTACTGAACAGAAACTCTGAGGTTGGGGCCCAGCAAGCAAGTTTTAACAGGCTCCCCACGAATGCTAATGAATGCTAACATTTGAGAAACCACTGGTCTGGCCCAGAGATGGACAAACTATATGGCCTGTTTTTGTAAATAATTTCAAGGGAACACGGCCACACTCACTCATTTATATATAATGACAGAGTTCAGTAGTTGTGACCAAGACTGTATGACCCACAAAGCCTGAAATATTTACGATCCAGCCTTTTAAAGAAAAAGTTTGACCCCTGAACTGTACTTTTCAAAATGTTTTTAATGTAGTGAGAATTTTTTTTTATTGAAGTATAGTTGACACACAATGTTACAATAATTTCAGGTGTACAACATAGTGATTTGACAATTCTATACATTATGCTGTGCTCACCACAAATGTAGCTGCCATATGTCACTAGTCAATGCTATTATAATACCATTGACTATAATCCCTATGCTGTACTCTTCATCCTTATGACTTCTTCATTCCATAACTGGAAGCCTGTACCTCCCACTCACTTTCACCCACTTTGCCCATTCCCCATCCCCCTTCCCTCTGGCAACCATTAGTTCTCTGTATTTCTGGGTCTGTTTCTGCTTTGTTTGTTCATTTTGTTTTTTAGATTCCACATATAAGTGAAATCATATGGTATTTGTCTTTGTCAGACTTATTTCACTTAGCATCATACTGTGTAGGTCCGTTCATGTTGCTGCAAATAGCAAGATATCTAAATCTATAGATACAGATATATATACAAAATTTTCTTTATCCATTTATCTGATAGACACTTGGGTTGCTTCCATATCTTGTAATATATGCTGCAATAAACATAGGGGTGCATATATCTTTTGGAATTAGTTTTTTTTTTTTTAAGATTTAATTTATTTATTTGAGAGAGAGAGACAGAGCACAAGCAGGGGGAGCGGCAGGCAGAGGGGAAGGGAGAAGCAGACACTCCTCTGAGCAGGGAGCCTGATGTGGGGCTCAATCCCAGGACCCTGGGATCATGCCCTGAGCTGAAGGCAGTTGCCCAACTGACTGAGCCACCCAGGCACCCCCGTGTTTTTGATTTTTTTGGGTAAATACCCAGTAGTGGAATTGGAATTATATGGTATTTCTAAATCATATAGTACTTCCATTTTCAATTTTTTGAGGAACCTCCATATTGTTTTCCACAGTGGCTGCAATTTACATTCCCACCAACAGTGCATGAGGGTTTCTTTTTCTCCATATCCTCACCAACACTTGTTATCTCTTTTTGAATCTAGCCATTCTGACAGGTGTAAGGTGATATTGCATTGTGGTTTTGATTTGCACTTTCCTGATGATTAGTGATATTGAGCATCTTTTCAGGTGTCTGTTGGCCATCAGTATGTCTTCTTTGGAAAAATGTCTATTCTGGTCTTCTGTGCTTTTCAGACTTCAATGTAGAGATGAATCACCCAGGGATATTATTATTATTATTATTATTTTTTAAAGATTTTATTTATTTACTTGACAGAGAGAGACACAGCGAGAGAGGGAACACAAACAGGGGGTGTGGGAGAGGAAGAAGCAGGCTTCCCACTGAGCAGGAGCCCGATGCGGGGCTCGATCCCAGGACCCTGGGATCATGACCTGAGCTGAAGGCAGACGCCTAACTGACTGAGCCACCCAGGTGCCCCCACCCAGGGATATTATTAAACTGCAGACTCTAATTCACTGGACCTGTGATGGGGTCTGAGATCCTAATTTCTACAGCTTCCAGGTGATAGTCAAGTTGCTGGTCTGTGAAGGACACTTTGAATAGCAAGGGTCTAAAACAATGCTGTCTAATAGAAACGCAGTGTGATAAGACATCTTGATAGGGACTCTCAAAATAATTGGAGAGGTTTTTGTAGGGAAGTTTCTAAGAGCCCTGAAATCTTTGGTGTGGGTGGTTAAAGTTACATTTAATCTAGAAAGGACCTTGTATAGGGTGACCATATAATGTACATTCCTAAACTAGGACAGGTTTGAGAATGAAAAAGGATGTTATTAATAAAATAGCCAGGAGAACAGGTGTAAAGTGGGACTGTCCTGGACAAACTGGGTGTATGGTCATTTTGCTTACAAAAAATCTAATCCAGTAGTTCTTGAAGGGGACAGGCTATATCCTTTGAGAAATAAACATGTAGTTGGGGATGGGAGGAGAGTGTGGTGGAGAGGGCAGCTGTTTACCAGAATTTGGTGATAGGAAGGGCATGTAGCTTACAACAGCTCTCCAGGTGACTGTCTTGTCCCTGCACCCCCATCCCGAAAACCACACTGATGGGCACAGAGGTATTAGGGTCACGAGGCAGCTAGATCAGGACTAGAAGCCAGAGCCTGGTACTGAGCCTGGCACAGAGGTGTTGATTATGCATTTATTGACTGGTCGCCTGACAGAACGCACAGGTCTTCACCTCTAGACTGTTACCCTTCCTGTGGGATTCTGTCAGTTTCTGGGGCGGAGCAGCCTGAGGCTTGCACAAGCGCTAGTGCCTGTGCATGCGCAGACTCCAGGCAGGGAGGGGGCGCTCTCACCGCCCTCGCTGCAGTTCCGTCGGCAGTGTGACCTTGCCTCCCTGCCACTCAGCTGCGTAAGTTCCTGAGGTGAGGCCCACAACCCCAGCCCCCACAGGACCTGGGGGCATTTGTTAGAAATTGCTTTGCCCGCAGAGACTTTGAGCACAAACCTAATCATCAGCCTCGTGACTGAGGTGCTGGGGCGAAGGACTGAGGGAGAAAGAGGGTGATGGAGGCAAAGGACTGCCGAGCAGCGCTTCCAGCCGCCACGTGCCCGCCCACGTGATGCAGGGCAGCCCGAGATAGAGGCGCCGTATTTTCTGGGTCTAGCCTGGCAGTATATAATAGGGCACAGATGTTTCTTAATATTTTATGATTAACTTGCCCCAGGGGTCCCTAAATGTTTTATAATTTCTGGGTAAAGAAAGCATCCAGGGCTGTGTAATTCTTAGCAGCAAGTTCAGCATTATTTTAATGCTTAATATAGGCATTCCTTCTCACACTTTTAGAAGATGGCAGTAGCCATAGAGGTTAAAACTTCCGTTTAATGTGAACAGCGTGAACACAGGAAAATAACATCTAATCTAAGGGGTGGAGACTAATTTGAGGACCACTGTAATGATTCTTTACAAGTAAGTATTTACTTGTAAATTCTTCGAATTTGGACAGTATCTTGAAAACTGAGATGGGTATCTTTTGCTTCTTTGGGTTGAAGCCTTTTTTTTGGGGGGGGAGCCGGAGTATTGTCTTTATGAGCGGGAGGTACAGTTATTTGTTTATAAGGGACAAATTCATCTCAAACTTAGGTCTCCTCATTATAAGGAGACCCTCTGAATCTTCCTGGCCCTGTGTTCTTAACCCACACCTACATCATCTTGAACAGCAGAGGGCGCCCTGCTTCAGCAATCTGAGGGATCGCCCCACAGTAAGGACCGGGTGATCCGGGTTATATGTGTGTCTACTCTTAATTTACCTTTTCACAAACTTCAAGCGAAGTCAAAGTAGAATCCTGCTCCATAGGTCAGGGCAGGGGGTTCGAGGGTTTTGGGGGTGTGGGTGGGTGACAAGATGTAATTAGAGAGTTGGGAGGAATGGCCGTACCCTGCAGGGTAGTGGTGAAGCACATGGATTTGGGAGGATGAACTTGGATTCAAATTCTAGCATTACTTCTTACCAGCTCTGTGTCTTTGAGTGCGTTATTTTTCCTTTTGCAGTTTCCACATTAATAAAATGGCGATAAATACTTACTTGTAAAGTCTTTGGCACAATGCCTAGCTCATAGGAAGTGCTCAATAAATATTAGCCTTGAAAATAGGCAAGCAAGCAAACAAGCGATTGTCTTCAGGTTCGGGCTCGGGAAAGAGAGAATCAGAAAATGAGTAGGGAGCTGCTTTCCTACCATGCTGGAGTAACTCATTTTGGAAAATATTAGACTAGGGTTTTGTGTATATGTATAAAGCACTAAGGTGCTTTATGTATATGCTCATTGGCTGATTGATTAAAAACAATCCTTTATAAGATGTAAATAGGTTTTGCTCTAATTTCACATTAGCTTTCCGTTTATTTGGGAGGTGCTGGTATTCTTTCACATCTAAATGATTTACAGTGTGAAATTCTAAAATAGAAGTTTGAAATCATTCTCTGAAATAATTCTGTGCTTTTTCAGAGTAAAGACTGATATGCCTAAGAATAAAACCAATTTAAAGAAGAAGAGTGATACAAACTGTTTGGAGGTGCTTTCCACACACTGTTCCAGATTTGGGGTCTGAAGATACAAAGGAAATGGCTTTTTACCACGCTTCCCTTTGAATGGTAGGAATCTTCTTTGACATAGTTGATAGAATTTCAGAGTGAGAAGAGTTTCTAAGGTTTTCACAGGTAAGAAAAAAATACCTTACCTGTTTCTACCCCCTCAATTAAATAAAAATCTCTTAGCACGAGGCTAGGTTAGCAGCACTTTTACAAGTTTCTCAGGTGGTTCTAATATGCAACCAGCAGTGTGAACCCTTGTTCTACACCAACTTATTTTACTCTTGGGAAAAGTACTTGTCCATCTTCCACGCAGCCTCCAGAGTGGAGAGGCTTAAAATAGAAATCCAACAGGTTAAAAACCTTCAGTGACCCTTCCCTTCTCCCTCTGCCATCTCTTCAGTTTTCAGGACAAAGTTCAGGATCTTCAGCTTAGCTCACAATTCCTTTCAGTATTTGTCTCTTGCTATGCATCCCACCTCAACTTTTCTATTCCCTTTACTTCTAGCCCTACACCCTTCTGTCTAGTCATGCCCAACTGCTTGTATCTTGAAATCGTGGCATGAAACTTCCCAGTGTCATACTTTAACATACTTTTCCTTCCTCCTGCTGGACTGCCTTTATCTCTTCATTTTCAAAATGCAGCTCAAGCTGAGATATTCACATAGGGAGGGAACACGGGAATATCAGTTATGGCTGCCTGGGTCAAAATCCGTAGTTTTTTTTAAGACTGGGAAATAGTCTTTGAGATTTTTTTTTTAAAGATTTTATTTATTTGACAGAGACACAGCGAGAGAGGGAACACAAGCAGGGGGAGTGGGAGAGGGAGAAGCAGGCTTCCCGCCAAGCAGGGAGCCCGATGTGGGGCTCAATCCCAGGACCCTGGGATCATGACCCGAGCTGAAGGCAGACGCTTAACGACTGAACCACCCAGGTGCCCCAGTCTTTGAGATTTTTAAATTTCTACCACAAATGCTTCAGGGCTAGGTTGGTATCATAAATGTGTAAAGGAGGAAAGGTATGAGATAAAAAAGTGATGGGGCTCTGGCTGCCTGTATAACATGTGCCTCATATAAAGATGATTAAATTAAACTTTTAGGAAAAACTTGGGGCAGTCAGCCCAGGGGCTGCCAATTCACAACTTTTTGATCACTTTGTTTTACAGATGAGGAAACTGAGAGCTAGAGAGAGTGCTGGGAACGTAGTAGTATAAGGCAATGCTAGAGCCCAGGTCTTCTAAATATAGGTCCAATCTTCATAGCACACCATACAACTTTGGCACATTTCCCTTTTAAGTTCTAGTGTATTTATTCCAGATAGTAATAATACTCATTAACATTTATTCAATGTTATACAATTAGGAAAAAGCACTAATTCTGTTTTATAGACTACAGCTCAGCAAGGTGCTGTAGAAAGATGTGTCTTGCTCCCTGGGTTAGACTTCTTATGTTCCGAGGCAGAATCCTGGAGTGCCCTACTATGGAATGCAGTCTCTGCTCCCTGCGATATTCTAGTCTGAGACCTTGTAGGGGTAAGTGAGTCCCTACCATGCTTCTCTCCCAGCTCACACCTATTATAAAGTGAAATCTTAGCTCTGGTGTCTCATTGATGGATTTCCCTCTCTGGGCTGCCTGGGGGAATTTTACCTCTTAAAGATTTCTGAAAATAAAAGCATTTTCCCCAGCCTTCTTTTCTAGAAGAGAGGAATTTATTCACTCAGACAAAAGTACACGCTGAAATGAGAAAATTATCCTCACACTTGGCAAAGATTGAAGCTGGACATTTCCTTTGGTCCAGTGGACAGCTACTGTACTGGCTGGGTTCTGAAAGCTTCCTTGCTGGGAGAAAGATAAGGCTTTGTTCTGACACATGGACACCCTGGGCCCATTTGCCTGCTTCAGGGGCAATGGTCCAACCCAAGGTATGGAGAGCACCTGGGTCTGCTTTGGCTTTTCTAAACAGAGCTCTCCTAACTCCCAGTTTCTATACCTCTCAAGACACACCTAAAGAAATAGCTATGTTTGCTTCTTTGCCAAGAGACTCACTATTGGGGATAGAAGAAAGTCTTACGTACATGATACCATCAGCAGGAATGGGAAAGAGCAGAAATAATAACCTGTGAAGGGAGTATGGAGTATAGCATAAAATCATGCCTCTCAGTTGGTCAGGAGATGGCACAGGTTTGGAGAGGAGAGGCTGGGAATTTGGGATGTCCATTGGTTGTCAAGAGGACTCCCCTTGCCCCTGATATGGAAGCATCTCACAATAGATGAGAGATTTCCTTCTTAGCTGCTGGACACTTGCCATTTCTGTCTTGTTCTTATGTTGTGGTGACTCGTAGTGGTTTATGAGATGCAGGCAACTTCCTGGCCCAGTGTTGCTGAATGGCCAAGTGTGTCTTCATTCATGCTGTAGTCACAGAAAGGGTAGCTCTCCTTGCAAAGCAGGAAAGTTTGTGTTTAAGGCAGACTTTTCTCAGTTAATACATTTTATCACCTTCAGAGTCTTGGTTGGATGAAAAGAAATATTTATGATAAAAGAAAAATATAAGTTAAAATTAAAAATAAAACAATAGGAACTGAAGAGCATTAAATTATTTGTCACTTTATAAAAAGGGACAAGCTATAGGTTTATTTTAAATAGCAAGGTCTCCAGTAATTTAATAAGTGTTTCCCTTTATATACAGCTTTTAAGAAACAAAATGTTAATTTGTATTTTTCACTGTTTATTTTATTTTATTTTTTTTAAAGATTTTATTTATTTATTTGACAGAGAGAGAGAGACATAGCGAGAGAGGGAACACAAGCAGGGGGATTGGGAGAGGGAGAAGCAGCCTCCCCACCGAGCGGGGAGCCCGATGCAGGGCTCAATCCCAGGACCCTGGGATCATGACCTGAACCGAAGACAGACGCTTAACGACTGAGCCACCCAGGTGCCCCTCACTGTTTATTTTAAATACACAACTCATTTTGAGATATATAGAAAACTAAACCATTTTTAAAGATGAGAAAGTTCATATTTATGAAGGCCATTCTGATTTCATGATTTTCATAATTACAACTAAACTGAGATTTGTTATATGTTATGGTTACAAGTTTCAGACTTATATCCAAACTTGATAATTTGTATGTAGACATTATAGTTATGTGTTATAGTCCCTGTGTTGCAATGTCCTTACATACTGACATTATAACAATGACATTTTCTGGATTTACTGCTGGAGATACCTGTCCTCACAGTCTAGTTCTTAAAAAATCCTTCATATTCAAAAGGAGCTAGTGAGTGGGAAGCATCACATTTGTTCTTTAAAAGATTTTAAATAAGAAATGAATCCGTTAAACAATCTGCAAGGAAAGCCATCTCTCTTAGTAGTTTCCATGTTCTTAAAATTCCCCAAATGTTCAGTTTTTCTTTGGTAATTTAATTTCTGCTGCAGATGTCCATCCAATTTATATGTGATTTATCATAGATTTTAATTTATAGTGAAAGTGCTGGGACATATTTGCAAAGAGATAATATATATTTTTTTCTTACCTCATTCCTCATTCCAGTTTCAATGAATAATTGGTTTTTCCCATTATTATGAATTTATCTTTGGACATTAATGCTTTTGGACAATGACTAGTCTCACAAGGTTCTTCTCCAGCTGTCACGTTGCAAACCTGACACATCTGGAATCTTCCCATGCCAATGTTGCTCTACATCTGTCTTAATTAAAAAATGATTTTAGTTTTAAGACTTTGAGTCCCTCTACATTAGAAATGGGGTTATAGAGTCAGAAGTTTGGGGAAAAAAATCATAGCCAAATAAAACTTGTAATTTATTTGATTCAAAAGTGTTATCTGTATCATACCTGGAAAATAATCATCTTACCTTGTTATGATCTTCTTCAGAGACAAGGAACTTACTGCTGGATACCCCTGGTCACCATTCAGGCCTAGTTTTCACAAATACAACATACGAATACTTAAACACGTTGGTTACCTTTCTGTGAATCAGATTATCCTCATGTATATAGTAAAAATGTAATACTTGCCCTGCCTACTTCATAAGAAGGCAGTGTAGCCTGATGGTTGAGAGAAATGAGCTTTGTGGTCAGATTGGCCAGTGTTTAAGTCTTAGCTACTTAGTTCAGTGTGTTTCTGGGATGGTTACTTGACCTGTCTGCATAATGGGGGGAAATAATACCAACCTGTGGGATTGTTATGAAGATGAAATTCAACCATGTTTTTTATATGCTTAGTGTAATGCTGGGCATATTATGAGTTTCCTCAATTAATTGTGTCATACTTATGCATCTATAGGTACATATTTGTGAAGATCCCATAAAATATACACAGAAGTGGTTTATAAGTGTAAAGGAGCTATTCAGATGTGTTGGCATCATCACTTGAACATTCTGGTATTTTCTGAGCCTGCGCTTTGAGTTACAAACCTCCTGGGAATCCGGATGAAGCAGCCACTGAGCCACAGGAAGGCTGATCCTTGTCCACCTTCTGTCTTTGGCCTAAATAGGACCTACCGTCTATTGGGCAGCCACTGTACTCCAGGTCCTGTGTTTTGCCTACTTTATTATTAACCCTCACAACAATCCTCCATGGTAGGTATGATTCACATTCTACAGATGAAGAAACCAAGCTCAGCAAATTTAAACAAATTTCATGATTTACCGAAAGTTTATCTTAAACAGCTCTTAAGTTGGGGAATTAAAATAAAAACTCAAGCTTATCTGGTTTTAAAGTATGGGTACTTTTCACTATACTGTGTCTCCTGGTGGGAGCGTAACAACAGTGAGTCAGACAGATTTCTACCTTGTCCTGGATCTGCCACTCACAAGCCCCGTGTCCTTCGGTGACTTGGCTTACTACTTGAACCTAAGTTTCTTCATCTGTAAAATGGCAGTAACAAGACTTGCCCCACAGGAATGTTGTGAGTATTAAATTAGAAAACACATAGTAAGTGATAGTAAATAATAGGTGTTCATATTTTATCTTGTCTTTTGGTGCTTGCCATCTCCCATGGGGGTGCTGGAGATCTGCTCCTCCCTCTTCAGGCCAGCAGGGGGCAGTAGAGACCATAAAGGATGTGACCAAACCAGGACTATAGCTTTAAACACCCCCAGCTGGTGTCCACCTACCAGTCTAGGAATCTCTGGATCAGATGAGATCCTTAGTAGTCTTTGATTCTAGCTCTTAGAAGAAAAAAAGAAGAAAAAAACTCCTGATGTTACATACATTAATAGACAAAACCAGCCACAACAGTAGTAATCCCTCGTGTTTGGCTAAGACTCAGAATAGATGGTTTTATATTATACACAAAGCCATTCACAGTTGGCTCGTGTTAGCGGTTTCATTAACCTCATGAAGACATTAATATCGTTAGGAAAACAGAAGGAGAATCCCTCCAACTCCTTCATTAGACCCAATTAGCAGAGTGCTGCAGCACAAAGGAGGTCCATGCCACGCCTGTCTGTGCTCAGGCTTGCAGCCACCGTGATCCCCATTAGATCGCTACTCGCCAGTCATTAAATCAGCCTCATTTGTGGTACGGAGCCATCATTCCCAAAATAGGTTGCTTTCAAGAAATGAATATTGGTAAGTGATAATGATGACAAATTAACACAAGATGATAAACACAGATGCAGGTAGGACCAAACATTGATAGGTGGAGTGGGGGTAGTATATCCCAGTTGCTTTGAAATATTATTTATTCTTTCTTCTTACAAAAACCCTAGGAGATCCTTATTATTTTCATTTTTACTCTGGTTTCTCTGGCCTGTTCCCACTTGCTATCATGAGCCCCTGGGAAGTTCTCTATGTTTTTCTGGTAGTTCTCAAAGGTGGCAGTGGTGTGGGGTGTCTCATGTGTATCAAGAACAAATACAGCGCGGCACATGCGTTTTTTTCCCTCCTGCTCCCAGGTCCCCAAATGCTGAGGTCTGTCACTCCCACTGGCCATGGTTTCCTCTACTCTGTAATGTGGTGACTGTTTTTGCTGGTTATTACGTTGGGTGTTTTCTGGCTCTGACAGTGATCAACTTGTGGTGTTTTAGTTCCAGTGTGTATGTGAAGGTTGTATCTCTTTCCTCTTAAAAAAAAAGTCACATCCTGTTAGACACTCTTAACTCGGTATCAAGAGGCCCTTGGATTCTTTATGAAAATAGGCATTTTTGGGTCCATCCTGCCAATTTCTCATCCTTCAAGTTTGAGCTTAGATATCCTATTTTCCAAGAAGTCTTCCCCAGGTTGCTCTGTGAGCATTCCCCACCCCTTTGATCCCAAAGCGCCCTGCTTATATCTTGGCACACTACACCGACAGAAGTCTAGTGGGGCAGATGACAGGTAGCTCCTTATTTGCTCTTGAATCCCCAGCACCTAGGGCAGTGCCTGCCCTATCGTGGGCACTAAATCCATGTTCATGAAGTGAACCTAATTTCCTCTTTGGAGGAAATTAGTTTTTGGTTAGTTTTTGGTGACCTCAGCTGGTCTTTAGCTTGGTGGTGGTGGTCTCCCTGTGTCTTCACATCATCCTCCCTCTGTAAGTGTTTGTCTCTATGTCAGAATTCCCCCTTTTTATAAAGACACCAGTCATATTGGATTAGGGTCTATCCTAATGACCTTGTCTTAACTTGATCATCTGCAAAGACCTATTTCCATATAAGGTCACATTCACAGAGAGTTAAGATTTCAACATCATTTCAGGAGACACAATTCAACCCATAACAAGTGCCTCATCTGGTAACACCTCAAGGGTAGATGGCACCACACCGCTGGCCTAGGTTTGGCCAAAACTTCCCATAGTGGCTTCTTTTTCTAGGAGAATTATTGCTGGTTCACTCTCCTTTTCCAGCTTCTCAAGGAGAGCACAAACTAGGACTTGTTTCTTATGTTTCACACTTCAAGTAGACTGGGATGTACATTTATTTTGAGAAGTGAAAAAAAATTGCCCAGGCTAATCAGCATTGGCACCCAGCTGAAACCAAGTTCAGTAATACTCTGGGGTGTTCAGGACTTCTGTCCTTAACAGCCCGTTTGTGGGAAGACAATGTATCATTAACTGGAATGATATAGCAGCCTCCTGATAATATATTCCAGCATTTTATTGGTTTGCTACCTCTGAATGGATTAGGAATTCTCTGAATAATCCCACTGAGGCTGGGTAATCTTAGAAAGTGTATTGATAACAGTGAAGCAATCAGAATAAGCTTGTTTGTCACAATCCTTTGGAATCACCCCTAAGGAGACAATAAAGTAAAAAATAGCAGAAAGAAATGGAAGGACACACAGATAGTTCATAAACCGAGCATCAAAATGAAAAGGAAAACAGTGGACGCACCTCCAGAAACACCACCTCAGTCAAGATTAAGCCAGTGATTCAAATCTAAAATAGAAATCGGCTAAATCTTCCACTGGATTCACTTCTTCCACTCAGTTCTTTCTCCTTATCTGGAAAGCAGAAACAATTGCCCTCTTCCCTTCTACTGTTGTGAAATGAATATGAATAATCTGAGCTTTCAGAAATTGTTCGAAACTCTCTTCCTCCATTCCCATCAACATACCTTTGTGAGCCTGATTTCTCCACCACAAGAACATAGAAACAGTTTAGATATACAAATCCCCTTGATTGTTGTCAATCCAATCTAGACTAGATAAGTTAACAAGCCAGTTCATGTATCATTCAAAAGTGTAAGTATTGATGTGCACTGTATTGGTTCCAAGAGTGCATACAGGGTTTTAATATGGAGGATATTTTGTGAGGACTAATGAGATGATACCTGTGACTATACCAAGCACAGTGCCTGGCATTGAACAGGTGCTCAGTGCATGTTTCTTCATTCATTTATTAACTCCTGTACCAAGACTCTCAGTGGGTGATGGCTTCCAGCACCGTATGCTGGGATCCTGGAACATGTCTGTGGGGGAGTATGACCTACTTCACTGACAGTGGGTTACAGTATGTTCTTACCTTTTATTTTCCAAATAACTGCTTGAGAATACACATGCTTTATTATTAAGAAGTCCAGAGTTTCTGATTTTATTTATTTATTTATTTATTTATTTATGTTATTATTTTTAAAAGACTATTTTATTTTTTATTTTATTATTTATTTATTTTTACTATTTTACTATTTTATTATTTATTTATTTATGTTATTATTTTAAAAGACAACGCTGAGATCAGGACCAGAGCAGAAACCAAGAGTCAGATGCTTAACCAACTGCACCATCCAGGTGCTCCTATTATTTTTTTTAAGTAGGCTTCACACTGGGTCTGAATTCCTGGCCCTGAGATCAAGACCTGAGCTGAGATCAATAGTTGGACCCTTAACCACTGAGCCGCCCAGGTGCCCCGTGTTTCTACCGATGTTATTATTTAAACATATTTTTCTGTTTACCAACAAATATTAAAAAGTATTTCCATCAATGGATGAATGAATAAAAAATGTGTATATATATAACGGAATATTAGTCTTAAAAAAGGAGGAAATTCTAGCACATGTTGTAACATGGATGAACCCTGAAAACATTATGCTATGTGAAATAAACCAGATACAAAAAGACAGATACTGTATAATTCCACTTCTGTGAGATCTTTAGAAGAGACCGAAAGGAGAATAGTGGTTATCAGGGGTGGAGGGAAGGGAGGAATGGAGCTTACTGTTTAGTGGGTACAGAGTTGTAGTTTGGGATGATGAAAAAGTTCTGGAGACGGATGGTGTGGTGGTGGTTGTACAACATTGTGAAGGTACTTAACGACACTGAACTGCATGCTTAAAATGGTTAAAATTGTGAATTTTATGTATGTTTTACTACACTATAAAAATACAAAAGAGAAAAAAAAAGACTACCTATTTGACTGTACCCTGTGGGACAGTAGTGGCTCTCTGAGGAAAAAAGGAAAAGCATTATTTATAGCATTTGCTGATTTCTGTGGTGTAAATGCTTCCCCCAAGGCCGATTTCAAGCTATTGACCTGATAACTTTGAACTTGGAGTTAAAAGAGAAGAGCAAAATTGGCTCTTCTGAGCCCACTCCTGTCTGGGAGATGAGAACCTTACTATGCCTTTACTTCTTCCTTCCTCTCTCCACTTGCCACTCTTTCTTGTAAAATGGAGTTTTAAATCCAGGTTATTAGATGATTATCACTTTTACCCTGGGCAACATATGGCCTTCTAGTGATAATTTGACATTCATATTAATTTTTTGTCTATATGTTCACTAACCACTTTCTTTTATAATATCAATTTTCCCTTTCTTGAATTTTTGGTTTATTTCATCTTTCAGTTATATATATATACTCTAGATGTTTTTTTCATGAAGAGTACATGAGTGTTTTAATTTCAGAATATTTAAATTTCTGATTTTTTTTTTGCCTTTGAAGATAACTACTTGAGTAGAGTATTGTACATTTTTCCCCTCAAGATTCAGTTCATAAAGATTGAGACCAATCTGATATTTGCTCTTTTGCACATCATTTTTTATTTGACTGTATTCTTGCATATTTTTTCACTAATCTTGAAGTTCAAAATTTTATCTAGGTTACATCTAAATAATTTTGCCTGGTACTCTTTTAGGTTTTGGGATTTGCAAAATGAATTCTTCATCTTAAGACATTTGCTTCTAATTTTAAAAAAGTTATTTCTTCTCTCTCCTCCATTTTTACATCTGACATTACTTCTATAGATAAAATCTTAATCTCTCCATAGATCTTACCCTTTCTTTCATTAATTAGCCTATTAATCAATTTCTTCTGCATTTGTGGAAGAATACTTTGAGCTTGGCTTCTATAATCCTGATTACAGGGGCGCCTGGGTGGCTCAGTCTGTTAAGTGTCTGCCTTTGGCTCATTTCATGATCCCAGGGTCCTGGGATCGAGCCCCATGTCAGGCTCCCTGCTTGGCGGGAGCCTGCTTCTCCCTCTCATCCCCGCTTGTGTTCTCTCTATCTGTCACTATCTGTCTCTCTCAAATAAATAAATAAATCTTTATAATCCTTATTACATTTTAGAAGGATCTAATCAGTTACTCATATCCATTGTAGTGTTTTCACTACATGTTTTCATCGCACTGTGGTTTTTGTTTTTGTTTTTTTGATGTCAGGCTATTGTGACTTCTTAATGGTCTCTTGTGGTTTCATGTATGTGTGAACTTTTCTCTCAGCTCTTCTTTTGAGAACACTTATTGGGAAATGTCTAAAATTCTGTCCTATTCCTGGTGGTCACATACGTGACCGCATATTATTCTGGTTCCTCATGTTGTTCCCCTTCATTTGATTTACTTTATAGCTTTACATGTTTGGTGATCCTCCCGCCCTGTTTGCTTTTCTTACAGAAGAATGTCAATACTTGTCCTCTACTGGTAGTTGAAGTGGGTCTAATGGAGAGAATGTGGATCCTTGTTTGAATATTTCAGACATAAATAAAGAAGAAAGAGAAAAGGAGAAGATTAATTTAATTAATTTAAAGATTTAGCACCCTAGCAGGAAGAGTAGGAGCTAGAACCAGCATTTATTTACATGTTCATTGTGGCAATCAGACTTCAACAAGGGCCATTCCACACTTTCTGGTGTGGCAGGGTTGCTCTCCAAATGAGCGAGCCATGGCAGTGCCCCTGTACATGGGCAAGCATAGCAGTCTCCCCTAGATGGAAGTGAGGAGGGGTAAGCCCCTCCTAGAGTCTTTGCTTGATGTGATCTCTAGCACCCATGCTTCTTCCAAAGGCTCAGGTGGGAGTTAAATGTGATAAGACCACCTTTGCCTCCCTCAATTGCTTGTCCCTTTCAGTGGGTTCTGTTGAGCTCTCTTCCACTTAATTTTTAAAGTAAATTCATCCAACACATGAGAGAAGTCATGGGAACGGTCAGCTCTTCCTTCTATCTAGTTCCCTTTGCATACCTCAGTGTTTCTTGTGTGAAGATGTCAGATACTTTTCGTACCATTACAATTTTTTTTAAGTTTTTACTTATTTGTCAGAGA
Organism: Halichoerus grypus; assembly: GCF_964656455.1. Taxonomy (NCBI): domain Eukaryota; kingdom Metazoa; phylum Chordata; class Mammalia; order Carnivora; family Phocidae; genus Halichoerus; species Halichoerus grypus. The sequence continues at coordinate 64,101,169 of NC_135725.1, forward strand.
GAGAGAGAGAGAGTACAAGCAGGGGGAGCGGCAGGCAGAGGGAGAAGGAGGCTCCCCGCTGAGCAGGGAGCCCGATGCGGGACTCGATCCCAGGACCCTGGGATCATGACCCGAGCCCAAGGCAGATGCTTAACTGACTGAATCACCCAGGTGTCCCACTATTACAATTTTTAAATAATTTAAATTGGCACCCAGAATGTGATATGCCCAGGTGGAAACCTAACAAATGAGATAATAAACTAAATGTATGGGTTTAGAAGGTGGCAGTTCTGTGCTGCTGAGAGATTGATGCATGTTTGCTGCCAGCACGGCTTCTTCAACAGGCCAGTGCTTGCTCCTTTATCAAGTCGGGCTGTGTGGGTCCTGCCTTTGCAGCAGTGTAAACAGTGTAACCTACTTTATTAAGAGTACAGATATGGTCATATCACCTTAATTTAAGACCCCAGGTATCCTAGTAGGAAGATGTCTGGTGTTTTTCCAAGAACTCCAAAGGCTTACCTTGTTGAAATTGAGGGAAGGGTTATTTCTCCTTTTAATGCTGGAATTAGAGGGAAATGAGAAGCCTGGTCATTAACTCATGGCACTGCCTTTGAAGCTGGGTGCTGTCCTGTCCCGTGAATGTTGATGTTTCCCTTTGCAATATGGTAATGGTCCAGGTTCTTGTGTCAACCACTGTGGTACCTTACAATTGGGCTCCAAGATCATACTTGAGTCCCTAAGTCCATACTCAAATGTTCTTTAGTCTATAGTCCAATGTCCTCTAAACGTAATATTGTGCTTGGATGGCTGGGGCCCAAGAGACGTCCAGGTATGCATTGTATTATTTCCATGCCCCCTGACTTCTGAATCTCAGGCCTTTTGAGCTCAGATTGCTAACATTTCCACAGGTAATTTTATTCTAGAGGGCTTGTCTTTCTTTCCCATGGGCCTTATTCTGGGCCACCCTGGTCTACGATCATTGATCTTCCTGACTTTGAATCAGGGAACAGGGTTTGAGGGTACCAGTCCCTTCTGTCTTGGAATATGCAGTATGCACATTGGTTCACCTTTTTAGCCAGAAACCAGCCCAGTTGCCAGTGGGTGTTATGAGGTGTTTGACTTGGTAAGGCACAAATGTTTCTATTATATTCTGCCAGAGCAAAGGTGCATGCTCATCCTTCATAAGAGAGTCTGCTCAAATGATTCTTTGAAGAACAGATGTCTAGTTCAGAGTGCCACTGTGTCCCTGACTATATTGAAAAGCAGTGACTTTGAGTGACCATGCTTCAGTGGCACTGACTACTAATACAAAAGCAAATGTAATCCCTCTCTTTCTTGCTGTTCTTTCATCATTCTGTTTATTTTATAAGAGAGCATGACTAATGAGGGTATATTGAGTCACAGTATTTGAAAAGGCAGACGGGTACTAAGTGTATCAGCTGGAACACAAACCCAGGCCTGGCTGGCTCTTACCACCATACTCGATATCGCTGGAAGTTTGAGTAATTGGCATACAACAGTATTAATTACATGTGCATGAAAACAGACTGGGGGACATTAGGCAGGTGTGACCATAAAAACTGCTCTGTTTCAGTAGATTTAATTGTCTCCCACTATTGGTTTGAATTGGTTGTGAACACACTGATAGAAGGTAATCAAAGAGCTGAATGAACCTGGCAGTTGTAAATGGAAGCAACGGGGTCCCCTTCAGGCCAGTACAGAAGTGAATGCATCCATTGTTTTTAATAGGCCAAATATTTCTCTCTTGTTCCCTAGGAGGCAATTGGAAGAGACATGCTGATAGCTCTCCTTGGGGCATTAACTGGAATCAAATTAGTGAAGTGAAGCTTAAGTTGGTCATTTTGTTCCCAGTTCACAAAAACAGGAAGTGAATGGTAGGGGGAGCAAAGACAAATTTTCTAGTTCATCAAAGATTACAAATTGTATTAGTGGGGTATTTGCATTGTAGTAATTACTTCATGGGCACTGCAATGTAAAAGTAGCACTTCAGATAAATTCCAATTTTTCTGCTGTGGTTCTTTTATAAAGCAAGTCTTTTCTACTGTGATGAATATCTTAATAACCAACATGGACATCTCTCCTTGCCTTGCTTACTGATTCTTCAGTGACATAGTTCATGATCTGCATTTAATTTGTGCCTTTATAGGAGATAAACACAGCTGCCTTGTCTGCAGGGCATGGATAGCCTCTCTGAAAGTGAGGTGTGTATACCCTCATGAACTTCTGGCCCATATATATATTTTTTTAATGTTTCAAGTTTTTATTTAAGTTCTAGTTAGTTAACATGTAGTATAGTATTAGTTTCAGGAGTAGAATTTAGTGATTCATCACTTACATATAACACCTAGTGCTCATCACAACAAGTGCCCTCTTTAATACCCATCCCCCATCTAGCCCATACCCCCTGCTCACCTCCCCTCCAGCAACCCTCAGTTTGTTCTCTGTGGTTAAGAGTCTCATGGTTTGCCTTCCTCTCTTTTTTTACCCTTTCCCCTATGTTCATCCATTTTGTTTCTTAAATCCCGCATATGAGTGAAATCATATGGTATTTGTCTTTCACTGTCTTAGTTCCTTTAGCATGATACACTCTAGCTCTATCCACGTCATTGCAAATGGCAAGATTTTATTCTTTTTGATGGCTGAATAATATTCCATTGTATATATATACCACAACTTCTTTATCCATTCATCCGTCAATGGACATTTGGGTTTTTTCCATAATTTGGCTATTGTTGATAATGCTGCTGTAACCATTGGGCTGCATGTGCCCCTTTGAATCAGTGTTTTTGTATCCTTTGTGGCCCATATGTTTTGAGTGCCTTATGGTCATTACCTAATTTTCAAGACATCATTTGAGGAGTCAAAGAAAAAAAAATGAACTATCCCATATGCCCCATTAACATTTTCTAAAGATAGAAACAGAAAAGTTGGAATATCCTAAATCAGAAAAGAAATTCTTGGGCAATAGGAACCAATATGGGGATACTTTCATTCTGGGGGTTTAGAGATGTTTGATGTGCATGTTTCCTGGAGGATCACGTTGCAACTGTAAGTAAACCTCTAAGGATCCGTGTACACAGAAGTCTGAGAGAAGAATAAGGCAGGCTTTTAGTGCCTCAGTGCACTGTGCTTTTCTCCTCATCCACTAAATTATGAATGTAATGAAGTTACTCAAATTCCTGTGAAGTCAAATGAGAGTTCAGTGTATTTTCAATGGAATCATCCAGCTTGACTATTGACACGTGCAATGTTTAATTTATTGCTGCTTATATAGTAATGGACATTCAGTATAAATGAAGACAATCTGGTTGCATTTTTAAAGCAGTAGCCCCACCTGGGAATATGAACAATAAATGGATGTGGCAGCTTTCAAAAGGAAAGAAACTTTGAAAAAATGTGTATCCCTTTTCATATTATCACAGTATCTAAATAGGAATATTTAATTGAGCAACCATTCATTTTTAGAGCTATTATCATGTTCCTGGCCTTGTGCTAGAGTCCAAGGTTCCTGAAATGAGTAAAATAGTCTCTTGCTTTCAAAAAAAAGCTCATAGTCCTTTATTAGAAGGTTAAATTATTTATTTTTAGTAAATTGATATGTGTCTTAAACCTGCGAATATAAACAATGAATTAAGGTTCTGTGTGATAAGTTATTTTGTAAATAGGGATTATTTTTGTAAAAAGAAAAATTACTATAGATTGATCTTTTTATATCCTGTTTCTTAAAGTGAGGGCCTATCTGTAATGTGGCTGCCCCTTAGAATAGGTCTTTAAAATAAAAAGATGGGGGCACGTGAGGCTTGCTGAGCTTTTAGTATTCTGGCTGCTTACCTCCTACTTCTCCCCATTTCAACCCTCCGCTTCAAGGGCTGCTTCCCTTACCTGTCCTCATATAGCTCTTTCTCTTGGTAATTTGCTCCATGTTTCTTTCACCCAGAATTCCTTATTTTCTCTGATTATAAACCTTTTGTTGATTTTAAGGTTTGATTCAACTTTCTCTTCTTCCTAAACGTTTTTCCTACCCTTATTCAGAACTCTCTTTTTATTCACTGAATTCTGGAAACAATGTCAGGCCAATTAGCACTTGATCAGTTTCTAGTGTTACAGTAATGTTAATGATAAAAACAAGAACAACTTTTACTAAGTGCATACTGGGTGCCAGTGTTACCACCACCTAATACACAGGCACTATTATTATCTTCATTTTATAGATGAGAACATTAAAGCCCAGAGAACTTTAGTAACTTGATCAAGGTCACACAGCTGGAAGCTGGTAAGAGCCAGACTCTAGAGCCAGACTCTATTTGACTCTAGAGCCTGAGGTCCTACCCACTGGTATTTTTCAATGTGTGGTCTCCTGACCATGTGGATTAGTTAGAATCACCTATATGGGTGCTGTTAAAAATTCAGATTACTGAACACACCCCAGAAGTACTATCTTAGAATCCATGGGTCTAAGTGTGGAGCCTGGAAAACAGCATCCTTATGCTTCATGAGTGATTTTTACAAACTATATTTTGAAAACCACATACTTTGCTGACTTTACACTTTTATATTTATCTCTCTAATCAGACTGTAAACCTTATTTTTTATTTTTAAAAATTTTAATTCCAGTATAGTTAACATACAGCGTTATATTAGTTTCAGGTGTACAATATAGTGATTTGACAATTCCATACATTACTCAGCACTCATCATGAAAAGTGTACTCTTAATCCTCTTCACCTATTTCACTCAGTCCCCAATGACCTCCCCTCTGGTAACCATTGGTTTGTTCTCTATAGTTAAGACTATTTCTTGGTTTGTCTCTCTCTTTTTTTCCTTTGTTCATTTGTTTTGTTTCTTAAATTCCATATATGAGTGAAATGAAATCATTTGACATTTGTTTCTCTGCTGATTTATTTCACTTAGCATTATACTCTCTAGCTCCACCCATGTTGTTGCAAATGACAAGATTTCATTCTTTTTTATGACTGAATAATATTGTATATATCTAGGGCGCCTGGGTGGCTCAGTTGGTTAAGCGACTGCCTTCGGCTCAGGTCATGATCCTGGAGTCCCAGGATCGAGTCCCGTATCGGGCTCCCTGCTCGGCAGGGGGTTTGCTTCTCTCCCTGACCCTCCTCTCTCTCATGCTCTCTCTCTCTCTCTCTCTCAATAAATAAATAAAAATCTTTAAAAATAAAATAAAAAAAATAATATTGTATATATCTATATATGTATATATCTATCTGTATATATATATACACAGCACTTCTTCTTTATCCATTCATCTATTGATGGACACTTGGGGTGCTTCCATAATTTGGCTATTATTGTAGATAATGCTGCTATAAACATGGGGGTGCATCTATCCCTTTGAATTAGTGTTTTTGTATTTTTGGGGTAAATATCCAGTATGGACTGTAAACTTTTTGAGGTCAGGGATTATGTTAGCCACTACCTTCTGAATCCCAAAGTCTGCAGTAGACATTTAGACATTTACTACATGCTTACTCAATAATTGCATTTTTTATGTAGAGAGCAAAATTAAATGTGTTCATATAGCAGTGGGAAAGATTCAATCTGATGGAACTTCCAGTTCAGGCATCTGGTAATAATCAAAGGCCCTGCAGAGTTAGAACCCAGAGTTAGGGCCAATCTTATGAATACTTCTCTAGGTTCTGACACTGACTCACTGCATCCTCATTTCCTGTTTCAGTTTGCCTGCCTTTAAATTTGAGGATATTTTAATAATAAAAGGACAGAGATATTTGTGGGAGTTAATAATTGTAATTAGAATATAGAATTTTAAATATTTTTAAAAATTTATTTAGAGAGAGAAACAGTGAGTGAGAACTTGTGAATGGAGGGGAAGTGGGAGAGGGAGAGAGAAACCCAAGCAGACTCTGCACTGGGCATGGAGCCCACCATGGGGCTTGATCTCATGACCCTGAGATCAGACCTGAGCTGAAACCAAGAGTCAGATGCTTAACTGACTGAGCCATCCATAGAATATAGTATTTTAAAAGTGATAAGACTAACATAACATTTAGACGTTTAAGATAATAAATGAAGTTATCTTATGATTGGAATGAGATCATACAGGGAAAAGCCCACTTCCTATCCATTGTGACCAAATTTCCACATCAATTTAATAGATATTAAGGGCTCCCACAGAGTTTTCCTATACTCTCTGCTTTTGACAATTGTTGGGCAAGCCACTTGTGGCCTGTCACTATTGTGTGGTAACAGGGTGCTCTCCTTCCTCCACACCATCCAGTCCACTTCATTTAATAGATGAGAACATCATCTAGTCCAGGCTCTTAGTTTAAACACAAGCTATGTGATTTCTCAAGATCAAGCTAGAATTTTAACCCAGATTTTAATATTCCAAATTCAATGTTTTCTCACTACATCATGCTGTGTCCTTTCAATACATGTTATTGAGGGCGCCTGGGTGGCTCAGTCATTAAGTGTCTGCCTTCGGCTCGGGTGGTGGTCCTGGGGTCCTGGGATCAAGTCCCACATCGGGCTCCCTGCAAGGCAGGAAGCCTGCTTCTCCCTCTCCCACTCCCCCTGCTTGTGTTCCCTTTCTCGCTGTGTCTCTGTCAAATAAAATCTTTAAAAAGAAAAATACGTGTTATTGAACATGGTAGCCAAAGAGTAGCCTAGGTAATATGCAAATAAGGCCAATAACACAGAAAAGAGACTTATTTTGTAAACCTGTTTGTTATCCAGTCTCTTCTGTGGCATCAGCTCCTGAAGGACCATTGATAGTGTATTAACCACTTAAATCTTACCCATCAACACTCAAAATTATGACAATCCAAACCTACCTACCTTTCTTTCTTCCTCTCTCCCTCCATCTCTCCCTCCATTTCTTTGTTTCTATATTTTTTTTCAAACTTTTATTTTTAATCTGAATGCCAACTGTATTACTGGGCACTTGTTACCATTAAACCTTAGCAATTGGCTAATGTCCAGTTAATAATTTAAACCTTGTGTGCTACTCTCCAGCCTAAGTGTGTTGCTAATTCTTATCAAAATTTTGATTAAGGAATAGTTTTAGAAACAACTAATGAAAAATATGAATATCATCTAGCATACTCTATTGAGGTTGGAAAACATCTAATATTTATTTAGAGATCCAGTGGATTAGGGATAGACTGTCAACAGAATCAACACCTTTGTCTTCCTGGAAGTCATTTGTTTTGACATCACAAGTCTGTCTATCACCTGCCTGTAAAAATGTTTTTAGATTGCCCTGAAAGGAGTAGTTTAAACATTGTAGGAGTATGTAATTAAATAATCTCTTAAGGAGATGCTCCAAAAAGGTTCTCTTTTCTTTAGATGAGTTAAGCCAATGTACATGAATTGTTGAAGCCCATCCAAATGAAAGATGAATTCAGCAGCCTCCTTCCTTTAATGGCCTTCTGCCCAAAATAAAACTGGCCAGCAAGCAGTATTTATCTCAGCGATGCTGCCATTTCATATCACAAAGTGACCGTGTAGTCTCATAAACATAGTCTAAAAGTGCTGACTTTTAAAGGCAGTTGATTTTTTTACTTGCTACTGTTTTATAGCTTTGCATAAAATGCTAATGCCATAACATTTGTAGAACTATTAAATCATTTTAATGAAAGAGTAACAGTTATACAACTAATTCATTTGAGTGCATTTCCCTTGCAGAATCCTTTAGTGGTTGATTGTAATGGGAAGGAGCCTTTTTTTTTAAGCTCCATAATTTTGTTCTCACATGGAACCAAATCCCATTATTTTGGTGTAGTTTGTAACCAAAGTCTAAGGGAGCCAAATCCATCGACAGAATTTGTTGTCCTGAACCTGAGCTCATTTGCCTCATGGCCCCCACTTAATGCCTGGACTGTCTATATGTCTATAGTCCAGGCAGGCCAAGTCTGCTTTTCTTGAGAAATACAACTTTCTGTTTCCCTTTTAAGTGTTTAGGGGTAAATATGTAGTCATGCACTTTTAGCTACTGAAAAATGAGCTCAATTGCCATAACACCAAATCAAGGAAATTATTTGGCCTTTAAAAATTATCTTGTGATCACTTAAGATGACAGCTGGGATTGATTCTTATCCTAAGCCCACATTTCTTTGTTAATGGTCATCCCATGCAGCATATGCTGTCATACCTTGGCCTCTTCAGAAGGAAATGGCTGGAAAATCCTGGAGACATTAAGCACTGTGAGCAGTAGAATTGGATCTGTACTCTCAAATAGATCACCATTGTACCAACCTGCAGGTTTCTTCTAGAATAGAAATGATTCTTATCTCTAGGTCTCATCTGTGTTTTCAGACAAAGGCCCCATTTAGAGATAATTCTTCTTTCTTTCTTTTTTTTTTTTTTAAGATTTTATTTATTTGAGAGACAGAGTGCACGGGCACACTCACATGTGGGAGCAGAGGGAGGATCAAAGGGGGAGGGAGAAAGAATCTCAAACAGACTCCAAGCTGAGCGCACAGCCCAGTGTGGGGCTCAGTCTCACAACCCTGAGATCATGACCTGAGCCAAAACCAAGAGTTGGACACTTAACCAACCGATTGAGCCACCCAGGTGCCCCCTATAATTCTTATTTCTTGAACAAAAAATTTTCTTTTAGAAAATTGTATTTCCTGATGTGCTCAATTGCTTGGGATAACAGAGAGTTAATTTCATTGTTAACATATTTTTTTTGCCCTTACAAAATACATATTCTTGTGAAATGTGGGAGCCTGCATTTACTTTGCTTACTCTGACTGTAAATTTTTCTTCACTTTCCATAGTTTTGCTTTTCTTCTGAAACAACTAATCTCATCATCATTCTACTATGAGTTGAAGGATTTTGCTGCTAAAATATTCAACCATTTTGTCATATCTTTTTCTTCACCCCAGGCTTTTCTTGAGCATAGATGTAAAATATTGCAGAGAGATGTGGAAACTAGAATGTATTCCCTCAGGATGAACAGATTCTTTATTAAGCCTAGTATCTGGAACAACAGTGCTTTTCTGTATTTTATCTAGCTTTGATTAATCATTTTGGAACAAAATTTTCTGCTGAAATAATGCCCATACAGTATCACTCCAAGAATATAACAATGAAATTGATGTCTTTTTGATTCACTGATGTTCAATAGTTTTACTATCCATACAATGTTATTGATTAGATAAAGCACATCTATTGAAGCTCTTGTTGGCAGCCTAGTTTACTGTATTTCCTTATTCACAATGAAAGGGAGAGAGTTTCTTTTTTTCTTTCTTTTTTTTTTTTGCTTCCCTCACTGCTGCCGCTATTGCCAGGAGAGCGATGAGCTCCTGGACAGCTCCCAGAAATATGTCTGTACGCACCACTGCCTGCCGGAGTTTGGAAGGTGGGCGGGAGCCGGGGGGGTGGGTAAGGAGACTCCGCTGCGGACACCCCTGAATCACAGGCAGAGATTCCCTGGGAGGCTCCCGGCCTGGAGGGCACATCCAGCTCTTCCCTGCCAATCTCCACACTCACCCGGCTCTTTCTGTTCATACCACACACGTTCGTTGCCTGTTCACATTCATTCTCCCCCTTCGCATTGTGATAGGCACGCACTCACCGCTAGCCTCTGCAGGCACACTTTATTCTGCCAACCACTCTCTATTGATAAGGAGAAATTAATTTATGGGTTGAACACAGTGTGAAATGCCACTGTGACTTCAGTTCGTGTCAGCTGTGGGCTGATGAAGTGCTGTAAGCAGTGTGTCATTTCCTCTTCAGGTGTTTCCCCCTTCCCCAAGGTCCAGCTTCTTCCCTCCCATCTTCCTTCACTATGAGAAAACATTGTCCAGCTACTGTCCAGGGCAGTGACAGCTCCATCCTCGCTAAGGTGAGGAGCACGTCTCTGGAACCCTGTGAAGAACTTAAAAGACAAAATGAGGTTTTGTGCAAGAACTTGCGGCAGGTGTAGTGAGTCCCACTCAGGGCCTGGCTTTGTTTGCATAACCGTTTCTCAGGGATACAGTTGGAGGGCTTGAGTTTCTATGTGTGTTTATGTAGGTGCTGAATTGAAGGTGTACAATTTTATGATTATTTTTCAGCTAGATCATCGGGATACAAATTTTGTCTGTTAAAATGTCATGTATTTCTTTGGATTAATGTCTTAATCACTCACTATTTTTATGAGCTGTAGTAAAAATGAAACGAAAATCACTTTGTCACTTAATTCTGCATATCATTAACTATACATTAAACTCCAGGTCTGATACTACTAATAACAACTAATAGTTATATAGTAGTTAAAAGCTGATAAAACACTTCTATAAATATTTGACCCTCACAACAACTCTGTAAGGTACATCTGTAATCCCAGCTTTATTGTTGAGAATACTGAGGTTTCTAAGCATGTAATAAACTGGATGTTTGTTTTTTTTTTCTTTTCTAGCTTTATTGGGGTATAACTGACAAATAAGATTGAATATTAAGTGTGCAGTGTGATGATTTGATATACATATACTTTGTGAAATGATTACCACAATCAGGTTAATTAATGTGGATGTTTGTTGCAGATCAGTGTAATAGAAGAGGCCATTTACTATATGTCATTGAACAACCTGAAAAATTACATCTAAATTATTACCAGGAAATAAGGATGCATATAAAGACTTAATTTGCATAGAGTAAATTTTGGCCACAACAGGTTTAGCATGTTTCCAGAAAGTTGTCATCCAGGTCCGCTGCATAATTTCAATGCTAGATTTGGTTGCCATGAACTCAGCTGCATTTTTAGATGGCACTGTGCCATTGTCAGTCCAGCATCAGCCCATGAAAAGGCCAGGATTCTTGTCTTGTAGACAAGATAGAAATTAGTGCTTCTGAGAGGAAAGCATTATAGGACAACAAAGACTAGAAAGGACCCCGCAGACCATTATCAATTTCTTGTTCTTCCAAGAAGATTTAAATAGAGTAGCTGGTTTTTAGTGTGGTGTATTTGAGTACAGAAAAACTACTTTTCAGTACTTCTCCCTTAAGCATGATCTGTCCCGTTCTCCCCTTCTGATTTCAAATATAAGAATTGCTTTGTTGGGTAATACCCATTTGGCTAAACTACAGTTACTTTTGTAGTCATGACACATCTTTTCACATGCAGACAAATTTAGTCTTCTCCAGGTTCCGTTCTTTTTAGATGTTTTCCCTGAGTGATTTTATATGTTCCCAAGTATTCAAGTATTACTAATATACTAGATTCTCAATTCTATAGCCCAAGCTTACTCTTATGTTCCAGGCTGGTTTTTTTGTTTTTTCAAATTTAAATCCAGTTCATAATCTTGTCCCCCAAATCTCATCTCTTTGTCTTCGTTAATGGAACTTCCATCTCATCCATCCTCTCTTGCATAAGTTAGAAACCTCATTGTTTCTTTTCCTCTGTGTAAAATAGGTTATTAGGTTGTGTTGATTCTACCCCTCAAAAATCCCCACAGCTGCCTTTTCCTTTCTATCCCCATGACTACTGCTCCTTCTTTAGCTCATCGTCATCTCCTGCATGGGTTGTCGTAACCATCTTTGATGGGTCTGATGTCTGTGCTGTAGTTCTCTCCTTCCAATCTATCCTCTGCATCCTTATCACTGATTTTATGAAACTGATCATGCCTCTCTGCTTGATTAAAATCTTTGAATGTGTTCCTTTAAGATCAAGTTCAATTCCCTATGGGTTATAGTCAAAGACTTCACAATCTGATTACAGTTTAACAACAACATATATATACAAATATTTGTGCATATGAATATATATGTGTATACTGGCATATATATGTGAGCGCGCGCACACACACACGCACACACACACACACAGTCTAGCTTAGTTTTTGCTACTTCCTACTACGTTACCTATATGCTAATCACTCTAGACAACCCAAAAGTCCTCAAGTATAATGTATATTTTCAAGCCTTCTTGCCTTTGCTCATGCTGTACCCCCTGTTTGGATATCTTTCACTATATGATAATATTCTATTTGTGTTCCATAATCAAGCTCAAATGTCATTTCCCTTGTGAAACTTCTCTTGACTGTTCCTTTTCAATTCCCTGTCCAACCCTTTGCTCTCAGGTGGAATTAATCTTTGTGAATTTCCCCGCCTGCTATAGAAGGGACTTGAGCATTGCATTTAGAATGGATTCAGTCATTGCAGTTATCCCTGTACTGTAAATGTGTTCTCTCCTGAAGGAGGGGAAAAATCAAGGTTTGTTCATGAGGCTTGGTCAATGGTCTTATTAACCTTAGCTCCTCAGATGCTATTTGGTTTTTCCTTATCGAATCTGTCACATCCCTTTCATTCTTAGACTCCTATAATTAACCGCTAGAGCCCGGACAAAACTATGCCAAAGCTGGGAAGGGAAATGGTTCAGTAATCCAGGCTTCTTAGGTGAAATTATTCAGTTTCTATGAATTCCTTATTTCTCAGACTTAATGTTAGCGGTTTTCTGACCCTGCCTGACCCTGCCTGACCTAACTCTAGATGGTAGTGCCTGTGCTGTTGGCCACCTGCCCAGTTATTTTCTCCTATCAATTAGCTGCCATCTGAATCCCTGGGTACTGAACTGCTGCCATCTGTACCTGACATATCCTTTGGCCATCTGCCAAACCGTCCAACCTTCTGTGCTTTTGTGGTCATTTGAAATTCTTCACCTTAACTCTCCTTGTTCCCATCAAGGACCTCTAGCTTCTAATCTTGGGAGCCAAACCGATAATTTGTTACACTGAGTAGTATATCTCCCCCCAAAGATAACACAATATGTTGTGGCTTTGTATCACAATACAATATATTGTGGATTTGTTTGTTTGGTTGGAATTAGAGAATATGACTGAGAAAAAAAGACCCAGGACAGGTAATGTTGATGGGCACAAAAATGGGAATGGGAAAGGTCTGGAGTTTAGGGAACTCTCTATGGGCATGTCTAGGTGACACATGACAGTAGGAGGATGTCTAGGGAGAGGTACCACAGAAGGGGTAAAGAGTCATCAAAGACAACTTCAACTATTTCAGCATTTGGCATAGGCCCGGACTGAGTTCCAGCTATTTATGTCTTCATTATGAAACATAAAACAAGACTCTCTTACAATTGTGGTAGATATAAATTCAAACTTTTGGAGTTGAGACTAGGTCTGATAATTTAAATACACAATAAAACTCTGCGTATCTCTTTGCATCTAGCATTATACCTTCCAGGACCTCACACTTAAAAACCATTGTTGAGGGGCGCCTGGGTGGCTCAGTCGGTTAAGCGTCTGCCTTCGGCTCAGGTCATGATCCCAGGGTCCTGGGATCGAGCCCCACATCGGGCTCCCTGCTCCGCAGGAAGCCTGCTTCTTCCTCTCCCACACCCCTGCTTGTGTTCCTGCTCTCGCTGTGTCTCTCTCTGTCAAATAAATAAATAAAATCTTTAAAAAAAAAAAAACCATTATTGAAAAAAATAATTTCATTGGAATATTTCATTTCATAGAAAAATTCAAATTTAATTGGATAAATTTATCATTATACAATTTATTATTGAAACGTTGTTTACAGTGGGACAATTCTTTCCTTTCACTGGTATAATCGAAGACTTCGAACATTCAAAGACTTACAATGAAATAATGCAACTCAAGTAGGCATGGTTTTGGTATACTAGGTGTCCAGAAATACTAGGTTGTCAGGGAGGGAGTAAAATCTGTTCACCAGGGCCTGGTAACTAGGGGCTGGAGAGTTGCCAGAGATAGAGGCCTGGCCTGGAACAAACACCTGGGCTACTCAAATACAATACTCTCAAGTTCATTCTGCGAGGGAAAGATGGATATAGCTCCATGAAATCCAACATCAAGGCAATGTATCCACTGCCAAATGATCACTGTTTTGGGAAATATCCATATGGAGAAATTGGAGATGAATTCAGACTCTAGGGGAAGAGGCTGTAAAAAACTAGAATCCAGGAGGCAGTCTGGTGCAGTGGAAGGAGCTCTGCCTCTTGCCAGCAGTGTGAACTTGAGTAGGTTTCTTAAACTCCCTAAGTCTCAGTTTTCTTATCTATAAGATGATGATACTAGTACCTTATTTAAGGAATAATATAAGATAATGTATTAAATGTATGAAGAACTTAGAATAGTGCCTTGCTAATAGTAGATTCTTAGTAAATCATTCACTATCCATACCACCTAGCCATCCTGAGGTCTTTTTAATGAGCCGGGAATTTAAAGTCACCGTCATTTAATAGGACCCTAGCCAAAAATAATGGAAACATGGGCAGAAGTCCAGTCCTAGAAAAGGGGCTGCAGCTACAGAAAGTAGAATGGGACTGAATGAATGGGACAAAGGTGGGTGGGCTGCAGCTGCCTAAGGTTTTCATAGTGTACTACTGGTTTCTGTTTCTGGTTAGCAAAATGAAGGAATCAGAAAATAATCAATCATAAAAAGATAATTCAAATGATTTATGGATGCCAGATGTGCAAAGGCAATGATCTTAATAAAAATAGTTGTCACAAATGGCCAAGTCATTCTTTGAGGTTATGCTTCTGAGCCCTAGAATGGTAAGAACTATTGTTTTACACCCTATAGATAATATTGTCCTTTTTGCCAGGAATGATAAAGCATTTTTTTTCTGTGTAATGCTGTTATTATTTTTAGCAACCTCATGTCCCATTAACTTCTATATGAAAGAGGACTAAAGTCTAGTGGCCAGCCTAAACTCAAGGAAGACAGTTAAAATCAGGCCAACCAAAGAATGCCTTCCTTTTTTACCCTTGCAGAGTGCTTACGTGACATGAGAAAACAGCCATGATGGGGTAGTCTTTGGGGGAAGATAGCAGGGATGACTACAGAAATGAATGAGGTCCTCCCCTGTGCTGTGGATGCAGCTTCCATGGGGATTATCAGTTGTTAGTGGACATGTGATTTCAGATCATAATGCATTTATGGTAACGCTGCCTATTGCTATGCAACAGGGCTGATTTCCCCCATATAAATGAAAGCAGGAATTAAGAAATCTAGAATCACTTATTTGTAAAGCAGTACACATTGGAGCGTCTATTGAACACTTCGTTAGAAAAAAACTACACCTGAAACGTTAGTGAGATTTTGAAAGTTTCTGTTCGCTAATTCCGTAAGGCATAATCAGGTGACTGAAACATTCAGGGCAAAACAGCAGGTTTCATTTAGTAATGGGTTATGGGCCAGATCTGCCTTGCTGCCTGTTTTGTGTTGCCCAAGAACTGAGAATGGGTTTTACATTGTTACATGGTTGAGAAAAATTGGAAAGAAGAATATTTCATGATGCCTGAAAATCTTACGAATTGCAATTTTCAGTGTCAGTAAATAAAGTTATATTGCAACACAGTTACATTAATTCATTTTCATGTTGTCTATGGCTATTTTTGTGCTACATGACAGGACTGAGTAGTTCCAACAGAGACCTTATGGTAAAGCCTAAATATTTACTGTAAAGGAAAAAGCCTAAAATATTTACTATCCAGCCCTTTACAGAGTAAGTTTGCTAATCCCTGATCTAGATTTCAGTGTAGCTCAAATAACATAACTAAACATAACTATATTGCTCCCAGGTATAAAAAAAAAATGTAGATCCTTAGAGTTTGAAGCACATTGGATGAAAAGGATTGACAAGTATCTGTACTTATCAGTTGAGAAAATGAAATGACAGTGTCTGACACTTAGTGGGTCTTTTGATTTATGAATGAATTAAGTGACTGTGACTTTTGAGGCAGATAACATGCTTATGCTAAATACTTAACTATTGGTTTTTTGTAATAGGAAAGAGGCTATGGCCATGATAGAAACTGGATTATGATATGTATACAAGTAATATATTCTTATGCTGTTTATCATAGATGATGATATTATGCTAATATTTCTTCTTTGAATGTTGATGGAAACCAAGAGTATGTGCAATAGCCTTTTAATAATGGTGGTGTTATTAGTATTAGGAAACAATCAAGGATCAATCTCATTTGTTTTGCAAGCAATACATATATTCTCAAACTAAAAGGCATTAATCTTTTTCCTCAAACCTATTGTATCAACAAGGAATATATTCTGCTGCAACTAGTGGACAGCCTGGCAAACAGAGGCTTAAGCAAAGAGGTGTTTATCTTTTTGACTCAACTATGTTATTAGGGACCTAAGCCTTTTCTGTCTTTTCTCTTTGCTGTCGTTGGCAGGTTGCTTTGTAATTTCATAGTTGGACTATGGCTGCTGCAGGTCCAGACATAACGCCTGTTCAGGGAAGAAAGAAAGTGTCATGGGGGAATGTATAAACCTCATCAAAATAAGGAAAAGTTCCCAGAATCTGCTGACTTCTGTTTATGTCCCAATGTCTAGAATTTGTGTCCTATGGTCACTCCTAGTTTTAAGAATAGGCTGGGAATGGGGGCGCCTGGGTGGCTCAGACCGTTGGGTGTCTGACTTTTGATTTCAGCTCAGGTCATTATCTCAGGATCATGAGATTGAACCCCATGTTGCATGGGGCTCCACACTCAGCAGGGAGTCTGCTTGGGATTCCCTCTCTCCCTTGTCCTCTACCCCTCCCCCCATTCTTGCACACATGTGCTCTCTCTCAAATAAGTAAATAAATTTTTTTCTTTTTTTTTTTAAAGAATGGGTTGGGAATGTATTCAAACTTTAATGAAGGTAGACAGGTGGAAGAAGAATGGCAGGCAGCAGGAATGGCCATTGGGGATATCCACCAAACCCACTAATAAATGTAAATGACCAACTGCAGAAACATTTTTGAGAACAATCACTCCATCTTTTTGTTTGTTTAAATGCACTTTAAAAAGATACAGATAATCTAATCTAAAGGGCCAAAGCCAAAAGGGGAAATGATTCAGCAGGCACCTGCTGACTTAGGTATCAGTGATAGCTATTTCAGAGAACATTGTCCATTCATTTCCAAATTATCCCAAAACATCATCTTTTCTGTATTGTACCAGCATAGCTAATAGTTATATATATTTGGAGCATTGAACCATCTTTGTAACTTCTGCAAAGCAATTAAACTTTTGTGCAGAAACATTTCACATGACACTGGGCCTAGGTGTGAAAAATATTCATCTGTTTCTTTTAATCCTCAATCTACATTAAAAATGCTAATCATAGAATGTTGGAGCACGTAGGAGGGCCTTCCTAGACCCTTTGGTCCCAAAGCCCTCATTTGTGATTCAAAACGGGCCTCATTGTGCCAGCCCCAGGGGAAGGTGTCTGTGTCTTCCTGACAAGAGGACAGAGCTTCCTGCTTTGTTATTTTTGCCTTAATGACTTCGCTGAGTTGATATCCAATAAATAGGTCACTATTTTCCCTTTCCTGGGACCCCTCAAAAGTACAGCAGATGGAAACTTATGGAGTGCCAGATACTCTTTCTGCTTTCATTGCTTCTCTGTATCCCTTTGAATGGTGAGTGATTTAATTGTGTCTAGATTCAAGTTCTATTGCTGCTCCAAAGTATATTTTGAGGGGAGGAGTCTTTCTGTGTTACCTCTAATCTGATTCACAGGAAATTATAGATGCTGATGAAATTTAAGAGAGAATCCAGTGTAACCTCATTTTTTGGATGAAAAAAAAAAGAGTCCAATTTGAGTAATGTGCTCAGGATTACACTGATACTTAGTGTCAATATAAAAAGTTGGTTCTGATTTCTAACCCAGTGCTTTTTTCATTATACCATGCTACAGAAAAAAACTATATTCTCTAGGAGGTACATAAAAGCAAGGCAAAACAAAACAAAATCAAAAGGCGTCTTGAGATTTGAGACCAAGATAAAGAGCTACATGCTCTGGTCTTTGACTTGCCCTTTTAAAAACAGCTTAATTGATCATCAGAGAAATGCAAATCAAAACCACAATGAGATACCACCTCACATCTGTCAGAATGGCTAAAATAAAAAACATAAGAAACAAGTGCTGGTGAGCATGTGGAGAAAAAGGAATCCTGGTGTACCATTGGTGGGAACGCAAACTATGGAACAGTATGGAGGGTCCTCAAAAAATTAAAAATAGAATTACCATATGATCCAGTAATTCAGCTAGTGGTATTTGCCCAAAGAATATGAAAACACTAACTTGAAAAGATGTACCCCTATGTTTATTGAAGCATTATTTATAATAGCCAAGATATGGAATTAGCATATGTCCATTGATAGATGAATGGATAAAGATATGGTATAGATTTACAATAAAATATTACTCAGCCATAAAAAAGAATGAGTGAAATCTTGCCATTTGCAACAGCATGGATGGAGCTAGAGCATATAATGCTAAGTGAACTCAGTCAAAGAAAGACAAATACCGTATGATTTCACTCATATGTAGAATTTAGGAAACAAAACAAATGAACAAAGAATAAAGGAGAGAAACCAAGAAACAAACTCTTAACTATAGAGAACAAACTGATTGTTACTAGAGGGAGAGGGGATTGTTATCTCCTCCCCTCTGGTGGGTGGGGGGATGGGTGAAATAGATCAAGAGAATTCAGAGTACGCTTATCATGATGAGCACTGAATAATGTACAGAATTGTTGAATCACTGTATTGTACACCTGAGGTAATACAAAACTGTATATTAACTATGATGGAATTAAAATAAAAAATGTAAAATAATAAAATAGTGATACAGTGAAAAACTTAATTGAGGAATTATTGGCATTTAACAAACTGCACCTATTTCAAGTATACAGTTTGATAAGCTTTGATGTACATACATGCACACCCAGATATACCTGTATATAAATACAATGTAAAATAATAGCTAGAACCAAGATAATGAATATATTCTTCACTCTCAAGAGTTTCCTAGTGCACCTTTGTAATCTCTTTCTTTTTTTATTTTTTATTTATTTATTTATTTTTTTTATTTTTTTTTTTTTAAAGATTTTTATTTATTTATTTGAGAGAGAGAGAATGAGAGAGAGCACATGAGAGGGGGGAGGGTCAGAGGGAGAAGCAGACTCCCTGCCGAGCAGGGAGCCCGATGTGGGACTCGATCCAGGGACTCCAGGATCATGACCTGAGCCGAAGGCAGTCGCTTAACCAACTGAGCCACCCAGGCGCCCCTCTTTCTTTTTTTAAAAAAATATAATGTGTCCTTTTTTACTGGCTACTCTTAAAATTTGTTTTTCACTTTTTTAAAATTTGATTATGATATGCCTTGGTGTAATTTTGTTCTCCTTTCTTTTATTTGGAGTGCATTGAGTTTCTTGGATCTGTTGATAGCTTTTTATCAAACTTGTAAAACTTTCAGCTACAATTTTTTAGATATTTTTGGTCCTCTTTTTATTCCCCCCTCTTTTTCAGGGCCCCCTAAAACACATGTATTAAGCCACTTGAATTTGTCCCACAGCTCACTGATGCTATGTTGTTAAAAAATTCTCTTTTCTCTTTGTTTTTCTTTTCGATATTACTAATGTCTTCAAGTTCACTGATGTTTTTTTTTTCTTTTTTATTGTTATGTTAATCACCATACATTACATCATTAGTGTTTGACGTAGTGTTCCATGATTCATTGTTTGTGTATAACACCCAGTGCTCCATGCAGAACGTGCCTTCTTTAATACCCATCACCAGGCTAACCCATCCTCCCGCCCCCCCTCCCCTCTAGGACCCTCAGTTTGTTTTTCAGAGTCCATTGTCTCTCATGATTCCTCGCCCCCTCTGATTTCCCCACCTTCATTCTTCCCCTCCTGCTATCTTCTTTTTTTTAACACAGATCTGTACCTCTGAAACAAATAATACAATATATGTTTAAAAAAAAAGTTCACTGATGTTTTATTCTGCAATTTTTCTTCTTCTTCCATTAATCCCATCAGTGTATTTTTATTTTACACATTAACAGTTATAATCTGTAAAAATTCAGTTTGGGCCTTTAAGATATCTTCTGTATCTCTACTTAACTTTTTGAATTTATGGGTTACAGTTATAACTCTTTTTTTTTTAAAGATTTATTTATTTGAGAGAGAGAGAGTGAGCCAAGAGTGCAAGTGTGGGCATGCGTGAGCAGTGAGAGGGGTAGGGCGAGAGAGAATCTCAAGCAGATTTCTCTGAGCACCGAGCCTGATGCCAGGCTTGATCTTAACAACCCTGAGATCATGACCTGAGCTGAAATCAAGAGTTTGCCTCTTTTTAAAATTTATTTTTATTTTTTTATTTTATTATGTTATGTTAATCACCATACATTACATCATTAGTTTTTGATGTAGTGTTCCATGATTCATTGTTTGCGTATAACACCCAGTGCTCCATTCAGTATGTGCCCTTTTTAATACCCATCACCAGGCTAACGCATCCCCCCACCCCCTCCCTGCTAGAACCCTCAGTTTGTTTCTCAGAGTCCATAGTCTCTCATGGTTCGTCTCCCCCACTGATTCCCCCCCTTCATTTCTCCCTTCCTACTATCTTCTTCTTTTTTTTAAACATATAATGTATTATTTGTTTCAGAGGTACAGGTCTGTGATTCAGCAGTCTTACACAATTCACAGCACTCACCATAGCACATACCCTCCCCAATGTCTATCACCCAACCACCCCATCCCTCCCCACCACTCCAGCAACACTCAGTTTCCTGAGATTAGGAATTCCTCATATCACTGAGATCATATGATACATGTCTTTCTCTGATTGACTTATTTTGCTCAGCATAATACCCTCCAGTTCCATGCACATCGTTGCAAATGGCAAGATCTCATTCCTTTTGATGGCTGCATAATATTCCATGGTTTATATATACCACATCTTCTTTATCCATTCATCTGTCGTTGGACATCTTGGCTCTTTCCACAGTTTGACTATTGTGGACAATCTTGCTATAAACATCGGGGTGCACGTACCCCTTCAGATCACTACATTTGTATCTTTGAGGTAAATACCCAGTAGTGCAATTGCTGGGTCATAGGGCAGCTCTATTTTCAACTTTTTGAGGAACCTCCATACTGTTTTCCAGACTGGCTGCACCAGCTTGCATTCCCACCAACAGTGTAGGAGGGTTCCCCTTTCTCCGCATCCCCGCCAGTATCTGTCGTTTCCTGACTTGTTAATTTTAGCCATTCTGACTGGTGTGAGGTGGTATCTCATTGAGGTTTTGATTTGGATTTCCTTGATGCTGAGCGATGTTGAGCACTTTTTCATGCGTCTGTTGGCCATTTGGATGTCTTCTTTGGAAAAATGTCTGTTTGTGTCTTTCGCCCATTTCTTGATTGGATCATTTGTTCTTTGGGTGTTGAGTTTGATAAGTTCTTTATAGATTTTGGATACTAGCCCTTTATCTGATATGTCATTTGCAAATATCTTCTCCCATTCTGTCGGTTGTCTTTTGGTTTTGTTAACTGTTTCTTTTGCTGTGCAAAAGCTTTTTATCTTGATGAAGTCCCAACAGTTCATTTTTGCCCTTGCTTCCCTTGCCTTTGGTGATGTTTCTAGGAAGAAGTTGCTGTGGCTGAGGTCGAAGAGGTTACTGCCTGTGTTCTCCTTTAGGATTTTGATGGACTCCTGTCTCACATTGAGGTCTTTCAACCATTTGGAGTCTATTTTTGTGTGTGGTGTAAGGAAATGGTCCAGTTTCATTCTTCTGCATGTGGCTGTCCAATTTTCCCAACACCATTTCTTGAAGAGACTGTCTTTTTTCCATTGGACATTCTTTTCTGCTTTGTTGAAGATTAGTTGACCACAAGAGTTGAGGGTCCATTTCTGGGCTCTCTATTCTGTTCCATTGATCTATGTGTCTGTTTTTGTGTCAGTACCATACTGTCTTGATGATTACCGCTTTGTAATAGAGCTTGAAGTCCGGAATTGTGATGCCACCAGCTTTGCTTTTCTTTTTCAACATTCCTCTGGCTATTTGGGGTCTTTTCTGGTTCCATACAAATTTTAGGATTATTTGTTCCATTTCTTTGAAAAAAGTTGATGGTTTTTTGATAGGGATTGCATTAAATGTGTAGATTCCTCTAGGTAGCATTGGCATCTTCACAATATTTGTTCTTCCAACCCATGAGCATGGAACGTTTTTCCATTTCTTTGTGTCTTCCTCAATTTCACTTAACTAACTAAGCCATCCAGGCGCCCCCAGTTATAACTCTTTTAATGTCCTTGTCTACTAATGGTAACATGTTAATGCTAACATGTGTCAGTTCTGATAGATTTTTCTCCTCACTTTTGTAGATAATCTTTGGATTCCAGACATAGTGAGTTTTATTTTTCAGGTTCTGGATATGCAGTGTGTAATTTGTAGAGGTATACTGGCTAAATACGTGGTGAAACCTAAATATAATTTTTTTAAAAAGATTGTATTTATTTATTTGACAGAAGGAGACACAGTGAGAGAGGGAACACAAGCAGGGGGAGTGGGAGAGGGAGAAGTGAGCAGGGAGCCCGATGTGGGGCCTAAGTATCATTTACATGCAGAATTTAGCAACATGTGCATTCATCAAGTATATGTGTACTTTACACATGATGGTGATAGGAAGGAAGAATTAGCATATTTTTTCAGCTTAGTTGCCATCAAACATAATGAATTCTAAAACTATGGATAATTACATTGTCAAAAAATGTGGTTTAGAGTTAAAGATTTACATATGAGTATCTTCTGATGGTGTAGCTACAATGACAAAAATATTCTGCAGTAGTTATTCAGATTATATGAATTAAAAGTTTATTTTTTAAATAAACATGTTGACATCACATTATACCTATAGATTTTTAGCCTGCTTTATTCACTACCAAGATAATAGTTATTTATCAATATTATATTGGCATCTTTCTCTCTCATCACAATTTATTGTTGCAGGAGATCATCAAAAGAACATGACGACCAATTGACCCATGAACTGAATCTGGGCAATTAGAGACTCCTTATCCTCTCCCTTGTATTGGGAATGTATATTCTACCCACCATTCCCACAGTGCGGGCTGTTTCAAGTAGTTAGCCTTGAATGAGTAAGGTGCTGTTGAGACCATCTGGACTGAATACGTGACTGAACCAAGTTAAGGCCTGTATACAAAGTTTTCAGATTCTTGTGGGCAGGTGTGGAGATCCACTTGTCTTGCAGCCATACAAGATAAGGCTTGTAAGTTCCCTTAAAACTGCCATCTACTTAAAAAACAAAAAACCCTGCTACCTACTAATCTAGAGTGGTCTGCCTTTTTCTTTCGTCTCTCCTGGCCCTCCATGTACAGGGCCAATTTATGAACCAAAATTTATAGAGATAGTATAATATTCCACTGTAACTTTATCTTACTTATTTTTTTTTTAAAGATTTTATTTATTTATTTGACAGAGAGAGAGACAGCGAGAGAGAGAACACAAGCAGGGGGAGTGGGAGAGGGAGAAGCAGGCTTCCTGCTGAGCAGGGAGCCCAATGTGGGGCTCAATCCCAGGACCCTGGGATCATGACCTGAGCCGAAGGCAGACACTTAACCGACTGAGCCACCCAGGCGCCCCATCTCACTTATTTAACCAATCTTGTGCTCACAAATAAGTTGAGCCATTTTAAAGTTTTTACTCTTTTAAGGAGTCCTATAATGAACATTCTTATACATGTATGTATACATCCTTATATTTATATCATTATATTCTTATCCAATGTGCTACTTAGGCTAACTTCTTGTAAGTTGGGGAATAAAGCCAAAGGATACAATACATGTTGCCAAATGTGCCTATACTCTCTCAAGAAAAAGTGATATAGTTCATAACTGTTATATCTGTGGTCCTCATTAATAAGGAGGCTGCTAACTTTTCAGGTTTATTAAACATTTGTTTTCACTTTAAAAAGAAAAGATTTTATTTATTTATTTAGGGAAAGTGTGAACTGGGGGAGGGGCAGAGGGTGAAGGAGAGAGAGAATCTCAGACAGACTCCATGCTGAGTGTGGAGCCCCACGCGAGGCTCAATCTCATGACCCTGGGATCATGACCTGAGCTGAAATCAAGAATCGGACGCTCAACTAACTGAGCTATCCAGGTGCCCCTTTACTTTTTATAAGATGTCTGATCATATGCTTTGCTCATTTTTAAAATTGAGTCATTGTGCTTTTCATTTTGATTTGTATGAGTTTTTAAATTATCTATTTTTTTAAAAGATTTATTTATTTATTTTAGAAAGAGAAAGAGTGCATTCGCGTGTGCAAGTTGGGGGAGAGCCAGAGAGCACAAGCTGGGGGAATGGCAGAGGGAGAGAAAGAAGCAAGCTCCCTGCCGAGCAGGGAGCCTGATGTGGGGCTCGATCCCAGAACCACGGGATCATGACCTGAGCCGAAGGCAGATGCTTAACTGACTGAGCCACCCAGGCACCCCTAATTTTGTCAGTTTAGTTTTATATTTAAGTTTTAATAAGCCTGGAATTCTAAAAATGTAAGATGAAAGATATGAATCTATTTATTTTTATTAGTGTCTGGCCAGTTTTCCCAGTATCATTTATTGAATAATACATTATTTCTTCTCACTAATTTAAAGTTACATTTTGTCATTTAATATATTCTCAATTAGGTTTTATATAGCAAATAATTGTTTGGTTGTAACCACATAGTTACCAATATATTTTCTCACTGTTTTTTCTCGGACTTTTTAAACTGGGATTGTTTTCCTTCTGATTAAGTATATCCTTTAGAGTTGTTTTTTTTTTTTAATTTTCATTCTTTGAAGGTAAAATACAGGTTTTATTATAGGTAGAACTTCGTGGTGTTGGAAAGTTAGTTTCACTGGTTTTGCATTCCTTGAGATTGGCAGTTATTTTCTCTTAGCACATTGTAATTATTTTATTTCCCACTATTGCTATTGAAAAGTCAGTTGTCAGTCTAATTATTGTTCCTTTGTTGGTGCTTTGTCCTTTCTTTCTGGCTGTATTTCATTTATTTTTCCCTCTTCATGTTCTGCAGTTTTACTGTGATGTGTCTAGGAGTGTATTATTTTAGGACAGCATGTGAACATGGAATACAGTGCGGTTTTTGAATCTGAGAATTGGAATCTTTTATCCATTCTGGAAAAATATCAGTCATTGCCTGTCCAGAATGGAACTGCGATTGGACAGGTATTAGACCCTCTCACTGTACTCCATGGTTTAACCTTTTTATTTTTATTTTCTTGGAAATAATCCTTTGTTTTAAAAGGATCTTTTTTTCCCCAACTTTATTGAGACGTAATTCACATATAACCTTGTGTACATTTAAGGTGTACAATGTGATGATTTCATGTATGTATATATTGCAAAATGATTACCATAATAAAGTTAGTTAACACATTTATCACTTCATAGTTAACAGTTTTTCTTTTTTGTGGATAGAACTTTAAAAAATTTTTATTTTAATTCCAGTTAGTTAACATAAAGTGTTATATTAGTTTCAGGTGTACAATATAGTGATTCAACAGATCCATACATCACCCAGTGCTCATTACAAGTGCACTCCATAATTTCCATCACCTATTTAATCTATCCCCCTTTCCCCCCATATTCATCAGATTGTTCTCTATAGTGAAGAGACTGTTTTTTGCTTTGACTCTCTTTCTCTTTCATTTTTTAGCTTTGCTTGTGTGTCTTGTTAAATTCCACAAATGAGTGAAATCATATGGTATTTATCTTTCTCTGACTTATTTCATTTAGTGTTATACTCTCTAGCTCCATCCATGTTATTGCAAATGGCAAGATATCATTCTTTTTTATGGCTGAATAATATTCCATTGTGTATATGTACCATATCTTCTTTATCTATTCATCAGTTGATGGACACTTGGGCTGCTTCCATATCTGGCTGTTGTAAATAATGCTGCAATAAACATGGGGTCCATGTGTCCCTTTGAATTAGTGTTTTTGTATTCTTTGGGTAAATATGTAGAGGGACTTTTCAGATTTTCTGTCTTAGTAACTTTTTTTTTTAAAAAGATTTTATTTGTTAGAGAGAGTGTGAGAGAGAGAGTGCAAGCATGAACAGGGGGAGAGGGAGAGGGAGAAGCAGACTGCCCACTGAGCAGGGAGCCTGATGTGGAACTTGATCCCAGGACCCCAGGATCATGACCTGAGCCGCAGGTAGATGCTTAGCCAAATGAGCCACCCAGGTGCCCCCTTAGTAACTTTCGAGTATACAATACAGTGTTGTTAAGTATAGTTAACATGTACATTAGGTCCCTGGCACTTATTGATTTTATAACCGAAAGTTCATACTCTCTCACTACCCATTTCACCTACCCTTCTGTTTCTGGCAACTACCAATCTACTTCTGTTCCTATGAGTTCAGTTTTTCTAGATTTCACTTTATGTGAAATCTATAGTATTTGTTTCTTTGTATGACTTATTTCACTTAGCACAGTGCCCTCAAGGTTCATCTATGTTGTCCCAAATGACAGGATTTCCTTATTTTTTATGGCTGAATAATATTCCATTTTATGTATATTTCACATTTTCTAAATCCATTTATTTGTTGACAAGACACTTAGGTTGTTTCCATGTCTTGGCTATTGTAAATAATGGTGTGATGAACATGGGAATGCAGATAATCTCTTATAGATAGTGCACAAAGTTTTCCCTTTCTTTACATTCTTGCCAATACTTGTTATCTCTTGTCTTTTTGATATTAGCCATTCTAACAGGTGTGAGGTGATATCTCATGTGGCTTTGACTTGCATTTCCATAATGATTAGTGATATTGAGCACCTTTTCATGTACCTGTTGGTCATTTGTATATCTTCTTTGGAAAAATATCTATTCAGGTCCTTTGCCCATTTTTAATCTGATTATTTAAATTTTTTTTTGCTATTGTATGAGGTCCTTACATATTTTGGATAATAACCCCTTACAGATATATGGTTTGCATATATTTTCTCCCATTCCATAGGTTGGCTTTTCATTTTGTTGGTGGTGTCCTTTGCTATGCAGGAGCTTTAGTTTGATGTAGTCCCACTCATTTACTTTTGCTTTTTTTCTTGTGCTTTTGGGTTAATATCCCAAAAATCATTGCCAATACCAATGTCAAGGATTTTTTTCCCTTTGTTTTCTTTAAGAACTTTATGGTTACAGGTCTTACATTTAAATGTTTAATCAATTTCTAGTAAATTTTTTTGAGTGGTGTAAAATAGGGGCCCAGTTTCATTCTTTTTCATGTGGCTATCCAGTTTCCCCAGCACCATTTATTGAAGAGACTATCTTTTTCTTATTGAGTATTCTTGGCTTTCTTGTCAAATTTTAGTTGACTGTATATGCATGAGTATTTCTGGGCTCCCAATTCTGTTCCATTGGTCTGTGTGTCTGTTTGTATTCCAGTACCATATTGTTTTGATTATTATAGCTTTGTAATATAGTTTGAAATCAGGGAGTGTGATGTCTCCGGATTTGTTTTTCTTTCTCAGGATTGTTTAAGCTATACAGAATCTTTTGGGATTCCATAAGAATTATAGGATTGTTTTTTCTTTCTTTTTTAAAGATTTTATTTATTTATTTGTCAGAGAAAGACACAGAGAGAGAGAGAGCGTGCACAAGCAGGGGGAGTGGCAGGCAGAGAGAGAAGCAGGCTCCCCACTGAGCAAGGAGCTCGATGCAGGACTCAATCCCAGGACTCTGGAATCATGACCTGAGCTGAAGGCAGACACTTAACTGACTGAGCCACCTAGGCGTCCCTGTTTTTTTTTTTATTTCTATGAAAAATTCCATAGGGATTGCATTGAATCTATAGATGGCTTTGGGTAGTATGGACATTTTAACAATATTAATGCTTCCAATCCATGAGCATGGGATATCTTTCCATTTATTTGTGTCTTCAATTTCTTTTATCTATGTCTTATAGTTTTTAATGTAGAGATCTTTCACCTCCTTGGTTAAATATTGCTAAGTAATAATTTTAAATGCTATTGTAAATGGGATTTTTTCTTTATTTTTTTTCAGATAATTTCTTGTTAGTGTAAGAAACAACTGATTTTTGTATGTTGATTTTGTATCTTGCAAATTTACTGAATCTTTATTCTAACAGCTTTTTGGTAGAGTGTTTAGGGTTTTTATATATGTAAGATCATATCATTTGCAAATGGAGACAATTTTACTTCTTCCTTTCTGATTTGGATGTCTTTTATTTCTTTTTCCTCCCTAATTGCTCTGGCTAGAACTTCCAGTATTAGGTTGAATAGAAGTGGTAAGAGCAGGCACCCTTATCTTGTTCCTGACCTTAGAGGAAAAGCTTTCAACCTTGATTATGATGTTACCTATGGCCTTGTTATCTATCACCTTTATTATGTCAAAGTATATCCTTCTATACTCAGCTTTTTGGGAGTTTTTGTCATGAAAGGATTTTGAATTGTGTCAAGTGCTCTTTCTGTATCTATTAAAATGATCATTTGATTTTTATCTTTCTGTTAATGTAATGTAGCACATTTATTGATTCATGTTTTGAATCATTGAATATCCTAGGGATAAGTCCTACCTGATCATATTGTATGATCTTTTTAATGTACCATTGAATTCAGTTTCCTGGTATTTTGCTGAGAATTTTTGCATCTGTATTCACCAGGGGTATTGTCCTGTAGTTTTCTTTTCTTGTGGTGTCCTTATCTGGCTTTGCCTTCAGGGCGATGTTGACTTTGTAAAATGAATTTGGGAGTATTCCCTCCTCTTCATATTTTTTGGAAGATTTTGAGAAAGACTGGCATTCATTATTCCTTAAATGTTTAGAATTCACTAGTGAAATGTTCTGGTCCCAGGCTCTTCTTTATTGGGAGATTTTTGATTACTGATTCAGCTCCTTACTTATTAGTGGTCTGTTCAGATTTTCTATTTCTTCATGATTTCTTCATGATTCAGTCTTGGTAGGCTGTATGTTTCTAGGAATTTTCTCATTTCTTCTAGGTTGTCCAATTTGTTGATTTATAATTGTTCATAGTAGTGTCTTATGATCCCTTGTATTTGTGTAGTATCAGGTCTGAGCACTGGTTACTATAAGTTCTAAACCCTTTTCCATCCCTATTTGATCTCCAGTGGTTTAGCCCAGTAGAATCCCCCTGTGATCTTCATGGGGTAAGACCTGAGTAGGCCTCTTGGAAAGTGTTCCATAAAGCTAGCGAAGCTGGGGGTGCCTCGGTGTCTCAGTGGGTTAAGCATCTGCCTTCTGCTCAAATCATAGTTCTGGGGTCCTGGGATCAAGCCCTCTGTTGGGCTTCCTGCTCAGTGGGGAGCCTGCTTTTCCCTCTCCCTGCCCCCCACCCCCCGCTTGTGCTCTCTCTTCCTCTGTCTCAAAAAAAAAAAAAAAAAAAGCTAGAGAAGCTGAATGTTTCTACCAGAGAAACTAAGGCTCGGGGAGGGGGCATCTCAGTGCAGTGCTGCTGTGTTGGCCTGGGGAAAGGGCAGTGCATTCAAAGTAAAACCTCTCCTTTTACCCTTCGAATGTGGTCCTCCTTGGTTTCTGTGGCTCAAGGTGTATTTCAGCCTTACCCAAAGGGTTCTGGGATTTTTCACAATGGTGTCTTTTCTATGGATAGTTGCTAACTGGTCTTGTGAGGGGGACTGAGGTCAAGGACAACCTATGTTGCTGTAGTGATGAGGTCATTAGCCTATTTTTCATCATTTTCATCTCTTTATCTCTCTGGATTTAATTTTGACTAATTTAAAAATATCTATTTTGTAGTCCACCAGTTCTGTTTTTAGCTATGTTTTGTTTGTTTTATCCCTCCATCAAGATTTTATTTTCATTATTTTAGTATCTATTTCTAGATTCTACTTGTTTCCAATTCCAAGTGCTTAATTATTCTTTATGAACTCTTATTTCTTATATTTTCAGGCCTCTCTTTTATTTCTTTAAATCATATTCAATATGGTTATTTTATTTTTGGTGCATGAGAATTCCATTTGCAGATCTTTTTTGGGGTCTGTTATATGTTTCTCAGTCATATTGCCTTATTTTTCTTGTGTTTAGTAACTTTTTCTTTTTGACTATGGACTAGAGAGATCTCATCTGATTTTCTTTGGAGTTCTATCTCTGGGAAATATTTGAGCTCTGGATTGAAGCTGAGTTCCCCTAGGCAGGATTAGCATTGGTTTCTGTCAATTGCTTGGTGGAACTACCAAATTGGGACCAAGTTGAATTAAATTCTCTGGCTGAGGATTTTTGTCCTCATAGGTGGTATGAATTTGGACTACAAAATCATGGGTAAACTAGCTTTTTATTAATTATCAGGGGATTTCCCTGTGCCTTCATTTAGTGCCAAAGTAAAAACAGGCAAGATTTTGCCATCACCCCCTTTTTAAAAGTTTTTATTTAAATTCCAGTTAGTTAATATACAGTATAATGTTAGTTTCGGGTATATAATATAGTGATTCAACACTTACATAACACAACAAGTGCCCTCCTTAGTCCCCATCACCTATTTAATCCACCCCCCCACCCACCTCACCTCTGGTGACCATCAGTTTGTTCTCTGTAGTTGAGTCTGTCTCTTAGTTTGCTTCTCTCTCTTTTGTCCCCCTTTGCTCATTTTTTTGCTTCTCAAATTCCAGTATAAGTGAAATCATATGGTATTTGTCTTTCTCTGACTGACTTATTTCGCTTAGCATAATACTCTCTAGCTCCATCCATGTCATTGCAAATGGTAAGATTTCATTCCTTTTTTTTTTTTTTTTGCCATCCCTTTTTGTGCAGTGGAGTTCATTTTGTATCTGAGAATGAGGTGCTCTAGCTTTATGTGTAGTTTATTATTTTACTCATTTAGAGTAGATCCTAGGAATGATCTCTCTATAGAGATCTATGCAGCCATCAAAGTAGAAACTTAAGGTCCCTAGGATTCAGCAGAAACTTTAGGGCAAAAGTCAGCTTTGGTGCTTGCTTACCTGTATAGGTGCCTGTTTTCACTTCATTTTTAGGCTCTCTGTGTATTTTGCTTTCTTTCCTGCTCAGTTTTGAATGGAATTGCATTAAAAAAATTTTGTCATTTTATCCAACCTGTTATTGTTTCATCCTTGAGAGTTGTTCATCCACTCTTATCCTGGTAATCTTTATTTCCTCTTTATTTTTTCCCCGTATTTTTAGCATTCACTTTGATAATAAGAAACTTCAGTGCAACTATAAAATGAGACTCTCTAGTGTTTAAATGTTAAATGGGAAAATTTGAATGTTAGAGAAATAACTTCATGTATGAACTATGATGGTTTTCTTAATATAGATGAGTTTTCAGCTTCCCTAGTACTTCTGGTAAATTTGGCACAATGTTGACTTCTAAATATTCATTTATTTCCATGTTAACATTCTACTGCTTCTTTTGTAATGTTAACAGATGATTCTTAATTAAAGATGGGTATCCATTCTCCTCTAGTTAAATCCTTGATGAAGTTTTGTTTTCTCTGCCACACAGTCATACTTAAGGCTTTAATGCTAGTGATATTTATCATTTAGCCAGGAGCATTAAAATCACCAGTTCCCTTTGAAAGATCTCATTTAATCTACTTAATGCAATCATAGGCTAATTAAATAAAAAAAATCAGTACATTATGCCAGTTAAACTATTGGAATCTATAAAGTTTAATAGGAAAACACAATTAAATTATAAAATCTTTGTTATATACCCTACTTCAGTACTTTCTTCCTCAGTGGGATAGAACCTGTATTATAGCATTATCATGATGTTTTTAAAATTTGAGTATCGTTGACATGCAATCTTAGATTAATTTCAGGTGTATAACATATCAACAGTTTCATAAATTATACTATGTTCACCACAAGTGTAGCTACCATCTGTCATCACACGTTGCTATTACAATATCACTGACTCTATTCTATAGCATCATTATTATGTAAAATACTCGATGGTGTCTTTGTAAGTGTGCAAAACTGCTTTTATATTATTTTTATTCCTGTCATACTCTGGTATAAAGAACTAACTGCATTTGAAAGCATATTAAAGATAGTTTAAGATAGGAAATTAGAAAGAAAATAAGCTGATGAGATTCTTTTTCTCAAGAAATTTTTTTTAGGTCACACTAAGAGAAGGTATATTTAATCTTTCCCCCCAAAACCATCAGGTTATTTTAAGCTTAGGTTAGCTAAATTTTCAGAGTACATCTTTCTTAGGTGCTCAGAAACATCATTGTATTACTAAATACATTACCATAAAGTGAAGAACATTTTAAAGTTTGGATTTCTTACTGCTCTGATATATTGAGTTAGTTTAGCACAAACTTCCAGGTAAGTATGAGCGTTTGGAGGAGGGTTTTCTCTACCTGCCTGTGGTTTTCACCCAAAGATTTTCAACATTTCAGCATTGATGTTGGCGTTGCCTGAATAGATATTTCAAATGCCACCTTTGCTTTGGAGAGACAGCTGAAATATTTATTTGTAGAGTGATCCTTTTGTTCCACATGTAATCTAGTTCTCTTGCTTCCTGTATGAAGCTTGGGCCACACAGTCCTGATTTCTATGTGTCTCTTCCAGTGGACTACCAGGTCTTGTGCCCTACAAGGGGTCATGCACATCATAGGTGTGCAATAAGTGTCTGTTGCATAAATGAGTGTATGAATGTTTGAACTTTTTTGGAATGGGTTTCCTATAATCATCCCTTTGGCTCTCTGTTACTCTTATCTCAGAATGATCCCTAAAGAAAACTAAATCTAGATAAATCCTTCATCATTTTCATCATGGATTTGCTGGCCAAAAGGGGGTTTCAAAGTCAAATTAGTGCTTATTTCTTGGAAACTGACTTTTGAATTTATAGTCACATTCATATTTAGCTTTTATAACATGTAAAAGTAAAGCCACATTCAATTCTTCACGTATTTGGTGAAAAAGGAATTGGGCTGTCATGATATAATTAAGACCATTTTATAGGTAGGTTTTAGGAGTTTCTTTTATGTGATGAATCTTGATTCTTGCTTTGAGTTTTTTTAACTGCCCCTTTGATTCTGCACATATTTGTCATGCGTGGAGCACTGAATATTCTACTCTGAGACATGAAAAGGGTAAGAATTAGAGTATTCTTAGCATGTTTTAGAACTGATGGACAAAGAGCTGGTTGAAGTTAAAGAGAGACTAGGTAGAGATGCTGTCAAGAAAAGGGGGCATGTGTTTGCCATTAACCTGTTATAATTAGAGCACTATGGAGGAGCAGATACACTCTCTCTTCCACTTTTTCCCCTTTCTCTTGGAAGGGCAAGGCCAGGAAGTTCCTAGGTTTGTTGAGTTCATTTGTTCACCTATTCAACAAATGAGTATTGAGCATCTGCCATGTGGCCATGGGGCTTGGAACTGGTACATCTGCAGTTTTCTTACTGCTAGGGATAGGCAGACATTGTTAGAACAGTGTCTGGCACATGGTAGAAACTCCATAAATATTACTTGTTGTGATTATTATTATTAAAGTACCCCCCTACTATGGGGGTGCACAGACCAACAGTGCCAGTTACACTGTGATTATATCTCACAGGATTGGACACAGGATAACTCGATTTTAGGAAGAAAATGTAGGATCTACATTTTATTTATTTCAAATTATTGATTTCAAAGAGAACCCCTCTACCAGGAAAATTGACAGCCCTCATTTGCTGAGTCAATGCAACAACTTCAGGGGAATCCCAGTAAAATTGGAGGCTCCTTGGAGACCAGTCCACAGCAGGAATTGTGATAAAGATCTTAATGGACAGTATCATACAGCCCTCCTCATTTCTGTTCAACTGTCCAGGGCCCCTCATCCATTCATTGCAAATGACACAAGGATGTGCCCTGGCTTTCTGCCTGCCCTTTATCATAGCCCACACTTCATCCAGGTAGTCTGGATATATTTATTTATGTTTAGTATATTTATTCTGTATATTTATATTTTAGTATATTTATTATGTTTTTACTAGTTTCTTTTTCAGAAGGTATTCTTACTTTTTTGGGGATTTTTTTTTTTTTTTGGTCTTTTACTTCCTCACTGCAAATTGGAATTGCAAGATCTAATCCAGGTTGTGAAACTGGTGTTGCTACCTAGAGTCTTAATTTATGAGCCTCCCACTTCAATAGGGTATTTTGATTCAATTTATGGAGCTGCTATTTTAATATGGCTATTTTAATATGGCTATTTTAGGTCTGTGGTTCTGCCTTGAAAATCATACCTGTGTGCTAAACTGTTTGTGATGTTTTAGTCACATTAATTTTGATTTATGAATTGATGTCACAGGAAAAGAGTGAGACAGAGTCCTGTCTCTGTTTCTTTATGTCTAGAGTACCTCCTGTGTAGTGTTCCCTCCATAGATGACTTTGAAAATTTTCACTGTGAGCTTTCAGAATAATGTCACATTCTGCTTTTTATCTATGTGAAATAAACAAGAAAACTGTTTAGGCAATAGAAAAGAAACTATTAATCAGATGACAATATATTTTCCAGAAGACTCAAATTAAGCAAAACTATGTAAGTAAATACCAAGTGTAGTGATGTTCTATCAAAAAAACAGAATGAATTTAAATTATGATCATATTTTTAGCACATTATCGGAGATGTCACCTGTAGGGATTCCCATGTGTAGTGATGATATTGTCTAATAAAATGTCACTTTAATATGTTTTTATATTATTTTAAGTAAAAACCTATTTAAAAGAAAACATGCATGTAATGTCTCAGCATTTTCTTGCACATTTCCACATTATCAAATTTTCATGTCATTCCATCTGTCTTTATTTTCAATATTGAATGCCCTGGTTCAATTTAATTCAATCAAACATTGATTGCACATTTACTGTGTGTCACTTATATCTTTCTCCCTCTTCTAAGCTCCTATATAACTTGCTGTCTGAACCACTTATATGGCACTGATTGATGTATTACATTTTTTGTGTGTGTTTAAGTCTTATCTACTTGACTGCATTTCATGGTCTTGAAGTTTAGGGAATTATAGTTCTCTGTTCCTTTTATAGTGTCTATTACCTAGGGACACAGTCAGTAGGTAGTCAGCAAATATTAACTGATTGGATTAAATGAGTTAATCTGTGTAATGGTACCTACTGAGATATGAAGTAACAAGGGAAAATAAAATTATTAAATTTACAGAGTAAATAAAAAACAAATCCTAAGGTTGGTATATTTTAGAAAGTGTAGTTAGGACCTACCATGGTGCTGGGCATAAAGAAGGAGACAATAAATGTTTGGTAAATGATTCAAATAAATCTATTTAGTGGTAATTTTGCTGAGGTGTGATCTTTTTGGTGTCAACTAGATATGGCTACAGTCACTTAGTAGAAATACATGGGCTGAGGAAAAAGTATAATGAGATTTAATTTTATAGTGAGAATTTATAGTGAGATTTATAGAGATTTTATAGTGAGAAGGTATTAGGATAAAGGACAATTTGTCCTTAGCTGAACATGTGTTGATAAGAGTGCAGGATGTTGGAATGAAGTAGAGGTAAGGAGTAGGTTTCCCTCCTGGTTAGAGCAGGTAGGTAGGTGGGTGTAGAATCAAGTACTGGCAGGGAGTGCAGTTCTCCTTATTGTGTTCAATCTTAGATTTTATCAGGTAGGTGACTTTCAGCTAACATGGTGGGGGTGGGACTTTATTTCATAAGAGCTTAATTCTTATTATCATAAATTAATCATAAGTTAATGTGTCTTGAAGCCTGAAGACACCAACTGATGGACACCATAATCCTCCAAACTGAATCAAACTATCGTATTCAGAGTAGTTGGTCATCAGCAAAACCAGAATCTGATACTGATTTTATTGTCTAACAAAATCCTTTTCCATATCCTTGGTGTCAGGAGATGTGGATATATTGAAGGCTGATGGGATTCTGTATCACTCACACATACACACAGACACAGACATATACACATAGAAACAAATCCAACAAATTTAATTTTTTTGAGCTTCTTTTTTGTCAGAGCTTCAGCTGCAGCATGTTTTTCTTTGTAATTGAATGCATTGCTTTTTTTAAATTGAAAATAAAATTTTCCTTTTGTAATTTTAACTTGTTAGATGTCTCATTAGTTTGTGAGAAGACATTTGCATTAATAGCCCATGTTACAAAATTTTTATGCTTCCACTTTGGCTTCCAGCCGTAAGTACAGTCTTCACCAGGTTCTATGGAAATCCAGAAGTTTATCGGTACTAAAAAATCTGTCTTTGCGGCAGGCCATCAGGTTTTGGAATTTTGATTTCTATGTTGCTCTGTGCATGAGCATTTGCAACTCTGCTTTAGGTCAATGTAAGTTTCCTGACTGGCAACTTATTTTTTACTACTGTGCATGAATACAGGCATAAGTCTTTCCCAGGGAGTGTCCCATAAGATGGCTGAGATCAGACCACAACATTGACAAAATTCTAATGAAGATTCAAGGACAGTGAGAAAGGAGTATACAACATGTAACCTGAATGTAACCTGAAACCACTTCAATGGGTGCCTGGCTGGCTCAGTCCATAGAGCATGCAACTCTTGATCTCAGGGTTGTGAGTTTGAGCCCATGTTGGGTGTGGAGATTACTTAAAAAAATAAAATCTTAAAAAAAGAAAAGAAATTATAAACAACAACAACAACAAAATAAAATAAAATAAAACCACTTTTAGAGGAGGCCTTCTTAGCTTCCATAGTCCGAGATCCATGATGGTGGGTCCTGGATGGTATTCTTAAGGCTGGTGACATTGGAGGTCAGATTCAAGTTCCAGAGAGAGAAGGGAATGTATCTCTTCCTTTAGTCTATGCCTGCCTTCTCAATCCTTATTTTCTTCCCCAAGATCTACTCTTTCTGAGAACAGTTGGCAGCAGGAATATTTGCTTCTTTCAAAGAAATCCCACAGACAAGTGATCTTGACCAGTGGCTCCCACCAGGGCAATTATACCAAATTACAGTAGTCCAACACTGCACATTTAGGAGTTTTCAGGTTTAAGTAACATGGCATATCAAAGGAAGATGGTAGTATTTCTTTCCAGATTGAACTGTGCTGAGCCAGTTTAATTTGCTTTTAAAGCAGTTGAAGATCATATCTGCTTGTTTTCCTGCCATCTTGATGGTCCCATATCCTTATCTACACAGGCAACTCTCAATACACCTGCCTTTTCTTACCCCTGAACCCACCCATTTCCATGGGAAAAATAATGGTATTACATAAATCCATGCATGGAAAAGAAATACTCTAAAGATAAATAATAAAGCTTTAGAGATATAGTCCTGGCAAAGATATTTTTACAATAATCTCTATCATCAGTAGAAATTGTATTTTCTCAAGCTCTAAACATCTCCATTTGTGTTATTTCACTATTTTCCCCAAGAATGATGAGTGAGAACATTTGATTAATTAAGGGCTCATCTGAGATGATTATTCTTTAAAAAAGGTAGAATCAATTGTAAAGGTCAATTCAAGTCTTCTCAGAGGGACCAAAATGACCTGTAGTTACTTGACCAGCTATTGTGTTTTCCTTCCTTCTTCTTCTTTCTCCTCTTTTTGTCCACTTTCCCCTTTGTGAATTTTCTATGCATGGATTGTGTTTATGGGGACAGAACTAAGGGGACAACTTGCTACAGCAATTTTCTCTCCCTCTCTTTTAATCTCTTTATTATGGAATATTTCAAACATACACAATAGTAGAATAGTAGAAAATGCACCTTCATGTACCTATTAACAAGATTCAGTAGTTATCAGAATTTGCCAGTCTTAGTTCATCTATTCTTTCCCCACATCTTTGTTTTTTTGTGGCATATTTAAACAAATCCATGACATCATATTATTTCATCCATAAATATTTCAGTATGTTTATAATAGATGAGGACTAGAAACACCACTATACATTTAACAAAGATTCCATATTATCTGATTAAAAAATCTCTTTGAAAATTTTCACATTTGCCCCCCAAATGCCTTTTTAAGTTGTTTTGTTTGAATTAACTTCCAAATGAAGTCCACACATAGCATTTGTCTACCATCTTTCTGAAAATTTTTTTGATCTCGAACAGCTCTCCTACCCCACTTTTTCATGCTATTTATTTCTTAAAGAAACTGGGACAGTTTTTCTCATTTTGGAGTTGGCTGATAGCATCCTCATGGTGTCATTTAACATCATCCTCAATTTTATATGTTTCTTGTAGACTGGTAATTTGATCTAGAGGCTCAACTAGATTTAGAATCAATTATTTTGGCAAGAATAATTCACAGGTGGTGAAGCACAGAATGACTGTTCCACTTTTCATACTATTTTAAGGTTGGTTAGTGGGTTTGGCTGGTATAAGCCAGACTGTGTATTATAAAGTTCACCATCAACTTGTCACTTTATGGTTTTAGCTTCTCTTGGTAATTGAGGTCCAGATCCTTTATTCACTGGGTTTACATAAAGGGTGATTTTCCTAATTCTCTTACTTAGTTTGTATTATTAGAAGGAATTATCCTATGAAGAAGAACTTTTGTTCATTATCTATTTGGCTTATACAACATTTAATAATCTAGGTGGAATATATTATGCTTTTGCTCTTAGCATGTTCCTTCTCCCAGAATCAGCTCTGGAGGTCTTTCTCAGCTCATGAGTCCATTGGAATGCACTAGTTGTCTTACCGCATCTTGCCACTGATCAGTGGCTTCCCTCCTACCTCTACATTCTATGCCCTGTCTATTTTTATAACCAAAGGGAAGCAGAGCCTTATGACAGAAGAGGTTTTCCTAGCCAAAACTCTGGGGTAGGACTTACCAAGGTACTTTCACACCTGTGGAGATTGCCCCCAAATTCTTGACACATGTATTGCAGTTCTCAGCATTTGGTATTTTTGTGACTTCAGTGTTTTGCTGGAGTAGACAAGCATGATATGAACTTTGCGTAGTTGTTTAATGCTGTCTGGAAAGCTCCCTGCTCAGGAACACTGGAACTGAACCTGTCAGCCTTCTGCTTTGTGATTTGTCTATGTGGGAGGATTCCTTTTGGTAGGCTTATAAAAGTGCCTTGATCTGTAGTTGAAGAGAAAATTCATTGCTCTATTAATGAATAAATGTGACTCATAAACTCATATTCTGTATTGGTGCAAGTAAAAAAGAGAACAAAGAATCTGTAGCTTCAAATTCAACTGCTAATTTTGTAAATTCCTTGGGAAAAAAGTTTTTTTTTTTTTCCCCTCCAGAATGGAGCAATTAACAACAAGCTCTATCAAAAACTAGTTAAGTTCTTATCCAAATTCTTTCCCAGTTCACTGGAAAGCTCCAACATATTTTATCACAATTCTAGATATTCTGACATTAAACTCCTTTCTTAGAATTTTCCCTTTGACTAGAGGTAAGTTGAAAGACTGGTTGAAAGAATCACTCTACATGAGAAAATCCTTTCTCCTCCCACTGAATCAATTTCATAGTTTCCTCTGTGGTCAAATTGAGATTCATTTCTGCCTTCTGTAGGGCAGCTTTTATTTTATTCTTTTTAAAAATTTTTTGTAACAGATTTATTGAGATGTAATTCACATGCCATTCAGTTCACCCATATAAAGTGTACAGTTCACTTTAAAGTGGTTTTTAGTGTAGTCACAGTGAGCCATCACTGCAATCCGTTTTAGAACATTTCATCACCTCTAAAAGAAAGTAACCCCCACATTTTGGTCTCCATCTCCAACCCTAGGCAATCATTAATCTATTTTCTGTCTCTATAGATTTGGCCATTCTGGACATTTAAAATAAATGGAGTTATATAATATGTGTTCTTCTACACCTGGCTTCTTTCATGGAGCATAGTGTTTTCAGGGTTCATCCAGGTTGTAGCATATATCAGTATTTTATTCTTCTTTATTGTTGAATAGTACACCACTGTGCGCATACCACATTTTGTTTATCCATTTATCAATTAATTGACATTTGATTGTTTCTACTATTTGTCAATTATGAATAATGCTGCTATGAATATTCGTATACAAGTTTTTGTGTGGACATACCTTTCTAGTTCTTTGTGTGTATACCTAGGTATAGAATTGCTGGGTCATATTGTACTTCTCTGTGTAACCTTTTGAAAGCTACCAAACTGTTGTCCAAAGTGGCTGTTCCATTTTACATTCCCACCAGAAATGTATGATGATTCCAGTTTCTCTGCATTCTTAATTTAGGGCAGCTTTTAAAATGGGAGTCCTAAGGTTTTTAGTGCATTTATTCATTACTATATTTGAATTAAATTGAAAAAAATTCCAAGAATTTTGATTTCTATGTCTGCTGTCATATTTTTCTATGAATTTCATTAAGCTAACATTTTTTTTTTTTTAAAGATTTTTATTTATTTATTTGACAGAGAGAGACACAGCGAGAGAGGGAGCACAAGTGGGGGGAGTGGGAGAGGGAGAAGCAGGCTTCCCGCTGAGCAGGGAGCCCGATGTGGGGCTCGATCCCAGAACCCTGGGATCATGACCTGAGCCGAAGGCAGACGCTTAACAACTGAGCCACCCAGGCGCCCCTAAGCTAACATTTAGTATGGAATTGAGAAAGGTTGATGGCTCTACCATTGCTTGACCAATAATTATATAT
The DNA here is from genome assembly GCF_964656455.1 of Halichoerus grypus. Taxonomy (NCBI): domain Eukaryota; kingdom Metazoa; phylum Chordata; class Mammalia; order Carnivora; family Phocidae; genus Halichoerus; species Halichoerus grypus. The sequence continues at coordinate 64,141,546 of NC_135725.1, forward strand.
GTTGAAAGCCTTCGAGCAAGGTAGATATCTTTTCCAATTGCTTTTTTTTCCCAGAGTCTCCTCATCTGAGACAGTAGGAAAATGCATGAAAAATGTATGTGACAGGAAGTGGCTTTAGCTCCCTGACATGCTGATATTCTGGAACTGCTTGGGATTTAGTGAAGCAGAATCAGTGGCAAGAAGTGCCCAGTGCTGCCAACATATCCAGTGGGCAGAGGGCCTATAAATCTATGAAATAAATAGCTGCCTGGTGGTATTTTTTTCACCTATTTATTAACTGGTAGATAAGTCACTTTGTTGCCATGGCAATATGAGAGGGAAAAAAGGAAATAGTTGGCAGGTAGTTACAAAGTATAAAACTTCTTTTGCTCCTTCCTACATTTAAAAATGTTCTGTTTTGTGGATTTGTGGCTCTAATGACATCAGTGTATTTTTCAAAACGCATTCTTTAGGAATTCTTGTTGTCATCTGTGGCATCTGAGGAGCTCTGCAGAATGCCTCTATCTCTAGTTCTTATCCTTAGAGGAGCTCACATTGAAAGCTGCTGGGACCTGACAGAGGGACCTAGGGACCTAGAAGGATTATTTAGGGATAAAAGTCATTTTCCTTTGAAAATTGTCCTTTGATTAAGAAAAGAGAAATGGATTTTCTATAGCAGAGCCTTAATACTTAATTGGATTTCCTAAATACATTAGTATTATGACTATAATATGTAATAAGAGTGTTCATGTATCTTTTTCAAAGAACTTTCCCATCTTCTTCCAAACTAAGCTTTCCTAATTCCACTAAGATAAAGGTCAGCCTTATCTCTGCTTCCCAGACAGAGATGTTGAAGCATAAGTGTAGATGACTTGAGCAGATAAGACAGGGTTACAACCATGATTAGTGTTTTCTGTATCTTGAACTTGGGGCCATTCTGTTAGGATTTTTCTTGTTCCCTTCTCCCCAACCAGGACTCATTGAGTATAAATATTCATTGCTTATGCTAATGTTGAATGGCTTACACATGGTGTAGCTTTCAGTTATATTTGAAGATCCAGTCACACTCTAATTTCAGTTCCTGTGGAATCACTATAAAGATAGGATGCACTTATAACCCCATAGTGTTTTGTTTTGTTTAAACCAAGATTCAACGACTCAAATCCTCACAGGGCTGAGGCAGTGTTATCGAGTATAATGGATTGTGTTTAACACAATAGAGTGGTTGTGTGGCTGGTGGTTAATTGGAATGTCCACTTAGAATTCTAATTAAAAGAAACATTTAGAGCAGTACTCAAATAAGACCTTTTTTTGGGTTGAATTCAGCCAGCAGGTTCAGACTGGAATCTCTAGAAATATTGGATCCTTGGAAAATTATTTGCTTAATAAAAATATGACTAAACTATTTATATTATTTTCCTGAACATTGAACATCATGTTGACTTGAAATTATGGAATTCTTTGAAATGTATCATTTTTGGGACACCTGGGTGGCTCAGTTGTTTAAGTGGCTGCCTTCAGCTCAGGTCATGATCCCAGGGTCCTAGGATAGAGTCCCACATCAGGCTCCTTGCTCAGCGGGGAGTTTGCTTCTCCCTCTGCATGCCGCTCCCTCTGCTCGTGCTCTTTCTCCCTCTCTCTCTGACAAATGAATAAAAAAAGAAGAAGTATATTGTTTTCTAATATGTTGAAAGAACACAGTTGATTATGTACTTTAAAAATCACCCATTGCAGAGGGAAATCCATGGAATGCCCCAGTATTGCGTATGATAAAGACAAACTATGCCTCAGCCTTTAAAATTATACTAAGATTTGTTGAGAAAATAAAAGTTACTATTAGGTCTTGAATTCCCGTAATTCTCTGTCCCTTTCTCTTTTCTTGGAGACCCTAGTAATCTTGCAGCAAGCTTAGGCAGTGGACAGATATCACTGTGTGATATTTCTTTGTCATTCTCGTGTTTTCTGTATCCTGTGTTTTATTTTTAGGGCAACTTCCCTGTTTTCCTGGAATAATCTCTCCAGTAACTTCTTGAGAATAATTGATTAGAAGGTAACTTTAAATATATTTTTGCATATTTGAAAATGTTTATATCCTACCATCACACTTAAATGATAGTTTGGCTCCATATAGAATTTTTTTTTTTTTAAAGATTCTATTTATTTATTTGACAGAGACAGACACAGCGAGAGAGGGAACACAAGCAGGGGGAGTGGGAGAGGGAGAAGCAGGCTTCCCGAGGAGCAGGGAGCCCAATGCAGGACTCGATCCCAGGACCCTGGGATCATGACCTGAGCCGAAGGCAGACGCTTAACGACTGAGCCACCCAGGCACCCAGCTCCATATAGAATTTTAATTTGAAAATAACTTTCCCTCAGAATTTGGAAGGCACTGCTTCATTAACACCTAGTTGTCAGTATTGCTCTGGAGAATGCATGCTGATTTTTGAGGTTTTGCGTGTGACCTATTTTTTTTCTCAATGCAGCATTCTAAACTTTTGGAATGGTGTGCCTTGGTGCAGGTCTATTTCATTTACTGTGTTAAGAACTTGGGTGGGCTCATTCACTATTAGACATTTTCTTGTATTATTAGATAATTTCCTGTCCTTAATTTTCTGTCCCCCCCCCACCACCCCAGAACAGTGTCAAAGGCTATACTTCCTAGAAAAATCTTTTCCTTATTTTTTTTTTCCTGATACCCATTTTCTCCTCTCCCGACTCCCTACTTTCTGGGAGATCTTCTTGACTCCATCTTCCAAATCTTCCATTTCCTTTTTCATTTCTATCATATTTTCAAGTTCTTAGAGTTCTTTTTAGTTCTCTGTTCATTTTTTGTTGTTGTTGTTATATCATCCTGTTATTCATGGTTGTAATAATTTAACCTCTCTAATATACTTGAGGATATTGGTTATAATTTTTTTCCAAAGGTTTTTCTGGCTCTTGAAATTTTTATGTTTCTTCCAGGTTTTTAAATCTGTTTATGATCCCTTCTTTTATGTGACAACCTTTCTCAATCTTTTTTTTTTTTTTTTTAAGGTTTTATTTATTTATTTGACAGAGAGAGAGGGAACACAAGCAGGGGGAATGGGAGAGGGAGAAGCAGGCTTCCTGTGGAACAGGTAGCCCGATGCGGGGCTCGATCCCAGGACCCTGGGATCATGACCTGAGCTGAAGGCAGATGCTTAATGACTGAGCCACCCAGGCACCCGATCTCAATCTTTTTTCTTGGATGGAACCCTTGAAATAATTTTCAGGTCTCAGGGAACTTATGCATAAAATTAGTACATCTTCAGCTCAAGATACATGACCACTAAGTTTTAGATACAATAATTCAGTAATAATTTCCAATGCTCTTTTGAGTAGAGAGTCATATTTTTCTGTAGGTCTGTTTATTTTGTCCAACACTTACACTCTGTGAGTAATTCCCCCTTTCCAGATAGAATATCAACTCTAATGTAAGTCAGTAATATAGTTTATGGTAATTACAGATCTTTTTCTTTGAACATTTTCTACCTGATTTTTAAAACCTTATCCAGTGGTCACCTGGGTGGCTCAGTCAGTTAAGCGTCTGCCTTCTGCTCAGGTCATGATCCCAGGGTCCTGGGATCCAGCCCCGCATTGGGTTCCCTGCTCAGTGGGGAGCCTGCTTCTCCCTCTCCTGCTCCCCCTGCTTGTTCTCTCTCTGTCTCTATCTCTGTCAAATAAATAAATAAAATCCTAAAAAAAAATAAAACCTATCCAAGTAGCCTAAAGTTTTATTACAAATTTCTACCATATAAAATGTTAATGAGTTGATATGTGTATGCAAGAGTAGTTCCTCCCTACTTTAAATTAAAAATGACTGTCCAGCCTTTCTTGAAATAACCAGGTAGTTAAACTAAACTTACCATTTGTTTTTTGTTTTGTTTTGTTTTGTTTTCTTTCTTTCTTTCTTTCTTTCTTTCTTTCTTTCTTTCTTTCTTTCTTCCTTTCTTCCTTCCTTCCTTCCTTCCTTCCTTCCTTCCTTCCTTCCTTCCTTCCTTTCTTTCGTTCTTTCTTTAGTTCTTTCTTTCTTTCTAGCAAATGCTTGCATGGGAACCGGGGGTGGGGAAGGGAGAAAGGGAGAGAGAGAATATTAAGCAGGCTCCAGCTACAGTATGGAGCCAACACAGGGCTCAGTCTTATGACCGTGAGATCATGACCTGAACCAAAATCAAGAGTCAGACGCTTACCTGACTGAGCGACCCAAGTGCCCCTAATCTGAGCTTATCTTTCTTAAAATTAATCTTACTCTATTTTTTACAAATTTTAAAAACTCATGAAACAAACATAATAAAATTCTTTTTAATGACTAGTTTAAGCCAATATAAGATTTGATTTTTCTAAATATGAGCTTGGTAGATTTAAGAAGAGGTTATAAATAGATTTTAATTAATGTTATTTCTAATATGAAAATTTATTGACAGTGTTGAATAGTAATGCTATTATAACCATAAGCACAAGGAACATGGAAAATGGATTGTAAGATACAATTTTATACAAGACTTTGAAGAAATATTTTCTTACTACTTTCATGACCAGGATTAATTTTAACTTCAGCAATTACAAAGTATTATAAATATGTGTTAGCTTCTCTACCTCTCTTATAGAGAGGTAAAGAACATAAAGAATATTGTTTTTAAAACTAAAAATGATATATATCTCATTAATTTGAAACCTATGCTGTTTCTTTCCTGCACAAATCTGCAAGTGTGGGTCAAATTTGAGACAAGCTCAGTGTATTTCATTTTCAATCAAGATGAGATGATTTCTCTTGATGATTGCTAAATAAGAAAAGTTTGCTCAGACATGCTGAAGGTTGAAAACTGCTGTAAAATATTCACTGTCCTATAAGTGATTGGACTTTTTTTGATCACACTGTTGCACAAGTGCAGTGAATGACTCGAGGCTATACTTCTTCATCCCTGACCTTATTGTTTATTAGTTATTTATTTAAATTTTCAATTATATATAAATTTATTAATTTTATAAATAAAATTAATTAATTAATTAATAATAAACCTTATTGTTTATTGACTTAGATTTAGAATTTCCCTTTTTTTTTAGATTTTATTTATTTATTTGATAGAGACATAGAGCACAGATAGGCTTCTGTATGGATATTCAGCCAATGCTTATATTTTCAGCCCCATACTTTACCTGTGATTTACTATATGTGGTGACATTGACTCCTAAATTTTTATGGGGCTTATGGTATAAATTGGTTTACTTTTCTCCTCTTTATCACCCTCTATTGCAGGTTTTTGGTGTTCAGCTTTCTCAGCTATGAGAAATCCTCCATTCATTTGCCATCGTCCAGTAGTTTGTTGGCAACTCTCATCTGTGTTGTCTCTGTTCCTCTTATCTGTAATGTTGTCTTCACTGTTCTCTTAGTCCTTAAGGAATTCTACCTCTTTATTTCTTTATTCTCATTGTTAGTGGAGTTTCAGAAAGGAACAGTGATAAGCACATGGGTTCAGCATGCCATGATTAACCAGATGTCCTTCATTAAAACTCTTAATCCCTTTCTTGTTGAGGAATAGTTCAACACGGTGAGGGATGCTTATAAAGTGTTGGAACTCAAGTGAAGGATGTTTAGGCTTGGGCTCAGCCCAGAAGTATAAAACTGGCAGCCTGTAGGTCCAAAACAGTCTTCAGATATTTTACTTGAATACTCAAAGATTGTTCTTTAATTAGTGCTATTTTAATTTTTTTTTAGAGAGGGGGGAGGGGGGGAGGGAGAGGGAAAGAGGGAATCCCAAGCAGGCTCTACTCCAGCACGGAGCCTGAGGCGGGGCTTGATCCCACAACACTGAGACCACGACCCCAGCCAAAATCAAGAGTTGGATGCCCAACTGACTGAGCCACCCAAGCATCCCAAATCAGTGCTATTTTAAAAATAGGAGAGAGTTCGCCTTATAATCAAGAAGTCAGACATCTTTGGGGCGCCTGGGTGGCTCAGTCATTAAGCGTCTGCCTTCGGCTCAGGTCATGATCCCAGGGTCCTGGGATCGAGCCCCGCATCGGGCTCCCTGCTTGGCAGGAAGTCTGCTTCTCCCTCTCCCACTCCCCCTGCTTATGTTCCCTCTCTAGCTGTCTCTCTCTCTCTCTGTCAAATAAATAAAATAAAATCTTCAAAAAAAAAAAAAAGTCAGACATCTTTAAACAAAATCAGGTCTGGTTGTACATTTTTGCATGATAACAGTTGGCTGGAGAGGGATGATTGGGTATTGGCTCACTAGTTTGCCACAGTTGTCTGCAGTTTGGCTCCATTCATAGCTCTGATTTGATTTTGCACTGCCCCCAGCTCAGAAGAGTGTTTCCTGGATTTAGGAAATTCATGACATGTTATACATTTGTGGTGTTATCTTCTGTCTGCTGAAAGATTCATCACTAACTCTTTTTTGTAAAATATATCATTTTTTAATCTCATTTATCTTAAACGGATACATTTTCTTTCTTATCATTGTCTTAAAGTAATTGACTGTTTTCTTGCAATAAGATAATGATAATACCATTTACACAAGACAAAATATAGATAGTAAACAAATTCATGGAAAACGCTTAGCCATGTTAATAATCAATGATGTATCATTTTGTGCCTTATTAAATTAGACACTTCCTCCTCCCAAAAACCAAAAGAATAACAAAACAAAAAGTCAGTGCAATACTGACAAGTTTATGGTAAAACCAACACACTCATATATTGCCAAGAGAAATATAGAGTGATGCCTCTTTTTGGGAAAACAATTGGGTAACATATATTTTAAAAGAACATATAAGTTATGTGCATAAAAGTAGTTTTGAAAGTTAACTGTAACAGCAAGAGGAGAAGAAAAAGGGAAATTTAAACACCCAATGGAAGAGAATGATTAGCTACATTGTGGTCCAGCAACAATGGCAATACTGTGGGCTTATTGAAAAGATACAATCAAAAAGTCTGTTATATGTTTGATTATAATACAATGCTTAGTGAAAATGTCAGAGTATTCAATTATATTTTTATACTTTTACAAATTACCCAAATATACAGACCAAAACCAGCAAGTTATTATTATTTTTAAAATTTTATTATGTTGTGTTAGTCACCATACAATACATCATTGATTTTTGATGTAGTAATCCACGATTCATGGTTTTCGTATAACACCCAGTGCTCCATGCAGTGCGTGCCCTCCTTAATACACATCACCAGGCTAACCCATCCTCCCACCCCCTCCCCTCTAAAGCCCTCAGTTTGTTTCTCGGAGTCCACAGTCTCTCATGATTCGTGTCCCCCTCTGATTCCCCCCCTTCATTTTTCCCTTCCTTCTCCTAATGTCCCCCATGCTATTCCTTATGTCCCACAAATAAGTGAAACCATATGATAATTGACTTTCTCTGCTTGACTTATTTCACTGAGCATAATCTCCTCCAGTCCCATCCATGTTGATGTAAAAGTTGGGTATTCATCCTTTCTGATGGCTGAGTAATATTCCATTGTATATATGGACCACATCTTTTTTTTTTTTTTTTAAGATTTTATTTATTTATTTGACAGAGAGAGATACAGCGAGAGAGGGAACACAAGCAGGGGGAGTGGGAGAGGGAGAAGCAGGCTTCCCGCTGAGCAGGGAGCCCAATGCGGGGCTCGATCCCAGAACCTTGGGATCATGACCTGAGTCGAAGGCAGACGCTTAATGACTGAGCCACCCAGGCGCCCCCTGGTTAGCCCAGACATTCTTGAGCAGAGTGGTGTTTAGCTTCCAAGTGTTTGAATTTCTTCCAAATTTTTTCTTGTGATTGAGTTCCAGTTTTAAAGCATTATGGTCTGAGAATATGCAGGGAATAATCTCAGTCTTTTGGTATCAGTTGAGACCTGATCTGTGACCCAGTATGTGGTCTATTCAGGAGAAAGTTCCATGTGCGCTCGAGAAGAAAGTTATTATTTTTATTTTATATTTTTAAAGATTTATTTATTTATTTCAGAGAGAGAGAGAGCAAGAGAAAGAGAGTGCATGGGGGAGGGGCAGAGGGAGAGAATCTTCAAGCAGACTGCTCGATGAGTGTGGAGCCCAATGGAGGGCTCAATTCTATGACCGATGAGATCATGACCTGAGCTGAAACCAAGAGTCAGAGACTCAACTGACTGAGCTACCCAGGTGCCCCTATTTTTCTGATTTTAAATGTAATATAAAGTAAAAGAGTTACTATTTTTTCTGATTTTAAGTGTGATGTTTATTTATAAAAATAGTAAAAATAAAATGAAGTATATAGAATAAGATGAAAACCAACCTTAATTCTACCACCTCAAAATAATTACTGTCAACACTTTGATACATGTTTATATTATATTCTTCTGTTACAGATTTATTGAGGTTTAATTCAATACACTGTACGTAAAGTGTGTACAATTTAATAAGTTTTGAAATGTGTCTCCACAAGTGATACATATCAACACAATCAAGATAATGAATATATCCATCATTCCCAAAACTGTCCTTTGTCCTTCTATAATTGCTTTCTTTTGTCACATCTCTTAGAGGCAACCATTGATTACTGTCACTATAGATGGTTTGAATTTTCTAGAATTTTATATAGATGAAATAATACATAACCCCTTTTTTATCTGGCTTATTTCAGTCAACATAATTACTTTGGAATTCATCCGTGTTATGTTATGTGTCAATATTTCATTCCTTTTTATTGCTGAATAGTATTCTGTTGTATAGATTTACCACAGTTCGTTTATTCATTTATCTGTTGATGGACATTTGGATTATTTACAGTCTGGATATTACAAAAAAAGTTGAAAGTTTGAATAATTGGGAGAGGCTGATAATCAGTATCCAGATATATGGCAACTTTCAGGAGGGTTTTGGAATCTTCCACAGTCAGAATACTGATTCCAGGAACACTCCACTAGGAGTATATCCTATCCCCACCCTCATATCACTGCTGGAGAGTGATCTATGAATCAGGGTAATTAAACAGGGTAATTCTCCCCCAGAAGTTTCTCAAAATGACAAAAGATATTTGTAATATGTCAGAAAAGTCATATTTGTCATGGACTAGAAGTTCAAAAATTTTAAGAGAAATTCCATCTAAATTTTGAAATTTTAATAGAAGAGGAAAGAAAGGAGGAGAGGAAATTATTAAGAAAAAAAAGAGGTAGAAAATAATTTCAAAGCTGAAGAAAAATGATTTTTTAGTTTTTGAGATATGCTTAGTATCAAGCAGAATGTATGTAATAATTTCACTTTATGGGTGCAAATTTAAAAACATTGAGGATAATGAGAAAATTCAAAGTTTTCAGAAAGAAAAACAGTTTTTCCATGAAGAAATGAAAATCAAATTGACATCACATTTCTTATCAAAAACAATATATTAGAACAATATTGGAGCAAAATGTTTGCTATTCTGAAGGAAAATGATTTTGAACTTAAAATTTCATACCTAGTGAAAGTGGCATTCAATTTGAAAGGTCTACCAAGGACATTTCAGAATTTAAAAAGTCTCAAAAAACTTACCACACATAAACTCCGAAAGAATTGTTAGAGAAAGACCTCCATAAATAAATAAATACACATATATATGTACACATACAACAAATCTATGAGACACAAAACACAAACAGACAAGCAGAATTTTAATCCAAAGAAACACATAAAACATTAGTTAATTCTAAATAATTATTTATGCAGAATCTAAAAAAATAGCTATTTGGATTTAAAATCCTAGATGATCTCAACATGTAATGCAGTTGGAGAACTAGAAGGATGTGGTAGAGACACAAGTTTCTAAGAAGGTGGGGGAAAAAGACAAACAATGGAAAATGTGAGTGAAAAGTTAGGACATATAAAGACCTATCTTAAGAGGCCCAACATAAAAATAATAGAAATCTCAGGATGAGAGAAATGAGAAGATGTAAGGAAAAAATTATTGACTAATAGAGGAGAATTTCCCAGTACCGAAGAGAGAATAAGACCTACAGCTGTCCCAGGAATGTTCCATTAAAAAAATTTACTCTCAGCTTTTGTGTACAAGTCTTTGTGTGGACACATGCTTTCATTTTCTTGGACAAATACTTAGGAATGAAAGAGCTGGATCATATAGTGGGTGTATGTTTAACTTTTGAAAAAATTGCCAAAATGTTTTCCAAAGCGTCATACCATTTCACATTCCCATTAGCAGTGTATCAGAGTTCTAATTCTTCCACATCTCTGCGAAAACTTCAAATGAACAGTCTTTTAAATTTCAGTTATTCTAATAGGCATGTAGTGTTTGTCTCATTAAGGGTTTTTTTTACAGTTAGAAAATTTTTTTTATTGAGGTATGATAGACATTGTGCTTTTAATTTGCATTTCCCAACTGACTACTGATGTTGAAAACCTTTTCCTGTGTTTATTTGCCATCTGTCTCTTTTTGGAGGTTATCTGTGTTCAAATCCCTTACAGATATTATTTCTTATTATTGAGTTCTGAGAGTTCTTTATATGTTCTGGAAATAAGTCCTTTATTGGATATATGATATGCAGATATTGTCTCTGTGGTTTGTCTTTTCATTCTCTTCACAGTGTCCTTTGAAGAGCCAAAGCTTTAACTTTGATGAAGTTGAATTTATGTTTTTTCTTGTATAGATCATGCTTTTGCTTTTATTTTTATTTAGCCTAGATATTTTTTTGTATAAATTTTATAGTATTAGGTTTTATATTTAGGTTTGTTTTAATTTTTGCATGCAGTGTAAGTTGTGGATTGAAGTGGTTTTTTTTTTTTTCTCACTGTTCTAGTGCCATTAATATTAAGTCTGTATATTCTTTTCGGATTGCCTTTGCATCTTTGTCAAAGATCAACTGGGACGTCTGGTTGGCTTAGTCAGTTAAGCGTCTGGCTTCGGCTTGGGTCATGATTCCGGGGTCCTGGGATCGAGCCCCACATCAGGCTCCTTGCTCAGCGGGGAGCCTGCTTTTTCCTCTGCCTGCTACTGCCCCTCTCTCTGACAAATAAATAAAATCTTTAAAAAAAAAATCAACCGACCACTTATGTGTGTGTTTATTATTGGACTTTCTATTCTGTTTCACCCATTTGTTTATTTTGCACTCATATCACACTGTCTTGATTACTGTTGTTTTATAATATTGTAATAAGTCCTGAAGTCAGGTAGTGTTAAGTCCTCTAACTTTGTTATTTTTAAAAACTTGTTTCGGCTATTCTAGACGAATTTGCATTTCTATATGAATTATATAATTGGCTTGTCAAGTTCAACAAACGAGCCTCCTGGAATTTTGATTTGGGTTGTATTACATCTGTAGAGCAATTTGAGGAGAATTAACATCTTAACAATATTGAGTCTTTTGATCTAGGTCTCTCTATTTATTTATGTATTTTTTAGTTTATCTTAGCAGTGGCTTGCAGTTTTCAGTATTCAAGTCTTGTACATCTTCCATCAGATTTATCTCTAAGTATTTTATGTATATAGACATGCAGTTGGTTTTTGTATATTGATCTTGATAAATTCACTTTGTAGTTGCTCTCAAGCTCTTATTTTCTTTCTTTTTTCTTTTGTAGATGAGTTAGGATTTCCTACATAGGCAATCATACTGTCTTTGGATAAAGACACTTCTTTGCTTAGAACCTCTAGTATAATGTTAATAGATGGGATAAAAACAGACATCACTTAATTTCTGATTCTAGGGGGAAAGTAATTATGTTTTCCTTTTCATGAAATGTACAAAAGTTGGTTATTCCTAGAGGTCAGCAATTACTAGGGATCACATTTTAAGCAATAAATCCATTCTGTTTAATAAAAAATTAGTTGTTACACCAATTTACTATAATTTATATGAGTGAATGTTAGAGTGCTCTTTCAGAATGAACAGAATACATGTAAATATTTAAGATTAGGAAAGCGTCATAGTAATGACTTTCCAATAATAAACATGTCTTTCCTATTTAAATGTAAATAATGTATGAAGGGGTTAGTAGCAATATATTAATAAAGTGGTGTTTGTAGTAGCTGAGGAGTAGCTAGAGTTGGACAGAAGTACTGGTTTTTGGGTGATTAGCAAAAATATTTGCTTTATAACATTCTGATTCTCCTAGACAAAAGTTAGTAAGATTTTCCAAATCTATAAAGCTGCTCTTTTCTAGGCTACATACTTTAAATGCTGACCATGGTAGCAGACCCTGACTTGAGCCTTAAAAAACATAGTCAGTCATGAGCCCTGATGGGAAAAGCCTACATCATAAAATTCATCTTTGTCCTTGGGGCTTTGCTGTCAGACCCAGCAGAGTTCAAACATTTACTGAAGACCAAAACAGTATTTTCTTCATATGCCTTCCTTAACCTTGGTAACCATGTGGGTTGTCATCTAACAACTAGGATTGCTTGAGCAGTCCTTGAGAGGGGTTTTAGCCCCAGAGGATAAAGAGGCTCTTAAAAACGCTCTGCTCAGAATTCATCGTATCCACTTGAAACTTCTGTTAGTTCCAGAAGGATTATTTAGAGTGCTGTCAGACATCACCAAGGAGCTATAAAACATGGCATGTAACATGGTGTCTGTACCAGCTAAAACTGTTCCAACTCCTAGAAGCTCTCTTACTGGGTCTGAGGATGTTAATTGAATGTGTGGCTTCTTTTATGCCAGAAATGAGTAAAAAGAGACATGCTCTTTACTCTCCCCACCCCAACCTTATACTTTGCCTATACTTTAGGGCACCTTCCCAGTAAGGTTGGAGGACCTTATTTTCTGTTATATCAGCATCTTGGGCTAACCCTAGCACACATTTACTGATGATATTGTGATAGCCTCTCAATTTGTTTGAATCTCCCACTAGACTATAAACACTGTGAGGCCCTTACTATATCTAAATTACTCATCTTAAGCCACCAGCAACCAGTAACAGTGCCCAGTCTATAGTTGGCACTAAATAGACATTTGTTGGATGAATGTATGAATGAATAAATTCACAGAGCAGACCTTAAGTGGTAGCAGTTTTTTAATTCCCAAGTTAAAGTAATAAGACAAAACTTTCCTTGTTCATGAATTGATGAGGGACCAGGGTTTAAAAAGTGAAGAAATAGGGGCACCTTGGTGGCTCAGTCGGTTAAGCATCTGCCTTCAGCTCAGGTCATGATCCCAGGGTCCTGGGATTGAGCCCCACATTGGGCTCCCTGCTCAGTGGGGAGTCTGCTTGTCCCTCTCCCCCACCCCCATGCTCATGCTCTCTCTCACTCTTCCTCTCAAATAAATAAATAAAATCTTTAAAAAAAAAAAAAAGAAGAAAAGTGAAGGAATAAACCCAGAGGTTTAGGGAATGAGGAAGGGAACCATTAGTAAGGTAAGGGTAGTTTACTGGTAGTCTACTGGTAGTGAGGTTACCTATTTGTGACTTGGGGTCTGGAACATGATTTAGGAGTGGCTTCTGTAACCTCAAGTTTAAATCTAGTTGTGCTCTTATCAGCAGGTTGGTGCATGGATGTGGGACACCATGGTAAAGACTCAATCTGTTATGAAACTCTAGAATATTTTGACAAAAAGGGAAAAGAATACTGCTGCTTTCCATTTGTATGTAACTACTTGTGTTGATTCTTGAAATGTTTCTCACCTTTTGTCAACCATCCCGTTGTAGTTTGGGAAGTTATAAGATAGAGAACTGGTGCTCTTTTTGTATCTTTACATTTCCTGAAATCTTCATGTTTCTAGTTTTCTTTTATCCTCATTTTCTTTGGGTTTTCTCAACATGAGTGGGTTTTAGTTGGGGAGAAAATGGATATGACTGGCATATAAAACTTATAATTTTAAATACATACTTGTTTTTTACATAGCCATATCAATGAACTTTCCTATTAGTTTCAATATTTGTTTCAATTGATTATCTTGGATTTTTTTCAGATAGATATTTTGTTATGTGTAAGCAAAGATAAAATTTCCTCTCTCTCCTAATATTTACTTCTTAACCAACTGAGCCACCCAGGCGCCCTACTCCTAATATTTACTTCTTTTTACTTCTAGTGATCTTATTTAATTGCCTGGAACTACCAGAAGGATAATAAAATATGAGTTGTGATAGTGTAATTTTTGTCTCATTCCTTCTATTAATAAATATCCCCATAGTGTTTTATATTTAAATATTATGTTGCCAATTAATTGGATCATAGGTATTCCATATCATATAGATACTCTTCAGTTTCTTCTATTTCTATTTATTTGTAGGTCATAGGTTTAAAAATTTATCAATTGCTTTTTTGAAAAACATCTATTGAGACAATCAGATAGCTTTTTTCCTTTGACCTACTAATATGATGAATTATAGATTTCCTAATATTGGCCCATAATTGTATTCATTCCTGGAATAAATCCTACTTTGTCATGATGTATTATTCTTTAAATATCCTGACAGACTTGATTTTTCTAATGTTTTATTAATGATATATGTATTTATAGTTATAATTGAGATTGCCTAGGAGACTGTGAATTTGCCTCACAGCTACTACTCCATAGTCAACTCTTGCTTCCAAACCCTTTAGCTCTGAGCTGGGGTGGGGAAGCTGTTTGTCAAGTTTTCCTTGGGTTCTGGTCACTTTCTTTCCAGACAGATTGTGCTCTTGTTCTTTCTTTATTTTGTCTTCATCTCTTTCTGTGTAGCAGAATTTTCTTGGATCTTCTTACTTGATTTCTCTCTCTTTTTTTAAGAGCGAGAGAGTGTGCATGCATGTGTGAGCAGGGGAGGGGGGGGATGGTGGTGGTGGGAGAGGCGGGGAGAGGGAGAGAGAGAATCTTAAGCAGGTTCCATGCCCAGCATGGAGCCCAACACAGGGCTTGATCTTAGGACCCTGAGATCATGACCTGAGCAGAAATCGAGTTGACGCTCAACTGACTGAGCTACCCCAGGTGCCCCTTTTCTTGATTTCTCTTAATTCAGATTGCTCCCCTTTCCCTTCCCTTTCTATTTCCCTTTGTTTTTGTTTTTTTTTTTTAAGTAAGCTTTACACCTCAACTTGGAGCTTAAACTCATGACCCTGAGATCAAGAGTTGCATACTCTAATGACTAAGCCAACCAGGTGCCTTTATTTCCCTTTGGTTTTTATTCATCAGAAATTGGGAATGGGTAGGATAGGCAAAACTTACTGTTTGAATCTAAAAGCTTCTGATCTTGTGCTTCAAATCTAGGAGCATGAAGCAAAACAAAGTTACATAGTATTTTCATTAAATTCACATTTGAGACTATAGCATTTAAATCATAGCATTAAATCATATAGCATTAAAAATCAGGTATTAGCTCTTAAAATTTTCATAATGGTAAAGTCTCTGCCTTAGGGAGGAGATCACTGAACTACTTCTCTAGGAGTGTGAACATCTCAGTGGTTGGCCCAAGATTGCAGCTGACGAAGTTGGCATTCCAAGTCTCAAGTGCTAAGCTTTGTGCCTTGAGAGTATCTTAAATTTTATGTTGGTACAGTAGAACCTTTTATTAAATCTGATAATTAGAATGACTCACACTTCTGTCTAAGACCAATAGCATTCTACCTGTTCTTATGCTGTGAAATATTGTGCTGTGGGAGACACATTCTGAATCTTGCATAGGCTTGTTATTAAGCCCTGAAATATCTGGCAGAATGTACAAGTACAATCCTCATAAAAACTACAGTCATACCAACAGCCAGTTGCAAATACCAAAGGTGTGCAGAGCTTGTGCTAAACAACACTTTACCATCTGTACAGTTCACCTTGGGGATGGCCCATACAGTGGATGTTCCACTTGAGGGTCCCTTCTCTGCAGGGTCTCCCTCCTTTTCCTCTTTTTCCTTTTCACCATCGCATGGGTCCTACATTCTTCAGTTGATGTACCTTGTTAGTCAAGGCCAGAAATTCAAATTCTAGGCTCCATTCTGGAAGAGGATCAAGGATCTTCCTGGCTCCAGAATTTGAGATTCTTTGGGAGTAGACTATCATTTGACAAACAGACCTTTCCCTGGTCAAGATTGATTCTTTTTCAATAATGCACATGTGCTGTTTAACAAAAGAAAGACCCTCTCTCCAGCAGGAGTGAATATCTGGAAGTGTGAAGGAAATAGAGGACCTTCCTGTCACATGTTTCTGGTGGTTTGGGATAATTTGCCAGGGATTTTACAGAGCATAGTGGCTGACTAAATGGATGTTTCACCCATGAGTATCTGAGCCCAGGGTGTTGAATTTGTTTTCCCATAGCCAGTGGGTAAGCCATCTTGATGATGATAAGGGTCCCAGGGCTACCATCTCTCCAAGCCTCTGTGTCCCTCTGTGACCTTGGGCAAATGCATCAGCTTCTCCCTCTGTAAAAGAAATCTTGACAGTGCTGTGTCCTCCATTCCAGAGCTGTTGGGAAGATGAATGTGAATGTGTCTTTAAGGAGCTCTGAGCTTCCCTGAGGAGGGTGTTGTGTAGTTACGAGATGTTACTATCACCACTCCTCCTTAGGAACGTTGAGGATGAGATGGCTGGAACTAAATCAGCTGCACCTGCCTGTCTTTTATCTTCCAACTTTAATGCTTCTTCTTGTCTCCCACACAACCTATAAGCAAATAAATATTATTTTCCAAGTCAGGTTACCTTCCATTGAGTCAGGGCTCATTCTTGTCTTATGCCCTGAGCCTAGCCTGGTTGGTTGGGTGTGTGGGGAAATAATTCTTTTTATGGCAGACAGCCCCAGCCTCACTGCAGTCCAGCAGGGTGACCTTGGACCTGTTACTTAACTTCTCTAAGGCTCTGTCTTCACCAGTGAAATTGGGTTGCTTAGAAGTATTGTATGGATTAAATGAGATTAGTTTTTCAAAATATTTGGCAAGCAGCAGGTGTTCAATAAATGTTAGTGTTTTGAAATTTTGTTTTCTTTTATCTCTCACTTTTTGGCCCTGGCTTTAATATGACATATGCATTTCTATCTCAGCATCTTGTTTTGGGTAGCAATTGATATATTGGGTGTCTTGAGATATGGCATCATTATTCTGGAAGATTTCATTTTGAAAACCATGTCTTCATTCTCAATGCCCTCAAAGCAATTGAAACAAACCAAATGTATAAAAGCATTTACTTTGTGACATTTATTTTCAGTAGTCTGTGAGCCCTCACAATCTCTTAATAGAAAGAGAAAGCTACAAAACCTGGCCGGGCAGTTAGGAGGTGCTATTTAAAGCCTCAGTGGGCCCCAAATGACAATTTTGAAATTGACTGTGGAATGTGATGATGCCAAGTACTAGCAGACGCCCAGGAAACCTGTCACGTTTGCCATGTGTTACCAAAAATCTTGAGTCTGCAGAGGTTTTTAGAATAGTTTTTCTCTTAGGAAGCTTTTGCCATTTCTTACTCCCTAGATTTCCCTTTTGCTGTGGTTGGAACATGCTGCAGCAGAGGAACCTCAGACTGCACACTGAGCCTCTGTGCACTGGGAGGTTTTCCCCAATGCAGAGATATTCGAAAAACTTCCAGCTGAGGTTAGCTACATGACAGCTTTATGCCTGAGAATCAGTGATTGCATTGAAAAGTGGCAGCTTCTCCTGTACATGGTTGTTTTCTAGTGGTTTAGAAGCCTGCTCTGCCTCGGACTAGCTAGATGACCTTGTAAGTTACTTAATGAACGATTCTCAGTTTCATTGTCTGTCAGATGGGGTTAGTGATACCAACCTCGACTTACTTTTATAAAAATTTGTTGTGTTGTATATAAAGTTCCTACTAGGGTATTTAACATATACATGGAACACTACATCAAAAACTAATGATGTAATGTATGGTGATGAACATAATTAAAAAAAAGAAGGTACATTGATACATTTTGGCTATTATTTTTTAAATAAACTCATGAAAAATAATCATTGTGGTAAGCAGAATAATGATCCTCCAAAGATGTTCACATCCTAATCCTTGGAACCTGAGAATATGTTAACCTTTGAGGGCAAAAGGGACTTTACAAATATGATTAAGGACCTTGAGATGGGGAGATTATCTGGATCATCTGGGTGGGCCTAATCTAATCATATGGTTCCTTAAAAGAACCTTTATCCTGCTGTGGTCAGAAAAAAGATGGGAGAGCAGAGGCAGGGTCAGAGACATGCTACATTGCTGGATTTGAAGATGAAGAGAGGAGCCAGAAGCCAAGGAATGCAGGCAGCCTCTAGAAGCTAAAAAAGGCAAGGAAACAGATTCTCTCCTAGATGCTGTAGAAGGAATCAGCCTCTTCAATAAATGGTGCTGGGAAAATTGGACAGCCACATGCAGAAGAATGAAACTCGACCATTCTCTAACACCATACACAAAGACAAACTCAAAATGGATGAAAGACCTCAATGTGAGACAGGAATCCATCAAAATCCTAGAGGAGAACATAGGCAGTAACCTCTTTGACATCGGCCACAGCAACTTCTTTCAAGATACATCTCCAAAGGCTAGTGAAACAAAAGCAAAAATGAACTTTTGGGACTTCATCAAGATAAAAAACTTCTGCACAGCAAAGGAAACCAGTCAACAAAACAAAGAGGCAACCCACAGAATGGGAGAAGATATTTGCAAATGACACTACAGACAAAGCTCTGATTTCCAAGATCTATAAAGAACTTCTCAAACTCAACACCCAAAAAACAAATAATCAAGTCAAAAAACATGAACAGACACTTCTCCAAAGAAGACATGCGAATGGCTAGCAGACACATGAAAAAATGTTCATCACCACTAGCCATCAGGGAAATTCAAATCAAAACCACATTGAGATACCACCTTACACCAGTTAGAATGGCAAAAATTGACAAGGCAAGAAACAACAAATGTTGGAGAGGTTGTGGAGAAAGGGGCAATGCAAATTGGTACAGCCACTTTGGAAAACAGTGTGGAGGTTCCTCAAAAAATAAAAAATAAAGCTACCCTATGACCCAGCAATTCCACTACTGGGTATTTACCCCAAAGACACAGATGTAGTGAAAAGAAGGGCCGTATGCACCCCAATGTTCATAGCAGCAATGTCCACAATAACCAAACTGTGGAAAGAGCTGAGATGCCCTTCAGCAGGTGAATGGATAAAGATGTGGTCCATATATACAATGGAATATTACTCAGCCATCAGAAAGGATGAATACTCAACTTCTACATCAACATGGGTGGGATTGGAGGAGATTATGCTAAGTGAAATAAGTCAAGCAGAGAAAGTCAATTATCATATGGTTTCACTTATTTGTGGGACATAAGGAATAGCATGGGGGACATTAGGAGAAGGAAGGGAAAAATGAAGGGGGGAAATCAGAGGGGGAGATGAACCATGAGAGACTGTGGACTCTGAGAAACAAACTGAGGGTTTTAGAGGGGAGGGGGTGGGGGGATGGGTTAGCCCGGTGATGGGTATTAGGGAGGGCGCATACTGCATGGAGCACTGGGTGTTATACGAAAACAATGAATTGTGGATCACTACATCAAAAACTAATGATGTATTGTATGGTGACTAACACAACATAATAAAATCAAATAAAATTAAGAAAAAAAAAAAGGAATCAGCCTTCCCAACACCTTACTTTAGCCCAGTAAAGATCCATGTCAGGCTTCTGACCTTTAGAATTGTGAAACAATAAATTTATGTTGTTTTAAGCCACTAAGTTTGTGATAATTTCTTATACGGTAACAATGGAAAACCAATACATGATTAAAGAGAATGTAAAGGTTTGTGCAGTTATAGAATAGTGAGGCCCATCATGCTCTGTGTGTAGATAAGCTACTAGGTATGTGCCAAATTCTAGTCTCTTTGAGCTTGGTAAGAATGTTTGAAATCCTACCAATTTCTCTTCTGGGCAGGATTTATGCCTTGCTTCACAAGAATTAAAATGCTTTGTTATGCCCTAAAACATTTGAATCTAGTCTGAAAAAGTCACATTACTTATATTTGGAATTTTGGAATTCCTGTAATTGCTCAGATCCCTGATTCCTCTCTGAATAGACAGCGGTTGAGTTTTGCTATACCTTATCATTCTATGGATGAAAGGACTTAGAAATTAGAGTCAGAAGATGTGGGTCTGAGTCCTGCTGTCCTGGAAAAGTAGATCATGTAATCTCCAAAATGTATCTCCAGAATGGAGATGATAACACCTGGTTTATTTATTATTGTGTGGGTCAAGGAGATGATGTGAGTAAAGATGCATTGAGGACTGACCTACTATGTAAGTTTCAGGTGTGATTATTATATTTGTTATCTTGATTTTCATGTTGTGATAGAAACATAGACTATTAGATCAAGAAAGGGTTCTACAGATCATTTAGTCCCTTAGCCTTGAAACTCAGGCCAAGAGAGGTCCATTAACTTGAAAATGTTCTCCTGGCTCCCTTGTGTCCAGCTTCCAACATGGCCTGGGTAATCACTGGAAGATGGGCCAGGCTGGGAACTTTATCTCACTTGAAAGGCATAGGCCTGGGGTGGGGAGGGATGCAAGAAATGAGCGGCACAGGGATCCAATCATAAGAACTGGTGATGAGTTGGGAGGGATTGGCAGAGGGAGAAGTTATCCCTAGGAATTAGGGGACGTAACAGGCAGAGTGCAAGGAAGCGGTACTGTGCTGAGCTGGCGGTCAGAGGTGGCCTTATAGTTGGTGAAAGTAGGAATAGAACTTTGAGCTTCTGGCTAAAGTCTTGTGTTCTTCCCACTATACTTACTGGTTTTTGTTTTTTGTTTTTGCAGGAGGAAGAGGGGAAACTGCCTTGTATGTGGGTCTTCTAGTGATTCATTTGGAAAGAACTCAAGATGAACTTATTTTGAATTCTGCTTAAAGATTAAGGTATTGCAGTGAGGTTCTAGTGAATGATCTCCTTCAGCATGTGATAGGCTCACATCATCAGAACTTGAATCTGTAATCTTTGGTCTTGAAAATTTCTTCTTTAATATCTAGTTTAACCATGGATAGTCAGGCAAAACAAAGCAAAAGAACACAAAGCAAATCTCTTTATAAGGCGATTTTATTTTATTTTATTTTATTTGATTGTTAAAGATTTTATTTATTTGACAGAGAGAGACACAGCGAGAGAGGGAACACAAACAGGGAGATTAGGAGAGGGAGAAGCAGGCTCTCTGCTGAGCAGGGAGCCGGATGTGGGGCTCGATTCCAGGACCCTGGGATCATGACCTGAGCCAAAGGCAGATGCTTAATGACTGAGCTACCCAGGAGTCCCAAGGCAATAGCAATTTTAAATTCACCTCTGGCTCCCTAGGTCTCCTCAGTGTACACATACACAAACACATACCTCACACACCATACATATGCACATAGACACTCATAACACACACAACTCCCACCACACACACACACACACACACACACACACACACCACATGAAAACAGAATGTTAAAGAGAATTATGGTACCACTGGTTTTAGGACCTTTTGTCTATTTTGTTTCAAAATAATGTATTGAATTTTATGAATTTTATCCCAACATGTGTTATATAGAAATGTGACCTATGTACAACATATTTCCCCAGATTATATTAAGTGGCCATTTGCAAAAGAAGAACGGATTGGAAGATGGAAGAATGAAGTGACTACCTGTAGAGTCTAACAGTAAGAGTCCTTTATAATTTTATAAGGATGTAGAATTCAGAGGGCTTCCATATTCACCAATGTATTGTACCCCCCAACAGTCCTGTGAAAGAGGCAGGAAGGTAGCTTTATTCCTGTACCACAGCTGGCATTCAGAAAGGGGACATGAATTGATCACGGTCAGACTTGGGTATAAAGAAAGGCTAGCTGACTTCTTTTCTATAACCATGGAGCTGTTTCTCTTGTCTAGTTGCTAAAGAACTACAGCAATAAACACATTTTAAGTGAAGTTTAAAATTGATGTTTAAATATAGATTATGTAAAAATTTTCACATTCTAAATGTTAAACATGTTTGCTATGTAAAATTTCAAAAACTTGGAAAAATAGGAGAAAATTACCCTTAGAGTTTTGTTGTATTTCTTTAAAATATTTTCTACAATAGGAGTTCTTTGTCATTTTATTTGTTTACTTAGTAGGTTAATATTAAATTACAATTTTTCTATCAAAAACATTTGTCATACATTTTCCTGTGTTATATTATCATTAACATCATATTTAACAGTTGCAAAGTACTCTAGGGACTGTGCTGTGATCTATTTAGCAGCTTCTGTTTTAGGATCTGGGTTGGTTCTAATTTTTGCATTTTCACGTTTTTTATTTTTATTTAAATTGTAGTTAGTTAACATACAGTGTAATACTAGTTTCAGGTGTACAATATAGTGATTCAGTACTTCCATACAACACCCTGTGCTCATCACAAGTGCCTTCCTTAAATCTCCATCACCTATTTAACCTATCCCCCCACCTGCCTCCCCTCTGATGACCATCAGTTTGTTCTCTAGAGTTAACAGTCTCTGTCTTGGTTTGCCTCTCTCTTTTTTCCCCGCTTTGCTCATTTGTTTTGTTTCTTAAGTTCCACATATGAGTAAAATCATATGGTATTTGCCTTTCTCTGACTGACTTATTTCACTTAGCATAATACTCTGTAGCTATATCCATGTCATTGCAAATGGCAAGATTTCCTTATTCTTTATGGCCGAGTAATATTCCTGTGTGTGTGTGTGTGTGTGTGTGTGTGTGTGTGTGTGTGTGTGTGTGTGTACCACTTCTTCTTTATCCATTCAGGATTTTCACATTTTGATTTAATTTTTCAGGATAGATGTCAAGCATTGGGATTATCAGGATAAAGCAAATTGGATATATTGCTAAATTGCTTTCTAAAAGTGTTCAACCAATCTGTCTTTTGTATTGTAGAAATTAAATCAACTTAAAATGGAATTTTGTTCTCAATAGAACTTCAGGCACAGGGACTTTCTAACTGGTCACCTTTCCCTACAGGACCCAGCATCTGGCTGTGTTGTTCAGCAGCCCCTCTCCTTCTTCAGTACCATTTTCAGCTTTTCACTGCTTGCCCTATTTCAAAGTTCCATTAATTTCTAAGGCACAACAGTTTGGTTTTGTTCTCTGCTTACATTATAACTCATCATCTTTCTCACCCCACATGACTTATCAGAGTATTTTTCTAAACAAAGTTAGTTCCCTTCCTAAGAAAACCTCCAGAGCCAGCTGAAAAGATGACATTTTCAACATTCTGTAGGACTCACTGATGCTTGGAAAACATCTACTTACTTATGTGTTTGTTTATTTAGGCTGATGGCTTTCAGGATTTTAATAAAGATGAACTTTCTAGTTATATTAGTTGTCCTAAGGAGAGAGTAGCAGTTCTCTGCTATTGGACATGTCCAAGCAGAGGCAGATCATCACTTCAGGACAATTGTAAATGGAATCCAAGCAAGAGCTGACTATTGAGCTAAAGTAGATGACCTTGAGGATCTCTACAATTGTGAGAGTCCCTGAATCCATGATTTCTACCTTCTCTAACTATTAAATTCCTATTTATTGATGATTTATTTTTAAGACCTCTCTTTTTAATAGCAGGCTGGCATAAAGTGTTGGGCCACTGGGTTGGACACTCATGTCCTATTGCTTCCTCATCAGTGATTCAATGTGATTAGCTCCCTCTGGCAACGTTCCTCACAATGGAGCCTCTTTAAGTGATTTTTTTGCCTCTGAGACATTCCAGCCCTTTCACTATTTTAGGAACATACTTCTAAATTATACAAGGTTTTGCTGACACAAGGGCCATAACACCTTGCCAAGAGGAATTCTCCATGAATGGAATAAATTAAGAGGGAAAGCCTGTGAAAGGTGTGTCAGTGCAGTTGCTATGACTTTCCCCAACGTAACAAGTTTGAGGCTGAGAACTCCTGACCCCTGGGGCTAGAGGATGCTTTTCGTGTCTGGAGTTAGTTACATCGGAAGGATGCTGATAGCTCAAACAGCCTGGGCTGGGAGATGCTGGTATGGGAGTCCGCACCTTCACTGGACACTCACATCAGCCGCACCTTTTGTTTCAACATTATGTTGCTGATCAGAGTGGCTAAGGAGCACACTACCCTAACTTCATTATTATACTTAGCTCAGACGCAATCTCCTAGGCCCGTTTCATAATAAGCCAAATGTAAAATATTATAAGAAACTCTGGGTGGTATAAATCCTGGGACCTAAAATGTACCAAAAGACTTAAAAGTGAATATACCTTTTATCCCAGCAACTTTGCTTCTTTCTAAGGAAATCATGAAAGAGATGTGCAAGCATGCCCAACTGTAACACTTTATAATAACTCAAACCTGGAACTCTCCTAAATGTCTCCAAATAGGAGACTATGTTAAATGAGGTATGTCCATACTATTAAGAATCATGTTGTAGAAAAAGGGTCAGAGGTACGGAGATGTTTATGACACATTACTCAGTAAAAGAATCAGGCTACTATATCGTACACCTGAAATTAATATAATACTGTATGTTAACCAACTAGAATTAAAAAAATTAGAAAAAACCACTTTGAAAAAAATTGACTACTTAAAAAAAGAATATGTTTGATGTAGGTATAATAATGAATTGATGTTTGTTTGGTGCATACTGTGTATGCATATCAGGCACTGTCCAAATTGTTTTACATGTATTTTTTTTTAAAGTTTTAATTTAAATTCCACTTAGTTAACATACAACATAATATTAATTTCAGTTATACAATGTGGTAATTCAACACTTCCATGCAACACCTGGTGCTCCTCACAACAAGTCCACTCCTTAATCTCCATCACCTATTTTCCTTCATTCCCCCACCCAACTCCTTTCTGGTAACCATCAGTTTGTTCTCTACAGTTAAGAGTCTGTTTTGGGCGCCTGGGTGGCTCAGTTGGTTAAGCGACTGCCTTCGGCTCAGGTCATGATCCTGGAGTCCCTGGATCGAGTCCCGCATCGGGCTCCCTGCTCGGCAGGGAGCCTGCTTCTCCCTCTGACCCTCCCCCATCTCATGTGCTCTCTCTCTCTGTCTCAAATAAATAAATAAAATCTTTAAAAAAAAGAGTCTGTTTCATGGTTTGCCTGTCTCTTTTCTCCCCCTTTGATCATTTTTTTTTAAAGATTTTATTTATTTAGTTGACAGATAGAGAGAGCACAAGTAGGAAGAGTGGCAGGCAGAGGGAGAGGGAGAAGCAGGCTCTCTGCTGAGCAGGGAGCCGGATGTGGGGCTCTATCCCAGGACCCCAGGATCATGACCTGAACCACCCAGGTGACCCTGATCATTTGTTTTATTTCTAAATTCTATGTATGAGTGAAATCATATGGTATTTGTCTTCCTCTGACTGACTTATTTCGCTTAGCATAATACTCTAGCTCCATGCATGTCACTGCAAATGGCAAGATTTCATTCTTTTTATGGCTGAGTGATACTCCATTGTGTGTGTGTGTACACCACATCTTCTTTATCCATTCATCAGTTGAAAGACATTTGGGCTATTTCTATAATTTGGCTATTGCAGATAATTGGCTATAAACATTGGGGTGCATGTATCCCTTTGAATTAGTGTTTTTGTATTCTTTGGGTAAATACCTAGTAGTGCAATTGCTGGGTAATAGGGTAGTTCTATTTTTAATTTTTTGAGGAACCTCCATACTGTTTTCCAGAGTGACTGCACCAGTTTGCATTCCCATCAACAGTACAAGAGGGTTCCCCTTTCTTCACATCCTCACCAACATCTGTTGTTCATGTGTTGTTGATTTTAGCCATTCTGACAGGTGTGAAGTGATATCTCATTGTGGTTTTGATTTGCATTTCCCTGATGATGAGTGATATTGAGCATCTTTTTGTCTGTTGGCCATCTGCATGTCTTCTTTGGAAAAATGTCTATTCATGTCTTCTGCCCATTTTTAAATTGGATTATTTGTGTTTTGGTTGTTGAGTTTTATAAGTTCTTTACATATTTTGGATACTAATCCTTTATCAGATATGTCATTTGCAAATATCTTCTCCCATTCTGTAGTTTTGATTGTTTCCTTAGCTGTGCAGAAGCTTTTTATTTTGATGAGGTGCAGATAGTTTATTTTTGCTTTTGTTTCCCTTGCCTCAGAAGTCATATCTAGAAAGAAGTTGCTATGGCTGATGTAAAGAGGTTACTGCCTGTATTCTCCTCTAAGATTTTTATGGTTTCATGTCTTATATTTAGGTCTTCAATGCCTTTTAAATTTATTTTTGTGTTTGATGTAAAGAAAGTGATTTAGTTTTGGGGTGCCTGGGTGGCTCAGTTGTTAAGTGTCTGCCTTCGGCTCAGGTCATGTTCCCAGGGTCTTGGGATCAAGCCCCGCATTGAGCCCCGCATTGGGCTCCCTGTTCTGCGGGAAGCCTGCTTCTCCCTCTCCCACTCCCCCTGATTGTGTTCCCTCTCTGGTTGTCTCTCTCTGTCAAATAAATAAAATCTTAAAAAAAAAAAAAAAAAGAAGGTGGTCTAGTTTCATTCTTTGTCATGTTTCTGCCTAGTTTTTCCCAACACCAATTGTTGAAGAGACTGCCTTTTTCCCATTGTATAGTCTTTCTGGCTTTGTTAAAGATTAATTGACCATATAATCATGAGTTAATTTCTGGGGTTTCTATTTCTGTTCTGTTGATCTGTGTGTCTTTTTTTGTACCAGTACCATACTGTTTTGATCACTACAGCTTTGTAATATAACTTGAAGTCTGGAATTGTGATGTGTCCAGCTTTGCTTTTCTTTCTCAAGGTTGCTTTGGCTATTTGGGGTCTTTTGCAATATTCACAAATCAGTCAACATGATGTACCACATTAATAAAAGAAAGGGTAAGAACCATATGATCATTTCAATAGATGCAGAAAAAGCATTTGACAAAGTACAACATTCTTTCATGATAAAAACCCTCAACAAAGTAGGGTTAGAGGGAACATTCCTCATATAAAGTCCATATATGAAAAACCTACAGCTAATATCATTGTCAATGGGGGAAAAACAGAGTTTTCCTCTATAGTTAGGAACAAGATAGGGATGTCCATTCTTACCCCTGTTATTTACCATAGTACTGGAAGTCCTAGCCATAGCAATCAGACAACAAAAAGAAATAAAAGGCACCCAAATCAATAAGGAAGAAGTAAAACTTTCACTATTTACAGATGACATGATACTCTATATAGAAAGCCTGAAAGACTCCACCCCAAAATTGCTAGAACTGATTCACCAATTCAGTAAAGTTGCTGGATACAAAATCAAGGTACAGAAATCTCTTGCATTTCTATACATCAATAATGAAGCAGGAGAAAGAAATTAAGGAATCAATCCGATTTACAATTGCACCCAAAACAATAAGATACCTAGGAATAAACCTAACGAAAGAGATGAAAGACTTTGCACTTTGAAAACTATAAAACACTAATGAAAGAAACTGAAGATGACACAAAGAAATGGGAAGACATTCCCATGCTCATGGATTGGAAGAACAAACATTGTTAAAATGTCTATACTACCCAAAGCAATCTACACATTTAGTGCAATCCCTATCAAAATACCAATAGCAATCCTAAAATTTGTATGCTTTACATGTATTAATTTATTTAATCCTTACAAAATTCTGTGAACTAGTATTATTGCCCTGTTTTATAGATGAGGAAACAGGTACAGAAAACATAGGTAACTTGCTTAAGGTTACTAGGCAGAACAGGGATTTAGTTGGGGAAAAACTTAGCTCCAAAGCTGAAGCTGTGAACCACAACTAACATTGCTTCCAAAAGATTGAAAAGACAATCTCTGGAAGCTAAATGTGATTACATATGGTTGTTAAGATTATAGTTGATATTTTCCTTTTGAACATTTATTTATTTTTATTTTTTTTGCGAGAGAGAGAGAGCATAAGCAGGGTGGGGTGGGGAGGAGAGGGAGAGAGAGAAAATCATAAGTAGGCTCCATGCCCAGCATGGAGCCTGATGTGGGGCTTGATCTCACGACCCAGAGAGCATGACCTGAGCTGAAATTGAGTCAGAGAGACTTAACTGACTGAACCACCGAGGTGACCCTCACCCTTTTGAGCATTTATGAAGAGAATAATACTTGTTGTAAAATAACATAAAAAATAAAGACTCTTGAACCATAAGTAGCAGCTCTCTAATTAGTGTGCTCAACCAACATTAATTTGGCTAGAAAAAGAAATAAAACATAGTTTTGCTCTATGAATCCATCACCATTTGGAATTCAGTATTTCGTTCGGGTGGATTAGCTCACTGTCTCACACAGAGGCCAGGAGGGTAGAACCAAAGCTCATAATTTTCACTATAGGTTCATTTCTTAATTTGTCTCAGATTAATGTTGACCTTGGGTGTTTATATTTAGCAATTGTATTACTTTCTTGTGTTGAAAGTCTCCGAATTGCAGGATTTTGGCTCTAGGGCAGTGTTTCTTAGCTGGGGGGTGATTCTCTTCCCTAGTGAACATTTGATAATTTCTGGAGACTTTTTGACTGTGAAAACAGGGCGGAGGTGTTGCTACTGGCATCTACTGGGTGGGTAGTGGGAGGCCAAGGATCGTGATAAACATCCTGCAACGCATAGGAGAGCCCGTGTGTTCAAGAAATATTAACTACAGGCCACCTGGGTGGTGCAGTTGGTTAAGTGTCCAGCTCTTGGTTTCAGTGTGGGTTGTGATCACAGGGTCATAGATTGAGCCCTGAACCAGGCTCCAGGCTCAGTGTGGAGCCTGTTTGAGATTCTTGCTCTCTCTCCCTCTGCCCCTCCCCCCTCAAATAAATAAATAAATAAATCTTAAAAAAAGGAAATATTCACTATGATTATTAGTATTCTTGATAACTGAAAGGGCTTTTTAAAATTTTATTTATATTTTTTCTTTTTTATCGATAATTTTTTTAAAAATTGAATTATGATTGATATAACATTTATTAGTTTCAAGTGTACAACATAATGATTCAATATTTGTATATATTGTGAAATGATCACCACAATAAGTCTAGTTAACATCTGACACTATACATGGTTATAGAACTTTTTTTTCTTGTGATGAGAACTTTTAAGATTTACTCTCTTAGAAACTTTCAAATATGCAATACAGTATTATTAACAATAGTTATTAACACATTCCCATGACTTTATTTTATAACTGGAGGTTTGTACCTTTTGACCCTCTCCACCCATTTCACCTACCCTCACCCCCACCTCTGGCAACCATAAATCTGTTTCTATATCTATAAACTTACTTTTTAAAAAAAATTCTAAGTGAGATCATATGGTATTTGTCATTTTCTGTCTGACTTATTTTACTTAGCATAGTGCCCTCAAAATCGATCTATTGCAAATGGTAAGATTTCATTCTTTTTTAATGGCTGGATAATATTCCATTATATATTTAAACCACATTTCCTTTACTTATTCATCTGTCTATGCACACTTAGGTTGTTCCATATCTTGGCTATTGTAAATAATGCTGCATTGAGCATGGGGATGCATATATCTCTTTGACTCAGTGTTTTTGTTTTTATTTTTTAAGATTTATTTATTAGAGAGGGAGAGTGTGAGGACATGAAAGCAGGGTGAGGGGCAGAAAGAGAGAATTCTCCAAGCAGACTCCCTGCTGAGTGTGGACTCCGACATGGGGCTTGATCTCATGACCCATGATATCATGACCTTAGCTGAAACCATGTGTCAGATGCTTAACCAACTGAACCACCCAGGTGCCCCAGTTTTTGTTTCCTTTGGATATATACCCAGAAGTAGAATTGCTGGATCATATGGTAGTTCTATTATTTATTTTTTAAGGAACCTCCATACTGTTTTTTTTATAGTGGCTCACCAATTTACATTTCAACCAATAGTGCACAAGGGTTTCCTTTTCTCCACATCCTTACCAACACTCAATATTTCTTGCCTTTTTCATAATCGCCATTCTAACAAGTGTGAGATGATATCTCATTGTGGTTTTGATTTGTATTTTCCTGATGATTAGTGATGTTGAGCATCTTTTTATGTACCTGTTGCCAATCTGTATGTCTTCTTTGGAAAAATGTCTATTTGGATCTTCTGTTCACTTTTTGGCTAGATTGTTCTTTTGCTTTGAGGTATGAGATCTTTATATATTTTGGATTTTAATCCCTTATGAGATGTATGAATTGCAGATATTTTCTTCCATTCATTAGGTTGTCCTTTCATTTTGTTGATGATATCCTTTGCCATGCAGAAGTTTTTGGTTTGAGATAGTCCCACTTATTTATTTGTGCTTTTGGTGCCTTTGCTTTTGGTGTCAGATCTAAAAAATCATTGCCAAGACCAATGTCAAGGAGCTATGTCTTCTTCTAAGAATTTTATGGTTTCAGGCCTTACATTCAAGTCTTTTTCATTTTGAGTTAATTTTTGTGTATAGTGTAAGATAGTAGTCCAATTTTATTCTTTTGCATGTGGCTTTCCAGTTTTTCCAGCACCAGTTATTGAAGAGACTGTCCTTTTCCCATTGTATATTCTTGGCTCCTTTATCATAAATTAATTGACCATATATGCATGCTTGAGGACCAATTATCACATTCATTGCTGTAGTTAAGGTGAGTAAGGCTAAAGGCCTAAACTGAGGTCATGGAAATACGGATGGAGAGAAGGGTGGACTTGAGAGAACTCTAAGAAATAAAAGCAGTGGGCATTTGTGAATGATTGAATGTAGACAGTGGTGAAGGAATTATTTTTGATTTTGTGTCATTAATTTAAAAAGATATCTGTATAAGTATAGTCTATTTAGTGTTCACATGGTTAGATATTCAATCATTCATTTAACAAGCATTTATTGAGTAGCTGCCTTTAAGAAAGCCCAATGTTTTAAGCATGGTGGGGCTATGTTTATTGTACATATACTATACATATATTTGGACTTGACCGTTAAGGAGTTTATAGTTTAGTAGAACTTATTTAAAGATCCTGGAAATATTATTTTATTCTTAAGTCATGTGTCCAAACTTGGACAGTTGGATGCTGTCTCCTGAGTTGAAGCTTGAGCAAGTGGCACAGAACCAATGGGTAGTGGTCCCTTGTAGTCTGTGCCCTAAGAGTTTCTTCTATCTACAGGTTGGCCAGAGTTTCTGCATCTTTAACTCCTGGAGCTCCTTTGGTTCCTGTCTATTTTCAAACTTGGTTTTCCAGCTTTTTCTTGATTTTGTGAACCTTCAGAGATCCTTTGAAATCATTCCCTTTTCCTTACATTAGACTTGGTTTCTTTGGCTTGCCTTCCCCATGTGCTCATATTTTCAGTTTTCATATCTTTGTTTTTTCTCCTTTCTATGCTTATGCAACTTTTCAAGTTTGTCTTCTGCAGCATTGGTTCAGTTTTCCTGCCCTTAACTGCCTCCAAAGTTGATTTTAATTCCTTGGTTGCACTTTGCTTCTTTTATATCTTTTCCGTTGCAATCTCATTCCTATTGTTTTTAGTTTTAGATTGTTCTCTTCATATGGATATCTTTTCCTCCTTCAAAGGGAATTTGTCTTCCATCATGCAATTAAGATTGCCAAACCATTTATTTCCATCAAATACCAAATATCAAACATTTTCTGACCACAGAAATAATACCTTCTTTCTTTGAATATAGAAAAATTATTATTTAATTCCTTAAATGAATTGCATTATTAGAGAGAAAGCCCAGGGTCCAGAAATGCTGCTCTGAAGATTGTATCACCTTGAAACTCATACATTCCCTCCCACTTTCCACATCAGAATGCCATGGCTTTGGATAAAAAAAAGAGAAGCACATAGATACCACTCCATCTAAGGCTGTCAGTTTGGGTGTTTAATGCCCCCTTTCCCCATTGTATATGGAGTCTACTTCCCTAGGATCCACAAAGGCCATTTCTTTGGTGAGCAAGACTCATCACAGCACATTTTCACCCCTGCTTGAGCATGTTCAGACCTCACATACATCATAGTGTTTTAATGGGATAGATAGAATTTTTAATATTGTTACTAGCTGAAACTCTTTTCTCTTCTGAATCATCAATTTACTAATGTGTTCAGGTTTTGTTTTGTTTTTTTGCCTTCCATGTTGCACTCCATTTACTGAAGATGTATGGCTCATACCTAGCTCCTACTTCCCTTAGCATTTCTGTCACTTTCTACAGAATGGGAAAGACTTTCCTTTGCTCCCTTAAGAATATCTTACCCTATTTTTTCTTGTCACTCTTCTATCATTTCAGAGACTGAGAATAGGCTGACTATAAGATATTTTATAGACTTGCTCCTTTGCATCTGTTTGAAGGAAAGTGAGAAATGGAGGCAGACAAAGCTTGTTATGTAGTACTATTTTATTACTCCCTTCTTATGTGCTTTGTATGTCAAACTGTCTATGACGTTTCTACTTAGATAGCTCACAGGATCTTCAGACTTAAGGGGTGTATAACTATGCTGGCCTCCCCTGACCCTGAACCCAACCTGACGTTTGCTCCCTCTTCCATGGTCCTGAGTTGTTTACCACTGTTTATTACCCAGAAACCTAGCAGTCATCCTTCATACCTTTCTCTCTCAAACTTCTTACCAATTCTTTTGAGTATATTTCTTAAATAAATTTCAATAAATTCATCACATTTATACACGTTGTACTTATGCTAATGGTATCTCTACCCTGGAGTACAGCCTTCTAAGAGATATTTCCATAAGGATTTTTGTTTGTTTGTTTTTGGGTACAAATAATAGAAGACAGCTTAAATAATAAAAGACTTTTATTGGCTTATTGGATTGAAAAGGCCAGAGTTAGGATCAGCTTCAGGCAAGACTTGATTGAGAATGTCACCAATGTTGCTAAAATTTTGGTTTCTTTCAATTTCTCCTCTTTACTTTCTGTGGTGTTATATGCCTCCTAAAACTGGATCATCCTGTCAAATAAGGGGGCTACTAGGAGGTTCTAGGTCCTCATGCTTCCTTGTTCATGATCTTTAGGAAGAGAAAACATTTCTCCCAGAAACTTGTATAGAATAGTGACAAAGCTTCTTTCCCAGTCGTCCTTTTTTTTTTTTTTTTTTTCCATTTACCCAGTTTGGGTCATGTGTCCTTCCCTGAAGTAGTCACCATAGTCAGAGGGATGGATTTTGTTGATTGGAGACTCACCCTTAGAACTGAGGGGAAATAGATCCCACTGACACTATATGGCCAGGGGAAATAACTTAAAGGCATTTTGGAGACTTGTTAACTGAGAAGGAAAGTACAAGGTAGCACATGTGACTTATTCACTACACTGCATTCACTTTAACCTCCCTCAAGTCTTTTCTCCGCTGTGTAGGCAATGCAGTCTTTTAAAAAGAGAAATTGTGTTGTGTCACTCCTTTATTTAAAATCACACTTGGCCTCCCTTTGCTCCTTGGATAAAGATAAAAAATAATCCTTAACACTCCTTATAAGTTCCTTCTGGCTCTGCCTACCTTCCAACCTCATCTATTACTATTATCTGCTTTTGGTCTCTATCCACTCACCCTGGCTGGCTTTTGTTCATTCTCTTGGATTACTAGGGCTTTTTCTTGTCTCAGAGCCTTCAGATAGCTATGCCATCTACCTGGAATAATCTTAGCTACTTTCTTCATCTGCACAACTCCAATTCACCTATGCTTTTCTGTTACAGTCCTTTTTACCATTTAAAATAGGTTATAATGAGATAGTTGACCTAATGTTTGTTTTTTCCAGCTAGACTGTAAGCACCATGAAGATAAACACAGGGCTTGTACTTTTTAAGAACCAATGTGTCCTTGGTATCCAGCATAGTTCTTGGGCCTTACTTAGTAAATATACTCACCACTTTCATTCTAACATCAAATAAAACCCCTCGTCTGGTACCAATAGCAGTTCCCCCACCTGCCTCTGTTCATTTGTTGGATGGCACAACATTACCCATCTTGTTCTTTCCTGTGTGCAGGATCTTTCACTTCAAAGAGCCCAGATGTCCTCATATCTAACCAGAGAAAAAGATATTTATCTCTTAGGAAATTAAATTAGCTCAAGTATGTGTAAGTACCTAGAGCACTTGGTATGCTTTGACAAATATTTGCTAACTTAAAATTGGAATCTGTATTTGGAGAACTTTCCACTGGGTGTCTGTCCTAACATTAGCCATGACAAATAGCTGGATAACCCTTGAAAAGTTACTTTACTATTTATCTTTATAAATATTTGTTGAACACTCAGGATGTGTGTGGCATTTTCCCAGGCTATTGAGAGACAAGTGAGAAAGGGAATCTAGAAGACAGAGAGATAATACTACAGAACTGCTAGTCTTATTTGCCCTTCATCCCAACTTGACATTAATATATACATTTTGCACTGAAATTGTTTTCTATTATTAAAACCTGAATCTCATTATATACCAACCTACAAGGTCGTTGTGAAGAATTTTAGGCCTTTGCTCTTGTTTTCATTTTCCAGGTTGTACTTATGCTTGGCTGGATTTATTCTTCAGATGTGCTTTGTTAAAAGCCCTGTATCATAAGAAATAATCATTTTGACATGAATTATAATTTCAAGAATGGCTTTCTTAACATTCCTAAATATTCACTAAGGTGAATCATAGGAAAAGAGCAAGTAATATAGTTGCTCACTTTAGCATTCATTATGTCATTTCATCATTTTAAAACTTATCTTTTTATTATAAAAAACAATGAATGTTCACTATAGAAAATTTGGAAAATATAGATAAGGAAAAAACAAACATTTGTAATCTTATCACCCAAAGAGATAACTGCTGTTGACATTTTAATATTCTCATTCTTACACACATACCCACATGTGTGTGCACACACACATACGTGCACATATGCACAGACATCATTTCAAATAATTAAATGAAAGTCATAATATTCAGCCAGTTTTTTAAATGTGTTCTACCCAGCAATGAATTGTGCTTTTAATTAATTCTTACCAGTTCCTATAGTTTTACCATTGATTTTTTTTTTCATTTGTAGACCTATTACATAAAATATTTTGACCTCATTCTTGCAAATATTTATATTGCTGGTCTTGTTTTCCTGCCTAATTGCATTGACTTTCCAGAACAATGATAATTATTTGTGATAAAATATGCTTATTGTGTTCTTGACTTCATTTATTTTTTTATTTTTTTAAAGATTTTATTTTTTATTTTTTATTTGACAGAGAGCGAGCACAAGCAAGGGGAGCGGCAGAGGCAGAGGGGAGAAGCGGGCTCCCTGCGCAGGGAGCCCGATGCGGGGCTCGATCCCAGGACCCTGGGATCATGACCTGAGCTGAAGGCAGATGCTTAATGACTGAGCCAGCCAGGCACCCCTGTGTTCTTGACTTTAATGGAATTGTATGTAACTATATGTGTAAGTGTGTATGTGCATTTATGTGTGGTGTATGTGTGTCAGCATTGAGGGTATTACAGGAAAGGGGTCCTGAGAGTCTGTGATTGGTTGGTAGGGTGGGATAAGTAACCATCAGTAAAGATTAGGGGATTGAATAAATTCAGAACCGACAAATTGTTCCAGCTTTTGGGAGGCAAGGAAGGACTACAGGTGAGGGAAAACTAAAGGCTGACTCACTAACACTTTTTTTCTAAGACAGTAGCAGCTGGCAGAAATTCATTTATATGCCATTTATTGGAGAGAAAGGGTGAGCCTTGATCTAGAAAGGGTACAAAACTTTTAGAATCCCTTTTGCTGGATTGGGGGAACAACACTTGAAAGCAGCCCCAGGATCGGTGCAGTAGTTAAATCAGACAAAGCCTGGTAGCACAGCAGGGCTTTTGCCCCCAGAAAATCCAGGAGGGAGGCCTGTGAGGTCCTAACCATGTGACTGGTGCAGAGGCCAGGCTAAGCATAAAGCTCTCAAGAAGAGAAAGCTGGCATCCATCACAGCTGTGTAACCAAACACAAGGAAGAAATGACGCTTGAAGATTCCTTGCTGCAGGTGCCATTGGTTCACTGAACTGTGATGTAAAGCCATGTAAAGCAGCATTCATGCTTAAGATTGAAAAAATTCCAACAACAACCAGATGTGCAGTGAGGGAAAACCTAGGCCTTAGTAGACCTTTTCTAATTCCAGCATGAGCAGATAAGGGAAAACCAGTGTGCAATTCCTCAAAAAATAGGATGGCAAAACAAAGACATGACAAATTCAGAAGTATAAACTTTTAAAGATTTGCTTTAGGATAGTATTTGCTATAGGATTTATAAAATATTTTGTAGCATCTGCTTATGGGATTAACTAAATTTGTAGCGTTTCATCAACTTTTTGTTGAAAGATCAAAATAATATAATGAGAAAGTCAATTGAGATGAACAAAAGAGCTTTTTTTGTTTTTGTTTTTTAAAAGATTTAATTAATTTGAGAGAGAATGGGGGAGGTGCAGAGGGGAAGGGAGAGGGAGAGAGAATCTCAAGCAGATTCCACTCTGAGTGCAGAGCCCAATGTGGGGCTCAGTCCCAGGACTCTGAGATCATGACCTGAGCCAAAGCCAAGAGTGGGATGCTTAACTAACTGAGCCACCCAGGTGCCTCAAAAGAGCTTTTTGAAAGGCATGCAGAAATAAAGATGTGGAATAGAGTTTAATTGAATTAAAAACATAGCTTCAGATTTAAAATCAGAGTGCAGAAGGCAAAAGAGATTTTAGGAAATTATGTAAGATATGCAGAACACAATTTTGAAGTGCCTTCTTGGGATATAGTAAAAAAGGATATGAAAATGTAAAAATGATAGAAAAATGATGGGAATGGAAAAGAGAGAAGATATTAAAAATATGAATAAATGCCATTTAAAGAGATCCAGAAAAATGGAAAATAAGTTACATAAAATTTTTTTTACTCACTGGAAAAAACCACCTGAATTTGTAAGTGAAAAGGACTCACTGCACCTAAAGTGAAAAATCCTGGTAAGATGAATAAATTTCATGGATAAAGGAAGAATCAATAGTGAGGGCCATGCTACTTGCAGCTTCTTTTTCTCACTATAGATCAATAATATTTGGAAGTGGCTCTGATGGGGCTCAGAGTAATATGGTTATACAAATAGGAAATCAGCAGGTATCAGGCTTTTGCTTGGCATGACTTCTCACTAATAAGATGGGGTCACCACCCAAATGATGGGTAGTAATGTCAGGAAGGAGTCCCTCAGTCATACTGAGTTCAAGGAGAGAGAATCAAATACAGAAAAATGTCTATGGCTTCTCAACAAAGAAGTGGTTATCAAAAGACAACTGCTGAGATTTACCACAGTCTCAGATCCTTTCCTCATGTTGCTAGATTATGAAACTTTCCTTCATTTCATGATTTAAGAGGAATTTTGCACCACAAAGGAAACCATCAACGAAACACAGAGGCAACCTACTGAGTGGAAGAAGATATTTGTAAATGATATATCTGATATGGGGTTAATATTCAAAATATATAAAGAACTTACACAACTCAACACCAAAACCCCCAAATAATCTGATTAAAAAATGGGCAGAGGACCTGAATAGACATTTTTCCAAAGAAGACATAAAGATGGCCAACAGACACATGAAAAGATAATCATCACTAGTCATCAGAGAAATGGAAATCAAAACCACAATGAGACATCACCTTATACCTGTCAGAATGGCTAAAGTAAAAAAAAAAAAAAAACAAATAATAAGTGTTGTTGAGAATGTGGAGAAAAAGGAACCCTCGTGCACTGTTAATGGGAATATGAATTCGTATAACCACTGTGGAAAAAAGTATGGAGGTTCCTCAAAAAATTAAAAATAGAATTTACTATATGATCCAATAATTCCACTACTGAGTATTTACCCAAAGGAAAGGAAAACACTAATTCGAAAAGATAAACCCACTCCTGTGTTTATTGCAACATTATTTACAATAGCCAAGATATGAGAGCAGCCTCAGTGTCAATTGATAGTTAAATGGATAAAGATGTTGAACACACCACACACACACACACACACACACACACACACACACACACAGGAATATTATGCAGGCATAAAAAGGATGAGATCTTACCATTTGCAATAATGTGGATGGATGTACCGGGTACTATGCTAAGTGAAATAAGTCAGACAGAAAAAGACAAATACTGTATGATTTCCTTTATATGTGGAATCTAAAAAAACAAACAAACAAACAAAAAGCAGAATCAGAGAACCTAAAAATCAGTGAACAAACTGATGGTTCTCAGAGGGGAGGGAGATGGGGAATGGGCAAATTGGGTGAAGGGCAGTGGGAGATAAGGCTATGGAATTGAGTAAGTCACAGGAATGAAAGGTACAGCGTAGGGAATATAGTCAGTGGCATTATAATAGTGTTGTATGGGGGCAACTGGTAGCTACACTTGTGGGGGGCACAACATAACATACAGAGTTGTTGAATAACTATGTTGTACATCTGAAACAAATATAACATTGTGTGTCAACTAAACTCAAAATTTGGTTAAAAAGGTAATTAAAAAAAATCAGTGGATCTGAACCCAAGTGATTTTTGCCTACATAATCTTGGGGTGGGGGGTGATTTCTTTGAATTATTTTGTTTTTAATCAAAATGAAAAAGCATAAACTAAATAATCTTAGAATTGAGAAGTGAGTTACTGATAGGTTGTTAGGTGACTGAATCATATAAATATGCAGTTGTCTTTAATTAATTTAGTTTAATTAAATGACAGAGACTTGGATTTAAACTTCTAAAAGGAGTATGAGGTCATGCTAACTGGCTTTTTTTTTTTTTTAAAAAGGTTTTATTTATTTATTTATTTGAGAGAGAGAGAGCACAAGCATGGGGAGGAGAAAAGGGAGAGGGACAGGCAGATTCCGTGCTGAGCATGGGACTCGATCCCAGGACCCTGAGATCACGACTGGAGCCAAAATCAAGAGTTAGATGCTAATGGGGCGCCTGGGTGGCTCAGTCCGTTAAGCGCCTGCCTTGGCTCAGGTCATGATCCTAGGGTTCTGGGATCGAGCCCCTCATTGGGCTCCCTGCTCAGTGGGGAGTCTGCTTCTCCCTGTGTGTGCTCTTTGTCTCTGTCTCTCTCTGTCAAATAAATAAATAAATACATACATACAGAGATAAAATCTTTAAAAAAAAAAGAGATGCTTAACCGACTGAGCCAGGTGCCCCATGCTAACTGGCTTTTTAACAATTTGTTGCTTATTAAATATTTAGTGAGATTCTGGTGAGTGGGGCTATGGAGTCATATGAGTGGCTTCCAGACTTTTCTCCATAAAATTGAAGAGTTCAGCGTGATCCTATGACAATGATCCCTCAGAGTCAAGACTGTAAATACGTGTAATATAAAGGACTTGCTACCGAAGTACCATAGAAGGCATATAGGAAATGCATGGCAGTGCCATAGTTTTGTGCATTACTAATATCATTATTTACAGGTGATTTAGTTTTAAATTTCATTATAAAATCTCATTATTAAGTATCAGCAAGTTCTAAAAGCTATTTAAGCTACTTATTCATTTGCTTAGTCTGTTTTTATACAGTATCTAATCTCTGACTTTTCTTAATGACTGTTGACACTGCTGTAAACTGGATCACTCAATCAGTGGATGGCATAAAATGGAAAATCACTCTTCATGCTGCATTTCATTTTGCAATTATGTAACTCTACAGGCTCTTTTAGGGCAAGTAAGAAAGCCAAAGGGGGGAAGATTATCAAGCATGTGTTATGAATATGAAAGAATTTCTTCAATTTCCTTCAATGTATAGAGCCTTTTGGGTTACTCTCGATAAGCTGAAAGGAACTTTCTGCTTATACTATCCCAATAACAATATATTTTACTATGTCATCTTTGATTTTAGTGTTATTTTGAATCTTCTTTTATTATAGAAAGACTGTCATTATGAATTATGTAAATTATTTACATATACACCTACATAGGCATATCTTTGTAAATATTGCCATCACTGCTTCATCTATCATATCTGAGTACATCTGACTCTTCTTATGCTGTAGCATTGGGAAAAAATATGAAGTCAAAAGAGCTGTGTTTTCATCCCAAATCTACCACTTGCCAGCCATGACTGGGTACATGCCCTTCATTTTAGATCCGAGAGGGGATTTGATCATCACACAAACATATACTGAACAAAGTCAAGGAGATCCAAAAAAAAAGCTGTCTGCTGACAAACATGTCCGATCAGACTGCTCCTCATCTGATGAAAACAACAGCAACAACCACCTCAGCAACATCTGTCACACAACATGAAACCAATGGAAAAATTGTGGCAGAGCCAGGGAAAGGAAGAAAGGAAATGGCCTGGTTCAGAGGCTGAGGCTAAAAATTATGTGCATATGTAAATTATGATGCTAAAATTATGCATATATATATATCATGTGTATGTATACATACGCATATTTACAATATATATATCTTAAAAAACTATTTGTTCATAAGAGTTATAGCTCTTTTGAAAAAGAAAAGAATAGCATAAGGATAGACGGAGAAATAGAAACAAGCATTAACAGAGTCATTAAAGCAGAAATGTTTCCTGAAGGGAATCTATAAAAATGAAAAAAGAGAATAAGTAAATAAAAAAAAAAAGAAAATCACATCTAGATACTTGCTGGTAAAATATACTCAGACGAAGAGAAAAATCTCAATGTATATAATGTTTTCCTGCAAAGGAGTAAAAATCTGGCTGGCTCAGAATTCTTAGGGATGATAAGTGCTGGAGAACAATGGGACATTGATTTCAAATTTCTATGAGGTAACTTTTGAGACTTCACAAATTTAATACCTATTTAAGTTAGGTTTCCTATGTAAAAGCAAGAGAAACACATTCTCACTTATGCAAAGTGTAGAGAAACACTTAAAACTATTGGATGCTTTACTCCAGGGACCCAAGAATGAGCAAAACATGGCATAAAAGATATTTGAAACCAGTCAAAACAGGATTAAACCAAATAGTTACAGTAAAATGAGTTTTTAAATTAAATGCAAATTTCAGAACTTTTTCTTGGAAGAGAAAATACGTAGTCTTACAATTTTAACAATAATTTGGACCGAGGATGTCACATAAGGGGGGATTACACGTGATTAAAAGTGTCCCATAAGTTTTTACACATACGCGCACACACCACTGTTCTTATGTATTCAGTTGCTGAATGGAGGGATGGTCGGTGGCCAGCATCTGTGCACCAGGTGCCTCCTGTCTTTATACCATTTGTTTACAGCTGGCTTGCTTCTGATTGGCCAAAGGGTACATTCTGCTTGGTTGTACCAAACCAGTTAAATGTTTCGAATACCATCTAGGTTGAATGAAGGAAGGAACAAACGAATTGTTGGAGTTGATTTCTTCTCTTATCCTTACCCTATATTCTTTCGGGTGTTTTTATCCTCGCATTAAGAATCTCCAAGCAAGTGTATGTCTTATTTACACCAAACGAAATTCTGCCTCTCCTTCCTTCATATAAACCACTATATTCCATTTTTTGCAGCCGCCTACCAAGTCTGAGACAACCAGAATGTTGCATTTGTCTTTGTTTGAAAGAATATCAAAATTTCTTTTTTCTCTACCCCCACCCTATGTGATGGTGTATAATCATCTGAGACTATTATCTGTGAGTCTGTTGTTAATATTGTCTCGTGGACAGGTACCTTGGAGATTATCGTAATTCCTACCATGTCATGCTGGCTAGGTCTCCTTAGTAGATGGTTACATACGTCGCTTTATAATTTTTCTCTCTCCTTGGTAGATAACGTTGAATATTAAGATTAGAAGCCTTTGTGGACGTTGTGTTTTCATTTAAAAAGTGACTTGGATGAAAGTGGCTCAGTGATTTGGTTTAATTATGCTGAACTGAGGCAAAGCTTCAGCCAGTGTCTAGGTCTTCTCCATTTTCAAGACCCTTTACTCAGATTTGTAGTTCATTTTTGTACAAACATATGCTTCCCTGTACTATTCACATGTGCTGCATTTCTAGCCCAGAGCTTATCATTTTGGTGCTTCAGATTGCAGTCCAGAAATCTAAATTCCCTTCTTTAACACCATCTGCATAGCCAGCCTTTAACCTCACATAGCCTCCTTTCTCTTTGAAGCTCCCAACTGTTCCTTGGAAGAAGCAATGACAACACCACCTGTGCCCTCTCAGATTCCTAGTCCAGACTTTCCGGTCCCAAAAGATGTTTCCTGGAGAATACTTTTTTGTCTTATTAATTAATTAATTAATTAATTAATATTTATTGAGCAGCTATTGTGTGCCAGAAACTGCGCTAGTTGGTTCCTTCCCAGTTGAATAACTGAACTGATAATGAACTTGAGGCATTTCTTTTGCAATATGCAGACAAATAAGCTGCCTTTCTCCCTACTAAGGGATTTCTCTCCTGGTTTTTGCCTAAAATTCTAGAGATACACTTAAGATAACTTGGAATAAAATTTCCACTTCATTTTTTAAAAGCTTCTATTTTTTCTTTTTTAGGTAAGCCATATGTGTTCGTTCAGACATGTTAGAAAATTCAGGTAAGCACAAAAGAGAAAAATGTTTTATATGTGCATGTATTAAAAAGATCTGGGGGCGCCTGGGTGGCTCAGTCGTTAAGCGTCTGCCTTCGGCTCAGGTCATGATCCCAGGGTCCTGGGATTGAGCCCCGCATCGGGCTCCCTGCTCTGCCGGAAGCCTGCTTCTCCCTCTCCCACTCCCCCTGCTTGTGTTCCCTCTCTCGCTGTGTCTCTCTCTGTCAAATAAATAAATAAAATCTTTAAAAAAAAAAAAAAAAAGATCTGGAAGAAAGTACTCTGAATGGAACGTTTCTGTGACATGGGACTTGAGGTGGGGTGGAGAGGAGGCTGGAAAAGATATTTGGTTTGTTCACTTCTAAATGGCTTGAATTTTTATGATCATATATTGTTTTTATAATTAAAGAAAAGATCTAAATGTACAGTATGAAACAGAAAAGATCAAGGTCATCTGGAGTTGGCAGGCAATCTTTTCAATTGAGTGACATATGGGAAGAAAAAAGACTAAGCTCTACTTATGTTTAATTGTTAGGATTTTATTGGGTTCGGACTGTGGCTTGTGATGTATTGGTGATGTTTTGCCTTGAGGACACTATCAAGAGACAATTCTAAAGGATGCTGGTACAGGTTGAATTGTGTCCCTCCAAAAAGATATGTTAGAGTTCTAACTGCTAGTACCTCAGAATGGAACCTCATTTGGAGATAGGTCTTTACAGAGATCATCAAACTAAAATGAGATAATTAAGGTGGGCCCTAATCCAATATGACTGGTGTTCTTATAACAAGGGAGAAGTGTGGTCACAGACATAGATACACACCGGGAAAAGCACCACGTGAAGATGAAGGCAGAGACTGGGGTGATAGCCCACAAGCCAAGTGACAACAAAGACTGCCAGCAAACCAGCAGAAGTTAGGAGAGAGGCCAAGAGCAGATCTTTTCCTAGTGCCTTCACACTCCCATCAGAGGGAGCATGGCCCTGCTGACACCTTAATCTCAGACTTCTGTGGGACAATACATTTCTGTTAAGTCACTCAGTTTATGGCACTTCATTTTGGCAGCCCTAGGAAACTAACACAGTTGCTAAATTGTAAGGCATGTTCTGAATGTTCAGTAAATTGGCCTTTAGTAGTGATATGACCTTTAAAGTTTAGTAGGTTTAATTACCTGATCAGATGCTCAAAATACATAATTCTCAAAAAGGCCACCTTCGTACTTGCACATACATATTAATAAATAGAAGTTCCTACATATTGTCAGAATTTTATGACCACAATACTAATGAAATGAAATATAGCTTCTCATGTTAATGTTTGTTTTCTCTATGGTTCAAAGGATCTATTGGGCTCCCAATCAATTTACTTAAAGGTTAGATTTTCTGGGGCTTCAG
Source organism: Halichoerus grypus (assembly GCF_964656455.1). Taxonomy (NCBI): domain Eukaryota; kingdom Metazoa; phylum Chordata; class Mammalia; order Carnivora; family Phocidae; genus Halichoerus; species Halichoerus grypus. Next base: position 64,185,269 of record NC_135725.1, read on the forward strand.
GTCTCCAGTTCAGGAATCTGGTTTGGTGGCGGGCTGTCATCTGTGTTTGAAGGCTGTTGATCAAACTAATCATGATTAGGGGATTTAGAAAACAAGAAAAAAGCAAAAGGAAGTGGAATGAGATGCTGTATTATTCAGGATTTAGTTTAGAAAACAGAAACCACTCTAGGTATCATGAGCAAGAGGCGGATTTAATATAGGTAATTAGGTGCTTTTACAACCATTAGAAGAACTGGGGGTATAGAATGTCAAGGAAGGCTATTGCTAGATCTCAGCTTCACCAGCAGCTTTCAGCTTTCTGCCAAGTTCAGCATTAGCAAATTGCAGGAACTTTACAAACCTGCAGCACCAAGTTGGGAAATGCATGAGAAAATGTATAGAGGTGCTTGCAAAATCCCGCATCTGCAGGGGCCCGTGTCCAATGTAGCTAGGGAACAAATGAGTTGGCTTTCCTCTCTCCTACCTTTGAATCTCATCCTCTTATTGGCAATCTCTAACCCAGAACTCTGTTGTGGGGATTTGGGGAAATATAGTTCTCAGGCTATTATCCCCTTAGATGCAGGTGAGAGCATAACGGGCATTTGGGGGCTAAGTTGCAGAGAGACAATCTGTACAGAAGCCTTAAACAATATTTGATATGAATACTCTTTCTCTGTCTTGATTCCAACTTAGAGCTTTCCCAAAGTGCAGTTTCCATAGTCATCCAAAGATACTATAATATTTTATTGTAAATCCAAAATGTAAGATCTAAATTTGCCATTAAAGCAACAAGTTTTTTTCAAATAAGAAAAAAAGCTTATTATTTTTTTAAAAAAGCAAGGGCCTTGGTGCATTTATTAGTATGATCAGGTATTCAGACAGTCAAATCAGTCAAGATGGTGAGCTTCTGCCAAGTTCAGAGAAATACGTAATTGAAACAACTTGCTCTGTGTGTTAGAAGTGAGCGTTTACAACTCACTAGCATTTTATGCTAGCAGCTCTCCTTAGGATTAAGTCCTCAAGGCTAAACATATGTCATAGCTTCAGTTTTCTGATAACACGTGCGAAGATTGTCGTAGCAGAACAGTCAGAAAAGCTAGGGGTCCCAGAATAGAGAAGGAAAAGGAGGAAGACAAATACAGAGAAGGCATACATGAATTTTACCCATTTATTGCTTATTTTCTTTCTCTCCCATACATGTAAACCACAGAGTATCAGAGATATTTTGTTCGTTTTGTCTACTTCTGTATTCTCAGTCTTAGAACAGCCCTGTCCATATAAAAGTTATGTAATAAATATTTGTTGAAAAAAAATTAACAATAAGTTAACATTTTGTATTATTTTTTAAAGTTTTAATTTAAATTCCAGTTAGTTAACATACAGGTAATATTAGATTCAGTTGTACAATATAGTGATTCAATACTTCCATATATCAACTGGTGCTCATCACAACAGGTGTACTCCTTAATCCCCATCGCCTATTTAACCCATCCCCCGCCCATTAATGAGTCAGCATTTTAAAAACACTTAGGTGATTGTGATTCAGGTGGTCCTATGAATCCCAAATACTGGTTAAAATTATAGAATACATTCAAAGAAATTAAATTATATAATTTTTAAGGACAAATAATTAGTAAATCAAAGGAATGATTTCTTACCTCTTTTGCTTCAGAGGTGGGTATGATTTCTTAAAACATAAAAAGCATTAACCATGAAAGAAAAGACCAATAAATTCAATTACATTAAGAGGAAGAACTTTTATTCAACAAAAGGCACCATAAAGAGGATGAAAACACAAGTCACAAATCAAGAGATGTAATTTGTAACATATGTAACTGACACAGGACTCGTACCTGCAAATCAATACGATTTTATTTATCAATAAATAATACCTCCAAATCAATAAGAAGACAAGCTGACATAAAATTAACAAAAGGCTTAGATAGACATTTACAAAAGCAATCCAAATGGCCTGGAAACATATAATTATGTGCTCAATTTTATTGATGATCAAGGTAATATCAATTAAAACCACGAAGATATGACATTACATATTCTCTAAATTGGCAAAATTTAAAAGACAGATCTGCCAATATCAACTGTTGGAGTGGATATGGATCAATGGAAAATTATACCTTGCTGAGGGAGGTATAAATTGGTACAGCCATTTTCGAAATGATCTTTAGGATTATATTGTAAATGTGAATATAGTCCAGCACTTTCCTAGGTATATTTTAGAGAAACTCATGCATATAAACACCACACACATGCAAGGATGTTCATAGCAGTGTCAGCACTGTTATTTATAATAGAAAATTATTGGAAACAGCCAAATGTTCATCACCATCAGAATAGATTAATAAATGGAATATTATATGGTAGTGACAATGAACAAATCATAGCTACACAGCTATAGCATGGATGAATCTTAAAAACATAATATTGAATGAAAAAGAGCAGGTCACAAAAGAATCCATATAACTTAATACAACTTAATTTTAAAAATGTTTATAAATAAGCAAAACTTAATTTAATGTTTAAGAATACATACATATTGAGTAATACTATAAGAAAAGCAAAGGAATGATAAATACAAGTTTCAGGATAGTGGTTAGTTCTGGTGGGGGTGTGGGAAGAGACAGATGAGGGGATAAGAAAGGTGCTTGCAGGTTAATATAGGGATATCAGGAATGTTCTAGTTCTGAGGCTGTCATGAAGTCATAGGGTATTTATTGTTATGTTTCACAACTGATTGTATAGTGACTTTATTACATACAAAAGTCTTTAATGTTAGATAATTTAATCCCACCGTAAGAATGATTTCTAGGGTAATTTGTAGTATGTAGTTACCAGATTGTGAATTCCTTGAGGGTAGATGTTTGGCACAAACAAAATAACAGTGATTGGATGAATGAAGAACTTTGTAATATGTGTATACTGACTATTCTAGAACTCTTGAAAAAATGTAGTTAGAAGAGATTGAAGATTTATTTTTTTAAAGATTTTATTTATTTGTTTAAGGGAGTGAGAATGAGAGAGACAGAGAGAGCACATGAGAGGGGGGAGGGTCAGAGAGAGAAGCAGATTCCCCACTGAGCAGGGAGCCTGATGCAGGACCCGATCCCGGGACTCCAGGATCATGACCTGAGCTGAAGGCAGTCGCTTAACCAACTGAGCCACCCAGGTGCCCGAGATTGAAGATTGATGTCATATATTACCCACTTCTTATTTTGTCTTCATTTGCTTAGGACAATGATTTTTCACAGAATACAGTGAAACCTACTTCATGAGAAATATCAAGTTAATGGGATCTGAATGAATATGCTTTTACTGATCTATATAAAATTGATGATCTATATAAAATTGATATATAAAACTCATTTTGTGTAGAAACTCATCATTTGGTCTATGTAATGTAATTCATGTTTTGGAAAAGGCTGATGAAAGGAATCAGAAGATTTAATTTATGTGAAAATATTCTTTCTGTGCTCTACTCACCTATTCCAAATAGGAAGTCACAGTTTTGCCTGGGTATACTACACATGGCAAATAGATACTTTGGAAAGGGGAAAAAGGAGAAAGCTATAGAAAGGATAGTTTTCTAGAGAATAATCTTTCTCACCTTTTATCCAAAAGAGATTCTTTTGCACCCCGAACAATAGGACTGAGATGAATAGCATTTATCTGCATGCTTAAGGACCTGAATACTGTCCAACAGACTTAGAAGATACTGACAGTGATTCAGTCATATCACGCTATCTGTGTTTGTGAGGTCAGAAATATTTAATAGTTAACTTCTCAACACCACTGGTCCTGAGGCTAGACTGGTTGGAGGATTTGACAGTGAAAAACCAGAGGGATCTAGGACTAGTGAAGTCTCAGGTTTTGTGACCAGTGGGCCAAGATGGGCACCCTTAGAAGACCTGGAGTGCGGTTAGTGAGGTCTTTTCCTGGGATGATTTTGCTAAAGGTGAGGACACTTAGGGTCTTAGAGAGTCATGAGGTCTTTTTGGCGCTGCAGTTGCAGAGAAAGTAGGTCACAAATTGGAAAGAGGAGCCTCTTGGGGAGGTAGAGAGAGCACAGTGCTTCGAAATGGCAGAGGAAGACCGAACTCAGGGTAGGATAGCACAGCATGCAAATGTGCAGAGGCCAGTAAAGCCCACGGCCAGGGCCACTGAAGTATCAGGATAGCAAACTCGTAGGATACAAAATGTCTTATAAAGTGTTATGATTATCTCAACCTTGGGGCAGAGTATAAGGGGAGGGAGTCATAAAGAGTTAAAGATGCTTAGTATTGGAATGAAAGGAAGAAGATAAAATATTCTTCTCCTCAGCAAATGGATCCTTTTGTTTTTATGTTTGGGGTTTTTCCTTCACTAAGCAATAGAAAACAATTGATCTAATGCAAAGAAAACCCTTGCTTTAGGTGGCTCTGTCTTAGGAGGGAATATGATATTTAGAGAAGGGACCCTATTCATGCTCTCTGGGTTGATGATGAGACTTTACATATCCACCTTGGACAAGCTCCTGATGTTGGGAACCTAATGGCAGTCAAACTTGGTTCAAGAAGGGTCATCGACATTGGATGCACCACAGCTATATCCATTCCCGGGGGGATGCTTGGACCTAGAGAGTGTACCACTGAGGGGTTAGTGGTGATGGGTCCTTGAAGGCATTATTACTTTTTTTTGACTAGTGTCTTCCAATGCATAGGCCTTTTCTTCAAGATCTTGGATGTTTTAGGGTTTCAGTTGGCTCATGTGTGTCAGTTTAAGAGGCTTGGTAGAAAATGCTTCCTAGTGGCGCCTGGGTGGCTCAGTCATTAAGCGTCTACCTTCGGCTCAGGTCATGATCCCAGGGTCCTGGGATCGAGCCCCACATCGGGCTCCCTGCTCGGCGGGAAGCCTGCTTCTCCCTCTCCCACTCCCCCTGCTTGTGTTCCCTCTCTCACTGTGTCTCTCTCTGTCAAATAAATAAATAAAATATTTTTTAAAAAAAGAAAGAAAATGCTCCCTATTCTCTCTAGATAACTCAGTAACTAGCAGAATCAGACACCAGGAGGGAACAGTCTCAAGGCATCTGAGGCAGTCACTGACATCCCCGAATTAGTTTGGGAGCAGAAGACAAGAAAACTTAAGACCCTAGTTATAAGGTATTAATCTAATCTTATTCGAACTGTTTCTTAAAACAGAAAGGTAGTGATTGAAGATTGATTCCAGATGCGGTATGAGATTTTATCTTAAGTCTGAGATTTGTAATTGTTAGAATGTCAGTTGTCATGTCAGGAAATTTCAATATTCCAGCCTTGGGGAAAATGATTGTCTTTTTTCAGGGTTAATCTTTTCTACTTGAAGACTGCAATTATGAGCACCGTTCCCACTCCTTAGGATACAGTGATGGTTTTATAATCTCATCCCACTTGGTCACAGTGCCTCTGAAGTGGACCCAACAAAGCACTGAATAGACTTAAATAAAGTTCTGCTGACTGCACAGTAGAGAAATGATTAATAGCAAAACAGCCAGATCTGCCCGAAGTGATTGCACCATAGCTCATCTTCTCAGTTTCTCACATTTTTTATTAAAACGGTTGATTGATTTTTCTGCTTTCACAGCTTCTTCAGTGTAAGGTGACGCATTTCTTCTCTGGCATTATCAGTAGTTTGCAGTTGTAAAGTTGAGCTTCTGTTACTCTCTGTGTGTGCATGCACATGTGGGTTTGTGTGTGCCTGCCTCTGTGCACACTGCTGCATGTGCTGTAGTGCATGAGTTCTGGACCCAGTGCTAGGAAATCCAGGTATATTTTGCTTCCTGCATTCACAATCCAGGCGATTTAGTGAAAGTCACAGCATCTTTGAACTTCTATATTTTGCAGCAGCGACATTTTCTTTGTGTTCCTCACAAGTGTGTGGGAGCGTTTTGTCAGTGTTGCTGAGTGAGCCTGTGCGGCACCATGGTGGAATGGGGAGGTTCCCTGGTGCTGAACCCAAACAGATACTGTTTTGAATACTGATCTTGCCATTTACTCTCTGTGTAACTGTTAAGAAATTACTTTGCTTCAAAGAGAGTGTTTCCTCATTTGCTTGAATATGGCTGTTGTGAGCTTCAAATGAGAACATGTCTGTACCAGAAAACCAACACCTTTCCAGAGCAATGACAACTTGTTTTCTAATAGTTATAAATCTTGATGCTCTTTCAGCATAAAGACAATACCTGGTAACGCATCTGACATTAATCTTTAAGTCACTACCTTTCTGGTTCAAGAGAGAATTCAGAACAGATCAATTCAGCATCTTAAAGGTAGGGTTTAAAGTCTATGCATGTGGTTCTGGTTCTTTCTTTACATTTTTTTCTGCCTTCTTCTCCCCAAATCTTTGGGGTCCGCAGTGACTGACATTGGAGGCTTTCAGATGGACCCTGCATTTGTTGAGTGAATAGATAAACTCATTACTATTGCCACCATATTATTAGTCAGCAGGAAAGCCATGATTCGTCTGATCTCTAAGACATATTCTAAATGTCCATTAATTCAGTCTTTGTTTCATACCAACTGCGGAAATTTTTATTGAAAAATATTCTCTGCCATTGTAACAAGCCTCTGTTTTATGGGACTCCCTTTCTTGAAAAAAAAGCTTGCATTGCTGCTTTGAGGAATTATTTATGTTCTCTTCAATTTGCCACAAAAATAAGAAAAATGTACATCATAGTAGTCTGTTATTTTTTTCTAAGATGTATCAGTTTTTTTTTGCACTTTGGACAAAAAGGCATCGCTAAGCTTCTTTTTCCTTGTAATCATGGAAAGCAGTAAAAACATGACAGAGAGTAAGTGTGATTTGTTTTTTTCAACAGTGGCTGTTACTCAGAGTTAAGGACGTTTCATCATTATCACTGCATTTGTAATATGCTGCTTGATGGTTGGTGTTCAGTTAACCAAAGAAAATACCAGGTGTGAATAATGTCAGTAAAAAGTTCACTATGATGAAGCTAATTATCTAATAAAAATGTGTCTCAAGTCTAATAAGATTTCTCAGAGATCTCAGTGCAAGGACAATTTTGGAGTTTATACCAAGAAGAGAGACCACATTATGAGAGACAAAATAAGCAAACACTTTATCTCGTCAGACTTTGATGTTTAGGTTATTTATATTCTGCCAGATTCTTAAAATGATTTCACTTATCTTACAAAGATTCATATATGGTAGCAAGATAAAATAAATTGAAAATAGGAATGAAAAATGAAGCAAAGGAAAAATAAAGATAGGAAAGTACAATGGAGCCTGGAATTAGTGCCAAAAGACAAACTATGAAATCCTGTACACTTTTCAGGGAAGGGCCACAGTGGGCTCAAAGCTTCCTTTTGGCCAGTGTTAAAGGGAAACATGATCCACTGCATAATTAAGAATATTACTAATATAGTCAGACATTTCTGCCACCAATATTTATAGAGAGGGCATTTTGAAATCTGGTTTACACATCCTCAACAGCAAAATAGGCATGATTGAAAAAATCGTGATAAAATACACGTAACATAAAATTTACCATTTTAACCGTTTTGAAGCATACAGTTCAGTGGCATTAAGTACATGCGTGCTTGTGTGACCATCGCCACCATTTAGTTCCAGAATGTTTCATAAATTGAAAACTTCATATCCACTGAGTAGTCACTTCGCTGGCAACCACCAGTCTCCTTTCTGTCTTACAATATTCTTAAAGTAAACATGATGAGCACTTTCATAATCCTACCTATTATAGTGCCATAGATACAGGTGGCAGCATATCATTTTCATATAATGTTCAAGTCCTCTGTAATTTTGACTGTCTAGAAAAGTGGAGTGGCATAAGAGAGGATGGATGGCTTCCCTCACCTCTAAAACCATCAGGAAGAATACCTGGGAGAATTGGTCTAGCTAAGTGATTGGGTTGGAAGAATTTCTACAGAGAGACATTCACTAGATACTATGGAGGCTACTTTGGAGAATAAGAAAGGCTTGGATCAAGTTTGTTGAAGAGTGATTTATAGCCAAGAATTACTGACCATCTTAGTATTTATCACAGCCCTAAGGGTCAGCTGAATTCCTCTTGTTGGTGAGGCTAATCCAGCAAGAGGGAGAGAGGGAAGCCACATCAGTTGCCCTGAAGGAAAAAGAAGCAGAAGTCAAGATTTGGAAACCTGGAGGTGAAACAAGTATAATTCAGCCCATTGAGGGTGAATTCCAAATAAGCAAGGTTTTGGGATAAGGATATTGGATAGATGGGCTCAGTACCCTTAAAATCAGTATGGGACTCAATTCATACATTTGGTTCCTAAGTTTTTGCTTCTAATATGCTATGAGAAAAACCTGGTAGATTTTGCATTGCTCCAATATTTATTTTGAGTTTTGAATGATAAGTACAAGTGATTGTTTAAGTGTGAAGAAGCAACATGAGTCAAGATAGGGAGGTATTACACTTTGAGTTACACTCAGAATCATCTTTGATTCTCTCTCCTTGTTTTTCAGCCACCCATCCTGCCATTTTTTTAAAAGATTTTATTTATTTATTTGACAGAGCGAGAGAGCGAGAGAACGAGAGAGCACAAGCATGGAAAGTAGCAGAGGCAGAGGAAGAAGCAGGCTCCCTGCTGAGCAGGGAACCCGACGTAGGACCCTGAGATCATGACCGGAGCCGAAGGCAGCCACTTAACTGACTGGGCCACCCAGGTGCTCCCATCCAGTCATTTTAAAAAAAGATTTTATTTATTTATTTGAGAGACAGAGAGACAGGGGAGGGGCAGAGGGAGAGGGAGAAGCTGAGTACAGAGCCTGATGTGGGGTTTGATCCCAGGACCCTGAGATCATGACCCAAGCTGCTCAACTGACTGAGGCACCCAGGTGCCCTCCATCCTGTCATTTTGATGAGTTTTGCTTGCTCAATATTGTCAGTGTTTTCCTTACCCAGGACTTGTCTTCCATTCTTAGTGTCATGGCCTGAATCCAAGCCCTTTGGCATCTTGTGTCTGGATGATGACTATAGCTTTCCAACCGGTTTTCCACCTTTCAAGCTCTTGACCATTTAATTCTTTCTTTAAACTGTTTCCAGAATAAATGTCCTAAATGACTTTTCAGGTCATTCCACTCACATCACTCTTCTTTTCATTAGTCTTCAGTATAAGAAATAAGCATATGATAATTGTGCTATCAAAATTAGCAGGAAAAAAAGATTATTCAAAAAGTTAAGCTCAGGCATGAGTTATTTCCTTAGGGAACACTTAAATCTCCATCATATATCATAATAAACTGTGGATATATTAGTGAAACAATAGAAGAGCTTGAAAAAGATATAGGTAATTATCTTTCTAATTGAAGGTAAGGTAAAGGACTTTCTAATAGAAAAAACAACAAAAAAACCCTGATGGATTTGACAACACAAAAATTTAAATTCTCTGGGTCAAAAATATCATGAATAAAAAGGTATGCATGAAGCTGGTCAAAATGCATAATGAAGAAGTACCTGGGTGGCTCAGTTGGTTAAGCATCTGCTTTTGGCTCAGGCCATGATCTGAGGGTCCTGGGACTGAGCCCCCCGTCAGGCTTTCTGCTCAGTGGGGAGTCTGCTTCTCTCTCTCCCTCTGTGCTGTCTCTCCCTCTCTCAAGTAAGGAAATAAAATCTTAAAAAATGCATAATGAATATGAAAGATCCCTGCCTGTGTCTTTTTATTCTCTAGTCTTAGCCACACTTACCTGTGGCAGTTACTAGAAACAGTGAGACTCTTCCTTTGCATGTGCTGTTCCCTCTGTGTCTGGAATGTCCTTCCAGCACACCCTTCTGTGATTGGTGTTTCCTGGTTCTTTAGGTCTCAGGTCAAATATTTTCTTCTTAGAAAGGTTTTCCCTGTTTACCCTCTTTAAAGTAGCCAGCCCTCACTGTCTCACCTTTTATGACCTTTACTCTGTCACATTACTTGTGTTCTTCATAGCTGTCGTCAGTAATGGAAATCATCTTATTTGCTAGTGTTCTCATGTTTTGCTAGAATATAAGCTGTGTGAATGTATGGACCTCATCTGTCTTGATCAGCAGTATCTAGACTTCTTTTTGAAACATAGTAAGTGTTCAGTAAGTGTTGAATGAGTGAGTGAATGGGTAAACATATATATGTGTAGATAAAAACCTTGGAAGGATATATAACAAGCAATAATGGGGTTATTTCTAGTTGGAACTTTGTAGATGGTTAAATGTTTCTTTTTTAAGGATCTTTTCCAAATTTTCTAAAATGAGTATCTATTACTTTGATTGTCGGAATTGTAACTAAGTAGTATTTAATAGAAGCCATGTTTTATTAAACAATAGCATCTATAATGTCAAATCATTAATCTCAATTAGCTTTGACAAAAGATGATAAACTATGCAGACTATAAAGAACAAATTTCCTAGAAACAAGAGTATCAGCTTGCATCCTCTCAAAATATTCACACATTTAACACATCCAGTTAGCTTAACTGAATAATGAAGGAATCAGGCCAAAAAGCACCATCCAAATTGGATCTTCTTTTAAGATTCTAAAATAAAAATCTTCAAATAAGGAGAAAAATAATTTTAAAAAAATCAAGTACCACTGCCTGGTTTCAAGAAATGGTTGCCAGCAGTTTAGTCTCCCTGAATCTACCAGACATTAAAAAGGGCAGTTGAGGAAAAGGACTAGCTATAAAACAGTTTGAAAAATACCACAGTAAAACTATCTGCATTGCCATCTGCACTAGAGACTTTATGACGCTGGAAAGGTCTGTTATAGTCTTACCCATTCTGAGCCATTCTCTGTCATATATTAGCCTTGTTTAAACTAATCAGTTCAACACGGGGCGGGGGGCGGGGAGGGGCGGGGAGTGTCTGTTTTTTCCTCCCAAACGCAGATTTGTTTTTGACCATACTAAGATCAGGTCATGCCAAAGTGATGATACTTTAAATGACCTCAGATGGTCAAGTTGTTAGGAGCAAAAGTGAAACAAGATATAGTAGTCCTGTTCATTTATTTACTCACTTGTGAAATCTTTATTCAGCACCTAATACGAATCTGTCACTGTTGGGTACTAGAGGTGCGCTGGTGAAAAAGACATATGGTACTTGTCCACAAGGAGCTCACTTTCTACTCGAGGGAACACAATAAACAAAATAGACACCAATTGTGGTAAGTGCTGGAGTAGAAATATTTCCACAAGTAATAAAAGGACAAGGAGCAATAGACAGATTGATAAGGGAAGATTTCTTCAAGGACAGGATACTTAGACTGAGACCTAAAAGAATGAAAAGAAGCAGGCTAGGAGAAGAGCCAGGATTAGAGGTGTCCATTTCCAGGTCAGAGATGTCTAGGAAATAACAAATACCATGTGATCAAGCAAAATGAGCAGTGGAAATGTGAGATGCAGTAGGAAAGATACAGAGACCAGATCACCTTGTTGTATTTATTATTTTTTAAAAGATTTTATTTATTTTTTGACAGAGAGAGAGACAGTGAGAGAGGGAACACAAGCAAGGGGAGTGGGAGAGGGAGAAGCAGACTTCCCGTGGAGCAGGGAGCCCAATGCAGGGCTTGATCCCAGGACCCTGGGATCATGACCTGAGCCAAAGGCAGACGCTTAACGACTGAGCCACCCAGGTGCCCCGTTGTAGTTGTATTTAATTTTAAATGATGCAGGAAGCATCTGAAGTATTTTAATCAGCGGATGACAGGATTTAAAATATCAAAGCCAATAAAGTATTTTTAATGGGAAAATAGCAGAATCCAGTTTTAAATGATCATTCTTGCTATTTTGAGATTGAATCTTAAGGGGAACAGAGGTAAAATCAGGAATTCTAGTCAGGAGGCATTTGTAGTCATCTAGATGAAAGACTAAGGTTGGACCATGGTGTTAGCAGTAGAGATGGAGAGAAGTGGATAGACCTAGGACATATTTTGGAAGCATAGCCCACAAGGAATGCTGTGGGACTGGATAGAGGAATTTAGAAAAAAATTGAGTCCCAAGCTCTTGGCTTGACCATCTGGGGACAAAGTATAGGATGAGGAGATTGGCAGAGGAACAGAGCTTTTTGTGAGTGTGGTGGGGAATTAAGTGTTCTAATTTTGGTACTTTAAAATTGAGATGGATTTAAAAATATTCACGTAAAGGTACCAATTAAGCAGTTGGATATATGAGGCTTAAGCTTGGAAGAGAGTTCTGGGATGGAGATGTAAAATGAGGAGACTGCAGTGTTAGTGTGTTTAAAGTTGTGGGAATAGAAGAAATGAAGGATGAGAATGTGGACGAGAGAAAGGCCTGGAGATCAGCTCTGACATTTAGATTGAGGAATAAGTAAGAGGAGCCCACAAAGGATACTGAGTGGGAGAAATTTAGGAGAGTGTGCTGTTAGCTTAGAGAGCAGAGTACTGTGTTTCAATAAGGAGAACGTGGCTCGGCTGAGTGAGAGTGAGATGAGGACAAAATATCTTCATTAGGCTTGGTAACAAGTGACATCATTGCTGGTCTTTTTTTTTTATTTAAAGATTTATTTATTTTAGAAAGAGAGAGAGGGTGTGTGTGAGCAGAGGGAGGGGCAGAGGGAGAGATTCTCAAGCAGACTCCCCACTAGTGCGGAGCCTACAGGGGCTGATCTCGACCCTGAAATCATGACCTGAGCCAAAATCAAGAGTCAGATGCTCAACTGACTGAGCCACCTCGGAGTCCCTCATTGCTGGTCTTTTTAAGATGGAGTTTGTTAGTGTGGTGTTATGAAACCCCATGGAACCATTTAAATCAATTCTTCATTCAAATGGTCAAACAAAAGTTTGAGATTTTCTGTAATATTTTGTCACAGATACAATTAGCCTTCTGGCCAGGTTCTCTTGGATCCCTTACCTTTTTCAAGCACGCTGGCTCCTGGTGTACTCTCACTCTCACTCCCCACAGTCCCATTCATTCCATCCCATTCACAACATCTCTGCCATATTTGTCTTCCTACCCATGTCTACTGGCTCCCCCTCATTTTAAACCCTTATTTCTTAACCAGACTTACATAGTAGCCTTCTAACTGATTATCTTTCATTCAATCCTTGCAGTCTCACCTATACCAGAGGTAGGAGGGGGCTGAATAATTCTTCCTGAAGCAGCTCTGAGTATGTCACTTCCCAGGTCAAAGACCTTCACAAACTCCAAACTAACAGCAGAGTAAAGTCACTTCCCACAGTCCTTGTTCAGCTTATGTATTGGCTGACACAGACACCATCTAAGGTTCCTTCTTTGTAGTTTCCATCTCTACTGTAACAAATTACCATAATTATCATGACTTAAAACAACACAAATTTATTTTCTTATAGTTCTGGAGATCAGAAGCTTGAAATGGGTCTCACTGGACTAAAATCAAGGTGTGGGCAGGGTTGTGTTCTTCTGGAGGCTCCAGAGGATAATTCATTTTCTTGACTTTTTGAGCTTTTTAAAAAAAGATTTAGGGGGCCTGGGTGGCTCAATCCTTAAGCGTCTGCCTTTGGCTCAGGTCATGATCCCAGGGTCCTGGGACTGAGTCCCGCATCGGGCTCCCTGTTCAGCAGGAAAGCCTGCTTCTCCCTCTCCCACTCCCCCTGCTATTGTTCCCTCTCTCCCTGTGTCTTTCTCTGTCAAATAAATAAATAAAATCTTAAAAAAAAAGATTTATATATTTATTTTGGAGAGAGAGAGAGAATGAGAAAGAGAGAGGAGGGGCAGAGGCAGAGGGAGAAAATCCCAAGCTGAGTCCCCACTGAGCATGGAATCTGATGCAGGGCTTGATCTCATGACCCTGAGATCATGACCTGAGCCAAAATCAAGAGCTGGATGCTCAACCGACTGAGCCACCTGGGTACCCCAACTTTTCCAGCTTTTTAGAGACCACCTGTATTCCTTGGACTATGGCTCCCTTCCTTTATGTCACACTGAGTCCTTGTTCTGTGGCCACCTCTCTGGTTTTCCTTTTTCTGCCTTCCCTAGACTGATCCATATGACAACATCAAGTAATCTCCTTTGCCCATACCTCCTAGCTAGGTCAGTGGGAGGCACCAGCAGGAGATGGGAAGGCGTGATGAGTGTGAGCTGTGGGTTCTTATTTTTCTGGCTTCCTTCCTGCAGGTGTCTGTTGGTTGGGTGTTGCTCCCCTTCCAAATACCACAGCTCTCGTGGTCTCCAAACAACTTTCCTCTCTGGATTCTGGTAACTACTCCCTTCTCATGCCCTTTCAAGTACCCTAGGATGGTAATGGTTCCTGGTTGTGACTGAGTGTGAACAACTCATTCTGGGTTTGTGTGGGACTTGTGGGTTTTAACACTGGAAGTCCTGAATCCCAGGAAACCCAAAGTCCTGGCCAAACAGAGGCAGTTTGTAACTCCAGTGTTACTAGACTCTAAATTCTGCCCAATCCTTTGAAAATAATTTTTCTTCATTATATTCCAATTTTCCATTGAGTGTGTCATGAGTTTCCTGTTGGGACTCTGACAAAGCCATGTTTGTCATGTAAAGTATTTGGAGTTTATTCTTATCCTCTACACTTTAGAAAGACCTGGCTGTAATATGGAGAACCAACTGAATGTGGGGAGTTGTCAGAGTAGTCAGTAAGCTGTGGTCATGCTTAAACTTAGGAAATGGAGATGGAGAGAAGGGGAGAGAACAGAGAAATGTAAATAAGGCTGGTGTAACAGAGTGTGGTGATTAATTGGATGTGGGTGAACAGAGATTGGGACGAGGCAAGGATGACATACAAGCTGTTGCTGGGGCACTTGGGTGAACGTGGTGCCATTCACTGAGACAAGAAATTCTGGGGAGTTTTTATCATGAATCAGTGTTGTACTTTGTCAAATGCTTTTTCTGCATCTATTGAAATGATCACATGGTTTTTATCCTTTCTCGTATTGTTGTGATGGGTCATGTTGCTTGATTTGCAAATATTGAACCACCCTTGCATCCCAGGAATAAATCCTGCTTGATTGTGGTGAGTGACCTTTTTAATATATTGTTGGATTTGGCTTGCAAATATTTTATTGAGGATTTTGGCATCTGTGTTCATCAGAGATATTGGCCCGTAGTTCTCTTTTTTTGTAGTGTCTTTATCTCGTTTTGGTGTCAGGGTAATGCTGACCTCATTGAATGAATTTGGAAGATTTCCTTCCTCTTATTTTTTTGAGAAGAATAGGCATTAACTCTTCTTTAAATGTTTGGTAGAATTCACCTGTGAAGCCATCTGGTCCTGGACTTTTGTTTGTTGGGAGTTTTTTGATTACCGATTCAACTTCATTTCTGGTAACTGGTCTGTTCAAATGTTCTATTTCTTCCTGATTCTGTTTTGGGAAGTTACATGTTTCTAGGAAGGATTAGGTTTAGTTGGGAAGATTGTGAGTGTAAAGAGTTTCACCCCCAGCAGCTTTTATTTTCAAATTATTTAACAGGCCTCCGTATGGATTATGATCAATGAAAAGCTTCTGAGTTAATGTTCTGAGTTTGTATGTGATAGAAAGTGACCACAGTTATCATTAATGCTATGAAGACCAGCAAAAACTTCTTTTGGGGGAAGCTTTCATCACCTTGTGAGTTTTTGAAGGTCTGTATAGCAGATTAGCACGTACTTTGTGAGGGTAAAAGTGAAAAACCAAGGTTGAACTGGGCCCTCCCTTTGAGATCAAAAGGCTTAGACAGACAGAATCCTTGAGGAGGGAAGATTCCATGAGAGAATGAATCTGACTGCTCTGCTGAAATCTTCCCTTCAGCACTCTGGCTAAGCAGGCAGTGAATAGAAACTTTTGAACTGGTGTGTGACCTATGAGCACGTGTAACAAATGACTTTGTATATCTTGGGAACATTTGCAATGCTTGAGTGTCTGTGTGTGACATTTAAATGTGAGTAACACTTGAGTAAGTCCCAGAGTTAGCTGAAGTCAATAAATGCTTTAATCAGTATACCATGGCATTTATAACTTGTATCACAGCTCCTCCTAAATCTCTAGATGATTGTGACCTGCAACACACCATTTCCATACTTTTGTTCACATGGTCTCAGCTGCTACAAATCTCCTCATCTGGAAGCAATTTCTTTTTTTTCCCCCTCTTTTTTTAATTTAATTTTTTATTGTTATGTTAATCACCATACATTACATCATTAGTTTTTGATGTAGTGTTCCATGATTCATTGTTTGTGCATAACATCCAGTGCTCCATGCAGAACGTGCCCTCTTTAATACCCATCACCAGGGGAAGCAATTTCTTTCTACTCTGCCTTTTCATAGTTTTCAACTTGTATATTCCTTATGGTGTACATCATGCTTTGCCTTTTCTGATGGGAGTTATTTGTATGCATGCCATCTACCCTAGAAGATATTACGACTGTCAGACTCTGAGCCCACACCCAGACGAATCCCTGGGAACCTATCTCTGGATAGCTCATAAATTCCCACTGACTATTATTAAAGTCTTGTAGCTGCTGGTGTCTGATCTCCATTCCACCAACCTGGCAATCTTGGTATCCTACTTGCTCTAATATTAACCTAGCCGCTCTTAATAAGCCTATTGATTCTGGGGAGGGCCATTTGACTCTGGGGAGGGCCATTTGACTCTGGGAAGGGCCATTTGACTCTCTAAGCTTTTGATAGCCTTCTTTGGATGTCTGGAATGTACAGCCTGTTTCCTTGAGCCAGCACTGAGTGGTATTCCATTGGCACCATATAGTATCTTACCTCTTATAGTTCTCTTCAAGTGTAGTGTCCTGTGTTCCACAAATGACTTCTAGACCCTTACATTCTTATTTTTATCTCCATTGTTTTATTGTAGTAAAATTGACTGTTTTAACCATATTTGAATGTATGGTTCAATGGTATTAAATACATTCATGTTGTGCAACCATCAGCACTATCCACTTTCAGAGCTCTTTTCATCTTGTAAAACTGAAACTCTACATCACTTAAACAATAATTTCCTATTCCCCCCACCCCTCACCCTAACCCCTGGCAACCAACATTCTACTTTCTGTCTCTATATATTTGACTCCATTGAGTACCTCACATAAATGGAATCATACACTATTTGTTTTCTTGTGAGTGACTTATTTTACTTAGCATAGTGTTCTCAAGGTTCATCCCTGTTGTAGCATATTATAGAATTTCCTTCTTTTTTAGAGCTGAATAATATTCCATTGTATGTATATACCACCCTTTGTTTATCTGTTCATCCATTGGTGGACAGTTGTGTTACTTCATGTTTCAGCTATTGTGAATAATGATTTTATGAACACAGTATATCCTTACATTCTCTTTTATTTTAAGTTTGCTTCTTTTTTGTCCATAGCTGTTCCTAAGAGACTGGATTTAGCCTATTTTGATCTCTATCAGTAAGACTTGAAAGAGGTTTGTGTGTAAGTGACTGATTAAGGAAGTGCTCCCAGGAGAAACTAGTAAGGCAACGGGGGAGGTGGTACCAGGAATAAGACAAAGCTATCCATGCATACAATTTTAAGAGGTCCCACAAAAGGTATCTTCATCTTGTTACTATAGGAGAACTTTGAAATGTAGATTATGCTTCAGTGATGTCTCTCCCCCAAGGAAGAGAGCTGAGATTTCATACATCTGTACTCTTCAGTCATTCCCTTTGGGGATGAAACTCCCAGGCACTTTGGCTTTCTGCATGCTTGGGTAAAGTGGCTCCAGCAGCCCCAGGGCTGAGTCCTCCAAATTAGCATTGCAGAAGTGGGTTGGGAAGCAAGAGCACCCCAGAACTGAGGACGGGGCACAGAGAAAGAGTAGAAGAGATCAAGGGGGTTCTGGGTAGCTCTACCAGCAACGACTACTCCAGCTTCTCACTCAGAGTCTATATTCCAGTGTCCTCGGCATAAACCATCATTTACAATGCTCCCTGCACTGCCTTTCCAGGAGACCCATTGAGAATTCATGAAACTATGACTCCTAGTCACCTTCTCCAGTATGTTAGCATTTCTGAGAGGGGTGCTTTGGTGAACCTTAACTACAAAAGCTGTCTGAGAATTGCAACCATGTATTTGCAGTTCTGAGTCTCCAACCTCTAGTAGAAAGCTTTGTAAATGACAGTGCACCCTGAATTCAAGTAAATTTCTAGACATATGGTCAATTATGTTGAATAGCATATGAGGGAAGAAGTCCCAAACAAAAGCATAATTAGGGAGAAAAAATTACCCACGTGTGCTTACTGGACAGAAGATCAGTTTCATCAGTTGTATTATTTGCTTTGAAACCAGATATTAAAGGAGACAACTCTCCTGAGGGCCCTAGGCACATTCTGCTTCACATGGGCAAAGTCTCCTTGAGCAGATGATCTGGTTGTACTTGGGACTTCTCTTGATATTCAGAACTACAAAACCTCAGACTCGATTTTTTTTAAAGCACTCCTTAGATGTCCATTATTATCTTTGTAAGCCTCCCTGCTCCCATTGAAATCAGTTTTGAAGATGGTTCACAAGATTATAAGAATGATTTTCTTCTCACCAACTGTGGAAGGAAAAGACTTTGGGACAGTATGGTAGACAAGGGACATTATTAATGTTATTTTATAAACTCATAAATATAACCTTGATGATATGAGTACACATTCCTACCAGTGTGTGCTCAGGTCCTAGGGACTTTCTGTTGCTGTCAGTGCTGCACGGAGGAGATGTTATTAAAATCCAGAAATCCATCTCTCCCACTGTGAACATAACTTTTAATTTGACAGTCATAAAAGTCATCAACTATAACTATAACCACCATTTTAAAGATAGAGGAAGTGAAGCAGAGAAAGTTAATGGCATTTCACAGAAGTTATATTAATACAGCAGTAGATCCCACCATTAACTACAATTTGTTCATTTTCAGTCAAAAGTAAATTTCTTTCATGGGAAATGATTACTATTGATTAGCAATATGGTTTAACTTTCTTCAAAAAAAAAAACTTCTTTCTAGCCTCCATTCTTTCTTTCTGCCTTAAATTTTAGTTAATTTAAATGAGGTTTGAAACTTAATGTTATGATTGTGCTTTATGCTGTTGGAGTCTAAGAATCTTTGGCATTTATAGTTCATGACATTGAGATACAACTGCACTGAGTGAAGTTCAGATCAGATTCAGAGTCAACCATTAAGTGACTTCTTTGTACCTTGATCTCTGGGAGGTGCTTTCTCAAGTGTTATTCAATTTAATCCATATAACACTCTTCTGAGAAGAGATTATTAATCCCAATGTTACAATTGATCTACACAAATATGAGTACTCAGTGATGTATACAATTGTCAAATCACTATATTGCACAACTGAAACTAATATAACATTGTATGTAACTCTACTGGAATTAAAATAGAAAAATTTAAAAAATGAGAAAAATATAGAACTTGACCCACCAGGAGGGCTACTGCCTCTGAGATCACTACTGGAAGCTGTGGCAGAATTAAGAAACTCCTGCTGCCATTGATCACTGGAACTGTCTTTGGAAGAATGAAGAGCTAGAACATGGGCATCATTGCTTTAATTCATTGATTAGAAAACCAAAACATAACATCAGTGCTGCCCCTTCAACCACCCCCATAACTACTTCTCATCAACCAGGGAAGGGAGAATGGACAGTGCTGCAGAGAAAACTCATATTCCCATAACTGTGCTTGCCAGCTGAATCAGCTAAATGAAGTATAGGAAAATAGATTTTGCTTCACTTCTGCCTTCCAAACCTCAAACAAGTGTTTCTAATTGTCAGAACTGAATTTATATATAGAAATATAGCTGTAAGAGAGTCTTGGAGGTGATTTTTAGCTTCTTAATTTCTTTAACCTAAAAAGGCAAATCTACAAAAACAAGCTCACTGGCAGCCTAATCATGATCATAAGGGAGGATCAATCTTAGGTAAAGATGACATTGGAGAAAACACAATGGAGTGAGGAAAAGTATATGGGCTTTTGAGGACATCATTGAGCCAATGATTAAAACTTGCTTGGAGCCTGTCCTGTTTCTGAACTTGAAGTTCTATAAAATAGTGACTGCCTCATTGTTTAAACATATTACTTGAAACTCTGTTATACCATTTGAAATCAATTGTTTATTTTTTACTCTCCCCCCACCCCTGCCACCATATAAGTTCCAGAATGGCAGAGATTTTTCTGGTCTTATTCACTACTCCCTTCTTATTACCTGGACCAATGCCTAAAATAGAAAAGATACCAAAAAATTTGGTGAAATACTAACATAACATAATAAAATTAAATTAAAAAAAAGAAGTGATAAAAATAGGGAATAAAACATGATAATTGTGGCTTAAAAGGAGTACTGATAACCACAGGGTACTTATACCAGGAATGCAAAGTTGGTTTAACATTCAGAATCAATGCAATATACCATATCAATAGATTAAAAAAAGAAAAATGGTATGATCATCATAATAGATGCAGAAAAATTATTTGACAAAATTCAACACCCATTCTTTTTTTTTTTTAGATTATTTCTTTATTTGACAGAGAGAGACAGTGAGAGGGAATGCAAGCAGGGGGAGTGGGAGAGGGAGAAGCGGGCTTCCCGCGGAGCAGGGAGCCCGATGCAGGGCTCGATCCCAGGACCCTGGGATCATGACCTGAACCGAAGGCAGACGCCCAATGACTGAGCCACCCAGGCGCCCCTCAACACCCATTCTTGATAAAAACTCTCACCAAACTGGAACTTGAAGGGAAATTCCTCATCCTGATAAAGGACATCAGTGGAAGATCTATAGGAAATATACTTTTTTTTTTTTTTAAAGATTTTATTTATTTATTTGACACAGAGAGAGAGAGGGGGAGAGCACAAGCAAGGGGAGTGGCAGGCAGAGGGAGAGGGAGAAGCCAGCTCCCTGCTCAGCAGGGAGCCCGATGCGGGGCTCAATCCCAGGACCCCAGGATCATGACCCCAACCGAAGGCAGATGCCTAACCAACTGAGCCACCCAGGTACCCTATACTTTGGTTTTTTAAAATTATGTTTTCCCCCAGGCTTATTGAGGTATGATTGACTAATAAAAGTTGTGTATATTTAAGATGTACTGCATGATGTTTGATATCCATATACATTGTGACATGATTACCATAATCAAGCTAGTTAACATATCCATCACCTCATATAGTTACCTTTTATTTATTTATTTATTTATTTTGTTTTGGTCTGATGAAAACACTTGAGATCTACTCTTTTGGCAAATTTCAAGTATACAATACATAATCATCAATCATAGTCACCATGTTGTACAATAGATCTACCAAATTTATTCATTTTATAACTAAAGTTTATATCCTTTGATCAGTTCTCCCCACTTCCCCACACCCAGCTACTAGTAACCACCATGTTTTACTCACTGAAAACTATAAAACATTGATGAAGTAAATTTAAGAAGACAAATAAGTAGAAAGATAGCCCATGTTCATCAATAGTGTTAAAATGTCCATTCTACCCAAAGTGATCTATAGATTCACTCCAATCCCTATCAAAATTCCAATGGCATTTTTCACAGAAATAGAAAAAAAAAATCCTAAAATTTGTATAGCACCACAAAAGACTCCCAATAGTTAAAGCAATCTTGAGAAAGAACAAAAAACCTGGAGGCATCACACTTCCTAATTTCAAATTATATTGCAAAACTATAGTAATCAAAAGAGTATGGTACTGGCATAAATACAGCAAATATACTTAATGATGATTGACTGTGCATTCCCTGAGAATGGAAACAAAGAAATGTTCATTCTTACCACTTCTAGTCTATATTGTATCCAGGTTCCAGTCAGTTTAATAAAGCAAGACAAAGAAATAAAAGTCGTGCAGATTAGAAAGAAAAAAACAGTCTTTATTTGACAACCTGGATTGTCAGCATAAATAATCCCTCAAAAAAAAGCTACTAGAATTATTAACTGCATGCATTTAGCAAGGTTGCGAGGAGGTTATAAGATCAATATGTACAAAAATCAATTGAATTTCTGTAATAACAGTGAAATGTTAAATATTGAAGTAAAAAAGTGTCATTTGCAATAGCATCACAAAGTATAAAATAGGAGTAAATATAACTAAATATGTGTAACATTTGAATATTGAAAAGTAGAAACAGTGATGAGAGAAATTAAAGACCTAAACAAATGGAGGGAGGAGATACTATTTTCATGGATTGGAAGTTTCGACATTGTAAAAATGTTAGTTCTCCTCCAATTCATCTATAAATTCAATACAATATTGACCAATATCCCAGCAGGCATTTTTGTTAAAATTGGCAAGCTGCTTCTAAAATGTTATGGAAATACAAAGGAGTTTTGTAATTAACAAATTGTTTTGTAATTAACAAAATTGGAGGACTACTCAAAACTTACTATAAAAATATAGTAATCCAGACAGGGTAGTATTGGTGAGAGGATAGTTATGTAGATCAACAGACCTTAATAGAGGGTCTAGAAATATATCTACACAAATATGATCAATCGATTTTCAACAAAGGTGCCAAGGTAATTCAATAGAAAGATAGTCTTTTCAATAGACAGTGCTGGAATAAGTATACATTCATATGCAAAAAATAAATGACCTATATCTCATATTTAAAAGTGAATGCAAGGTTCATAAGTATACAGTGTGTTTCTCCTACCCTTTGTTGAGATTTCTCCAGTCTTTGCTTACAAGTAGAACTACATTATTAAGAATAAGCTGGGGAGATTGGAGGGAAGATGGCAGAAGAGTAGGTGACCCGCGTTTCATCTGTTCCCTTGAATTCAGCTAGATATCTATCAGATCATTCTGAACACCTTGAATTCAACCTGACTTCTAAGAAAAGAATTGCTGTAATTCTACAAATAGAAAGGCGACCACTTTTTGCAAGATAGGAGGTGTGGAGATGTGAATCTGAGGGGGTATTTGTGAGTAGTAAACCAGCCCTGCAAGAAATATTAAAGAGGATCCTGTAAGTGGAGAGAGAGCCCAAAAGTAACAGAGACCAGAAAGAAACAGAGACAATCTACAGAATCAGTGACTTTACAGGTAATACAATGGCACTAAATTCATATCTTTCAGTAGTTACTCTGAATGTAAATGGGCTAAATGCTCTAATCAAAAGACACAGGGTATTAGATTGGATAAAAAAGCAAGACCCATCAATATGCTGTCTGCAAGAGACTCATTTTGGACCCAAAGACACCTCCAGATTGAAAGTGAGGGGGTAGGGGTGCCTGGGTGGCTCAGTCGTTAAGCGTCTGCCTTCGGCTCAGGTCATGATCCCAGGGTACTGGGATCGGGCCCTGCATTGGGCTCCCTGCTCAATGGGAAGCCTGCTTCTCCCCACTCCCCTTGTGTTCCCTCTCTCACTGTGTCTCTCTCTGTCAAATAAATAAATAAAATCTTAAAAAAGAAAAAAAAGAAAGTGAGGGGGTAGAAAACATTTATCATGCTAATAGACATCAAAAGAAAGCTGGGGTAGCAATCCTCCTATCAGACAAATTAGATTTTAAACCAAAGACTATAGTAAGGGATGAATAGGGACACTATATTATACTTAAAGGGTCTATCCAACAAGAAGATCTAACAACTATAAATATTTATGCTCCTAATGTGGGAGCAACCAATTATATAAGCCAATTAATAACAAAATTAAAGAAACACGTTGATAATAATACAATAACAGTAGGGGACTTTAATAGCGCACTCACAGTGATGGACAGATCATCTAAGCAGAAGATCAACAGGGAAACAAGGGCTTTGAATGACACACTGGACCAGATGGACTTCACAGATATATACAGAGCATTCCATTCTAAGGCAACAGAATATACATTCTTCTCAAGTGCACATGGAACATTCTCCAGAATAGATCACATCCTGGGTCACAAATCAGGTCTCAACTGGTACTAAAGGTTGGGATTATTCCCTGCATATTTTCAGATCACAATGCTTTGAAACCAGAGCTCAATCAAAGGGGAGATTTGGAAGGAACTCAAATACTTGGAGGCTAAAGAGTGTCCTACTAAAGAATGAATGGGTCAACCAGGAAATTAAAGAAGAATTTAAAAAAATTCATGGAGACAAATGAAATGAAAGCACCACTGTTCAAAACCTTCAGGATGTAGCAAAGGCGGTCCTAAGAGGGAAGTACATAGTAATACAAGCCTTTCTCAAGAAACTAGAAAAGTCTCAAATACACAAACTAACCCTACACCTAAAGGATCTGGAGAAAGAACAGCAAATAGAGCCTAAACCACGCAGAAGATGAGAAATAATAAAGATCAGAGCAGAAATCAATGAAATAGAAACCAAAAGAACAGTAGGAGAGATCAACAAAACTAGAAGCTGGTTCTTTGAAAGAATTAATAAGATCAATAAACCCCTAGCCAGACTTAACAAAAAGAAAAGAGAAAGGACCCAAATTAATAAAATCATGAATGAAGGAGTAGAGATCACACCAAACTAAGGAAATAAAAACAATTATAAGAACATATTATGAGCCACTATATGCCAACAAATTAGGCAATCTGGAAGAAATGGATGAGTTCCTAGAGACGTATAAACTACCAAAACTGAACCAGGAAGAAATAGAAAACCTGAACAGACCCATAACCAGCAAGAAAATTGAAGTAGTAATCAAAAATCTCCCAATAAACAAGAGCCAGATGGCTTCCCAGCAGAATTCTCCCAGACATTGAGAAAACTTCCAAACTTGTTCTATGAGGTCAGCATTACCTTGATCGCCAAACCAGAAGAACCCACTAAAAAGGAGAATTACAGACCAATATCCCTGATGAACATGGATGCCAAAATTCTTACCAAGATACTAGCCAATATGATCCGCCAGCACATTAAAAGGATTATTCACCACGACCGAGTGGGATTTATTCCTGGGCTGCAAGAGTGGTTCAACATCTGCAAATCAATCAGTGTGATATATCACATTAACAAAAGAAAGGACAAGAACCATCTGATTCTCTTAATTGATGCAGAAAATGCATTTGACAAAATACAGCACCCTTTCTTGATTAAAACTCTCCACAGTGTAGGGATAGAGGGAACATATCTCAAAATCATAAAAGCCCATAAATGAAAAGCCCACAACGAATATCATTCTCAATGGGGAGAAACTGAGAGCTTGTCCCCTAAGGTCAGGAACACAACAGGGATGCCCACTCTCACCACACCACTGTTGTTCAGCATAGTACTAGAAGTTCTAGCCTCAGCAGTCAGACAACAAAAAGAAATAAAAAGCATTCAAATTGACAAAGAAGAAGTCAAACTCTTAGTCTTCGCAGATGGCATGATACTTTACGTGGGAAACCCAAAAGACTCCACCCCAAAATTGCTAGAACTCACACAGGAATTCAGCAGTGTGGCAGGATATAAAACCAATGCACAGAAATCAGTTGCATTTCAGTACACTAACAATGAGACAGAAAAAAGAGAAATTAAGGAATTGATTCCATTTACAATTACACCCCAAACCATAAGATACCTAGGAATAAACCTAACCAGAGAGGTAAAGGATCTGTACTCAGAAAACTATAGAACACTTATGAAGGAAATTGAAGAAGACACAAGGAAATTCCATGCTCAGGGATTGGAAGAATAAATATTTTTAAAATGTCTATGCTACCCAGAGCAATCTACACATTCAATGTAATCCCAATCAAAATACCATCGGCGTTTTTCACAGAGATGGAACAAATAATCCTAAAATTTTTATGGAACCAGAAAAGACCCTGAATAGTCAGAGGAATGTTGAAAAAGAAAACCAAAGCTGGTGGAATCACAATTCTGGACTTCAAGCTCTATTACAAAGCTGTAATCATCAAGACAGTATGGTACTGGCACAAAAACACACACATAGATCAATGGAACAGAATAGAGAACTCAGAAATGGACCCTCAACTCTATGGTAAACTGATCTTTGACAAAGCAGGAAAGAATATCCAATGGAAAAAGGACAGTCTCTACAACAAATGGTGCTTGGAAAATTGGACAACCACATGCAGAAGAATGAAACTGGACCATTTTCTCACACCATACACAAAGATAAACTAAAAATGGATGAAAGACCTAAATGTGAGACAGGAATCCATCAAAATCCTAGAGGAGAACACAGGCAGCAACCTCTTCAATCTCAGCCACAGCAACTTCTTCCTAGACACGTCTCCAAAGGCAAGGGAAGCAAGGGCAAAAATGAACTATTGGGATTCATCAAGATAAAAAGCTTCTGAACAGCAAAGGAAACACTCAACAAAACTAAAAAGCACCCTATGGCATGGAAGAAGATATTTGTAAATGACGTATTAGATGAAGGGCTAGTATCCAAGACCTATAAAGAACTTACCAAAGTCAACACCCAAAAAACAAATAATCCAGTCAGGAAATGGGCAGAAGACACGAACAGACATTTCTACAAAGAAGACATACAAATGGCTAACAGACACATGAAAAAGTGCTCAACATCACTCGTCATCAGGGAAATACAAATCAAAGCTGCAATGAGATACCACCTCACACCAGTTAGAATGGCTAAAATTGACAAGTCAGGAAACAACAAATGTTGCTGAGGTGTTGCCTAGATGCGGAGAGATAGGAACCCCCTTACACTGTTGGTGGGGATGCACACTGGTGCAGCCACTCTGGAAAACAATGTGGAGGCTCCTCAAGAAATTGAAAATAGAGCTGCCCTACGACCCAGCAATTGCACTACTACGTATTTACTCCAAAGATACAAATGTATTGATTCGAAGAGGCACCTGCATCCTGATGTTCATAGCAGCAATGTCCACAATAGCCAAACTGTGGAAAGAGCTGAGATGTCCATCGAAGGATGAATGGATAAAGAAGATGTGGTATGTGTATATATATATATTTCTATCTATCTATCTATACAGTGGAATATTATTACTCAGCCATCAGAAAGGATGAATACTTGCCATTTACAGGGATGTGGATGGAACTGGAGGGTATTATGCTGGGCGAAATAAGTCGATAAGAGAAAGACAATTATCATATGGTTTCATTCATGTGGAATATAAGAAACAGCGAAGAGGATCATAGGGGAAGGCAGGGAAACTGAATGGGAAGTCATTAGAGAGGGTGAAAAACCATGAGAGACTCTTAACTATAGGAAACAAACAGGGCTGCTGGAGGGGAGGTGGGTGGGGAGATGGGGTAACTGGGCATTGGGTAAGGAGGGCATGTGATGGATGTGATGAACACTGGGTGTTATATGCAACTAATGAACTTTTGAACTCTACATCTGAAACTAATGACGTACTGTATTTTGGCTAATTGAATTTAAATTAAAAAAGAAAAAGGGATGCCTGGTTGGCTTAGTCAGTTAAGTGTCTGCCTTAGGCTCCGGTCATGATCCCAGGGTGCTGGGATCAAGTCCCACATTAAGCTCCTTACTCAGCAGGGAGCCTCCTTCTCCCTCTGCCTGCTGCTCTCCTGCTTGTGCTTGCTCTCTCTCTCTTTTTCTCTCTGACAAATAAATAAAAATCTTTAAAAAAAAACCACCACCACAACAAAAAAATAAAAATGTATGCAAAATGGATGACAGGCTTAACTGTAAAACCTGAAGCTGTAAAACTTCTAGAAGAAAACTCAGGTCAACATCTTTGTGACCTTGGTTAGGAAAAGATTTCTAAGCTAGAACACACAAAACACAAAGGACACACACATAAAGGGAAAAATTGATACATTAGAGTTCATCAAAGTTTAAAAGTTCTGCTCTTTGAGAGATAACTATTAAAAAAATGAAAGCCAAGCCATACACTGAAAGAAAATACTTGCAAAACACATATCAGGATTTGTATTTAGAATTTATAGAATTTTGAAACTTAATAGTAAAATAAAATCCAATTTAAAAAACGGGCAAAAAATTTAAACAGATACTTCACCAAAGACGAGATACTGATGACTGATTGTAAATAAACAGATGAGAAGATATTTAACATCATTAGTTACTATGGAAATTTGTGGAAATACAAATTAAAGCCATGAGATACCATACACATTTATTAGAACAACAAAAAAGGAGGGGTGCTGAGGTGGCTCAGTCGTTTGGGTGTCCAACTCTTGGTTTCGGCTCAGGTCATGGCCTCAGGGTTGTGGGATTGAGTCCTGCTCTGGCTCCATGCTCAGCATGGAGTGTGCTTCAGATTCTCCCTCTCCCTCTGCCCCTCCCCCTGCTCGTCCTCTCTCTCATTCTCTCTCTAAAATAAAATCTTAAAAGAAACCAAAAAAAGAAAGAAAGAAATAACCCTGTTCCTCTACTCTTCTCCTACCCCAGCCCTAATGTGACAACTCCAAGTGTTGATGATTTTATGAGAATATGGAACATCTGGAGCTTTTATACACTGCTAGTGGAGCTGCAAAATAATATGGCCATTTTGGAAAACAGGCAGTTTCTTATAAAAATAAACATATACTTACCATAGGGCTAGCAATCCCATTCCCGGGTATTCACCCAAGAGAAATGAAAACCTATGTCTATACAATGACTTGTATGCAAATATTTACAGCAACCCACATGCCCATCAGCTGGTGAATGGGTAAACAAATTTTGCACAACTCTACAATGGAAAAATACTTATCAATAAGAAGGAAAAAACAGCTGATACATGCAACAACATGCCATCCTAGAAAAAGTAAAATTATAGTGATAGAAATTATATCAATGGTTGTTGGGTGCTGGGAGTGGGAGGACGGAATTGATTACAAAAGGGCAAGAGGGAACATTTTGATGACAATAATCTGCATTTTGATTGTGATGGTAGTTTACAAAACTATTTAACTAACTATAGTTATAAAACATTGTCAAAATCCACCAAACTGTAACACTTAAAAAAGATGAGTTTTATTGTATGTAAATTTAAAAAAAAGGAGTAGTGGGGATTAATGAAATACATAAAACATAGAATTAAGCCTAAATATTAGTTGCAAATTTGATTACAGTATCATACTCAGTGTGATAAATAATTCTTATAAAAAGGATAAATAGGTAATAGTCATTTGAAAGAAGAAGCTGGGTTCAAAATCAGAGTGTACATATTATATTTTTAAAATCACTAAATTAGAAAAAATAAAAATAAATGTATCTAAGCTTTCAATTCAAGCAGTTGTAAATAGAATGATAAAATAAAAGAGACCAGGAAGAAGAAATGAATAAAGATGAAAGGAGATTTTAGTGGATTAGAAAATAAGAATAAGAAGGTTTAATTAATAAATCCCAAAAATAGTTATTGAGAAAACTATGAAATAATTGCTGCCCTACAACTGAAGAAATCAAGTGACAGAATTGAAACAGGATATAACCACAGATAAAGAGAAGATACAAAATGTAGGAGAAAAAGATGCCAAGTTTAATGCCATGTTAATTTTTCCATTTAATTTATTTAAAATAACATTTATTTTTCCTGATTATTTAAATAACAGTGTCCATTGCAGAAATATGTGGAAGAGAATACTCAAAATGAAATCACTCATGATCCTATCAGTAATAACTATCATTAATTTGGTGTATGTTATTGTAGGTGTAATTTGCTACCTATCTCCTTATTTATCTATACATGGTAGTTCTTAGAGAAACAGGGTAATTTTCCACACTATAAATTTCTAGTAACAGAATTTCTGGGTAAAAAAAATTTTTTTTAAGAATTTTGATTTTTTAAAATTGTCCTACAGAAATAACATATTCCTGTTTAATTTTGTGAGCAGAGTGCATGCCTAGTTCTCTACCCTTTTGCCAATGCTCGTTATTAGATTATCTTTCAATCTTTGTAATTTAATAAGTGGAAAATCGTATTTCATTTTTGAAATAAATTTGATTCTTTTTAATACCCAAACTGTTACATGTTAGTAGAAGAAACCTTAGAAAATTTAGATAAGAGATAAAATTAAAAAGAAAAGCACCTGTAATCCTATACCTAGAAAAAAGTTATGGTATATATTGGTATTCTAAGCTTTATTAAAAGACGAATGTATATTTGGTCATATTTAAAATGATTTTCAGTTCTCAATAGCTCTGAGTCCTGCTCCTTATCTGCTTATATATGAAGTGCTTTCTCTCCCTAAATGTTTCTAAGAATTCCCAAGATTATTGATACTTGTAAAACAACTATCTGCTGGGCTCTCTCATCTATGTCACTTTCCTTCTGGGATTTCTTGACAGAAGGGAGAATATTTTCTTACAGGTAACTCACGCTTCTGATGAGCTCTTTGCTTTCCTTTCACTGCCACTTTCCTTGGTCTTGTTTGTGCCTTTGCTGTACCTGGAAAGCTGCTCTTGCCCCAGTGCTCTGGGATTATTTTCTTCACTCCTTGCCTCTCACCAGACCTCTGACCCCTGACTTCTTTGCCACCTTGGGTTGTTAGCATTGCTGCCACATCCTCTGGACTAGTGAATCTGGGCGGCCATGGATTGTTGTCGTCATTGTTGTCCTTCTCTAGCTACCGCCGGTCTCTACAGCTCCACCAAACTTGTTGTCCCCTGATTTTACTGTGCACCTCTCTCACCAGCCAGGAGGGTGATGCCTTTGCCTTCTTTCTTGTGTTCAGCACTTTTCAGAGTATCATTCCTGTACCAGAGTTGTTTAGATCCCCAATGATACATATCTTTTATTTCTACCACAGTCCTTGGCTTCCTAGAGGGTTTGGGGGAAAACTGGGGGAAATAAATGGGAGTGAGGTCAGGAGTAGTTAAGCCCGCCTTCCTGCCCTTCCTTCCTCCATTGCCTTGCCTAATCCCGAGGACCTGCTACTATTTCTGCTGTGATGTGTCAGATATGTTTGTTTGTGTTGATTTCCTTGAGTCTACACGTCCTTCCTTTTGTTGAATCTGGTCTGACTTTTCTCAGGGCTCCTCTGTTCATAGATCCTCTCTCATTTATGTTTCCATATATGATACCCAATCGTGGGTGGGGTTACAGTTGTTTTCTCTGGGCCCAAAGAAGAGCAGGGGACCTGGTTAAGGTGTGTGAACATCCCATGAAGGTTAAGCAGTTCCCCAATATTCTTTTTTTTTAATTTTAATTCCAATATAGTTAATAGACAGTTTTATATTTGTTTCAGGCATACAATACAGTGATTCAACAATTCTGTACATTACTCAATGCTCATCATGACAAATGTACTTTTTTTTTTGAAAAGTGCACTTCTTATGCTCATCACCTATTTCACCCATTCTCCTACCCACCTTCTCTCTGGTAACCATCAGTCTGTTTTCTATAGAGTCTCTTTTTTGGTTTGTCTCTCTTTTCCCTTTGTTCGTTTGTTTTGTGTCTTAAATCCACATGTAAGAGAAATCATATGGCATTTGTCTTTCTCTGATTAGCTCATTTCACTTAGCATTATACTCTCTAGATCCATCCATGTTGTTGTAAATGGCAAGATTTCATTCTTTTTTATGGCTGAGTAATATTCCATTTTATATCTATACCACATCTTTATCCATTTGTCTATCAATGGACATTTGGACTGCTTCCAAAATTTAATCCATTTTGATTTTATTTTTGTGATTTTATTTTGTTTGATGTAAGAAAGTGGTCCAGTTTCATTTGCAAGTAGCTGTCCAGTTTTCTCAGCACCATTTGTTGAAGAGACTGTCTTTTTCCCATTGCATATTCTTGCCTCCTTTGTTGAAGATTAATTGACCATATAATTGTGGGTTTATTTCTGGGCTTTCTATTCTGTTCTATTGATCTGTGTGTCTATTTTTGTGCCAATACCATACTGTTTTGATCACTACAGCTTTGTAATATAACTTGAAGTCTGGAATTATGATACCTCCAGTTTTGTTTTTCTTTTTCAATTTTGCTTTGGCTACTTGGGGTCTTTTGTGGTTCCACACAAATTTTAGGATTGTTTGTTCTGGTTTTGTGAAAAACACTGTTGGTATTTTGATGGGGATTACATTAAATGTGTAGGTTGCTTTGGGTAGTATAGACATTTTAAGAATATTTATTCTTCTACCTCAATGTTATTTGATAGTCTTTCCCAACAAGTGGTTTGAGAAATTCTCAGAGCAAGAGAGTTTCCCAAGGGGCTTTTGGAATCAAAAGCAATAATGGTACCTGTTTAAATTTATATTAAAGATCAACAAGTAAAGCAATTATTTTATTATTTATTTATTTATTTATTTTAAAAGGTTTTATTTATTTGAGAGAGAGAGAGACAGAGCATGAGCAGGGGGAGGGCCAGAGGGAGAAGCAGATTCCTCACTGAGCAGGGAGCCCAATGCAGGGCTCGATCCCAAGACCCTGAGATCATGACCTGAGCTGAAGGCAGATGCTTAACTGACTGAGCTACCCAGGCACCCCTAAAACAATTGTTTTAAAAAAATACCTTTAAAGGAGGACATGCAGTCCTTGAATATGTGGTTAGTGCACATTGTGAAAATCAAAAGAATGTGCTTGTAATTCAGTCACTTAGTTAGACGCTGAATTGAGCATCAGTCACCAGCCATGATAGACTTGGCTATTGTACAGCTGTAAATTATTTTTATTTGTAGTATAAGAATAAAATTATTTTTAGTGCTAGGCAATTATTTAAGACCAGGACCTAGGGAACACAGAAACTGATATATGCCAAGTTAACAAGGAGTATAAAATGTTAATAATTCTAAAATTTGCTTTGATATGAGTTTTACCAAATCTGTAAGCTGCATCCATTTGATCAAAATTCTCATGTCGCACATCAGGAAATTTAAGAATTATTAAAAACCATTATTAAATGGAGAATGTCAGAATGACTTTCATATGTATGGGAATAAAAACTGTTATTAACCACATGGTTACTATTAGAGTATACACCAGCAGACAAATTAAACAAAAATATGAAAACACCAATTGTAGTTTTTGTCTGTAAAATATAAGAATTCCAAACATCCATAATAAAATACTTTTTAATCTATTTTACACTACATTCATGGTTAAATTTAAATATTACTATATTCTTGGCTCCCAAATATCAATATAGTATGCTTTTAAAATTATGCTTTTTTTTTTTTAAAAGATTTTATTTATTTATTTGAGAGAGAGAATGAGACAGAGAGAGAGGGCATGAGATGGGGGAGGATCAGAGGGAGAAGCAGACTCCCTGCCGAGCAGGGAGCCCGATGCGGGACTCGATCCCGGGACTCCAGGATCATGACCTGAGCCGAAGGCAGTCGCTTAACCAACTGAGCCACCCAGGTGCCCAAAATTATGCTTTTTCTTGTATAATTTACATTAAATAGCATGTATCATTATTAACAGAAAAAGGTCAAAACTTGTTTTTGTACATAATAAGTATATATTATATGTAAACGTACAATTTGTAGAAGATTGCATTTAAATGGAATTTATAATTTAATATATTTTCAACATAAATCACATTATAACACACAGTGCAAAAAAAAAAAGGCAAACCCATTAGCAGATATCTTTGAAGATATTCTGTCTCTGTACTGTTCACTATGGTAGCCACTAGCTGCATATAGCTGTTTAAATTTAAATTAATTAAAATGAAATAAAGCTAAAAATTTAGTTCTCCATTCACATTAGCTTCATCTTGTTTGCTCAGTAGTATGTGTGGCCGCTATAGATGTAGAACATTTGCATCACTGATCACAGAAAATTCTAACAGATAGCTGTGATCTATATTATTATGAATGTGATTTGTTAGTTAAAATAGTAGGAAAGACAGTTTTATGTGGTAAAGTTATTCTTGTTGATGTCTTTTCCATGATTATAAGCGTTTAGAGAGTAGAGTTTATGTCTGGCCAGGACTGGTGCATGCTGAATACTAAATACATACAAATATATTTATTGTTCCCCCAATATACTTAATGTACCCCAATAATAAAGACAACAGCAGAATTAATAACACCATGTATCTTGATATATTTAACGTTGTGCAAAGTGGTTTTGTGTAAATGCTCTCATTTGAGTTTAAAATTAAAAAATTTCAGGAAGTTGGCAGAGATTATAACTCCCCATTTTACAGTTAAGTCTGAAATTCAGGGAAATGAAAGGACTTTTCTAGATGATAATAGCAATAATATTAATAGGTAATGTTTGTTGATCATTAATTTTTAATGTTTATTAATAACTAATATCTACTGATATTTAATATATTTAGTTATTAAAGTTGATAGGTAATGTTTATTGGCACCTCAGTGAATTATAAAATTTAATTGTCACAAACTTCTGATTAGATACTACTCTTCGATTTTTCCATTTTATAGATGAAGAAACTGAGACGTAGGGGAATAAGGCAACTTGCTTAAAAGACTGGGATTTGAACTCAGGAAGTTTATTATGCTTGTATGTTGACTTAGATTCATACTGTGGCTTTTCCTCTGCCCCAGTTTTGGTCCTTGAAATCCCAAACTGAACATGGGCCCACTTGGTAACTTGGTGGTTCCAATTCAACCATCTTGTAAGGAAAGAAAATTTAGCAACTAGCGTGCATGTCAAATAACCCAACAGTATACATTATATATTGTATGTGGCCAACTTTGAGATGCTGTGCACTGATGGCATCTTGATGGGACAGACCAAGGCTGTTGATCAAAGGAACAAAAGACACGTACCTCTATGGAGTCAGCCTTGCATTTGTTTCCAGCTGAAAACAATTATGAGTTGAGGGAACTGACAATATGCTCTCTGCCAGAGATTTAGAAATTGCCCAATTAAGCTAGTCTCAACTTGGCATTGATAAGGAATAAAGCTCCAGCCAAAACCAGATGCCTGTGTAGTCATGAGTAAGGACCTTCAGGTGTCTATATCATTTTCAGCCCAACATTTTGGAGGTTGGGTAATTCATGTGACTCCAACTCTGTGACAAATATAAGTTTTCTGAGTCTCAGAGCTGGGGCAGAAATGCTACACAGATGGAGGGCTGGTGCACAATTTGAAGTATTGTCACATTTATGTCAATGGCTAAACAAGTTTTTGCAAGTAGTCAGAACATGTTTTTGCACATTAATCAGATAAAAAATGTCTGAGTTTCAGCAAAATTCTGCTGGCCATGGAGGTGAAAACCATATTGTCAGAGACTCTTGTCATTATCTACAAGACCAACACTAGGCTTCTGTAGAAGCCTGTGTTGTGTTTGTGTGTGTGGGATGTGTGTGTGATACATAATGGTATAAGAAAAAAAATTTCACAAATAGAAGATACTAAGTCTTTGGGTATATATGTATATTGGCTGTACTCTCTCAGTTGCAAAAGTCAGAAATTCAATTCAAGTCTGAAACACAAATTGGAATCAACTGGCTGACATAACAGATTTTCAAGGAGTCTGTCTGTAGGTTGTGAAGTTAGACTGATGTCATTAAAAAACTTTCTTTTTCTCCATCTTCCAAGTCTACATTTCTCTTTTGGATTCATTCTCAGGAAGGCTCTCTTCAGACATCCACAAAACTGTCCTTAACCACATCAGCTTAAATGGTTCTTAGCCTCTATAATCCTAGAAGAAGCACTCCTTTCCCAAAGGTTCCAGAAGAAGTTCCATGGAGAGCTCCGATTAGTCTGACTTAGGTCATTTGATCATCTCTGAACCAGTCATTGTGACTGAAAGGATGGACACTGAGCTGACCAGGCTCCATCACGTGCTCACCTCTGAAATGACAAGATAGAAGCTACCCTGCTCAAACCACATAGTCTGAGAGTAGGGGAGAGGTGCTTCTGAAATGAAAAATGGGCTTCTGATAGATTAATAAACTGATGTTCACTGTGTGTGTGTGTGTTTTGTTAAGACCAAATAGTAGCTAAAGTTCATCAGTGACATTGATGAGATCCTACTCAAATACCATTTATAATTTTGTTACGAATCTTTTGTTAGTTTAGAAAGTTTATGCTTAGCTACAACTTCTAACTTAAGAAATTAGTGACTGATCTTGGGTTGTTGTTGAGAAGTGCTAGATATGAAATTAAAATATTTTATGAATTCACATATACCAGCAAATACTAAAATAAATTACCATTCACTTTTGTACACACATTACTTAAAATATAAATATAAAATCATTAACTTTGGTAATATTAGCTTAAGGCCTGGGTGTTCAATAGATTTCAATAAATATTTGTTGACTTCTGGATGAATATATAAGTAAAATCCTAATTAGTTTTTTTGTATCATTTCATGCTCTTAAAATAATTTGATTTATTTTGGTAAAATATTTCAGGTGTTTGTAAGCATGAAATAAAACTAGACCAATGATCACTAGCTAATAAACGTGACTTATTTTATTTGACTTCCATGGTCTTTCAGTTATTAAGTTCATGAAAACAAAGTTAGGTTATTTTTTGAAATAAGAAAGGAATTCTTGGTGACTGTAATTAGGATTCACTTTAATAATAACATATGAGCAAAATAACTGATGATAATCTAAATGTGTAATTTACTTTGAGTCTCTGTGAAACAAGGAATTCTTTTGCAGAATAAAGAATTATTTTGCATCATTCTTCAAATTAAAGTCATAAAATGTCATGCTAATTATGCTTGAAATGTGAATTTTGATGTGATTGTAGGAGCCACTACAGCTTTATTCTGCATCATGCTTCTTTCAAATGGCAATCATAAAACCTTGAGAGATTTTCAATATAGGATCTTATTTCAGAAATCAACAGCATCCAGAACTAGGTTCATATCATGCTATGATTTAGCACTGGAAAAGAAATTCATATCATGCTATGATTTAGGTTACTGAATTGGAATGAAATAATGCTCACTCCCCTAAAATACACAATTTATTAGAGAAAACAGCTAGAGTTTCAGAGTGCACAGCCATAGAATTCTGTCTTCTAAAATTTCTTTGTAACTATCCCTATTAAAAGATCATACCACTATGACCTTCTGCATTTCTTTCTATTGCTTTTGAATGCTGCTCTCCCCAAATTATCCTGGATCTACAGTGAGATGAAGTTGCTAGTGTGTAAAATTTGGTCTCTCAAATAAATGAATTGATAAAGCAAGGCTGTCTTGCAGAAGATGGTGTCGTATTTTTCCTCAGGCAGCATTCCACGGGATCACCACATGACTATTTTATTAAGTACCTCCAAAGACTGACAACAGCATCCTTTCCACTTTGACCCTAGGCTATCATCAAATATGTATATAGAACACTTACAAAACTGTACAAAACAAAACCCTTCAGGGCCCTCCATTTCCTTACATGAGGAATGTTCTGGAATGACTCCTTCATTCCTACCTCTGCTCCTTTCCAGCTGCTCCATTTATGAGCTAATCCAGCCACTACCTTTTGACCTGTTTTTCACTTTCAGCTCCATAATCAGCCTTAGGTCTAAATAGCAGAACTGCCTCTCTGGTTCCATTCTTTTCATTCTTTTCAATGCCTTGTCGCATGCCAGTAGCACTGTCCTTCTTGATAGACAGCAGCCTTTGAAATTTATTAAAAACCTTAAGGTATTAGCTTTTTTTTTTTTTTTTGTCTAAAGACTATTCTCAGACTAGTCAAGGCAGAGAGTTCAAGGGCAAAATCTAGACTAACCTCAAGGTTTAGAGAGGAGGCATCCTGAGCTGATAAGAAATGAAAGGACAGTGGAGGGAGAGAAAGTTTGTATCACAAACCAAGTTTTACAATCAGAGAAATATTAGTTCTATGGATACTCCGTCGGGGCACAGGCAGAATGTGAAAGGACAGTTCAATTAACAAGCTGTGTTGAAAGCCAATGCCAGGGATTAGCAGAACAAATGTGATGGGCTCCCTATTGGAGAGGTGCTGCAGGCCTGCAGAGCAGAGGTGGACTTGCCCAGAGAGCCAGCCAGGATGGTGTTGGCACAAGGACTTCATCTCAGCTGTTTTTAAAATCCTCATTGCGTCCATACGTGGTACACCCCTTTCTGCCCTCACTTTTCAAGAGGATTTGTAGGTGTTCTTTGGCAGTGTGATAATTCAACTAGCAATGAATGCATCCAGTTTAGCTGGAAACCAACTAATATTTCTCTATCTTATTCTCAGGGATACTATGAGAGTCTTTATCAAATGTTCTGAAGAAGAACCATGAGAGACGATGGACTCTGAAAAACAAACTGAGGGTTCTAGAGGGGAGGGGGGTGGGAGGATGGGTTAGCCTGGTGATGGGTATTGAGGAGGGCACGTTCTGCATGGAGCACTGGGTGTTATGCACAAACAATGAATCATGGAACACTATATCTAAAACTAATGATGTAATGTATGGGGATTAACGTAACAATAAAAAAATAAAAAAAAAAATGTTCTGCCTATGTCTAGATAGACCATGCCTGACATTTTCCTAATCTACCCCTTGTACTAACTGGTCAGGATGACTTTCTTTTTCTCAGAGAACTGGTGTTTGTCCCTAGTGATCACAATGATCAGTTTTATATTGTGGTGTTCTTAACTCATTACTGGGATTATAGCTGTTCCATCTCCTATGTCCTGGCATCATTTTCACTTCTGTGACTCATCAAAGATTACTGAAATTAGCTGATTATGCAGTTCAGTATCCATAAATATAGTGTATCCAGGCTAGGATATGTATGGGTGATATAATGTAGTTGATGTTTTCTTATGATTTATTTATTCATTTTGGTTTTATTCATATTAATTGGACTAAGAAGTTCTAATATTTTCAAAATGTCATTCAGCATCATTATACCATTGACGACAAATAGTGAGGCTATTATTTCTTTCTTTGTACTGAAGGAAAAAAAAAGGTGGAGGAGAGAACTAGACCTTTTGTTGAACTTGTCTTCTTTTCAGGTGTGTCAGGTCATTGGTCTTTAGTGCTCTAGGAACTAGTCTTGCATATCTGAGCTGCTGCCTTAAAGATGAGTACCACAGCAAGGAGTGACTGAAAGAGTGAGAAATGCCCTGCCATCAAAGATATTTTGCTGAACTATCACACGTAAGCTTCATATTTCCCCCAGGTCATTTTTGGAAAAAAAAAGGTGGAAGTAATTTATAAATCCTAGTAAATTAAAAACATAAATGAGTTAACATATTATTATTATTATTTTTTTTTTTGCTGTTGTAAATGAAATGTGTTCCCTAGCCTCATCTCTTTTCATTATAAGGTAACTGGAAAATCAGAACCCTTGGCCATATCACCAACTACATTACAATTTATTTTTTTGTAAAAGCACTGGGACCATATTTGAAACTTCCAGTATATTATTAATGATTTTTCATTTCTTAACCACAAGTGATTTCTCACCAAAAGTCAGTCAAGGGTAATTTTGTGAGGAAACTTCAAATAAGTTGGACATCTGTGTCTGTAGGATAGGTTTAAAAATATTTTGGGAAAACAGTGTTATATAAAGTAAATGAGTGGGGCGGAAGTGTTAAAAGGTAATCTGAAGCAATTCTATACCAATTTAAAACAAATACTTAGCTGGTTTCAAAGTTCAGGGAGTCAGAACATTCTAGAAAGTACGGTCAAAAGAAACTCATACTACTAGGGATATTAAAGTCTTTTTCTGTTTATAAGGTAAAATATTACATAGAGAACACAGTATTACATGGAAAAGAAGGTTTATTTCCTGTTTGTGGAGTACCAACTACCCAGATCACCTCAGCACATGTTCTCCCAGCTACTGGGAATACAGTGTGCTGATGGCTCACAGCTGTCCCTCTACAGAAGCTGCTTTCAGTCAAAGGGAGATGTCTTTCCTAAGGTTATGCCCCCACTAGGGCAGCCCACATTCAATAAAGGGTCAATGTGGAGTTACCAGGCCCGACCCTGGCCTCAACTTCAGACAATTTTAAAGGGCCACCCTCTCTCCAGAGTTTCCTGTGGGATTAGCTGGAGCTTCTGCTGCAGCTGCACCATGCATCACAGTTCACCTTCTTCTGCCCGGTCGGCACAGGTGGAATTCATGGGATCCCTAGCTGATAAACCTTCCACATGAAAATCTTTACTCTAGAGTGTGTTTCTGGGCAACCAAACCTGTGATGCTACAAAAAATGGTTTTAGGGAGGCCTACTCTATAATTTTGGAGTTGGATGACCTCATCACCTGTGGTGGGTAGAATACTGACAGCCTTGGGCATGCTAGAATTCTATACCTGTTAAAATTTTCACTAGTGATGAAGTGGAACAGCATAACATTGGAAAGAAATGTATTGGCTGATGCAATATAACAGGCATTTGAGAGTTATGAGAAAAGTAGTTATTGTAAGAATCATGAATCAGATATCTCTTGGGTAATATTAATGCATTGGAGAGGATAATGAAAGGCTGAAGGTTGATTAAGACAAAATAAGAAAATGAGAGGGCCTTCTTGGCAGTATGTAAAGAAACTCTTGTAGCAGAAAAATTTGGGTAGAAAAATTTGAGAATCAGAGCTAAGATTTAATTATAAAAGTAGAACTCCAGAGAAATTTGAATTGTCTGCTCCAATAAGTTGGTTGTACCAAAGTCAGGGACCTGATGGGAAAGGTGTGGAACTCTGAGATTTGGAAGGAGGACATATGGATCACTGCACTCTATAAATTTAAAACCTCAGATCCCTCTGGGTCTATGTAAGTGACCTACTGCTTTCTATTAATGCCAGTGATTCTTCTTGCTTAAAGACAAGGTGGGGGCCTCTTCCTGGCAGGTCAGGACATGTCCCTATACAGACATACCCCCACTCCTCTCCTGGTCACCAGACTCACAGGACCAAATCTCAGCACTCAACTGGGGAATGACTGGGCCTGCTAAGGAAGAAAAAGGACCATATGCTAAAAAAAGGAGGTGCAGACTTTTGACAAAATGTACCAAGGCATCTATATAAATATTATCAATTATAAAATTCAGCTCCTCTACATCTTTGCTTCCTTTTTTGTTTGCTTGGTCTGTAGAAATCTTTCGCGAGTGTCTTTTCATCTTTTTCTCCATATATTTCCAACAGTTTTCTTTAAAAATATTTTGTGGCAGCATTATTTGGCACATAAATTTTTATTATGGATATATAATTTTCTCCTTCTATCAGTAGCTTGAAGAGGTTGTGCCTGACCAGCATAGTTGTTCCTATTTAGGAAAGCAATAAAATCCGCTTTGTGCTTTCTTATTTCAGGTATTGAGATGTGATCTCACCCTTTAACAATGCTTACTTCATTGAGTTGTTGTGAAGGCTAACGTGAAAGCAGTAAACAGTCAATAAATATTCTTCCCATGCTATGTTACTTAATGCCTAAATGTTTAACATAGCTTGAACATTTTATCAACATCAAAAAGGCCCTCATTTCCCCTTCAGGGCTTCGAATTTTATTTTTATCTTATGCTATTACTATATTCCTTCCCTCTTTTCTTCTTTCCTTTCTGGAATTGCCTGAAAGATGTTTTGAGCTATGCCAATTTGCTTGCCTTTAATCCTTTGTTTTTGTTATTTTTGATTAGAAGAATCTTTGAGGTAGAGTCAATTTAATAATTAATAATTTGTTCTAATTAAATATTTTGTTACTTCTAGAAAGAGCTATTTATTGTGTTCATATCTAATTTCAGACACTTCTAGGGAATTAATTCAGTTCACATCATTATTAAAAATCTAAATCTCAGGGCACCTGGGTGGTTCAGTCGGTGAAGCATCTGACTCTTTTATCTCAGCTCAGGTCTTGATCTCAGGGTTGTGAGTTCGGGCCCTGCGTTGGCTCCATGCTGGGTATGCAGCTTACTTAAAAAAGATCTTCTAAATCTCCAAAGCCAGGACCTTTTAGTTTAGCTATTTAGCTATTTAAAATAGGAGATAGTAGTGGTGAGGTGAGAAGTTGGCAGGAGCTACAGTAGGAAGCAGATGAGGGCTGGTGTAGACTCTGTAGTTATGTGTCTGAACTATAATACTCTACAGACCTGGGACCTCACTGACCAGAGCTATGTTTGGTTTAAGGCTAAATGGGAGTACTTTTTACCTGAAAGCCAAATAGACCACTTAGACCCATGGTTTTTGGTACTCAGTAAGTAGAGTTTTCTCTCCTTGAAAATAATCTACGTATGAAACCAAACAGAGGTCTGAGAATTACTTGGTAAGTCTACAGACTAAGAAATGAGTTGGATGTGCAGGTCAAGGTCTGTCTAAATCCATAATCATGGTCTAGTTTGATATGAACCTTTCATCTAAGCTGGTATTGGCGATATACCTTCCAAGATTCTCTTCCCATTTGAAGATAATATTATAAAATTAGTAGAGATAATAGTATTTGAAAATAAGCTCTTTTTTCCTGAGTGATGTCAAATGACTTCCTAGTTGCTTGTAAAAGCTCCTATTTTATGTCAGGCAGAGACAACACTCTTTATTTTATAACATGTATTTCATAGCCCTTTTTATGAAAAAAAGGCTAGATCAGGGTTTCTCACCCTGGCATTCTGGACCTTTTGGGCAGAACACCTTTATGGCAGATGCAGTCTTACCCTTTTCTAGCATTTCCCCCAATTTAGGAAAAAAGATAGCATGTAACAATTATATTAGACTCATGGAGTGTGAGAGATGGCAGGAAGCTTCACAGTGTTTTGAGTCCTTAGGAAAAGTACAAGGGTCAAAGATATGTTATCAGTCCTTGGTTTTAACTCCAATTTCATTGTATGAGTCTTGGTACTGTCATATGATTGATCTCTAAAGTCACCTCTAGCAATATGAATTATTTACCTTTATGTTCTCAATACCTCTGATGTTGTGTGATGCATAATAGGCACTTGATAAAGTTTGTTGAATGACTGAATATCCTGAATGTTTTGTGAATCTAAATTCACATTTTCACAGGCATTCAAAATTATAATTTATGCTTGTCTAATTTACCACTGTAACCCTGAAACTTACCATAATGAGAGGTACAGTATAAGTACTTAGTAAATAATTATTTGATAAAAGCATGAACAAATAGTATAGAATTCTTAGATTATATGATCATTGACAACAATATGACTCCCAAAGCCTTACCATATTATTTTTATTCAAAACCTGTCTCGGTAAAGGACACTTACAAAAGACGTATATGTATTTCCACCCATCACTGTATTATTCCCACGCAAGTCATGGTATTATAATACATATTTGTCCAAGAAGTGAGAAGTTCTTGCACTGAATGAGAACTTGTTCAGGCAAATTCCACCCCTACCACAAGCTATGGTTGCTCAAAGACTTTTTCTTTGGTCTTGGAGAGAGCCTCTGTTAGATGCTAGTCAAATTTTGATTCCCTTTAAGTCAGGATCACACAGAAAGATATAAGGGGAAATCTCCATGCTGTAGCATTAGAAGGACTTAGGTTTCAGGTCCAATTTTGCCTACTAGACATGTGTGGTTCAGAAAGTTTTTATCCAGTGTAAGCCTCAGGTTTTTCATCTGCTAACTAGGGCTAAATAATACTTGCCTCATTGACTTATCCAGGTAAATGAAAGAAAACAATAGCTGTCAAGATCCATTCCTTTTTAAAATAAGCTTACCATTTTATTTTGTGGTACATAATGGATATGTTCCAAAAATTTGCATGTATGCACACAATCAATTTTCTGTGAATTGTATTTAACTTGTTATGAAACAGAGAATTTTTCCTTTTAATATCGTCTTGCTTTAATTCTTTTGAGATGGGAGTAGGGTGCCCGTAGTTTGTTTTGAGATTTCAGGTTTGGGTATGCATGGTTTTGCAGCACAAATTCTTAATTTCAGTTAGCAAATAATCATTTTAAATTTTAATTTAAAAATTCACTTTAAATTGAAATAATATGGTTTCTTGGCCTCCCAGTGAATTCTGGTCCCCAGACTTTTATGTTGTACACATTAAAACAAATGAGTGTATCATAGTAGTTAAGATCACTGGAAAGGGACTGCCTGGGCTCTTGCCTAGCTCTGGTCTTTACCAGCTATGTGGCACTGGGGAACCTAACCTTGTTGCACCTCAGTTTCCTAATGTGCAAAATGAAGATAAAAGTAGTACCTATCTCCTGTTGTTATTATAGGACTTATGATCACCATACATATCTTCCATATGATAGGTGGTAAACAATAACTAATTAATTAACTAATTAATGCATTTATTTATTTCCAAAACCTATCTTGGAACTTATGCTTGTAAATTGTAAAGGCAGAGCTAGCAGAGGGCATGTAAAGGCCTGGGTTTTGTTTTTCAACTTACTCAGAACACTGTTCATAAAGCAGATGTTTAAAATGGGGCTCTCCATAGTGTTTTTGAGATTCTCTGGTGTATATTTAATTCTATTGCTCTTCCTAAGTGCTTCCAATACACTTAGATGGCTTCACAGTTGAATTTTTCTCTCATCTGTTGTGGAATTCACTAAAGATAGTATATAGCTATAAATAAGCCTATCCATGCAATTGTAACCATGGCAACCACCAGCCTTCAAACGGGGAGATGGGGCTCACATGGCTGGTCTCAACTTCACAACAGCCCAACA
Source organism: Halichoerus grypus (assembly GCF_964656455.1). Lineage (NCBI taxonomy): Eukaryota > Metazoa > Chordata > Mammalia > Carnivora > Phocidae > Halichoerus > Halichoerus grypus. The sequence continues at coordinate 64,229,563 of NC_135725.1, forward strand.
TGTCCCCTTTCAAATTAGACAGCTCAGAATTGTGCTTTGCACACAACACAGCTATTTGTTGCTCTCCGCAGTATCTATCATTTACTTCAATCTAATACAATTCATTTCTGACTTTAACACATTCTCTGAAAGAATTGTACTAAATTCTGTGGGGAATAAAAAAAAAAAAAGTGACCTAAGCTAAGTCCTTCCACCAACATACAGAGGGTTCTTCCTAACATTTAGGTTTCTTAGGTCACTCCCTCACTGAAAACTCCTCAGTGGCTCCCTGGTAGATATAGAATTTGGCTCTTGCTTACTTTTTAGCTTCATATTTCACTCTCCTTCCCATGGCACCTTAAATTCCAGGCTTTGAAAATTCTATGTTCTCCAATGCTGTTCTCTCTGTATTTGAAACTGTCTCCCAGCTCTCTTATTTGCCTTTCAAATTTTTACCTTTTTTCCCCTCCAGTCTCGGCTGAAGTGCTTCTTGTGAAATTTTCTCTTATGGTATGGTTTTAAGATTAATTTAATTTACATAGGAGCCAGTTGGTTCTCCCTTGTTCACATGAGTGATTCAGTGGAATTTAAGTACTTACCTTACTAGGTACAGTCAATGAAAAACAAAAACAAAACAACAACAAAAAATCCAAAAGTTCATTTATCAAAAAGGATGGACATGGTAAATGTTACTTAGTCTAGTCTCAGCATAGAAGATAGTTATGATTTGATTTTCTTCTTTGAATGAATATGGCTGGTGAGAGTTGTGAATGTAGATATTTGGTGAAGGGTTTTGGGGCTTCATGTAATGACTCTCAAAAAATTTATAGAATTTGACTGACTATAAATGGTAGATAAAGAAAAGTGAGGTAACTGTGATGTCCAGGTGACTGTGATAATGATGTCATAAGTTGAGAGAGGAGTCAGAGGAAGAATATATTTGGTGGGAGAGTTATCCTTGAGTTTTGACACATTGCATTTTTGAGGTGTCATTAGAATATCCATGTCTAGTACAAAGTTGAAATTTCTGCTTACCTCAGGAACTAGAAATGTAGATTAGAAAATCATCAAAATATAGGTGGAAATTTAAGGCATTGACATGAATGAAACTGATCAGGAAGAGTATAGATTGAGAGGAGATACCTGTTCTAGAAGGAGACATCAGAGCAGATTCGGAGAGAGTCGCTAAGAGAGGGACAATCAAAGGGTCAAGTGCCCTGGGCAGGTGCAGAGACTGGCCTTGAGTAGTAGGAGACATTTTCCCTTTGAGCCCAGTGGGAAAGAGCAGAATTGCATGGAAGTGAGTTTAGACACTGTCCTCTATCCTCTCTGAACAAAGTAGGAGTCAAGGCATCTATGGAGAGTGAAGGGTGCAGGGGCATGCTTACCACCACTTCCAAGAATAGAATCCTTTGAAGTTCTGCTGTGGGAAATATTTAGGGAAGGGAGAAAATAACTAGGATTAGATTAAAGAAGCTGAAATTGGGCAATTTATCTCTAAGTGAAGTCCGACAATTTATGTGATTTCTTTTATTGGGATTTAATTGTTTGGAAGTAGAAATCAAAATGAATAAGAATGAAGAGATGACATTCTTTCCTATACATCCCTTCTTGTTTGCTCCATTCCAGCCGTCTTAACTTCCTTCCTTTTTCTTGAACACATCTGGTATACTAGCTATTCCCTCTGTAGGAATGTTCTTCATACAGGTAAGCTAGCCATGTGGCTTCCTTCCTTCCTGTCTTTCCTCATATCTGGCCTTCTCAATGATGTTCATGCTGACCATCTTAGTTAATACAATAACTTCAATCCTCTACATTTTTGATCTCCTATCTCCATCCCCTTCTTTTGGCCATAGTACTTACCTCCTGATATATTAAATAATTGACTCCTTTATCATGTTTACTCTTTATTGTCTATCCATGAGGATATTGTTTTTTGTTCTGTTATGAGGTATCCTAAATGACAGAACACAGTGTGGTGCATAGTAGTAGCTCAATAAATATTTGTTGAATGAAATTAAAGTGACTTAAGAAATGTGAATGTCAGTGAAGGCTTATATTGGTTATTAGTTTTTACCAAACCAGAAACAGAAAACTGCACTTTTTATGGTTACTTTTTGGATATAATTTGTAACAAATTTCTTAAGTTATAAAATTAAATTATCCCCCCTCCCTCTTCAGACACCCACTTCTCAGTCTCCCTCCATATATAGTTATAGTTATAACCTGCTCTGATAGATCACTCACTCACATCTAAGAATAAAATCCTCTTAATATAATTATATCTCACACAGGCATTTTGCATTCTAAATTTCTTTCTCATTTATTTAATTAAGTGAGCTGGGTTAGTTCCAGATGTCTAAAAGCCTTTCAAAAGTTGGCTTAGGTGTTTTCTTGGTGTTGATAGGTGGGGATGGACCATGACCGTGGCATAATGAAGAGGTGCCTGTTCTACCTCTGGGTGAGATGGCCCTTGTTTTGACCACATTTCTTTGTTAATGCTTAACCTAGAAAAAAGATTCTCAGTTTTGCCCAAAGAATTTTAGGTAACCAAGTAACTAGACTCAATTGTAAGAGTCAATGAACTATTTTTATGTTTCGTAGAGTTATCCTACACGTGTGCCCACAAAGTAACCTTGAGACTATTAGATGCTATCATTTCTTTTCCCTGTATTTGAGGATCTGGTGAAAGTGATAAAAACTTCAGATCAAAGCAGTTTTCCTACAACGTAAAAACAGCAGTGACCTTAGATCAGATTGAGAGTTGGGGCTTCTGCTCAGCTGAGCCCAGCAACCTTCTCGCCTTCTCCCAGTGCGTGTGTCTCCGTCACGTGGGATCTGCATCCTGGAGTGAGGGAGGCTTGCTCTCATTCTTCTCTCGACTCTCACACTTAGGAGGCCTTGCACATTTTACCATGGAAGTAATCTCTTTCAGCTGTCCTCTCTTGCTACTAATATTTTTCATAAATATTCAGTGGAGATCAGTGGAAAAGAATTTGTGGGTAGGCACAGACTTCTCTCGTGTCTGGACTCCTATGCATTCTCATCAGTTCAAACTTATCTCTTAACATTTTATGAAAATCCCAGATGTTTTCTTCTTGTCCATTTCTGTGATGGCTACCTCCTATCTCTACTGCTCTGCCAAAGACAAAACAATCGTGGGATCCATTTCTCCTCGGGGGGCATTGCCTTCTTTTTTGGATTTTAGTTCAGTAGGTTACCTGGTGACCTCAGTTCTCTGAGGGGTCTCAAACATTATGATTTTTAAAGGCTATCTGGATTGTTCTCATTGTTAGGATAAGAACTACTTTTTCTTCTTATTTTCTACATCTTAGGTGGAAGATATTAATATGTAGAAGGATTCTTTGGTTCTTTCCATAGTCTCTGGCTATTTCTAAATCTCTTGGTTTCCTGCTCACATTTTAAAGCTTTTATTTTCTTTCAACATGTCTGACATAGTTATATTTTTATATTCTGTGTCTAGTAATACCATTATCTGGAATATTTGCAGATCTGATCTGCTGTCTGTTGCTTTTGATGTCTCTCAGTGATTGTTCTTTGTATTGTGTATTTTGGGATTTTTGACTATGAGCTCATGTTATTTGAACTTTGTCTGTGGGAATACTTTAAATCCAGGATTGAAGTTGAATTCCTTTATTTATTTATTAAAGATTTTATTTATTTATTTGGCAGAGAGAGACACAGCGAGAGAGGGAACACAAGCAGGGGGAGTGGGAGAGGGAGAAGCAGCGGGGCTCCATCCCAGGACCCTGGGATCATGATCTGAGCCGAAGGCAGATGCTTAACGACTGAGCCACCCAGATACCCTGAAGTTGAATTCCTTTAGAGAGGATTTGTGTTTACTTCTACATGGAACATAACCAACCATTTTATATTAAATTATCTGCCTGAGCTTTTTTAGACCACACTGGTAGCATGAGTGGTCGTTTTAGTTATGAAGTCTTAGGGAGGGTACCTTTTTTCCCTTACCAAGCACAAGGGCCAAGACAGTTTGATTTCTGCATCATGCCATTTTGGAAGGTGGATTTACTTTTATTCACCACTGTACTTACGATATAGCTCTTAGAGATCCTGGTTGCCTCTCTTAGGTAGACTTGTAAATTTTTCTGTCTTCTACGACATGGGTAACCATTAAAAGAGATTAACGTCTCCACAGAAACTTAAGAAAAAGCCAGCTTTTGTGCTTGTTTTCCTCTTACTCCTTCATTTGACCTCTGTGGATTTCTTACTTTGTACCTGTTCTGCAAAGCATTGATTAAAAAAAATATTGTGTCAGCATTTAGGTATGAGGGTCATTTGGGGTATCTAGTATGTCACACCCCCATGAACAGAATTCCTCTTTTAAAATTTCTTTACTGCTGTGTTAGTGGGGTCTCAGAAGAGAGAAGAATTTGTGCTTTCAAGTCATATTGTTTAACTTCAGAAACTAAAGACTTCCTTTCAAAGAACATAATGTTATTCAAATGGCTACTAAGAGGTTTAAAAACAAATAATGTTCTTTAGAGTGACTCACAAATTTCCTGTTCTTAGAACATCTTTCCCCATAGGCTGATATTTTGTTACCAATTATAAGCCTATGACTAATTAGCATCTTTCCAGGTTTTCTCATCCAGGCTGTTTTCAGGAAACATAGGATAATAAAAGAAGGAAAGTGGTCTTGATATGTACATGTCCCCAAATTCCAATCTCATTGTTTATATGAATTTGGGGTGGATTATCCTTAAGGTAAAAGGAGATTTGATATTCTTTCTCCCTCTTCTTTGAACAACCCATGATTCTTCCAGACCTTTGATTTAACACTTGGGTTCTACCAGAGAATTCAGCCATGCAGAAAGTTGTTTGAGTGCCTATTTTCTCGATTTTCCCAAAGATGGTAAACATTAGTACCATCCTAACTACACAGGAAATAAGTTAATTCATTATATACCATGGGTTAACTAAGGCTAACATTAAGGCTTAATTCTCTCTGGGAACCTCACATGAGAAGGGCTGCTAAGACTTCTTTTCCACATGCCATTCATCAGGGGGCCCTTCAGCTGACTCCAGTTCCAAAGGAAACAAGAAACCTAGCTTTTTAGAGGGATTGCAGGAAAAGGGAAGAAAAGAGAAGGCCATTTACTGTAATTCATTATGGTCTTCCAGTGCTTTTTATATTCCATCTCTAAATGGTAGAGTGGCTGAAAATATGCAACAGTTCAGTAAAAAGGACCTGATTTTCTCAATAAGCCATGATTTTAGAAATCTCATTTGTTTCCATGACTCAAGGACAGTTTTCTTGATTGAAGAAAAAGAACTGAGTGTAATTTAAAAATGTGAGTTTTTACTCCTAATGCTACCTTTTCCTGTCTTCCACTCTTTGTGGGGCAAAATCTTCCTGACATCAAAGACTAGTGAACTACTTCAGTTCTATCAATACCTAAATGACTTTTTTGTTTTGTTTTGTTTTAAAGATTTTATTGACTTATTTGAGAGAGTGAGAGAGGGAGAGCACGAGTTGGGGGAGAGGGCAAAGAGAGAGGGAGGAACAGGGTCCCCACTGAGTAGGGAGCCCGATGTGGGACTCCAATCCCAGGACCCTGGGATCATGACCTGAGCTGAAGGCAGACACTTAACCAACTGAGCCACCCAGGCACCCCTACCTAAATGATTCTTACATTTATTTTAAATAGCTCGAGGTTATGTGCTTTGGGATAACAGCTGTGGTGTAAAAGTACCATAGAGAGTTAACTTCAAATTAAGTTATAAATACCTAACACTATGATCCACTTTCTAGTAGAATGCCACAGAACAAACCACTGATCAATATAAAATTTCAGATTATTTTAATTAATCCTAAACCATTTACTAATCTTTATGCTATCTGTTCCCCCAGAGAGCAGTTATTCTTTTTTTTAAATTACAAAAAAAACACATTTATTTATTTATTTTAAGAGAGAGAGCATGAGCAAGGGGATGTCAGAGGGAGAGAATCCTTAAGCAGACTCTCTGCTGAGCATAGAGCCTGACATGGGGCTCAATCTCATGACCCTAAGATCATGACCCAAGCAGAAACCAAGGGTCTGACGCTCAACTGACTGCACCCCCTAGGTGCCCTGAGCCTTTATTCTAAAATAGATCAGATTCTTTTTCACTCCCATATTTAAAAATATTTAAAAGCTCTCTATTGCATAATGAACTTGTTAGAGAATTCATGGCCCTTCAAATCTAGCTTTTGGTTTAAACACACTGCATACCCTTTGTATTAACTTACCATATCTTTGCTCATGCTCGCTCCTCCTCCTACCTGGAGTGCCATTTTCTACTTTCCCATGTGGCAAACTTTCATTAATCCCTCAACTGTCAACTCAGTATCACCTTTACTCTTCTTCAAGAATGGAAAAATGGCAGGGTTCTCAAACTTGATTGTATGTGAAATCACCTAGGCAACTTAAAAAAAAAAAAAAGAGAAAGAAAGAACAATTTCTGGGCCCCCTACCCAGAAATTCTGATTTAGTTGGTCTGTAGTGTAACCTAGGCATCAATATTTTTTTTAAATGTTGCCAGGTGAATATAATATACAGTCTAGTAGAACCCCTGCTGGTATGATTAAGAGCCCAGAGACTTTATCAGACTTGAATCTTAACTGTACCACGGTATTACTTTTTTGTTTTCTCATCTGTAAAATTGAGAAAATAATCATATTTAATTCTTAGGATTGCTGCGAATGCAAGGTTAGATAACGCAGGTAAAGAGCTTAGCTTAAAACCTGCCATAATAAGGGAACACTTGCCTGGCTCAGTCAGTAGAGTATGTGACCCTTGATCTAGGGAGAGTGAGTTGGAACTCCATGTTGGGTGTGGAAGCTACTTAAAAAGAATAAATAAATAAGAAATTAAAAAAAACCGTACCATAATAAATATTAGCCACTATGAGTAGGTAAATTAGTTGTTCCCTCTGGGTCTTGACATTTATTATTATTTAAATTTATTATTTTTTAAAGATTTTATTTATTAGAGAGAGAGAGAGAAAGTGAGCACCAGTGGGGGGAAGGGGGAGGAGCAGACTCCCCAGTGAGCAGGGAGCCTGACTCGGGGCTCCATCCCAGGACCCCAAGATCATGACCTGAGCTGAAGGCAGACGCTTAACCAACTGAGCCACCCAGGCTCCCCTGACATTTATTATTTTTTAAATTAAAATTTAACTCAATTACGATCTTCATCATAGTGTGCTATGGTTCTGAAAAGTATTTGTTTGGTTCTCCATCCATGGATTATATCATCCTTGGGAGCAGCCTGGTCCTAGCAGTCGTTGCCCCCAGCTTCCTGGTCCATCAAATTGTCTCTTCTACACCTTATCTCTTAGACAAAATATAGTTGAAGACTTAATTCTCTCTTTGGAGGAAAAGTGCAGAAGCCTTGTTTGTTTTAATTTTTTATTTAAATTCAAGTTAGTTAACATATACTGTATTATTAGTTTCAGGGGTAGAATTTAGTGATTGATCAGTTGCATATAACACCCAGTGCTCATTACATCAAGTCAGAAACCTTTTTTAGCTATCTCCCTTCACTGAGGCACTTCCCTGTCAAATGTCTGCAACGATGATTTCTCCCTTTTTCCTCTGTGCTGCTTGGTACTTTGTAAAAACTGTTATACAGGAACCCATACTCTTTATTTACAAGTTCAATTCTACTTTAGACTATAAGCTGTCTGAGGGCAAGTTCTATGTCTCTTTTCATTTGCACATCTGGCTTCTTGTAGTGTCTGGGAACATAGTAGGTGCTCAGTTTGTTGGAAGAAAAAAAGGAAGAAAGAAATTTGGAGAGAAGTAGATGTATTCCTAAGCCTACTTTAGAAGTATGATTAAAAGCAGTCTTCAAAAATATCTGTTTCGGGGCGCCTGGGTGGCTCAGTCGTTAAGCGTCTGCCTTCGGCTCAGGTCATGATCCCAGGGTCCTGGGATCGAGCCCCGCATCAGGCTCCCTGCTCGGCGGGAAGCCTGCTTCTCCCTCTCCCACTCCCCCTGCTTGTGTTCCCTCTCTCGCTGTCTCTCTCTCTGTCAAATAAATAAATAAAATCTTTAAAAAAAAAAAAAAAATATCTGTTTCAAGAATTTAGATAGAACAGAAGGCAGATGTGCATATTGAGAAAATCTCAGACAACATAAATTCATAAATCATGGTGTAGCTGTCACAGACTGAGCTGGAGGAATTTTTGAATATTGAGTACGAATACATTAATAATTTCCTGAGCTCTTCAATACAGTGTTCTAATTCTCTGCCTATTCCTTCTCCTTCCCTATTCCTTCCATGTTTGCTACTAAACTAAGCAACTACTATGTCATGTCTTAAGATCAGAATACAATAATTGGGTTAATTTCTTACACATAGACTATTGGATCACAATGTTCCTTGGAAAAGAAAAAGTTGAGGAAGTAAATAGAAATATTAAATTCTCTTTGCCAGAATGCTGATGAAGAATGCTTCAGGGGGATATAATAATAATGCTGTGAAGAGCTATGACTATATAAAAGTGCTAAAAAGAAATCAGAATTTAATCTGTGTATTCTTTATGATTAAATGGAAAATTAAAATCAGCTTAATAGTCATGCTGTTCAAGTGTTTTGTGGCATTTTAACAGCATATTTCAAATTTAGTACCAAACTCATTATACAATATTTCAAATATCTGAATTTTGCCATAACCACAAGATCATTAAAATGTACGTTGTCCTTCCCCTGTGGGAATTATATACCATTTCTTATTTATTTGCCTTGGGGTATGTTTCAAAGTACTTAGTATTACTATTTATGATTCACAGTAGACAAAATAAAAATGAACTACAGTCTCCATTACTTGTAAAATTTAGACAGTGTTATATTTTATATTTCTATTCTTTTGTTTTCTTTTAGAAGAAAGAACATTTATCTTGTTTCTTTTTACAGAAATGATGAAGGCTAATTATTTAACATTTTAAAAGCAAATAAGAGCAAAACAAAATAAATAAAAATCTTGTATAATCTCATGACCCAACAATACTTTGTTATTTTGTTTTATTTTATTATTTTATATTTTATTTCAGCCCTTTTTTCTATGTGAAAGGACATTAATTTAAAGGTAATAACCTGCAGATATTGTTATATACCTGTAAGTTCAAATATTAAAAGTATTTGTGCAGCCTAACTTTTATATTCATTGCTTGCTTCAACGGAAGTTGGGAACAGAAGTTGGGAAAAAGGGATAAAACATGTATTATCTTAGCATTCTATCCAGAAGCCTTCCACAACAGTTTTTGAACAAATGAGTTGAGAATGAGAAGGAACTAGAATCCAGCTGCTACATGAAAGCTGGAAATGCAGGTGGGGGGTCAGGTTGGCTAATGTCAGAAAGAGCAGAATCAGGGTGCCTGGGTGACTCGGTCGTTAAGCGTCTGCCTTTGGCTCAGGTCATGATCCCAGGGTCCTGGGATCGAGCCCCGCATTGGGCTCCCTGCTCGGCGGGAGCCCTGCTTCTCCCTCTCCCACTCCTCCACTTGTGTTCCCTCTCTCGCTGTCTCTCTCTCTGTCAAATAAGTAAGTAAAATCTTAAAAAAAAAAAAAAAAAGAGTAGCAGAATCAGAAGCAGGAAGAAAGGGGAGATGCAAAGGTGAACCCCATAGGTTGGAACAGGAAGGACCAGAGAAGCAGATCCCAGCAGATAAGGGAGCCCAAAGGATCTTACATCTTTTCTTTTATCCTATCCTATTTGATATTAACTGCAAAAGAGAGCACAAGAGACAAACTATCCTCTTTCACTGTACAGATTAAAGTGCAAATACTCTAATCACTCACTCCTCACCTCTACAGTGTCTTTAGTTTTGAAGACAAAGTTTCATTATTCTGAATGGTCAAGAAAGGTCAAACTTCAAGCCAAGATTGGGGAGAGGTGTGTGCCCCACTGGGATAATTGATACTCCATACTTTTGCAACTCTCAGGCAAAACTGTTGCCAATTTTTCTTTTATATTAATATTTCATCTAATAAACTAGAAATCCCATGAGGGAGCTACTGTGAGCCCTATTTTACATCCAAGGAAAAGAAGGCTTAGGAGAATTAAATCATTTGTTCAAGTTTACACATATAATGAAGGAGCCCCAATTGAAATTGACAGGAAGGATATTGTATGATTTTTAAAAATCTTTGAAATCATCAAGATGAATTCAGGAATATTAAATGGGAACTCTCTAGGTTTTAAGGTTGTGAACAAAATCCCCTAATGGGAAGAACAATTTCACATCAGATATGTAGAACTCATTTCCTCAAGATTTGGAATCATCTAAGAAGATAATTTGTTCAAGAAAGATTGCCATATGAAAATTATAGATTTTTGGATACATTTTTAACTTCTAAGCCTTTTTATTCTTGGGGAAAAGAAAGTTTTGTACTCTCACAAAACAACTCTGTGAGGCAGTACAGTAGACCAGGAAGTGTGGGCCTTGGAGACAAAGGGAACAGCATCGTTAATTATCTATAGGGCACATTGATGTTTCTGAGTCTATTTGAATTTTGACATTCGTAGAAGGGGATAATAATTCCTTTCTCATAAACTTGCAATGCTAACTAAATGAGATTATGGTTTATGAAAAGCTGTCTAGAAATGTTGGCTGTAGTTAGACAACTATTACTATACAGTGAAAAAATCATTCTTACAAAAAATACCAGATGTTATTCTTGGTTGCATTTCAAAGAGCACTAAATGTGGTTACATCCTCAGGGTGATTGCTTTGTAAACCAGGTGTGAAAAGGAAGCACTTAACCAGAGTTTCAGCTAACTCATAAAATTCTAGACCAACTCAAGACACAATGTGGACCTGGTATCTATCTGTTGTTTGGGTAAATCATAATTTAATTCCTATTTGCAGCTAAACAAAATAGACAAAAGCATCCATTATTGCTTATTTATTGACGATTTGTCTGCTTCCTGTATAATTACAGCATCTCAGTTGATTATCTCTACATCTTAGCTTGGAATAGCCCAAAATGAATGTCTTTAACCTTAGCCAAATATTGAAAAAAATCGGTAGAAAAAGCAGAGTCACTTTTACCTGGATACTTAATTAACCTTGTACTATATCTGGCTGATCTTTGCCTTCCTAAAAAGTTCTTGACCACAGAATAAAATCTGAGCTCTTTAAAGATCTTTACAAATCAATCTCTGCTATTTCTGACCCATATTTTCTCCTCCTCCCTACATGCTTTCTAATTTCTCATCACAGTAGCTTCTCAGAGTCCCTAACCTTTTCCTTCTTTCTTTCTTGGTTGTCACATCACCTGCATCAGGTCATCCTTTTTCTTTCAGACTTGCAGGAACATCCCATTCCAGTGTGGGATCTGGTTTCTTGACTAACTATCAAGGGGCCAGCTGACCCACCATGGGGAGAACCTTGACTGATAGAAAAGGAGAAATATTTTTTTTTCCTTTTTCTCGCTTGTGGAGACTCTCAGGTGTGGCTTATCTGGAAAGGTACCAAGCAAACATGCTTGCTGAGTGATTGCTCTGTGTCTTCACTTGAGAAGCTGTAGCTATTATAATGCATTGCATCACCTTATATCACATTTTCCCTTGCCCTTTTTTTTTTTTTTTTGGTCACTTTTAAGGTCTTGAGCTCATACTTCCCACTGAAGAGTTATAGCTCCTTAATTCTTACTTCAGGTTCTACTTGAAGATCCAGGCTAAAACATTATCGTTCCTCAATCCACCACACTCTTCCACACTTCCATGTTTTGTGTATATTCTGCTTGGAATGTTCATCCGTTCTCCATAATTCTTAAAGCTCCACTTCATTTGCTAGCATCTCTGGGCTCTCAGGGCAACTGGCACCTCCACTACTACTAAAGCACATGTCGTGCTATTTTGTGTACACGTAGTGGGGGGCCAGTCTCCCTTAACAGACTGTAATCTCCTTGAAGACAGGAAGGTTATCTTATTTTTCTCTGTATTTCTGGCACTCAGAATGGTACCTGTATGGAGAGTGGTGCTACATAAAGTTGTTTAAAGAATGAAGTGGACTAATTCAGTTCTGTGCTTTTTTTTGTTTCTTTTGAGCGTGATGATCTAATGCTAAGGTATTTTAGAATTATTTATCACTGGAAATGTGTTATATTATTATCTTTATTTATAACATAAAGAGGCTGGAAGCCTCTTTGACCTGGAACCAAGGGGAAAATGCAATCTAAATGACTACATCAGAACTTTCTGACAAAATCTCTTACTGATATCTGTGTGACACATGTTTCTACAATTCCTATTTAAATCTAGTTTCTTTTGGACAAATTAGTTAAAGTGATCTGTGCATCTCTAGATGGTGTTGCAGTAAAACCCTCTGTGTTGTGTGCAGTCTTCTGGAATGCCCGACAAATTAGGATTCCACAGCTGATTTAAGGACAAAGCATGGCATTGTTAGAACAATGGCCAATTCAAATGGGTTTATGTGATGAGTCTGGAGGTTAGAAATTTAGGAAGACTTCAGTGGGGTTGCAGAAGTATTTTGTATTATTTAGTTAAGCATTAGGAGTTTGGAATTATAGAAGCTCTAGAATTGGGTAAAGCGTACCATCTTGAATTTCCTTATCTTGTATACAGTGTTCCGCAGTGATTCTTTCTACTTCTCCCCCTTTCCCTGTGTTGATGTGTAGAATCTATGCAATCTGGATATTTTCTGGTTGGCCCAAAGATGTTGGACAAGAGGGACCCACAACCAACATGCTCTAGTAAATATATTTATGAACAGATGCTAAAGACCATGAAATGTCAAGAAATAACAGAAAAATATGAACACGGACCAGCTGGCATCACCCCTTTCAGATGTAGTGCGGTGAGGGCTCTCCAGGAAGAAAACAGTTTTGCACTTTAGATGATTTCTCACCTTTGCCTCCATCTGTTTCCACTTTTGTTGAAATACTCATGATATATTAGACTGTCTCAGGCACAAGACCATTTCCTGAAAAGGGAGCCATTTTTCACATAACTCCTCTGGGTGACTAAGATAATGAAGATTTAACAGTGGTAGCTGAGACTGGCAATTCAACAGTTAATGCCTGGTGGCATAAAGCATCCCATGGAGATGAACAACTGAGTGAGAATTTCAGCATATTGGACTTTGGCAGGCATGGAGTGCAGCAAATGAGCCTCCTGACATATGAAGGCATCCCATTTGATTTGACATCAATTGAAAAGTCTAAAGAATGTTCTAAACCTACCCAATCTCTTTTCCTGCAGAGATAATATCGCATCATTTCTGAGGGGAGTAAAACTTTATTTTGTCCACTTTTCAAATTTAAGAACTCAGACATAAGTTCTTATAATTTGAACAGTTCAGCAGAATGTTCAGCAGAATATAAAAGGTTGTGAAAGCTTTTTTCCCCCTGTTGTTTCCTTTAGTTATTACTCTTGAGAAGCCACTTTAAGAGAAAGACCTTTCTTTTCTCTTTTCAAGATAAAGACTCAAGCCCCAAGAATCTGCTAAAATAAATGATTTCACATAACAATTTATTCAGAAAAGAAACACATGTGAAAATTTCTTAATCTTCCACAAAGCTCTCCTAGTCCCATTTAAAGGAAGTATTAAAGTGTAATAATAAAGAGTTGGAGCCCAACAAATTGCGACTGTTGGGAGAAAAATATAAAAGCAGAGGTTTATTTTAGGTGGTTCCATTTCAGAGCTTCCTTTTTAACAGCACTGTTTTTCATGTCTATGCTCATGTATTCACCAGAAAGCTTTTCTCCGTCTCTTCTGTCTGGCCGACCTGTCTTGTTTCCTTTTTAAATTGAACAAGACTGAAGTGGAATGCGTCCACATTCTCTGAATGCCCACTTTCACTCCTGGATCTCCACCTATTTTTAAAGGAATGGCATTATCCTCACCCACCACCATTCAAGGAGCCATCCTGAGGTCCCCTTCTCCGTCAGACTGACTCTCCAAATAGTCACCCTTCTCAATAACCACCATTCTCACGTGTGGTCTCGCCTTATTCTCCAAGCCATTGTGCTCTTTCAGGCCATTCTTGTTTTACACATAAATCACTGCTGTGGTCTTTTAATTGACTTCAGCTCATCTGATCCAACTTTCATTGCTTCTCATGGCTTATAGAAGGAGATACAAAACTCTCTACTTTTCATTAACCAACCCCACTGCTTATGGGACTTCATGATTCCTCATTTCTGGCTAGGCAGTTCTAGTGATGGTTCTCCCAAAGCATGATGCTATTCCAGGCACTATTTAAAGCACTTTTTACATACCTTTTAATTCAGTTCTCACAATGGTATAGTGAGTAAGAGCTGGCTGGTTGCATTAAGTATTGAACTCGGGCAGGTAATATAATTCATTGTATGAATGTGGGCAGATAGTGTAACTGCTCCATGTGTTTGTTTCCTCATCTGTAAAATGTGGATAATATCTACCTCATTGAGTTATTGCAAAGATTTAATGCAGGCATGTATTTTTTTTTTTTTAAGATTTTATTTATTTGCGAGAGAGAGAATGAGAGACAGAGAGCATAAGAGGGAGGAGGGTCAGAGGGAGAAGCAGACCCCCCGCCGAGCAGGGAGCCCGATGCGGGACTCGATCCCGGGACTCCAGGATCATGACCTGAGCCGAAGGCAGTTGCCCAACCAACTGAGCCACCCAGGCGCCCTAATGCAGGCATGTATTAACAGCACCTAGCCCATAAGGTATGCTCAGTAGATGTTGGCTGTTAGTATCATATTATATCATATCATATCATATCATATCATATCATATCATATCATACAGAAGGAGATGCTGAGGCACAGACAGGTTAAACAATTGTCAAGTTGCTATAACCAGTTGGTGAAGTTGGAGTTTGAACCAAATCTGACTTTAGAATGCACCTAAGTGTTATATTATGCAGATTCTCTTTACACCATTTACACCTGCAGTTTCCCCTCAATTGCATTTATTTATTTATTTATTTATTTGAGAGAGAGAGAGAATACACAAGCAGAGGAGGAAGGGGCAGAGGGAGCGGGAGAAGCAGACTCCCCACTGAGCAGGGAGCCCCAACATGGGGCTCTGAGATCATGACCTAAGCTGAAGGCAGACACTTAACTGACTGAGCTACCCAGGTGCTACCCCCTGCCCTGGTCTCTTTCCTTTAAGGAATAACTTAGACCTCCAGAGGACTATTAGTAGCTTTCCTTCCTCTGCTCTGAGATGTCATGGAAGCTGTGGAGAGGGAGAAGCTGGCCCCAGTTTGTGCCTCTAGTGACTTCTTCTTGACTCCTGGCCAGGAGTCTGTGATTGCCATTTGTTGATCCCTCCTGCACTCTAAGCACTTTGGGTGAACACTCCTGGTTTGGGCAGAGAGTATAAATCTCTCAGGAATAGGATGCCTCACTGAAGGAAGCAGAGAAGTGCATTTTTTTTTTTCCATATCACAAAAAAGGCTTCTAAAGAGGCTCAAAGCTGGCTGAGAGCCCCAATGCCCACCCCCTCTGGTGAAAGAGGCCCAATTTCAATGCATGGGTCATATTCCTGGCTTGAAGATCTCTATTATACTCCTGACTAGTCAGTTCCCAAACAGGAAAAAACCCTTGCAATTCATGATTATTAACACAGGAACAGGTAAAATGGTTTAGGCAGAGAAAGGTCCCTAGAATGTGGGAAGAAAGAAAAGAAGGATCTCTTCTGTGCTAGACACTATTCCACACATTGTCATAAATTAATTAATTCAGTCCATAAAAATTTGATGAATACTAATGTGCCAGGAAGGCCTGTAATAGGTCCTGGGGTGCTGGGATTCATTTGACGACATATTCCTTGCCCTCATGGAGTCTAGGATCTAGCAGAAGGAAAGATGTAGGACATTTTGTATATTCTTTTCCTCAATTCCTGAGAAGCAGGAATGCATTTCCAGTTACCAGTGTAGAAATTGAGGCCCAGAGAAGCAAAATGTATTGCTTCGTATTGCAGGTCCATTAAGTTAAGAAGCAGAGTTTCATATCCAGTTCTTTCTAGACATTAATTTTCATATCCTTCTATTTATCACGGAATCTCTTCTGCCATTAACTTGATGGTTAACTTTGTAGCCAGCATTACTTAAACAGTAAACTTCAGAGGCAAGCTTGTGAGATTTTGACTTATATTGTTCTTTAGGAAATCTGCCAAATCCTTTCATTCAACCTACTAAAAATTCTGAACATCAGAGTTTTGAGTATTGACTCTCTTGCTTAAAGCACCAGGCATATTAGGCACAATTATTTCTGAGTAACTCAATAACAATTAAAGTTTTTTCCACCCAATCCCTTAAGAGGATATATATAGATTTAAAATAAAATTCATTCCAAATTAAAAAGTGGCTCAAATGCTGGTATTTAATGCTTCTCTCAGCCCCAGCGAAGAGATTCCCAGTGAAATGCCCTAAGGGGTATAAAAATGGAGACCATTTTGTATCTACCCTGGACAATAGGAAAGGATGTGTGTTGGAATAGGCTTGAGAAGTGTTCTCTTGAGCTTGTTTGCATGTCTGTCACAACAAAGATTTATTCCTCACTTCTCTCTTCCTTCAAGTCTTTGCTGGGATATTACTTTCCCAATAAGATCTTATTATGTTCAGTATTTCCTAGCCCCTTTCCTCTGATGTTACATTTTTTTCTTCCCTGTTATATTTTTCTCTGTGGATTTTATATTTTTTATGTTTTAAAGATATATTTATTTATGGGGGGGAGGGGCTGAGGGAGAGAATTCCAAGCAGACTCTGTGCTGAGGGCAGAGCCCGACATGGGGCTTAATCCCATGACCCTGAGATCATGACCTGAGCTGAAACCAAGAGTTGGACACTCAACCAACTGAGCCACCCAGGCGCCCCTTCTCTGTGGATTTTTAAAAAAATCACCGGCCATACTATAAACTTAGCTTTATTATTTGTTTATTGTCTCTCTTCCTGTTTTGCACCTCTGGAACATAACCTCCATAAAGGAAGATTTTTTTTTTCTTTCATTTTCTATTGCTATATCTCTGTTGACTAAAATAGGTCCTGGTACTAAGTAGGCACTCAGTCAGTATTTCTTAAATGAATGAATCCCTGTTTTACTGATGAGGAAACAGGTTCGAGAGTATTGTACTCTCATTCTGCCTATTTTACGTTCATCATTATGTTTCTGAGATCTCTGCCTGTTGGTATACACAGATCTAATGAATTCTTCTCAGATAGCACAATATTATGTAATTTGAATATGGCAATTTTATTTTTCTGTTCCCCCACAGATGGGCATTTAGGCTGTTTCCAATACTAATGTAACAGCTTGGCAGTAGGTGTTGAGTGAGGTGTTTCTAGTTGGAAACACCAGAAATTCCAGAAAAGCAGAAATCAGCCAAGACCTAAAGCTAAGGACAAAAGGAACTAAGTCCTCCACATTCTATGTGGGTGGAACCATCAGCCACAGGTACCACGGGCCTCTCTGCAGGGTGTGGCTCTCCCGACTGGCTCTAAGAAGAGGTATGGGGGAGAGGAGGTGGCCTCGTGGGGGGATACTGTGTTCACAAAGAGAAGCTCTCTTCTCACCTACTTGTGTGTGTGTGTGTGTGTGTGTGTGTGTGTGTGTTGTGGGGTGGGGGTAGGTGTCCTTTTTCTGAATCCCAGAGAAAGAGTCCATAAGGAAATTATTTACAAAGTTCTGGGGTGCCCAAACTGTCCACCCTATACTACCTTTTGAGCTCAGGAACATCTCTTATGAAACTTGCCAATGCCCTGGGATGTTGGAAAAAGGGGCAGGAGAGAGAACAGATTCAAGAGAAGGAACATCAGGAAAGCAACTGGAATCTCCTCTAGCCAGCATGGCAAAACTATGCTTTTGTTTCTTTTAGGTGAAGGAGACATTTCTTTGTCAGTCATTTAAAAATTTGAGTTGAAATTTGGTACATTCTGTGTTGGTCTTTCATCTTTCATCATTGATTTGAAAGTTGTTTTCTTTCTTCTTAGTTTAACCATATTCTCCTAATGTCCCAAAGTTTCAAACAAAAGGGTTGATGTCAATGATTTCACATGTGGTTGTGTAACTGTTACTTCATGTTACTTTAAAATATACAATGAAGAAAAGCATGCTGTATTCAAGAGCTCCACTGGAACAGAAATAATTTTGATCATTTATAACAAAATAGTTTTACTTGAGGGCTTGAATAAATTAGACACCTAGAGTAATTTTCATTTATTTATTTATTTAAAGTAATTTTTAGAGATATTAAGAACAGTGTCCAAGCTGCCTTTAAAACGTCCTGAGTAGGGTTTATTTTTATAATTAAGAATATCACACTTTAATGTACATTTGAAGTGATTAAAAGCATCTGATCATAATGTAATACCAAGACATCACTTATATATGATTCAGTTAATCAGGCACTTCCCATTAGGCATTATTACTTGCCTTCCAGACATTGATGGTGCCATTTCTGATTTGATCATATCTTCTACCCAGAGTCTCTCCATTTAGAATGTCTTATTATCATTATGTTTTTCTCTAGAGCTGGGACATCAACGTTTGTGAATGTTTTTTGAAAGACTGATTTTTTATTAAAGCTGTACTGAACCGAAATCATGCATTTAAAGGTTCTGACTCTTTACCCTGTGGTTTCTCCTCACTCTTTTCCAAATCTGCTTATTGCATATTGTGTTTGAATTGGCTTTCGTTCCAAAGTTTTAAGTAAATGCCATAGCTAGAAATTAAATTAGAAGCACTTATCAAATTGCAGCCAGGTGATATCGATCTTTAAATGTAACCTATATATTCAAGGCAGCATGCAGGGTGTGGGCTTGCTATCTATGAAATGAGCTTAGTAATAAATTGGGTATGCTACATTCCTCATCATGCTTTTATCATCCATTAACCAATTACTAAAAAAGTGGGAGGGGGATGGGTGGAGAAAGGGTATGAACGCTGCAGAGTTTTGAATGTATAGTATTAGCGGAGAGGAGAGGGCATTGCCTTAGTCCTTTTTTTTATAGTTCCTCCTTAGGAATTCTTTCCTAAGGGCATTTCTCTACTGCCCATTATCAGAGTGTAGGGTGTCTCTAACTTAACTACATGCACGTCAAGTTGGTTCTTCTCTGGAGAAATGATACTGCAGGCAGAATTTTCTTTACATCACCTCTCCTTGTGGATTTTTGTCCAATCACGAGGCATTAGAGGAGCTGCAGCTAATACTCTCCCACCAGCCACTTGCCCATTGCCTTCAATTAGGGAGAACAGGTGTCCCACCAGACAGCTGTAAATGCTGAGGGGGCATCAGCAGCTGCCAGGTTAGCGCCAGGACTTGGCAAATGAATGGCCAGATTGCTGCCCGAGGGCACCAAGGTTTAGAATTTCCTGGGCAGGGGCAATTATCTCCAACTCAGAAGGTGAAAAAGAACTTCTGTTGAGGCTTTCTCCCTTATGGGGAGAGACTGCCAGCAGACAGTGAAGTCTTGAATTAATTGGATGTCAGCCCTGACTGCTGTCAGAAGAACTGTGATAACTGGGTCGTTCTTATTTTAATCCTGGCTAAGGAAATTGGGGGATTAAAATAATTGCCTGGATATTTCTAGGGCAAGTAAGAGTAGTAACTGAGGTTCATGGATAAAGCTGATCTCTTAGCTAAATCTTGTCTTATTTTCACTTCATTCTCTTTCTCCTCCCCACCTCCCCTGCTCTGCTCCTTCACTCACCTGAAATATTGGATAGTAGTGAAAAGAGCTTTAGCGTTAGAAACATTTGGCTCATATCCCCAGTTTTCTGCTTATTAGCTGGTGTGATTTTGGGCAAATTGTTTTATTTGTTGCTCCTTCATTTTCTCATCTACCAAATGGGTTGTTGTGAGAATGAAATAATGAGTTAAATGATACAGTCTTGCACCTGGTACGTTGTTGGCACATCATAATGACTAATTCCTTTATCCTTCCCAATATGATTTCTCCATTTACCCTGGGACTTCACAGCTCTAGTCTACAAAGCTTCAAAGCTTGTTTTGATGCCCTGAGAACACCCTGGGTTGTTAAAATAATCAACCACATCAAGCACTGTTCAACTCCAGGCCAAATTAACTCTATAGCTATTTTGTCGTTTATTGACTAATTGGTTGATTGATTCATTCATTGAGAAATTATCTCATAGGCAGCCCTGTATTCTGGATGCTGGCTATATCAGGAGGTGGGGAAGAGGAAGTCTATTCAAGGAGAAAAAAGAGAGTTAAATCTGGGAAGGTAGAAAATTTTCTTAAAAAAAAAAAAAAGAAAATATAAGACTAACTTTATGTATAATAGCAATAAAATTCTACCCTAAATGATTTGTTTTGTAGTTTTATATTCCTATCTCTTTGTCTTTCTCAAGGTAGGTGTCTTCATGCTGTAGACAGCAGGGTGTAGAAATTATGAGCACAGACACATAAACTCTAGTCTAGAACTAGATTTACTGGTTCTGTAATTCAGGCTTAGTCGCTTACTGGTTATATGACCACAAGCAAGTAATTTAGCCTCTCTGTGACTCATTTTGCTCTGGGGTCTATAACTGGTAATCACCTGATAGGGTTGTTATGAGGATTAGATGAGCTAATATATGTAAAGCATTCAGAACAGTGCTGGGCAGACAGCCCTAAGTGTTAATAGTTACCCCTGGAGTATTTATAGCACTGTAAAGCAGTGTCTTAACCCATGATCACACAGCATCTTTTCTGTATTCTCACTGGTTCAGAAGATTTTGTCCTGACTTACTTTAATTTGTATTATAAAGCAAGAGTATATGGAATACTCTCTTTTGAATTTTATACCTGGTCTTGAGATTCCTATATGTCATCCTTATCCCCCTCTCTGGCTCTCCTCTGTTAACAATTGCTGAAAAATAAGTGAATAGAAAATAATATTGGGTATTTGGTGGTCTGTGGAGGGTGGCTAGTGATATAGCTAAAAGCTGAAATGATGGAATGAAATTGGCTGGATTATTCCTGTAAGAACTTTACCAACACTAATGAAATGCAGTAGACCCATTTCCCTCTCCAGAACACATCTGGTGCAATTTCCCCTTTGGCCATAAATTTCTGCAGCCACAGACAGCTGAGCAATAAATTCATTGTTTAATATTTCATAGTCCCCTGTTGGAAGGGGGTTCCTTCACATGATTATACTTGATGTGGAAAAAAAGAAAGACAATGTTCCTATTCAGTTTTAATCAGTTTGCTTCCCTCTGTGATATATATAATGCTTAGGTTATTTTTATATACTTAAGAATAATGGGATAATTAAATAGAGTTTTAATGGTTTTAATTCTCCTTGTCTTTATGAAATTGTTTCTCTTAATTGCATTGAGTTTGAGAAAATGAAGGCATATATTTTATGTAGTTAATGTAGCTATCTTTATGGTTTGTAATTATGGCATAGGTAGCTCTAACCCCTCCAGACTCACACATACTCACTAATCACATTTTCAGGTGCAGTATTGCTCAGGGTCAGGGGAAGGATTTAGCTGTTCTGTCTTAGGCTATCATGGGCTCTCCCTGGAAGATGGTCCACGGCAACAGGTTGGAGCGATGGAGTTAAATGTTATTCACCCAGTTCTCTCTTCTTTTATGTGGAATTAGAACTCCCACTCTAATCATTCTTTGTCAGTTTTATTTAGTTGTAATAATTTGAATCTACAGTGCCTTCATTTCCACAACTTCCAAGTTTCATTTAGAATCCCTTACAGTAAGCTGTATATAGTGGTGCCCCAGTGAATGGATCTCTGGGGGGAAAACGCCCTGTTGTAGCATATGCCTTCATGATGTAAATGCTCCCATCATGACTGATGTCAAGATACCGATGTAACATCACTGAATGTGAAGTTGGGAAGAGATGTGTACATTTGGTGTTCGAGAGCCAATGAGGCAGCTCCAGTACACCATTGCCTCTGTAATTAACAGCATATTTTACCCAAGAAGATGAATCAGTATTCCAAAGTTATTCTACACTAGGTGAAAGACATTCGATGTGTGTGTGTATAAATCTGTGTGTGTATGATATATTTTATGTCTATATATATATATATATATATATATATATATATATATCTGTATAGCTATATCTCCTTTCCTTTTGTAGGCAGAATTTTAGGCATTTTGATTTCCTTGGCAACTGAATATCATGTGATTGCAAGTGAAATCCAATATAACAGCTTAACTCCTTTGGATAAAATCTAAATGAATAAAGAGATTAAGTATAAAAACTCTCCACAATTGGAGAGATGCCTTCTTCTCAGGTTGCTTTTCTAAGCCAGGTGTTCTTAGATTAAAAAGAAGAAAACGGAGCATTGTTCCGTTAACCTGGTTTTTAGTTTAACTGTTATTTAAATGAATGAAAGGTCTAATCAAAGAGGCATCTCCCTTTACACTTCCTGAAAGCAGACCCACATTGCTGTAAATTGTGATTTTCTTTTCTTCTTCTTCCTCTTCCTCTTCCTCTTCCTCCTCCTCGTCCTCTTCCTCTTCCTCTTCTTCTTCTTCTTTATCATTCCAATACCGCTCTCTAGGGAACTTCTCTTAGGCTGGTTGACGTTAGGCTGGGCATAGTTGGGAAGCTCTCAGTGTCTTGACAATTCTATCTTTATTACCTGACATACAAAGAAGTTGTGCATGGGACCTGGTGGTATTCAGCTGGCTGTGGTTCTGTGTGCATAATCTCCCATGTACTGAGGCCTTCGGACTTCTCTGAAATTTGGTTTAGCAAACATGCTGCCGTTGACATGATGGCAGAAGTAAATGAACTGGCTCTGCTCCACTGAGAAACTGGACCTGATGGAACATTGAGGCTCATTTTTATTATCAAGAGGTATTACACTGTCAATAGGATGGGCGATCTGACTTTGGGACCCAGGGCAAAATGAAAATGTGGGGCCCCTTGTTAAAAATTATTAATAATTTCAAGGTGGTGATAGCAGAGTATTAAACCATGTGTGGGGCCTTTCCAAGTGCAGGGCTCTACATGACTGCACAGGTTGCAAGCTCATGAAACCAGCACTGGATGTCACCACAGGTCCTCTGCATCTTCTCACCATGCCATGGAGTCGTCATGACAAAGGGCCTGGAGAGCTTCAATAGGGACAAGATATACCTGGGTCATGGGATGCCTCCATCAACATGGACAAGAAAGTTTCTAGTCCTACAATGAAAAATGGGAGTCAACATTTCCTTCCAGAAGACACCCTAGACAGAAAATTAAAATATACCACAGTAGAATGATCAGTCAGAAAAAATACAATAAAAAAGAAATTGGTACAATATAAAGTCCAGGGGGTCACACTTGGGCTTCCCTGGCCAAAAGGAGTCAGAAACCTTAAATCAAAAAGTTCAGTAAGAACAATCTACCTAGTCCACTCTGTAAACAAAAATGACTAAGAAAAAAAAAAAAGGTTTATTTTCTGCCAGGATTCCTACAAAAGCAGCACTAAAACAAAAGACTATAAAATCTGTGAAACTGGCTGCTGACTTGGTGGAAAATGCTTAATTAGCAACATCTAGAGGTTAAAATACAGTTTAGACTCTCTTTTAAAAAAATGTCAACATCCTCGGGCGCCTGGGTGGCTCAGTTGGTTAAGCGACTGCCTTCGGCTCAGGTCATGATCCTGGAGTCCTGGATCGAGTCCCGCATCGGGCTCCCTGCTCAGCGGGGAGTCTGCTTCTCCCTCTGACCCTCCCCCCTCTCATGTGCTCTCTCTCATTCTCTCTCTCAAATAAATAAATAAAATCTTTAAAAAAAAAAAAAAAAAAAAAAAAAAAAAAAAAAAAAAAAATGTCAACATCCTCTTATGACCAGTGTATTACACAGATCTACTGTGAATGATTATTCCTATGGTGAAAGGGTTCTCCAGAGCAGAATTGTGTCAAAAGTCCCACTGTCACTTAAAAATGTGGAGTTGACAGTTCTTATTCTTCTACCTGGAAATGAATGACAATTGAGGATGGTGCTAGAAAATGTAGAGACAGGAAGTGGTAGCTGTCTGAGTGAGAGTCTGGATACCAGGGAGGTTGAAAGGGGGAAGGGCTCTCATGTGGTGAAGCTTGTCTAGAATTGAACAGGCTGTTAAGAAATAACCAGGTCCATTGCAGACCTTGGTTCTTGGACTTTTTAAAAAATAAACCGAGGCATGTTAAAAACTTTGAGTTTATTTGAGCAAAAATTGATTCGTTTCTGGCAATGCCAAACTGGAAGTGGTTAGGGGTGCTCTGTGGACAGAATGGTGTGGAGGGAAGACATGTGGAGAAAGTGTAGAAACAAAGAAAGGAAATTAGTTGATTTGCTATAGCTTAAAGCTTAGTTGTGATTGGTTGTCCTTAGCATTTAGATTTAATAACCTTGAGGCATTTACAGATTCTTGGTTTGCTTAGGTAGGCCGCCAAGTCATTAGGGCCATACTAGTCCAATGGCCTCCTTGTTTAATTTAACAGACTGTATTTCTCACACCATAGGTGGTACAGTTGTCTTCCCTGGCTTCAGCAAGGTCCTTGAAGCTGAGGAGTTGTAAGCTCTGGCTCTAGCACGTAGCTCTTTTCTGAGCTGCAGACTCAGACCCCATCTCTCACCACACCCCCAGTCACACTGAGCTGTGGTGGGACTTGGATTACACCATGCCTTTCCACTTGCTCTTCTCTCTGCCTAGAATTCCATCTTGGGCACTATCCACCAACACCTCCACTTCACTGCCTTTCTAACTTGCTGAATCCTTCAGATCCTTCTAGACTCAGTTCAAACATAGTTCTTCCTGGAAACTTAACTCACTTCTCTTTCTGATTTTTATGCCCTTTCTCTAGCATCCCCCGCCACTTCCTTCTTTCCTACAGGACACATTGTTTAATTGATTAATTAATTTGTTTCCTTCCCCCAGACAAGAACTCCTCGAAGGGTCGGGACCAATCAGGTCATGTTCTTACTATATTTTTAGTTCCTTATTAGCCCAGTGCCTGAAGCATAGTGTGTGTTCAATAAACACATGTTGGATGAATGAATACATAAATAATTAAATGGACACTAAAAATTTCAGAGGGGTAAGTGAAGGAGTGGTTTCCACCTGCCAGGCTGTTCCTCTGAGAAAAATTGTTTTGGAGTGGTTAGTGAAGAGGTAAGAAGTATAAGCCCTATTTACATGTAGCTTAATAGTTAGTTACTATGGAGAACAGCCTCAGCTGGAGTGAACCCGGAGCTCATTTCATCACTGTCTCTGTGATGGGTGCTGGGAGAATTGTTTCACATTCTTATGCCAGCTTACCTCAATAGCGCCTTTAATCATGACTCTTCTCATTCATTCACTCCCACTTCCCTTCAACACTGTTCTTTTTGCATCACTTCAGGAAATGGCTAGGATGGCTGAAGTGGCAAGAGTGGGTTCCTGCTGTGTGCTTTCGCTGCCCCCAGGGCCGTGACTGGGGCTCTAGGAAGCAGCGTGCTTGGTGACTGGTCGGCTGCTGTCCGTTCTCTGTTCTCCTTCTCTGCTTGACAGCGACTTTGGCTGCTCACGTTTTTCTGGGGCAACCACGTCCTCGGTTCTGGATTTACTCCCTGCTAAAATCAGCCCCAGAAAATGGGATCACCTGCCTCAACTGTGCAGTTGCTCTGTAAGGCTAGATCAAGATGCCAAGTGGTAGGTAAATGAGAAAGTGATGAAGCGAGTTAATTTAAATGACTGATGAGACCCATGGTATCAGGGTCGCCTCTTGGGGCAAATCCTGCTTCTTGATTTTAGCACTGGCACAGGAATCTGGGCAGTGGACATGCAGCTGATTGGACAGCCAAGCATTTCCGATTTTCTTGTGTTCTTTCCATAGTGTGTTAGACAGAAATAATACTTAAAAGGAAGTAAGATTTGTAAATCCCACAAGTTCTAAAAGAGGCAAATTATGAAAGTCCTACATTATAGACTCATTGATAGCATCAAGAGCTGTTAACATGAGAAAGAAATTTGAAGAAAATTCAACCCCTTTATTTCTTAATCATTATAATTAGCATTTCTCAAGAATTTACTGTATACCAATAAGTATCATCTTTCTATTATCTCATTTAATCCTCAAAATAACTCTGAGAGGTAGGTCCTATTATTCTCATTTTAAAGATGAGGAAATTGATGCTCAGAGAAGTGAAATAAATTACTTGATATGATAGAACTAGTGGGTGGTGGAGCTAGAATTAGGAATGGATAGGACCCTTATTTTTTACATCTATAATAATATTAGTTGCTATTTATTACAGAGTGTACCAGACACTGGGATTCGCCCTTCACATGCGTGAAATCATCCAATCTCCATGACTGAGAGATAGATACTGTTATCTCCACTAGACAGATTAGGAAACAGATTCAGAGAGATTAAGGGGTTTTTTCAAGGTCAAGCAGTAGAATTGAACTAGAAATCAGGCCTTCTTTTAGGCAAGTGTTCCTTTAATTTTTTTCAGGTTATCTCAATGTCTTAGTCTTAGAAGGTATTTTTGACAATATTATTTTCAGATCCTAGAAGGGAAGGGGGGAAAGGTAATATGCCAGATTGCTTATTGGTATTTTGTAGTTTTCTTGCCCACTTATGTTCTCTCCCAGGTATCACAAGGGATGGGAGCCTGGAACATCTACCAGAATCCTTTGCCAGCAGGGTTCAACCTCAGATTCCACAGAAGAAAGGAATTTGCAGAAAATATGAGGAAGGAAGAGAAGTAGAAGTCACCATCCCCCTTCATCCCATTTCCTACAATACCCCTCATTCACTCCACTCTAGCCCTCTCGACCTCTTTGCTGTTTCTTAAACACTCCAAGAATACCACACTGTTAGGGATTTTGCACTTGATTATTCTCCTACCTAGACGGCTTTCTCCATCCCCACCCAAATCCATCACATCTTTCAGGTCTTCATTCAGATATCCCCTACTCACTGAACTCTGCTTTGAACACCTTATTTAAAATTGCAGAATTAATCCTGGTGCAATCCTTCCCATTCCTTACTTCAGTTTTCTTCACAGCACTGCTTGCCATCTGATACATATTTTACTTTTTAATTTATATCAATCTATTTCCACTAGAATATAAGTTCCCCAAAGGCAGTAACTTCTGTCTTTTAATTACTGATGATTCCCTAGTCCAGGAACAGATCTGGCACTCAATAAATATTTCTTGAATGGATGAGAATAAATAGTGCCCCTGACAGGTGGCCATGGGTGGTGACTCTGTGCATGGGCATGCTCCTGAAAGTCAATCATGAGAATCTCATTTGTTTGGTTCCAGAGCCTGCCGTTACTTGACTTTACTCCTGTTCTTCCTTGCCACCCTGATCTGTGAGGGCATCTGTGTAGGGCAGGAGATCCAGTTCTCCATAAAAAATGCAGATGGAGTTATCAGGAAGGTTATGCACAGCAGGGAGCCTCACTCTGCCAAGCATTTGCATGATCTTTGTTGGGGCAGTCAGTGAGGGGCTGTCTACCCTGATGGGGAGGTGTATTTAATCACTGACATGGTCTAGAATTGCCAGTGCATAGTTATAAGAGAGAGCAGACTGACTTTTATTTGTCTTTATTTATAGTTTCTATAGAAAGTGCAGCCCTTTATTTTCTTCCCGGGGAAGTGGACCACTCTCACTGCCTTCCCTTGGTGTACTACAGAGAGCAGCACAAGGTGGCTGAGGGTGTGACGCTGACCTCTGACTGCTGTGACCACAGTGATTGGGACCTCATAGTGGTAACACCTCCCGCACTGGACACACAGGTCATTTGTAAGAAGGTTAGTGCAGGCATTGGCCCAGATCTTGAATTTGTTCAGTTTGTCTACTGTTCCCTTTTTTTAAAAATTTTATTTTATTATATTATGTTAGTCACCATACATTACATCATTAGTTTTTGATGTAGTGTTTGTCTACTGTTTCCTGATGACTCATCCTTATTTCCAGATCCTGAATTTTCATGTTGGGTGTATGGGTGGGGAGGGGGGAGTTTTCTGGGTGTATTATAGGGTTATCTATTGCTTTGTAACAAGTTACTCCAAAACATAATGGCTTTAAGGCAACATTTATTATCTCAGTTTTTGAATGCAAGGAATCCAGACAGCTTAACGGGATCCTCTGCTTCAGGGCCTGTCATAGTGTTCAGTCAAGGTGCAGGCAGAGGCTGTGGTCTTATCTCAAGATTCAACTGGAAAAACATCCACTTCCAAGGTCGCTCACATGGTTGTTGGCTGGCCTTTCTTCCTCAAAAGTTGTTGGACTGAAGGCTTCATTTTCTCACTGGCTGTTAGCCAGAGGCCACTCTCAGTTCCTTGCCATGTGGGCCTCTTTCTAGAACATCTCACAGTATCGTAGAGTGAGCAAGTTAGAGGGCAAGAAAGAACACCAGCAAGAGAGAGGACTAGCAAGCCAGAAGTTGCAGTTTTTGTACTTAATCTCAGAAGTAATATCCCATCAACTTACTGTATTCTGTTAGTGAGAAGCAAATCGCTAGGTCTACCTTATACACACATGAGGCGG
The DNA here is from genome assembly GCF_964656455.1 of Halichoerus grypus. Taxonomy (NCBI): domain Eukaryota; kingdom Metazoa; phylum Chordata; class Mammalia; order Carnivora; family Phocidae; genus Halichoerus; species Halichoerus grypus. Next base: position 64,258,024 of record NC_135725.1, read on the forward strand.
AGATTACATAAGGGTGTGAATTCCAAAAGGCAGGGATTATTGGGAGTTATTTCAGATGCTGCCTGAAACATTGGGTTTCTCCTTCAGTGATTACTCCACATATTTTGAATATTCATGCTTTGGACCTTGGGAGTGATACTTTCCTAAGCCAGATCCTATTTTTGTTATATCTTATAGAAATCCTCGGAGGGGGAGACGAACCATGAGAGCCGATGGACTCTGAAAAACAAACTGAGGGTTCTAGAGGGGAGGGGGGTGGGGGGATGGGTTAGCCTGGTGATGGGTATTAAAGAGGGCACGTTTTGCAGGGAGCACTGGGTGTTATATGCAAATAATGAATCATGGAACACTACATCAAAAACTAATGATGTAATGTATGGTGATTAATATAACATAATAATAAAAAAAATAAAAAAGTAAAAAAAAAAATCCCTTGAAACTTCTGGCTGATTAATAGGTTTATTTTCTGGGTTATAGTGAGGATGAAATTTTTTTCTGCTTTGAAATTTCAAAGGGAATTTAGGAGGGAAGGGAGTTGAATATGTAGAATCAAATATTTTTATACGAAGCTGATTTTTTTCTAAAGTATAGATGCACAGGCAGTACAGTTTTTGAGGTCTTGCATACAAAGATGTCTTACTGTTGTTGTTTACCCACAAAAGAGTTGTGTGGATATCAAATATTGATACATATTCATTTTCCCTCAAAACTTTGCTGACATTAATTTACCACCTCTTCATTTTTATTGTTGTTGTAGAGGAGATGTCTGAGGCTAACTAGGTTTTTGGTCATTGTTAGTAGATACTTTACAATGCTTTCCTCATATCACCTAAGAGTTCACCATTTCAGTATGTGATAATAGTGTCCTACCACAATCATCTGTGACTTTCTGTCTGAGAACTTCTTCCAGCATATGGGCTGAGGATGGATGGCAGTTCAGGATGAATATCCCAGCTTCCTGCTTCTGTGGTGGATGATACTGAGGTATGCTCTATTCCTAGATCTCTCCATTAGGCTTAAGTTCCTGATGCCCGTAGCTGCAACCAGCTCAATAAAGAGCCCTTTAAAAGATTCCTTTTTCCTCCTTGTCTCATGTTCCCAAGCCCCTACAGGTGCTTCCTGGAAGCATCAAACCCCTGTCTCAGAATCTGCTTTTGGGGGAACCCACTGGAAGACATTTTTTTGTAGGTGAGTTTGTTCAGGTATAGGTTACCTTGTTCAGAGGTTTAAAAGATTTTTAAAAATTTATTTATTTTTTTTAAGTTATAGTCAGATGTTTATTTAAAAATCTGATCCACCACCTTAGCATTTCCCATTAACTCAGGGTGCAGAAACCTTCACAGGCTTCATAATCTTTTGCTTACATCATGCCTTTGTGGGAGCCTTAGCAGCAGCATTGCACAAAAATAAATTCAAAGTAGATGAAAGACCTAAATTTGAGACCTGGGAAACCATAAAAATCCTAGAGGAAAACACAGGCAGTAACTTCTTTGACATTAGCTGTAGCAACTTCTTTCTAGCTATGTCCCTTGAGGCAAGAGAAATAAGCAAAAATAAACTGTTGGGATTTCATCAAAATAAAAATTTTCTGCACAGCAAAGTAAACAATCAAGAAAACTAAAAGGCAATCTACAGAATGGGAGAAGATATTTGCAAATGACATATCTGATAAAGGGTTAGTATCCAAAATATATAAAGAACTTCTAAAACTCACACCCCCCAAAAATGAATACTCCAATTAAAAAATGGGCAGGAGACATGAATAGACATTTTTTCAAAGGAGACATACAGATGGCCAACAGACACATGAAAAGATGCTCACCATCACTCATCAGGGAAATGCAAATCAAAACTACAATGAGATGCCTCCTCACACCTGTCAGCATGGCTAAAATCAACAACACAAGAAACAAGAAGTTGTGTTGCTTTAACTCATTTGTCCTGGACTTTAGAAACCCTTTAAAAAATATCTGCTCAGCTTTCCTCAGCTCAAGTATTGGATCAAACTATAGTTTTGATTATTTCTTCTTTTTTAATTTATTCTGATTTCTTTTTCATGAAGTTCAATTTGTTTTGGTCTCTCTTCTAAAATCACTAAATATCACTAAATGTTCAAATATTCTTTCCCTGTTCTCTTCTTCCATAGCATTGTCTCTCTCATTACTTACATATATTTATCCTTATTCCCTGCATTCTAAAAATGATTTTCAAGTCTGTAATTTGTTACCCCCATCACTCCTTCAGTTTTCTGCAGCATCAGTTCTGCTCTTTGCTTACTCATGTAGTCTTAAATTCTGCTACTGTGTCTTCCTACTTTCTCATTATCTTATCCATTTCCCCCTTTCTTCTCCTCTCAGCTTTTAAAGTGACTTGTTTTGTTTTATGTATGACATATCTTTTATACTTGGCTGAAATTTTCTTGTAGATCCTACACTTAATGATATACAGCTGTGTCCCTCTCTGGGTCTTCTGGATGCTACTTTTCCCTCTTGTTCTATAGTTTTATATTTACCTTTTTCATGTCGACATTTCCTCTCTACTTGTCCTTGCTAAAGATAACATCTATCTAGACTTAATATTTATCAACAAATAAGGTGAATACTTTGGCCTATGTGCTTCTCTCTGTTTGTGCAGAGATCAAATCCCTTCCTCAGTTCCCTTGTTGGAAGAGGGAAGATTCCTGTACACAGGTCCTAGATTAATTTCCATTCTCTAGCAAGCATGAACCCCGTGAGGGCTTCTCCTTCATTGCCTAATATTCAGGGACATTAAGAATCATAGTCAAATTTCCTAGGATGCTCCATGCCATTTCTTTTTTTTTTTTTTTTCTTTTAAAGAGTTTATTTATTTATTCATGAGAGACAGAGAGAGAGAGAGAGAGAGGCAGAGGGAGAAGCAGGCTCCCAAGGAGCAGAGGGCCCGATGCGGGACTCGATCCCAGGACCCTGGGATCATGACCTGAGCTGAAGGCAGACGCTTAACCATCTGAGCCACCCAGGCGCCCCGCTCCATGCCATTTCTAATTGTGCCCACTCTTAACCCCTCCCTCTATTTTCTGCTTAGTTATTCACTAGGATTGATAGACTCTGCATGGATGTAGCCCAGTACCAGTGGAGGTGGGAGGGAGTAGTTTCAGAAGTTCAGAGGTTGCCACTCTCCATGGTACTATAGAGGGATGGTTTCTCAGAGCAGACCCTACATGTTTGTCTAAGAAACATGTTATGTGGCAAGGGTTATAGTAGATTTTTCCTACTTATTTCTTGTGGTCCCTTTTTCATAAAGCAAAGCTGGTTAATGCCATGAGCTGATGCTTGGGTCAATTTTCTAAATCCATGTGCATAATTCTTATAACTTTACTAATTTATCTCAGATTTTGGCATTAGATTGCATGACAGACTTAATTTTTAGTGGCCTTATGAACTGTCTTCTTTTAATGTGTTATCATTAATATTTCTGTGAAAAGTGGAAGATACTGGATAAGTAAATGTTACTGAGATACTCTTTCAAATGAGAAATTTCATCTTTGTGTATACTACAATAAGTGTGTAATAGATTTTGTCTAATTAGTTGAATGCAATGTATAGCAATAAGGCTTTGTGACTGCTCATGTTTTAAACTTTACTCAAAAGCAACATTATTTTCTATTACAGGATTAAAATATTGTCTCTGACAAATAACTTTATACATCTGCTTTGTATATATCCTATAAATGTCTACCTTAAAATTAGTTTTGAGGAAACCACCTCAACTTCAATCTATCTGCTGATCCTGAGGAATATTACTGTCAAAAATTATGATGAGGTACCCCAAGGTGTACATATTCATGGCCATTGCTTCATGTCTGTCCTCAGAATTCATGATTACATCCAATGTAGTGACAGAAAGTAAGGGGAAGAGATTCAAGAAAGCAAAACATAAGCTATGCAAAGTACTTCTCCATCTTTAACAGGTATTAAAAACATCAGCTTGAGAGTGATTGATATGCAGGAGGATATCATAAAAGTGCAGGCTTTTGAAGGCCTTTTTGGTTATGGTAAAAATAAAAAAAAATGTGAAGCTAGACTTCAAAATTCATGCGCTTGTCCATCTGAAGTTTAAACTTTAGCCCTGGCCACCTTTGATTAACAGTAGAGCCACCAGACTGTTCATGGTATAAAGAAATACGCCTGGGTGATAGACACTGAGGAGGGTATGTGCTATGGTGAGCGCTGTGAATTGTATAAGACTGTTGAATCACAGATCTGTACCTCTGAAACAAATAATACATTATATGTTAAAAAAAAAAAAAGAAGAAGAAGATAGCAGGAGGGGAGAATGAAGGGGGTGGAAATCGGAGGGGGAGACAAACCATGAGAGACGATGGACCCTGAAAAACAAACTGAGGGTTCTAGAGGGGAGGGGCGTGGGGGGATGGATTAGCCTGGTGATGGGTATTAAGGAGGGCACGTTCTGCATGGAGCACTGGGTGTTATGCACAAACAATGAATCATGGAACACTACATCAAAAACTAATGATGTAATGTATGGTGATTAACATAACATAATAAAAAAAAGCTGAAAAAAAATATGTCTGTTGAACAATGTTGCTTAACATTGATGAGTAGAAAAATCTTCACATTTAGTTATTTTTAGGAGTATCCCTGAGCATCTTTTATAGGTTTCTGAGAATCAATTGTGTGAGTCTCTCCCAAATTCTGCATTCAGTGATATCACAGTGGTAGCTTGAAACCAACTGTGTTGGGGACATTTATGTCCTAGAAATTCACAAATGCTACATTTAGGGCTTTCTCCCCCCAGCCAGTTGTTAAACATTTATCAAGACATCACTATTATTAGGGCCCTTTTTATACTTTCTTTCTTGATGATATATATGACTATAGTTTATTTATATTAAACTCTTTGGCCTTCATCATAGTGATTGAGTCAGTGAGTGATACCGGATTTGAATTTTTATAAATTTTTTATAAATTTGCTTTTACAACAAGAGGAGAATCCCATATTCAAGCAGTGGTCTGCACCTTCTTTTTTCATAAGGAATTGTTAGTTGCAAAAAGACAACTGTAAGCTAAATCTGTGACTTTTTAAAAAATCATTAATCTTTCCAAACTAAAAGAGGTACTTCTATCCTAGGTTTTTTTTTTTTTTTTTTTTTTTTTAAAGATTTTATTTATTTGACAGAGAGAGACACAGCGAGAGAGGGAACACAAGCAGGGGGAGTGGGAGAGGGAGAAGCAGGCTTCTTGCTGAGCAGGGAGCCCGATGTGGGGCTTGATCCCAGGACCCCGGGATCATGACCTGAGCCGAAGGCAGAAGCTTAACGACTGAGCCACCCAGGTGCCCCCTATCCTAGGTTTTTTAAAGCTTTAATATCTTTTTGGCTATTGTGGACATTGCTACTATAAACATTGGGGTGCATGTGCCCCTTTGAATCACTATGTTTGTACCCTTTGGATAAATACCTAGTAGTGCAATTGCTAGGTTGTAGGGTAGCTCTATTTTTAACTTTTTGAGGAAACTCCATACTGTTTTCCAGAGTGGCTGCACCAGTTTGCATTCCTACCAACATTGTAAGAGGGTTCTCCTTTCTCTGCATCCTTGACAACATTTGTTGTTTCCTGAGTTGTTAATTTTAGCTATTCTGAAAGAAGATAGAATATTACTCAGCTATAGAAAAGAATGAAATCTTACCATTTGCAACGACTTGAATGGAACTAGAGGGTATTATGCTAAGCAAAATAAGTCAGTCAGAGAAAGACAAATACCATATGATTTTACTCATATGTGGAATTTAAGAAACAAAACAGATGAACATAGGGGAAGGGAAGGAGAAATAAAGTAAGATGAAAATAGAGAGTGAGGCAAACCATAAGAGATGCTGAACTCTAGGAAACAAACTGAGGGTTGCCGGAGGGGAGGTGAGTGGGGAGAAGGTATAATTGAGTGATGGACATTAAGGAGGGCACTTGATGGAGTGAGCACTGGGTATTATATGCAAATTAAATTATGAATCACTAAATTCTACCTCTGAAACTAATGCTATATGTTAACTAAGCTGAATTTAAATAAATAATTTTAAAAAGCTTTAACATCAATTAGAGGCTGGATTCCTCCAGTTATAATAATAATGGACTTAATTTCATTTGCCCTAGAGAGTGTTTTATAAATGAGTGTGCCTAGTTTAGAGTCCTGCTTCCAGCTCTGCTCCATCACTCTAAAGCATGGGGGCCTTACCATCCTGAAGCATGGAGGGTCCATCACCTGGAAGCATGGGGGCAGGTTGTCTGAGAGGAGCACCCTGAGAAAAAAGGAAGCAGGGGCTCCAAGAAAATGCTGCCCCCTCCATTTCTCTCAGCCTCCTTGGTATTTCTTTCTTCCTTAGTCTTTCCAGTTCTCCTTTCATCATGATGTAGTTGATTGTTTATTGCATTTATTAGGTCACATTTATACCTCAGGCTTTAATTTTAAAAAAGAAACAGTTGATAGGAAAGCCAACTAAATGGTCATGTAGGTTACCTAAGTAAGAAGCAATTTGTCATCTCTTTAAACTGATATTTTAAAAGTGAATGTTCAATATTTATTTGAGGAAGAGGGAATGTCAGCACCAGTTAAGAATCTTTTGTTGTTTCCACATAAAAGCACTATTCCTGTCTATTTTGCAGGACCAATTTACATATAGTTAACTGTGAAAGGAACTGAGGATACAGGGCTGAGTTAACTGGCACCATATTTTCAAGTTAATTCAGAAAGATTTTAATGTTCCATAAATAAGTGCTTCTCAACTAATCATGTGCATATCCATCACCTGGAAATCTTGTTGAAAGCAGATTCAGCGAATTCTAATTCATTTGGTCTGAGGTGGGGCCTGAGATGCTGCATTCCTAACATGGTTCCCTCTTGCTGCTGATGTTTCTGGTCCATGGAGCACACTTTGGGGGTGTCACATCCACTTCATTCTGGCTTGAATGGAAGGGTCAGTATTTCTGTATGAAAAGTGGGGAAACATAAGCTAGTTCTCTTTTTTTAAACTTTTCTTTCCTCCCTTCCTCCCGTCCTCCCTTCCTCCCTCCCTCCCTTCCTTCCTTCTTTCCTTTCTTCATTCCTTCCTTCCTTCCTTCAACTTATGAAGCCTTAAAACACTTTTTTGTGGGTACGTGGTTTACTGATCTCTGATATTAAAAGAAATTCCCTATTTATCTTAGATATCTTGCCAAAAACGGAAGTTTATGCTCTTAGGAGAGAATTGTATGAATACGTGATTTTAGAATCATTTCAAATTTGCTGCTTTGAACATGAGGTATGAAAGTCCTGATAGGCCTATACTTGTGACTGTTTTAAAAATTGTAAGATTGTGGGGCGCCTGGGTGGCTCAGTTGTTAAGCATCTGCCTTCAGCTCAGGTCATGATCCCGGGGTCCTGGGATCGAGCCCCACATCGGGCTTCCTGCTCAGCGGGGAGCCTGCTTCTCCCTCTCCCACTCCCCCTGCTTGTGTTCCCTCTCTTGATGTCTCTCTCTGTCAAAAAAATAAATAAAATCTTTAAAAAAAAATAAAAATCATAAGATTGTTATCTACATAGGAATCTTTGTAGAAGATATTCTTTATAGTAAACAAGGACATTGAAACTGAAAAAAAAACATAAAACATAAAACCCACCCATGATGATTTCAAGTGAACAATTAGACAATGATATTTCTGAAAGAATTGTCATGATAACCATGTGAATTTACATCTTCATGTGCTAGGGCATTCTGGTATATAAATATGGGGATGTGAAGTTGCCGTGCATAAAAGTGGATCCCTCACCTCACATGAAGTTTTCAACTATACAAGTCTGGGCAAACCACAAGCTGCCTGTGATGTGTCTTTGCTGGGCACATATTAGATGCTCAATAAATACTTGTTGAGTGAATTGAATCCAAATAAAACTTATATGTGTAACTTGCATACCAGCCTGCATAATTTAAACAATGCCTACCACAAATACATGCTTCCAGAAATGATCCCTTCCAAACTAACCTCTTTAGACCTGGAAGATAAGCAATGTTCTTTTGTTGGACTCTATGATCTGATGCCCACCTTTGTAAAGCTCCCCTCAACCATTTCAGCCAACACTGAGCTCTTTTCTTTCAAACACAGATTCTACTCTGTATTTCTGCCTTTGTATTTTTAAAGATTGCATCTCCAAAAACACTGAAATTCTTAAAATCAGAAACAGTGTCATATTATTCTTGTGGGTTCCATTGCACTTAGCACAGAGCAGGTATTCAATAAAAAATGATTAAATTGAGTTATTGTTTTAATAAGTGATTGTTGGTGAGCCTTTATTTACTAGATATCTCTGTTAGATATTTTAGGCAAGTTTCAGTCTTTCCAGATTCAACGAAACAATGTCATTGCTTTAAGAAATCTTCTTATGACTCAACCTTTGAAACACCCACAGAATAAGATATCTCTCCATTAAAAAGACTTAGGTATGTTTCTCCAAGGCTCAGCTAGACATGGTTGTCAGTGTATTTCCTTAAGGTACAGTTGAGGATAACTCTGTTATATTGCCATCAGATACTATTGGTTGATATTTTCTCAAGGATCAGCCAAGCATGATTTTGGTGTGATTATTTCAACCAGTCAATACTCTGAAAAGAGCAAACCCAGCTAAAAATTGAGGAAACAACTAAGTATTTTAAAATGCATATAATAGCTAACATTCTTGAAAACTTACTCTAGATAATATACTATTCTAGGTGCTTCACTTTAAGAGTTTATTTTTTCTTTGTAACAGCAGTATGAGGTAAAATACAAACAACTGGGTGTCAATGCCAACCACAAATCTGTCAAGTAGGAGCATTTTCCTATCTCCTAGGTGATTGGGAAACTCAGATCAACTCCAAGATGCCACACTGAGGGTTTTTGAGTTGTTTCGTCAACCTAAATATGAGGCCACAACTAAAGTGCAGTTTTGGTGAAGCCTATCAGGACTGCAAGGATGGAACACAATTGAACAAGGCCAGATGTGGAGAATAGATTGCATCAGCTAATAAACCAGCTTGTACTAGATGAGCTCAAATGGGGCTAACCCAAGAGCAAAGACAGAATATAAACTTATATGATCATTTTAAATTATAGTCTCAAACCAGGCCACTTTGGGTAAATATGACTGGGAGAATTCAAAAGGCTGAGGGAAGGCTCTGAAAACTGTACTGTCTTCACAAAACAAATAGAGTCTTAAGCAGTGGTAATGAATCATGTGTGACAGCCACACCCACACATGCCCTCAGTGTCATCCCTCGAAGGAAGGTGAAATGAGCTAAAGATGTATAATGTCTCATTTCTACCTTAAGCATGTATAACTCTTAATAGAGATGATATTATATCTTCAGAACATTAGTTTTTAAACATGTCTTTTGAGCTATAAGAAACCTAAATATCTTGTAAGTTGGTTTGTTTGGTGTTGATTTATTAAGAATCTGAAGAAGCTTAAAACAAGAATATAGATAAATAATGGCAAAATTTAAGTAAAGAATATGGGAAGGCAAGAGCAGGATGAATATAAGCATGCTTGAAAAACAACAGTGATATTTTATGTAGGTTGGTCTATTTGTTCCTCATTTGTAGTCCTCACATAGTGCAGGCCCACCCTCAGTAAAGCCTGTTTGAAAGTGACAAAGGGAGGTTGAAACGAATAGGTCATGTGGATTGTAACATTTAAAAGATGGTCTTTTCAACAAATGGTGCTAGACTAAACATCCACATGCAAAAAATAAAATTTAGACACAGACCTTCACAAAAATTAATTCAAAATGGATCACAGAACTAAATGTAAAATGCTAAACTATAAAACTCCTAGAAGGTAATAGGGCAGAAAACCTATATGGCCTTCATTATGGTGATGACTTTTTAGATACAATACCAAAGCATGGTCCATGAAAGAAATAATTGATAAGCTAGTCTTGAATAAGAAAACAAACAAACAAAAACAACAAAAACTTCTGCTTTGTGAAAGACAATGTCAAGAGAATGAGAAGACAAGCCACAGACTGGGAGAAAATATTTGCAAAATACATTTCAGACAAAGGACTATTATCCAAAATATACAGAGCTCTTAAAACTCCACAATAATAAAAAACAACCCAATTTAAAAATTGGCCAAAGACCATAACAGACACCTTACCAAAGAAGGTATATAAAAGCAAATAAGCATATGAAAAGATGCTCCACATTACATGTCATCAGGGAAATACAAATTAAAACAATAATGAGATACCACTATTTACCTATTGGAATGGCCAGAATCTAGAACACTGACAACACCGAATGTTGACAAGGATGTGAAGCAGCAGGAACTCTTAATCATTGCTGGTGGGGGTGGAAAATGGTACAGCTATTTTGGAAGACAGTTTGGTGGTTTCTCACAAAACTAAACATACTCTTATGATACAATCAGGCAGTCATGCTACTTGGTATTTATCCAAAGGAGTTGAAAATTTATGCCCACATAAAAACCTGCACATGGATGTTTATAGCATCTTTATTCATAATTGCCAATATGTGGAAGCAACAAAGATGTCCTTCAGTAAGTGAATGGATTAATAAACTGTGTTATATATAGACAAAGAAAAATTATTCAGTATTAAAATGAAATGGGCTATCAAGCCATGAAAAGATGTGGAGAAAATTTAAATGCATATTACTAAGTAAAAGAAACCAAACTGGAAAGGTTGCATACTATATGATTCCAACTATATGACATTCTGAAAAACACAAAACTGAAGACAGTAAAAAGATTGGGGTTTGGGGATTTGAGAGGGATGAATAGGGAGGATTTTTAGGGCAGTGAAAATAATCTGTATGATAACATAATGATGGATACATGTCACTATAAAGTTGACCATGCCCATGGAATGTACAACACCAAGAGTAAACCCTAAGGTAAATTACAGACTTTGGGTGATTATGATGTGTCAGTGTTGGTTCATCAGTTGTAACAGATGTACCATTCTGGTGGGAATGTGGATAATGGGAGCGGCTATGTGTGTGTGAGGACAGGGGGTATGGGATATCTCTGTACCTTTCTCTTAATTTTGCTGTGAACCTAAAACTGTTCTTAAAAAAATAAAGTACTAAAAAAAATCAGATAAGTTGCCCTTTTACTGCCTAAATCCTGAATCAAACTTTTTTCCTTCAAAAAGTAATTAAAAATCCCACAGGCAATAATCTCTTAAACCCAGGAAATCAATGATTTTTCAAAAAAAGCCTTTCAAATTCAAGCTATATTTGAATAAAAAAAGAAGAGATGAAAAAATTATTATTATTATTACTATTTTTACTAATATAAATGCATTTATTCTACAGTTACTACTGTTCTGAAAGGAAACATAAAGAAAAACTTTGTAAATTAGTCTACTTATTTCCTTGAAATCTCTTAGGGCAATTAGGCTCTGGATTTCCCACCAGCAGATAAATTGGCTGATAGTGTTTTCACAGGGCTACAGCCCAGCCAGATAATGATTATTATCAAGGAAGAGGGGTTTTGGGGGGCATAAATGAGGAGTTGAAAGATGAAATTACATACAAAAATAAAGCCAATTTGAGTTTTGTGAATAATTGAGCTCATGGATTTGATTTACTTTGAGAGTTCTATTTACTTAGTTTTTAAGAAATGAAGGTTTCTTTTATTTCCAAGTTATAACTTAGAAGTCAAGGGTTGGTTATATTACTCAGCCTTCTAGAAAGTGGTGAATGGTATCACCTATGATATTTTTTAAATGGAAAAGAAAATGAAAATTAAATTCTTTCTTATCTCCCTCATTCCCTCTTTTCCTCCCTTTCTTCCTTCCTGTTTCTTGCTCTTCCTTTGTTCCTTTTATTAAATGTTGTTTTGATGAATTTATAATTATTCTCATTAAAAAAAACTGATTTGTGAAATACCCAGTTGATTTAATGCACTCCTTGGAAAAATGGTTTACTTTGATGGCCTACTTAATATTTTACTCCTACAACTGTTGGTCTACAGTTTTATCATGTCTGTGGTGGCTACAGGGCTGGGGTACAGGTCTTAGGGGAAAGGCCACAGTGCAGATCCTTAGACTTGGGGCAGCTGAATGCAGCCTGGGAGGCTGAGGGAGATGGGGCTTGTCTTCCTACTCCAGGGCTTTACAGCAGTAGATTGATGGATGAGGTTGGATTCACAGAATGACATAGAACACTTCCCTATTTGGTCTGCTCCGGACTTATTTTCTTCTCACTATTTGTAAGGTGGTAAGATGTCCCAGGTTGGAAAACCTAATGAACACACACGAGAAATTCATGTTGCATCTGCCCCACCCCATGACTCCCATTTTTACACTTACTTTCAGCTATTCTGAATTGATAAAGATTGGGACTGGGTTTGGCAGCATGTCTTTATGCTTAATCTCTTCTGGGTTAATGTGTGACTCTTTTAACATGTGACTTAGCGGGCATCTGTTTTCATTTTGGGATCTTCACATGTCTATCAGAAAATCTCTAGTGTTGAAGGCCATTGCTTGGGCTGAAGGTAATTGGATGGCCAGAACACACCAAAATCTGAAGGTAGGTCATTCATTAATTTATTTAATCAATCAACACATACATATTAAGTGTCCATTTTGTGCCAACTGTTGTTATAGGCAAACTCTAAAAGGAAAAAGCCTGGGTAAAAGGATTCTATGTATGGAAGATGAATCCAGTGTCAGGAATTGTTACTGTCATGGGTTGTCCACATATTCAGTTATATACCTGGACCCCAGACTTCTCATCTAGGATTTGGCAACTTCTAGGTATGGTTCATCATCTTCAAGGGTGCTTGAGGACTATAGTTATAAGCTACCAGATTACTTCTTTTTCAAAGTTTTGTATATTTTCCCTTTGTTTATCAGTTATTAAATTTCTTAAATGAGGCAATTTTGAATAAGGGGCCCTACCTTAAAATTTCAGCCAAAACCAACATTAGCACATACATACAACTTGAGCAACATAGGACAGTGTTTAAAACAATCTGGCAAAAACAGATCCCGTATTTGCAGCACTGAGAAGCTCCATGTATCCGATTTCAGTTAGGGCCTATACTATAAACTTTTACCATCACCCACTGGGGCTGTATTGAGAAACAGATTTGAAGGCCCAGACCAGGAGTTTAGGAAGAATATATAGCTTTCTTCACATAATAATACTAATAGGGAAAGATAGCATATATTGAGTATATGCTAAGCACCATACATAAATTATGATCATAGTTACCAGTCTTTCAAATTTGGGGACAAAAAATGGGCCATTTTATAAGCCAGGAAGTTTTGCTTGTTTGTCTTTCTGTGAGTAGATTTGTTTGATGGTTACTGTTGAAGCAATGTTGATCTGTTGAAGCAGTGTTGTGTTTGGACAAACAATAGCCAAAATATCTCAAGATAAGTAACTAATAGAGTTCTGGTTCCAATGATCAGGAATTGAAAAAGCTGCATTTTTTTTTTCTTTTTTTACACTCAGTCATTTGCTGTTATTGCTGGTTTTCTTTTTAAGCTACAAGAACAAAGGGAGAATCACAAACAAAGATGGTTGGGTTCAACTATCAAGTCCCAAACAGCTGACAAAAACTAGAATATCTAGATTCAGCCATACTAGCTAATAGGAATCCAAACCAAGAGCTAGTGGGGCTCCCACAAGGACTCCTTGGGGAGTATATCAAGATTTTGTGCATGCTCAAGTCCTTGTACCTGTTGGCTGGGGTTAGAAATGTCCTTTTTTTATTTGTTCAACAGTATCAGCAAAGTAGTCCTTAGAGTTTATTGCTAATACTGAGGCAGCTGTAAGAAAGGTCACATCAAGATGAAAATGCTGACCATGGGCGCCTGGGTGGCTCAATTGGTTAAGCGACTGCCTTCGGCTCAGGTCATGATCCTGGAGTCCCTGGATCGAGTCCCGCATCGGGCTCCCTGCTCGGCAGGGAGTCTGCTTCTCCCTCTGACCCTAATCCTTCTCATGTGCTCTCTCTCATTCTCTCTCTCTCAAATAAATGAATAAAATCTTTAAAAAAAAAGAAAGAAAATACTGATCATTACTGAAATGAGTATTATGTGTGTAGTGTATCTTGTCTCCACAGACAAATGTGTTTGACTTAAATAATTGCAAGACTTTTTTTTTTTTTTTAATTGCAAGACTTTCTAACTCCTTGACTTTAGGAAAGGAAAAATTAAGTATCAAATGATCATGTCACAGAGGAGGGGTATGCTGGGGTAAAACATAGAAGCAGAGAGAACTTTCTAGCTTTGGTTTCCAAAACCTAAATTTTTGGAAATCTGTAAAGAACTGTAGGCACACATAAAATATTTGAGAGTTTGAAGAGAGAGGGGTCCCTTTCTCCATCTCCCAAACCCAGGCAAGAAAAGGTTTCCTTAGAAGGAGTGTTGTGGTTGTGGGGGAGAAATGGAAGGGAAATGAATGAGTAGAGACTTGGGAGAGAAGGTTTGCAAAAAGTGATCTTGTATCCTACTCCTGGGCAGAGTCCTAAAACTGAGCCAAACACTGCCCGCTTGGTTCTGGAGTGACAAATCAGAGTGGATCTCAAGACTTCTGCTAGTAATTCTGGAACAAATGCTCAGTCTCTCCCTTTGGAAAAGGTAAACTATTTTTGTCAGCACAAGGGAAGCTACCTTCAACACAAAGCTGACTAGGAGGAGAGCAAACCCAAGAGCAAGTTCAGTGAACAGCTGACCTCCTGATCAACATCAAGAACTGCTGTATTACATGTGGAATTTAAGAAACAAAACAAACAACAACAATAAAAGAGACAAGCAAAAAACAGACTTCTAAATATAGAGAACAAGCTGGTGGTTGCCAGAAGGGAGGTAGGTGGGGGGGGGGGTGAAATAAGTGATGGGGATTTAGAGTACACTTATCATGATGAGCACTGAGTAATGTATAGAATTGTTGAATCACTATATTGTACACCTGAAGCTAATATAACACTGTATGTTAATTACTGGAATTAAAAATAAATAAATAAAATTTAAAAAAAGAACTGCTGTATTAAATTGCATGTGAAGCCCACTCTATAGTTGAACTTTTCGCCTATTTAAAATATCTCCTTTATTATTAATGAAGCCAATCTGAATTAGGTATTCTGTTATTTGGAATCAGTGTTACCTTATTTGGTAAGACAACTACTATTTTTTATGTACCTTCTGTTTATGTCCAAAGCTTTAAACATAAACTCACTCAGTCTCCATAACACCCTGGAAAGTGAACATCATTGAAGTGCCTGGGTAGCTCAGTCAGTTAACTGCCCAACTTGATTTCAGCTCAGCTCATGATCTCAGGGTCATGAGTTTGAGTCCCACATGGGGCTCTGCGCTGGGCATGGAGCCTGCTTAAGATTCTCTCTCTCCCAAAGGGGAACCCTCCTATACTGTTGGTGGGAATGCAAGCTGGTGCAGCCACTCTGGAAAACAATATGGAGGTTCCTCAAAAAGTTGAAAATAGAGCTACCGTATGACCCAGCAATTGCACTACTGGATATTTACCCCAAAGATAAAAATGTAGTGATCCGAAGGGGTACATGCACCCCAATATTTATAGCAGCAATGTCCACAATAGCCAAACTATGGAAAGAGCCAAGACGTCCATCAACAGATGAATGGATAAAGAAGAAGTGGTATATATATACAATAGAATATTATGCAGCCATCAAAAAACCTGAAATCTTGCCATTTGCAACGACATGGATGGAATTAGAGGGTATTATGCTAAGCAAAATAAGTCAATCAGAGAAAGACATGTATCATATGATCTCACTGATATGAGGAATTCTTAATCTCAGGAAACAAACTGAGGGTTGCTGGAGTGGTGGGGGGTGGGAGGGATGGGGTGGCTGGGTGATAGACATTGGGGAGGGTATGTGCTATGGTGAGTGCTGTGAATTGTGTAAGATTGATGAATCACAGACCTGTACCTCTGAAACAAATAATATATTATATGTTAAAAAAAAAAAGATAGTAGAAAGGGAAAAATGAAGGGGGGAAATCGGAGGGGGAGACGAACCATGAGAGATTATGGACTCTGAGAAACAACTGAGGGTTCTAGAGGGGAAGGGGGTGGGGGGATGGGTTAGCCTGGTGATGGGTATTAAAGACGGCACGTTCTGCATGGAGCACTGGGTGTTATGCACAAACAATGAATCATGGAACACTACATCAAAAACTAATGATATAATGTATGGTGATTAACATAATAAAAAATAAATTAATTAAAAAAAAAGATTCTCTCTCTCCCTCTGCCCTCCTAACCCCCCCCCCACTCTCTCTCTTTCTAAAAAAGAAAAACAGAAAAGAAAAAAAGAAAAGAAAGTGAATATCATCATCTCCATTTCACAAATCAGAAAGCCAGGGCTCAGAATGGTTGCTCAAGATGGCAGAGCAGGGATTCAGATCTGCATCCATTAAGACCCAAAGCCTGGATTCTTTCCTCTTTTACCAATTATATTCCAATTATGGAGTCCCAGGTTAGATATTTTGTTAAAGTTCTTTGTTCAATGTGTCACATTCTTTTTGTTGACTTCTCTTTGGAACCAGTGTTTTTCGAGGTACAGGCCGCACAGTGTACAAAGCACATTTTTTTGCTATTGGATCCCCAGATAGGATTCAGGAAATACAAATCAGTTTTAATAAATGATTAGAATCTATTTTGAAATAGACCCAAGCATTTAAGGAGCAGAATTGAATGCACTACATTTAAGGCCTGCCTTATGTGGCAACACAAAGTAGCAGAAAGTGTGGGGGTTTGTAGTTAGATAGACATGGCTAAAAATTCCAGCTTTAAATGTCTGGGTTTATAAAGTAGCATATTAGATGTGCCTATTAGATATGCCACCAAAACTTCATTGAAAATCCTAAAGAATATGAAAAAATAACAAAATTAACAATGGCAATGACAAAGAGACTAGTTCAGAATCTGGCCTGACTTATCATTGATTGCATCATTAAGGCAAAGGACTTGAGAAGTACTTTCTAGATAATATAACATGTGCTTCACCTAAAATAGTCTCCCTGGAGGGTATTGAAAAACGGTAATCGATCTCCTCTCTATATACCTACTCCAGAATAATGAAAAGTCAGAAAAACTTAGAGCCATTATGCAGTTACTCATGAAATATCCTCCAGGCCAGATGGAGCTGGAATCCTCTCTTCCCTACTCTGTCTGCAACAGTTTTGCAGTCTGTCAACCCTCAAATGGCAAGCCTCTCTCTCTAATCCACACAGTGAATACAACTGCAATGCTGTGCCTTTGGCATCTGAATGGATTGTAAGGAGGAGCAGTGATCATCAGTCAAGGCTGTCTCATGACAAACATTGCGCTTGGATTGAAAGACAAGTAAACAGGAAAACAACAACAAAACAACAAAAATACACAAACCACAGGAGGCAATTAAAAAAATATTGACAAGGGGAGGAAACTCAGTAAACGGAGCAAGTGTGCTGAGATAACATTTTGAGATGCTAAGCTATTTTTTCCCTCCTGATGCTTCCTTTTTTTTTCCTGTACCTGCCCCATTCAAGGAGCTGGGAAGTTCTGTCTTCCTTGCACAATGCAGGGATGGGACAGGATAGAAGATTGAAACAAAGGAATATTATTGACATTATCTCCAAAAGCCTAAATTCTTAGGTGACTGGAGAAGACTTTAGGCATGGACAAAATGTTTAGGGTTAATGAAAAAGAGGTTTACCTTTCTACCCCAACTGGAGAAAGGGGATGGACTGTTTCAGGGAGATGGACCCTGTATCCTGCTTTCTGGAGGAAGTCTGAGGTTCAGAGAAGAAATGGATAAGGTAAATTTAGAGAGAATGGGTCTTGGTCAGTTTGACACAGATTTTGGTGTCCCAGCATGACATGGAAAATCAGAATATATTTTGTGCCCATAAACTGAAAGGAAGTTAGGAGAGAGAACCATCAGACCAGAAGGGGGCTGGTAGAAAAAAGCTAGTGATATTTTTCTTCAGTGGTGACCTATGGAGAATGACAGAGAACCAGAAGAGGAAATAGCTACCTCAGAGGAAATCTTCATGGGCATATGATATGGAAGACCAGATTAGAGGCCCATTCCTTGCCTCAAACACCATAGCACTGCATAAGTCACTCAGAAATTAGGCACATCTCTAAGGCAAGGGGAGCGAACCCCAAATTACCTGAGCTTACATTTTTGCCATCTTAGTGGAATAAGAAATAGATATTAGGTCAAGTTATTAATAATTATTATAAAGTTATATTTATTTGTATATATGAGATGTAAACTGAGATAAATAAGAATTACATTGGTTATCATGATAAAACTTTCATATTACAACCTTCACTTGGGTCCATTGTTTGCTCAATAAAGGGCGATCTTTTATTATTTTATTTTTTTAAAGATTTTATTTATTTATTTGACAGAGAGAGACACAGCGAGAGAGGGAACACAAGCAGGGGGAGTGGGAGAGAGAGAAGCAGGCTTCCCGCTGAGCAGGGAGCCCGATGTGGGGCTCGATCCCAGGACCCCGGGATCATGACCCGAGCCGAAGGCAGACGCTCAACGACTGAGCCACCCAGGCGCCCCAAGGGCAATCTTTTAAAATAAATAAATTCTATTGATAATTTTATGCTACTTTCTGAGGTAACTGGAGATTCCAATATTAGTTATAATTTATAAAGACTTCAAACTTAATCTAGAGACTTAATTCAGGTGGTTCAACAGTTTGGTAATAAGGACCCAAGAATTTGAAAAAAATGGGTTAGTGCCAAATTGATTTTATCCATTTCTACTCCTGTGAATCAAATATACCCAATGGTGTAAAGTCGGAATTCCTATTAATGAAATACACTTGCACGCTCGTTCCCTGACCTTGGGCTAAATGAGACCAGTAGAAAGATCATTTATATAACTGAAAACCATCTCTAAAAGCAGGCAGCTTTTAAGCTGTCTTTACATCAAAGTGGGTGTTTGGAGAGAAGCTGCTTTTATAGGTCCATAGAATACTTTGATGTCAGTCATTCTGTCCTTGAGATTGGAGAGAGCTAACAAGCCTCTGAAAACCCACCCCAGCATCTCTGCTATTTAACTTACAGGTAAGTTTTTCAACCAACCTTGTGAGACAAATAATTCAGATGATGACATGTGACATTTTATTACTGTCTTCTAAAAATAAAAGACAGAAGAGTTTGTTTGCTGTCACAATTTCCAAATGACAGCACAAAAGAAAAAAATATCATGTTTCCAATTTTTGTCTCATTGTGCTAAAAGCTTCAGAAGAATATGTGCCGATCTTTTACGTTGCTTGTATAAAATATCACCTTGGGAATTCTGGATAACTGTTCCCATCCTACATTTCTTTACAAATCCTCACAAATATTTTGCTTGGAAATACTTTATTCAGTCGCATTTTTCCTTCTGTAATTCTCGCTGCTCCCTGTATGCTAAGCACTGTGCATTGCGCTGACTTTGTAGATGACTAAGACACAGTCTTTTCCTCAAAGAGCTCAGAAGCCGTTGGGGGAAACAAATGGGTACACAGATCATTACAATTCCGTGATAGAAGTGTTTTGATAAAGACCTGGAGTTGGCACACATTGCATACTGCATGGCCTAATGGGAAATCTCAAACCATCACTGATGGTGAGGATGTGAAGTGCCAGGCAGGCCATGAAAGAGCCGTGGTCAGCTGTTGTATCTAGGGTTACCCTTCTCTCTAAAGGGGGCCGATCTTCTCACATTTCCCATTCCCACAGGCTGATAAACAAAATTCTGCCCCGTATTCCCAGGGGCAGAACTCAGGACTCAGAGGCCCAGTTTGGGAGAAGTCAGGCAGAGGCCCAGACAGTGCCAGGCAGGAAGAGTGAGACAAGTCATTACCTGAATCAGGGAAGTTACTGAGAATTTAACATAGCAGATGGACCTTCTAGGAAATTACCGTGTGCTTTGTTTTTCACTGCTGTGGCCTCACCGGCCAGAATTGAAAAACATATAGAATTATCCCCTTAGGAGGTTAATGAAGGCATAACATGACTAAAGCCCTGGCTCTCCTCACTTCTAGAGAAAGAAGAAAAAGAAAAAAAAAAACTTTGAGGTAGTCCCAGATCCTGATGGCAACATCAGGATATTTCTGGTGATAATCAGGGGCTGTTGTGGGAAAACTAGAGGTAAGGGCCAACCCCTTGTGTGTCGGACCACCGGCACCATGCGGCCGCCTGAGCAACATCAAGTAACCACAGACTGAGAGACGGAGCTCTCCATGCCAAACTGGAGGTTCCATGGGGCTCTTTTCAGGCTTACTGTAAACCCTTAAAAGGTGGGGAAGGAAGGGGAGAGAGTCCCCTGGTGACTGATACTGGATTTCCCATGGATCTTGATAGATGATTCTCTGAGTCGGTCATCAGTAAGAGTTTCTCAGCCTTGGCATTTGACATTTTGGGTCAGATGATTATTTTTTTTATGGGCTCTGTTCTGTGCACTACAGACTGTTTAGCAGCATCTCTGACCTTTACCTGCCGGATGCCAATAGCTCCCCATCCTGCCAGTGTGACAACCAAAATTGGCTCCAGACATGGCCAAACGTCTCTTGGGGTTCCCTAGTTGAGAACCAGCATTCTAAATAAATATGACAAAATGGGAAAAAAGAAGAGAAGACGTTATTTGAACCTGAACCTTGTAGAACAGGTCTTGTAATAATAGTCTTGTAATTATTAACCCTTACATAACAAGCCCTGTGCTGCAGGCATTTTGTAGATTTATTGGCACAGGCACACTTCTTCAGCAGTGATAGAAGATAGCATTAAGGGCCCCCAAACAAAAAGAGACATCCAGTGCAAGCAAGGTTGAATTTGGGAAACAGAGCAGAAGCCCTTAGTCACATCTGGTGAAGGTTTGTACCAGGTCCCTAATGGGGAATAGCTGGACATTTATTCAACTCCCAAATGAATATTCTTTTTTGTTGTTATTGTTAAAGATGTATTTATTTGAGAGAGAAACTCAAGTGGACTCGATGCTCAGCCCAGAGCCCAATGCGGGGCTCAGCTTCACAACCCCGAGATCACGACCTGAGCCAAAACCAAGGGCCAGATGCTTAACCAACTGCGCCACCCAGGCTCCCTCCCCCCGCCACAAATGAATATTCTTTATAACTTTTAAGTTACCTATAAACCATGTGTGTGGACTTTTCATTCCAGAACAGTTGCATTATCAAGCAGCCTCTTGTTTACCTTATAGAGTCCTTGATTAGAGAATACTTTAGCTAGTTTTAAATCCTGGGTGAGTCCTAAAGAATAGTGGAGTCAGGTGTCTGATGCTTGAAATTCCTGGAGCAAAACCAGGTGAGCTGTGAGCAGCCTTTGAGAGAGTGTTGCTTCTACCTTGTTTGTCTCTTTCTGGATCAAGAAGGAAGGACAAGAAGTCAGTACATTCAGACCCCTTCTCCAGGCACTTTTCAGGTCTCCCTTTTGTGACTTATTTCTGCTTTCCAAGCTGCCTGTGATATTTCTTAGAGAATCTCAGTGGGGCCCAAGGGGATGGGAGCCACAGGGTTGCTTGGTCCTCGCTGTAAGGTCCTCTGTGGGCCCTTCTGAGCTATGGAACCCAGTTTTCTCATGATGCCCATTCTGAGGTTCATTTCCTGAGTCCACATTTTTCCTATCCGGGACATGTAGTTCTCTTTCTCCACTGTCATTTCTTCCCTTTGAATTATCATCACAGAATTTGAAGAGGGGATTAAACCTCAAAAATTATCCAGCCCAATATCTTCTTCCCTCCACATATGTGTAGACTGAGGACCAGAGAGGAGAGGTGTCCTACCTAAGGAATCCCAGCTTAAGGAGAGTATACAGGAAAGAAGACTGGGGATGAAACACCAGGAACAGGAACATTTAAAGGACAAGAAGACACGCTGAGAAGGAGAGTCAGACATTTTCGAGGAAACAAGGCTTGAGAAATGATGGGAAGCCACGGGAGTGGGGCGGGTCAGAAAGAAGGGAGTGGCTGAGAGTCCGGCGCTGTGAGAGGGGAAAACATGCAGACAGGACCTTGGGACACTCATGTCCTGTGGGGGGAAAGCCAGGCTGCAGGCGTTGAAGGAAACTCCAGAGTTTGGTGATGAAGCAGCTTTGTCTTGGAAAGGAGGGAAGATTTCATCCTCTACTTACCTGTCAATGTTCCTGAGTACCTGGAGCATTCGGTGGGATTCCAAGCGATGTAAACAACAGGAAAAGCTGACTAGTGAGACTGTGAATAGCTATCCCTGATTGCGGACCTCCTTGGGAACGGCAGGATTTCTATGCGGTTGAGGAATGGACCGTGGTGAGCAGAGAGCAAGGGAGAAAGAGGCGACTTCAGTAATTCTAGGCCATTTCTCTTGGTGGAACACAGTGAACTATCAGCTGTGTTAAGGATGCATGTGCTTTTGCAACATAATTTAAAATTTTTTTTTTTCAAATTTCCATAGCTTTTGAGGAGCTGATGAAATAGACTGTCAGCTCGTTACGTATTGCAGAGTTATTTTTCTGCCTGGGGGTGATTTTATTCTCAGGGGAAATGGGTGCTATTTCTGTAAATCTCAAACATTACGTGCATCAGAGAACTCAAGGAAAAAGCTTTTATTCTCTTGACAACACAAATAGCTCCAGTTTCTTCTACCTCTTGTTTAAAGCCACCTCATAAAGTGCTATCACAAATAAGTTACAAGGATGAATTGTTTAGTGCTATAAAGTTTTTTGTGTGCAAATACATACACATACTGCATTTATACTCCACTTGCAGTGGTACTATCCTCTCTAAGAGCACTTTAGAGGACTCAGTATGGATTTTATGATTTTATTCACTGAAAAATAATAAATACAGACAAATAAGAAACCCACATGTTAAAAGGTAAATAAATGATGGATATAAAAAATTTCAAGTCTTTCTACTAAAAAGACTGAAATCTGGCTGTTTGGTAATGGAATGCTGATTTCCGATTCGTGTTGTTTTTCCTCATTAAAAACCAGATGGTGGGCGCCTGGGTGGCTCAGTTGGTTAAGCGACTGCCTTCGGCTCAGGTCATGATCCTGGAGTCCCTGGATCGAGTCCCGCATCGGGCTCCCTGCTCGGCAGGGAGCCTGCTTCTCCCTCTGACCCTCCCCTCTCTCATGTGCTCTCTCTCATTCTCTCTCAAATAAATAAATAAAATCTTTAAAAAAATAAAAATAAAATAAAAATAAAATAAAAATAAAAATAAAAACCAGATGGTAGTTTTCAAAAATTCAAAGTACAAACGGCAAAGCACAACTTGCTGGTACCTCTGATGACTGGTACATGGTAGAGACTTCTCAGTCATTAGACATGACCTTGTGCACCATATTCCTTTGCAGAAGGGAATTAGGTCACCTAATTCCATTTCCATTTCAGTTATCTTTTTTTAAAAGAGTCTTCCTCCCAAATGAGCCTCATTTTTTTTTTCCGTCATATTTTCTACATAGTCTTCCTTTTGCAAGTCCTTCAGCTGGGAGTTAGGATTCCATAAATATCCCCAAAGTGGGCTGGGGTAGGAATGAACTTAGGAGAGTTTGATAGGCCTACATGACCCAAACTACTGGGCAACTTCAAAACTAAGACGCTCTCTATTTTGCACATTCAGAATCAAACTTCATATGGCTCCGTAAAATGTACTTTTAATTCCAGACACTGTCTTATTCTCCCTGCTGTACCTCCAGTGCCTAGCAGAGTATCTGGCAGATAGGAGACTTTCGTTAAATAATTTTTGAATAAATAGATGGAGGATAATGCTGTGGCCTCAAAGAAACAAACATTTTCAAAGAAGCAAACATATTTGGTTTAGTCTAGGTGACCGATTTTGCCCATTTTGTTCACATTCCAAAGCAAAGCATTCCGTTATGTGGCCAGATAAAAATGGGAGCAACACATGGGCGGTCAAAGCTAATAGCCGTAATATAGATGTGTGGATGATGGGGCAGCAATATCTGTCACTGTTGATGAGCAGGGCAGATCCAGCTGATGTCTAGAATTCAAGGTGCCAAAGTGAGTCAACTTAATTCTTCCTGAGGGTTACCAGGGTCTTCTGTTGTCACAGGTTTAGGTATACATGGTTAAGTTACACCTGGGTGACATGGAATATGTAACAGTGGAGAAAGATTGGTACATGAATGGGTAAATGATCTGGGTTTTGATCCCATTTCAGTTCTTAAATTCCTGCTACTCTCTCCTCTGTCATAGGAGAGAGCTAAGGGAGAGTCTAAAAATCATAAAACCTCTTACAAGATACAGATTCTCCACGTTTGAAGGCATCTTTTGCAAAAACAAAATCGTAGTCACTTGAATTGTAACATATGTGAGGACATACATAATTAGTATAGAATTTATAGCCTCAAGTACCTATTGTTGGGATGGTCACTGAAATAAATAAAACCCCCAAATCAATTCTTACATAGGCTAATGATTTAACATTCTTTCAGTTTTTCTCAGCGCAATGAGATGAGTAATATGAAGACCTGCTCCTTTAGTGGACTTGTTTAATGTCCCTTATTTCAGGAGGAAAATAATCTGACAACAACAAAAGTAACAAAGCATTGTCCACCTGAGTTCTCAGATAAGTACCGCAATTACCTACTTCATTTGACAGTGGACATTTGAAATAGCCTTACAGATCATTGACAGTATTCCATGCCATGAAGAAGACTACTGTCCAGTATAAAATCTGTGGATTAAATTTTATTTCAACAGCTAGTTCAAATGCCTGTTTTTATGAAGCCTTCGTGCTCTCAAATACACCAAGACAGGTCCTGTAATACTGTACTTGTTGTAAAGCTAACTTGGGTATGCAACTATCTGGGACTCCCTCTGCTTGTCAAGCCCAGCTCAGCAGCTGCTCTGAGTTGGTTTGGAGATTCTCAGTCTCTTGTAAACTGTAACTGAGGTAAGGTCAGTGGTGAAACTGAGGCAGTAAAGCCGATTGTATTGCATCAGGGCCCCTTGCACTATGAGGAAACTTTGTGGTTTGACAAGTTCCACCTGGTAATGAATGTGGGCATTGAATAGTCTAGCTGATCCACCATTCTATCCTTGAACCTAATGCACTGTGTAGCTTATGGATGATGCATATATCTGTAACATATATCTGTTGAGTACATGAATTCAGAGCTAAGCAAATTGGTGGTAAAGAATGAGCCAAAAAGAAGAAAAAGATTGTTCTCTACCCAAATAAGTTTGTGTGTTAAATATTAACTAAGTTGGCAAGTTTCCTTTGCACTCTGGAGCATCTCAGATCTTTAGTATGTACTGTGAATCCTCAGGAGAAGGATTTAGCAAGGCAATTTCCCAAGTTTTTTTGAGTGTAAAACCCTTTGCTCTCAAAGTACTGATTAGCATCTCTCTGCAGTACTTGGACTAATGCATTTAAAAATCAGTATGATATAATAAGCAAAAAAAATGTGCTCGACCTCATTTATTTTGCTACTTTTAGAGGTATTCAGGGTGGGGGTGTGTGTGTGTGCACGTGCGTGTGCATGCACATGCTGGGCCTTTATGACAATTGAAGTACATAAATATTTGAATAAATCCATAACATCTATAATCTATTTTGATAATAAGAATAATAAATTATTCTGTCAGTTCTGAAGTGACATGAGTCTTAGTCCTTAATCTGTCAAACAGTTGCAAAAACAAGTTATACTTCAGGTCATATAAGCTCAGTGTGGGCGTGGTTCTGGTGTGCATCTCCATTCAAAACACCAGGGAGGTTGTTAATTGTTAAATAAAGATTACTGAGCCTTATCTGCTCTCTAGAGTTTCTGGAGACAGACATAGGGAGGCCTAGGTATCTGCATTTAAAACTATCCCAAATGATTCTAAAGCAGTTAGGTCAATGGATGACAGTCTGGGTGATACTCATATAAACAACATCACAATATATCATTAGAGTGGTCAAGTGTATGCAGCTTTTCTAATCAGAGTTTCTCTTTCTTGCAAGTTCATACCTTTTAGGCATTTTACATTGTATATCTCCTCCAGTTTGGGAACAGATTATAGCTGTCCTATATGATGATACAGAGATGTATGTCCTTACAGGATGTTGGCAACCTCTGCATAGAGAGGTAAGGAAAGCCTAACCCAGACTTCGCTTGGGGACCCATTTTTACTAATTACATTTGTGGGTAAGATCTTATGTCAGCAAGGGTTGATCTTATATATTGAGTTGGAAGCTGCAGGAATGGTGAGCAGGGGAGGGATGCCATCCAAGCAAGGGAGATTGGGTAAATCCCTTTTGAGACTGGATTCCCTCACATCTGTCAAGCTGGTGGGCTGGTAGGATGGGGAAGCATGATGACCAGTGTCATAGGTATTCAAGGTATTTTGACTCTACCACTTAATAGCTCTGGGACCTGAGCAAGTTACTTAACTTCTCTGAGCATTGGTTTTTTCTTTTCATTTGTAATGTGAGAATAACAGTAGTACGTATCTTACAGGGTTATTTTTGAGGTTTAAATGAGATGGTTTCTATAAAGGATATAGCCTTGTACCTGGCATATAGTAAGCAATTAAGATTAGCAGTTATTATCTTGAATGACAGTGGCCTTGAGTGCCTCTGTTATAGTATTTACCATCTAATTAAATTTAGTGATATTGGTGATATTGTCCTTAAAAATTGATCTTACGTGGAGTAGGGTTTGGAGCCCAGTGAATTTGGGATCGAATGTTAGCTCCATCTCTCACATTTACAAGTGGTGTGAATTTGGGCAAGTTATTTAACCCATGTGAACCGATTTCCTTACCTGTAAATAGGGATAGAGTACCTAAGGATAAATGATGGCTGTCATCATTGCCATTAACTTTGAGTTGCTCAGGCACTTGGCAACTCATTGTCCTTGTGGGATCAATTTAAGTGTTCCTGCATTTTTCTTTTCTTTTTTTACCTTTTTTTTTAAAGATTTTATTTATTCACTTGAGAGAGAGAGAGAGACAGAAAACATGAGAAGGGGAGAGAGGCAGAGGCAGAGGGAGAAGCAGATTCCCCGCTGAGCAGGGAGCCCGACATGGGGCTCGACCCCAGGATGCTGGGATCATGAACTGAGCTGAAGGCAGACGCTTCACCATCTGAGCCACCAGGCGCCCCATTCCTGCATTTTTCTAAACCTCATTTCATTTTGTTGAGTTCATTGAGAAGACTCCCCGACTTTCCAACAGGAACGAGAGAATGCCCAGAGCGCAGGCCCATTTGGAGTTCCCAGATCCATCCTAATCAGGGAATGAGTGAGAAGAGGAGGCAACCATGAGGTGTGGTGTGAAGAGAAACCAGGTTCTAAATCCTAGGCAAGGATGAGCTCAGGTAGAAAAAGAAGCTCCAAAGTGTGCAAGACCAAGCTGGGAGTGAAGAGAGAAAGCAATGTATGAAGCAAAGGTTTGGAAACAGGGCACAGGCAAGGGAGATTGAATGTGTCCCAGAGGCAGTGTCTGGAAATATTCTTCAGGCAACTCTCCAGAATGAGAGGAGTCTTTCAGGAAGTTGCTAGATGAAGCCCTTGGTTGGTAAAGAAACTGTTAAGGGAACCATGGTATTTTGGACAGTGCCACCTAGTATAAAGTTATCATTATTTTTACTTTCCATATTATGCTGTGAGCTCCTTGAGACCAGGGCCTGTGTCTAATTCAGTTCTGAGTTTCTGAATCTCCAGAAGTCAGATAGTAAATGTTTAATATAAGTTGGTTCAGAGAGATCAAGGGATCAACCTTGTGTATTTCATTCCCTTCTATTTCTAGGTTACTTATTAAAATATCTCGGGGTCCTTAATCTTGATTATAGGTTTTGCTGAGAAAGGTTTTCATACTTTCATCAGTCCAATATTTTTTGTGATAAGAATTCAAATTTATTTTATTTATCTAGAATGGTTATTGGACAGAATATATTTCCTGCTTAGTAATAGTGTGTATATTGTACAGCAAGGGAAATCTAGGAGCATTTTGGAAGCTTCAGTATTTTTCATACCTTTTTTTTTTTTTTACAAAAGATTATAAAAATGTATGAAAATAAAAATAGAAAAAGTAATTTTTACTTTGCCAGATAAATTTTGTACTATTAGTTTGATATGAACATGAAAAAGTTGAAACTTGGCCCAAATAAGGATGTACAATTTTGGATTGCAATGACCCTGTGTGAGGATTTCTTATAAGGCAACTGATGTGCCATATAGAGATACGTATTTGTGATGTCGCTGATGGAAAATGAGAAAATTTGTGTTACTTAAAGGAAAGGAAATTAGGAGACATTTTTTATAATCCTCATCATTGTCTCTTAATTTTCAAAGAAAGTAATCACAGGGTAATTTAGGAATATTTACATAAATTATTTAAAGAACTCTATTATATTACAATATCTTTTTCACACACCAACATACTTCCAACACCTGCGATTTCCTTAATCAGGGAAGATCTCTTTCTCATTCTCTTAGTTGGGAGCTGTACTCGGATGCAGAGGTCCTGATCAGCAAGGCACTTGAAGACAGAGCTTGTGATTAGGAGCTGTCTATTTGATTCTGCTGGTGGGATGCACTGGGGCCTCTAGATTGCAGCTGAGGACTGAGAGTGTATGTGGCTTTTTGGTGCGTCTTTAGAATGGAAAGAACTCTTACCATGATAATTGCCATAGTAGAGATGGTCAAAGTCACTTAATATTAAATCCCAACTTAGAAGGGATCTCATCTTTCTTTTACTCCTTCTGTCCTATGTTTTTTAGATCTTCTCTATTTTAGAGTGACATCATCACCATCATCCTTAAACCCATTAAGCATAGAACTTGTCATTTGCTGAATTTCAATAGTGGTTTGTCCTCAGCTTTAGTTCTGCTTTTCTTTGCTGTTGACTGTAACAATAAATTTTAAAATAAGGGCAGTTAGCACTTACCGCATATGTACTCTGTTCCAGACATGGTGTTAAGTAGTACATACATATTTTTGCCACCATTACGATCATCTGTGTCAGGATCCTTCTAAATGTAAGTAATTATTAACTACGTGCAATTACAAAGACACTAAGTCCTTGTTTCTGATTTGGGAGTTTCCTGTTTTTGCAATGTCTTTTTTCCCCTTGTGATTACTGCATGTTAGTGATGATTGTGGAAGACTCCTAAAAATGCTGCAGTCAGTTCTACAAGCCTTTGGTGGTATTTGTCACCTAAGTTTTCCTTCTGCCGGTTTTTCTCAAGGAGCAGCCTATCTCTCTGGCAATTGTTCAACTTCAGCTTCTACTGTTTTTCACGCCTTTGGTATTATTGGTATAATTCATTTCTCATTTAGAGTTACAGTTGAAGGAGAAACAATGATGACCATTTTCAGGATGCTCAAACTTCTTTATCCCTTCAAGCAAATTATTTTGTCTTTACATAAGTGCCGAATTTCGTCTGTAGTTGTTAGATAAGAATATTCATAGTTCTGGTTAAATCTAAAACTATTTGAACTTCCAGGAACATGATTGAACTGCAAGTTAGACTTGAATTTTGTGTCCAGGAATTCCACTTTGGGCCAATGCTGCCGCTCTCATCAGAGGCGTGGCTGAGAACAGGGCTCTTGACCATCGCTGCTACCGCTCCAAAAGTCTATATTTATAAAGTGCCTTAAAGTCACAAAATCCCACATAACCCCGAAGACTTTATTAGGAGATTTGCTTTATGCATAAAGGAGGAGGAGCTACACCTTCACGGGAGCTCTGGTGTCTTCGGCTTCAGAGGCAGTGGACGTTGCACGGGGCACAGCAGTGTGGCCACTTCACACCCCAGGCAGAGGGAGCAGGCGACCGGTGACCTCTGTCATATTGTCTTCAAACCCTCAAATACAGAAGTCACAACTCCGCCTCCAGATCTCAGCTGCCTTCGGAATGCCTTGTGACTGTTAACCCAAACGAGCCTGTTTCTCTTCAGGGCGGCAGCATTTGTGCAGCCGAGTGGCAAAAACACACGAGCTGACTGGCCTTCTCATAAACTGCAGTGATCTGTTTTCCAATTTTAGACAGTCTCCGCTGACTACCCCCCCCTGCCGCCAAGGTGGATGGACCCTTCTGGTTCCATTTCAGCAGGTGGTGCTCAAGGTCCTAGAAGAGGAATTTGTATATTATTATATATATATACATACCCCCAAGTATGTAGTATATGTGTAAACACATTGAAAGAGGTCTGGAATTATATCCAATAGTATCTTTTTTTTTTTTTTTTAAGATTTTTATTTATTTAACAGAGGTAGAGCGAGAGCACAAGTAGGCAGAGCGGCAGACAGAGGGAGAGGGAGAAGCAGGCTCTCCGCCAAGCAGGGAGACTGATGCGGGGCTCGATCCCAGGACCCTGGGATCATGACCTGAGCCGAAGGCAGCCGCTTAACCGACTGAGCCACTCAGGCGCCCCTTATATCCAATAGTATCTTAAAAATGGCAGCATATAGGGCGCCTGGGTGGCTCAGTTGGTTGGGCGACTGCCTTCGGCTCAGGTCATGATCCCAGGATCCTGGGATCGAGTCCCGCGTCGGGCTCCCTGCTCGGCGGGGAGTCTGCTTCTCCCTCTGACCCTCCCCCCTCTCATGCTCTCTCTCTATCTCATTCTCTCTCAAATAAATAAATAAAATCTTTAAAAAAAAAAAAAGTGGCAGCATATATACATATAAAACCACACTCATATTATCTCTGAATAATTGAACCATAAAATGCACGCTTCTTTGAATGTTCTGCGAGAGTGTTTCTGTATGGTTAACTAGCACTTACTCTGGGAAGAATGTAAATCCTATAAATCCTACAAATCTGTGTAGCCTCATACAATCCCAAATACCCAGTCCTGCAACCTTCCAGCATGCTTCCATGGAAAAAGCGAAGTAAGGTGATTGGCCTTTGAGCCAAGAACAGCAGGCTTAAGGTACTCTTCTTTACGAAATGGCCCTTGGGATTTTAAAAAATCTGAGTAAATGATTCGTCCAGTTAGAAACTTTTCTGACTCATTTTCTGCCCAAGGCCCAGGGAGGGTGTAGTGGTGGTGGAGTTGCTCCAGAGGTGTGCGAATGTAAAGCGGGGTTGTTGGGAAAAGCCTGAGCCAGGACCCTGTTATGGATTGGGCCCTCTGGGCACAGCACTTCGATTCAGGGTGTATGGCATTCCAAAAGCTGTAAGCATGGAATCACAAATACACAAAAATACCAGAGTACAAGAAATGAGGTAGAAACTCCAATTATTAATGCCAAAAAAGAAAATTTTACACATTGTTTAAAGATCCACAGTAAATAGACTACGTCCTGGTAATGGAACCACATAGCTTGGGGACAAAATATGGGGACTTTTCATGCATACATTTACAAATCTTTTGAATTTTGAATTATGTGAATATATTATCTACTTTAAATTAGAATAAAAATAAAAATTTTAAAAACTTTCCAAAATCGTTTCTGCCAATTATTTTACACTCCCTCTGCCAAAAAGTTAATGTGTGATGAGATGTGTGGCGGGGGCTTCGAAACTGAGCGGCAGCGGCAGAGCAAGTTTTAAAACCGTCCTGTTACTATTTCTACTGAACTTTTGAGGGAAGCCCTGTACAAATTTGATTCAAGAAATAGAAAAGATTAAAAAACCCAATAAAAAGAAGGAAAATTATGAAAGATTGTCCAAGAATCCTCTCCTAAAATAGCTCGGGGTCTAGATTTTTTTTTACACCTGAGGTTTAGCCAACCTTTTAAATGAGTTATTTCTATGCTAAACTGTTCCTGTTCATGGAAAAAGTTGTTCTTTAATCCATTTTAAAGAATAGCTCTGACATCAAAACCTGATAAAGGCAGCATAAAAAAAGAAAAATACCTGCCAATTTCCCCTTTTCTTTGAATAGCAGCAGTTTTTCATAGCTTCATTGTCCTAGTCTATCCTTGCCCGCTACTGGGAATGAAATTCAGAAGGGTCTATCAGGGATGCTGTGTGTTCTTGTCTAAAGATTTTATAGATGAAACTTAAATGCAGATAAGAAGGAAGGACAAAGAGGGGTGCCTGGGTGGCTCAGTTGTTAAGCGTCTGCCTTCAGCTCAGGTCATGATCCCAGGGTTCTGGGATCGAGCCCCGCGTCGGGTTCCCCGCTCGGCGGAGAGCCTGCTTCTCCCTCTCCCACTCCCCCTGCTTGTGTTCCCTCTCTCGCTGTGTCTCTCTCTGTCAAATAAATTAAAAAAAAAAAAAAGAAGGAAGGACAAAGAGGGGCGCCTGGGTGGCTCAGTTGTTAAGCGTCTGCCTTCAGCTCAGGTCATGATCCCAGGGTCCTGGGATCGAGCCCCGCGTCGGGTTCCCTGCTTGGCGGGGAGCCTGCTTCTCCCTCTCCCACTCCCCCTGCTTGTGTTCCCTCTCTTGCTGTCTCTCTCTCTGTCAAATAAATAAATAAATAAATAAAAAGAAGGAAGGACAAAGAGGGGAGAAAATAGATTATCAGCTCAAGCCAAAGATTAGAGTTCCTATTATTCACTTCTGTTACAAACTAGATCCCCATACACGTCTTCCCTACAATACACACATGCATGCACACATACACATACACACACAATGCACACACACACACACACACATCACACTACACACAAACCTACTTCTCTATTTGTTTCATACGTTTCTACCTGTATACACCTCTGTAGTGGTCTTTGGTATTGTGCCCATTGCTGCCGGTCCACAAAATGTTTCAGGTAGTGCATTTCCCATCAACTCCCATCAACCCCTCAGCCTCCTGTTGTCCTCAAATTCTTACTCTCCAAGCTAGGAGCTTCTTTCCAAGTAAGCCGTTCTTTCTCAGGAACACATCTCCTGTCCATTTTCAATGGGTTCCATTAATCTGGTCCAGTTAGTACTGTTTTCTTCCAGGCATCTATTCCCAATTTCTTATGTGTGGATCCTATTTGTACATTTCGTTGGTCATTTTCTTGGGAATTTGGGGAAGGGCAGCCCTTACCATCATCTTGTCTAGAAGTATCTTTACAGCACTTAATTAAATAAGGTCCTGTACATTTTACTGAAACTGGTTTTTGATTCTTTGAGGAGTCCCTCTTACCACGAAATGAGAAAATGAGGGCACACTTTTTTGTTTTCATAGTACATTTTATTGTGAAAGCAATTTGTTCATTTTACTTTGAGCGTAATTTCCTTCTTACAGAATTAGAAATAAAGAAAAAGTATATTTCCTCTAGTTCTCCTTCACATGCCTCAAGTAATACTCTTATTACTTATATTTGTCTTCCTCTTGCATTCTATGCAGAACAATTAACTGTGCCTGTACAATTATTCTTGCTCTTGTATAAAGAATTAGCAGTGGTTCCCATGCATCTTCGGAATTCCATTTCTTATCTTTTATACCACATTACTCTCTCATAACCAGTTCTAGCTGCAAATCTATTATGAATTATTTTATGGGCAATTTATTCTTTTCTTTCCAAAGTCTAAGTATGTTTTTTTTTTTCCTGTTACCACTACGTGACAAGTGTTTCAATTTATAATTTTCTAGGAATTCCTTTAATGTCCGAAGCATCTGATAAAATACACATGGGATCACAAGCTTCCATTTGCTTCAGTACATTTTCAATTATAGATAGTGGAGTGCTTAGACCTCCTGAGCTCCCAGAACATATATAATCTCCCATAACTGCTGCAGATCTCCAGCTGCTTCTATCATTGCTCAAACTGGGGGTCTCAGGTGGATCAGTGTGTGAGATAGTCCACGTGGGATTTTAAACCATGTTTGTTTAGAATCACAGATTGATGCTTGCCACCACTGCCTCTCAAACACACTCAAAAGGAGTAATAAAAGCTCTAGCAGCCTGGTTTATTTTCCCTGCCACCCCTACGTAACTATTGGAGAGGAACCATCACGGTGAAGTGGAAATATTACAAACCCAGAGTCAACAGATCTGGACGGAATAGAGTTTTACTGCTTATTACATGCATGACTTTGGACTAGGCCCTTAACTTTGAGTCTCATTAAAATGGGGTTTATATTAGAAGCTACCTTAGAGCAGGACTATTGTGAACATTGATATGGTAATGAAGGAGCCAATAAATGAGTTTTTGAAATAGAGTGAAGTGTCATAATGCTCGAACATGTGTCAAAGTTTACAAGATCCACTGGCCTAGATTTCAAAGTCTGGCGGTGAGGGCCGGCCCTACCCTCCCTTCCCCAATACTCTGCTCCCATCAGTGGCTGTCATTTTCCTCTGTCAGCAATTCCCTGGCTCACTCTTGAGGACAGGTTTCTTCTGAAACAGAAGCTGAAGCCTGCGGTGGGCTCACTCTCAGCACCGTTCCGCTTGGGGCATGTTGATTTTCAAAGTGTGAGGAGTCCGTGGGCAGTTAGATTTAGAAATAAGGAGCTCAGTAAGCTTAAAAATCAACAGGGAGGACTTGAACCAAAGAAATCATCTCAAATAGAGAATCAGCCTTCTGTATTAGGAGGCCTATTATAGCATTCTTCACAAAAGAAGAAAAAAATTAGAGGCCACCCAAACATCCAGTAATGAAGGATTAGTTAAGTACACTGAAAAAAAAAAATCACTTGGCGGGATATTATACAATTTCAGTGGTTATATTTATGGATACTTTAGGTAATTCAGAAAATAGGTTGTAATGCTTAACAAAAAAGCAAAATGAAAAACTCAACATACAATTTGATCTCAATTATGTAAAACAATTTTGTAAAAAAAAACAAGAACAAAAAAATGAGTTCAGATGAAGTACACCAACATATTAATGATAATTGTCTCTGGGTTGTGAGTTTAAGGTGATTTCAATTTTCTGAATAATTTTCCATACTTTCAGATCTCCAGTCACGGCCATATGTTGTAGGCAGAAAGGGTGGCTTTTGCCAGAACACTGACTGGAGTTTTATGAGGGGTTTTAAAAACATTGCATTATCTTGGAGAGTTTGCCATGGCCTGGGGTCAGCCCTCAGGCTGTCACCTTCCAGTGTTATCAGAAGGTCACTTGCCTAGCCTGTAATCAGAGCAAAGGAAGGTGGTTAGTCTTGAGAGGTATTTTATCATGGCCAAGGGGAAACATAATAAATCATCCCTGCCCACAGCAGAAATCACCTCTCCCGTGATGGGAAAGCTTGTGCTCTTCTGCCTGAACAGTGCGGAATGAAACGCGGTCAGCCTCTGGCTCTGCTTTTCTCTTTTCCATGCATTAGCCTGACCTTCCTCTTTGCATGTAATTAATTAGGTTTCTGCTTACCAAATAGTATCATGATCCAGTCAGCTTCCCTCAGTTCACTCCCAGATCACAACTGTTTCTTTCACAGGCATTTCTGGTTCACTTCCGTCATTGACTAGTCCTGTCCATTGTGTGTAAAACTTATTTCTAAATTCTTAAAAAACACTTTAATATCATCCTAATGTGTTGGTAATGGCATGTGCTCATTTTCACAATGGAAAAATGCTTATGCTTAAAATGCAGAGACTGGTTTGTTTGTTTTATAAACACACCCAAGGATGCACTTAGTTGTATGTGTGGGTTTTTTTGTTTTTGTTTCTGTTTGTTTTTTTTTCAAGTAATCATGCTGGAGGCAATCCTCTGGCCATTGCCAAAAACATTCTTGATTTTGTCATTTTAGCTTGATCACCTGCCTTATTGTTCAAATTCAAAATGATTTTTGGCTGTTTCCAAATTACTCATCGACTCTCAGAGAGCATAGAAGCTATCTTTAAAAATCTACAGTAGGGCTCTGGAGTCGAGATCCATAGAGGAGATGCAGAGATTACGTACACTGGGTCATGACAGTTTTCCTGGAACAAGTGTCCACTGGAAGATTAAGACAACCAGGATCCATGAGCCCCAGAATGTCAGCTAAAATATCGGTTGGTAACTTAGTGGCACATCTCATCATCACTCAGACCTTGACATAACTATAGCTGTAGGGGACACTTTGAGTCACTGACTCGGTTGGCTTCTAGTGTACAGCAAATAAAACTGTTTTATGGCTTGTGAGAAGGTCTTCATCACCTTGAATCCCATAGTTCCAAGAAACAAATAAGAGAAAGAAGACTACGAATTGATGTGTACCATTTGATGGGTACTTACCATATTCCAGATAAGACATCATATTATTTATCAAATATATAATATTTATTTAATTTTCATAGCAATCATCAGAAATTATTAATATCCTTATTTTATAGAAGATGAGCCTAAGGTTATAGAGATAAATAGTTTGCCAAATGTTATTTTTAGTAAATGATGCTGGAATTTGAATCCAGTTTTCCACAGCTCAAGCTTGCTCTATGACCCTGTAAAGTGGAATTCTCACAGGATTCATTCTTGACTTTTGGGAAAGGGCTTTTTATGTTCCATTTTGGGAGTTTGGAAATTCGTACATCACATGAAGGATAAAATTGGTCCCCATGATTCTGTGGAAGTGAGGGGTAGGTGAGGGGGCATGTTACAGGCCTGCAGTACCAGGGAGATAATCCAGTGTTAATAGGGTGACCTTTTATGAGATGCTTGGGAAAGCATCATACTTTCCCCAAATGCAGATTTCTACTTGAACTTAAGAAGGGTGCAAGCAATAATAATAATAATAGCTTACATTTATCGAGGCTTTTCTCTGCCCCAGGCCCTGTGCTTAGAACTGGCAACTAAGTGCATCCTTGGGTGTGTTTAGCCACTTAGAAGTGGCTAAATGTAGGCTTTCAGCCAAAAATATGCCTTCCCAAGGGACCAGTCATTAAATGTCTCTCCTGAGGGGTGGACTAAGAGGGATATTTAATTATGGAAAATAGCACTGTAGAGTAAATATTACATATATATTTTACATAAATATATTTATATATAATAGGAGACTGGGGGCGTAGGCATCTCTCAAGTCAACATGAAGGTATCAGTAACAGCTTCTCCAGGAATATTTGACTGCCCTTCTTAGCTGTCGTGCTCAGAGAAGTGGATGAGAGCTGTTGGAAAGAGTCTTAAGTTACACAGACTCAGTCCACTTGGAGCAATAGCCATAAGGGATCTGGCAATAATACGGGCAAATTTCATGAAAATGTAAATTATTATGATTAGAAATTGATGCAGAATTTGGCTATGAACACAAAAGTTTCTTTTTGTTTTTGTGGGCCCTTTTCCTTTTGTGAACTAAGGAGAGTGTTTCCCCAAAGCATCCTGGCTCACATCCATTCCTGTTTGCAGTGGGTAGCACTGATCCGTACATACGTCTGTATGTGGAACATAGAAGCTAGAGGTGGCTCTTTCTCAGGTGAATAGTAATGGTTTTTTGTGGTTTTGTCATTCTAAATTTAGCAGTGAAGGATCTCCTCTAATTTTAACAAGTGAGTTCACTCCTGTAAAGGCGTCCTTGCATTTTCTGGGGTGTAATTCTTCTACACAGTCAATGACATTTTCTGTTCTCTGTGGACCTGGTGCTGCCTTCTTTCCCCAGGCAAGCATCTTATTGATTGTCCTCAGGGTTTGGCCAAATTAGACCCGGGGAGTGTGAAATTGGTGAATTCACAGTTCCTGTGTCTCACTGTGACTCTATTAGGTCACCTCTTTAGCGTCTGGCTTTAAGTAAATCTATGACTCTGGGTAAACCATGCTAGTGAGAAAAAAGTTACTATACACATTGTGAAGAAACAGGGCCACGTTGGTTCTAATAAAAATAAAGTACAGTGATTTTCCAAATTAGTTTATAATAACCTCAGTGGCACATTTTTATAATTCCATAGATTATACAAAATACTTTGGGTATACATTGTATCATTTAACCATATGAGTTAGGTATTACTGTGCTCATTTTGCTAGTGAGAAAATTTAAACTCAGGAAAGTTATAATTTATTTGTGATCACAGAATCATTAAGAGGCAAGGGGCGCCTGGATGGCTCAGATGGTTAAGCGTCTGCCTTCAGCTCAGGTCATGATCTCTGGGTCCTGGGATCGAGCCCCGCATTGGGCTCCCTGCTTGGCGGGGAGCCTGCTTCTCCCTCACCCTCTACTGTTCCCCCAGCTTGTACTCTCTTGCTCTCTCTGTCAAATAAATAAATAAAATCTTAAAAAAAAAAAAGAATCATTAAGAGGCATAGCCCTAAGTATACCTAGATCACATGTTCCCAAATCCTGTGCTCTTTCCTGAAGATTACGCTGGTTTTTCTGCAAAAAGACTTTAAAGTCAAGTAGACCCGCTGATTTTGTATGGGACATTTTGAATTAGGTAATAATATAATAAATTAGTTATTGCAATTATGTATTGCCAAGGAAAGAAAAGTTAGTTTGATTAATATTCTGTAAGATTAGCCATTGTTACTTATAGGTCCCTAAAGAAACATCTACCATCAGACTTTGGGAAGAGAAAATAACTAGCCTAGGGCTTTAAGAAAACATGCAAAGCTTTAATCTCATAGAGTGTTTATTAGAAACTTCTGGTTGGCTTCTTTGAATACAGCTGAATGGGTGGTTATAGAGCTAACAAACAGAGGTTATTCTGACCCCCCCCCCATGTTTGTATTTATTGAACAGTTACTATGTGCCAGGTTCTGTGCTGGCTGCTGGGAATATAGCTGTGAAGAGAACTGTATCCTCACAAGGTGGAGAGAGGAAGCTCTAAGGTCTCTTCCTCTTCTTGTAAAGGCATTAATCTCATCATGGGGGTTTTCTGTGCATGATCTCAACTAAACCTAAATACCTCCAAAAGGCCCCACGTCCTAATACCATCATA
The DNA here is from genome assembly GCF_964656455.1 of Halichoerus grypus. Taxonomy (NCBI): domain Eukaryota; kingdom Metazoa; phylum Chordata; class Mammalia; order Carnivora; family Phocidae; genus Halichoerus; species Halichoerus grypus. The sequence continues at coordinate 64,296,723 of NC_135725.1, forward strand.
CTGAGGGGCAGGGCTCCAACATATGAATTTTGGGGGGACACAAACATTGGGTCCCTAACACACACCATATATATTGTCATATTGTCATTGAATTTATAATATCTCAGTGGATAGGTCTTATTTTATTTTTGCAGTTCAGATTTTAAATACTACATCATAGAATTCCAGTAAGCAGTTCATATCACAATAATTCCTTAGTTTTTGTTATGATGTAAACTGCCATGTGCCTGAATCGCGTTTTAGATCTCTGCAGCTTTACAGAATGCAGTTTGTGTTACCCAGTACATAATCTATACAATCACTTAACAAAAACTGAAAAGCGGGCGCCTGGGTGGCTCAGTTGTTAAGCGTCTGCCTTTGGCTCAGGTCATGATCCCAGGGTCCTTGGATCGAGTCCCACATCGGGCTCCCTGCTCGGCGGGAAGCCTGCTTCTCCTTCTCCCACTCCCCCTGCTTGTGTTCCTGCTCTCGCTATCTCTCTCTCTGTCGAATAAATAAATAAAATGTTTTAAAAAAAACAAAACAAAACTGAAAAGTATAGTGTATTTTCTAAAGGAAGCATTCCCCAAATGCATCCACATTCTTTGATAATCTCTAAGATTTTCAGCATATAGAGGACTATATTATTTTCAGAGTGTTAGCTGGAAGTAATTCGTAAACATAGTATTTTCTATCATTGTCTTATTTTCATATTGGTATTTCCATTATCTACTTGCCGTTTTCCTTGATCAGAATCCTCCCTAATGTTGACTAATGGCACCAATGGGGCAGAGAATGGAGACATTGAAAGAGCATGTGTATATTTTTAGCTATAAAATTCTCACGGAATGAGTTGAATGCTTGAAATAGCGTGCAAATATAATTGGATGCTTAAAACTGAACACAAACATAATTAGTGCTAGAGTGGATTTGGTTCCCAATAAAAATGTAAATGATTTAGTTTAAAATGTTTGGGATAAAAATATTAATTCTAGGTTGTGAATTTAAGAATGCATTTGATAACAAGTTTTGAACAGATAAAAGTATAGTTCAAATAAGGTGTAAATATTGTGCTTAAAAGCAAGTAGTTTTGGAAATGTTTAATATTTGTGCTGTAATTCAAATTAATCAAGAAATGTATCACATTTTTTATGAAATACATTAAATTAGTGTGGTTTTAAAATTAACTAGAGTTTAATGGCAAAATATAGTAACAATTATAATTGTGACTAGGACTTAAAATATGGAAAAGAATATATTTACTGGACATGAACCTATGTAAATTTGAGGATCACCTGGCCCTTGAGCATCTTCCAGAGGCGGAGATGCTGATAGCATTCAATAAGGACTTGATGAATAAATAAATAAATATTTAAATATATATTCTTTTTGGATTTTTTTCTTACATCTGAAATGATCTTCCTTTCAAAAGAACTCCAAACAAACTTAATTACGGGATGTTCTTTTTTTTTCACTTATACATTTTTTTTCTAAATCACTGTTGAATTCTGTATATTGATAGTGAGCAAAGAAGATTGTGACCATTTTTATTTTAGAAATTCAAGACACACATGCTTCTGGATGCCAGAATGAGGAAACAGTTAGATAAAAGGGGTAGAGCCTTGTGAACAAAATATATTTATTAAGCACAACTGGGATTAGTTGCTTTGTGCAAGAGACTACTCTTGGCTATCTGAACTATACTAATATTTTCCCATGTAACCAGCAGCCTGCATTCTAATAATTTGAAAAAAATCACTGGTTAGCCTTAAACATGCATGAAACTTAAAATTTAACCAATTTGAATCATTATATTTTTAAAATTATTTTATATCTCATAGTTGGGTGAAAAAAATAGTTGTTCTAGGTAAATAGATCAATGAAATAGAATAGAGAGCCCAGAAATAGACACACATAAATATAGCTGACTGATCCTTGACAAAGGAGCAAAGGAAATATAATGGAGCAAAGATAGTCTTTTCAACAAATGGTGCTGGAACATCCACACACAAGAAAATGAATCTAGATACAGACCTTATGCCCTTCACAGAAATTAACTCAAAAGGGATCACAGAAGTAAATGTAAAATGCAAAACTATAAAACCCCTAGAAGATAGGAGAAAACCTAGATGACCTTGGGTTTGGTGATGACTTTTTAGATACAACACCAAAAGCTTGATCCATGAAAGAATGAATTGATAAATAAGCTAGACTTCATTAAAATTAAAAACTTCTGCTCTGTGAAAGATAATGTCAAGAGATGGACAAGACAAGCCACACTCTGGGAGAAAATATTGCAAAAGATGCATTTGATAAAGAACTGTTATCCAAAATATACAAAGAACACTTAAAACTCCACAGTAAGAAAACAACCCCCCAAATGGGCCAAAGATCTTAACAGACACCTTACCAAAGAAGATATATAGATGACAAATAAGCATATGAAAAGATGCTTCACATTGTATGTCACCAAGGTAATGTAAATTAAAACAAGATACCACTACACACCCATCAGAATGGCCAAAATCTGGAACACTGACATTACCAAATGCTGGTGAAAATGTGGAGCAACAGAAACTCTCATGTATTGCTGATGAGAATGAAAATTGGTATAGCCACTTTGGAAGAGTCTGGTGGTTAGAAAACTAAACATATTCATACCATACAGTCCAGTAATCATGTTCCTTGGTATTTATCCAAAGGAGTTGAAAATTTATGTTCATACAAAAACCTGCACATGGGGGCATCCACACCCCAATGTTTATAGCAGCAACGTCCACAATAGCCAAAGTATGGAAAGAGCCCAGATGTCCATCAACAGATGAATGGATAAAGAAGATGTGGTATACACACACACACACACACACACACACACACACACACACACACACACACAACTCAGCCATCAAAAAATGAAATCTTGCCATTTGCAATGATATGGATGGAACTAGAGGGTATTATGCTGAGCAAAATAAATCAGTCAGAGAAAGACAAATACCATATGATTTTACTCATATGTGGAATTTAAGAAACAAAACAGATGAACATAGGGGAAGGGAAGGAAAAATAAAATAAGATGAAAATAGAGAGTAAGGCAAACCATAAGAGATGCTGAACTCTAGGAAACAAACTGAGGGTTGCTGGAGGGGAAGGGGGTGGGGGGATGGGATAACTGGGTGATGAACATTAAGGGGGGCACATGATGTAATGAGCACTGGGTATTATATAAGACTGATGAATCACTGACCTCTACCTCTGAAACCAATAATACACTATATGTTAATTAATTGAATTTAAATAAAAAAAAGAGTAGTACACATTGAAAAAAAAACTGCACATGAATGTTTATAGAAGCTTTATTCATAATTGCCAATACTTGGAAGCAACAAAGGTGCCCTTCATTAGGTGAATGGATAAATAAACTCTTACATCCAGACAATGAAATACTATTTGGTGCCAAAAGAAAGGAACTATCACTCCAAGAAAAGACATGGAGAAATCTTAAATACACATTACTAAGTGAAAGAAGCCAATCTAAAAGGGCTACACAATGTATTATTCCAACTATATGACATGCTGGAAAAGGCAAAACTATAGAGACAGTAAAAAGATCACTGGTTGCCAGGGATTGGGGGTTGGGGAGGGATGAATAGGCAGAGCACAGAGGACTTTTAGAGGACTCCATATGATACTGTAAGGATGTAAGGATGTCATTATACATTTGTCCAAACCCATAAAATATACAAGAGCAAGAGTGAACCCTAAGGTAAACTATGGATTTGGGTGATTATGATGTGTCAATATTGATTCATGAGTTGTAACAAGTGTACCATTCTGGTTGGGAATATTGATAATAGAGGAAGCTACGCAAGTGTGCAGGCAGGTGGATATGGGAAATCTCTGTATATTCCTCTTAATTTTGCTGTGAACCTAAAACTGCTCTAAAAAACAAAGTCTTAACCCCATTATAATCTTATTCCTACTCTCATCCCCATGTTCTGGCTTTCTGCTCTGCATCACCCTCAGTCAGTATCTTTACTATGACAATAAAATTATTGCTTTTTTATTTTATTTTAAAGATTTTATTTATTTATTTAATTGACACAGAGAGAGAGACAGTGAGAGAGGGAACACAAGCAGGGGGAGTGGGAGAGGGAGAAGCAGGCTTCCCGCGGAGCAGGGACCCCAATGCGGGGCTCGATCCCAGGACCCTGGGATCATGACCTGAGCTGAAGGCAGTCGCTTAACCAACTGAGCCACCCAGGTGCCCCAAATTATTGCTTTTTTGAAAGTAATTGTTCTATAAGATGTTACTCTATATTATAGCACAGCTAAAATATATTCTTCAGGTGTCTTATGGCTAGTACATATGATTTTCTTACAGCAAATTTGCAGTGTAAAAAGGTGAGAATGTCCTGAAATTTTTATATGTGATTATATGTTTACTCCATGGATTCTTCTAAAGTCAGAGAAGAATGCAGCATAGTCTTTTCTCAAATCTCATCTAGTATCTCACACAAATACACTGCTTTATGTGACACATTGTGTTCTAGAGGATTTGGTCAGTAGTGCATTAGATCAATAATAACTGTGTTTACCATGTCAAGGTACCATTTCAAGTATGTAAAGTATGTAAGTGGCCTACATATGCTAACTCAGAAGGACTTTATAGGGAAGAGACTATTACAGTTCTTTTCTTCTCTATTTTAAAGATGAATAAATGGAGGCACAACGAAGTTAAGTAAATGTCCCAGGATCAGAAAACTACCAAGAGCAATGTGCCGAATGGTAAACTGAGGTGGTCTAGAACCTAAGTGGGGGCTTAATCTGCACAGCAACCTGCACCCCAGGACTCAGTTGGTGACAATCACTGGAGGTAGGTGGGCATCTGTATTGTTACCCAGCTCTGTAGTCGATTTTGATTTATATTTCTGAGTCAAATAAACTAGGGTTTGAATTCTGACTCTCATACTTATTGGCTGTATGAAGTTGGGCAAGTTATTTAATTTTTCTGAGTCTCAATTTCCTTACAAATAAAATGGGAAGATATTTACTTTAGAGTTATGGGTGAATTAAATGAGTTATCATATGTGAAGCACTAGTACAGAGTACATTTTTAGTCGAGAGATGGTATTGTTATTATTCTGGAGAGTTTACCAGATCTTTTTATGCTCAAGTAACACTCTTTGAGAAGCATTCTTTGGCAGGGATAGAGCAGTTATTTTATCTATAGCTTTTTGTTTGGGGCCTACTTTCAAATTATGCTTTCTCATTAATTCAAGAAGAAATAGATGTATAGTCCATGTTTTGTCCTAACTTCCAAGAAGCACTTTGACATATTTCAGAAGAACTCTTAAGACAGTATCTCACAGAAATATATTGCTTAATGGGACACATTGTGTAATAGAGGAAATGGCTCCATGCCAGTGAGTATCCTGGCTCCCTCTGGGTCGCTTGATGGGAAGCAGCTGCTTAGTCTATGGACAAGTCGTTGGGCATAAAAGATGAAAATCCAAACAAGACCACCTCATTTGGGCCTGTCGCCTGTTAGGAAGGACTCCAGAGAGCCCTGACTGATGTAAGGAGATAATACATTGGAAAATATCAGTGCCCTTACGTTCTATACACCACCTTTCTCCAGTTCAGCTAGAGACACTCGTTACTTTAAGAATGATTGAATTAGGGGCGCCTGGGTGGCTCAGTCGTTAAGCGTCTGCCTTCGGCTCAGGTCATGATTCCAGGTCCTGGGATCAGGGTCCTGCTCCGCGGGAAGCCTGCTTCTCCCTCTCCCACTCCCCCTGCTTGTGTTCCCTCTCTCGCTGTGTCTCTCTCTTTGTCAAATAAATAAATAAAATCTTTAAAAAAAAAAAAAAGAATGATTGAATTATTATAAAAGAGAAACTGTTTAATGTTTGTCTTCTAATTTAGCAGCCCAATTCAGAGAAATACTTGTGAAAGGCAAATCTTCTGATGTGCAAGATCCAGGCTGTTTGAGAGGAAATAAGCATTTCAGAAATCCAGAGCTAAAGTCCTGAGGGAGCAGTGCATAAAGTTAATCGATACACAATAGAAATTAAGAGGCTAGATGACCAGTCAGAAGTCCCCAAACTGGGATTGACAGTGAGGAGAGAAAGGACCCTGGGGAGGAGGCCAGTGGGCTCCATGCTTGGAGAATCTTCATTGTAGGAGAAGGTCTGATGGAACACCCAGTCTCTGCTGAAATGAGCACCTTCCAAGGCCAGAACCAGGAAGTTGCAGGGTATCAGCTTCACCAGCAGACTGTCCATCACAATCTGAGTGGTGGCTACTGCTGAGGCTCCAGCAGGAGTAATGCTTTCTGTGCCTTGACACTTCACTCAGCCCATCTAAAGCAAACTGTGTGGCTAATCTTCCACTTTGACAGCACAAAACACTTATACCCCCTATGAAAAAAGAGAGTAGGGTCTTGGATTTATTACTGGAAGTGTTGTGCAATGAAAGACCTTCCCGACATCCGGACCTAAGCTGCTGAACAGAAATAGCTTTATTTTTCCCCAGTTGGGAAAATAGCCAAACATACTGCAAGTTTTTGAATGTACAGATTATAACCATCATGCCCTGTGAAGAGCAAACATAATGTACGTTGTAAGGATGATTTATGTCCTGGTTTTCATCGTAAAGTTAGTTGCCTTGTTAGCTCATGAGTAAATAGTAGGAAAACTGTTGAACGGCAGAGACTATGTTTAATAAGAGACAGCTGATTCCTAAGTGGGAGGAAAAGCAAAGGTAATAATGGGTGCATTATTTGATTTTCCATTGCAGAAATCATTTTGTGACAAATTCTGCCTGCAAGGAGATCATCCTTCCTATTTAACTTGTAGGAGATCATTTAGAAGGTTTGCTGGACTTGGCTGTATGGATCCTTCAGCTCCCAAGTACTTTTACAGGTATTGTTCCATTTATTCCTTTTTATACCCTCATGAAGAAGAAAGCAGATATTTGTAAATCCTACTTTACAAAGGCCAAAGAGTGTTTGTAGGGTAGGGAAACTGAGGAACAGAGGAACTAAATGACCTTGGCAAAAGCTATTGCCACTGATCCCTTTTGACACCAAAATGGTGGTATTTATAATCATTTGATAAATGCATATATGAAGAATGTAGATTGTTCTGAAATGAATGGTTTCAAAGTTCTCTGGGAATGTTGCCGAATCTGAATTTCTCCAGGAAATCAAATATACTATTCCCATGCAATTTAGGGACTTTGGAAGGAGAACAGCAGCTTTGATTTTATAATAAAATTATTAGTTACTCATTTTTCTTGAAGGGAACTTCAGTTGGAATTTGAAGGGCTTTTATGCCCAAGTCAAAGCTATTATGGTAAATAATTCTTACCTAACACTTCCAAGCAATAGTCAGTCCCTGCTTCAGTCCTTTCTGTCTTTAGAACTTTTTATCATCACCTTTCTTGGCATAGACATGTAGGATTTAAGTAACTTTATAGTTGTCTGATTTGCTGATGCTGTATTCTTAGAAGGGTCTTGGCACCAAAAGGTAATGAAAGCCAGGATCCATCTGGAGACCTTTATATGCTCTCCTTCATGTGACAAATGAAGAAGATAGGACATGGATCTGGACAAACATCTCTGATTTGGAAGTGAAGATTGCATGAGTAGACATATTCCTCCAGTAATAGCCCCAGTGTTTGTCACAGGTTGTGAATAATTATGGTGATGTGGGTGGAGGAGAATGGCGGACTAAAAAGGGTTTTAATGGATGATGTGACTTTTGTGAAACATATAAGCCTATATAAAAAAGGTATCCTTTGAGTCTCACAATATTCTATGAAATAAGTAGGGAAGGTATTATCTCTATTTTATGGATGAAGAACCTGTGGCTCAGGAAAGTAAAATGACTTGCCCAATGTCATACACCCAACCACCCATATTTCTCCCTGTTGGAAAAAATATAACATGGGACTCAATGTGAGATCTCCAAGAGAAAGTTGAAGGTTTTGGGGTGCCGGGGTGGCTCAGTCATTAAGCGTCTGCCTTTGGCTCAGGTCATGGTCCCAGGGCCCTGGGATTGAGCCCCGCATCAGACTCCCTGCTCCGCGGGAAGCCTGCTTCTCCCTCTCCCACTCCCCCTGCTTGTGTTCCCTCTCTCGTTGTGTCTCTCTCTGTCAAATAAATAAAATCAAAAAAAAAAAAAAAAAGAAAGTTGAAGGTTTTGATAACATTTATCTGTAACTCAATTCATTGCATGGTTATGGGGGAGGCAATACTCGAGGGTTCCTTTAATTGCTGGGGCAATGGGAGTCTCCAGTGACATTTTGGATCATGAGTTCAAGTGGGAAAGAACCTCAAACTCAAGGTTAAAGCCCAGGGTTGTATTAACATTAACAGTAAATGGCCTGGGTAGGAGACATCAGCTGGTGCATTTTCACATTGATGTAAACAGCTAGAAGAGACTCACTGAATCAGCTGAGGTCCAAGAGCAATGGAGCACACTGACCTCGGCAATCTCTGAGAATTGGGAGAAAAGTGGACTCAGCAGGATTTCAGGTAGAATTAAGCAGAGGAAGTCCTCAGGTCGGAGGCCCATTTTTACATCCCTCACCTTGCCAGGCTGCTGAAATACCTCCTTTGCAAATGCTCTTGAAATTATTTCAGCAGCATTTGTCTCCTTGATTTTGGGAGAGGCTCTAGGCCTGGAGTTGGCAAACACAGCTGTGGGCCAAATTTAGCCCACTGCCTACTATTGTAAATGCAGTTTTATTGGAACACCGCCACTCCCGTTTGTTTACGTACTGTCTATGGTTGCTTTCGTACTAGGAAGGCAAAGTGGAGTATCTGCAACAGAGACCATATGGCACAAAAATTTAAAAAGAAAAAAATGTACTCTCTGGCTCTTTACGGAAAAATTGGCTGATCTTTGTCCTGTACTATTACTGGCAAAATGCTTTAACCTCAGTGCTGGTTCTGATTACTTAGGAGGGGCTTCCTGAACTACTGTGTTGAAAACTCTGAAACCATGTCTCTGGCCAATGAGAAAGAGGCTCAATCAATGAGTAGTATATGCTGTAGACACAGAAGCTAGGATTGATGGCACTTGTGCCGAGTATTTGCCATTCCCTACTGTAGGCTGTCAGTTCCCCACACTGCTGACAGACCACCCTCAGCCAAGAAATGCCCTGATGTCTTGAGGGCTGTCCTTCATAACAGGCGGAGCAGGTGACTTCTAATGTAAGGCAAATCCAGCACCTTGCCAAATAAATGAATTAACATAACTAATCACATCTATGATTTGAATGCCATAAACTTCACTCTGTGATTTATAAAGGCTACCTTATTTGTACCTACAAATCTGAAGGGGAGATATTTGTCTTATTTCGTGGCAGAGGAAATAAACTTACAGGGATGTTCGGCGGTTTTTAATATGGAACCCAAATATGGTTCCAAAGTCAGTAATTTTCTAGGTCTATTGGTTTAAGTTAAATTTGAGAGGAATCACAATGTCATTATCAGCCTTTCTCACTAATAAAATTCAACAGTTAGAAATTAAAACTGTAGATCTAAGAGAAATACCTCTGGGTGGCTGAAAGTATTGGGCATTCATACCTCAATGTGTAATACCTTAATAAGACCACTTTGTCTCATAAAAGAGAAACCTTTATCTCATTAAAGAGAAATTATTATATTATATAAATATAATAGGAAGCTGCTTAATGATGTTTTTTTGCTTGCTTCTTTGTTTTAGCAAAGAAAGTTAGAAAAGTAATGTTGGAGCATGATATTCTTAGGGGAAGCCAGTATATTCAGAGATCTAATGTTAGCAAAGGAGAGTGTTTGAATCATACCTGGGCTCCAGTAGGTAGATAGGAGATAAATTATGTCTGGCTGGTGTTTCATTCCATGTTGTTTTGAGTGCAACTAAAAGAAACCTTTCAGCAATAATTTATGTTGAGGGGTATTTTGTTAAAAAAAAAAAAATGTATGTTTTTCTCATGGAATTGAAGGACAGAACAGTATCGCTATCTTCAAAAGGAACTTGATCTAACTGGAAATTCCCTCTTTCTTTCTCTCTCTCTCTCTCACACACCCCCCCCCCCCACAACTGCCTGCTTCATTCTTCCATTTCTCTGTTTCTCTGTGTTTGTGTTGGAAAAATTATATCCCCAACTAAGCAGCATTACCTTCCAGACTTTATCACAGATTTAGTGTGGAGAATAGATAATAGGTCAGGACCTTAATTCTCAAAATGTGATCAAAGATGAGAAGGGCCAGCAACTTATTTAAAGCAATTTTAAATAGTCCTATATCCCTCTGAAGAGGAACAATTTCCATGGAACCTGAGGAGGGACTAAAATTTTTTAAAAAACAACTCTCTGAAGCTCAACATTTTGAAAATGAGTTCAGTGTCTTGGAGTTGGTGAGGGAATGAGGATGAGTGTGGCAAGATCCAACCTTTTCACAGATCTTCCTTATCAAGTCTTGTTGGTTCCTTCTTGAGATAAAGGTAGAAGTTTCATTTATTACCTATCTTAGGAGAAATGAAGAATTTAGCTTCTTAGGCTTAGTTTCCTTTGCTAGTTCAAAGCTTCTTTAGGACTCAGAAATTTACTTCCAATTACTCTGTCTGCTTCACACAGTCCTGAGATTCAAGGGTAAATATTATAAAAGCTATTATACCAGCCAGCAAGTCAAGCTCCTCAGGATGGATAATATGAAAAACAAAATAGAGGCAGACTGGCCAGTGACTTGTTCATTCAAACATTTCTACTTTTTTCTTTTAAGTTTTTTTTTGTGGGGGGGGGCAATGAAGTAAGTTTTATTATTTTTCTTTTATTTATTATTTTTAAAAATCCCAATATAATTAACATATAGTGTTATATTAGTTTCAGGTGTACAATATAGTGATTCAACAATTCTATATATTATGCAGTGCTCATCATGGTAAGTGTGCTCTTAATCCCCATCACCTATTTCACCCATCCCCCCCACCTACCTCCCCTATGGTAACCATCAGTTTATTCTCTATAGTTAAGAGTCTGTTTTATGGTTTGTCTCTTTTTTCTTTATTCATTTGTTTTGTTTCTTAAATTCCACACATGAGTAAAATCATATGGTGTGTGTCTTTCTCTGACTGACTAATTTTACTTAGCCTTGTATCCTCTAGCTCTATCCATGTTATTGCAAATGGCAAGATTTCATTCTTTTTTATGTCTGGGTAATATTCCATTGTGTGTGTGTGTGTGTGTGTGTGTGTGTGTGTGTGTGTGTGTATCACAGTGAGATATATATATATATATATATATAACTCTTCTTTATCCATCCATTTATCAGTAGATATTTGGGCTGCTTACATTTGGCTATTGTAAATAAGGCTGCAATAAACATAGGTGTGCATATATCCTTTTCTTTTAAAAGATTTATTTATTTATTTTGGTGGGGAGGGGCAGAGGGAGAGAGAGAATCTCCAGCAGACTCCCCGCTGAGCACAGAGCTCCATCTCACAACCCTGAGATCATGAGCTGATCCAAAATCAAGAGTCAGACGCTTAACTGATTGAGCCACCCAGATGCCCCACATATATTCTTTTTAATTAATGTTTTTGTTTTCTTTGGATAAATACCCAGAAGTAGAATTGCTGGATCATATGGTGGTTCTATTTTTAATTTTTTGAGGAACCTCCATACTGTTTTCCACAGTGGCTGCACCAGTTTGTATTCCCACCAGCAGTGCACAAGGGTTCCTTTTCTCCACATCCTTGCAGACACTTGCTGTTTCTTGTGTTGTTGAATTTAGCCATTCTGACAGGTGTGAGGTGATATCTCATTATAGTTTTGATTTGCATTTCCCTGATGATGAGTGCCATTGAGCATCTTTTCCTGCATTCGTTGGCCATCTGCATGTCTTCTTTGGAGAAATGTCTGTTCATGTCTTCTGCCCATTTTTAATTGGATTATTTGGGGGTTTTTTTGGTGTTGAGTTGTATAAATTCTTTGTGTATTTTGGATACTAACCCTTTATTGGATATGTTATTTGCAAATATCTTCTCCCATTCTGTAGATTGTCTTTTAGTTTTGTTGATTGTTTCCTTAGCTATGCAGGAGATTTTTATTTTGATGTATTCCCAATAATTTATTTTTGCTTTTGTTTCCCTTGCCTCAGGAGACATATCTAGAAAAATATTGCTGTGGCTGGTGTCAGAGAAATTACTGCCTGTTCTCTCTTCTAGGATTTTTATGCTTTCAGGTCTCACATTTAGGTCCTTAGTCCATTTTGAGTTTATTTTTATGTATGATGTAACAAAGTGGTCCAGTTTCATTCTTTTGCATGTAGATGTCCAGTTTTCCCAATGTTATTTACTGAAGAGACTGTCTTTTTCCTAATGCATATTCTTGCCTCCTTTGTTGAAGATTAATTGACCATATAATCATGGGTTTATTTCTGGCCTCTCTATTCTGTTCCATTAATCTATGTTTCTGTTTTTGTGCCAGTACCATACTGTTTTGATTACTACAGTTTTGTACTGTATCTTGAAATCTGGGATTGTGATATCTTCAGTTTTGTTTTTCTTGTTTAAAATTGCTTTGGCTATTGAGGGTCTTTTATGGTTCCATACAAATTTTAGGGTTGTTTGTTCTAGCTCTGTGAAAAATGCTATTGGCATTTTGATAAGGATTGCACAAATCTGTAGATTGCTTTTGTTAGTATGGACATTTTTTTTTTTTGTATGGACATGGACATTTTAACAATATTTGTTCTCCCAATCCATGAACATGGAATATCTTTCCATTTGTTTGTGTCATCTTCAATTTCTTTCTTCAGTGCTTTATAGTTTTGAGAATACATGTCTTTCACCTTTTTGGCTAAGTTTATTCCTAGGTATTTTATTATTTTTGTCATAATTGTAAATGGGATTCTTAATTTCTATTCTGCTGATTCATTATTAGTGTATAGAAATGTAATAATAGATTTCTACACGTTTTTTTATCCTGCAACTTTACTGAATTCATTTATCAGTCCTGGTAGTTTTTTGATGGAGTATCTAGGGTTTTCCCTTTTTTTTTTTTTTAACTTACCTAATATGTGTTGTATGTATGTATGTATGTATGTATGTATTTACGTTATATAAATTCAAGTTAGTTAACATATAGTGCAATATTGGTTCAGTAGTAGAATTTAGTGATTCATCACTTACATATAACACTCAGTGCCCATCCCAACTAGTGCCCTCTTTAATGCCCATCACCCATTTAGCCTATCCCCCCACCCACCTCCTCTACAGCTACCCTCAGTTTGTTCTCTATAGTTAAGAGTCTCTTATGGATTGCCTCCCTCTCTGTTTTTATCTTATTTTATTTTTCCTTCCCTTCCCCTATGTTCATCTGTTTTGTTTCTAAATTCTACATATGAGTGAAATCATATGATATTTGTCTTTCTCTGACTGATTTATTTTGCTCAGCAAAATACCCTCTAGTTCCATCCATGTTGTTGCAAATGGCAAGATTTCATTCTTTTTGATGGCTGAGTAATATTCCATTACACACATATACCATATCTTCTTTATCCATTCTGCAGTCAATGGACAGTTGGGCTCTTTCCATAATTAGGCTATTGTTGATAGTGCTGCTCTAAACATTGGGGTATGTGTGCCCTTTCAAATCAGCATTTTTATATCCTTTGGAAAAATACATAGCAGTGCAATTGCTGGGTCATAGGGTAGTTCTACTTTTAACTTTTTGAGGTACCTCCATACTGTTTTCCAGAGTGGCTATACCAGTTTGCATTCCCATCAACAGTGCAGTAGGGTTCCCCTTTCTCTGCAATTGTGTGTTGTTTCCTGAATTGTTCATTTTAGCCATTCTTACTGGTGTGAGGTAGTATCTTACTGTGATTTTGAATTGTATTTCCTTGATGATGAGTGATGTTGAGCATTTTTTTCACGTGTCTGTTAGCAAATTGTTAAGTTCTTTATAGATTCTGGATACTAGGCTTTTATCCAATATGTCATTTTCAAATATCTTCTCCCATTCTGTTGGTTGCCTTTGAGTTTTGTTGATTGTTTCCTTCACTGTGCAGAAGCTTTTTATCTTGATGAAGTCCCAGTAGTTCATTTTTACTTTTGTTTCCCTTGCCTCCAGAGTTGTGTCTAGTAAGAAGTTGCTGCAGCTGAGGTCAAAAAGGTTGTTGCCTGTTTTCTCCTCTAGGATTTTGATGGTTTCCTGTCTTACATTTAGGTCCTACATCCATTTTGAATTTATTTTTGTGTATGGTGTAAGAAGGTGGTCCAGTTTCATTCTTCTGCATGTCACTGTCCATTTTTATAACACTATTTGTTGAAGAGAGTGCCACTTTCCCCTTGGATATTCTTCCCTGCTTTTTTGAAGATTAGTTGACCATATAGTTGTGGGTCCATTTCTGGGTTCTCTATTCTGTTCCACAGATCTATGTGTCTGTTTTTGTGCTAGTACCTTACTGTTCTGATGATTACAGCTTTGTAATACAGCTTGAAGTCTGGAATTGTGAAGCCACCAGCTTTGCTTTTCTTTTTCAACATTACTTTGGCTATTCAGGGTCTTTCCTGGTTCCATAAAAATTTTAGGATTATTTGTTCTAGTTCTGTGAAAAATCCTGGTGTTATTTTGGTAGAGATTACACTGAATGTGTAGATTGCTTTGGGTAGTATAGACATTTTAACAATATTTGTTCTTCCAATCCATGAGCATGGAATATTTTCCCATTTCTTTGTGTCTTATTCAACTTCTTCCATTAAGGGTTCTATAGTTTTCAGCTTACAGATCTTTTACCTCTCTGGTTAGGTTTATCACTGGTCTTTGGTGCGATTGTAAATGGGATCAATTCCTTGATTTCTCTTTCTGCTGCTTCATTATTGATGTATAGAAATGCAACCAATTTATGTAAGTTGATTTTATATCCTGTGACTTTGCTGAATTCATATATCAGTTCTAGCAATTTTTTGGTGGAGGCTTTGGGTTTTCTACATAGAGTATCATGCTGTCTGTGAAGAGTAAAAGTTTGACTTCTTCCATGCTGATTTGGATGCCTTTTATTTCTTTTTGTTGTCTGAATCCTGAGACTAGCACTTATAGTACTGTGTTGAACAACAGTGGTGAGATTAGATATCCCTGTTGTGTTCCTGACCTTAGGGGAAAAGCTCTCAGTTTTTTCCCATTGAGGATGATATTAACTATAGGTCTTTGATATATGTCCTTTATAATGCTGAGGTATGTTCCTTCTATCCCTATTTTCTTGAGGGTTTTTTATCAAGAAAGGATGTTGTATTTTGTCAAATGTTTTTTCTGCATCTATTGAGAAGATCATATGTTTCTTATCCTTTCTTTTATTAATGTGATATATCACATAGATTGATTTGTGGATATTGAACTACCCCTGCAGCCCAGGAATAAATCCCACTTGATCATGGTGAACAATCCTTTTAATGTACTGTTGCATCCTATTGGCTAGTATCTTGGTGAGAGTTTTGGCATCCATGTTCATCAGGATATTGGTCTGTAATTCTCCTTTTTGGTGGGGTCTTTGGTTTTGGAATCAAGGTAATTCTGGCCTCAAAGAATGAGTTTAGAAGTTTTCTGTCCATTTTCATTTTTTGGAGCAGCTGCAGAAGAATAGGTATTAATTCTTCTTTAAACGTCTGGTAGAATTCCCCTGGGAAGCCATCCAGCCCTGGACTTTTGTTTGTTGGGAGATTTTTGATTACTGATTCAATTTCTTTGCTGGTTATGGATCTGTTCAAATTTTTATTTCTTCCTGTTTCAGTTTTGGTAGTTTATATGTTTCTAGGAATTTATCCATTTCTTCCAGATTGCTCAATTTGTTGGCATATAATTGCTCATAATATTTTCTTATAATTGTTTGTATTTCTGTGATGTTGGTTGTGATCTCTCCTCTTTCATTCATGATTTTATTTATTTGGGTTCTTTCTCCTTTCTTTTTGATAAATCTGGCTAGGGGTTTATCAATTTTGTTAATTCTTTCAAAGAATCAGCTCCCAGTTTTGTTGATCTGTTCTACTGTGTTTTTGATTTCTATATCATTTATTTCTGCTCTGATCTTAATTATTACCCTGCTTTTGCTGGTTTTAGGCTTTATTTGCTGTTCTTTTTCCAGCTCCGGTGTAAATTTAGGCTTATTTGAGACTTTTCTGGCTTCTTGAGGAAGGTCTGTATTGCTATATACTTAACTCTTATGACTGCCTTTGCTGTATCCCAGAAGGTTTATACTGTCGTGTTTTCATTTTCATTTGCTTCCATGTATTTTTTAGTTTCTTCTTTAATTTCCTGGTTAACCCATTCAGTTTTTAGTAGGACGTTCTTTAATTTCCAAGTATTTGTGGTTTTTCCAAAAAATTTTTTTTTGTGGTTGACTTCAAGTTTCATAGCACTGTGGTCTGTAAATATGTATGTTATGATCTCAATATTTTTGTACTTGTTGAGGCCTGAGTTGTAACCCAGTATGTGATCTATTTTAGAAAATATTCCATGTGCACTTGAAAAGAATGTGTATTCTGCTGCGTTAGGAAGAAATGCTCTGAATATATATATTAAGTCCATCAGTCCAGTGTGTCATTCAAAGCCATTGTTTTCTTGTTGATCTGCTTCTATGATCTGTCCATTGATGTGAGTGGGGTGTTAAAGCCCCTTACTATTATTGTATTATTATCAGTGAGTTTCTTTAAGTTTGTTATTAATCAATTTATGTATTTGCTCTCAAGTTGGGGGCATAAATATTTATAATTGTTAGATCTTCTTGTTGGATAGACTCCTTTATTATGATATAGTGCCCTTCTTCATCTGCTATTACAGTCTTTGGTTTAAAATCTAGTTTGTCTGATATAAGTATGGCTACTCCAACTTTCTTTTGATGTCCATTAGCATGATAGATGGTTTTCCGCCCCCTCACTTTCAATTTGGAGGTATCTTTGGGTCTAAAATGAGTCTCTTGTACAAGGCAGCATATTGATTGGTCTTGTTTTGTTATCCATTATGATACCCTATGTCTTTTGATTGGAGCATTAGCCCATTCACATTCGGAGTAATTACTGATAGATATGAATTTAGTGCCATTGTATTACCTGTAAAGTTGCTGTTCCTGTAGATTGTCTCTGTTCTTTTTTAGTCTTTGTTGCTTTTGGTCTCTCTTTCCTGCTCAAAGGGTCCCCTTTAATATTTCTTGCAGAACTGGTTTAGTGTTCATGAACTCCTTTAGTTTTTGCTTATCTTAGAAACTATTTCTCTCCTATTCTGAATGACAGCCTTGCTGGATATAATAGTCTTGGTTGCATATTTTCCCCATTCAGCACATTGAATATATCACGCCACTGTCTTCTGGCCTGTCAAGTTTCTGTGGACAGGTCTGTTGCTATCCTTACATGTCTACCCTTGTAGGTTAAGGACCTTTTGTCCCTAGCTGCATTCAGAATTCTCTATCTTTGTATTTTGCAAGTTTCACTATGATATGTCTTGGTGTTGACTTGTTTTTGTTGATTTTGAGGGGAGTTCTGTGTGCCTCTTGGACTTGAATATCTGTTTCCTTCCCCAGATTAGGGAATTTCTCAGTTATACATTTGTTCAAATAAGCCTTCTGCCCCCTTTTCCCACTCTTCTTCTTCTGGGACTCCTGTGATACAGATATTATTGCACTTTGTGGAATTGCTGAGTTCCCTAAGTCTATATTTGTGATCTAATAGTTTTCTTTCCCTCTTCTTTTCAGCTTCATTATTTTCAATAATTTTATCTTCTATGTCACCTATTCAATCCTCTGCTTCTTCCGTCTCATTATGATTACATCTAGTCAGTTTTGATCTTAGTTATAAAATTTTTTATTCCGGCCTAACTACTTTTTAGTTTTAGTTTAGTTTTGTTTTGTTCTTATCTCTGCAGCCAGGGTTTCTCTGGTGTCTTCTATGCTTCTTTCAAAGCCAGCTAGTATTCTTTTGATTGTTGTTCTAAATTCTTGTTCAGATATATTGCTTATATCTGTTTTGAGCAAATCCCTCGCTGTGATTTCTTCCTGATCTTTCTTTTTGGGAGAGTTCCTCAATCTTGTCATTGTGTCTAGGTTTCTGTCTTTGGTGTGTTATGAAAGCTTGTTGTTTTCTGCCCCTGAGAGTAATACTATATTAAGAAGGGGTCATACACTCTCCAGGGCCTTGCACTTCAGAAAGTGTTGCTGGCATATGCTGTGTGCACTCTGTTGTGTTTTGGCTGCTCTTTCCCATATGTCAGTCCTCTGCAGAGTTCCTCTTTGCTTGCAGTGGGGAGTGTTTGGACATTTAACTAAGTGTGCTTTGATTTGTTTGTTATGATAAGCCTGATTTAAAAAAAAAAAAAAAAAGCATGATCCAAGAAAAGAGAAAATGAAAAGGAACAAAAAAGCAAACAGATAAACAAAAAACTATAAGCCTGATTCCAAAGAAAATAAAAGAACGAAAAAAAAAAAAAAAGCAGCCTGATCCAAAAAACAAGAAAAGGGAACAACAAGCAAACCAGCAAACGCACAAAAGAACTATAAGCCTGATTCCAAAGAAAAAAAGAAAAACAAATAAAATAAATAATAAGAATAAAAAATAAAAAAATAATTAAAAAAAAAGAAAGTGGTCCTACTTCCACCAGAAATGAAGCTGATGCTTTGGAGTCCTCTGTGATCAGTACACTTGGTACATGCGTGGGGCCTGTGTTAGTCTTCTGAGAGAGAGGCCTGCATTCTGGCTCACAGTCAGACCTGCCCTAGTAAATTTGCCCCGTGGGGCGCAGGGGGGCAGAGTTTGGTGTACGCTACTCCAGCCTCCACTGGAGGCGCTCTGCTTTTCTCTGTAGTCCTACTGTGATGGTGGCCTGGGGGGTGAAACATGGTGTCACCCTACCCTCTTGGCCCTGGGGAGGGGAACCTGGGGCCACTGCTGTTCAGGAGGCCCTCACAGAGAAGTGAACAATATCTCCCCTCCTGTGTCCCAGGCTTTTGTCAGATCCTTGCCCTCAACCTGTCTGTGCCCGGCCATGGGCACACCCAGCACTGCAGTTCTCCTTTGTTTTATCTCTGGCCAGTGGTTGGGACCCCAAACTCCAAAACTTAAAGGACCCACACAGTGCAGACCTGCTCCCCTCCCCCAGAGGAGAGCCTCACAGCACTGTGTCTAGCACCCTTCTCCCCAAGAAAAGTAGTCATAGGGCTGCTGAGGTTCCTGGAGTCTATGGTGAAGCACAGCAAAAAGCTATGACCAGGATATCTGCCCTCTGCATGTGCCTCTGTCCCTTGCTGTTGAACAGCCACTTGATGGCACCAGGCGGGCCTTCTGTCCTTGGAGAGGCAATTTACCCTCTTCCAGATGTACTCTGGGAAGGGGAGCATTCTCTCCCAGTATGACCCAGGGGATCCCCATACCATGGCATTTTGTGCAAACCCTACCATGCCACTCTCTCTCCTGCTCTCTCCCTTTTTCCCTGACTTCTCCCAACAAAAGGCTCCCTCCCCTTCTTGGCACTGCAACTTTTCTCTCCCCCAGTTTACATCTCTGAACCTTGCATCTGCCACGTTCTTCTCTCCCTACAATTGTGCAGATTGTTTTCTTAATCCTCAGATAGATTTCCTAGTTGTTCAAAATCATTTGATGCTGATATATCTGTGTTTAAGGGATGAGGCAAGCTTAGGGTCCCCCTACTATTCCACCATCTTAACTCCTTCTCAATGTTCACAAAATTTTAAGTAAAAGAAGAGAATTGTTTAAATAAAACTGAATATACAATATGATCAAATTTTGTAAAACATATATATGGGTAGATGTATACATAGACAAAATTAAAAATATTAAGCAACAATTCTTTCTGGATATTAAGATTATGATTATTTTTCTCTTGTTATATTCTTCTGGACTTTCTAAATATTAAATCTTTATCATATATACTTTGGTGTCCTAGAGAGTTATTCAGTAACAAATAACAAGAAATAGAAATGGTTAACAATAAGGATTTTGCAACAGTAATCATTTTATTTGTAAGCTCAAATGAGTATTCCATGTGTACATGATGAAATTTAGGAGGGAATAGAGGAATCAGAAGTTTTTATTGCTAATTTTCATAGCTATAACACTCCAGCTAAGCAAGTTTATAACCACAAATGCTAGTAAAAACTGAGTAAAGATTTACAAATCTTTTTCTAATTAAAGACAATTTCTCACATTTTTTGACAGAATGGGGTTACACTACATTTTAAAAGAGCATATGATAAATGAATTCATATTTGAAACAATCCACTTACTATGAATTTCACAATGTTATGAGAAGAAATCAATGCAGTCCCCTTCAGTTTTGATGCTATCAAACAATACAACAGCAGCTTTTTCAGGACTACCCTCCCCCCTTTTCCAGTGTACGCAAATTATTGAAGTTTTGCTCCTGAGTCAATGCTATTTCTTTCTGACAGAAATTCAGAAAAATCCTTAATTCTAGCAAGCTAATCTTCCTGTGTAGTCTGTTCTGCTGTTTTACGAGGAACTGTATTTTCAGAGTTGAGTCTTTTTCATTGGCAGTAAGAATGTATGTTTCCAATTCTCCTGTAGGGAGGAAAAGAAAGAAAGAAAGAAATCCCTGACATACCATGAGGTCTAGCATGAAATTCCCTTGAATACAATTGAAAGTGAAAATCTGAAATTAATTTCTTATGGTATAGTTCTTGGTAGATTTTGTTTTTTCTGTTTGTATTTGTTTTTTTGTTTTTAACCTTAATGTCTTCGTCTGAGCTTCCTCCAAGTTGCTCGAAGATTCAGAGAATGGACCTAATATACCTGAGAGATGTGCTTGCTTTTATGTCAGATATGTCACTAGGCGAAGGGAGGATGCATTTACCTTTAAAGATTGAACTAGCTTAGGGCTCTTGGGTGGCTCAGTCGGTTAAGCATCCAAATTTTGTTTGAGGTCACAATCTCAGGGTTGTGAGATCGAGCCCTCCATCAGGCTAGGTATGGAACCCACTTAAGATTCTCTCTCTTTCCTTCTTTCTCTGCCCACCCTCTAAAAAAAAAAAAAAAAAAAAAAAAAGCTTAAACTAGCTTTATCATTCGTAGGCTGTTCTGTTTACCTTAGAACACTTTTCATCATATAGAAAATAAGTATTACAGATTTTTTATGTCAATTTGGGATGAATGAATAATTACAGATTAACAGGAATATTTGTCATTCAAATTTAACCTTGACAAAGAGTAGTTCTCAGTTTTCATTCTGAAATAATTTAAACAATGAGTATAAGTTAAACAGGGCTTAATGGTGTACTAAGTTCTTCCACATCTTACATCAATTCATTTTCTTAATAAACAAGTGAAGTAGGTATCATTACCATCATTCCCATCTTATGAAAGTGGAGAGGTTCAGAGATAAGTACATTGCTCAAGGTCACACAGTTGAATCCTCGAAGAAAGGATTCAAATCCAGATCTTCATTGTTTATTTCTTAGACACCAAAATATCCAAATGCAATTGCTCAAAGCAGAAAATGTCCACTGTGGCTTTTTTTGTAACTCATTATTTGTTCTTGTAAAAGAAGAAGAAATCTTTGACTATACCCAATTCCTCAATACCAAATCACAAATCAGTAATTTTTAAGAAAAACCCTAATTTATACCAAGTACTTATGTTGATATCAATTTTCATTTTTGTGACTCATTTTATAAGCCATTTCATCCCTTTGAATCTGGAAAGCCTAAGAAGAATATTTATGGAAACATGTAACTCAGTGGAATCAAGAGAATGGCCCAGTCCCTGGATAACTGCTGGATTCAATTCTGTAGAACTGCTACTGGTAGTAGACTCTGATCTTTTAATTCACAATTCCTAAATAGGATCCCAAAATAGGAATAAAAATATAAAAAATAAGTTTTAAGGCAATACAAAAAAACTAAGATTCATGGAGAATATAGTACAAGAATATGAGAGAAAGCTCCTGTAAGGAAGACAGAGTATATTGAGAAAAAACTTATTTAGGCTTCACCTCTTGAAACAGATCCAATCTGAGAAGTTAAGAAGGAGCTTTGTACTTCTCCTTCCATCTGTCTCCGAAACTAGAGGACCAGCAGCTATACCAATGAAGTGGGAAACTTACCAGTTCTGATTATAGGTGCTTCTCCATCAGATGGTTAAGATCCCTCACTTTTGTATACTTATTCAGAAAAAGTAATTTGATAAATGTAAGAAGTGAGAGACATAAGAACTTTAATTGCAGTAAATGCTCTAAAAGGAATTTCTAAAGAATTCTTTCAGTTCAGAATAAGTAACAATGAAGCAGTGGGGATAGGGTATTTCATATGAACAGAACAAAGAGGCAACAGAAGATGAAAGAAACTGCTGGAAAATTTGACTTGGAGTGCAAATTATGCATCAATATGCCCTCTAGTTGAGGACAAATCTAATTAGAAGATTTGTTGTTTATCTGAACTGCAAGGGTTTACCTAGTTGGATGATAAATGAAGAGATAGAAACAAAACTAAACAAATGAGGGCTGTAGTAAATTAATACAAAACAAGAGGAAGGAATATTATTCTGAATGGTCAAGGATAAATTTGCCCAAGAAAGTAATTAACTGTAGGATTCAGAAGAATGTTTCATAAAACCTGATTTCTTTATCAAAAAGCAAGAAGCATAATTCTTAAGAGACAGAGTACTATAAGAAAGCTATAAAAAAACTATAAGCTATAAAGAAATCATATGCTAAATGCAAAAGAAAACAGAACAAGATTTAAAGGAATATGGATAATACAGCAAAGATTTGGAGGCAACAAAAATGCAATAATGGCACTAAAAATATGCTCTAGTAATGGTGGACCAGATTGCTTGGATCAATCTTCTTACCAAGAACAACTAGAAAAGCTAGACAAAACATAAACAATATTTCTTTGAAGGCACTAGAGAGCTACTAACATAGAAGAAATTTGCAAGAAACAAGATGCAGGAAAAGAAACAAACCTTACATGTGACACTGCTTTTCTCTTCAAGAAAGCTGCTGATTCTGAATGTGTCAGCCTAGAGGTTGAGAAATTAGTCAGAGTTTATGGAAGACTAACAGGGCCAGTGGTGTGAAAAATGAAGTTCAGAGTCCACCAAAGTAGGGAGGCTATAGTCCACATGCTTGGCTTTCAGGAGGGACCAGGAAAGGCTGTGAACTAGGAGTAAGAATAAAGCAGAGGGAGAAAGAGAGCAGCCCTCTATATTGCGGGTCAGCAAACTTCTTTTCAGGGCCAGATGATAAATATTTTAGACTTTTTCAGGCCATACAGTCTCTGTTGTAACTACTTAACTCTGCTGTTGTGGCATGAGAACAGACACAGACAATAAGTAAACGCATGAACATGACTGCGTGTTCCAGTAAAATTCTATTCATAAAAACAGGCCTAGAATCCTGTTCTTCATTAGCATCTGGGATTATTGGGTAGATACTGGTCATGATGCCAGGGTCCAGTAGGCAACAAGAGTGATAGACACTGGCTTCCTGAATGGGAGGGGAAGACAAGGAGGGATTCAGGAAATCTCTCTTGCCGTTTGGGATTACTCTGTGTAGTAGATGGAATAATGCCCCATGCAAAGATGTCCCAGTTCTAATCCCTGGAATCTGTGAATATGTTAGCTTACATAGCAAAGGGGAATTAAGGTTGCTGTTGGAATTAAGGTTGCTAACCAGCTGACATGAAGATAAGGAGAGTATCTTGAATTACTCAGGTTGGTCCATTGTAATCACAAGGGTCTTTAAAAGTGGAAGTAGACAGGCAGGAGAGTCAGAGTAAGAAAAGGGGTTGTGACTATGGAAGCAGAAATCAGTATTATGATATAAGAAAGACTTGATGGGCCATTTTGGCTTTGTAGCTGGTAGGTGGCCATGAGACAAGGAATGCAGGCAGACTCTAGAAGTTGGAAGATGCAAGAAAATGGATTTTCCCTTAGAGCTTTCAGACAGGAATATAGCCTTGATTTTACCCAGTGAGACCAATTTTGAACTTCTGACCTCCAGACTTATAGAAGAATAAATTTGTGTTGTTTTAAGCCACTAAGTTTGTGGCAATTAGTAATGGCAACAATAGGAAATTAATACACTCCTTGAACCTGGGAGAAGGGCTGACAGAGCACGTGGGGTGAAGCAGCCCTGTGCCCCAGGAGATGGAGTGCAGAGTTAGAGAATGAGGCTGAGGCCAGCCACTCACTTCCTTTGTGGTTGAGCTATGCAAACTAACAAGGTATCAGTTTTCTGAGCTCCATACTCTGGGAATTAAGATCAGGAACAATTACCCAGCTATTCATAATCCTTCATGATTTAATGTTTCTTTAAAATGAGCAAGTACATAATTAACTCAGTTATTTATTTATCCAGCCGTGGTTATTTCCATCCCTGCTGTTTGTTTGATTAGAGCACAACTGATGAGATTGTGACTTAAAAAATTCACAAATGAATATTGCTTTTTATGAAAAAAGACCTTTCTCTGCATGACCTGAAGCTAAATAAGTCTCATTACATATAAATTCATAAAAGACAATAGTGGCAGGATTTTATCTTTGCAGGTACAAGATGGTGACATGAAGGACAAGAGGGAGAATGATGAAGGTTTCCCTGTAAAATTCCTTTAATTAAAAAAATAGGATAATAACATAGGATGCAGATGCATCCTCTTAGCTTTTGACCAAGACATAAAGATAGAAGATAGAATGTTCCAAAGTGAGTGTTTTTATAGAGCTAAACAACTCACACATATTGAGAGTAGACAAGGATAGTTTATTGGAGACCAGAAAGGATTTTGTGAAAATTTCTTTGTATAGAATTACACTCTGATGCCTAACCCATTCAAGGAGGGTGGGGAGCATGGGAGGAATGTACTTCCTTCACCTCAGTTCCAGTGCAGGGGAAGATTCTCTCCTGCATTTGGCAGACACTGTGGATTGATGCCTGATTCATGCCTGAGAATATCAGAGAGATGCTATCTGAAGCTACTCATGGAAGCAGAGAGAGCCTGCATCTGGAGAGCAATGCATTTCCTTCCAACAGTGGGCCAAAGCTACCTAGATCCTGAAGAACAAGCATGGAATTCATGTCCATCATAAGAATGTTGGCCTGGGGTCATTTAAAAAGACATTCTGCTCATTCTACTCTGTCAGAAGGGATTTCAGTAGAGAAGTTGATGGTGAACCATTGAGTACAGAAAATGAAGAATATTTGTGATGGCCTGCTGAAGGAGAACCCCCACCAGGTCAAGAGATTTGTGGTCAAGAAAATGTGGCAGGAAGTCATCAATAGAGCAGAAAAGGACCCCAAGAGTTGGAGTCATTTTTAAACATCTACCAAGTCCTAGAGAGGGTTTGTATCAGCAGTTAAGTGAGACCTTAACTACCTTCTTCCCACCCTGCCCCCAGACTGCTTCACTTTTTTCTCCCTGCTCTGAACTCAGAAGGCCAGGAAAAGGAGTAGTGGCTGCTCCTTAAGTCTGCTGAGAGAGTCTTCAAAGGGACAGTCAGCCCCATATGGTTCCTTGCCTGAGTAATATAAAGGTGAGAGGCTATGGCTACTGGGCTGAAGCAGGAGAAGGAGAGGGAGAGGATAAAAGGCTAGGCTGGAGTTGGAGTTATATATTTGAAGGTCATGGGACATAGCTGAATGCATGGGACTGTGCAAAATTCCCCAGGGAACCTTTTCCCTCCCCCCAAAAATAGGAATATGGAGAATGAATCTGTGGGAAACACCATCAATTAAGTGGTGGGAAGTAGAGTAGGAGTTTGTTTTAAAAACTAGGAACAGCTCTTTATCAAGCCCTTCTTTTGGTCAAAGGCCCCCATTTATGAGATGTCTTCCTGACATCAGGGCTTCAGTCTGTGATGTAAGAGGTCATGAGTAAAAGGTCACCTAGGAATTAAATCCATAAGCTTGATGTTACCAGTCTATAGAAGTAATGAATGGAGCCATTTAGCTAGCGATATAAAAGGGAATAGAACTACTGTGGAATGAACTCAGGGTTATTTATTAGTCCTTTGAATCACACTCTTATTTGCTTTTATATGTGAATAGTAATACTGCCAGTAGTGTCTTCTAGAATGCAACTAAATAATAATAACTTTAGTAGCAATAACTATGATTTACTGGGCTACACTCTTCCAGGTCCTGACTTATATTGCACAATATTGTTAATCTTCCCTGGAACAAAGAAGGGAAAATGTATTGACCAAGGACACGAATTAGGTCATGGCAGAGAATTCTTATTTCCCATGCATAGCATCAGTGAATGGTTTGTTCCAGCCTATTAATTATTTAAATAGTTATTATCTATGTTTGTCCTTCTTGCTTGAAATGAAAACTGCTGATCTAAGCTTATCTGCATAACATCTTGTAGCAATACAGAGAGTGTGTGTAGCATCCTTTTTTAGCAGAGAAAAAAAAAGAAGGATGAATTTTACTATGAGCCAGGCAGCATTCCAGTCATTTTTACATACATTATCTCATTTCATTATGACAACAAACTTGTCAAATAGGTATCTTACCTTCCCTTTATAAATGAAAAGACCAAGGTCACTAAGTTAATAAGCAGCTGGGTTCAGGATATAATCCCAGTGTCTGATTCCAGAACCTAGAATGTGGAATTAGGCCCTATATTCTTTCCATAATACCATTCAGAAAGTGCTTTTATGTCATACTTCATTTTATTTCTCTACATGCCCATGAAGTAGGCAAAAATGAAATGATATGATGCTGATTTTATGGACTAAGCATTTGTAGAATTGAACATAAGAACCAGCCTAGGTAATCTAATGAGTCAATGTGTTTTAACCTGGAGAGCATGCTATTTTCAACTATGATTGCCTTGTTATAGTAGGCTGAAAAAATGCCCTCCCCCTTAAAAATAAATTCACTTTCTAATTCCCAGAGCCTTTGAATATTACCTTATTGGGCAGAAGATTGAATATTACCTTATGTGGCAAAAGATATAATTAAGTGAAGGATATTGAGAGGCAGGAGTTTATCCTGGATCACCTGGGCCCTAAATGCAATCACAAATATTCTTTTTTTTAAAAATATATTTATTTATTTTAGAGAGAGAGTGTGCGTGTGTGTGCACATGAGCGGGGGGAGGGGGAAGGGGGTAGGGGAGAGGGAGAGGGAGAGAGGTAGGAGAGAAGCAGACTCCCCACTGAGTGTGGAGCCCTACATGGGCTCAGTCCCACAACCCCAAGATCATGACCTGAGCTAAAATCAAGAGTTGGATGCTTAACTAACTGAGCCACCCAGGCACTCTGTATCACATATATTCTTACAAAAGAGAGGCAGAGGGAGATTTGAAACAAAATGTAGAAGACATACATACAGAGAAGGTGATGTGAAGATGGGCCAGAGAGAGATGTTGCTACAAGCTAAGGAATGTTGACAGCATTGGAAGATGCAAGGAATAGATTCCATCCTAGAGCCTAAGGGAGTGTGGCCCTCCTGACACTTTGATTTCTGATTTCTGGTCTACAGAAATATGAGAGAATAAATTTCTATTCTTTTAATCCATCAAATTTGTGGTAATTTTTTAAGGCAGCCATAGGAAACCAATACACCTGTTATTCACTCTTACTTGGGAGGTAATATATTCAGTAGGTACTTTTCCTAAATCCTTGGATGATGCTGGGAGGAAAAATAGTATGGTGATTATATGTTTCTGAAATCATAAAAATATTGGTTTAAATTCAAACTTTATCACTTATGATCTTAGGTAATATATTTAATGCTTCTCAGTATATTTTCCTTATTTATAAAATCTACTTGGCTGATAATATCTACCGAGTAGAATTGTTCAAAGAATTAAATGAGATAATGCAATAAAAATGTAAAGTAGGGGGCGGAGCAAGATGGCGGAGGAGTAGGAGACCTGGATTTTGTCTCCTCTCAGGAATTCAGCTGGATAGGGATCAAACCATTCTGAACACCTACAAACTCAACAGGAGATCGAAGAAAAGAAGAGCAACAACTCTCTGAACAGAAAAGCGACCACTTTCTGGAAGGTAGGACGTGCGGAGAAGTGAATCCGAGGCGATATTCGGGAGGATAGACGGCGGGGGAGGGGCCTCCGTCGGCCGCTTCTGGCAAGTGATAGAGCCACGGAGCACAAAATCGGAACTTTTAGAAGTTGGCTCTGCTGAGGGACGTCACTCTGGTGGCTAAGTGGGGGGTGGAACCCTCGTGGGACAGTGTGGTCTCAGGACCCTCGGGGTCACAGAAAGACCGGGGGTGCCTGAGTGCGGCAGAGCTCCCAGGTATCGGAGCGGGGAAGCCGGCTGCAGAGATGGAGCCCAGGCGCGGGCTCTCAGCTCGGGGTTGCCATAAACCGTGATCCGCGGCACAGTCGGGCCACTGCTCCTCCAGCAGGGACCCAACAAGCGGCAGATCCGGGGAGACTCACCTTCTTCCCCCGGAAGGAGCGGCACGGGAGCGCACCACAGGGATCTGCTGGGTTTGGAGACTCCACACGGGTCGGGTGCCAGAGATAGAAACGCGCGGTCACAGGCCGGGTGAGCACGGAGTGCGGCCGGAGACTGGGGAGACGGGGGTGACTGACGGCTTTTCTCTGGGGGCACACTGAGGAGTGGGGCCCCGAGTTCTTGGCTCCTCCGGGGTGGAGATTGGGAGGCCGCCATTTTCACTCTCCGCCTCCAAAGCTGTAGGGAAAGCTCGCAGGGAACAAAAGCTCCCGAGAGCAAACCCGAGCAGATTACTTAGCCCGGACCGGCAAGGGCGGGGCAATTCCGCCTCCGGCAAAGGCATTTGGGAACCACGGCAATAGGCCCCTCCCCCAGAAGATCAGGGAGAACAGCCAGCCAAGACCAAGTTTACTGATCAATGAGAACGGCAGAACTCCAGCGCTAGGGGAATACTGCACATAGAATCCATGGCTTTTTTACCATGATTCTGTAGTCTTTCAAAGTAAATTATTTTTTTTAACTGTCTTTTTTTTTCTTTTTTTTGAATTTTTCTTTTTCCCTTTTTCAACCAACATCTTATCAATCCCTTTTTTAAAAAAACATTTTTATTTTTCATTTTTAGAGTCATATTCTATCCCTTCATAGTAGTTACCCGTATTTTTGGCATATATATATAAGTTGTTCTCTCTTTAAAATTTTGAGATAGTTTCTTCTAACAGATCAAAATATACTCTAAATCTCTAGTGTATGGTTTTTTTCTACTCCCCTGCCTGATCACATTCTCTCCCTTTTTTCTTTTTTTTTTTTTTAAATCCTCTTCTTTCTTTTTTCAAACAACTTATCAATTCCTTTTATAAAATTTTTTATACTTTCCATCTTTACATCATATTCCATCCCTTCATCATATCAACCCTTATTTTTGTACATATATAAGTTTTTCTTTCTTTAAAATTTTGGGAGGCACTTTCTTTTAACAGACCAAAATACACCCAAAATCTAGTGTGTGGCACTGATCTATAAACCAGCCTGATCATATTTGATCACATTCTGTTTTTGTCTTGTTTTGTTTTGTTCTGTTTTTGTTTGTTTTTATCTTTATCTTTATCTTTTTCTTTTTTCTTTTTTTCTTTCTTTTTCTTTTTTCTCTCTTTTCCTTTCTTTTCCCCCTGCTTCAGGTCTTTTCTGATTTGTTTAGAGTATATTTTCTGGGGACGTTGTTACCCTGCTAGCATTTTGTTCTCTCATTAATCTATTCTCCTCTGCACAAAATGACAAGACGGAAAAAATCACCTCAACAAAAAGAACAAGAGGTAGTACCGACTGCCAGGGACCTACTCAATATGGACATTAGTACGATGTCAGATCTAGAGTTCAGAATCATCACTTTAAAGATACTAGCTGGGCTTGAAAAAAGCATGGAAGTTATTAGAGAAACCCTTTCTGGAGAAGTAAAAGAACTAAAATCTAACCAAGTAGAAATCAAAAAGGCTATTAATGAGGTGCAATCAAATATGGGGGCGCTAACTGCTAGGATAAACGAGGCAGAAGAAAGAATCAGTGAGATAGAAGACCAAATGATGGAAAATAAAGAAGCTGAGAAAAAGAGAGATAAACAACTACTGGATCACGAGGGCAGAATTCGAGAGATAAACGATACCATAAGACGAAACAACATTAGAATAATTGGGATCCCAGAAGAAGAAGAAAGAGAGAGAGGGGCAGAAGGTATAATGGAGCAAATTATAGCAGAGAACTTCCCTAATTTGGGGAAGGAAATAGGCATCAAAATCCAGGAAGCACAGAGAACCCCACTCAAAATCAATAAAGATAGGTCAACACCCCGACATCTAATAGTAAAACTTACGAGTCTCAGAGACAAAGAGAAAATCCTGAAAGCAGCTCGGGAGAAGAGATATGTAACCTACAATGGTAGAAACATTAGATTGGCAACAGACTTATCCACAGAGACCTGGCAGGCCAGAAAGGACTGGCAGGATATATTCAGAGCACTAAATGAGAAAAATATGCAGCCAAGAATACTATATCCAACTAGGCTCTCATTGAAAATTGAAGGAGAGATAAAAAGCTTCCAGGACAAACAAAAACTAAAGGAATTTGCAAACACGAAACCAGCCCTACAAGAAATCTTGAAAGGGGTCCTCTAAGCAAAGAGAGAGCCTAAAAGCAACATAGACCAGAAAGGAACACAAACAATATACAGTAACAGTCACTTTACAGGCAATACAATGGCACTAAATTCCTATCTTTCAATAGTTACCCTGAATGTAAATGGGCTAAATGCCCCAATCAAAAGACACAGGCTATCAGATTGGATTAAAAAACAAGACCCATCGATATGCTGTCTGCAAGAGACTCATTTTAGAACCAAAGACACCCCCAGATTGAAAGTGAGGGGGTGGAAAACCATTTACCATGCTAATGGACACCAAAAGAAAGCTGGGGTGGCAATCCTTATATCAGACAAATTAGATTTTAAACCGAAGACTGTAATAAGAGATGAGGAAGGACACTATATCCTACTTAAAGGGTCTATCCAACAAGAAGATCTAACAATTGTAAATATCTATACCCCTAACATGGGAGCAGCCAATTATATAAGGCAATTAATAACAAAAGCAAAGAAACACATCAACAACAATACAATAATAGTGGGGGACTTTAACACCCCCCTCACTGAAATGGACCGATCGTCTAAGCAAAAGATCAACAAGGAAATAAAGACTTTAAATGACACACTGGACCAAATGGACTTCACAGATATATTCAGAACATTCCATCCCAAAGCAACAGAATACACATTCTTCTCTAGTGCCCATGGAACATTCTCCAGAATAGATCACATCCTAGGTCATAAATCAGGTCTCAACCGGTACCAAAAGATTGGGATCATTCCGTGCCTATTTTCAGACCACAATGCTTTGAAACTAGAACTCAATCACAAGAGGAAAGTCGGAAAGAACTCAAATACATGGAGGCTAAAGAGTATCCTACTGAAGAATGAATGGGTCAACCAGGAAATTAAAGAAGAATTAAAAAAATTCATGGAAACCAATGAAAATGAAAACACAACTATTCAAAATCTTTGGGATACAGCAAAGGCAGTCCTAAGAGGAAAGTATATAGCAATACAAGCCTTTCTCAAGAAACAAGAAAGGTCTCAAGTACACAACCTAACCCTACACCTAAAGGAGCTGGAGAAAGAACAGCAAATAAAGCCTAAACCCAGCAGGAGAAGAGAAATAATCAAGATCAGAGCAGAAATCAATGAAATAGAAACCAAAAGAACAGTAGAACAGATCAACGAAACTAGGAGCTGGTTCTTTGAAAGAATTAACAAGATTGATAAACCCCTGGCCAGACTTATCAAAAAGAAAAGAGAAATGACCCAAATCAACAAAATCATGAATGAAAGAGGAGAGATCACAACCAACACCAAAGAAATACAAACAATTATAAGAACATATTATGAGCAACTCTATGCCAGCAAATTAGATAACCTGGAAGAAATGGATGCATTCCTAGAGATGTATCAACTACCAAAACTGAACCAGGAAGAAATAGAAAACCTGAACAGACCTATAACCACTAAGGAAATGGAAGCAGTCATCAAAAATCTCCCAAAACACAAAAGCCCAGGGCCAGATGGCTTCCCAGGGGAATTCTACCAAACATTTCAAGAAGAATTAATACCTATTCTTCTGAAACTGTTCCAAAAAATAGAAATGGAAGGAAAACTTCCAAACTCGTTTTATGAGGCCACCATTACCTTGATCCCAAAACCAGAGAAAGACCCCATGAAAAAGGAGAATTACAGACCAATATCCCTGATGAACATGGATGCAAAAATTCTCACCAAAATACTAGCCAATAGGATCCAACAGTACATTAAAAGGATTATTCACCATGACCGAGTGGGATTTATCCCTGGGCTGCAAGGTTGGTTCAACATCCGCAAATCAATCAACGTGATACGATACATTAACAAAAGAAAGAACAAGAATCATATGATCCTCTCAATAGATGCAGAAAAAGCATTTGACAAAGTACAGCATCCTTTCTTGATCAAAACTCTTCAGAGTATAGGGATAGAGGGTACATACCTCAATATCATAAAAACCATCTATGAAAAACCTATAGCGAATATCATTCTCAATGGGGAAAAACAGAGAGCTTTCCCCCTAAGGTCAGGAACGCGGCAAGGATGTCCACTATCACCACTGCTATTCAACATAGTATTGGAAGTCCTAGCCACAGCAATCCGACAACAAAAAGAAATAAAAGGCATCCAAATCGGCAAAGAAGAAGTCAAACTCTCACTCTTTGCAGATGATATGATACTTTATGTGGAAAATCCCAAAGACTCCACCCCAAAACTGCTAGAACTCATACAGGAATTCAGTCAAGTGGCAGGATATAAAATCAATGCACAGAAGTCAGTGGCATTCCTATACACCAACAACAAGTCAGAAGAAAGAGAAATTAAGGAGTCGATCCCATTTACAATTGCACCCAAAACCATAAGATACCTAGGAATAAATCTAACCAAAGAGGCAAAGGATCTGTACTCAGAAAACTATAAAATACTCATGAAAGAAATTGAGGAAGACACAAAGAAATGGAAAAACGTTCCATGCTCATGGATTGGAAGAACAAATATTGTGAAGATGTCAATGCTACCTAGAGCAATCTACACATTCAATGCAATCCCCATCAAAATACCATCCACTTTTTTCAAAGAAATGGAACAAATAATCCTAAAATTTGTATGGAACCAGAAAAGACCCCGCATAGCCAGAGGAATGTTGAAAAAGAAAAAGCAAAGCTGGCGGCATCACAATTCCGGACTTCCAGCTCTACTACAAAGCTGTCATCATCAAGACAGTATGGTACTGGCACAAAAACAGACACATAGATCAATGGAACAGAATAGAGAGCCCAGAAATGGACACTCAACTCTATGGTCAACTAATCTTTGACAAAGCAGGAAAGAATGTCCAATGGAAAAAAGACAGTCTCTTTAACAAATGGTGTTGGGAAAATTGGACAGCCACATGCAGAAGAATGAAACTGGACCATTTCCTTACACCACACACAAAAATAGACTCCAAATGGTTGAAAGACCTCAATGTGAGACAGGAGTCCATCAAAATGCTAAAGGAGAACACAGGCAGCAACCTCTTCGACCTCAGCCGCAGCAACTTCTTCCTAGAAACATCGCCAAAGGCAAGGGAAGCAAGGGCAAAAATGAACTATTGGGACTTCATCAAGATAAAAAGCTTTTGCAAAGCAAAGGAAACAGTCAACAAAACCAAAAGACAACTGACAGAATGGGAGAAGATATTTGCAAATGACATATCAGATAAAGGGCTAGTATCCAAAATCTATAAAGAACTCATCAAACTCAACACCAAAAGAACAAAGAATCCAGTCAAGAAATGGGCAGAAGACATGAACAGACATTTTTCCAAAGAAGACATCCAAATGGCCAACAGACACATGAAAAAGTGTTCAACATCGCTCGGCATCAGGGAAATCCAAATCAAAACCTCAATGAGATACCACCTCACACCAGTCAGAATGGCTAAAATTAACAAGTCAGGAAATGACAGATGTTGGTGGGGATGCGGAGAAAGGGGAACCCTCCTACACTGTTGGTGGGAATGCATCTGGTGCAGCCACTCTGGAAAACAGTGTGGAGGTTCCTCAAAAAGTTGAAAATAGAGCTACCATATGATCCAGCAATTGCACTACTGGGTATTTACCCCAAAGATACAAAAGTAGGGACCCGAAAGGGTACGTGCACCCCG
Organism: Halichoerus grypus; assembly: GCF_964656455.1. Lineage (NCBI taxonomy): Eukaryota > Metazoa > Chordata > Mammalia > Carnivora > Phocidae > Halichoerus > Halichoerus grypus. The sequence continues at coordinate 64,330,972 of NC_135725.1, forward strand.
ATGTTTATAGCAGGATTGTCCACAGTAGCCAAACTGTGGAAAGAGCCAAGATGTCCATCAACAGATGAATGGATAAAGAAGATGTGGTATATATATACAATGGAATATTATGCAGCCATCAAAAGGAATGAGATCTTGCCATTTGCAACGACGTGGATGGAACTGGAGGGTATTATGCTGAGTGAAATAAGTCAAACAGAGAAAGACATGTATCATATGACCTCACTGATATGAGGAATTCTTAATCTCAGGAAACAAACTGAGGGTTGCTGGAGTGGGGGGTGGGGTGGGAGGGATGGGGTGACTGGGTGATGGACACTGGGGAGGGTATGTGCTCTGGTAAGTGCTGTGAATTGTGCAAGACTGTTGAATCTCAGATCTGTACCCCTGAAACAAATAATGCAATATATGTTAAGAAAGAAAAAAAGAAGAAGAAGAATGTAGCAGGAGGGGAAGAATGAAGGGGGGGAAATCGGAGGGGGAGAAGAACCATGAGAGACAATGGACTCTGAAAAACAAACTGAGGGTTCTAGAGGGGAGGGGGGTGGGAGGATGGGTTAGCCTGGTGATGGGTATTGAGGAGGGCACGTTCTGCATGGAGCACTGGGTGTTATGCACAAACAATGAATCATGGAACAGTATATCTAAAACTAATGATGTAATGTATGGGGATTAGCATAACAATAAAAAAATTTAAAAAAAATGTAAAGTAGTTAGCACAACACTTGGTACAGGATAAAAAATATTCAGTAAATACTAAAAATAACAAAAGGAATATGAACCTAAGGGACATTTTTGAAAATATAAAAAGTAAGAAAATGATCTTGATATACTTGCAAGACAGAGTTATAAGAGAAGGCAGAAAAATAAAAATAAAAAGGAATGATTCTTCTGAAAACTTATTTAGGGGATTTTGAGTTTTTTAAATTAATATTTACCATGAATATAGATGAAAAAATCATAAAATACTAGTAAATTGAATCTGGAAATATTTTTAAGAAGATAATACACCATGGGGGCGCCTGAGTGACTCAGTCATTAAGCGTCTGCCTTCGGCTCAGGTCATGATCCCAGGGTCCTGGGATTGAGCCCCACATCGGGCTCCTTGCTCTGTGGGAAGCCTGCTTCTCCCTCTCCCACTCCCTCTGCTTGTGTTTCCTCTTTCGCTGTGTCTCTCTCTGTCAAATAAATAAATAAAATCTTTAAAAAAAAAAAAATTCAACCAATGTAATATACCACATGAAAAGAATAAAAGATAAAAAGATAAATAAAAAGATGCCTTAAAATTATCTCAGTGGATACAATAGAAAAACTATTTGACAAAATTTAACACTCTACAGGCTAAAATTCTTAGTGAACTAGGAATAGAAGAAATTCTCAAGCTGATAAAGAGAATCTTTGAACATGTCTACAGATAACACTGTACTTAATTGTGAAACATTAAACCCTAATTTCTTCTAAAGTTTGAAACAAGAAAAGGATGTTCATTCTAAGCACATCTATTCAGCATTGTATAAGAGCTCCTAGCCAATGCAATAAGGCAATTAAAAGAAATGAATGGCATAAATATAAAAAGAGAAACTAAACTCTTGTTTGCAGGAAAACAACTAAAACTAATAAATTTAGCAAGGTTACAGAATAAAATTTCAATATGAAGAGAGTATATTTCTACATCTCAGAAGAGAAAAATTGGAGAACTTATATTACTTGACTTTAAGACTTACCATTACCAGAAATTTAGACTAATTAAGACAACACGATATTGGTATAAAAAGAGTTAGAGTCTAAAAATAACATTATACAAAGATACTTCATTGATTTTTGACCAAGGTGCCGAGTCAATTCAATGGAGGTTATTTATTTATTTAAAAAAACAAACAAACTGTTACATCTTCTAAAAGAAAGCACAATAGAATATAACTGCAAGGTAGGGAAAATTTTTTGGAGAAAAAATCATAAAAACACTGATATTACAAAACTTTGATAAATTTTATTTTGCCTAATCAAAGATTTCTGTTCATCAAAAGATACTATTAAAGAGGGGCACCTGGGTGGCTCAGTTGGTTAAGCCTCTGACTCTTGATTTAAGCTCAGGTCATGATCTCAGGGTTGTGATATCAAACCCCAAGTTGGAGCCTACTTAAGATTCTCTCTGCTTGCCTCTCTCCCCACTCTCTCTTAAAAAGAAAAAAAAAAAGGATATCATTAAGGAAGTAAGTATACAAACCATTAATTGGGGGAAAAAAATACAGCATATATGTCCAACAAAGGGGTTGTATCTAGTATATATATAAAGAACCCCTTTATATCAACAATAATTAGATGAACAACCCAATTAAGAAGCCTTGAGCAGATACTCACCAAAAGAAGATATATCCTCAACATCACTTGGCATCAGGGAAATACAGATCAAAACCTCAATGAGATATCACCTCACACCAGTCAGAATGGCTAAAATTAACAAGTCAGGAAACTACAGATGTTGGCAGGGATGCGGAGAAAGGGGAACCCTCCTACACTGTTGGTGGGAATGCAAGCTGAAGCAGCCACTCTGGAAAACAGTATGGAGGTTCCTCAAAAAGTTGAAAATAGAGCTACTGTATGAGCCAACAATTGCACTACTGGGTATTTACCCCAAAGATACAAATGTAGGGATCCGAAGGGGCACATGCACCCCAATGTTTAGAGCAGCAATGTCCACAATAGCCAAACTATGGAAAGAGCATAGATGTCCATCAACAGATGAATGGGTAAGGAAGATGTGGTATATATATACAATGGAATATTATGCAGCCAGCAAAAAATGAAATCTTGCCATTTGCAACGACGTGGATGGAACTAAAGGGTATTATGCTAAGTGAAATAGGTCAATAAGAGAAAGACAATTATCATATGATTTCACTGATATGTAGAATTTGAGAAACAAGGCAGAGGATCATAGGGGAAGGGAGGGAAAAATGAAACAAGAGGAAATCAGAGAGGGAGACAAACCATAAGAGACTATTAATCTCAGGAAACAAACTGAGGGTTGCTGGAGTGGAGGGGGGTGGGAGGGATGGGGTGGCTGGGTGATGGACATTGGGGAGGGTATGTGCTATGGTGAGCTCTGTGAATTGTGTAAGACTGATGAATCACAGACCTGTACCCCTGAAACAAATAATACATTATACATTAATTAAAAAAAGAGTTAAAGTCATGAAAACCAAGGAAAGCGTGAGAAATCATCACAGATTAGAAGAGATTATGTAGACATGATAATTAAATGTAATGTGATATTCTGGATTGAATTTTAAAATAGAAATAAAGGCAAATAAAGACATTAGTGAAGAAACTTTTGAAATTTAAATAGTCTGCAGTTCATTTAATAGTGTTGTGTCAATATTAGTTTCTTAGTTTTGATAACTGTATTATGGTTATACAAGATGTTAACATTAGGGGAACCTGGGTGACAGATAGACAGGAATTCTCTGTACTATCTGTGTAACTCTTCTGTAAATCTAGAATGATTTAAAATAAAGTTTTAAAAAAATACCCAAAAAAAAAGAAGATATATCAATGGCCAATAATGAAAATGGCCATGAGAAAAGGCCCTTAATATCATTAGTCACCACACAAATGCAAATTAAAATTACAATAAGACATCATTCACACCCACTAAAATGACTAAAAGAAGAAGGACTGACGACTTCAAATGGTGACAATATGGAGCAACTGAAATATTTGCTAGTAAGAACATAAAATGGTACAACAATTTTGGAGAATTGTTTGGCAGTTTCTAATGAAGTTAAACATATATATTCTAGGATTCAGCAACTTCATTTGTAGGTATTTACTCAAGAGAAATGAAAATATATGTTCACAAAAGACTTGTACAAGATTGTTCATAGAAATATATTTTTTCATAGCTCAAACCAGACACAAACCAAATGTCCATCTAAGAGAATGGATAAACACATTACAATATATTCATTTAATTGACTAATATTTAGCAATTAAAAATAAACTATAAGACATATAATAATTTGGATAAATCCCCAAATCATCATATTAAGCAAAAGGAGTCAGTCACATAAAATTACATAATGATTCCATTTATATGACATTCAAAAACTGGTGAAACTGATCTGTAGAAGTAGGATGGGGCTTTGGGGTTGATTGCAAAGGGGCATAAGGAACATCCTGAGGATTATGGAAACATATCTGATTTGGGGTGATGGTTATGTGGGTGTACATAATTCTCAGAATGTATTGAACTAAACCTTTAATATCTGTGCATTTTTATTTTAATTACACCTCAATAAAAATATAAAAACCAAATATTTACTGGGCTTGGTATTTTAAAAATTTCACAGAAATACAATTATTCCAGTTTGCTATGCTTTCACAAAAAGAAGGATGGAATATTTAAGAAACACGTATTGAAGCACACAGATTCTTTTTCTTTCTGTAATAGAAATTTAGTTTGTATATATTGCTATAGTGTGAAGAGACAATTCAAAAACAATATACAAAAATAAAAGTGAATGTTTTATTTCCCTTAGATGTTAGAATTTTAATGTGCCAGTATTCCATTGTCAGCTCTACTGTGTGGGTAGAACAGTCAGGATCACTAAAAGATAGGTTTCTGGGGACCTGCACCATGACACTGGACTAAGCTCAGGCATAGGTGTATATATTCCCTACCCAAATCTATAGAATAATTGAAATGCATGTTTAAAAAAATAATAAATCCACAGAATGTTAACAAACAGGAAAATGTGTCACTAGACTAGAGATAATTAATAAGAGAATATGGCTCTGAATTGATGGAGAAAACTGCAGCTCAAAACACACAAGAGAAGGAAGACTTGTGTGCTTCTGGGGGTACTCCAAACTTAGAAACATTGGGCAAAAGGAATTGGAGGCGTCCTGGTGATTGGGGAACAGTGTTCAGAGCTCCCTAGCAGGTTGGTTCTTGTCCCACTTCCAATTTAACGTTGAGCAAGGGAAGCAGATGTTTGTTTTTTTTTAAAGATTTTATTTATTTTTTTGACAGAGACATAGCGAGAGCAGGAACACAAGCAGGGGGAGTGGGAAAGGGAGAAGCAGGCTTCCCGCAGAGCAGGGAGCCCGATGTGGAACTCAATCCCAGGACCCTGGGATCATGACCTGAGCTGAAGGCAGATGCTTAACGACTGAGCCACCCAGGCGCCCAGGAAGCAGATGTTTTTATCTACCAGTTCAATTAGAAAATGTGGATAGCTGGGATAGAGATACAGTATCACCCCAGTAGCTAGGGAAACCCAGAGGAAATGCTATTGACACACTGCATCCCGAAGTATATCCTTCTCCTTCAACATCATTACAAGAAGCAGGCACTATACACCAAGAGTATCCATAAATGAATGAGTGAAGATGATCAGTTATGTAGAAATCACACAACCCAGAATCACCAAATATTTGAGAAAAACAGTACCATAAAAGACAGGCATTAAATTCAACCAAAAGAAAAATACCAAAGAAACAAGAACAATGGAGAAAATACTTTTATATATGCATAATTAATATTTTCATAAAGATACTTATAAGAACAGGTAATTATTAAAAGGACCCAATTAGAGATTTTAAAAATGAGTAACATGATCAAAATTTAAAAAGTAAAGTCAATCAAAAAATAAAATCAATGGACTAGGAGAATGGATTTAGCTAGAATGAGATACAGAACTGAAAGTATTAGCTGAGAAATTCTCCTAGAATTTATTATCAAAAGCCAAAAAAAGGGGCGCCTGGGTGGCTCAGTTGGTTAAGCCACTGCCTTCAGCTCAGGTCATGATCCTGGAGTCCCGGGATTGAGTCCCACATCGGGCTCCCTGCTCAGCGGGGAGCCTGCTTCTCCCTCTGACCCTCCCCCTTCTCATGCTGTCTCTCTCTATCTCATTCTCTCTCTCAAATAAATAAATAAAATCTTAAAAAAAAAAAAGCCAAAAAAATATAGAAAGCATGAGAAAGTTAAGTGAAAGGGAATATTATATAGAATTTCTAATCTGTACCTATATGAGGCAATAGAATGGAGATCAATTAATAAAAGAAAGATAAAAGAGCATTCTATATAGCTGAACAAAAACAAAATTTTAAGTAGAAAAGTCTCTCAGAGAGACAAGTAGTATTTAAAAAAAAGAACCACACAAGTTTCAGGACAATAATTAAAAGAAAAGTTTCATTTCATTTAATGGTAGGAAAATATTATTTCCTACAGAGGAATAACAATTGGATTTACATCAGACTTTTCTAGATTCCAGAAACCAGTGGAGTAAGCCTTAAAAATTCTTGGAAAACATTATTTTGAACCATGAATTAAGATAGAATGGACACTTTTATGTCAATAAATTTGAAATTTCAGTGAAATGAGAATTCACTATAAAAATTCAACTTAGCTAAAATTGACACAATAAGAAGTAGAAAGTATAGATTGTCTTTTTATTGCTTTCTTCGGGGTAATGTTTGTTTAGAAATTATCTTACATTCTCTCCTTTATGTATATACCAGCTCCATGAGGGGACTATTCCTATGAAACCAAGTATGGTCCTATACAGTGAAAAATTGAAGGTCCTTTCCCTTACATTTCCTTTCAGACTACATTTAAGAAACTTTCCCATCATGCCTGTTACACCTGTGCATAATGTGGACTAACTGCTCCCTGCCTGTCTCTCCTGTATAAATACATGCTGATGGCAGTCTGGGTCCAGGCAGAGTTATATAAGCCTTGGCTGGAACAAGAGAGTGGAAATGTGCATCCAAATAAATACACAAATAGGTCTTATTCTTACCATTTTCCACAGATTGGTGCTAAGGCAAAGTGATAACTTTTTAAACATTATCACAGAAGGAGATCATGGTGATAATCTGTTTAAAACAAATTAATTTCTGATTCTATATGCTTACCCTGTGTATAAAATATATTTTGCCTGGGGAGGATGGGTGAAATAGGAGAAGGGACCAAGAGTATACTTCTTGTGATGAGCACTGGTAATGTATAGAATTGGTGAATCACTATATTGTACACCTGAAACTAATATAATAGTGTATGTTAATTATAATGGAATTAAAATTTTAAAAATAATAAAATATGTACCAGTTAAAAGTAAATAAAAATAAATGCATTTTGCGTACATTTTTAGGCATTTGTATTTAATATGACAATTTAATTAATTAAATGAATACTGTCAAAACTGAACAGGCAACTAAGTAGGACACGGATTCATGGATTATAAAAGTTTACTGAGAAATAGCTAAGTGGGCGGAAGGTCCACATGGGGTATACATGGGATTATATATATAATCCACATTGGTGTTTCTTTACTAATAAATGGCATAGCCATTCTTCCCCTAGTAGGTAAAAACTACTGTTTGGTTCTTTATTTTAGTGCTCATCTAATCATTTCGGTAATAGAAGTAATAGTAGTAAATTAAAACATAATAAAGTATCAACTAAAACTTTGTGTTTCCAAGAAACTGGTAAACTTTCTCTCTTTTCTGTAGCACACTACAGATCCTTCCATGTTCTGCATTTTACTTAGGCTATTAGAAAGCACCCAGAGGGCTCCTGGGTGGCTCAGTCAGTTAAGTGTCGGCCTTCAGCTGAGGTCATGATCCCAGGGTCCTGGGATGGAGTCCCTCCCTCTGCCTGCTGCTCTCCCTGCTTGTGCTCTCTCTCTCTGACAAATAAATAAATAAAATCTTAAAAAAAAAAAAAGAAAGCACCCAGAAAAGTTTGAGACTCAGTTCCAGAAATTTCATTAATCCTTGTAGGTAGTATATGACCTTCTTTCTATCTTCTATAGTATTGGTGTTCTCTTTCCATATGTATTTTATTAACATTTTTTATAATAACTGTCTTTCAACATGAATGTATCACATATAAATGTATAACAAAATAATACAAATTGTGGCATTATGGGAGAAACTTTATAGGTAGATTCAAGTCACTTCTTTTATTTATCCAGATTTCCCATTATATTCCATTGGCCAAAATCTAATTTAATTGGTTTACTGATGTATTAGTTTGCTAGGGCTGTCATAACAAAGTACCACAAACTGAAGGGCTTAGAACAACAGAAATTTATTGTCTCACAGTTCTAAGGCTAGAAGTCTGAAATCAAGATGTTAGTAGTGCCATACTCCTGAGGGCACTAGGGAAGGATCTGTTTCAGATTTCTCTCCTAGCTTCTAGTAGTTCCTTGGCTTGTGACAGCATAACTCCAGTCTTCACATGGTTTCTCTCTGTGTGAGCTTATCTGCATCTAAATCTCCTTTTTGCATAAGGACATTAGTCATATTGTATTGAGGCCCGCCCTAGTCTAGTACGACCTTATCTTAACTAATTATATCTGTAATGACCCTATTTCCAAATGAAGTTACATTCTGAGGTACTGGGAGTTAGAACTTCCATATAGGAACTTTTGGAGGACTCAGTTCAATCCATTAGAGTTGGTTTCTACCTATTCTCCAAAGAAGCCTTCCATTAATATGTTAAATTGGAAGTTGTAGCCCCTAGAATGAAAAGCTAAATTTCAGTATTTGTCAAAACATAGGTGGGAAGAAATCTATTCTTTTGCCCTCCAAAATATCTGTCTTTTCATTGACAACTCCTGCAGTTTTTAGCATAATCATCCAAATGTCTGAAGTGAGGGGATAAGAAATGAGCACCTCATCAAATGTTGCCTATTAGGATAGGTTTGTTCCCCTTGATGAATACACATGGCTGGTGGTCAGTAAGGAATTGTCTCTTGTTTTAAATTTTTATTTGAGGACACTTATATGTGTTGCCCATTTTATGATAGTTCATCTATATACATCAGTCATTCAAGTAGACCAGCCTTGAAGACTGACAGGAAATATGAGTAAATGCACATTGAAATTGACAGGTGGACAGGCTGATAAATTCAGAGCTGCTCCCAAGCAGCATCCATCTACTCAGCTGGAGCCAATCAGACCCCAGATACACATCAGACTCCTTTGGAAAATGTCATTAAGTGTTTGTTTCTCCATTTTTACAAAGATCTTGTTCAGACAGTGGGGAAGTGAAATACATCAACTAAAATAAAAAATGGTGATAGCCTCATTTTTCTGCTGAATTTTTCACTATGGAAAGGACTTCGTTATTGGCAAAGGGCTCTGCTACTGAGGAGCTGCCCTGCTGCCCCTCACCCCTACCCCAGTGGAGAATTATGAGAGAAGGTGCGGGAGGCAGAAGTACAACTGAATTTTCCAAACTACTCTTCTCAGGCTAATCCCAATGGTCTTTTTTTTTATGGTGAAGAAGCAACCCACCATAGATGACATTTGTGAGGGTACAACACTTTGAGTCTGTTAGGTGGTATGAAATGTGTATTGAAGGGAAAGTCTCTGTATGGGGCTTACTTTCAATAATAATAATAATAATAATAATAATAATAATAATAATAATAATGGAATATACTATTGCTAGACACTATGCCAGATGTCTGACATATCTCATTGAATCCCCTGAATTTCTTACAAAGAGACAGCATTATTTTCATCACCACTTTACAGATGAGAAAATCAAGCTAGGTGTATTACAGTTTTAGGGAGTCTGTTTCCTAGCACGATGCTCTTTCCATTCTCTTTTGGGTTCACTGCATATGTTTTTACCTATGTAATGCATCCAGATCTCATCTGGTGTGTGTGTATGTGTGTGTGTGTGTGTGTGTGTGTGTGTGTGTGTGTGTGTGTGTACATGTTTCTGAGCTCTTTGAGCTGCATAGGAAAGCCTTTACCCCCTCACTCACCCCTTACTGCCCCTGCTTCACAAGAAATCATACCCTACAATATCACTGCTCCCTTCCTGTAAGTCCTAAGGCACCTCATAGTTTCCTGGTGACTATAGCATAATCCAGTCATTACATGCTCTAGGATGTGTTTTGTGTAGTCCATGTCCCCCAGTAAAGTAAGAAATCTCTGAATAGTGACAGAAAAGTTATAGGTTAGAAGAAGAACACTGGCTGACCAGGGATTGAATCCTGTTCACAGATGTCATTTCTTGGTCAACACAGGGTTTCTTTGTTAGCATTTCCAAAAAGGTTTTATTTAACTTTAAAAAAATCAAAGATTCCATGTAAAACCAGATTTGCAGCTTCTCTTGAAAACCAGAGAACGGGTAACACTTTGTCCCTTTCCTGTATGACAAGCACTATCTGCCTCCTTTAGAAGGGCACACTCCGGTCCACCCCAGGGCCATCCACTTAGGAGTCTGGGTCTGCAACTATACACAGATTTCCTCAATTACTTTTACTGCTTACTCGACAAACATTCTGAGCTTGCCAGTTACTGTTTTCCTTGAATCATGACTACCATCATTTGAGGCACTGCTAGCAAGGCATCTGTTGAGGACTAATTAGCCAAGACTGCCCTTTTTCGTTCATGGTGGGTTTTGAAGCTGTGTGGCTTTTATTTAGTAGTCCTTGATGGTGTTGATGGCTTCCTTCATTCACAACTAGAAAAACTCTAGGCTGCTAAGCAGTCAAGGGAAAATCCAACTAACCCCTCCCTGCAGCTTCATCACCCACCTTCCTCAGGGTGCGTGAAGCAGAACTTTGTGGGACTGTGAGAACTGCTAAGGATATCCCAGAAGTGTGACTGCCTCAGAAATTTGAGGGCATCTTTTTCACTGAAATGAAGACTCAGGTCCTGTATATTTTTTCCACCCAGCTACAAACCATCTAGAGAATATTACTCCTTTCCTTCAAACTGAGGAGAATGATATGAAGTGGAGGAAGTTAAGGATTTATCAGTTTATCCTGGCAACATTTTAGTGCTGTGTTCAGAGCTGGAGATACAGCCCTCTTGTATTTTGATTCAACAAATATTTATTGAGCACCTTCTATGTATAAAGCATCATGTTGGACAGAGTGGCTGCTGATCCCACTCCACTTTTGCAGAGCACCGACACACATGATCTTATCTAATCCAATGAGGGGGGGACTTTATTGTGCCTGTTTTCTAGATGATATAACCCTGAGGCTGAGGAGGACCTTACCTAATGCCAGTGTGAGAAATAAATGAAGAGCATAACCAAGACTTGAACTCAGGGTTTGGGACTCTATTTCAATGTAGTCCATAGAATTCATAATGTTATTTTGGGCCATGCCAATTTAGAGGAACTAGTCTCATTGAAAACAAACTGCATTCCTCTGGCTTCTTCCAGTTTACTAGGGTGTATCAAATGGGATCACAAGTATAGATGAAAACATCTTCTCCTCTACTGTATGGACACCACCATTTTCCTATTGAATTCTGGCTCCTGGCAAAGGAAAACCATTATACTGGAAGAGGGAGCCTCAACGTTGCAACTGCTGCTGATGTCCACCATTATTGGCACAGATGCTGATCTTTATGACAAATCCAATATACCGAGCCAGCATTGCAGGTGGCGCTGAAGTCCCACTGCCCTCAGCTGCTAACACTCATTAACGTAGGCATGAGGTGGCACAGCAGCCACTGGACATTTGAGGGTATAGGCACGACTGATGTGCCAAAGCAGAGCTGTGTTCCCTGGTGCTCCATGCACACCCATGGTATGCCGCTGTTTGGGGAGTGGGCATAGAGCTAAAAGTGATTTAGTTCAGTGGAAGTGGTGAGGGGATGCTCCAGAGCCAAGAGTTCTTTTTCTATTAGACCTAGTAACAAGTGGGGAAAAAGTGGTGAGAGTCCTGCTTCCTCTATGTCTGCGCAAGCATAGTCCCCATTCCCTTTGAATCAGGCACTCTTATGAGCAGAGGAAGGCAGTAACATTTTTCCGGAGATGAGACACCCTTAAGAATCAGGTGTTTATGGGGCGCCTGGGTGGCTCAGTCGATTGAGCATCTGCCTTTGGCTCTGGTCGTGATCCCGGGGTCCTGGGATTGAGCCCCGCATCGGGCTCCCTGCTCGGCGGGAAGCCTGCTTCTCCCTCTCCCACTCCCCCTGCTTGTGTTCCCTCTCTCACTGTGTCTCTCTCTGTCAAATAAATAAATAAAATCTTTTTAAAAAATCAGTCATTTACTGCCACATTTTATGCCCTAATTCTAGTAGGAAAGCACAGGTAGTCACATGCCATTTATTAATTCAGCAAACATAAGCTAAGCACCCATTATATACCAGGTAAAAGACCTAACTCCCTCATCTTCAGCTTGCTCCCAGGTTAGAAAGGGAGTCACAAGATAAATGTAATTACAATGCAGTATGAGAAGTGCTAGGCTAGAGGTAAGCTACGGGCACTATGAGAACACAGAGGAGGGTCCTTCACTTCCCCCATGCCACCTTGGGGGATTGAAAGAAGGCTTTCTGGATGAGGTGGTGTCTGAGCTGACACATGAAGGACAAATAAAAGTCAGAACAGTATGTAAGAGATATCAGGGGGAGAAAACTTGGCACACTCGGAATGAAGGGAGGAGACAAGGTTTGGGTGAGTTGTGCTAAGATTTGGGGCTGATATGTATGAAGTCTTTGTCAAGCTCATGAAGGACCATGGCCTAAGCATCAGGCCAGGGAAAAGGTTAAACCAGTGAGTGACATGGTCAGATTACATTTTAGATCACTTCTGGATGCAGAGCAAAAGATGGACCTGGGGAGGGGGACAAATAAGAACATTCCACTTTCTCTGGGAAGGTGATGCTTGTGAACTGAACAACTCTGGGAGCTGTGAGGAAGGAGGGAACACCCACCAAGCCAGTCAGATCAGCCTGGCGGTCAGAGGGGTGACAGCTGTTCCAGGCACTTTCCCTGACTACCCTGTGGTGCACAAGCCCCTGGGGCAGGGGCAGGCAGCTTCATCCCGCCTTACTGCCAGTGGACACCTGTCTGACCACACAAAACTGTGCTTGGCACATGTACCCACCAGATCTGGGCGGAGCAATGAGCTTCCAAAACCACTATCATCTTCAGGAGCCTAGAGAAGCTGACAGCAAGGAGAACTCAGACCAGCCTTAGTTGGATATTGACAGCAGTGGTGGTTATAGAGTAGGGTTGGGCCTGAGGCCAAATGAGTTGGCAGGGTCTGCCTGGCCTCTGCCTTGCCCCCTTCAGCTCCATCTGTCTAATAGTGGATGTCAGCCTTGAAGGGTGCCAGCCTTTGAATCTGGCAATTCAGAAAAAGGGAAGAGGACATACAAGATGTATGCTCATGGGTGGAAGACTGCCTAAAATGTTCAGGGCTAGAAATCAGTCACAGTGTGACCAGAGATATCCTTTAAACACTGTTCCCATCCTTTGCTAGTTTTTCCTTTTGTCATTATCATTCTTAAAGAGAATCCGAAATTAATGTATCTATAAAGACATTTGCGATGGGGCCAGGGAATGAAAACCTAATTCAAAATGACTTAAGCAAAATGAGTTATTTGCTCAAATTACTGCAAGGTCCTTGAAAAGTGATACTTTAAAGCATGGCTAGGTTCAAGGGTTCAAAATCATATAAAGGCCTCTCTCCTAGCATTCCTATGCTTAGAGCATTTTAAATGCTTAGAATCCCAGTAAAAGGGGACGTTTTCTTTCCTGTGAGCAAAAGTCCTGGATTTTAATTTACTTTTCCTGGTTTGGATCTTTTTCCATCTCAGACACCACAAGGCTAGGGCAACGGGAGTTTCTGATTAACTAGGTCGGGTTTGTGCCCATGCTTGGAAGTGGGAGAGATTTTATATCTCCAAACTACATGGATTAGTGGTTGAAGAATGGTGGTTTGTTAGAGGAAATATGGATAGCATTACTGGTAAAAGAGATAATACTGCAAGCCAAAATAACAGACACCTAACCTCACTGAATCTTTGGCTTACCAAGCTATGTAGACTAAGAGGAAGTAATTTGATGAAGATTATCTGCTGATGATAATGATGGTGATGTTAATTATCATTGGTATTTTATGAAAAGATAACATAGTATAATTATATAGTTTGGTATATAGTTCAGTAATTTTCCTGGTTTTCCTAGTCAGAAGAGTGGTTGAGGCACTTTGCTGGGTTAATGTATCACTTACCAGTTATAAGGGCTATGGGATGATCCAGCGCCTAGGAGACATACTCTTAAAAAGTTTCCTCAAACAACTTTATGTCATAACTCATATCAACATCAAAGTTAGATGGTTAAAATAAAATTTCCATGATAATACTCTACTATTCCAGGAACACCTTAAGGTTGCTTTTAATAAGCCCTCAAGACATTTCTCTTATACCTTTGATGGAACTGTTATTTTATCAAATACACTTATAAATTAAAAATAACATGAACACACACTTAGGCATAAGTTCCTCAGAGTCCTATCTGGAATTCTTGATGTCAAATTCTCCGATTACATTGGCACCAAACATTTAACACATACTGGCTAAATAAAAGAAAGAAAGAATAAATGACCATCTTACCATGTTACCCAGGTATACCCTCAGGATGACATACCCAGGTATATCCCCAAAAGTGGAATTGCTGGATCGATCATATGGTCATTTTATTTTTAATTTTTTGTGAATGTGCCATACTGTTTTCCATAGTGGCTGCACCATTTTACATTCCCATCAGTAGTGCACAGGGTTCTAATTTCTCTACATCCTTGTCTGTGGCCCCACCAAACTAATACAGAGAGGAATTGCATTGAATTTGTAAATTGCTTTGAGGGAGGGACATTTTTAGATAGGCTGAATTTGTAACTTTGGGCTGAATGTGTAAAAATGCTCAGCCAGCAGCCAAATGTGTATGAGTTCAACTCAGTAGAGGCGTTGCTCCTATATTGGGATCTACGTAAAAATGTATTCTTTTTTTATTGGGGTTGAGTTTATCATTAGAGTGGCAGTTTTCTTAAGGTGCTAGTTATAATTAGAATATATTTACCTGCCCTATTTTAACAGGCAGGAATATTGTGTTCACACTATTTTTTTTCCATTTTCCTTTAAAATATTCCTCTCATTAAACTTCTAGGGCTGTACAAGTCAGTTTTAGGCTAAAAATAGTATTGTTGCTATTGCTGCCATAGTTCCATGTGGAAAAAACATAGCCAACTTTTTTACAGAAAAGGAAAAAATAATTTTCTGAAAAATAATTTTTTTTAATTCTTAAGAAAGCATGAAAGCCACGCTGACAAGGAGTTCCTAAACTGACAATGGATTAAGATTTCCTGCACCAATTTAATGGTTTTTATTATTTTCCTATAGGCAGGACAGAAGGCAGGATTCTTCAGGTTCTTTCTAACAAACACATTGCTGGTGACAGAGGTGAAGAGCAGAAAATGAAGAATTAGACTCGGGGTTAGCAAACGACAGCTAGTGGGCCAAATCCAGCACATGACCTGTTTTTGTAAAAGAGAAAAAGAAACTGGAACATAGCCATTCTCCTTCTTTTATGCATTGTCTGTGGCGACAGAGTTGAGTACTTGTGACAGAGACCGCATGGTCCACAAAGCCTAAAATAGATACTATTATGGAATAGCTTGTTGATCTTTACAGAATCAGCTTGTTGATCCCAGGACTAGACTCTTAATAAGTGATTACTGAGTAATTTAAAAGTAATTTTAAAGATGAGAAAAGTGAGAACATTAATATTATTCAAAGCGAAGGGTTCCATGTTGGCAGCATGGGACAGACTGAAGAAGAGAAATAGATGGGCTCTGGAAGACTAGCCTCTCCTGGATTCCATAGAGTCAGCAGACAGAAGATCCTAGCCATGGAATGTTTACAACATGTGAAGTACGAGGCAGGCAGAGTCATGATTCTAACAATTCCTGGTGATGTTTCCAAGAAAAGATAATAAGCATGGCACCAGGGGTGAAACCAAACAGTAGGGGAATCAATGATATGTGTCTGGGTCTCACTTGTGGGGATGTGGAGCACTAGGTAGGATTTCCAGCAACAAATGTGCATGGATCCTGGGGGCTAGGCCATATGAAGTAGCAACCTAGAATACATGGGGGAACCCAGAAATCAGAGCAGATGCAATAGCAACCACCATTAGGTTTAGTGTGAGTGAGATGAGTCCATAAATAAGAAAAGATTCTTGAAATCTGTATCAGTCAGGGTTCCAGCAAGAAACACAGGGACCCTCAAATGAAGATAATCTGAGGAGAGCACCAGGGCTTGTCTGTGTGATTGATAGAATGTGGCAGAAGTGATGGTATGTTACTTCTGAGACTAGGTTATAAAAGACTGCAGCTTCTGTCTTGGGATCTCTCTTTCTCCTTCTCTGAGATCATTCTCAAGAAACTCTTTTACTGGGTGCATTAATGAAAGAGAAGACACAAACATGACACAAATAACCTGGGCCTTCCATTCTCCTGCTCCTGGCTCAGGGTGGTTGTGATTGGAGCTGAGACCTTTTATCGTTTAATCTACCCCTCCCCCCCCACTCCCCATCCCCAAAATCCCATCCATGAACACAGAACCAACTTCTTACTGGTCCCTCTCACCCAACACAGTAATAATAGAAGTGCTGGGGTTGAGATTCTGGGGGTGGTCTTTTTCACTTTTTGGATTTCTTTTGAAGAGAAGAGTTCTAACCATTATTGTCTCAACTATTCATCCTACTTAGGGGGAAAGTTAAATAAATTAAAGCATTATTATGGCTGGTTTGGGAAGTTATCCTTTGAATAATACTGCACTTTGAGCCAAAATGCATTCTCTTTCTGAACCAGAAAAATTAGAATGGGTTTGATTTATATGTTTTCAAAGGGATAAAAAATATCTGCAGAAATCTGTTTTGCCTTTCTCATACAATGTCCAGTTTTAGATAATCACATACACAAAACCTTAAAAAATAGTCTCTCGACTTCATCATCTCTGAGGAGTACCAAGTGTCATGGTACTTGGGAGTCTTTTTCAAAGTGAACGTGTCTCCAGGGGAAATTTATTTTTGGCTATGTATTTATTCATTCACTCTTTAAACATATACTGAACATATACCACTTGCTTACTTTCATGAAGTACCAGGACCATAAAAAAGAAATAAACCTCTGCCCTTGAATGGCTCACAACCAACCTAAGTGGGGGTAAGTCAGACATAGAAAGAGGACTTAATGTGTCAATAAGATTATGGAGATATTTTTGTAATTGTTTTTTTTTAACCTTAAACATATACAACTTTTATTTGTCAATTATACCCCAATAAAGCTGAAAAAATTTTGTTCCTTTTTTTTCCCATGTTTTTTTGAGTATAGTTGACACACAATATTATATGAGCTTCAGGTGTACCATATATACAATGGAATATTACTCAGCCACAAAAAAGGATGAACTCATGCCATTTGTGACGACTTGGATTGTCCTAGAGAGTATTACGCTAAGTGAAATAAGTCAGAGAAAGACAAATACCATATGATTCATTTATATGTAGAATCTAAAAGATAAAACAAATGAATAAACAAACAAAAAAGCAGAAATAAATGCATAAATACAGAGAACAAATTGATGGTTGCCAGAGGGGCAGGGGTGGGGGATGGGCAAAACAGGTGAAGGGGAGTGGGAGATACAGGCTTCCAGTTATAGATAAAAGGCACAGCATAGGGAGTATAATCAATGGTACCGTAATAGTGTTGTATGGTGATAGATGGTAGCTATACTTGTGATGAGCAGAGCATAATGTATAAACTTGTTGAATCACTAAGTTTTGTAATGGTTTTTGATATTCATGGGAACATTTTTATCCTTATAATAAGAAATCACTAGTTTAGCCCTTACTAAAAAATGCTTGGCATTTTTACCGAACAAGAAAAAATGGTCACATATATGAAATTCTACAAGAAGAAAAAATTATAAATCTATTTATCTCATTAGGGTGGTATTTGAAAATAACAAAAATTATAGGTAGAACAATTCAAATGGAAATGGTAAGTGTGTTTCATAATTATTGGAAAATATTAGAGCAGAATTTATGCATATACTGTATCACCACAGAATTGTTATATTATTTCAGCAATATATAACCTAATGGAATTGCTTTCATATAATTTTTTAAGAACCGAGACATCACTATAGCTCCTCTAACTTTGGAGAGTTTTATGTTCAAACACTGTATCTATTACTGGTTTTTATTAATTCTAAAATTTTTTGTATTGAAACTATGTTTTGAACAGCTAGTTCTATTTAAAATTTAATAACCAGCTCTTTTTTAAAAATATAATTTCATACATAGCTGGGCAACAATACTGGGTTATTTTGCTGATATACAAGGTGAGGTGATTAGATTTGTTTGTTTGTTGGTGGAGAGAGGTGCAAAGTTTAGGGATTGTCCACTTGGTAAGGGGATGAATTCTAAGTCTAAAATCTGAATTTAAGGAGCACTGAAAATACCTGAATACATGAGCCCCTGGCATCTTACCATTAATTTCTCTCAAAACCATCTGCAGATGTGTGCATATTAATTGGCTTCGGGCATTCTGTTACCTAGGAGGAGTAACACATTAGATTGCTAAAATTGGAAGGCAAAAAAAAAAAAAGTGAAAATGCAAAGCTTGATGAGCCAATGTAGTTGGGGTGTTGCAGCAGGAGACCCTGACTGTTAAGCGGGAAGAGTCCTTAATCTCTGAGAGATGTGAGTGCCAAAAAGTGCTTGAGGCATATTACTGAAAAACAATGCTCCCCGAAGCTTCTGTCTAGCTCTGAGTGTGGAGGGGTGAGGGTGAGGGTTAGTCACCATTCACACTGCCGCACATTTTTACAACATGCTTTTCATTTCATGGATTTGAATACATCAGTGAACAGGGTGATGTGTGAGGGGGCGATGGAGGAAGCCAGAAGGAAAATTGGAAGGCAGTTGGCTTTCATCTGTTTTATTTGTTTAAGCTTAGGGGGGGAAATTTCCTCAGCCTTTTTTAAAAAAATCACAATAATGAAAATGTTAAAACCAAAATAATAAGAGCTACAAGTTACAGAGAGCTCGTTGTGCACTAAGCACTATTGTTTTATGTACAGCATCTCATTTAATGTCCCCCGTACTTGCCCTTCTCTCCCCAAACAGTAAAAAGCTCTTCCAGAACTTCTCGTTCACCCTCTCCTAGCAGCACCATAAAGGGATCCCACTTTATTTGCAATTCCACTTTGTAAAGTCTCCTTCACCCTTGACCTTTCTGGAGCTTTGAGATTGTGAACAGGGTGTCCCTGACAGCAAAGGGAGTAGTGTCCCTTGCCTCCTCACCCAAGGCCAGCCTCAGACAAAGGAGAGTGTGCTTCTTGGCCAGGCAGCCCTGGACACTTATTGTAGAAAGAAGTGTCTCAGTACCATCTCTATTGACGGAACTGCAAAGTTGAGACCTGCACCTACCCCAGCCTGGCTTCTGTTCCAGGTCCCACCCACTGCTTGGATCCGGAGCCCTCACTCACCTGGTGCTTACGCAGTGCTAGGGCAGGGAGAATGGGTTTCCTGCCTCACGGCCCTTCCAGTGCTAACACCCTGACATTCCAGCGAATGCTGTTCACTGCTCTGGGGGATCATCTGTCTTAGATGTCTTCCAAGAAGCCTGGTGCTAAGGGGAAGACCTGAGAAAAGAGGCATGGAATAGGAGCCCCAAATATTGTGAGTGGTGCATTATAAAGACTTGGCTGCTTTTCAGGAGAACCTGATCTCCCCCCCCACTGCCCCCCCCAACCTGGTGGATAGAGACTCAGACTCAACTGTTCTTTTAGCAAAGAGATGCTGTAGTTCTATTCCTTTGAAAGAGCTACTGAGAGAATGAGCCAGCCACTAACACTCAGGGCACTTTCACTTTCAAAGAACTTTCTCTTTCTCTTGTTTTTTTTTTTTTCCTTCCATCCTCCCTTCCTTCCTTCATGTCTTTTCTCCTAAACTTTCCTTTGTTGGTGGTATTTAGACATGCTGTTTTCTCTCCTCCGGGTGTGCTCTAGGGTTAGATCTAATTGTCCTGCTGTTCTAGTGTCACTCGGCATTATTATTGGGAAGATGAATGGGATGGGGGTCAGAGTTCAGCAAGTAGGCATCTGCTTGCTTGCACTGCATAGAAATGCTCAGAGGTGATCTTTAATGAAAGCTTGGAAAAGATTTGCACAGAGTAGACTGTCTTCTATCCCTCCAAAGCTGGGATGACCGAAAGGTAGTCCTTCTCTGGAGGGACCAAAAAATGAATAAACGGGAGGTAATAATATATTTACAAGGAGTTCCCTGCTTGGGATGTCTTTTCTTCTGTTGGAGAGAAAATGGAGGGGAAAACAGGGTGATTAAACAGGAAGGAGGCTGAAAATGGAAGCTCTTGAATGGGTCCTAACCAGTGGCCTGTTTTGCTCTTAGAACAACCAAAGAAGAGTTTCCACTCCACTCGCGAAGTCGCTCACCTAGCCTCTCCCCCGGCCTCAGGTTACTGTGCCTTCGCCATAGCGGGCTCAGGTTCTCCCACTGGACTCTCATGGTGTTGACAGTTCTTCCACTTTACCAAGCGGCCAGAAGCCCCACTCAGGAAGAATTGCTTTGGCATTGGAGGCAAGGGGGACAATGGATCTATTGTTCTTTTGGCCTTCTTGAATAGGGCAAATGTCTCCTGCATCTAACCTTGTCATCAAAGGAGGCTGAATATGGAGCCCTAGGAGACTCATCTTCCTTCTACTCCTGCTTTGTTCTTTGGAAGAGGGTTTTTGTGTACCTTCCCCGCCCTCGCCCCATCAAACCTGTTTTGGGACTCAAATAGACAGTTGCCTTCTTCTGTTCTTCACAGAGTGGAAGTTGGGAGGGGAAGAAAGCAGCACAGACCAGGAAACTCATTTCAGTTTAGGTACGACCTGCTGCCTGTGATTCCTTCCGGACCCGGGGAGACCAACACCCCCCCGCACCCCCCACCCGCCCGCAGCACAGAGGCCAGAGAGCGGGGCCAGGAACGCCGGCGCTACAAATACACCCAGAGGAGAAGCCGGCGTTACCGGGACTCGCAGCTGAAGCGGTCTCCTAGGATGGGTCGGGATCCCGTCACCGGCTTCCCGCACCGCAGGCGCAGGGAGTCCCCGCGCACCGAGCACCTTTGCGAGTGGGTTTCCCTGCTGCCTTCCGGGGACCGGGCTGAACCCCCTGCTGCTCGGGTGGGCGCAGTCTTGCCCGCCTCAACCTACAGCTCGCCCTCCTCCCGCTGCCTGCGCTCCGGAGTGAGCGCTCGGTGTCCCTCTCTGAGCATGCGCAGCCCGGCGCCCTCCCCGCCTCCCCCCCCCCGCTACCCCCTCCCTGCCAGCCTTTTGCTCCTTCCTTTCATTAAACAAACAGGAGATCCTGAAACCTGGACCCTGTGCTAGCGGCAGCGCGAAGAGGAGGCGGAGGAGGAGGCAGAGCGCGGGATGTGCGCCGAGAGGGATCTGTGATCCCGCGCACCACCCCCCCCCCCGCCCCACGCGCGCGCGCACACACTCACACACACCCGCACTCACATATACACACACTCGCACAAACACACACTCGTACACGCCCGCGCCGCGCGCTCGCCGGCTCGCTCTCCCACGCAGGCGGAATGCAGCAGAGCCTGGGGAGCGTGTCTTCGACCGCCGCGTGAATGCACCTCGCCCCCGGCAGCCGGACGGCCCAGTAGGGCTCGCGGGAGGACGCTCCGCCACGGGAGGTGAGTGGAGAGCCCGCAACCGCGGGCGGCTCTGGGACGCCGGGGCAGCGGGGAGTGGGGGGGGGGGCAGGCTCCCGGCCGGACGCGGCGGAGCAGGTGGCCCAAACCCAGCTTGCGGGTTTCCAGGTGCAGATGAAGGCGGCGCCCGAGCGGTGCAGGGGGAGAGGGCGATCCCAGGGAGGGTCGCCTCCTGCGAGGTGTCAGATGGACCCAGCAGAAAGCTACACCCTCCCCGCTCGTAAACTTTCCTCCCCTGTCATTTGGAAAACGTGGAGACAAAGGGGGCGTGGAGGCTCCCTTCGTCCGGTTCCACCCTCCTGGCTGCATTCGGGGCTGCGACGGGAGCCGGCGTGCGGGCGGGGGCGCCCTGCAGGTAGCTGGTGCCAAGTCCTCCCGTCCGGGGGGGGGGGGGGTTGGGGTTTCTCACCCTGGCTGTAAGCGTCGCCTTTGATTTCCCCTCAGGCGTGGGCACCTGTCATCCCGCCCGAACCGCACACCCTAGGCGCGTCGTAGTGTGTGTGTGTGTGGGGGGGGGGGTTGTCACCTGGAGAATTGGAAGGGCAGCCTTTGGCTTTCTCATTCAGCGCTAGTGCCAGAGGCGCCGGGGTGAGGCTCGGGTCAGTGCCGGGATGAATGATGAGTTACTGAAAGGCTTGCCATAATCACCTCCTGGAAACGTTGGACGCGGGGATCTCTCCTCCCGCGGGAAGGTGCTGTCTTCGCTCACACCACGGCGGCAGCACTGGGAGCTGGGTTGGGGCTGCTGTGGCGGCGGCAGCAGCTGGGGCAGCTGGGGCTTTATTTTTGCCCTGGGGTTTTATGACACACACAGGTGGAATATGTGGAGGATTCTGGGTTATTTTTCTTTGTGGGGATATCGTTTTCCCTTTTAACCTCTTTCGCGGGAGAGATTCTCTGCAGCCTGGTATCTAGCTGGTGGGCAGGCACCGTTTTGAATATCTTAGGTCCTTTAGGGAAGAGGTCCCCAGAAAAGGATTTCCTAAAATGCCAGCCCCATTGGGGCGGGGCCTCAGAGTGGGATGTGCCTGCCGGCACCTGGGAATCACCTCAAATCTAATGGCCCTTTGAAACAGCAGAGACTGAGTCAGCGTTTGAGGAGTCCAGGACTGGGACAAAGGGGACTGGAAGAGGGACAGATGATGGCTATTTAGGATAGGAGTGACTAGGAGCTGATTAGGCAGGAAGAGGTGCAGTGTGAGGCAAGGTACCCGGCAGGCTTCACTGAATTCATATACCCCTTCTACTTCTATGGATGGTGGCTTTTATTCGCGGATGGGACTCTAATATGGAGATTTCTGGAATGTCACATCTGGAGTAGAAAAGACTTGATTATTCCTGGGCTAACCTTTAGCACAATCACAAATTCTTTAAGTCTAGAGAGTGCCATGTGCCATAGTTTCTCCATCTTGACATTTTGTTTCTACCTGGGATGTTCAGACAGGTATATTTTTGGCTTTTCTATATCTCAAGACCTTGGAAGAGGAGAGTGTGGGGAACCTGGAAGCCAGGCTGATGCTGATAGAAGAAAACACTAGAAGCTCAGATCCAAAATTTGTGGCTATGGGTTGTCAGAGTATTCTCTTCATTTTAAGATGATAGGTAGAGGCCGCCTCTCTGCTGCTCTGGGGACCTTTTTTTAATATTAATTTTTAACATTTTGTAACTTCTTTGAAGTGGGAGAGAGCATAATATACATGAAGCTAGCTGAGAAAGTTCACAGATAAAAGAGACTTTGACTCACAAGTCAACATAGCCAAAGGTGAAGAAGTTTTTGAGAAAGAAAAAAAAGGGGGGAGGTGGATTGGTAAAGGAATGCATATTACTAAAACAGCTTTGATTATATGACTTTTAAAAAGTTTTTATTCAAATTCCAGTTAGTTAACACACAGTGTAATATTAGTTTTGGATGTACAATATAGTGTACTTCTATACATACAGCTTTTATGCTTTTTAAAAAGCATTTAGTAAGATAGAAATCTGAAAGCTCTTTTTCTTTTTTTAAACAATTAGTGAAGACCTTTCCACAGATAATTTCAAGTTGATATTGGCATAGAGGGGGTTTAAATAAAATTGTCAGCATTTGTCCTTCTAATTTCATGGTGAACGTTCTCATCATTTACTTTGCAAAACTTGGCAAAGAAAGATTTTTTTTTTTTTTGCTTTTTACTAGAGCTCTATTTTCTCTCTTTATGATATATTTCCTCTTTCTATATTTGCAAGCTCAGTTCATTTTGATTATATTCAGATTCTATTTACAAGTATTTATTGACTACCTATCCCACATTTAGCATCGGAAGTCATATAAAAATGTATAGCATAGTTCTGGGCCTCAAAGATTTTATGATCTAGTTGTAGATACAAGATTAACACACATGAAATAATTAGAGAGTAGGATAGCTCTGTACTGCACAGTGAGTTCTTAACATGTACGCTATATACTCCATCCTCCCTCCTGGATTTTCTCAACATTCAAAAAACACACATCAGTACTTATCATGTGCTGGGGGCTGGGGGAAAAAAAACAACAAAAAAGCCACAAGGAAGTGAAAAATAGTCCCAGCTTTCAAGGTGGGGGAAATAGGTATTTAGCCAACTATGGTGCAGTCTGTTTAACTGTTATAATTATAGGTTAAACCAAATGCCAGTAGTACAGACGTGTGTTTGTTTGTTTGTTTGTTTTCCTTCCCCTGGGGTTTTGAGATATTTTTAAAAAATGAATAGTCTTGGGCGCCTGGGTGGCTCAGTCGTTAAGCGTCTGCCTTCGGCTCAGGTCATGATCCCGGGGTCCTGGGATCGAGGCCCGCATCGGGCTCCCTGCTCCGCGGGAAGCCTGCTTCTCCCTCTCCCACTCCCCCGGCTTGTGTTCCCTCTCTCATTCTCTCTCTGTCAAATAAATAAAAATTTAAAAAAAAATAAAAAATAAAAAATAAAAAATAAAAAATGAATAGTCTTTTACCAAGTAGAGAAGGATAGAAAGGACAGTCCAAGCAGAGGAAATGTGTGAAAGTGCCCAATGAGGTAGGGTATCTGTAAGCCATCCTGTGTGGCTAGAGCACAGGGTGCTGGAGTGCAGATACCGAGATGAACAGCAGCTGGGTAACATTAACTGACAACTAATGTCGTGGAGTCTGTGTTTGGATAGAGATATGCCCAGGATGCTATAAAAGCACAAAGGGAAGGCATCCACCTAAAGAGGGTGAGAAGATCAAAAAGCTTTCTTAGGGAGGTTGAGGTGAGCTGAGTCTTGAAGGACAAGGAGAACAGAAGGGCTTTCCAGGCAGGGAAAAAAACTATATGAGAACTGGAAGTAGTTCTGTGTGTCTGTGGTGAGAGATGTGGGTTCTTAGCTCCATGGAATAGCAAACTATCATGGCAGAGGTCAAGTGTGAATGGAAATATCCCAAGCAAAAGAGCTTCAGTTTTATCCGGAAGACTTGGAAAGAGTTTGAAAGTTTGAGACATGATTGGGTTTGCATTCGAGAAAGATGACCACAGTGTGGAGGATGGATTGGAGGTGGGGAGACTGAAGGCAGGGAGCTTATTGTGGAAATATAGGTGTGAAATGGTGAGGGTGGTGGCAGTGGCGTGGAGAGGAAGATAGGTGTGCTTTGTCTGGGAGACAAGTGGAAAAAGTAAACCCTGCTCATCTAAGAAGGGCCTCCGGCCTGTGCTCCCACCCTGCCTTCCACTTGCCCAGCACTCACTTGTGTGGCTCTCCTTCCTGTATTTTAAGGGAAAGGTATTCACAGCTGAATTCCCATCATTCATCACAGTCTTGGTACGGAGTAGGAACTCAATATTTGCTGAATGAAAGACTAAATCAGTGAATGAGAAATCCAGTCATGAAGTGATGATCTCTCCATTAGAATAGTAGAAGCTAAATCATGACTTCATTTTTCCAGGGTGATCAGCCTTTGGGAGGTCAGTGACAAAATGATTCAGGGAGAACTACCTTTATGAAGAACTTTCCTATGAAGTGCCAATAAGAAGCAGCATTGTGACATCACACTTTTTATATTTAAAAAATTGTATCATCAGCCCATCGTGGAAGCAAGGGCACTTAGCACAGTTCCTGATTCATAGTAGGCTGGCAGTAAATGTGAATTCCTCTTTCCTTTCCCCTTACTTGTCAGAATTTCCTAATTTCATGTGCTTTGCTCAAACTTTTAAGATAGTCTGGAGGTAGGGCGTTTGTAAGCCACAGCGTCTCATTTGAAGAGCTCATGGCATCTTGGCATCCTGGAATGAGGGCCAGGCAACCCATGTTCCAACCATGCAGCCCTGGGAATTGGGTCTCTTACTGAACCAAACACAGGCATATTGAGGTCCAATCTTAAAATCCCAATAGGAGATGTCAGAACAGGTAAGAACCATGAGAATTTGTTTTCAGGTTGACTACAGGAGATGAAAGAGAACAAGTGTCAAAGATAGCATTTTGGCCTTGACCTTTGGGTGGGTGCTGGCAGAGCAGTGGGGAGGGAGGTTAGCTCAGAAAAGTGAACGGCTCAATACCATGTTGTGGACATTAATTTTGGGGTGGCACTGGCACATTCTGGAAAGCACATAGTACAGATCCCAGGGGGGAGTGATTTCACAGTAAATGCCAACTATTGTTTTTATTAAAGAAGGATGGAGAGAGCAGGAGATCACAGAGCAAAAAACTAAATCTCAGCATTTAGCAAAATTTCAGGATGTGGGAGAGCAGTAAGTACCAAAGTACCAAAGAAAGTTCCAATAGCTTGTCCCAACTTAGCAAGCCAGTAAGTGGCAGAATCGCCTCAATTTTAATAATCCTATAAACTGTCTCTCCTTATCAAGTGTGTAGATTACCAGGTTGATTTTAAGTGCAGAGAAGTTGAAAAGATTGAAAATAGGGAACTGAAAAAAGACAGTGAAAAGGGGTTCACTGTGACCATTAGGAAAGCAGTGTTAGTATAGCAGTGTGCTCAGAAGCCATATTTCCAGGGGTTGAGTGGGGAACGGGAGGTGAGAAAATCCAGGCAAATTAGTCATTTTATGGAGTCTGGTGGGGGAAGAGTTTGGGGCCATAGGGAGAAGGTACAGTGAACCTCAAACAGTTTTTATCAAGGGGGAGCTGGTGGGGAGAGCTCGTGTCTAAGGAGAACAAAAGGTGTGGGAAATGAGAGCAAGAGAGAAGAGACAGAGGAGGACGGACACCTCTTTGCAAGAGCATAAGAGGATGGATTTGAGAAAAGATGTGGAGTATGCTCCTCTTTCCCATAACTAAATAACTGAGGTGCTTGCTACAGCCCAGAGAATCCAGATCCTTGAGTGTCCTGGAAACTCAAGGAGCCTCTGAGTGCCGTACTCTAAGGGTGTCACTTGGGCATAGAGGATGATGAACCTTGTTAAGACAGCCCGGTGACCAAGAGCACAGACTCTGGAGTGAGACAGGCTGTATTTGAATTTTAGCTCTGCCACTCAGCTGTGCGACTTTGGGCACATGGTTTACTTCTCTGTGCTTCACATTACTCTTGCCTGTGATATGGTGATAGCCATCTTAACCCATCAGATAGAACTGTGACAATTAGTTAATATTTGTAAAGCTCGGCACAGAGTAAGTGCTCACTGTATAGTAGGTATTATGTGTGACCACAGTGAGGTCACAAACATAAAGCTTTGACGTTATGCTCAGGACCCCAGTGATTGTGTGCTTGGATGTTCATTAAAAAAAATAAATTTGGTTGGTTATAAATATCTAGCTCTAATCCTGTCTTCCTAACTGTAGGAATTAAGTCAGCAGACACAAATATGGCAGGAGCCGAGTGGCGCCACCATCGTAAGCCTAGAGGGAGCAGCTGCGTGCTGGGTGTGTCTGCTCATCACATTTGCCTGGTTGCCTCCTTCTCCTGCCTTTCTGGGGAAGATGAAGGTGTGTTTGCCTTAGACTGGTCCTAGCATTCTTCAGGCTCATAGGCATCACACAACAGCTACTTAGCTGTTCAGCAAATTGTTTGCAGGGAAGTGACTGCATGTATTAATTATAGCACCTCTTTGGTACTGAAGGATGTAAACTCTAAATATCTCAGATGTGAGATTTGCAATATTTCTTGGGAATTAAAAGCCTCCCGTCTTTATGGTGAAGTGTGTGGTGTGTTCTAAAATCTCATCCCAGTGGAAATGGAAGCCCTACCATCTAGCTAATTGGCAACAGAGCAGTGACTGGAACCCAGGTCTGACCATAACCCAGTGCTCTTTGCCTTATACTCTCCATATACTTTTATTACTGCTCTGTAATCAAAGACTGGTTTTGTTTGTTTCATTTACCCCATTTATACTAAGTACCGCCCATACTACACTTAACTACGGTTCCCCAACTGAGAATTTTCTTTGTTACCTCCAGGTCTTTGGCCACACTGTTCTCTTTTTCTGGAACTCCATCCTTGCCGTCCCTAACTCCTTTAGTCCTTTAGGCCAAATGTCTTCCTAGGGAAGGTTGTCCTGGCCTTTTAACTGGGGTTGGCTTTTCTTTCTGTGTGTTTCTGTAGTCCTTAACTTGGTATTTTCAGCACCTCACAGAGCACTTTTCACAAAGTAACTGCTCAGTAAATATTGTGGATTGAATGGCTGGCACAGTGAATGAATCTTGTCCTTTTGAGTCGTAGCTGATGTTCCAATAATGCAGCTTCATGCTGTAGAAAATCATAGACTTTGCAAGTCCACAGCGTTGCTGGAAGGTTTCTAATCACACTTCTAAGTGAAGCAAGATGAGGAGACTGAGAATCAGAGAGGTTCAGTGACTCATCTGAGGCCATGTAGCCAAGTAATGTGAGGGCTGGGACCAGATGCCAGTTACTGATTTCAGATGCAGGGTCTACCCAGGGCCTGGATCAGGGTGGGCTGAGGGAGGAAGGGTTATGCAAGTGCATGGTTAATTCCCATCTTTGTTTAAAATGTTGACAATTTGTTCATCGTGTATTTTTGGCAATAATTTTGATTTTTTTAAAAATTGCATTAAAATATTGTTTATCTTGATTACTAAATTTTTTGGCTCCCTCCTCAATTTTGCCTCCAGTGCAGGTGCCCCACTGGCCTCACCCTGGTTCCAGCTGTGCCCTTCCACAAAGCAGGAGGGAGAATATTTCATAGCCTCCCAACACTAGTGTAAGAATGCAGTTACAGTATGTATGGCATAGGCCCTAATTGGAAATATCAAAGGAAACACCATTCAACATGGTGGTGGGAGCTGTTAATAAACGTTTCATGACCTGGCTGATCTGCTAATTAGTTAACATTATTACATTCACAGTATAAAGCGAGGCCAAAAGGAAAAAATGAAGTTGAATAAAAGCTCTATCTACCTATCATCTGTCTATCTCAGGGCTAAGGACAATGTAAAGATCATCTTCATTTTTAAGTTTATATATGTCTGTGTTTTTGAGTTTTTTGAAGACCCAAGATGGAAAAAAAGAGAAAATTATTCTACCCATCAACTTGGCTGGTTTGGGCTTTTGGTACTGCTGGCCTGTTTTGAAGATTTGTGGTCAGAAGGTTAAAAAAAAAAAACCCAAACCTTGGCTATTTCTGCCAAAAAATTAGGAAAGGAAGGAAAAGGACTGCTAATAGAGATGAGAAAGAGTTAAAGGGAGGGAATTTTGAGGGGGTGTCTACTAAGTACCATCCACGGCACTACTATGGAGTATAGAGGAGGCTTTACATATTATTTCCTTAATTTCTCCAACATGCTGGAATAGACATTAATATCTTATTCGGCAGCTGAGCAAAGGTCAGTTAGCTTTCCCAAGCTTTCAGAGCTGGAGCTGGATTCAAACCTCGGTCTGAGTTCAAGGCCTGTGCTCATCCCACTTCATCCTTCCGATTCTCAAAGGCTAGGGGTGACAGATCACCCCATCACCTTCCACCATCCTCAGAGCCTTAGGTACAGCGTGTCAGCAGCTTGTCTGGGTTCACTAGATGGCAAGTCAGCAGTCAGCTCCCCTCCCTGCCATTATTCCCTCTTTCTGTGGTACATTTATCTTTTCCCATTCATCAATAACAACAGAAAGCAGAGATGCATACACATAGGAAATAAATACCCCTCTTTGTGTGAATGTCATAAATTTTTCCATGACATGAAAGCACATATTTTATATTGCCTCCATTATGTCAGAAAGGGCTTTTTCTTTGGGTATTATAGCATCAAGTGTTCTAGAAATGCTCACAGACACAGACTAAAGAAAAGGTGATCATAATTACTGGAGCAAATCCATCACAATGAGGGGTAATGTATTTGCACGGCTGATGGTCAAGGGTTTCCGGGTGCTCTTTTTATTGATGTTTCTGATGAATAGCATGGAGAAGTGACCCCCACTCCCAACCTTTTAAATTCAATGAAATCCATAATCAAGTGAAATTGGATATAATTAACAAGAAATAAAATCTGGGGGGTGCCTGGGTGGCTCAGTCGTTAAGCGTCTGCCTTCAGCTCAGGTCACGATCCCAGGGTCCTGGGATCGAGCCCCGCATCCGGCTCCCTGCTCGGCGGGAAGCCTGCTTCTCCCTCTCCCACTCCCCCTGCTTGTGTTCCTGCTCTCACTATCTCTCTCTGTCAAATAAATAAATAAAATCTTTAAAAAAAAAAAAAGAAATAAAATCTGGTCGAGAGCAATGCTGTTCAGCTCAGAGCTCTACAAGCTGAGCATGCTTTATCATTCATCCCATCTCCCAGCCTTTGCTAGCTATTGCTTCCAGGCAAACCCACACACTCAAATGCTCTAATAATCAGCCCACAGCCTTCTCTCCTGGGGGTCACAGAAACTGAAAGAAAAAAAAAAAGTAAGACCATTTCATTCACACTTGTATTAACTGGAAAAAACATGGTCTCTGTGTGTGTGGTTTTCTTTCCCCTGCAGTGTAAAAAGCAAGGCAGTATCTTTAGGTTTGAGAAAATCTTTTGGGTTTAGTTTTTTACATAGGCTGACATGTAACATGTGAGACAAACAATTCCTGGCCAGACTAGTTTGGAACAATTAGAGTGTTTTAGCAATCAAAACCCTCAACAATGATATAGGTACCACAGTGTGATAGAAAATGCAGATGTAATGAAGTACATGGTGTAGAAAGTAAAAATCAGTCCTATTTCTGCTCCAAACTCTTTCGCAGAAAACCACTGTCAATTGTTTAGTGTATGTGCCTCCGACCTTTTTGGTTCATTAACCTTTGCATATGTTGTTCTTTTTTTCTTTTTAAAGGTGAGATTATACTTTACATACTATTTTACCGTTTACTTTTAGTTACAATTTCAAACGAAAGCGATTTTTAGTGTAATAAGCATCTGGTAAATATTACTGTTGTATGAGAAGAATGAGTGCTGCTTTCCATCCTAAAATAGGGCTCAGCTGACATATGCTGGGGTCTTTGGCCATTTGTCCCCATGTATATTTTGTAGATACGGTCAAAGACCTGATACTTTCTGAGCTCCTTCTAGGAGCCACCTACTATACCATGTGCTTTCAGGAGCTTACCTTCTATCTAGCAAGAGATAAAATAATTAGGTGACTTAATTTGGACTTAATGAATGGCAACAGCTGTAAATTCTCCTTGATTCACACGATTGCTGGAAGGGAGAGTCTACTCAATTGTCTTATTTCTTTCAGATGAGAAAAGGGTCCATTGAGGTTAACTGACTTCTCCAGGGTCCCCCAGTGATTGGAGAGGCTGGGATGACAGGCTGGTTTCCAGCCTAGTAAGGCAGTGCTGATTCCATTATACCTGACTGCAAAGCAGCGCTCACATCTGGAAGAGGGAACAAGGGAACTCACTTCACAAACACTAGTTTGAGCAACAAATCCCTAGCAAATTGAGACTCATGCTTTACGTAAATATTCTCACCACAAGCTGCTGCTGAGACTGTCTCTCCATCCTTGCTCCCCTCCCTGCCTCTCTCACCACTGCCCAAGCTCTACCTTCTCCTCCCGGGCCTGATATTCTCCCACTTTACTAAAGACTCTGAAGGTAGGCAATAGTCTGACCCTAATGTTGAGATGAGAGGCTATCTACCTGACCTAGGGAGGGTGTTCTTCTGTAAACATATTAGCAGAGATTTATTTTTTCAGTTTCACTTCTAGCCATCTTGAACCTTAAGAAATGAGTTCCAAAATAAATGAATTTTACCTGCCAACTTCAATCAAGGCAGGAACTCTTTCTTATATTAACTGATGATTTTTTTCTTCGTGGTGGGAGCATAAGTAATACTCTGATTCCTAAATGCTCTAATTATCTTTCGCTGCTGTGGAGACAGGATCCTGTGGTGGGCTAATAGCTTGGGCTGTGGAGACAGATGGAGCTGGATTCTAGTCCCAGCTCTGCCCTTCCCTGGCATTGCAGTATTAGGCTGGGCCCTTTGTTGTTTGCAGACTCAGTTCTCTCATCTGTGAGATGGAGATTATAAAAGTACCTTCCCTCCCCGGAAGAGATTTTTTGAGGAATAAATAAATTACTTGCCATTAATATAGAGTTTAGAACATAATAAGGACCAAGGACATTGTAGCTACTATTATTCATTATTGATTACACATACATGATGAATAGCCCTCAGAACCACTTAGATGTCAAGCTTTAAAATACCCGGTTGTCACATTTTCTTCCATAACACTTTAACCTCCTTTTATTTGTTTGTTTGGAAATTAAGACTTAAACCAAGAAGCTGAAAATATGCATCATTACATTGGTAACCCCAAAACTTTGTCAGTTCTTTGTCAGAATATCACCTTCAGCTGGTCCTAATGCATGAACCATGGAATTCAGAAGCATAGCAAGGGGTGGGAAAATAGAGGGGTTTGTTTAATACATCAAAGCTCTGCTTTAAAGAATAAATCTCAGCCCTCATTCTCTGCATCTTTCTACTTTGATGGAATTGCTTGGGAATTGATGAAAATGTATGCCTTTCTCAAATATGAAGACAACCTTATTAAACACTACTGGTTAAATACATACTGTAGGTCCCATTTTCCTTAGTTTACTGGTAGGTTATCTAGATAGACATATATATAGAATCCCAGTCACTCACTCAGTGCTGGGATCTCCTCTTTTACACCATGTAACAAGAAGCTATCCGGCATTTCCTTTTCAGCATTCCTTCTCCTTTTGGGTGGCCATAATGGATTTACCCAACATTGAGGCTGATTGGATCTGAGCTGTTGTTGGCCAGGATCCAGAGAGCTGGGGCAGAGAATGTAACCTTGATGTGCATCAAAAATGCAAACATACTTTTACCTCAGGACTTTGCACTTGCTGTTAACTCAGTCTAGAATGCCTGCTTTGCAAAAAGCTACATCTCTCATGCTCTTACCATTTTATACATCATGTCTTCATCAGACAGAGAGGTCTTCTCTGGTCATTCTGTCTATAAAACGCCCAGCCGATTCTTCTTTCTTTCTTTCTTTTCCTTTCTTTTTTTTTCTTTTTTTTTTTTTTTTAGAGAGAGAGCAGGAACAGGGGGAGAGAGAGGGGGGAAGGGCAGAGGGAGAGGGAAACAGAGAGAGAATCTTAAGCAGACTCCACGCCCAGCACGGAACCCGATGTGGGCTCGATCTCATGACCCTGAGATCATGACCTGAGCCAAAATCAAGAGTCAGACACTTAACTGACTGAGTCACCCAGGTGCCCCATCTTTAACTCTTTACTCCTCTTTACATTTCTTTATTAGTATTGACCACCACCTTGCTTTTCATATATATGCTTACTTGTTTATCTATTTGTGACCTGTCTCCTCCTACTAAAATATAAACAAGATGATAGACTCTATATGTCTTGTCCCTTTTTACATCCCTAAGACCTAGAAGAGTGCCTGTCACATTCTGTAACTTTAATTGAAACTTATTGAATAAACGAATTAAAATGTAAAGAATTATTGGCGTCTTGAGAGTGGATCTAGGAAACCAGTAGAAATCACTAAATCTAAAAGACAAGATGAGACAATATCTAAAAATGTGAGATAGCTACAGAGTTCTGCTGGGCAGATCTGAGAATGCATACTGGGAATGAGGCGCAAGGTAGGGCGTGGCCACAGAGGATTGCTCTAAATGAGGCAGAGGGTCTCAGTTAAGCAGCTCTCAGACACATGGGGTGCTGGTGAGTGGGGCACATGCCCTCGAACTTACTTTTGCATGAGTCCATTTTACTGTGTACTACTTGAAACATTAAAATATTCTTCCTGATTGAGCCAAATTCTTCCTCTCTCTAGCTACATGGGATCAGATGGCCAGATTTAGGGGTGCAACTCATATGAAGAAGATAAAATTAAATGGTGCCCAAAGAAATCAAACTTCATTTTATAAAAAGACTCTTTTATATAGTGCTCCAATAAAATGAGCAAATTGGGCACAGGTTAAGAACTCATAAGGAAAATACCTTTGGAAAACTAAAAACACTTAGCATGTATACCCTCTTATCTTTGTATGTCACCCACTATTGAAGAAATGTATATTTGTATAGAAAATCTAGCTATCATGGGATCTTTAAATATGAGGTTATACCTGGTTACTAGGTTTGCCTTGGGGTCCAACATTGACAGGTATTCTGTGTGGTTTGTTGCATTCGTGGGATCAGGGATACAGCAACCAGAGGCAGCTCTCTGAAGGGCTGGACCACCCCGAAATTGTCCCAGAGTTTCTCCTGGAGAAGCTGTACAAGATGTGGCAGCCTTGCCTAAACACATGAACCCGGGTCTTGATCTCTGTGAATTTCCTTGGAGAACAGTTATTATATTTTTTTCTAAAGATTTATTTATTTATTTGAGAGATAGAGAGAGCATGTGACTGGGGGGATGGGGGGTAGGGGAGGGGCATAGGGAAAGGAGAGAGAGAATCCTCAAGCAGACTCCCCGCTGAGTGCAGAGCCCAACACAGGGCTCCATCCCAGGACTCTGAGATCATGACCAGAGCCGACTGCGCTACCCAGGTGCCCCCAGCTGTTAGATTTTTTTATGGTTCTTTTGCTTTGAGCAAAAGTTTCCACTGCCTCAAACACCAAGTTACCAAAACTTATCGAAGCTTACCAAACTTACCAAACTAAATGGTGCTTACCAAAGACGCTTACCAAAACTAATCGAAGGGAAATGTAAAAATTTTGGAGTTTAGCTATGTTAAAAGAGAATATGATATAGTCATTCTTTTTTTTTTCTTTTTTTAAAGATACTGTATCTTCAGATTATTTCTTTTTTTTAAAGATTTTTTAATTTATTCATTTGACAGAGAGAGAGATAGCGAGAGCAGGAACAAAAGCAGGGGGAGTGGGAGAGGGAGAAGCAGGCTTCCCACCGAGCAGGGAGCCCAATGCGGGGCTCAATCCCAGGACCCTGAGACCATGACCTGAGCCGAAGGCAGACGCTTAAAGACTGAGCCACCCGGGCACCCCTGAAATAGTCATTCTTAAAAGATGTCAGCCTTCAGAAGAGTCATCAGGAAAAGCCAGTCTGGGGGCAAGTGATGAAAAACTAAGGTATATCTTTATACATGAAGAAAATTGAATTTATAGGAAAAGAACTGAAAGAAATCTAAACATTCAGAACTAGGTCAATTGATTGTCTAGTGTTACAGGAAGGATAAAGTCATTGGAGAATAAATCAGAATTTATCAGATGAGTACCTTTTCTAATAAGGCATCTGGCAGATAGAATGTTCTATAGTCTTTCACCAGAGGGTGATCCCCAAGAGGGGATCTTCCTTCTCTCTTCCTCCCAGATCTCACTTTTGTTATAAATCTTTGTTCTTCTACCTTTTCCTCAAATTCTGAATTCTTTGCTGATAGTGGATTCAGGAGACAATTCATGAAACTAGGGTTTCTTTTTTCTCTTGTTTCTCCAGAAAGCCTGTGGGGACCATCCCAAGGATACTTAATGTCAAGATTTTTTCTGGCTTTTTAGTAGCAAAGAGATATCTACACACCTACAGTTTCCCTCATTTTTCCCTCCCAGGTGCTAGATTCCCCCACCTCTTTCCTAAAAATAATGTTAAGTTACCTTTAAGGTAGATTCAGCTTCCAAGTAAACCTGCTTCTGAACATCCAGAACCACAGGAAGAAACTTGAGGACTTTTCTTTTTCTTCAAAAGTAATTTTGATTTATTTCTTGATTTGAGTTTAGGAAATGGCTATAATATAAGGGATTATACTTTGGATCAAAAGGAAATTTTATTGAATTATAATTCCCTGGATGATATTTTACAAATGAAGATGATTTAAATATTGTTAAAATGTGAATTAAAAAGAATAATTGTTCCATTATTATGGGAGATAAAACACAGTGTTCACCTTAATAATTTTTCTGTATGGGCTTCACCCAGGATAGTTTTTCCTCTGACATTTTTCCCAGTCTTCAACCCCTTTTCTACAGAGCTACCTATTCCTTGCATTGTCTTTGTCTATGCTCTTGCTCATTTTATTTTATTTTAGGAAGATTTTATATGTGTGTGTGTGTGTGTGTGTGTGTATTAGAGAGAGAGCGCGCGCATGCACATACATGAGCATGTTCACGGGGAAGGGCAGAGGCGGAGGTAGAGGAAGAGGGAAAGAATCCCAAGCAGACTCCACTCTGAGCATGGAGCCCAGTAGGGCTTGATCCCAGGACCCTGAGATCATGACTTGAGCCAAAACCAAGGGTTGACTGCTTAACCAACTGAGCCACCCAGGCATCTACTCTTGCCCATTTTAGACAATTTTTGCTGCTAATCCTTAATGTATGACTCCCACCCCCCCCCCCAGACAACTTTGCAGCCCATACCCATCCTGGCCCCTGAAAGAGAACATAAAGATCACTTGGAAATGGTGGAATGTAGGGAAAGTATGAAACTTCAATTAAAAGATCTGAGTTTGAGCCTTAATACATCACTTACTCACTGTGTGACCAAGAGTTTTCTCAACCTCTAGATTTCATTGCTTCATTTATAAAATGAAGACAAGGGTAACTCATAAAGAATTGTTTTGAAATGATGAATGAGAAGGTAAACTGAAAAATTCTGCAAAAGTGTTCATTTATTAATATAGTATTACTAATTCAGCACCATCATTTTGTAGAGAATGAAGGGAGAAGAGGTAACTCTTCCAGGAATGCAAGGCTCAAATTTTTACCGTTCATTTGGCATTTGAAAGCCAAATCATGTAGTATGAATCAGGGAAATATATGTGCTGGCATATATATTTCCCTAGGATCAGATGTGTTTCTCCTTGATACGACTTGGAATTGTTCTGTGGTAAACAGAGTATATGTTTGGCATTTATACAGAGGATCACTTTACCTAATTTGCCCAAAACTACTTACCTAAAGCTATTAAGTTTTTTGCTTACTATGTTCCCATTTTGATATGAAGTGTGTCAGAGGAGTTGAGAAGATTCTCAGCCTTGTTTTTAAAACTGTAGGTGGTTGGAGATTGGGCTGCTTACAGAAGAGGAAAATGGAGAGGACAAAGAGAGGAAGGGTCTGAGCTGATCCAGAAGGAGTCAGCACTTTCAGATGAACCTAAAATATAGCAGAAGCCTTGCCAGATATGGCTGTGGGGTCTGAAAGCATCAAACTCAGTAAAAAATAAGGGTCCCCTGCCCTTTACCTCTGTAGGGTTTGAGAAAACAAAACTCTTTTGATGAAAATCATCAGGAAAATTCAACTGGATAAATAGGCAGGTGGATTGCAGTTTTAATGAGAAGCTAAAGTTGAAACTGGATACCTTCCTTTTCTTTGATTATTAGAATATTTGAGTATGTGGTAAATATTTGTTGAATAAGTGAATAAATGGAAGAGTAGTGGATAAGGAAATGAACTCAAAGAGTCATGGGTGAATGGGATTACGCTGAGCTTCTGATGCCAACTAGATGCTAGATGCCCAGTGGAACAACTTATTGGGCATTGGGTAGGGAGAGGGCAAGCCAAAAATATTCTGGGTTAGAGATTCCAAATGATTGTGCTTAAGAAACTTATTTTAGCAAGACAGGGTCAGATCAGAGGCTTGTCCTAAAGGTATATACGTGGTAAGCTTTTATGCCACCTGATGCTTGAAGAGTTTATGATATCTTTGTCCTTCCCCTGAGATGGCATAGAATAATGAGGCAAGTAAGGACTCTAGAGTCCAACAGATGATTTTCAGTTCTGCTTTACTAGCTTTGACATAGGCAAGATATTTAACCTCTCTGACCTTTAATTTCCTCATCTAAAAATGGACTAACAACACCTACCTCATATGATTATTGCAAGTATTTAAGCTATCTGTAAATTTCCTGGCATGTTGTTTATTTCCAATAAATGTCAGTTGCCTTCGCTTTTCCTTACTGTTGGACAAAATATCAGCAACACCTTCAGATACAGACATGTTAAAAACAAACTGAGGGTTCTAGAGGGGAGGGGCATGGGGGGATGGGTTAGCCTGGTGATGGGTATTAAAGAGGGCACGTACTGAATGGAGCACTGGGTGTTATACGCAAACAATGAATCATGGAACACTACATCAAAAACTAATGATGTAATGTATGGTGATTAACATAACATAATAAAATTTAAAAAAAGAATAATAAAAGAAAGAAAGAAAGAAATTTAGAATCATATTAACTAACCAACACTGGTTTTCTCCTGCAAAATCCAGCATATACATTCTTAAGCATGTTTGTGTTTATAAGTGCACTACACTGAGGGCCTGCTAAACACAAACTTCACTTTATCAGTTGCTCCATGTGGACTTTACCCAAGAAAGTTTCTTTTGTGACATTTTCCTGGTCTCCTGCCCCTTTTCTCGGAGCTCCCTTTCCCTTGCATGTCTTTTTATCTACGCTCTTGCCCATTTTAGACAACGCTTACTGCTGATCCCTAATGAATAACTCCCATCTCCTCCCTCAGACAACTCTAAAGTCCATACTACCACCCAGGGCAACAGGAGAATTACCACATGCCACGTTTTTCTTTTCCATCATCTACCCTGATTCATCATCTTTCTTATTCTCTACCAATGTCAATGCCCCCTTTTCCTCTTTTAACTTTTCCTCAACCATTAGTTCCTTTCATTTATTCTTTGTGTTACCATTCTTTCAAATCTTGCAATTATTTTAATGTATTTATCTTCGTTATGTGTCCCTATTAGTATATATAGTCTTTAAAGTGAAGCTTATTGAAATCCAAGCTTGTGTAGTCACACCAGTCTTTCTAGATAACTTACCTTTCCTTCCCCAGCAGAGTCATTGATAGTTTTTTTCAGTCATATTTTTACTCTTGAGACTCTCCTCCTCCCATATTACACCAAGCCCTTTTAGCTCTTTCTAGAATTTTAGATTAGGGGATTTTGTTCCTTTATTCCCTGGAGTCCTTAAAATACTCCTCCTTGGCTATCATGAACTCTCCCATTCCTGTTTTAAGGATGTTTCCCTCATTCCACATTCTCATTCCATGTTGATGAGAATAGGTTACAGCCTAGTCTACCTAATGACCTCATCCGCTCTGAGAAATGAAATCACAAAACAATGCTAAGTGTATATCTGAGCATTGGGTCAATCAAGTTGTGTTTTAGCCAGTAGGTGAATATTTGTCTTTTATCCCTGATCTTCCTCACCGTGGTGTCCATTCTGTAGTTTGTATCAGGAATACACCATTCCTTTCCTTCATCAGCTCAAGAGGTCTCCACTCCACTCCCACAGTGGTGTCACTTCAGTTTCTCTTCCCTTTCATTTTTAACTCCCAACGTAGACTGTGACCGGCATGAATCCATCCTCAGGTCTCAACCACGTGATTTCCTCACCATCTGATGCTCAGTGTTTGTGCTTTAAAAATCTATGTTTATAATGGTCATGTTGTAGGTATTTCTTCCTCCAAATACATCTGTGACTATAGTTTATTTTGAATAGTATCCCATTTTGAGCAGCCCTTTCATTTCTTTTACTTCTTGTCCCGTTTGATTACTGTCATGTGTTTCTTTTTCTGAGGTGGCTGGTTTTGTCTAAGATATTACTAAGATTTTTAGGAAGTGAATCTTTATTGTTTGTGGAGATGTTTTAGCTTAGGTAAGTAAGTCTTGTGATTTTCCTCAAATTGTACCATATTGGTAGGTGGGCACCCAGCCTGTTCTGTAGAAGAGGCTCGATTAATATTTGTCAGTTGACTGACTGAGTGAATCATCTGCTCCTTTATCCCATTTGCCATGCTCAGGAGCTATTTGGCCCCACTTCATTCCTTTTTTCTCTGTGTCTTAAGAACTGTGTCAAGAGAAATGTGTCAGAGAAACAGGTCCATAAATAGATCATTACTTACAGGGAGAAATTCCAAATAGCCTTGTTCTGTGTCCAAGAAAACATCAGGGCTCCTGAAAAGCAAAGCGAAAAATCACAACCGAGCTTACTATTTCATTGGGAAGACAAAAGGCACAGACACGAGACAGCGTGATCCTTGATCTACTGAGTGTTTGAGGTAAGATGCACCGGGCCTTCCATGAGCTAATTAAAAACCACAGAGATCCTAGAGCCCTTAGTGTAAACTTGGTACTGAGTCTCATATATTCCTGTAAAGTATGAAAGAAGAACACAGTGCTTTGGGATGCAAGACTGTCCCAGAAAAATGGGGCTCACAACGAGTTAGTAAATGAACCAGACATCCCTTTTCAGGAAGAGGGTTTTTTTTCTTAAGGTAAAGTATGAAGATTGATGTGATGCCGGCTCACTTCAGGGAGATTCTTAGAAGCATTGATTTTATAATAGGAAACATGCGCATCTCCTAATGCATTT
Source organism: Halichoerus grypus (assembly GCF_964656455.1). Lineage (NCBI taxonomy): Eukaryota > Metazoa > Chordata > Mammalia > Carnivora > Phocidae > Halichoerus > Halichoerus grypus. The sequence continues at coordinate 64,371,256 of NC_135725.1, forward strand.
GCATTGAATGCTCATGCTTCAATAGCCACAAATCCTCAGAGGCCAGGAAAGATTCTGGTTCAGAGCCATTGTCTAAAGAGTGGCTATTCATTGATACATGGATGAGGAAGACTTGAAAAATGCCATATGTAGGCGTATGTAGTAGGAAAATACTAGAGGTACCTATGGCATATAATGGGTTAATGAACATACTATCAAAGGGCACTACAAAAGGATAAGAAATAGACGATAGTAAAATGAGCAAAGGTACAAACAAGAAACTCATAAAAGGTAAAATGCAAAAGGCCAATAATTATATCAAGGGAAGTTCAAATTTACTAGTAGTCAGAGAAAAGCAAATAAAAACTGAATAAAAACTGTTTTTATTCAGTGATTGGCAGGTGTGTGTATATGTATGTATATGTGAAAACAGACACTTTGTATACTGCTGATGGTTGTGTGAATTATTACAACAGTTTCAGCACTTAATTGGCAAATATTTTCAAAACTGAAAATACACATAACTTTTCGCTCAGTACTTTGACTTTGGGGGAAGATATTCTGAGGAAATGAGGGCATGAGTTTTTGAGGATATATAGATACAGATATCTATATCTATATAGATATATTTCTTTTTTCTTTTTTTTTATTGTTATGTTAATCCCCATACATTACATCATTAGTTTTAGATATAGTGTTCCATGATTCATTGTTTGTGCATAACACCCAGTGCTCCATGCAGAACGTGCCCTCCTCAATACCCATCACCAGGCTAACCCATCCTCCCACCCCCCTATATAGATATATTTCTAATGCAGCATTTAGTCATTAAAATATGGGAAAACATCTGAATAGTTTATCAAGAGGGCACTGAATAAATTATGGAATACTAAATAAATTGTAATATTGTGCCATTTTGAAAAATGTGGCTTTATGTTTATTTACCTGGAGGGATGTCCTTTATTCTTTGGGAAATGGAAAGAGAAAATTAATAATAGTAGTTAAAATATATATATCTTGCTTACCATGTGCCAGGTACTATTCTAAGTTGCATATATTACTTCATTTAAATATCATAGTAGCAATTTAAAATTGAGAAAATAAAGCAGAGAGGCCAAATGACTTCCAAAGCTACACAAATATTTAGTGGTAGAATAGGATTTCAACCCTGTGGGTTGGCTCCAAAGTTATGCTCGTTGTTTTAAAAATGAAAATGCCATTTTAATTTTATTGAGTGAAAATAGTTATTATATTTTAATGAAAAAACTCAGTAATAACATAGATTTGGAAATTGTCCTCTAAATACATTAATCAGTTTTGAATTCCCAAGCAAATTATTTATTAGGTATCTATACAGACATAAAACTTAAGAATACCAAACTCTTTCATCAAAATTGTAATAAAAATTGTTTCTAGGGGGCACCTGGGTGGCTCAGTCATTAAGCGTCTGCTTTTGGCTCAGGTCATGATCCCAGGGTCCTGGGATCGAGCCCCACATCGGGCTCCCTGCTCTGCGGGAAGCCTGCTTCTCCCTCTCCCACTCCCCCTGCTTGTGTTCTCTCTCTTGCTGTGTCTCTCTCTGTCAAATAAATAAATAAATAAATAAAATCTGTAAAAAAAAAATTGTTTCTAAAACTTTACAGTTATAACTTGAGAAAATACACAATGAATTAAACTCATCCCAAATGTTGTTTTTTGCTAGATGTAATTTACCTTTGTAAAATTACAGATTGTCAATAAAATGGCTAAATGGTATAGCAGAAACAAATATCTAAATGTCAGAAGTAAGTAAGAAATTTGCATACATTTGAAATAATATGGTATATCTATAAATGACCATAACCCCCCATATCTGACACTCCAAGTCCTGTTACTATTCACAGCTATCTTTGGGGATCATAGTTTAAGATACTTTTTTTGAAGTGTGTATGTCCAAAATTGCAGAATTGCCTCTTTATAGGGGAGATAAGATCTACAGTGCTACATAAGTCCATCAATACTGACAAGGAAATGTGAAATGTACAAATCACAACCATAGGTTATAATATAGAATGCAAATCATGAAAATAAATGTGGGTAGGGAAAGAAATCTTGAATGTCGTATTCCTTTCTGATTTTTATATTTCTACTTTCTTAGGTCTTCTCTACTCTTCTTGGCGAAGTTTTTTTCTATTTGTTTTCTTCTAAAAACAAATCAAAACGTAATCTGTTTTTCCCTCCTACCTTCATCCTTCCATCCTGCCCTTCCTCCCTCCCTCCTGTCTGTTTAGATGTTTCTCATTAGAATCAATCTGCCAAAGGGACTGACATTTGTATCTCCATGAAAATAACAGTTTGGGGGTAAACATTGTCTTATATAATGAGCAGAGTACAATGTTTTAGTTAAATATTACACTGCCACAACGATAGAGTAAGTAAATGTTAAATGAGTGGATTGGGTTTTTATATCATGCTAAAGACTATTGTGTCATTTAATTAATGAATAGAAATAATTACTCTATTTGTAGCTTTAAAATTGAAATTATACAGCTGCCTATATTTTTCAATTCCTGACCACATTATAATGATAGACTTTCTTATTCTTCTTTTTCCTTTTACTCTTCATTTGTAGTCCTTACTTTAATAAAAATCCATTACTTATGGTGATCCAGGCAAAAGTTGCCTTCTGAATCCTTCATCTCATTTGTAATTTGTAGCCTGTAATATCTGATGGAAGTCCTCCCTTAGTTTGATCTTCAATCTCTTTGGATCTGTCTCTCCTAGTTTTAGAGGCTAGAAATCCAAGATCAAGACACCAACAGATTTAGTGTATGGTGAGGACACTCTTTCTGGTTCACAGATGATCAGCTTCTCCCTATGTCCTCAATGGTGAAAGGGCCAAAGTTGGCACTCTCATGACAACAGACTACTTTTTCTTAAGTGATGGGTATTGTAAAATCCATTTTTGTATTAAAAAAACAAATAATCATATATATATATATACACACACACACATACATGTCTATGCATATATATGTTAAGAAGTGATGCTTCTAATAAGAGACTTATTTTATTTTTTTAAATTTTTTATTGTTATGTTAATCACCATCCATTACATCATTAGTTTTTGATGTAGTGTTCCATGATTCATTGTTTGCGCATAACACCCGGTGCTCCATGCAGAACGTGCCCTCCTCAATAACCATCACCAGGCTAACCCATCCTCTCACCCCCCTCCCCTCTAGAATCCTCAGTTTGTTTTTCAGAGTCCATCGTCTCTTATGGTTCATCTCCCCCTCCGATCTCCCCCCCCCCCATTCTTCCCCTCCTGCTATCTTCTTCTTCTTTTTTTTTTTCTTAACATATATTGCATTATTTGCTTCAGAGGTACAAATCTGTGATTCAACAGTCTTGCACAATTCACAGTGCTCACCATAGCACATACCCTCCCCAGTGTCTTCACCCAGTCACCCCATCCCTCCCACCCCATCCCCCACTCCAGCAACCCTCAGTTTGTTTCCTGAGATTAAGAATTCCTCATATCAGTGAGATCATATGATACATGTCTTTCTCTGGTTGACTTATTTCGCTCAGCAGAACACCCTCCAGTTCCATCCACGTCGTTGCAAATGGCAAGATCTCACTCCTTTTGATGGCTGCATAATATTCCATTGTATATATATACCACATCTTCTTTATCCATTCATCTGTCGTTGGACATCTTGGCTCTTTCCACAGTTTGGCTATTGTGGACGTTGCTGCTATAAACATCGGAGTGCACATACCCCTTCGGATCCCTACATTTGTATCTTTGGGATAAATACCCAGTAGTGCAATTGCTGGATCGTATGGTAGCAATAAGAGATTTATTTTAAAAAACGAGATAGTGAGATCAGTTTTCCTTTGAGTTTATCATACCCAAACAACCAAAAACAAGAGCCTCCTTAAAAATTCCAGGAAATTCCATGATCTCTGATTCTGTGGATCTCCAGATTGATTTGAATTCTCCTCAGTGTCTTTTTTGGCAAAAGACTATGTACTGAGGAAATTTACTGTCTACTCTGAGACGTAGAGGGGTCACAGAACAAGTTTGTTCTTTAAACATGAAGTCATGAATGTAAAAGACAGAAAAACAATGAAAACTAAGTGTATATGAGCTCTCTGAGTAGGGCTTGGGTCTAATATATAAGATCTCAAATGAGTAGGTGCTTTGTTGTCTGTTATTTTAGTTGTTACTGGAAGAACCAAGTATGAAGGAATAGCATCTGAGATGGGGGATACTATAAGAATAGTACTGTGGAATAGGGTAGAAGAAGGATCCCAGAAGTGGTAAGATCCCAGAGGATGATGAGAGAGTACTCAGGGAATCTTGTCTCTCTATTGGTAGTACCAAGTCAATAAAAAACATTATATTTATGTGTCAAAATTGGCCCAAGTTGATGCCTATTAATGGCAGTTTTGATTGATCCTAGACAAACTAGAGCTATTCTGTTCTAACCCTAAAGAGAAGTCAGATTTAAATGGATTGGCTCCAAATGGTGGTTAAGGAGTTGTACTAGGAACACACTGCCTATGTTCAAATCCCTGCTTCACTACTTACTAGCTGGGTGAACTTGGGCATAATATTTAACCTCTTTTTTTTTTTTTTTAACTTCAGTTGCCTAATCTGTAACATAGAGATGTTAATAATACCTACTTCTTAGGCTTACAGTAAGGATTAAATGACATAACCCACATAAAATATTTATCATAATATATATGACATAATAAGCATATAATATACGGTGCTTGCTATTATTATAAAAACTATACCTTGAATATGACAATAAATATGGACGAGACCAGTGGTTCTCAAATGGTGGTGATTTTATCTCCCAGGGCACATTTGGCAATGTCTGGGGACATTTTTGGCTAACACAATGTGGGAGAGAAGGTTGATGCTGTTGGCATCTAGTGGGTAGAGGCTAGAGCTCCTGCTAAACATCTTGCAATGCGCAAGAGAACCTTCCACAACAAAAAAATGATCTCATCCCAGATGTCAATACTGGCAAGTTTGAGAAACCATGATCTAGGGTGTTCAAGGCCTCAAATGGTGCAGCTGAAGTGGCTGGGATGACTGGGTGGCTGTGGCTTCCTTCTACATTGTCTTTCTTCCTGTAGGAAGCTAGCCTGGGCTTGTTCACATGGTGGTGTAATGTTTCCCAGCAGTCAAGGAAGGCAAACTCCAATGGGCAAATACTTTGCAGTCCTGTTCAGTCATGTTTTCTAATGTCCCATTGACCAAAGCAAGTTCTGTGACCAAGCCCAGATTCAAGGGGTAGAAAAATAGTCTCAACTTTTTGATGGGAGGAGCTGCAAACCACTTGGCTTTTTTTTTTTTTTTTTAATCTACCACATAGGGGGAAGGCTCTTTTAACTGAGACTCATTCTGCTAAACTGCCTTCCAGGAAGACTGTACCGATTTACTCACCCAACAGTTGCCTGTATTTCATTATCTCACAAACACTTCTAAGTCGGTGTTAAAAAGATATTAACACTTACAGTCTTTGATCAGTCAGGTGAAAGTAAAAGGGCAAAATAGAAATAGAACAAAATAGAAATTTTATATTAATTCTTTTTTGATGTTTCCACTCAGAAGAGCCCAGATTCACATGTTAAAGAAGCTAATAGCATCTCAACTTGGATGTCACATAGTACCTAAAACAGAAGACATAAAAAGATTTATTTTCTCCCACAAACCTGCCTTTCCTACACTTTCCATTTCAGTTAATGGCATCACCATAATCTAATCACTTGAGCCAGAAACCCAGGTCTCCTCTGGCAACCTCCCTCTTCCTCACATATTTTTTTAGTCAGTCACCTAGGCGTCCATTACTTTACCTCCTAAATGTCTCTCATAGTGATTCCATGTTTCCCCATTCCCATCACCATAAGATTAATTTATACTCTTACTATACCTTGCTTGGATCATTGCAATATCCTCTGTGTCCTCTATCAATTCCCCCATCACACCCACCTGCTCTAATGCCTCTAGAGTTATTTTTCCAAAATAAAAATCAGACCAAGTTAATTCCATGACAAAAATCCCTCTAATCTTCATGTACTTTGTGGAATTTTCATATCCATTAAGAATTAAGTTCAGATGCCTTAGCAGAGCATTCACATCCCTGCTCTAGGAAAGATGATAATACTCTACCCATCTTACAAGGTTGTTTAGATAAATAAATGAGATGCTATATGTATGGTGGATGAATGAATGAGTATATGAATCAACAAATGAATCAATGGATAAAAAAGACGTACTTCTTGTGTGGCTGGAGTAAAGGATTTGAAAGTTGTAGGGAAGAGATGTAGCTGGTGCTGGATTATAAATGGCCTTGTGTATCAGGCTTATTAGAAGACAGGATTTTATTCTATAAGAAACCAGAAGTATATGATAGCCTTTGCTACTTCAAATAATCTCTAGAAAGGGAAATATAAAATCCTATTTACAGTATTTTCAGTGTCAAAAGTTATTAGTTTGAATGTTCTTGTCCATGTTGAATCACAATTTCCTGATGAAGTGCAATCCTCCTTAGTAGCCTAAATTCCATAACCTGACTTTCACCAAGTCTTCCAATTCACAAGATAATTTCCAGATCTTCTTTTATGCATTCATTTCTTTGGACACAACCTTTGACCTGTATCAGAAAATAATCCCAGCAACATTTCTGAAGCATGTTGATGACAGTCAATTGGAACAGAATCCAAAATGGCTTTGGTATACTGGAGTCAAGGTGTAATATTTCTATTAGGCTTTCCCACCTGTTTTCACCTGTGCTTTGCATAAACCCAGTAGCTCTCTTTCAGATAGGATTATTATCCAGTACTTTGTGGATCTCTGAAGTTACTGAGAATTGATTTCTTTTAGTGCCTGTCCTTGGTGTCAGCCACTGAAATCCTTGATCATCAATGGGTGGAGAGAATTGCAGACAAACAAACAAGGAAAAAAATAAATTAATTAGAGGAGACTTCTTTGTCTCCAGTCTCTGACTCTTGCCACGCTGCAAACCTCTTCCGTATGCATTTGCTGTGTCAGCCCCAAGTGAAGCAGACAGAATGGGAATTGAGGAAGGCCATTAGGAGCTAACCAGCAGGAACCTGATAAGGAGAGCCCCTGGCCCTGCTGCGAGGATGAAGGCAGGCATGGTCTATGGCAGCAGTGGAATGGAGGCACTTTTTTCTGTGCTCCTTGGTAACATCATGGCCATTTCATAAACAAAAGGCTCCATGTGGACTGCTTAACCTGAGCTCATCAGTTCAGTGTCTAGGGCTGGGAGTCTCTTTTACTTGAAACCAATGACTGGATAAAGAGGCTGTCAATGAAATGGGGTTTTTACAGTTTTAATAAGATCAAGTTCTATTTCCCTTGAAGGATCTGTGTTCTGCATAGGATCCTCTGTAACATTAATTTGTTTTTGAATTCTTATGCTAACAGTGAAAAACATCTAAAGTTAGTCCTTTCCTATGCTGATCCAAGAAGCATCCTTTTGATACCCATCAAATAAAGACCATCTCTAAAACCAAATAATAGACTGAAATGTGTTATAAGTTCTTATTTCATTCAAGACAGGGCTTACCTTTAATTCACCAACAGAGACAGTTGTATTTGTCTTGCTGAAAGTAATTTGGTAAGTGTTAAAATAAATCAAAAGATCAGCTAATTAATTCCTTATAGAATTGGATTAGATGCTCTCATTTCACATGGCAGCTTTATGCTTACTCACTGTTTTGAATAACCTTAAATATTGCTGCTATCTTCCTGCTCCATTATTTATGTAATCACTAGCCCTTGGTATTCTGCTTCAGGTCATATAAAATCACTTACAGATATTTTCAACATACACACAGAGGCCTTTATGTCATAATCCAATTTGATGGGTTTTTTTTCCCCCGCATTACCTCATGTGGGAATTCTTGTTTAAACTTTATTGATCTGTCTGGTTTATCGTGCTGGGCTATACATTTCCACATCACATGGGTCGGATGGAGAGGTACAGTGAACAGACATACACGTTCTGAGTCTTCTCTTGCTAGTGGACACAATTAACTTCATCTCTTTTGAGATGTCCATACATTTGCTTAGAAACAAACATTGTTTACATGATATAAATTCCCAAAGCTATCTCCTCCATCTGTAGTTGGCAGCTTCTACTTCATGCCAGTTATTAACACAAAAAGCTTCCATTTATTGAGTCTTCTTAAGTGTCAGATTCTGTATGTGTGTTTTTTTTTTACATTATGTCATTAATCTTTCAATATTTCAGGGAAGTATGCCCTATTATTATCCATAGTCTTCAGGTGAGAAACAAGAGGTCCAAAGAAGTTGAGTAACAGTGAGTGTATGTTAAACATTGGGATTCAAATCCACAGTTTTCTGACTCTCAAACCTATGCTCCTAATCATTTTATTGTATAGGATCCAAAGGTAACCTGTTCCATCTTTCAGTTGTTAAACATTTTATATTGAATGTCTTTGAAATCTGTCTTCCTATAGCTTTTACTCATTGGTCTTATTTTGACAATTCTGGCTAAGTGAAGTGGCTTTCACTTCTCTGTGTGCATTATTTTTTATAGGAGAAACATAACTAATTCCTTCCAGAGGTATGTATTGGGTACTTGACCCATAGGATTGTGTATTAGCATGAAAGTGTCATTCATTCCTCAGAAACACATATAACCTTTATAGAGACTGTTTCTCAATGTCTTTCCTTCATCTTGGTATTTCAATAACCCTGTCTTGGGTTTTTTCTGTCCCCTGGTTCCTTTTTCTGGTCACATGTCTATATCATATCTGGACCATGCTACACCCACAACATCCTCTCCTACTAAGACAAAGGCACCTTCAAGTTTCAGCCATTCCCAGGTCATCTGCAGATTCTGAGGTCATTTTATGGGGTTTGGACAACTCAGTAGAGGGGCAAGGGATCCAGTTTGATTTGGGAAATCAGGTCCCCTCCCTCCAAATGGAGCCCAGATCTTATACCTACCTCATATATACCTAAACTTCCCAACCAGGATTAAATTAACATCAAGTCAGAGTTTCAGTCCTTGGCCCTAAGGACTACCTAAATGTAACCCATAATACCAAAAAAAAAAAAAAAAAAAAAAAAATCTACCTTTAACATACTGTGATAGATTCTTATATGTCTCTAGTCTCCTTTTGATTTTGAAGATTTCTAAGGCTGGTAAAATTTTATTTTGACAGATGCCTCGGGATCCCTTACCATCTCTTAATGCAATCATGAGTGGCCATTCATCTCTTGGTTACGTGATTTAGTACCCAGCTGCAGAAGTCACTGACAGTGATGGTGGCCTCTATTACTTTCTGGGCTCAGTTACCCTTACGATTTGGTGTCAGTTAAGAGGAAACAGCTTCTGGTCAATGCTATTAAGTCACAGGCCTTTTTGTGCTTAGTCTCTTATGCTCACATTTTGCCAGAGGAAAATGTCCAGTTTAATCCTTTCTTCCTTTTCCTCCCTGGTGACTTTTCAGGGTATTTAGAAAGAAATTTGAAAGTCCCAGATCTCAAATTCCCTCTTTCTTCTTCTTTGGGCCATATACGCTCTTGGCCATTTAACTGAGGAAGTAAAGAAAGAGAAGAGAAGAAGCAGAATTTCCTCTCAGCTAAAATAAGAAAAAGAAGAGAAAAGATTCCAGATATGTTAAATGCTCTGCAGAGCAGTAATGAGCCCACCGAGTACATTACAAAAGCCCGAACCACTTCAGCTCTCCAAAGTTATAACCCTCTCATCCATCTAGCCAGAGTCCCCAGGCCCTGAAGGGAGGGAAGGTAGGGAATACTTCTTACTTTCTCAATGCCAGTTTTGTTTTATATTCCACAAATGTCTTGTGATGGAGAGAGCTAGGGAGGAGCAAGGAGAGCTTAACCAGGAACTGGACCTGAGGAAGGGCTGTACACCTTACTCCCCCAAGCAGAGACTGGATGGGGGATGATGAAGAAATGATAGGTTTGGGGATATAAGAGCAAAGGGACTTACCTCTTGTCTTAGAATGTGGCAACGAGCTTGATTTCAGGATCTCTCCATGGGCTGCCAAGAATAGGTTCAGGCTTGGGCGCCTGGGTGGCTCAGTTGGTTAGGCGACTGCCTTTGGCTCAGGTCATGATCCTGGAGTCCCGGGATCGAGTTCCACATCAGGCTCCCTGCTCAGCAGGGAGTCTGCTTCTCCCTCTGACCCTCCCCCCTCCTCATGTGCTCTCTCTCTCATTCTCTCTCTTTCAAATAAACAAATAAAATCTTAAAAAAAAAAAAAAGAATTGGTTCAGGCCTTAGGTGAAACTTTTGGGGAGTTCCCCTCAGCAAGGGTGGATGTGTATTGACATCCAGCGTAAGAGTGACCCTGGACCTTTGGGACCACTAGCCTTTGCGGTTTCCTCCAGCCCTATCAGTTCCATCAGCCTGATTGGTACAGAAGAGCTGGGCAAGGAGACGAAGAACCTAGCAGGTGCCATATGGAGACGGGAGCTCAGAGAGATGTTTGTGAGCACCGGGGAGATACCTTGTGGGGACCCCCAGGCACACCTGAGTGAGACTCTGAGGGTGTGGGAGGTATTTAGAAAGAAATTTGCTTGCAGGTCCCACCTGATGGGGGCAGGAACCAATGAAGTTTGATTTATTATTCTTACTGTGATCCCATCAGTTTGTGAAGCCCAGAGAAACTCAATCACCTCGGACTGAAATTACCAAACTCCTACTGCTAACAGAGGAGATGCAAGCCCTTGAGAAGGTGTGTTCAGTTGGAATTAGCCTGCGGGAATAAAGCATTTTATTGTTCTTTGTAATGCAGGCAAAATAGTATTTTCTATTTCATGACAGTTTCCAGTATTGCATAACGTTTAAATTTTCTTTAAATTTTCTGTCAGCTCATTTATTTCTTACTGATTAATTAGGTAACATTCCCATTTTATAGGAGAGAAAAGTGATATACAGAAAAAAAAGAGTTGTCCAACTTAATCATATATATTTTTAAAGATTTTATTTATTAGCGAGAGAGAGAGAGCGCGTGCGCGCGTGTGAGCGGGGGTGGGGAGGAGCAGAGGGAGGGGGACAAGCAGACTCTGTGCTGAGCACAGAACCCACCGTGGGGCTCTATCCAGGACGCTGAGATCATGACCTGAGTCAAATCAAGAGTTGGTTGCTTAACCAACTGAGCCACCCGGGCGCCCCCAACTTAATAATCATATTAATAATGACAACTAATTAAGTCCCAGGTGCTAAGCTAAGAAAGTTACATGTACTCTTTTATTTAATTCTTAAAATTACTTTCTGAAATGGATATTGTTGTTATTTCCATATTGTTGATGAATAAATGAAGGCTCACAGAAGTCAAGTAACTCACTTAAAGTCATACAGCTAATGAATAGCTGAGTCAACGGGTTAAATTCATATCCCCCCAGCCTCAAAGTCTATGCTCCTAGTCACTTGCTATTCTGAGAGAGGCACTCAGATTTTGTGATTAACTGTAAAATAACCTTTCTATCTGTTTTCCCTGCAAGGGAGTTTTTCATTGCTTGTAAGGTAAATACCCTCTCAAATAACTTTTTTGTGTGTGAGCTTTTCATTAATATGCATCAAATGGAAGCATATGATTTTCAGATGGATTCATTTCTCGTTTTGACTGCTTTTATTAATTTGAATATCAAAGGCTTTGCTTGTTTATACACACTGAAGAATGAGCACTCTAAAAAGAGACAAAAGCAACTCTCTGAAAAGGTTTTGGCATGTTTTTATGAGTAAAAAATAGTTTGTATGAATCATTCAGGGTTTGTGTGTATTATGCACAATAAACCAAATGAGTGTAACAAGTTAAATTTATGAATTAAAGATCTGGTAATTCATCAACCACCTGTCTGCAAAAGACTTTTGAATTCAGTGTATATAAAATGTTTCCTATAATCACATGGAGGGAGTATGCAGTATCACTACAAAGTAATGAGATTTAACATATACAAGAATTTAGATAATCCTTATCATATATTTTCTTTAAAATGCATTAAGAATAACATTGAGTGCAAGCTCTCCACTCTATAGCAAGCTTGGAGTGACTTTATATATCTCAATGTATGTTTTCCTCTCTAAAGTAGTCATTTTAGAGTTTATATATTTATTCCAATAATACTGTCATTTCTTAAAACACTTTCAAAAATTCCTTGGGTGAATTTCCCCCAGAGCCAGTTTATAAGGTGTTGAGAAGTAATTTGCCTCAATTTATAACCTCCCTCCCTTCTTTAACAAAATGTGCTGAGTCTCCATCCTGTAATCCATCTGATTTATCATACCAAGCTCTGAACTGTTTTTGACTGTTACCCAAAATCAAGCCCAGTGTCTCAGTTTTGCCACTGAAGAAATCCAAAGGACTGTGGAGGAAGTCCCCAAAATGCTGGGAATAATTTAGTTACTTTCCAAGATAGATAATACCTTGACTGGGTCTACGTACCTTTGAGTGGACAGATTCAGGTCTGCCCTTAAAAAAAACCCCACATTGCTCTGAACATATTTGTACATTTTTAGCTCTGTGATCTCATTTTGCCATTCTAGTATCTTGATTCTTCAGTGAAACCAGAAGCAAATTTCTAGCCTATGTGAGGTGTTCTTTTGACCTCTTCTTCCTATTAACTTTCATTTATGGTATCTTTTTAAAAAAAATAACATGTTAATCAGGATATAACTTGCAGTGCACTTTACAATTTTTTCTGAGGGAGGCTTTCAATAATTGAAGATTTTGACTGCAGGTTATACTTCTGACACCTGATTAAAAAACAGCTCAGCCAGGCATCTTGATTATAAAGCACAAGTCCCTTTTTTTTTCTGTCTCTGCTTTTGGTAACTTATTTTTTTTAGTGAGATAGAAATAAATACCATTGACTTTAAATATATATATACATATATATTTATTTATTTATAACTAAGCAATTACACATGCTTGTGTGTATTTCTTATGCTGTGCCTTTTATCACTGTGACTTATTATTCCATAACTGGAAGCCTGTATCTAAACACCAGTGACTTTTAAAAGTGTTCAGAATCTGTTGATGGACATCTTGGCTCTTTCCACAGTTTGGCTATTGTGGACATTGCTGGTATAAACATTGGGGTGCACATACCCCTTCGGATCACTACATTTGTATCTTTGGGGTAAATACCCAGTAGTGCAATTGCTGGGTCATATGGTAGCTCTGTTTTCAACTTTTGGAGGAACCTCCATACTGTTTTCCAGAGTGGTTTATACCTCCATAAAAAGAATATTTTTCAAAAAAAAAAAAAAGTGTTCAGAATCGTCAGCATGCTAAGCAACATGGAGAAAAGGAGGAGGTGTTGTGTCCTGTAAAGAGGGGGCATATGCCCTCATCTGAGACTCTTGATGAAGGAGATCTCTCTGCCTGACTTAGGTTTTAATATCTCATGTACCTTAGGTGAGGTGGAAGTGGGTGTGAGGTTAAAAGTAATTTTGACTTGAGATCAAACTATGTAGAGGTAAGTCTTATGTCATAAATACTGTTTTGAAAAATATTGAAAATTGTCCTGAACTCTTACGAAGGAAACTGATTTGTAGATAGTAATAGAAACATTTTTTTCATGAAAATGACAAATGTATCTTATGTTCATTAGCAATTATCTATTTTAGTTAAAATAGGCTCCTATCTCTATATTTCTCCTCTTAAAATCACTCTTCCTATAATTCAGTTAGCTTCATAAACTAATATATTTGCCATTTCTTTCAGTATTGCTTAGTTTTCTTTTTTTATGGAAGCATAATTAACATACAATGTTATATTAGTTTCAGGTGTACAACATACTGATTCAACAGTTGTATATATTACTCAGTGTTCCCGTAAGTATAGTCACCATCTTCACCATATAACATTATTATAATACTATTGACTATATTCCCTATTCTGTACTTTTCATCTCTGTGATTTATATATTTGATAACTAGAAGTTTGTACCTCTTAATCCCCTTTATCTATTTCAGTCCTCTCCCCACCTACCTCCCCTCTGGCAACCACCAGTTTATTCTCTGTATTTAAGAGTGTATTTCTTTGGTAGTTCATTTGTTTTGTTTTTTAGATCCCACCTTTAAGTGAAATCATATGGTGTTTGTCTGACCTATTTCACTTAACATAGTACCCTCTGGGTCTATCCATGTTGTTGCAAATGGCAAGAGCTCATCCTTTTTCACAGCTGAAAAATATTCCTCTGTGTGTGTGTGTGTGTGTGTGTGTACACATCTTCTTTATCCATTCATCTATCAGTGGGTACTTCAGTTGCATCCATGTCTTCACTATTGTATATAATGCTACAATAAACATAGGGGAATATATATCTTTTTGGATTGGTGTTTTTGTTTCCTTTGGTTAAATGCCCAGGAATGGAAGTACTAAATTATATAGTAGTTCTATTTTTAATTTTTTGAGAAATCTCCATACTGTTTTCCATAGTGGCTGCACCAATTGACATTCTCACCAACAGTGCACAAGGGTTCCTTTTTCTCCACATCCTCACCAACATTTGTTATTTCTTGTGTTTTTTATTTTAGCCATTCTGACAGGTATGAGGTAATATCTCATTGTGGTTTTGATTTGCATTTCCCTAATGATTAGTAATGGTGAGCATTTTTTCATGTGTCTGTTGGCCATCTGTATGCGTTCTTTGGAAAACTGTCTATTATAGGTCCTTTGTCCACTTTTTAATCAGATTATTTGGTTTTTTCTTTTTTTGGTGTTGAGTTGTAAGTTGGGTATTGAGTTGTAAGTTGGGTATTAACCCCTTATCAGATCTATCATTTGCAAATATCTGTTCCCATTCAGTAGTTGTCTTTTAATTTTATTAATGGTTTCCTTTGCTGTGTAAAAGCTTTTTATTTTGGTATAGTCCCAATAGTTTATTTTGCTTTTGTTTTCCTTGCCTGAAGAGACATATCTAGAAAAATGTTGCTAAGGCTATGTCAAAGAGCTTACTGACTGTATTTACTTGTAGGACTTTTATGGTTTCAGGTCTCATATTTAGGTCCATTTTGAATTTATTTTTGTATATGGTATAAGAAAGTTTCATTCTTTTCCATACAGCTGTCCAGTTTTCTCAGCACCATTTGTTGAAGACACTGTCTTTTCCCCATTGTATATTCTTGCCTCCTTTATGGTAGATTGATTCACCATATATCCATGGGTTCATTTCTGGGCTCTCTATTCTGTTCCATTGATCCTTGTGTCTATTTCCATGCCAGTATCATACTGTTTTGACTACTACCTTGCAGTATATCTTGAAATCTGGAATTGTGTTATCTCCAGCTTTGTTCTTTCTCAAGATTGCTTTGGCTATCTTGAAACAGCCAAAGTCACATTTTAAACAAGCCACATTTTAAATAGTTGATGTTTCTTATTTTGGGTTTCTCTTTTGTATTTGCAGTAATTCATGCAGAATGGTATAAAGTTTCTTTTTACATCCCCTGAAGTTTACTTTTTTTTTAAATTTTATTTTATTATGTTATGTTAATCACCATACATTACATCATTAGTTTTTGATGTAGTGTTCCATAATTCATTGTCTGCGTATAACACCCAGTACTCCATTCAATACGTGTCCTCTTTAATACCCATCACCAGGCTAACCCATCCCCCCACCCCCCTCCCCTCTAGAACCCTCAGTTTGTTTCTCAGAGTGCTGAAGTTTACTTTTAAAAGGAAGGGGACTGTGTGTGTCTGTGTGTGTTTGCTGGAGACATAGTAATTTACGTAAAGGAACAGTTTGTTTTACAGGTTTTAGAAGGAGGCATTGTCCTTAATAAAAATAATGAAGTACGTAAATTTTATCTTTAATGTCTTACTCTTTAAACTTTCAGAAACCCTTTCCTACTTCTTGGAGCCACAATACTCCTAGAATCTAATGCCCACAGGGCATTGCTCTTATCTAATCTGCATAGCCACATCAGAGATTATTGTCCCAGAAGCATTTGTAAATAGGTTAATAGATTTGTATTGGGGTATTTCAGGCCCTGATAATATGTAGTAAGTGGGGACAGAATGGCTTCCTAGGAAACCACAATTCCAAACACTTTGATGACTGTAAACCCTGGGGCTAGCTAGAAAATGGAGGCTAAATTTACCACAGACACTTTGAATCCTGGAAGGTGGAATCTTTATTTGGAAATGAGAACTACCCACAACCCCACCTCCACTGATCTCTTTTTATCCCATTCCTCTGAATTCTCTAGAACCTCTTTTCAGTTACCATTAAATATTGTTTTTCCAAGTTTTCCCCAAAATACTTCTTCTGCCTTCTTGCCTAAGAAATCTTGACACTTTTCCCAAGGCCTGCATTGAAATTGCTATCTTGGTCTCTCTTAGCTAGAAGCTCCCAGACCCTCCGATCCCCTGTACCCTGGGTTTTCCGTTGGGTTCCCACTACTACTTCAGACCATTGTTCAGTCACCTTATTTTACCACTCTATCTTTATTTGATATCTACTGTGTCTTCTAGTCTTCATCTCTCCTTTGATACCTGATGGCTGGATTCATAGCTCCTCCTTCATTCTTAGTCTATTTGACCTTTCCACATTATGGAACATCATTAGTCAGTCTCTCCTTGAAATTCTCTCTTCTCCAAATTCTCTTACATCTTGGGCTGTCTTTCTCAAACTTCTCAATCCCTTTTCTTTCTTCAGTCTTTAACAATTCTTGTTACTCCATGCTTTACCCTTCCTCACTCTATATTCTCCTCCTGAATGATCTAATCAACACTTAATTCCCCAAACTCTCTTCAGTATGACTGTTCTTTATTTCCACTATTGTAACCCTAACTGGCACCTACTCCAGTGCAATAAACTCCTAAAAACATGTCTCCTGTCTTAGTTTCTCCCTAATTCCTACTCAGTTTCCATTATGTCTCCAGAGTCATCTTTCTGAAACATAGACTCAATCTAAAACATTATGTTCTTCAGAAATTAATGAATCTTGTTACCTCCAAAAAAAGTACAATCTGCTACAGGCTTGTGATGGGAAAGGGAGGGAGGGAAATGATGCAAGAGGATGTGTTACACTCTGGCCACTGCTTCACAGAAAGCCAAGAGATAGTTGAATGGTATGGCTGTCTACTTGTCCAAATGGGTTATCTTTGGAACAGCTTGTTCATAGATGTTATACCTCAGAGGCAGCTATAATAGGCAGGGAGGGGATGAAGTTTATCCTCTTGGATTCTTATCATCTGGTTCTCCACTGTTCAAAGTTAGTCTGGTGGGTTTTGACTCCTCTATGTGGTGATATTCACTCAGAAGAACGATCCTGAACCTGTGGTACGGTGTTTTATCTCCTTCCAAGTGTGAGAAGAGTCGGAATCCTTGTTGGCCTGACTACATGCTAATAGCCAAAATGGAATCCTATATTCCCTAGCAAGTAACAATTTGGTTCCAGGTAGTAGAATCACAGGTATGTGTGAAGTCCCTTGGTTGCAGAAGCAGGAGTAAGCAAAGTAACAGCAAGCAAAGTAACAGCTACAACAGAAACAAAGTAAGCAACGGAGAGCTGGGAAGCTAGTGAAGCCAAGATATATGAGGAGGCAGATAAGATGTATCCAAATATAATGCTCAACCTCACTACTCCTCAGGAAATAAATATGAGATTCTATTTTTTGCCTACCAGAGTAGTAGAAGCTAAATTGGTAATATCTAGCGTTGGTAAGATTGTGGGAAAACTGGTACTCTCACAGAGATCAGCTGGGCACTCACTTTGGAGAATAAGAAGTGTACTCATACAGTGGAATGCAAAGGCCAGTACATGGCCTGGTGTTGATATGTTAATATACTATATTTTATTTTATTATTTTTTAGAAGATTTTTATTTATTTGAGAGAAGGGGGGAGCATGAGTGGGGGGAGGGGCAGAAGGAGAAGGAGAGGGAGAAGCAGACTCCCTGCTGAGCAGGGAGCTCAATGCAGGGCTGGATCCCTGGGATCACAACCAGAGCTGAAGGCAGATGCTTAACCGACTGAGCCACCTAGGCGCCCCTCAATATACTATATTTTAAAATACTGGTAATGGGAAAAAAAGTTACAGAAGAATACATATAATATCACTTGGATACAAATAAAACATAAGGAAATGGACAGAATGTAATGACAATGGGTACCAATTCTGGTCCCCACCACAAAATATGAGCCCTATGGAGAAAGAGATTTGGGGCAGAAGCTTATAGCTGCCTAGATGACAGCAAAACAAAATATGGCACTAATTGTGAGACAGGAAGCCCCTCTACCCAATATTAGACCAACAGTGAAGTGTCCTTGCCTGTCAATGACAGAACATAAAGGAGATTATGATGACCAGTGGACACAGAGGCCTGGTGGGAAAATGGAAAGATTCTTTGAGATGCTCCCTAGAGACTCTGAAATATTAAGGGAAGGCTTTCCTTTCCTCAAGACTGAGGTCTTAGAGGAAACATACCAAATAAGCAACACATGAGAATTCATGAACTCATTGACTGCTGAGGCCTGGGGTCATTCAGGCAGAGTTAATTGTCCCTTGTCTATGGTCCCAAAGCATGTATTGCATGATGTTAGGGATTATTCTGTTCTGTTCTCAAGGGTAGGGGTAATGTCATATTTACGTAGCATTCTCAATATAGTATTATAACTGGCACATAGTAAAGACTCATTACTGTTCGTGGAATGGATAAACGGATGATTGGCCAGGGTCTCTGGCATTAGTTTGAAATACTTTAGAGTGATAATCCAAACTCTGAACACAAAGTCTTTGGGTGAGAAAATCAAGAAATACTATATGGCTGGCTTGAGTCTAGACTCTTCAGAAGAGACAAGAACTATCATGCCATTTGGGAATCACTTTGAGTATTTGTGAATAGCTGCATTTTTGTCCTTCAGGTCATGTAATTTCATGGGTCAAAACTAAAGAGTGGATAAAAGCTAAAAATTGTTAATGTATACAGTTTCTAGCTTTCAATCAAATTTTGCCTTTTGCAAGTATTTCTGGGGCATTCACAGTTATGACAGGTTTTGATGTGTGTGTTGTATATGATTTCCTTCATAGAACTGAGGATTTCATGCAGGTATCACAGACCATATTAAAACAGCATTCACCACCACAATACAACAAAAACTTCAGACTGACAAATATTCTCTGAAAGAAGATAATTAAATATATATATATATATATATATATATATATGTATTTTCCAGATAATAAATGTGCTGATACCTGGATGTATTTCACTTAGCATTCCTGAGGCCACTTATAGGCTTATCTTCTTTTAATATCGGTAGCCCTGAGTTTTGCAGAATAAGATGCCTTTTGATAGACTTTATATTTAAACATAAAAAGCAACAAACACCCTATAATGCTAGATTGTAGGCATATATATTTTACATATTTTAGACTCTTGTTTCAGATTCTGATGTAACCCATTACATTTTGGGGAACATGTTTAGAATATCTTTTAACAGGGGCGCCTGGGTGGCTCAGTTGGTTAAGCGACTGCCTTCGGCTCAGGTCATGATCCTGGAGTCCCTGGATCGAGTCCCGCATCGGGCTCCCTGCTCGGCAGGGAGTCTGCTTCGTCCTCTGACCCTATCCCCTCTCATGTGTTCTCTCTCTCTCATTCTCTCTCTCTCAAATAAATAAATAAAATCTTAAAAAAAAAAAAAAAAAAAAAAAAAGAATATCTTTTAACAAATTGTAAGAGTGCATTGAAAATACTAACTCATGGAAGATAACTAAAATCACCTGAACTTTGTGTTTAGCTAGATTCTTTCTCAGAAAAGACTCTAATGAAAGTTAAATTGGTAGATAGCAATCGTAAGATAAAGCAAAGACATAATAGACCCTATATTATCATGTGACATAATGCTTCTTCTTCTTCTTTCTTTTTTTTTTTTTGGTGGGCAGCAAAGCAAGGTTTATTGAATTATAGCAAAGTGATAGTACAAAGTTCCCAAGGAGGGAGGGGACCAGAGAGGGTTGCCACCTAACTTTCTAAGTCAGGGGGATTTTATGGGCTTTTTGGCAGGCTGTTTTAATCTGATTAACCCTGTGCCTGTCATCCAATCAGGTTTTTATCATATGACATAATGCTTCTTTGCTTGGATAAACTTGTGCTCAAACACCTCATCCTCTGACATTACCCACCCACCTCCCCCAATTACACACCCTTCTGGCCAGGTAAAGTATTCTGTCTCCTGTGTTGCCCCCCGGGCTTGTGTTTGGCAGGATGGTTTACTTTGGATTATTCATTCAGCATATGTCCACCAGAGTTTTTCAATCCTAACAATGATGGTATCTTAATCTGCTATAGAGTCTTAGGTCATGCTCAGAGCTTGTTTTGTTTTGTTTTGTTTTTTAAGATTTTATTTATTTATTTGACAAAGAGAGAGACAGTGAGAGAGGGAACACAAGCAGGGGGAGTGGGAGAGGGAGAAGCAGGCCTCCCACGGAGCAGGGAGCCCGATGCAGGGCTCGATCCCAGGACCCTGAGATCATGACCCGAGCCGAAGGCAGATGCTTAACGACTGAGCCACCCAGGCGCCCCCAGAGCTTGGTTTTTGGAGCAAGAAGATTGCCTTGATAGAGATCACGCTGTCTTTGTAGGATCTCTGTCAACTGTTTTACATGTGTCTCAAGTTGTGAGAAGCTTGATGTAAACTTTCCTTGACATAGCCAGGGTGAGGTGATATTTTAGTTCGATTATGTTTTCTAAAACATATGAAGTGTTTATTAAGAGTTTCAGAAAATCTAAAAGCTGCAGGATAATATACAAATCACTCTCTTGAACCAGGTGATTATTCCTTTTCATTTAAAAGAAATTCTGGTTCTGTGAACTTTGCTCTTCTGGACCAAGCTGCAAGTTCCCAATTGACAGACATGGGACTTCCATTTCTTTACTTCATATTGACTCTTTGTAATAATCCAACACGATACTTTTGCTCTTTCATCTTCCAATCCAATCTCTACAGAGACCATAGTGATCTTGAAATGTCAATCAGATCATCTCACTTCTCTGCATGCAATAATGGGTTCTCAGTGCTCTTAGAGTAAAAATCAAATTGCTTACCATTTGATCCAGCCCCTCATTATAAATTCCAGCTGAATCTTGTATCGCTCTCCCTTGTTTCAATTAAGGTAATACTAACTGCTATAAAAGCTAAACTCTGCAATCTCATGCTTAACACCCGTGGAGGTTTATTTCTTACGTTGGTAGGAAGAAGGAGGGAGAATGGACCTTTGCTCCATGTGGTCATGCAGGGGCTCAAATTGTTCCAGTCTAGGGGCACCTGGGTGGCTCAGTCAGTTAAGCGTCTGCCTTCGGCTCAGGTCATGATCCCAGGGTCCTGGGATCGAGCCCCGCATCAGGCTCCCTGCTCAGTGGGAAGCCTGCTTCTCCCTCTCCCACTCCCTCTGCTTGTGTTCCCTCTCTCGCTGTGTCTCTCTCTGTCAAATAAATAAATAAAATCTTTAAAAAAAAAAAAAAAATTGTTCCAGTCTAGCGTGCCACATCCACCCGCATTGTTTTGGCCAGGATTCAGTCACATGACTATGCTTGTATGCAAGGGGGTAGGGTGAGTAATAAAATCTTTTATTGGAAAGCCATCTCCCCCAAAGAGCACTATAACACAGAAGGGGCATTCTTTGTTGGAACACTGTTTCTTCCACACGACTCTGACACATTAAGTTTCAGCCACACTGATTTCATTGAGGCATATTTCTACCTCCAGGGCCTTTGCCCATGTTGTTACTCTTCTAGGAACATTTCTGCTGCTCTTAACATGACTGGCTATTTCTTCACTTTTTGGTCCTATCTTAAATGTCCTCTCCTCAGAGATACCCTGCTTGCTTGCTTGCTTGCTGTCTTGCATTCTCAAAATGTTTTCTATATTTATTTCTCAATTTATATTCATTGAAGTTTAGTTGACATACAATGTTGTATTAGTTTTAGGTGTATAATACAGTAATTTGACGATTCTATACATTATGCTCACTATAGTAAGTGTAGCTACTATCTGTCACCATACAATCTTTCTTAACCACCTGTCAAAGGTAGGATTTTCCCAAGCAACTTGTGGGTTTCCATTATGGCACTTACCATAATTAGTGATCATTTGAATTGCTTATTTGTTTTTGTCTGTTTCTCCCACTAGAGTGTAAGCTCCATGAAACTAGATATATGTTTGATTTTACACCATCGAATTTTAACCTGTTTTCTGTTCCAGGATCCCACCAGGACACCACATTACATTTAGTTGTCATGTCTCCTTAGACTCTTCTAGACTGTTATGAACTTGTTTCTGATGACCTTGACAATTTTGAGTTGCAAACAGCAAAAGTGGACAGGGAGGGCCAAGCATTGTTCCATTAGGAAGTTGAACATCATGACTAGGAGAATGACTTAAGGACAAAATAGCTGTGTGTTTGAATCCTAGCACTGGCACTTACTAGCTGTATGACTTTGACTAAGTTCTTTAACCTAGCAGAGCTTCAGTTTCCTTATTGTTTAGGCAAGAAATAATAGTAGTATGATCTTTATAGAGCTGTTGTGAATTAACTGAGCTAAAGTATATACTGCACTTAGCATAATACTTAATGTTTAGATAACACTCAATTATTATTAAAAAGTGTCTAAAACATAGGCCAGTCCACAAGATTATTTAAAGTATAAGACAGCTGACCTTCTATTATAATGGCAATAATAGCAGTTATATTAATGACAGGCATTTATTGAGCACATACCATGTACAAGTCAATATTCTAAGCACTCTTCATGTATTAACTGAATTAATTGTACTGATAACATTACTAAATCCAACCAATCTTTATAATTTACTTCTAGGGAAAATACTTCTTAAATTTTAGATGTACAAGAGAAGAAAGAGGAGAGTCCAGTGTGAGTAAATTCATGAGAGTGGGGTAGAAACCTAAGTCAGCATATTGATGGAAGCTGAGGGAAATGAACAGAGCAGAGATCTGGGTGTGGGTTTTAAACAGAGGTATCTTGGAGCAGGATTTTCAACCATGCTTGAATTTATGATAAAATTTTCCATATCTTCTTTCTCAAGACTTGCTAGCCAGACTTGGGGGGTGGGGAGAGGCAGGATTTGAGGACTGCCCTAATGCTCAAATATTTGGTGTGGGTGAAAATTCATCACCAAAGAGTATGGAAAATGCTCTCACTTCTCCGGGTGCCTGTGGCTTAGAAGAAATGGAAACCTGGCCTCACTGGTTCCATGATCCCTTCCCTAAACACCAAGAGACAAATGCGCTTGTGACTTACTAATTAGGTAGAACCACCCTAATGATTTTATTGCTGTTGTGGCTTCTACCAAGAGAGTGGTGTTTGATTCATGTAAGGCAATCAGAACTATAATCCAGTACTAGCAAATGAAGACCGGCAAGAGTGTTAGTCCTAGTGAGTACATCCCCTTTGCTTACTATGTACAAGGGCGACCGGGATAGGAAAAAGCATCTGTTTGCCAGAAGACTACTTAGAATTACTGTCTATTATCGCAGGCAAATGTTTCATAAAGTAAAACAGTGGTTTCCTCCCAGCATAGCTTTGGGAGCTGAGGACAGAGGAGGAAATTAACTATTGGAAAGAGTTCCCCTGATGGTGCTTAAGCTGATCCAGGCTTCCCTAGTGGCTGTTGTTATTTTCCATGTGGATGCTCTTCAGGAGGAAAGCAAGAGAACAGACAAGCATCTTTGTTTAAAAAAAAATAAAAAAGCGGCAATGCTGCAAAATCTCACACTTAATATCAATAGCAGCCTCAAATTAGTGGCTATCAGCAAAGTGCTGGGCATAATTACCTTTTTAAATTCTTAAATAGACCAAAATGTTAGATATAATGATTTTCATTTTAGAGATGAAATTGAGGCTGAGAGAGGTAAAGCAACCCGCCCAAAGTTCAATAATACAGTGGGATGTGAACCCACATCTGTCATTTCTAGAGTCTATGATCAGAGCCATTGTGCTACAGATCTGTGTCCTGAATAGCAATGCCCACGTCATGCCCAAGCAGCGTCAGGGACATTCCATGTAGAAAGGCCTGGCCATCCCAGTGACAGCTTCCTGAGTTAGAAGAGACTGTAGAGACTCCACAGGTTCTCAGCCTGCCTGCACATTGAAATCATTTGGAGACTTGAAAATATACTGATGCCTGCTCCCTCTATCTGCAGGGTTCCTCCTCTTTCACTTCAGGCCCTCGGTAAGGGCCTACCCTGATGACTTCTAAATTGTAATCATTCCTCCAAATCTTCACTCCCAGACTCCATTACTTGCTCAGTTTTACACAAAACTTGTTACCTTCTAACATGCTAAACAATGTACTTCCTTTCTGTCTTTTTTTTTTCTTCCCCTGCACGTCTCCACACTAGGATGGAAGCTCAGTGAGTGCCCAGATTTGTTTTGTTATCCATGCATGCATCCTCCAGCACTGAGAGCAGTATCTGGCACTTAGAAAGGATGCTTCCTATGTATTTGTTGAGTTAATGAATTAAGTTATGAAGAGGTAAGGAGGTCATGCTTACTTTACCTAGAGCTTGATTGTGAAGTCCTTCAGGAGCCTCTTCAGGACTTTAAGTGGGTAAAGAACAAGATGAGATTTGCATTTGAGTTTAGGAAGACCGTCTAGCTGCTGTTTAGCTAGTGGGCTCTGGGTGTGGGCAAGTGAAGAGACAGATGAAAGGCAGGAAAGCTCGCTGGGTGACGGTAGCAGCCTGCGGTAAGGGGCTGGAAGAGATGGGGTGCAGTAGAGGCCCGCTTAGGGGGCAGCATCTGCGGGGACTGGTGAAGGGGGTGAAGGGGAGAGAAAAGTCATCTAGGCTTTCTGGTTTAGGCAACTAGAGGGATGGAAAGCCATCACTGAGATAAAGAGGGCTGAGGAAGAACAGATATGGGGAAAGGAAAAGTAAAGCTGCTTCGAAGTATGAACTAACGAACATAACCTGGAGGGAATTTGAATTTCACATTCATTAAACAACGATATATATTGAACGGCTGGCACTATGGTAAGTCCCAATGAGTAAGTGATATTCATTCCAAAAAGTACCTACTATGTGCTGGGCATGTGCTAGAGATACAGTGTGAGCAGGGCAGATATGCAGCCATCTGTCTGCACTTGCAGAATTTATAAAGAGAAAAAAATGCTGTGGGAATTAGAGCAAGAATGAGAGACCAAAAGAGAGATTACTTTCAGCCGGGAGTTCAAGGAAATGAAAATTTCTGGTAATGGTAGCATTGACATGGCAGCTTCAAGGAAACGTCAGGTTTAGAAACATTGAGAGGACAAAGGAATCAAAGGCATGGAGGCACAAAAACCTAAATCATATGTCAGGAATTGCAAGTAACCTAGATTGCCAGGAGTTTAGAGATACGGGGCAAGGATGTGCAATGAAAGGCAAACAGATCTCAGAAAGCCAGGTGAAAAATTGTCAACTGTAAGATTCTGTAAAAAAATTAGCCCAAAACGTAATAAGTGACCAGTATGTGTCCATTTAGTACATCTGTGAATAATTTTTTAATGTGGGTGATGGTTACAAAGTGCTCTTTTAGGAAGATAAATATGATTTCAGTAGAGATGATGGACTCATCATTAAGGCAAAAAGCTGGGGAACAAGGCTATTATAGTAGTATATTATTCAGAGGGGCTATCTACTGTCAAATAATCCCTATATTTTAGTGTCAGCACCATAGAAGTATCCATCCGGCTTTTCCAGCAGTCCACTGCAGGGGTTCCTGGTCAGGCGGCTCATATAGACACACAGCTCTCCTCCAAATTGTAACTCAAGCCTCAGCCTCCTTATATATTTGGCTTAGCCATCCTTTAGGTCTGTGGAGTCTCCTCCATTCAGCTCATAGATTGCAGAAGAGAAAGAGAAGGTACTATTGAGAAGGTTCTATGGGCCATCCGGAAGGAGCAAACACTCGCACCCATTCCATTAGCTAGAATGCAATCACATGGCTTCAGCTAGCTGTGAGGGAGGCTGGGAAATAGTCTAGCTGTGTGCCCAGAGAAAAAGGGAACCTGTGGTATATAGTCAGGCTCTGCTACAGTAATGAAGGTGAGAGATAATGAAAATGAACTGAGGGAATAGGAAGATATGCATTCAGTAAATATGAGGAAAGTAGAATTGACAGTAAATTGCTACTGATTGGGCACGAGATGGGAAGGTGGGCAAATGACACCTTTTCCGAATGTAATTGCCATCAGAGATGTTTACATCACAGACCATTGAAATTACAGGTTAATATTTACCAGATGCTTTCTATTTGAGAAAGAATATTGTAGCAACTTGTGAGAAGATTTGCAGGGAAGTTTAGAAGCTCTTGCATCAATATGAAAGCTTTTTATTCTATGTTTTTTTTTAAAGAAAATAACTTCACCGTTTATGTGTTCTATTAGGTAAAAGCTTAAGAAAGCATGAATCCACATCTGTGAGGCTTAGGAATACTTATTGGTTTGCTAAGGGATAAACAAGGAATGAACACAATGGGAAAAACATGGTCTTTGCTTATATGTATCTACCTTGACGGATTGTCCTGGGATTGTGGAGTCAATATAGGTAATATAACCAGCATAATGTTTAGCTCCTAGAAAATAAAAAGTAGCTACCATTATTATGTGGATATAACAAAGACAATTATGGAGGAATGGGTCTAGGTTAGGTGAACTAGGCACAAAGTAATAAATCATGGCGTGTTTTTATAGCACGGTGATACTTTAAAAGTCTAATTTTGCTGGGTTATTTCTCAAAGGAACGTCCAATTCAATAGCAGCTCCCCAATACAGAGTTCTCAGCTGAAATTTGTTTTGCAGCAGATCTATTGCACAAATTGAGGCAGCTGTGCACAGCATGTGTTTCATTTCAATGACTATATCGTGAAGGGTGTTATGCAAAAGGCCACTAATCAGGGAAAAGGCTCTCTTCAATTGGCAACTTCTCAGGGCCACATGCAAAGGGAAATTTGCATGTTTCATTAAGAATGAACCAACCTATTGGTTTGTGTACAACATGGATCGTTTACATTTTCTGTTAAAAAAAATGCTTAGATGGTTATTTCCAATCCCATGTCTTCCCTCAGTTCATTAGCCTGAATAAACTCAGTTCCGTTGGCGGAGAAATTGATTGTAGAACCGTGGGTTTCTTGGGGCTGGTTGTTGCTGCATACCCAGATAACCTTAATAAGATTAGCCCTGTCTTTTCCTATGGGCTTTGATGATGGCAATCTACCATATTCTCCAATTAAAAATCTTTGTCACACTTGACTTTTGTTTTGCTTAATTTTTACAATGTGTTCAGCTTGAAGAATAAAAGTAGATTGATATGTTTTACTTCTTCTGAGTTAAGTGGTTCCTTACACAGATTTCCATACCCTGGCTCATGTTTGTGAATCCACACTGAAGCAGACGGTGCTAATCTATATGAATCTATTTTATGGAGAAAGAAGATGAAACCATGAATATTAATATCCTATTATCATGTGATGATATTCTAAACACATACACCATAAAAATCTCAAAATATGAAAGGAAAGGATCATGGGGTCACCTGTATAATTTCTGTCTCAAAGACATGAAGCTAGGAAAGAGCATGGAAACAAAATATGATTCCAGGCCTTGCCATAGTAACAAACTTGTTCTGAGGCTTCAATTCTTAGTTAAATGGTAAAGTCCTATGTGGTGTCAGAAAAGTAAACATGGCATCCTGTGTGTTTTTGGATCAATAAGATTCAAGACATTAGCTGGATGAGTTTGTGAATGCTCACTTATATTTTAGTTTAGGTGATTAACTATTATAGAAATCAGGTATGATAT
The DNA here is from genome assembly GCF_964656455.1 of Halichoerus grypus. Classification (NCBI taxonomy): domain Eukaryota; kingdom Metazoa; phylum Chordata; class Mammalia; order Carnivora; family Phocidae; genus Halichoerus; species Halichoerus grypus. The sequence goes on from NC_135725.1 coordinate 64,399,081, forward strand.
TGGGATGTAACATTTTTTTCTTTTTCCTTGAAGGAGTTATTAGAAATGGATCCAGTATTTGAGCATGGAATTTTGGATCTCATTAATCATCTTAACTCCCTAATTTTTCCCCAAAAGTAAGGTCCAGAGAGATGAAGCAGCTTGCCTAAGATAACCCAGCTAATTAATGACTCTTTGGCCCCATCATATGATAGACCATATTTGCAATAACAGGTCCACACATGCTTCTCTCTTTGAATAAACATCAAGACTCTGCCTATTCCTAGAGAAAATATTTTCTCAGAGGTCATGGGGCAGACCAGAGTAAAAACAGGTTTCCTTTTTTTTTTTAAGATTTTTTATTTATTTATTTGAGAGAGAGAGAGAGAGACAGAGCAGAGAGAGCAAGGAGAGGGGGGAGGGGGGAGGGTGGGAGGGGCAGAGGGAGAAGCAGGCTCCCTGCTGAGCAGGGAGCCTGATGCGGAACTTGATCCCAGGACCCTGATATGGGACTTGATCCCAGGATCATGACCTGAGCTGAAGGCAGACGCTTAACTGACTGAGCCACCCAGATGCCCCAACAGGTTTCCTTTCTTTAAATGTGACTTCATCTCCTGATCTCTTTGTTTGATATATTGGTCATTCATTCACTGCTGAACACTATGTGGTAGGTTCTCTGCAAGGTTTAACAGGACAGCAAAAAAGGGTGAGGGAGGCCTACTGAGTATTGGGCTAATTATTAAGTGATTTTTCCCAGAAAAGAGTCTGTATAATAGAAATGCATTTGTTACAATGACCGTGTGGGTGGAGAATTATAGATACAAGTTTATGAAGTGCCACTGAAAACCCCCAGCAGTGATCTGATTCTAACATGCAGTGTTTACTTCCCTTCTCAACCCAAAGAAATTAAGGAGATCACTTACTGTGAGCCACAGAATATGAACCAAACATTAAGCATTTCCTGAAAATAAACTTTCATGGCCAACAATTGTGAGAAACCACTCAAATGAATACTGAAAAAATGAAGATTTTTGTAAGAGCTGAAGAACAGACAGTTGTTAAATAACCCAGTGTCTAAGAGAAGTGATTTTTAAATGTTGATATTTAGTTTCAAAACCGAGTTATTCAAAGGGCTCTAAGAACACTTTTAAAAAATCTTGAAAATCAGCATTTTCTTTTACAGATTTGCAGTTTTGGTGCTTTGTCAAGGGCATATGCCTGAGATCATAGATGGGATCACATCTTTATATCAAAATAAATTTTAATCTGCTTCATTTTGAAATAATTTGCTTACAACATCAATCCCCCTCCTTTTTTTTTTTTTTTAAATAAAACAGCTTGATTTTCTTTGTTAGAATAGGCTAATATTACTCTATCCCTGCTTAGCAGAACTGACATTCCACCAACTTTGGACAAAATTATACCTCCTGGTCTAATTTTCTAATTACAAATGACATGTGGAATAAATTTTCTAATTACAGATGACATGGGGAACAAAAGGTTCTTGGATGAGAGTCAGGGAAAGAGACCAGTTGATGTAGAGCTGCTAGGTGCCTGTCTGGCTAGTGTTGGAAGTCATCTCATGACTAGAAAACTCAAGGCACAGATCTGGTCTCCTCCACAGATTGTTCGTTCATCCAAAAATTATTTATTGTTTGCCTCCCAGTACTGCGAATGAACCAGAGAGGCAGAGGAAGTCCCTGCCCACAGGGAAGTTACTCTCTGTAAGGGAGACAGGCAGTGTGCAAATCTTCACAGCATACCTTCAGATAGAGTAAGTGCTGGTGATAGGAAAATGACATAGGACAACGGTATAGGCCGGAAGTGGTACAGTGTTCCTTTAGCGAGGGTGGTTAAGAAGGCCCTTCTGAGAAATTGAAGATCCAGGGGAGAACAGATTTAGGCAGAGGGAACCATAAATGCAAAGACTGACCTGGAACAAGCATGAGGCATTGAGGGTCAGAAAGAAGGCCAGTGTGGTGAAGTATACTGGGTAAGAAGGTAAGTAATGGAGATGAAGCTAGAGATTTGACAGGGACCTGAGCAGGTAGAGCAGTAGTTCTCAAAGCGGGGTCCCCAGACCAGCAGCAGCATCCTTAGGGATATGCGAGTGATGCAAATTCTCAGGCCCCCATCCCAGACCCACTGAATCAGAGGCCCAGGGGTGTGGCCGGCAGTCTTGAGTTTTAACCAGCCCTCCCAGTGATGTGGGCCTAAGCTCGAGGCCCATTCAGCTACAGCCTTGTTTGCCACGATAGGGAATTTGAGTTTTATTCTTCACTGGGGAGTTGTAACCAGAAAAGTGAAAAAATGTGATTTAGGCTTTGAGAAGATAACTTTGGCCTTTGTGAGAAGACTGGACAGATTGGTACTTACTCTTTTATGTACGTATTCTGACTAAAAATTGTAGCTCAGTGGGAAAGAACAATTAGCAGATTCATGCTGAGCTCTGTTTACTTTTATTGTGAGGGGTAATTGTGTTCAATCCCCTGCCTGAATTCCAAATGTCAGTACCTGAAAATGCAAATGGAATTCCCTACTGTGCCACGTCAGATAACTGAAATGCAAACACACTTGTGGAAATGCAAACCCGTTATCAATTGGTTTTGGGTACTAATGTCTTAAGTAGGGCAGATTTTCTAATTGAAACAAACAATTGACTTTAGAAATGAAATGTAATTAGGACAGTTATAAATTAATGTTAGTTGTCTATTTTAGTCTGAATATTCAGCCCAGATTTGGAAGTGTGTGTGTGTGTGTCTGTGTGTCTGTGTGTGTCTGTGTGTATGTATAAACCATGCTTTCTAGACTGGGAACTTACTTTCCTACCATGAAATCCCCTCTGGATATTTGTGGAGTCTCCAAGGGATGAGCCAAGAGTGTTCTAGAACAGATCTTCTCAGCCACCCCTTATTATCTGCCATTTTCCCTTTGCTTCTTCTCTACTTCCTTCACTTTCTATAATACACCTAGTAAAGTTAAATGAGGGTATGTTATTTGTGCTTTAACTACCACAGGTATACCTGTACCACCTCCCATTACTAGAAGTGCTGCCTTTTGTTATATGCCCTCTGACTCTCTGCCAACATCCCAGTAGGCTAGTGCTAAGGCACTGAAGAGGCAAATCCCACACACCCTGTTAGTGCCACAATCAGATAGACGAAGCCCAAGGAAGTGCTGCCTCTGTTTCCCCAGATCTGACAGACCTACTCTTTCCATTCCTGTTTATGCCCCTTCTCTCCTTGGGACTCAGACAGGATGCCTGCCGCTTCTGCTTCCTCAAAAGCATCCGCTTTACATGCTTTGGAGTAAATTTCCTCTCAGCACTTTCTCATTTGGCAAGCTTTACGTTTTATGTTCTTGTAGAAATCTCTTCTAGAGTCTTGTGACCTACTGCAGTCTGGTCTGGTGACTCTCTAGGCAGACATTTTATCCTACCATTACCCCTCACTCTCATCCTGAGGATTCTCCTCTCGGTTTCCTTCATAAGATCTTTTGTTTCCTGAATTTCAGGAGACTTGAAGTTTGGCCACTCCTTGCTTTTTGGGGGTTTTGAATTTGGAAGGACAGCGCTGATATAATGCCCATAGTGCTTGTTTTGGCCAGGACTTTCTAATCCTGTGTTTCTAGAGGCAGTGTTGCACGGGAGTAAAGAGTATGAGAGTGAGACAGACCCGGGCCACATTTGTGTGAGTGAGTGACTTTGATCAAGTTGTCCCTCTCTCTTGCTTTACTCCTTTGTTTTGCTGGAGCACATCCTTCATTTCCCAAGAAAGGGTGCATGAGAGGTAAGGTTTATTTTATTTTTTAGAATTTTCATGTCTGAAATTGTCTCTTTTATCCTCACATTAAATAATGATATTTGGAAATATAAAGCCCTCCAGATTAAAAAACACTTTTTCCTTAACATTTTTAAGGCATTGCTCAATTGTCTTTTCATTTTCAGTGCCATTCAGATACTTCATTCTTTCTGTGAAAGCATTTTCCCCCCTCTGGAAGTCTCTACTCTAGCAACTTTCCTTTCTCCCTAGAATTCTGAGATTTCATTGTGAAATGCCTTGATGTGGATTTATTTTTATCCATTATGCCAAACCATTATGCTGGTCAGAACTTGAAATCTCAGATTCATGTTTCATGTGTAGGGAATTTTCTCGAATCATTTTACTGATGATTCCTTCCTTTTTCTCTATCTGGTTGCTAAAAAAATTTTTTTTAATGTAATGCAATTTGGAATCTCTGGGTACTAGAGATTTGTTGACTCTGGTCTTCACTGTAGGGTGATTGGATGGACTCTTTTCTTGGGAAACTTACGGCATCAATATCCTTAGGATTTTCTTTTTGGTTACAATCCCCAGATAAGACTCCTCTAATTCTTTGCCTGGCTGCCAACTTCTGGAACCTGAGTGGATGTGAAAAAGGGCTGAGGTCTGAACATTCAGTATATAAATGCTCTATAATTACAGTGTTCTCAGTGTGGGGCCTGACTCTCAACTGTGCCTAGTCTCCCCCAGTTCAGAGATCCTCTGTTTCCTTTCCCGGAATAAAGCTCCAAGCTCCTGCCAAGGTGGAGGAAGAACAAGGGGAAAAGACTTTGTGGGAACCAACTGCTTCTTAAGCATTCCTTTTACAGGTCTTGCTATTGTGAGCTGCATCTTCTCTACCCCTTCTAGAAGTATTTGGTGCCATTGATTTTTGAGCCTGCTAGGAGTTCTGCAATGTAAAGCAGATTGCTTCTTGCCTTTCCCTGCTGCTGGTTTAGAATTTTGCTTTTTTGAGTCTACTAAGTTAAGCACCACTCATCCATCCACTTTCTAGCCCCCAACCTTTTGGTTTATTGTCTCCTCTCCCATTTTGCCCTATAAGTTCATGCAATAAAAAAAAATAGCTTGGGCGCCTGGTGGCTCAGTTGGTTAAGCGACCGCCTTCGGCTCAGGTCATGATCCTGGAGTCCCGGGATCGAGTCCCACATCAGGCTCCCTGCTCAGCAGGGAGTCTGCTTCTCCCTCTGACCCTCCTCCCTCTCATGCTCTCTGTCTCTCATTCTCTCTCTCGCAAATAAATAAAATCTTAAAAAAAAAATAGCTTACTTGAAATTTAATGGGGTTTGAGAGAGAGCAGAACTAAATGCATGCGTTTAATTCACTCTTTGAAATCAGAAGTGCTTTCAAACTTATTTCCTCTCCTCTAGTCTCTGAATTGGGTTGGAAGGAATGGAGAGTTTTATGAATTATGGCCTCTCTCCCTACACTTCCCCATTAGAAAGCAGAAATAGCTGCAGTAAGTTCTGATTTAATTTTTTCCCCTCTGTGTTAACATATGGACATGGTCCAATTTTATTTCTGTGTAAGATAAGATGAGCAGGGATGTACTTAAATTTAAGAAAGAGGAATGGAGTTTAGGTAATGGCAGAAATCTCCTGAGTGTGTGGGATGTTGAAGTATGTTATCAGGGGAATCCGCCGAAGCTTGTGAGTAGCTGAACTGACAAAGAGCTAGGAGCAGAAGCATGGATTTTAACTTGGCTGGCACTGCCTTTGTAAGTAAGGCGCGGCAATTAGTACAGGAGCGGGGACACTCTTCTCTTTGTCTGGATTAAGAAATATCCGCAATTTTAATCAAATGCAATGCTCATTGATGCCTGTTTGCATATTGCAGAGTTGTCCCTCAGATCAAGTCACTTATATCCAATTAGGGCCTGGGCATCCTTTCTGAGAGTGGTGGGAGTGGTGCCGCCAGATGGGCAGTGACTCTGGGACGATCGTGGAGGGGTGCAGGGGGCCCTAGCAGCTGCTATGAAAAACACTTCGCACATAACAACCTACCCATTAATAATGTATCTTCCTATTTCTTGTCAGAAAAGTGGTGGCTGATTACACCTCTGCTTCCGCAGAGTCCTTACGTTTACCTGCTGTACGTTTTATTTTTCTTCTGTTAGTTTTCATGTCTAGTTATAACATAATTTTATCCGGAGGGTTTTTTTGTTTTTTTTTTTTTTTTTGGTGAATTTTTTTTCTTTTTTATGTTGAGGGCTGGGGTGTTGGGATGAGCAGGAAAGCTTTTGTTTTGTCAAGGAGGGGATTACGATTTTTTTTAGTGTGGTTCGCCCACGCGACTTCCTTCGGTTGTGTGTGTGTTCCTGCCCTGTCGTGAGGCCGGCGCTCAGGGAGACAGAGAGCTGTCCTTGCTGTGCCGGGAAATTGGGTTGGATTTATGGTTAACTGCAAAATCAAACTCAAGGAAATAAAATTGGCGTTTACTTCTCTGCACCGGAAGCCTGGCCACTCCTTGCCTTTTCTGGGTTTTGATTTGGAAAGACAGCGTGCTTATTTCTTCATCATCTTCATCATCATCAACAACAACAAACAGGCAGTTTCTTCCTTCTGTGTACGCAGCCTTGTAAAATGGGTGCTACACTCCGCCTACTGTACAAAATTTATAAATACAGCCTACCCGTGCAAAATGGGAGCTGTTAAAAAGAGCTTAAGAACCACTACTCGGAGATAATTAAATCTGGAGTATTGATGGAATCTATGAAGAGATTTAGAAACCACACACAAACTCAAACGTAGTAAATGTTTTACTTGGGATGGGCAAACGGGGAACTTTTTATGTGCTACTGAAGGGTTTTCTAAGTCGCTTCAAGTTTACTTTCTTTCTGCTATTATCTTTAAATATTGCAAAGTATTGTGACAGATGGATCTCACATACATAGAGGTAAGATAAAGTGCTTATTCATTTGGCCGGGGTTTTCTAATCCCACTAGAGGTGGTGTTGCACGGGACTACAGAGTATGGGTTTCGGAGTGAGACAGACCTGGGGCCGATTGTGTGTGAGTGATTTTGATCAAACTATGAGTCTTTCTAAATCTCAGCCTCCTTATTTGTAGAATGGGAATGGTGTTAGTGCCCCACTAAGGATTGCGGTGAAGCTGAAATGAGCAAATAAAAGGAAGCTGCCCAGGACGTATCAATGAGGGGCAGCTACTGTCATTACCGTGACTTGCAGTGCAGTTGTCACTATTCAAAGAGCAGGATTGTCAGGATGGTGGAAAGGAGGGAAGAGGCACGTCAGAAGTGGCTTGAGAGGGAGCAAAGATGAGTGAGCCCAGCCTGCTTCTCCTGCAGGATCTGTGGGAATACCTGTGTAAACTTGGTTCCAGGGCACACTCTAGAAAAGGGACCCAGCTTTATGGAATGTGTACTAGTTCTCCCCAGAATTTCTCGTATTACACACCAGACATCCTTGCTCAGTGTAGGTGTTAGTCTCATTCACAAGAACACTTCTTCCTTACCTGTGTCCAATCTCAACAGGCAGTGAACAGTGATACTATTCCAACAGAACAATAAAAAGCATGAAACTTTATTGTTTTTAACTAAACTATTTATTTTTTAAAAGATTTTATTTATTTTTGCGAGAGAGACAGAGAGCAAGCACAAGCACGAGTGGGGGGAGGGGTAGAGGGAGAAGCAGGCTCCCCGCTGAGCAGGGAGCCCGATGTGGGTGGGACACAATCCCAGGACCCTGGGATCATGACATGAACCAAAGGCAGATGCTTAACTGACTGAGCCACCCAGGCACCCTAACTAAACTATTTTAAAATGTCCAGATATTCACAAGAGTAGTTGGAGAAAGTAATAAGTACAAGGAAAATTATCAGAATTTTCATACCTTCTAGCTCATACATTTTTCAGACCTGGAGAGAGTAGTTAAAAAACAAACAAACAAACAAACAAAAAAACCAGTTGAGCTAGGAAAATAAACAAGATTTAAAGGACCCATGGTTCACAACTGGGTTTCTGGCATTTAAAGAGAAAAAAAAAAAAAGGGTAATGCAAAATCAACTGTGAGGAGAATTAATACTTAGTAAATGAAGCCTTTTCTTCTTCCTGTGTATCAAATCAAATGCATTTCATAAAGGAGCAAGGACCTCTTCAAATAAATGCGATGAAGCCTCCTTTAAGCATTTACTCCAGGGACCAAAAAAATCAATTGCCTACTCAAGGTAGATCTTTAATAAAAGATTGAATCAAATGGTATTGAAAACTGCATCCGTGCTATAAAGAAGTGGCCCCTTAAGACAGGTGATTTCCCACCATGCAGGCTCTTCCGTACAGGTTCCATTACCTATTTTAAAGGAGAAAGTTTAATTGGGGAATGCCATGTTGAATACAAAGGTCTATTCCTTCATTTGTTTACTTATTAATGGTCAGATACATTATCTTAAATAACAAAGAAAGGGTATCTCCAAGCCTCACTCCAAGAGTGAGAATATTTATGTGTATATCTCAAGAGAATTCCATTTGGCTCATAATGCCTAATTAATCTTTATAGTTTGTTCGTAAGGAGGATGCAGTTTTAATGTTCCCTGATCTGTAGATCTAATAACTGAGGAACATAGAAGATAAATTGCGTCTGCCTTGACTAGCTGGCTTTAAAGCGGTTCTCCACTGTCAAAATAATGGAGCCCATTCTAAGCTTTGTACACAAGGAGATTTTGAGTCAGAGCTTCCTGTGTGGACTGACTGGAGGCTGTTTAAATAGGGAAAATCTGTGAGAAATGTTCAGGTGGTCCCAGTTCTTGGAGGAACAACACAATCTGTGCTATGCCTTTGGGACCTACGAGGGCCTATTCTCTTTTCTAAATCTTAGGATCTAGATGGGTTGGGGATGCTGTGCCCAGCAAGGTGAAAATTTGGTGACGTTTCCTACCAATGGGACAGAGGACTAAAACTTTGTTGTATGTCACTAGATCCGTGCAGATGGGGTGTATGAAGAGTGAGAGCAGAGTGGCAACGATGACTTATTTTATTGAATGTCAGTCTGTGCCAAGTGTTCTATTTGCTTTATTTAATCAACATAATACTCTGTGAGGTTGGTATCATCACTATACCCAGTTTACAGGGCAGAAGAAAGTAAAGTATCTGACTTTTTTTAGTAAAGAAAAAAGTGGAAAATCAGAGCTTCAGAGGGAGTCATTTTTTTTCTAATGCAGGATATGGTAATTCACTCTGCAATGCTCCATTGGCCTTCTTACAATTCAGTTTTTGACTCAAGGATTTCTTTGAAACACTGCATGCAGCTATTGGACTGGGTACTGAGTGTAGGGAAATGAAAATGGCCGGGTAACTGTCCTTAAGAAGTTCAGTCTGGATTGGGCTACAAACTCAAATACCTTTAGGGGCAGCCATAAAGCACAGCATCATTGAGCATGAGAGGGCCTAGGGCCAAATGGAGAAGGCATACCCTATCTAAAGATGGTCTGATTAAACAGCATTAACACCAAGAATCCCTGCCATATATGCAGAACTCTCGGGGCTAGATTAGGTCTGTCATTATTTTGCAATTCATGCAAATTAGGTATTCTAATTTCTTGACCAATAAGATGTTTTCTCTGATTTTTCATGTTAAAATTAAAATGTAGGATCTTTACCTCTGTGATATGGGAACCTTGTTATGGAGGCTGAGGAATTCCTGATAGCCATCATCTCCTGCTTCGAAGGATGCCACTGTAAGGGAGAATGGAATAGGCTCATGGAGAGAAGCAGAGATAAGAGATGGGGTGAGCCAAAGTCCAGATGGCTTGCGTATCCCCGGTTCCAGTTGTTGATAAGGCTCAACAGTACCTTTCCTGCGATTTGGTTCTTCAACTATTTCTGCAGTTATAGAAAATGATACTCAAAAATATCTTTCTAAGATATTTCTCTTTGTCTTTTAGCCAGAGCTAGTTTATTTTTTTAATTTTTTTTTAAAGATTCAATTTATTTATTTGACAGAGAGAGAGACAGCGAAAGAGGGAACTCAAGCAGGGGGAGTGGGAGAGGGAGAAGCAGGCTTCCCGCTGAGGAGGGAGCCAAACATGGGGCTCAATCCCAGGACCCTGGGTGCCCCAGCCAGAGCTAGTTTAAATTGCATTTCTGCCACTTGTAATTAAATGTGACTTGATTCATTCCCAGGGCTGCCTATGAGGCCAGTAAAGGAGATGGAGATAGAGGAGAGGGTGGGATCCAGCCACAAAGCACAGGGCCACTTGGAGCCATCTATACCCATAAACCTAAATATAGAGACGTGCATACTCAAAACCAAACAGTTGGGGTCAAAATTAGAAGACAAGAGGAGACTATGAGGAGTAGAGAAAAAATTGACTGGAAAAAAAAAATCAGTTCCTGTTAGAAATACAACCAAAGCCATAATTAATGAACTTTTGCCAGAAAGCTGCTAGGAACTGGATTCTATGCTGCAGTAGGTCAAAGACAGGACCCTTAAAGGAGGGGGGGCTAGGACTACTTTTCAGAAGGAGGAGGTGATACTGGGGGCACTGGGACAATATGGAAGGTGGACTCACTCCTTTAGATTGCCCCCAGAACTAACTCTGGCTGCTCAGGGGTCCTCTTCTCTTACTGGAGGTGAACCAGCATGGCTCCACTGGTCCATCTTAATCTGGATCTGAACTCTGACAGTATCACTACCTTCTTGGTGTCTGGGAACATATAATGCATCCTGCATATGTTTTGTGAACATTTTCCATGCTTTACAGAACCAGCTCTGTTTAAAAAACAAAAAACCCAGCTATGTTGAGATACAATTCACATGCCAAACAGTTCATCCATTTAAAGTATATAATTCAGTGACTTTTAATGTATTCACAGAATTGTGCAGCCATCACAATATATTGTAGAACATTATCACCAACCCCAAAAGAAACCCTGTCCCCATGAGCAGTTACTTCTCATTTTTTCCCCAGCTGTCCCACTCCCCAGTCCTGAAAACCACTAATCTGGTTCTATCTCTTTTGAATTGCCTATTCTGGTCATTTCACACAACTGACATCATACAATATGTGTCTTATGTGACTAGCTTTTTTCACTTAGGATAATGTTTTCAAGGACCATTTATGTTGTAGATAGATGAATACTTCATTTCTCTTTATTGCCAAATAATAGCCCATTACACGGATGTACCACATTTTATTTTTCCATTCATTGAGTGATGGACATTTGGATTGTTTTTACTTTTTTTTGGCTATTATGAATAATGGTGCTATGAACATTCATGTACAAGTTTTTGTGTAGATATGTTTTCATTTCTTTTGCATATATACCTAGAAATGGGATTGTTGGGTCATATGGAAACTTTTTATTTAACCTTTTGAGGAACTGCCAATGTGTTTTCCAAAGAAATCACACCATTTTACATTCCCAGTAGCAAAGTAGGAAGATTCCAATTTCTCTGTATCCTCACTAATATTTGTTTTATTATATGTTTTGTGACTGTAGGCATCTAATGGTTATGAAGGTGTATCTTATTTGGTTTTAATTTGCATTTCCCTAATGGCTAATAATGTTTTGTATCTTTTCATGTGCTTATTGGCCATTTATATATCTTCTTTGTGGTGATATCTATTCAGATCATTTGTCCATTTTTAAATTGGGCAGTATTTTTATTAAGTGTTTTTATATATTCTCAATGCAAGTTCCTTGTAAGTTATATGATTTGTAAATATTTTCTCCCATTCTGTGAGTTGTCTTTTCTCATTCTTGAAAGCACGAACTTATAATTTTGGAGATGCCCAGTTTATTTTTTCTTTTGCCACTTATACTTTTGGTGTTGTATCTAAGAAAAGATTGCCAAACCCAAAGTCGTGAAGATTTACTCCATATTCTCTTCTAAGAGTTTTATAAATTTAGCTCTTGCATTTAGGTCTATGATTCACTTTCATGAATTAATTAATTTTTGGTATTATGTGAAGAAGGGGTCCAACTTCTGTCTTTGTGTGTGGATTTTGAGTTGTCCCAACACCATTTGTTGAAAACACTATTCTTTTTTCATTGCATAGTCTTGGCACTCTTCTTCACAGTCAACTGACCATAAATGTAAGGGTTTATATCTGGACTCTTCATTCTATTCTATTGATCTATATATTCATCCTTATGCCAGTACCATGCTATCTTGATTTCTGTATCTTTGTAGTAAGTTTTGAAATCAGGAAGTCTGTGTGTCCTCCAACATTTTTTTTCTTTTTCAGGATTGTTTTGGGTATTCTGGGTCCTTTACATTTCTATTTGAATTTTAGGATCAGCTTGTACATTTCTGTAAAGAAGCCACCTAGGATTTTGGGAGTGATTGCATTGAATTATTTTGCTTAGTGATTGAATTTTGATAGTATTTGATAAAGACTGCATTAAATCAGTTTGGAGAGTATTGCCATCTTTTTTTTTTTTGAAGATTTTATTTATTTATTTGACAGAGAAAGACACAGCGAGAGAGGGAACACAAGCAGGGGGAGTGGCAGAGGGAGAAGCAGGCTCCCCGCCAAGCAGGGGGCCCAATGCAGGGCTCGATCCCAGGACCCCGGGATCATGATCTGAGCCAAAGGCAGACGCTTAACAACTGAGCCACCCAGGTGCCCCGAGAGTATTGCCATCTTAACAATATTAAGTCTTCTGCCTGATAAATATGGGAATATCTTTCCATTCATTTAGATCTTCTTTAATTTCTTTCAACAATTTTTTTTTTTTAGTTTCCAGAGTATAAGTTTCTCCCTTATTTTGTTAAATTCTTTTTTTTTTTTAAAGATTTATTTACTTATTTTACAGAGAGTGCATGCACAAGTGGGGGGAGGGACAGAGGGAGGGAGAAAGAATCTCAAGCAGACTCCCTGCTGACAGCAGAGCCCAACATGGGGCTCGATCTCACAACCCTGAGATCATGACCTGAGCCAAAATCAAGAGTTGGATGCTTAACCTACTGAGCCACCCAGGTGCCCCTTAAATTTATTCTTAAATATATTTTTGATGCTACTGAAAATTGAATTGTTTTATTAATTGTGATTTTGGATAGTTCATTTCTAGTATGTAGAAAGAGTTTATTTTTGTATATTGATCTTGTACTCTGCAACCTTGTTGAATTTATTGATTAGTAGTTATAATAGTATTTTTGTGGATCCCTTAGGATTTTCTGTGTACAAGACCATGTCATCTGCCAATAGGGACAGTTTTACTTCTTTTTTTCTAACTTCAATGCCTTTATTTCATTTTCTTTTCTTTTTTCTTTTTTTTTCAGATTTATTTATTTATTTGAGAGAGAGAAAGAGTGTGTGCGAGCAGAGGGAGGGGCAAAGGGAGAGGGAGAGAGCGAATCTCCAGCAGACTCCCTGCTGAGAGCACAGTCTGATGGGGCTCGATTTCACCAGCCAGAGATCACCACCTGAGCTGAAATCAAGAGTTGGATGCTCAATTGACTGAGTCATCCAGGTGCCCCTTCATTTCCTTTTCTAGAACCTCCCAATACAATGTTAAAGAAAAGCAGTAGGACTGGACATCTTTGTCTTGTTCCTGATCTTAGGAAGAAAACTTCATCACCATTGAGTATGATGTCACTGAGTGATTGAGTTGAGGAAATTAATTTCTATTTCTGTTTTGTTGAGTATTTTTATTATGAAATGGTAGATTTTTTGAAAATCTGATTATGTGGCTTTTGTGTTTTAATCAATTAATATGGTATATTAATTTATCTACTGTTTTCAATGTAGCTTTCTTGAATACCTGAGAACATTTACTTTTATCTACTCAACCTATGTCATCACTTAGGTTTTCTGGAAACAGATATTAAGACAGATTGGGAGCCACCAAATTGTTCTCTGTGTTTATGAATCCATTTCTGTTTAATGGTTTTTGGTGGTTGCCAAAGGGTTGTGGAGTAGGCCAATGGGTGAAATAGGTGAAGAGGGTTATGAGGTATAAATTTCTAATTATATAATAAGTAAGTCATGGGGATGAAAAGTACAGCATAGCTAATATAGTCAATAATATTGTAATAACTTCTTATGGTGATGGAAGGTAATTACATTTATTGTGGTGAGCATTTTGTAATATATCTAATTGCTGGATCATGATGTTATACACCTGAAGCTAATATAATATTGCATGTCAACTATACTTCAATTTAAAAAGGTAGAATTTGGGGTACAAGACATTTATTAGGGATCAACACCTATGAAAGAGTTGAGAGAAAGCAAGAATGGGCAGAGGAAAAAGTCAAACTGCCCTAAATATTCTGACAAAGTCTTAACCAATCCCATAGGGAGCTCTTAGACAGGTATTTCTCATCAAGTCATCCTGTAGTAGGTCAAAATAGCCAGGCCTTTTTGCCCCATCTTACTCAGTATCCAGATGTGGGCTACTTCATGAAGTGTATGCCTCAGAGCCAGGTAGCTCTCTATAGCTAAAGCAACCCTAAAGGTGCTTATATCTGAAGATTGCCTGCAGATCTCTTGGGCAATAAATCCTCCCTTGGGCAATAAATCCACTCCTTGAAGGGTGATCTGGGCCATGCATCAGCCTGTCAGCCACATCATCTCTTACAGAAATCTTAGATTCTGATCCAGGGTTTGCCGCTGTTAACCAAAGGTTGAGTTACAGAGTAGAACAGAAGTGTGAGGGTAGCCCTCATACTCTTTGTTCAGAGTCACACACACTAGGCCAATAGCCACAAAGCCACAATCAGAGTACCATACTTTTTCTTGGACTACTTAGCATCACACAGAAGTCTAACCCGTAGTGTTCAGGAGCTTTGACGACTAACTTAAATATTATCTCATGAGAAATAGGGCTTTCCCAAATCAAAATACATTCAAGAATAGGTTCTTATTATTTATGATGACAAATAATACTTATAAACTATGAAGTGAAGTTTCACTGACACTTCCTTCATTTGAGAAAAGGAAATTGTATTTGCAAAGGTGCTTTAATATTTCTGTTTTATGTTTATTCATTCTGCTAGTCTTTTCTCATCCTTGTCTTCATTTTCCTACCAAAAGTCTCTATACATGTAACTCAGGAAGCCCAATAACCATAGAAACCAGAGAAAGAAAGAAAAAGAGATTAAAAATTCACATCTATTTCTATCAAAGGAAGTGCTGCTTGTAAATCTAGTATAAATATTTGTTTTAATCCAGGTTTCACTTTTTATTTCTCTGGCTTTGTGACTCTTGTCTCACTTCAGTGGCCCTCTAAAATCAACTTAGACTGGGTTGAATTGAGTTGTTTTTTGTTTTCAGAAAATGTGGTATAATGAACAGGAAACCACATTTACACTAGTGTGGAGTGTCAATACATTTTATGTAAATAATTCTCTAGGGTCTTACGTACTAGATTATCTGGGAGGTGGGGAGGGAAAAATTAACCCGTTCAATGTTCCAAAACATTGACTCTGATCTATTCTGAAATGAGAATAGCCGTTTGGTACTATTTTCATCAGAACTGTCTAGTTATTGTTCTTTGAGGCAAATGGTTCTTCCGTAAATGAAGTAACTTGTCACTCCTGTAATCTGAAATTTGAGTCATCAGTAACAGGTGTCTGATTCATCTCTGTCTCTTTGAAATGCCAGCACTAAGCAGAGAGAACAGTGCATGTCAGAGGCTTTATCAACCTGAATGAATAAAATGCTTAGGCTTTTTCAAGAAAAAATTAGAAGAGGACCCTTACTAATAAAGTTTGGAATGTGAGTAGAAGCATCCAAGTTTCCTCTACCTTCTATCCTACCATCCGAATCCCCATGGAAATGACTGATAGACTTTAGGATAGCAAGGAAACTCAAGGACTTTCTGCTAGGATACTACATGTGCAGCCAGTTAAAGAAGGTGACTTTGAGGACCAGTAGAGGGTTTATTTGGTTGTGAAATTACTGTCTGCTTTCTACTTCCAGGAGTCAGGTAGGCCATGTGTTAGGCAAATGAAATGACCAGAAAGAGTAAAAGTGAAAATAATCCAAATATCCACTTCTTGTGTTTTATCCCTCCTCCCCCTTTTTTTAATTTTTATTTTTTTAAAAGATTTTATTTATTTTTTTTAAATTTTATTTTATTCTGTTATGTTAGTCACCATATAATACATCATTAGTTTTTGATGTGGTGACCCATGATTCATTGTTTTTGTATAACACCCAGTGCTCCATGCAGTACGTGCCCTCCTAAATACCTATCACTGGGCTAACCCACCCCCCACCCCCTCCCCTCTAAAACCCTCAGTTTGTTTCTCAGAGTCCATAGTCTCTCATGGTTCATCTCTCCCTCCGAATCCCCCCCCTTCATTTTTCCCTTCCTTCTCCTAATGTCCTCCATGCTATTCCTTATGTTCCACAAATAAGTGAAACCATATGATAATTGACTTTCTCTGCTTGACTTATTTTACTTAGCATAATCTCTTCCAGTCCCATCCATGTTGATGTAAAAGTTGGGTATTCATCCTTTCTGATGGCTGAGTAATATTCCATTGTATATATGGACCACATCTTCTTTATCCATTCATCTGTTGAACGGCATCTCAGCTCTTTCCACAGTTTGGCTATTGCGGACATTGCTGCTATGAACACTGGGGTGCATATGGCCCTTCTTTTCACTACATCATCCACCACGACCAAGTGGGATTTATCCCCGGGATGCAAGGGTAGTTCAACATTTGCAAATCAATCAATGTGATAGAACACATTAATAAGAGGAGAGAGAAGAACCATATGTCCTCTCAATTGATGCAGAAAAAGCATTTGACAAAATACAGCATCCTTTCCTGATTAAAACTCTTCAAAGTATAGGGATAGAGGGAACATTCCTCAAGTTCATAAAATCCATCTATGAAAAACCCACAGCGAATATCATCCTCAATGGGGAAAAGATGAGAACCTTTCCTTTAAGATCAGGAACATGTCAAGGATGCCCTCTCTCACCACTATTGTTCAACATAGTACTAGAAGTCCTAGCAACAGTAATCAGACAACAAAAAGAAATAAAAGGTATTCAAATTGGCAAAGAAGTCAAACTCTCTCTTTTTGCAGATGACATGATACTTTATGTGGAAAACCCAAAAGACTCCACCCCCAAATTACTAGAACTCATACAGCAATTCAGCAATGTGGCAGGATACAAAATCAATGCACAGAAATCAGTTGCTTTCTTATACACTAACAATGCAACTGTAGAAAGAGAAATTAGAGGAATGATTCCATTTACAATAGCACCAAAAACCATAAGATACCTCAGAATAAATCTAACCAAAGAGATAAAGGATCTATACTCTGGGAACTACAGAACACTCATGAAAGAAATTGAAGAAGACACAAAAAGATGGAATTCCATGCTCATGGGTCGGAAGAATAAACATTGTTAAAATGTCTATGCTACCCAGAGCAATCTATACCTTCAATGCCATCCCGATCAAAATTCCAATGACATTTTTCAAAGTGCTGGGAACAAACAGTCCTAAAATTTGTATGGAATCAGAAAAGACCCTGAATCACCAAGGAAATGTTGAAAAGGAAAAACAAAGCTGAGGGCATCACGTTGCCTGATTTCAAGCTATATTACAAAGCTGTGATCACCAAGACAGCATGGTACTGGCACAAAAACAGACATATAGACCAATGGAACAGAATAGAGAGCCCAGATATGGACCCTCAATTCTATGGTCAAATAGTCTTCGACAAAGCAGGAAAAAATATGCAATGGAAAAAAGACAGTCTCTTCAATAAATGGTGCTGGGAAAATTGGACAGCCACATGCAGAAGAATGAAACTCGACCATTCTCTAACACCACTCACAAAGATAAACTCAAAATGGATGAAAGACCTCAATGTGACACAGGAATACATCAAAATCCTAGAGGAGAACATAGGCAGTAACCTCTTTGACATCGGCCACGGCAACTTCTTTCAAGATACATCTCCAAAAGCTAGTGAAACAAAAGCAAAAATGAACTTTTGGGACTTCATCAAGATAAAAAGCTTTTGCACAGCAAAGGAAACAGTCAACAAAACAAAGAGGCAACCCACAAAATGGGAGAAGATATTTGCAAATGACACTACAGATAAATGGCTGGTATCCAAGATCTATAAAGAACTTCTCAAACTCAACACCCAAAAAACAAATAATCAAGTCAAAAAATGGGCAGAAGACCTGAACAGACACTTCTCTGAAGATGACATACAAATGGCTAACAGACACATGAAAAAATGTTCATCATCATTAGCCATCAGGGAAATTAAAATCAAGACCACATTGAGATACCACCTTACACCAGTTAGAATGGCAAAAATTGACAGGGCAAGAAACAACAAATGTTGGAGAGGTTGTGGAGAAAGGGGCACCCTCTTACACTGTTGGTGGGAATGCAAGTTGTTACAGCCACTTTGGAAAACTGTGTGGAGGTGCCTCAAAAAATTAAACATAGAGCTACCCTATGACCCAGCAATTGCACTCCTGGGTATTTACTCCAAAGATTTTATTTATTTATTTGACAGAGAGAGAGCGAGAGCAGGAACACAAGCAGGGGGAGTGGGAGAGGGAGAAGCAGGCTTCCTGCTGAGTATGGAACCCGATGCGGGGCTCGATCCCAGGACCCTGGGATCATGACCTGAGCCAAAGGCAGATGCTTAACAACTGAGCCACCCAGGCACCTCCCACTTCCCCCTTTTTATTAAAACATAGCATTTTGGTCTAAAACATTGAACGACTGCTAATTTTCACAATGATTGTATCAGACCATCTTAAGTAATCAGCAATACAATTTACCATCATTGAGCTCTATATGAGCAAAAAGACATTTTGCATTGCACTCATCCTGTAAAATGCTTTGAGGAAATTAAAGCAAGGGTTACAATGGGAAATGGTTGCAATGATATTTCTGCTGTTGTTTATCTTATTGTAATCAAACATTTTTAACCTGCTTAGCCTTTTATTATTCCTTCTCTAGGAATTTGTTTATACTGAAATTATAACTTTTATAGAAAATCATAGTATGAACACAAAAGAGCTGCTCGAATTTGCTGTGCTGGATCAGTGATCTCTGAATGTTAGTACTCAGATAATTAAATAAATATTTTGACACCTTACAGTAATTCCAAATGGTGAACATGTAAAACCCACAGGGATCCACCTTTCCTAGCAAGCTGGCATGGATCTCTAATTCCTCATACACTAATCCTAAGAGACAGGCATGTAACTTTTATTGACTACTTAGGATTTGCCAAGCATTGTGCTAATATGCATGATATCAATTATCTCTTCAATCCTCACAACAACCAGATGAGAAAGGTTTTTTTTTTTTTTTAATTTTTATTTATGTTCTAATTAGTTAACATACAGTGCAGTATTGGTTTCAGGAGTAGAATTCAGTGATTCATCACTTACATACAACACTCAGTGCTCATCATAACAAGTGCCCTCAGAAAGTTCTTATTCCTATTTTACAGATCATTAACTGAGGCTTAAAAAGTGAAGGGACTTGCCCAAGAACACATAGTAAGTGATGAAGCTGAAAGATAGAAGGAATATTATTACTAACCAAATTGTTATTAATGAAATTAGCTTAATTATATATATTTTGAAAGATAGTATTTTCATGATTATGTTTACTGCAGAATGATCAGAAAAACAGAAACATATTAAAATGAAAAGAAAAATCACCAATGTTCCTGTAGGGGAGGAACAATAATTTTCCTTCTACTTTTCTAGGTTCTTGGCTGAGACTCCCTATCCTTCTACCCCATAATACAAGACAGATTAACAGTAGAAAAAGCAAACAGAAATTGAGTAACTTGTATACCTCCTTTCTACCTGGGAGATAACCCAGGAAAACTGAGTAACTCCCTGAAATGGCCCAAACCACCACCTTAAATACCATCTTCAGCTAATGACGAAAAATGTTGGGGTGGAGGAAGGCCTGCTAATGGGAGGTTACCAGGAAAAGCACACTAAACAAGGGAAGGTTACTATGCAGATCAAAGTCATTGTCTTTTCCATTGAGAGGAGTTTCCTGAGACTTAGTCATCTTTCTCTTCCTGGTACAGAGAGGGACACATCCTTACAAATGGAAATTTTCCTTATAAATGTAAGAGTGTCTTACGGAAGGATAACTTCTACTCAGTTTTCTTAACTTTCTCAGCTGTTTCTTAAAAATAATCAGTCTAAAATAATCCTTATGTGGAGGAGGCACAAATCAGGGTGGAAAAGCCTGCTCCCTTCACTTTCCTCTAATCCTCACCATTATCATTCGTACACATGAAGTACCAGGTTGGAATAGTATTGGACCAAATGTAACCTACTTTTTCACATAAAAATGTAGTGTGAACATTATTTCCATGTCATTAGTTTCCTTCTAAAAGAGCATTTTAATAGTATTTAATCCATGGCCTCCTATTCCAGGTTATAAACCTGTGATTTAGTCAGCCAAGTTCTTATTTTTGATTTAATTTGTTACTAATTTTCCCTTATTATGTCTATTGCAATGAACCTTGCTATTTAAACAGTCTGTTATTATTTTATTAGTACAATTACTAGAAATTGAGTCAAAAATCAATATTTTTAAGGTATTTGATACATATTTCTAAAGTGCCCTTGGAGAAGGTTGTTGCAAATGTATTAGTTTGCTAGAGATGCTATAACGAAGTACAAGAAACTGGCTTAGAACAAGAGAAATGTATCATCTCACAGTTCTGGAGGCTAATCAAGGTGTTGGTAGGGCCATGCTCCCTCTGAAACCTGTAGAAGAAGGATCCTTCCTTGACTCTTTTGGCTTCTGGTAACCCCAGACATTCCTTGGTTTGTACCTGCATAATTCCATACATGGTGTTCTCCCTATGTCTTTTTATATAGTCTTCCTTCCGTGTATGTCTGTGTGCAACCTTCCTCTTTTTATAAGGACAAGTCGTTGGATTAGAGCCCACCCTAATTCCTTCATATTAACTTGGTGAAATCTGCAAAGACCCTGTTACTAGATAAGGTCACATTCTGAGGAACTGGGGGTTAGGACCTCGACTTATCTTTTTTTGTGGAGGGCACAACTCAATCCGTAATGCAGTGTACAATCTTCCAAGCCACTTCCAAACTTCTTTCATCCACCTTCAACACAAGGTACACTCTCTTACCTCTGTGCCTGCATACCTGCTCCTTAAAACTAGAATACACTTTGTTTCAATCTTTACTTTGCTAAAGTTTACTCCTCTTTCAGGTCTCACTTTAAATGTTACTTTCTTTAGAAAGACTTTGCTGATCTCCATCCTCTAGAACATGTTAGATGTCCCTCTGTCCCTACATTAGTACTTACTGTTTTTGCATTGTGATTTGTTTAACTGTTTTTCTAATCCTCTTGACTCTAAATTCCATGAACACCAGGAGTCCTGTCTGTCTTGCTTACCATCCCTGGTGTATTTTTGGTGCCTAGCTGGTGCTTGACATATAGTAAATTCTCAGTATAAATTTGTTGAATAAGAGAGAGGATCAGTACAGTTGAAACCCTGTATCAAATAAAGTGCCCCAGCTTGGTGCAACCCTACTTATTCTTGAGTTTCACCCTACCTCTCTCTCACTTTTGTTCTCTGTGCTCTACACACACTGGCCTCTCTCAGTGCTGCCAAGGACCCCTGCTCCCTCATGCTCTAGGAGCATTGCCCATGTTGCACCCTCTGTCTGGAATTAATCTCTATGCTCATACCCATCCTCCAGATCTCAACCCAGGGCTCCCTTCTTTTTTTTTAACGATTTTATTTATTTACTTGACAGAGAAAAAGAGGGAGAGAGAGAGCACAAGCAGGGGGAGCAGCAGGCAGAGGGAGAGGGAGAATCAGGCTCTCCACCAAGCAGGGAGCCCGATGCAGGGCTCGATCCCAGGACCCTGAGATCATGACCTGAGCTGAAGGCAGATAGATGCTTAACCAACTGAGCCACCCAGGCAGCCCCCAGGGCTCACTTTTTTAGGGAAATTTTCCTTGGCTTCCCCCGGTTATGGAATGAAAGTTTGTGTTACTCCCCCCTGTCCTACCCCCACTCTGCTGCTGCAAAATTCCTGCGTTGAAGCCCTAAACTCCAGTGTGATGATACATGAAGATTGGGACTTTGGGAGGTAATTAGGTTTGGATGAGGTCATGAGGGTGGGGCCCCATGATAGCATTAGTGTCCTTATAGGAAGAGGAAGAGATCAGGGCCCTCAGTCTCTCTCTCCATGTAAAGACAGAGAAGGCAGCCATCTGCAACTAGGAAGCAAGCTCTCACCAGACACTGGATTGGCTGGTACTTTGATCTTGGACTTCCCAGCCTCCAGGACGATGAGAAATAAATGTCTGTTGTTTGAGCCACCTAGTCTATGGTATTTTATTATGACAGCCTGCGCTGACTAAGACACACCCCATCCCCTTTCCCAGCCAAGCTCTCTTGTTATATATTTTTCAGAAACACTTTATTAGGGCCATTATCTCAGTTGGCATTTATACATTCATTAAAAGGGATATTTAATTAATATTTGTCTCACTAACAGACTGCAAGTTCTTTGAGAACAGAACTATCTATTTTGACCACAGGTTAATAGTTGCTGGAAAAAAAAAGAATGAAAAACAAATGAATTACTTTCCTTTTATCCTCTGTTTTTCCCTCTTTCTGTCCCTTCCTCCTTTCCTCTACTTTCCACTGTGTTAGCTAGGGCAATTCATCATAAACACATGAGCCTGGAGAGTGGGGTGGGGGGGTTGTCTACATTAGAATAACTATGGTAAGGATCATGAGATCTTCTGAACCAATCTCCATACCAGGCAGAAGTTCACTCACCAATTCTGAGGCTTGAGCAGACAACTTAGGAACTTTTTCAGTCACTGGTAGCTCATGACATGCCAACTCATTACTCTTTTCAGTAGTTCCAATTGTTTGAAAACTCTCCATTTACCAAACCAACAATCATCTTCTTAAATGCCTTCCATTTATTCTGGTTCCTCAAAACTAGCACCTCTCAGCCCTCTGTAGCAATACAAGATAGAAGTATTTTCTCTTTTACATGACCCCCTTCTAGTATTTAAAGTTTTTCGAGAGACCTTTCTTCCTTGAACAAGACTCTTTTCTCAGTTCCAAAGTCACCAGCTGTGAGTCATTTTGATTTAAGAGTGACAGTTGTAGTTTCATCCAAACCATAGACAAAAATGTTGAATAGGATTGAGCTATTTACAGAAACCTGGCAATGCTACTAAAACTTCCCTTTAAGTTAATACTGATCAATTAATCAACACACTCAGTTATTAATATCCCATCACCAAGCTCATGTGGAAAATGTGAACGATTATGTAATCACCAGGGAATCATGAAAGCTAGATTTAATATTTCAGAGAAATCCATTCATTCATCTATTCACTCAATTGAGTGCCCACTTAATATGTAGCCCTGACATTTTTAACTGAATATTTTGGTTGAGGCAGCTGTAATAGAGCTTTGAAATTTCAGAATGTTGAACTTCTGTCCATTCAGAAGTCATATAATTAGTTTCCTATTTTGATGCATCCAGCAAATATACCATAGCCACTGACCAATTTTGCATTCAATCAGTTCTCCTCTTCTAACTTTAGAATTCCCATTCATTGACTCACCTGACACAGAAGTGCATCACTATGGCAGCTGCTTCGGTCTTCTTTGCTAAATGAAATGGAGTTTGTGACTATCTCTCTTCATTAGATCAGCTACACTGCTTTATCATTCTAGAAGAGGCAGTCAAAGCTCCAGAATGCATGACTGACCAGGTATCTGTGAATCATTGCCAGTGTTCTTGGATCCTTCACCAAGGGGGTGGCCCTGTATGAGTGCCAGATATCAGAGCAGATCATGGCTCCCAGCCCTGCTGGGTTACATGGCTTAAAACTTGCAGTTTTTCTGAAGGTAAGATAGAACATATTTCTCTCTATATATAACCCCTTATTCAACTGATCACCAAATCCTGTCATTTCTACCTCTCAACTCTCTCTGGAATTTTTCCTCCCATCCTCATCCTTCCTGCTACTACTTCATCCGGACCATCATCTTCCACCTGAATTGCAGCCAGGATGCCATTCTAGCAGGGCTCCTTTTTTCCTGCCTTGCCTTTCTCCAGATACTGTTCACACTGTAGCCAGAGCGATGTTCCTAAAAGATAAATGAACTCAAGTCATTCTCCTGCTCAGAAAACTTCAGTGACTCCCTATTGCCTATAGATTTAGGCCTATGAAGACATTTAAGGCCATTTGTGATCTTTTTTTTTTTTCTAACCTTCTTCCATAGCCTGACCTGTCCCCATTCCCTGTGTAGTACCCTTGGTTCCCTCCATTTCCCTGAATGTATTACCTTACTGTGCCTTTGTACTTGCTAGTGTTCTGTCTGAATACCCCCCTTCTCTGTCTTCTTGCCAGATATCCCGGTACACTCAAATACATCAGAGAAGCTCTCTGGGAGACCCTTGCCTCATCAAACCCAGGCAGAATTGGACATTCTTTCTCTTATGCTTTTATGATTATTTAAATTAGATTATACAAATAGGTTATTGATCCCTTGAGGTTAGGAATTATGATTTTACTTTTCTTTATTCTTAACTACTAAAACATAGCAGGTGCACATTATATAGTTGCTTAATTCATAAATGCTATTACACTAGGAAACATTTATTTGGTCTTTATTCTATGTCAGGGGCACTGTTCTAAGCACTCCACATATGTTACCTATTTAACATACAGCCAGGTGACTCTTCTAGTCAATAGGCACTGCTTTGGGCCTTTAAAGTCACAGAAATGTGAAACCGACTCTAACACTCTATCACCAACCCACACTCCTATTTCCTTGCTTCTGCCTTTTTCAGCTCACTGATGACCTCCCTGCAGGCTTTGGTCTATGTCAGTTCTACACACAATATTCTCTTAAGACCAGGAGTTTCAAGAAGCCCCTGCTCTCCTCCCTAGTGAGTGATGGTGTCAAGTACAAGTGCTGACCACAGGTTCCAGTCTCTGTTGCTAGTGGCCTGGCAGCCTCTGGGACATGGAGGGTGGTGTCTGAGCAGTGACCCTATAGTTTGTGTTTAGCTAGTTGTCCATCCCTTTCTTAGACCTTAAAATTGCCCATTCTTGAATTGTCTACTTATGCCCTGTTTTCTGAGCTCAGTATTCCCTCTTCCTCTCTCCTCATGTGCCTCAATCAGTAGGACTGGATTTCTGACATAAGCCCCATTCCAAGATTTTATTTCAGTAACACTTGAGATAATTGGGATTCTTGCATTTTCCACTGTTCCTGTGTTCCTGCTGGGGGTTGCCTAATACCTATGGATGGATTCATAGTAGCTGATGGTTTGCTTGGATGTTGGGACCTCAGAGCCTTGTCTTGACTTGTGCCCTGGGGGTCTCAGTCTGGATCTTCCCTGAGACTGCAGTGGGTTTGTCTGTATAGTGGAGCTTGCCTCTCAATCCCAACATTACTTGCATCTGTTATGGTAGTTCCAATGTGGGAAAAAATAATTCTTGCCTTTATTTGGCTTATAACACAATCTTTCTAAAAGCTAGCTTACCTTGATCACATGCTGTGTGCCAGACATAAAACCTTCACATAAAAGCTACAGGGCGAACGTCATTATCCCCATTATATAGATAAGGAAACTATGCCTATGAAATAGTAAATGATGTTCCCAAGGTTACATGGCCAGTAAGTGGTAGAACCAAGATTCAAATTAGTACCAGTCTGACTTCAAAAACCAAGCTCCTTCTCTGCAAATTACAGGAGGAAACAACTGGGACAAGCAGAGAAATATTTCTGGCCACTGAAGGAGGTTGAGTCCATAATAAGTGCTCAATCAATACTCCTTGTTTTGGATGTTGACCGAGTATCACTGTATAAGCCTCTCTTATTGATTGTGGCCAAGGCAATTGTAGAATTATGAAGTAGAACCAATCAAAAGTGTCCCTGAAATGAATGAATATGGAGTTCCTCAGAGGTATATAACTGTAGGTTGCCAAAGATGACAGAAGATGTGGTTAAAAGCACATTCAGACCTAGTGAAAGGCTTATAGTTGCTGCAACAACTTGCCCAAATAGATGAGGGTATTTTAATTTGCAAACTGATATAAATTCTGCGTGAACAATGGTATTGTTGGGCTACCCCAAAGATCACAAAAAGGAGTGGGGTAGCTGGTGGGCCAGCACATTCTGTAAAGGGAAGTGACACACCAACAGCATGAGGAGAGGCGAGGTGCCATAGGAGACCAAGTAAAGAGGAGCCTTTCTAAAGAACACCGTAATCAAGATGGGAAGGAGCCAGAACAGTAGATGCCCCTTCATCTTTAGCATAGGTTGGTTAACAGTGCATATAGGATATGGAAGGCCGTATCTGAATGAGTGAGCATGCAGCTGAATAATGCCATGGACATCTAATTCAGCGTGTGTGATCTGGATAAGCACAAGTAACATCAGAATGAGTTGATGAAGCACCTCTAGTGTGCTGTGAAACACATATGAACATGTGTAAGATCCAAGTGAGCATGTGCATTTTCTGAAAAAGTGTATGTCACATCTAAAACACATAGCTGTGGAAGATCAAAGTGAATAGTTAACATCTATAAGATTTAAGTAAACATTTTTAACAACACAGTGAACGTGTGTATCATCTCAGCGTGCATGTGTATTGTCTGGTGAGGGTTTGTGATGTCTCAGGTATGACTTTTGAATAAGCACAAGAACATCTAAATATCAGTGGGTAATGTTTGAGGTGTTTACTATCTAAGCGAATGTACTTTTTCAGAAAGCTAATATGTGTCACATTTTAGTGAATACGTGTATCACCCGCATTAGGAAGGATATGATCTGAGCTAACAGGTAAAATATCTGAATGAGGATGTGTAACATTTAAGTCAATAGATCTCAAACTTGACCATGTATCGTAATCACCTGCAGAACTTGTTCAAACACAGATTGTTGGGAACTTATCCCCAGGGTTTCTGAATCAGAAGATCTGGGGTCAGGCTCAAGAATGTGCATTCTGTTGATATTGATGTTACTAGTCTTGGAGCCACATTTTAAGAACCACTGTTTTAAGTATGAGTAACAACTATGTGTAACATTTAAGTGCACTGATTAACAGCTACATGAACAGAAGTCTGATCTCTAAGTGAACACATGTAACATTTAAGGGACACATAAAGAAATCTGACTTAAAGCATGGTGCACACGGGGGAAAGTGAGAAGATTAGGTCTCCCCTTGGTGGTGACAGTGACTCTTGCAATGCAAAACTGTTCTCATCTCCAGACCATGGCAGGCTAATGGGACCACATAGGATAAAGGCTGGACCTGAGAAGGGAATAAGAATTAGGTTTACCTTTTAATCACTTATTTTCTTCTTATTTGTGAAAAAAACCCAGGATCGCATTTTCTAGGTATTATTTGAGCTGCTCAACCCATGTAAATCTTCCACCCTTAACTCTTCACACTTCACTCGGCTCATCTGCTTGAAATACAGCATCATTGCTCTCAACATCCAGAAATACTATGATTATTATGGAAATGCATTTTGGAGCACACATTTTATATGCTGGCATTAAGAAATTTTAAGGAGTTATATTCCTATAATATATGGGATAAATGCAAAGAGAATTTGTCAGAAATTATTCTTTGTGTGTGTGTGTATGTGCAGTTGTAATGGTAGCTGACATTTACTGAGCACTTTGAATAGTAGGTGCTTTTCTAAATTCTTTATCATTTAATCCTTACAGTTAGAATCACACTATTAGGACTACAAGGACACTGCTAGAACCCACAGTGAAGACTATTATTTCCCCCATTTTATAGCCGAGAGAATCGTGATTAGTGATGCAAAGTAATTCACCCAAAGTCATATAACTAAATAGTGGTCAAGTAGGATTTAAACACGGTTGTCCTGATCCTCAAACCTATGTTTTGAGCCACTATGCAATACTTGTGTGTACAAAAAAATACATTGAAGTAAGTGAAACCTTATGAAATGCACATTCTCTTATCCATTGCCACTTGTGTTTTGCCTCGCTTGCTGCTGGAACTTTGTGCATTCCTTTATTATAATAGTTACTGATTTGTGTTATAGTTTTTTTTTATTCTTTACCAATGGTTCTTGACTTTTTTGTGTGGTGTGAGATGGTGGAAATAATAAACTTTGTTAAAGAAGACCAGTTGCATCAGAGAATGAATGATTAAATCAATTGTTTCATTCATGGATTGTGGGTTGTCTTAGATTGTAAATATCTTGCAAAGGCCTTTTCCACTTTGTAGTCCTGACCTATAACATAGATTCTGGCACATAATAGGTGTTCAGTAGAAGCTTGTTGAATGAAATAAATATACATGTAAATGATGGTCTTGGATAAGTAGTGTGATTAGATAATTTATTGTCCAATTCGGGACTCTTTGTTTGTGAAGGCAGGCACCATTACTAATTATGCCAGGATAGCAGGAATATACCAGAACTTCCCAGGACACA
This sequence comes from Halichoerus grypus, assembly GCF_964656455.1. Lineage (NCBI taxonomy): Eukaryota > Metazoa > Chordata > Mammalia > Carnivora > Phocidae > Halichoerus > Halichoerus grypus. The sequence goes on from NC_135725.1 coordinate 64,427,320, forward strand.
CTGAGAAATTTGATCACCCTTTGGATAAAGATGATACCAAAAGAAGTAGTTTTTTGTTTAGGGAAAATAAAAGCCAATGTCATTGTAATGCAGTTCCCCCTAACATTTTTTTTTAATCCCACCCATGTTATAAATTAACTCTAAACAATTAAGCTACACCTATTATTTACTTCGGAAGTCCCAAGGTCCTTCCTGTCTCTGAGAAGTCCTAAAAACTGGGAGGCAGGCTTAAAATATCCCAGAGAACAATTGCACATTTGTCTAGTAGCCTGAGAAATAGATTGTTGTAATGATTTGCATTTCTGTTTCTTCGACATAGGGAAAGGGAATAAAGCTCCCCCTGGGAATACTGCTCTAACACTCTTGCTTGCTGAAAATGTTCCCAGTCTGCTTTGGTCTAAAGATTGTTCTTAGGGCTTCTCCGGATCAGAGTGCAGCCTTCACCTCTGTCCACCACAGGGCTAGATGTACTTACTTAGCTCAGATGAGAACTAGTGGACCTCCAGAACTGGTGGTGTTAGGAGTGAACTGGGACTCTTATTGTATTCCAGTGTAAGGGCCTCATCTCCTATTTGTGGATTGCAGATTCCTGTGTCAAACTAACATTCAGGCAGCGTAGAAGAGGGGACTTCGGTGTTAGAAGACAGAGTCTGAAGGATACTCTGCCACTCAGATGACTGTGTGAGCCTGAGATTCATATCACCTGTCTAGTCTCTTGTTACTCATCTGTAAAGAGGTATGATGCCTCATAACATGGATATTGTGAAGATCACTTAATGTAAGGGTACTTTATAAACTGTAAGGGACAGTACAGAAACTATAAAGAACTAAACAGACAAGCATCTTGTAGCTGCTCTGGACATCATTAATGATGGATAACATTAGGATGCTACCAGGTTTAAGCTACTGTTTGTCCTCTCTTTAGAAAAGGATTAATAATGTCAGTGAAGTCCAATAGCCATAAGCTAATTTTGCCTGTGTTTGAACTTGATATAAATGGAATTATATTCTACATATTCTTAGATTCTATTTCTTCTGACTGTAGTGTTCCTGTAATTTTCTTATGTTCCATATTGTTCTGTATAGCTAGAATTCACCCATCTTCAGTGCTATTTATTATTCCATCACTTTGTTTTTGTTTCTTTGTTATTATAAACAATATTTCTGGGAACACTTTTGTACATGTGTCCTTATATAAAAGTGCAAGAGTTTAAGGGAAGATTTTTAGTTAAAAGTAATTCATATCTTCAGTTTTACTAGCTTATGTCTATTTTCTTCAATGGGTAGAATGAATTTATATACCCACTAGGTATATATTCTGATTCCTGCACCTCCTGGAATCAGAATGATATGGTTAAAATTTTTAATATTTGCCAATCTGGTGTTGTAAAATGGTATTATGTTATGGTTTTTAAATTTGTGTTTTCCCATATTTACAAAAGAGGCTAATTATTATTTAATATACTTTCCCACTATTTGGATTCCCCACTCTGAAGTACCTACTCATGTCTTTTGCCTATTTTTCTACTTGATTTTTTTTTCTTATTGATTTGTTGGTGTTCTTTACAGTGTCTGGATACTAATGAGCTATGTTATTCGTGTGGCAAATATCCTCTCCCAAGTTACAATTTGAGTTTCCATGTTTGTTTATGTTGGAAGAAGTTTTATTTTACTGTGGTCAAATGTAACAATTTCCTTTTATTTGGTTAACTCTTTTTGTGTCTTGTCTAAGAAGTAATTTACTATCCTCAGCTCACAAAATGTCCTCCTATATTGTCTTCTAAAAGCTTTAGAATGTTGCCATTTGTATTTTAGTCTTTAATCTACTTGAAATTAGTTTTGGTGTGTGATAGGAGATGGGGCAAATTTTGTTTTATTTTTTTCTATAGATAATCCGCTGTCCCGATGCCAGTTTTGGGGAAGGCCATACTTCCCTGTTGATTTGCAGTGTTAGCTCAGTCATGCATCAGATTCCCTTGTATCTGTGTGGCTATGTATTCCAAGAAACATTTTAAAAAGAGAAGCATCATCATCATCCTTGCAGCTTTCATTTATAGACAGCTTAGTTTGGGCTAGGAACTATGCTCAAAAACTTTTATGTATTGTTTTATTTAACCCTCAAATAATCCTGTTGAGGTTGGTGGGTGCTATTCATTTTATCCCCATTTTACTGATGAGTAAACTGAATCAAATATTGAATTAGATAAAGTAAATATTCAATTTTTCCTAATAAAAGGTGGAGACTGGCAACTAACTCTATGTTAAAGATATGTTTATTCTGCAAGACATCATTTTGGCTTGAGAAATCAGAATGTATCCTTAAAGCCCTGAGGTTTTTAAATGTTTTTAAAGCTTTAAAGTTTATTTCACATATACTGTCAGTTAGGAAAATGGATATAAGCATACTTCCTGCCCCCCTCTGCTCTTACCATGTCATAGATGAGAGCTTTTTATAGAGTATTTTGTCAGAATCTACTTATTTAATAAGGATTAATGAGTTCATCCCACCATGTAAACAGAGACAGTTCTCCGATGTAAATTCATATAAGGAATGAAGTAAAACTATTTATTATTAATCACAGATGCATTAGATGAATGTGCTTCTTCATGCCTGCATTTGGGTTATGTAGTCAGTTTTATAGGATCTTCCTGTTATTTTTAATGTAGGCAAAGATCAAAAAGTATTTAACGTATTCATTTTAACCTATGGCTAATATATTCAATTTTACCCATGTCTAAAAACCCTACTAGAGACCAGAATTCCTTAGAAATTCCAGCCATAGAGGAAATGTCAGAACACTAGGATCGTTTGCTAGTCTAGAGAGAGAGACATCTCACCTTTTTATGAAATGACTAAGTGTGCACTATAAATAAAACTTGAATATTCATACTTCTACACACACACATATACACACATGTGCACATACATACACAGACATGCACACACAAAATTCCTGCCTCTAGTTCAAATATTAGGACTAATTAAAATTTTCTTCTACCTTTTATACACCCTATCCCACCCATGAAAACATGTAGAATAAAACTAAATCTTAATTGGCCACTAAATTGGATTTGCAACCTATGCAAAAGTAAAATAATATGATAAATTGAAAATAAGAATTATCTGAGAAACTCATGAGTTCCTAAAACTTCCAAAGTGATGTTTTCTATGCAATCTAATGACAAAAATTAATTTCTGCTAAGAAATTCTTTTAAATTCTTAAAATTTTTGTTTAAATTTTCTTTTTCTCCTGGAAGGCCAGAGCAAATTCCAGCAGTCCAAAGCTTAGAGAAATCTTTCCTATTTTTGCTATATTTTCCCTGTTAGACATTAGTTTGCTGTGTTCTTTCTGGTGTGTGTGTGTGTGTGTGTGTGTGTTTTAATGGGGAGAATTAGACATTCATAACATGTCAGAACTGAATGAGACCTTAGATATCATGTACTTTAGAGAGATCCTGAAAGTGTAGTTCATGAATCTGCAAGACTATTGCAAAATTATTTTCATAATAATACTAAGACCCTCTTTATTCTTACTTTCCACTAGTGTATAGTGAGTTTCCCAGAGGGTACACAACACATATTATCACAACAGATTGAATGTAGAAGTAGATGGGAAAATCCAGCTGTCTTCTATTTACTAGACATGATAAAGATATGCAAAGTGTAAGAGTTGTACTCTTATAATTGCTATCTGTTTTGGAAAATATTGTTATTTTTCATAAAGTGTTTTTTTATGTTAGCCTGCAATGGGATTAGTAATGTCGTCCTTGAATTAATAAATATTTTTAAAATTTCTAAGTTTTTATTACTAATACAGTAAAGATTGATATAACCCATATAAACAACACTCTTTTGCATGGTCAGTAACTTTTTTTTTTTAATTTTATTTTATTATGTTATGTTAGTCACCATACATTACGTCATTAGTTTTTGATGTAGTGTCCCATGATTCATTGTTTGCGTATAACATCCAGTGCTCCTTTAATACCTGCCCTCCTTAATACCCACCAGCGGGCTAACCCATCCCCCCACCCCCCTCCCCTCTAAAACCCTCAGTTTGTTTCTCAGAGTCCATAGTCTCCCATAGTTTATCTCCCCTTCCGATTCACTGCCTTCATTTTTCCCTTTCTACTATCTTCTTTTTATTTTTTATTTTTTATTTTTCAAGAATTACTCCTTTTTTTTTTTTAGATTTTATTTATATACTTGAGATAGAGCAAGATCAAGAGAGAGAGAGCACAGAGGAAGGGTGAGAGCAGAGAGGCAGAGGGAGAAGCAGGCTCCCCACTGAGCAGGAGCCCGATGCGGGGCTCAATCCCAGAACCCTGGGATCATGACCTGAGCCGAAGGCAGACGCTTAACCGACTGAGCCACCCAGGCGCCCCTCTTCTTTTTATTTTTTAACATATAATGTATTATTTGTTTCAGAGGTACAGGTCTGTGATTCATCAATCTTACACAATTCACAGCACTCACCATAGCACATACCCTCCCCAATGTCTATCACCCAGCCACCCCATCCCTCCCACCCTCCACCACTCCAGCAACCCTCAGTTTGTTTCCTGAGATTAAGAATTCCTCATATCAGTGAGATCATATGACACATGTCTTTCTCTGATTGACTTATTTCGCTTAGCATAATACCCTCTAGTTCCATCCACGTTGCTGCAAATGGCAAGATTTCCTTTTTTGATGGCTGCATAATATTCCATTGTATATATATACCACATCTTCCTTACCCATTCATCTGTTGATAGACATCTAGGCTCTTTCCATAGTTTGGCTATTGTGGCCATTGCTGCTATAAACATTGGGGGCACATACCCCTTTGGATCACTACATTTGTATCTTTGGGGTAAATACCCAGTAGTGCAATTGCTGGGTCATATGGTAGCTCTATTTTCAACTTTTTGAGGAACCTCCATACTGTTTTCCAGAGTGGCTGCACCAGCTTGCATTCCCACCAACAGTGTAGGAAGGTTCCGCTTTCTCCACATCCTCGCCAACATCTGTCATTTCCTGACTTATTAATTTTAGCCATTTTGACTGGTGTGAGGTGGTAGCTCGTTGAGGTTTTGATTTAGATTTCCCTGATACTGAGTGATGTTGAGCACTTTTTCATGTGTCTGTTGGCCATTTGGATGTCTTCTTTGGAAAAATGTCTGTTCATGTCTTCTGCGCATTTCTTGATTGGATTATTTGTTCTTTGGGCGTTGAGTTTGATCAGTTCTTTATAGATTTTGGATACTAGCCTTTATCTGATATGTCATTTGCAAATATCTTCTCCCATTCTGTCAGTTGTCTTTTGGTTTTGTTGACTGTTTCCTTTGCTGTGCAAAAGCTTTTTATCTTGATGAAGTCCCAATAGTTCATTTTTGCCCTTGCTTCCCTTGCCTTCAGCGATGTTTCTAGGAAGAAGTTACTGTGGCTGAGGTCAAAGGGGTTGCTGCCTGTGTTCTCTTCTAGGATTTTGATGGATTCTTATCTCACATTTAGGTCTTTCATCCATTTTGAGTCTATTTTTGTATGTGGTGTAAGGAAATGGTCCAGTTTCATTCTTCTGCATGTGGCTGTCCAATTTTCCCAACACCATTTGTTGAAGAGACTGTCTTTTTTCCATTGGACCTTCTTTTCTTCTTTGTTGAAGATTAGTTGACCATAGAGTTGAGGGTCCATTTATGGGCTTTCTATTCTGTTCCATTGATCTATGTGTCAGTTTTTGTGCCAGTACCATACTGTCTTGATGATTACCGCTTTGTAATAGAGCTTGAGGTCCGGAATTGTGATGGGGTGGTCAGTAACTTTTAAAGAGTGTAATGGGATCCCGAAACAAAAAAGTTTGAGAAATTCTCATCTACTTGAATTTAACTCTATCATTCTGCAGTAAAGAAACTGGGACTTACACTTCCTCAAGGGGATGATTGATGCATCGACTTCTCTTCTCTTTTTTGACATTGCTAGTCATTTCTTGTGTACCTTCAGTACTGCGGGATCCGAAAGAGCCAGGGCAGTGCCCTATACTTCTGTCCTGAGCACATTCTTACCTGCCTAGAAAGTATTCAGATACACTCTATGAATGGTTATTATTGTTATGGATTTTACAAAATCTTTCTAGTATGTTTTTCAGGGGGTATAGCAGGGCCCTGCCTGAAGCACTTGGTGTTCATTTTATAGCATTCCCACAGGAAAAAAAAAAAAAAACAAGAGTAATTTAGTAATCTGCAGTCCTACTATCCAGAGATAGAGATAATTGCTGTTAATGTTTTTGACTATATTCTAATTTTTTAAAAATATGGTTTTCAGTATTTGAGTACTAACCTATATTTTAATGAATTTTAATCATATTAACTATGTAATATCTGCCACTGGGTGATTTACTCATGACTCAGCACTTTCAAAGTTACTTTGAATTCTTGACACATATAAATAGCTCATTATGTGGCTCTGAGTGTCTCTGCTTTGGGTGGAAAAGGTGGGAAGACTTTATGTTCAATAATGCTCCCAGAAAAGTATCCCAAACATGTAAACAGCTTGGCCATTGTTAACAGTGCCAAAACAGCTCTTCTTACTGTTTTAAATTATCATCTATTAAAGCAAGAGAATATGAATGTGAAACGAAGGATATAAATGACAAAACGAATTTTTAGCTAATAAATTAGTTGAAGAGTAACAGGGGCAAGATTTCCCCCAGTCTTCAGAATTTATATGATGATTCACTTGGAGATTTGAATTTGAAGTCCAAATTGAGTAGGTGAACAGTCTCACTCATAATTAAAGAAACACAAATAAAAATAACAAAAATAATACAGTGTTTTAATTTCAGAGTGTCAAGGATTAAAAAGTTACATACTACCCTGGTTAAGAAATGTAAATAAATGTAACCACTTAGAATGTGATATGGTAATGTCTAACAAAATTAAAAGGCATATATCCATTTACTTAGCATATTCCCTTTATGCCAATACATTTATGCAAGTTTGAAAAACATACGTAGAAGAACATTATATCATTGTATGTAATGGCAAAAATGGGATGAAACCTACTATCCAGCAATAGTAGGCCATTTTTATAAGCTCTGGTATATGCACACAATTGAATCTAATTAAATCATTAAAAAGGTTGAGACAGAGATAGGTGCACAGATGTTGAATACTCTCCAAGATATATTGCTAAGATATAGCATGCTGGCATTTGTATAAATGTGCAGGATACATGTGTAAATTGTATGTATGCCTGTCTATGCATAGAAAACTCCCGGAAGAATAAATAAGTTATTGTTAACCGGGGTTACATCTGAAGAGTGGACTGTGAGTTGAGGTAGGGGAAGCAGGAAAAAGGGACTTGCTTTATGACAGATTATGCTCATGAGTTACTTCTGTGATTAAAAATGTTTTAATAAAAAGCTTTAAAATTCATATGCTTTTTGATCCAGCAATAAAGCTGAATTAATTTTATGGAAATAATTATGTATGTCTGAAAAGCCCTGGACCTAAGATATTCCTTCGGCTTTGTTAACAGTTGTAAAGATCTAAACATGATGTAAGTGATCAGCCACAGAAGATGGGTTAGACAAATTACAGTGCATTATTAAAAATCATGTGGTGAGAGAATATTCATGCTATATTGTTAGACGATGCCCCCCCCCCAAGAAAGTGTGTGTAGCATAACTCAAATATCTGAAATGTGATATAACTCATGGTGGGATAATAGATGAATTTTATTTTCTCCTTTTTAAAATCTATTTCCTAAGTGCTCTCCAAAGAACAGGTATTACTGTTATTTAAAATGAATGAATGAGGGCGCCTGGGTGGCTCAGCCATTAAGCGTCTGCCTTTGACTCAGGTCATGATCCCAGGGTCCTGGGATCGAGTCCCACATCGGGCTCCCTGCTCGGCAGGAAGCCTGCTTCTCCCTCTCCCACTCCCCCTGCTTGTGTTCCTGCTCTCGCTGTCTCTCTCTCTGTCAAATAAATAAATAAAATCTTTAAAAAAATAAAATAAAATAAAATAAAATGAATGAATGAGGGGTGCCTGGGTAGCTCAGTTGGTTAAGCGACTGACTCTTGGTTTCAACTCAGGTCATGATCTCAGGCTCATGGAAACAGCCCCGTGCCAGGCTCTGTGCTCAGAGTCTGCTTCAGATTCTCTCTCCCTCTCCCTCCTGCTCTCATTCTTTTCCTCAAATAAATAAATAAATAAATAAATAAAATCTTTTAAAAAAAAAATCCGATTCCATACTTTCATAACTCAGTTCTATTTTCTTGGTTCAGTAATACTACTATTTCTTGGCTTATACATAATAGAATTCCTGTATATTGATGCATTTGTAAGACCCTATATATTTAGCAGTCAGAGCCTTTAAAAAAATATTTTAGAGCTTGTGTGAAGATTTGGAGGACAATAGTTTTCTGTTTATCCCTGTCTTCATACCTAAACAATGTTAAATGATCAATGTAATTTGATATAGCTTGTCAATATTCTGTCAGTGCTAGTCTGGCATTTTATAGATTTTACTTATTTTGGTAAAATAGATTAAAGCAATGTCAATTACTTGGTGAAAATTTCAGGTGTCAGGTGGTAAAACCTTAATCGCACAATTCTAAAGAGCATACATTATGATTTTCTGACTCTTACCACAGAGCAGTGCTGACACAAGCTTCTCTCTGCATGACCTGATCAAACCATATCATTGAAGGCATTCACCAACCTGACCCACCACTGACAAGGAGACAGTTAGAACGGCACCGAAATATTAGAAAGTCTTTGTAGTAGAAGAATGGAATTTATGCTCTCAGATACCAATACTTTAAAATAAATACAGCTTGGCTTCATAGCTTCTCCCTCCCCAACTCCCAAATGTGTACTTTATTTAAACAAATTTGAGCTCAGAGGATCATTTAGCATTTCTCTTCCCTACACATGCTATCAACAGGCGTACATGTTGATGGATAATCGTACTTAAAGACAATGCAGTTTTACAATCCTATTTCAACACCCTTCCTGTTTGTTAGCTTAACGCCGAGTTTATCCATCATACCCCAGAAGCATTCAGAGTCTTAAAGACAACTTTTCAGATGCTATCATTTTTGTATTACATTGTGAAGCATATACATATGTGTTTTTATATATATTTACACATAGAGGCAACACTTAACTCCACACATAGACTTCAAAAGGGAGTAGAGACTGAAGTAAAAGCCCACCTCATAAATAACACATGGAGCTGCGATTGCCTGTTTATGCAGTTCTTACCCACTTCGGATGGGTTCATTAGTCACAGAGATGCAATTTTGGATTTTAGGAGTTTGGCTACTGTTCCCACTAAAAATAGCCCAGATTAACAGCTTCAAATGCAAGCAGTATCCTTAGCAGTAATTTGAGTGCTTTAGTACAGATACTCTCTTCCTGCACGGAATCATTTTCTCTCCCTGGCAAGCCTAACCCATGAATCGCTACTTGGTCACCCCCAGCCGTGCAGAGCTGAGCCTGACGGTTTCTGTCCGGTCCTTCACACTGTGGGGGAAATGTGGGAGCAAGGAATGCTGAGGGTGCACTTTTATTCGTCCTCATCGAGGCAGGAAGTGGTGCTGGCAACTGTCTGACAGCAGAACATCTGAGCGGGTATGTGAAAACTTCATCCTCACACTGTTCCTTGCCACATGCTAGCGCATGCTTATTTGTTTATCATTCTTGTTGAAATAAATTCAGCAGAAACAAGTCTGTATCGGTTCACATGGGCTGATGCAGATAACTGACCTCACCATTCAGATGTCTGCCTCAAATATTTGGATATCTGCAATGAACCTGGTTTGGGGCTTGGAAGATGGATCCTTTCCTCTAGATTTTTACTTCTTTTGGGAGCTGACAAATCCATAGAGATATGACTAAATATTTGTTGAGACAGTTATATATGCCTGGAAACTTCAAGCTTGACTGTTTTTTAGATAGGGACATTCAAGTTTAGGAGGTGCTAGAATGATAATCAGAAATGGGAGAGGAGGTGATAAGAATTTTATTCTTTTGCTGAATCCTTAAGCATTTTAATGCTTCTTTCCATAAAGGATATTTTAGTAGCCTCCAGTGAGAATCCTGAGTATTGGTTCTGATTTACTCAAATCAAAACAGTACTAAACCAAACCTAAACAAAACCAGGTCAGTGTTTTTGTACATTTTTGCCTTCGTATTCTATAAGTGATGTTGGGTCTTTAGAGAAGCAGCAAGAAAGTGATATGAGTAAGGGATATGTGACTATCATTTATGTTTTTAATTTTTCTGCAGGAAATGGATCACTCACTTTCCTATCAGATGAACTAGCAAATTTATCATCCCAAGATCTTTACAAATCAGAATTCAAATGTATCCATGGAACCCCAATTTGCATTCCTAATGGGAATTTTTTATAACTTCTTAAATATGCCAGTATTCAGTGTGCTTGGGGGGAAATTTGGTGGTGGTAAGAAAGAACAGCAAAAAATCAGACTCCATCTTATGCTGACACTGAAGCTTTTTCACATGCAAAAAAAAGCAAAAACCAAAATGAAAAAAATAAAAAAAGCAATCAAGCCCCTGGACTGTTGACAGACAAATGCACTTTTTTTTTTTCACAAGAAACTTAAAAAAGTAATTTGCATATTTCTGCAGAAACTCCAGCCTCTGTGGCCCTTTTGGTTCTGTGGCAGAATTGCAGAGAGGTCTCTGCCCATCGGCAATGGAAGGCAGGCACGGAAGGGTGAGCTTCAGAGGCTTTGGAGGAGAGCAGGTCCTGGAACCTGGAGCAGATCTCTTACTAGAAGGGGGGAGGAGGCCCGACTGGAGGAGGAGAAAGAGGCAGTGGCAGGGGAGGGAAGTGAGATGACAGACATGGGGACAGTTTGGGTGGCCACATAGGGGGTCAGGTAAAGAGCGATGGAGGTGTCCTAAAAAGTGGACAGGAGTCTGAAAATAGGAATTTTGACAAAATCAGCAAGGGAGACAGCATCGAGACCCAGGGTTCAGAGTCTGGCAATGGCCCCAGTGAAATGAAGTGCCCTGCGCACTCCTAGGAGGTGGCTTTCTTCTTTCCAAATGGAGCTTCAGGAGCCTAAACATTGATATATATCTAGGCTGCAAGGCTGATTCACACAGAGGATCAGCAACCTGCATAAATTTAGCCTACGAGGGTGGTTGTGATAGTTGTGGAAATGGTGACTGATTTCAATTATGCAATTATTTATCAAGTGCTCTTCCATTGGCCAAACACTTGGAGCTACAATAATAAACAAAATAGACATGGTCTCATCATACTTTCCCATTTTACTTTTAAAACAAATTGCCCATTGAGGTTGAAGGATGTGTCTTTTCCTCCCTTAGAGAATAAAAGAGAGGGCAAGGAATCCAACTTAGGAAAAATCAGAGATGTAAGAGACATAAAAAAATATATTGCATAATAGCCTTTTTAACAACCATGACTTAAGATCCAATGGTGAAATACGCATTTATGCCATATGTATGTGTACATTATGCTTCTTATCATATAAGGTGAATGTACGCTTAGCTGCATCTCATCTTAATGAGAGGGATTTCTTGCTTCCCTTATCCTTGTAGAATTCCCTCAGATTTAGCTAGGAGAGATAATAACAGCACCAATAATAGTAAGTCACTCGGTTAAGGCTGTTCACGTTTTGCTGAGTCCTCTTACTACTTAACAGTGACTCTTGGACTTTATTCAAGTCCTTCCAGTTTTCCGGAGAACAAGAAGGAAGTTTTTGTAGAAGCATGAAACTTTGAAGATTCTTGAGGAATGACCACAAATCCCAATGTGGCTTTGTGGCTAAATGTCAATATCATCTAGACGATCCAGTAGATAGCGCTGGAACACTTCCTGTCTGTTAGGCAGGCAGGCAGGAAAAAACGTGCTTAAGAGTGCAGGCTCTGATATCAGATGCGTGAAAACCTTAGGCAGGTTATTTAATCTCTAAAGCATCAGTTTCCTTCTATTTAAATGGAGATGATATGAACACCTCCTTCCATAGTTAGTTGTGATGATCAGAAGGCATCACGTACCTGCATGGAGCCTGGCCCATCAGGAGCACTCAATAAACATGACCTAATCTTACCAGTATTCTCATCCTCACATTAGTTGTCTGATTCCCTCTTCTTAAGTAAGTGGGGCCCTAGAATATGGGGGGTTTCCTGCCCAAAGGCTATTTGTCCAGTGTTGTCAAGACAAATGTTAGGTCAGCAATGGTTTCCAGGGGGAAGTTTCGAGGAGCAATCTAGATGGCAGCCAACGGGCAAAAGATCAAATGTTCAGAGTAGAAGGTAGAAGCTTATCCAGAGAAATTACCCAAGTAATTTGACAGTGTAGCTGTAACAGTTTTGATTTGCTACTAACATCCTAGGACATGGATAGGCAAGAAGCCAATAAAGGCAAGCATGACCTGCCCTGGGCAATAACATTCAAGAATTTTAAATGCCACTTCACAGAAGGGACAGAGGTGCTACTGGTTGGGTTCTGGGGATCCTGGTTTAGTGGGGCTGATATGAGGAAGCTAAAGAGAAAGAACATAACTGTCTGAGATAGAATGTGTCTGAAGTCACACTCTATAGGCCAAATTTGCTTTCCTGGAAACAGGGTTTAGAGGGAGAGCTGAGTAAATGGAACAAGAGATGAAGAGAAGTTGAGGAGAGTGAAGCACAGAAGATCCAGGATTTGTCCCATGAACTGGGAAGGGATGCCTGGAACTCTCTCTCTCTCTCTCTCTGTCTGGATTCTGGCTATATATTCTTTGAGATGATGATGCATCTTCAGCTGGACCAGAAGATGATAGAGAGCAAAGAGCGAGGCTGTAAGGAAGGTAGGGGAAAGACCATGAAGCCTACTCCAGACCATGCAAAGGGCTTCAAGCTTATAGACAATGGAAAGCCATAAAAATTCTTTTTTCTTTTTCTTTTTAAATAAGCAAGCAGTATGGTGAGACTTCTGTCTCAGGAAGACCACCCTTAAATGCTGCTTCTTATCCCCACAGTCTTAATTAATTGCTTCCTCCTCATTTCCACATGGCTTGGCTCTCGTCACATCACGTTATTTTTTTCCATTACTGTCTTCACCTTCCATTTGTGAAATCCCTTGAAGGTAGACCCTGTGTCTTAGACTTTGCCTTCAGAAAAAGGGATAAGGACATGAAGATTGAAGATAAAGTACAGATTTGGTTGACATCTCATGAAAAGTTTGTGTCCAGAAACTCCTGAAGGGCTTGGGGCTCAGGTAGTGAGTTACTTATCTTTTTCTACGTTAGAATGGTGCCCTGGGGAATGGGTCAGCTATAATTTGCCATGAAATACCGGAAGCTTCCTGAGAGTCCTTTTTCTCTGACCTTTTTCAATTTGTCTTCCCAGGCTTACCATGTGCTTGTACATAGCACTTAGCATGTGTTTAGTTAAAAAAAAAAAAAAAAAAAAAGGCTGGTACCTCTTCTTTGAAGGACGACCTAAGTTGGGGCATTCAGAGTGGTGCTTTCCTCCATGTTATGGTATCCTTGGTGGTATGGGCTTTGGCAATGTGGAAGCCCAACCTGGTCTCCAGGGAGATGCTTATAGTGAAACCATTTCATATTGCACGTCCAGTGCTGAAGAGCAAACCCTGGCCAGCAGAGGGTAGCAGAGGGCTACAGAGCAAGGTCAAGCTTCTCCTAAAGGAACTTCCTTCTGGAGGTCATTGAACTACCAGATGTCTCTGAAAGGAGAACAGAGTTGACAGGGAGAGTTCTTAGGCAACCAAGAAAAGCCAGTAGCCCCTTGGGGGAAGGTTGGGCTGTAGAGAAATTGAGGAGCTGTCCCCCTGATAAGCCTGAAATAGTTTGGGGACCGCCAAAAGGAAACTAGGAACTTTGAGTGTGTGGAGAAAGGACCAGCCTAGCACCATTACACAATCCCTTTGCCTTCTGCAAACCAGAGTTTTTGGTGAGTAGATGAGACACGGTTTCTAGAGGACCTCAAAGGGAACCTCAGTTAGTCTTTAAGCCTTTAACTTGCTTACAGAATGCAGTGGCTCTGAGCTCTGGAAAAAGCCTCTGTCCATCCTCTTCTCCAAAACCCTCTCCACCTAAATCACCCATTTCTGTCTCATCTGTTTGTTCTACAACCGGCTGTGGATGTAAAAACTCAGGTTTTCATTGGCTACACAGCAGCCTCACTGTGGCCATCCAGCCTCAGTTTACTGTCATGACTAACAGAATTTAGGAGTTGTCCCTCCCTACTTTTATTTTGCTTTATTGAGTTTTCGCTTAGTGGCTAAGAGAGATCTCTGGGTTCTTTCTGGTGGCAAGTTTAAGTCCCACATTTTCACATCTAAAGTAGTAGTCCAGCTTCCTCTTATATGGCTTCCCAGGACAAAAAGGATATTTTTTATACATACAATAATAAAAATAATCATTTGCAAAGTGTGAGAAAGAGATGTGGAACAAAATCTTCTCAATCTCGCACAATTTCTTCTTTTTTTTTTTCACCCTACCTATAATAGCCAGTGGAATCAATTGTTGTGAGTTCCTATTGTTGGCCTTGATGATTATGGTTACTGACAGAATTTGTGACTTATTTAAAAGAGAGAATGTTTGGATGTTCTATTAATTTTCCCGAAGTTCATTGGCTAATGTAGCTTATCAATGTCTTTATGTTTTTATCATCTAAGTGTACTAATTCTCAAAGAAACATCATGAATATCCTTACTGGTTTGAGCCTCATTGACTGGTAAGTTGTCTTTCTAAATGACTTACCCTTGCCCTTCTTTCCATAGTCGGTCAGTAGCTCGTGCTAATGAATGAATGGAGGGGCGAGTGCCTATTATATAATCAGCACCATCCCTTCTTTTATCTTAGGACCACACCATTTCTTCAGTTGAACAAAGGAAATAGTTACCATCCTATTCTTCCCTCTTTCAATAGTTGTAAGTGTGGGGTCATCACCAAAGGAAAGGTTTGAGGATCAGTTAGCTCAGTTACCAACCCACTTGGCTTCAGAATCTCTGAGCCCTGGGAGAGAATACAACCTAAGGAGCCCCTCTGTTCTGTTATATCCAGGATTTAGTGGCTCTTTCATCTCATCATCCCAATCACATCTTTGGTGTTGGGCATACTGGAATTATTCTTGGTGGCTTAAAGGACAGAATCAGAATCCATCAGTTGGTAATTATTACAGGGGGACACATTTGGGCCCAGTTTAAAGAGGCATTTTCTAACAGTTGAACCTGCACAAAGACAGATGGGACAGATTCACAAGGGGGCAAACTCCAATCACTGGGGTGTAGGCAGAGGCTGGAAGGCCACTTATCAACACTGGTTCTCTCTGATACTCAGATTGTTTTTAAAGTCTTTTATAGCATTTGGGACACAATGATTGTGGCCTTCTAGAATGGGTTTCTTACAAGTCCTGACTGATGCTTGAGCCTTAGCCAGAGGAATGGTGCAATACATCTTAGAAACAGTATTTAGGGACGCCAGGTGGCTCAGTTCGTTGGGCGTCTGCCTTTGGCTCAGGTCATGATCCCAGGGTCCTGGGATCGAGTCCCATATCAGGCTCCCTGCTCAGCCAGGAGCCTGCTTCTCCCTCTGCTCCTCCCCCTGCTCATGCTCTTTCTCTCTTTCAAATAAATAAATTAAATATTTTTTTTAAAAAAGAAACAGTATTTAGCTTCTTTTTACCTACACAGAATAAATTTGCATTTTTTGAACTCCTATATACCAGATACTGTGCCAGGCATTCTATGTCTTTTAATCCTCACAACAACCCCACTAGGCAAGGTGTATTTTCATTCCACAGGGAAGGCAGCTGAGACTCAAGAGGGTTTAAGTCACCTAAGTTCACATCATAGCTGAGCCCAAATTCAGAGCCAGATCTGTCTGAAGGTCTGTCTTTTCAACACACCAGGCTGCCTTTAATAAAGAATTGAAAGCTATGCTTGCCAAAGTTCTGGCCTTCTGAGTATATCATGCATTTCAGTCACAAGTAACAACATTTACAACAGTAATTTGTGATCAAGGAACAGTTTGTCATTTTTTTATACATGACTGCAGGGTACACACAGCTCAGCTTCGTTTTCCATTCACCTCAGAACATGGGTCCAGCCTGTCGGTTCTCACAGCCTGTGGCAGCAAGTGGAGGGAATGGGGTGCTCAGGGAAGGTGAAATATAATTGACTGCCTTAGATTTATAGGAGTCACAAGATTTGTATAACTGGTTATGCTTTGAGAATTGAGTGTGGGCAAGTGCAAACAATGAATTCTTTCAGAAGGTAGCAGCTCACACCCTTGCTGATCCTAGCTAAGTCTGTCTCTTTTAGATAAAGGATAATATGTACTAGGCAAGCTGTTTGAAGAATGATTACAAACAGGACCATCCCAGTGTGGCTAAGTAATTCCACTAATTTGTACTTTAAAGAGCCAAGAGCCCAGAGTCATCCCAAGGACCATGGACATAGCATTTCCCAGTGCTATCTGCAAAGCTGGAGCACATCCAAACAGTCAGCCTTCTGATATTTATTGCCTTTATATAAAAACAGACATTGAAACTTGCTTTGTATTCATTTGTTTTCCAGGTTAGCTCTTGCAATTTGCTTTGAATGTGCATAGGGGGATTTTACAGAAGTAGCATCTGAGCCATAACAAGGAATCTTATCTGGCAGTCTTCCCTGATCTGTCACTGAAGGCTAATCTCACCACAGGAACACTGTCGTACATCATAAAGATGTATACCCTTTCCAAGCATTTTAAAACCTGTTCGTCTTCCCTTTGTTGCACAAACACTGACATTGTCTACAACTGTTGGTTTTCATAATATTACTAGCAATCAGTTAATTGCACTCACTATATGCCCAGCATTGTTCTAAGAGCTTTTCATCTCAAAACAACTTTGTGATGATTCTCATTTCACAGAGGTACAAACTACATCAAGCTTATTTTTTCTTCCTTAATAGGCTAGGAAAAAAAAAAAAAAAAACAAGTTGAAATAAAAATCCCTGCAAGCTTGAAAGTGAATATTCAATTTAAAACACAACACAACAGGGGCACCTGGGTGGGCTCAGTCAGTTAAGCCTCTGACTCTTGATTTTGGCTCTGGTCATGATCTCAGGGTCATGGGATGGAGCTCTGCACTGGGCGTGAGGCCTGCTTGGGATTCTCTCTTTCCCTCTCCCTCAGTCCCTCCCTACTCCCCTATTCATGTGCACACACCAGCTCTCTCTCTAAAAAAATAAAATAAGTAAAAAAACACAACACAACAAAAACAGTTTCAAAGAAATATATTCTAGAAGTTATTTGTAGAGTCATATCTTCAAACTAGTTATATCTCATTTCAATCTTGCTTAATAATTTCTGTAGCTAATCAGAATGAACAGATCCTCTTAATTAAATATATTGTGAGACAGTTGGTATCTCTATGAAAAAGTAGCCTGTTTGAAAACTGACCCAGGGTAAAGTCTGAATTGGAGTTGTTGCCTTTGTGTGCTCCTTCCATCTCCATGAACCCTTAACCCCTCTTCCTTCTAATACCTAGTTGGCACCTGGTTACTCTCAAAGACTGCTGGCTATCAGGTCTGTCCGTGGATGCTAGACCAGTTTTTTCTATATATGTTTCCAGAATTGCAAATAGTGACATTTAATATAATTGGCTTTGTCTTAAGTGCAATGTTTATAGGGCCTCATAATAGCATTCTGTCCTTTAGACCTGAATTTAGTTTCAATATGATAGATTCACCTGGGCTTATGTCAAGGTATTGGTGTTCCTGAAGCCCCTCAAAGACTTTGTTATGGAGGGTTCCTTCTATAAGCCCTATAAGCAAAATCAATGTATCCGTATATTTTCAAAACTCTAAATAGGTTTCCATGCTCTAAAATTGAGACCAAACATTATAAATCTGGAAGTCCTTCCAAATGAGGAATGCTTAAGTCGGTTCCAAGGCATTTAAGACACTAAGAAGTAGAACATCTTCACAGTGAGGCCTCCAAGCTTTGAGATCAGACAGCCGTGGTCTGGTCCTGCCAAGAAGGGCAAATGTGGGTTGCCATCAATGTAGTGTGTCCAGTGATGGATGGGTGCTCATGAGATAGCAGGGGGTCCTCGGGGAGGGATGGGTATGAGTGGAGTGATAGCAAGTTGATAGTTGGAGGATCATTTCAAAGAGGGTCAGCAAGAAGTAGGGAGAGAGAGAAAGAAGAATGGAACCACATCAGACATGTTGCAGGGGATACTGGGCTGGGGCGCAGATGGTGATTAAGGTTGACAGAATGTCTAGAAAGAGTAGTTCAGGGATTTTTATGGGGATCTAGAAAAGAATAAGCACTTCGGGATAGTGAGAAGTTTCTTTGAGAACCTGGGTGCTGTGTCTGGAGATATATTTAAAGAAAAAACTGGGACCTCTAGTATTGAAGAACCAAAAGTTCTATGGCTTACATGGAACAACAATCAGAACATCCAGTTGTAGAGAAATTCCAAAGAAAATAAACCTCACTGGAATCATGATTCTTCCCAGCCTTATCCCTATAGCTTTTTTTTTTTAAATCAAAGAAGCTCTTTCTTTTTTTTAAAAGGATGAATGCTTTTTTTTAAGTGACTAGAAATCATTTTTCCTTGGAGATGTAATTATGATCTTATCTACTTGTTCCAAATCTTTGTATCATTTGAGTCAATCTATGGCAGACAGTTTACCAAATGCCAAACTCAGTTTCCAATTGCAGCTCTGAAGGCGTGGTAAACTTACACTTCCTTAAAAGCAACAAGTGGATATTGCATTTGGCACTCAGCTGAGTACAAGGGTGGCATTGGTTCTGTTGATGTGCCCAAGTTAATAGGTGCTATCTTTCAAAATATGTAGGTAATAATTCATTTCTTTAACTAAATCCATGCTTTTTGCAGTGTTGATATACTTCTCTGATGAAAACTTTGGAAGGAGATGATTTCATAGTACTCTATCTTATGGTTGGACGTGGCCATTTACATTATAACCCCCTGTTATGAGGAACAGAGAGGTTACATAACTGACCCAAGTCAACCCAGTCAATAGAAGATTCTGAAACACCATCTCTTTCTTCTAACAATACAAATCCTGTTGTTCTCTCAAGGTTGCTACAAAATTGATCTGTTCCCAGAAGCTAAATCTGACTATCCTTAGTAATGCTATATTCTTATATTCCTCCTTTAACTCATTTTCTATCATACTTAGGTATCTTAGCCTATCTTATCATATTAATCCGTCTTATATTTTCATATTTCGTAGATAGAGATCTGCAACTGTACTAAAGGCAACTACTATACTAAGCTGTAACTGCTTCACTGGTTTCCCCAGGGGAACTGAGAACTCTGCAGGGTAGAGACCCTCGTCCTCCAACTCCTCAATGTCCCGTGCCCTCTTGCACAGTGCACAGCATGCCATAGGGGCCCAAGACATCTTCGCTGGAAATTGAAAAGACTGACCATACGAAATGTTGGCCAAGACATGGAGCAGCTAAACTCTCATTTGCTGCTGGTGAGAATGTAAAATGGTACAGGCCACTTTAGAAAACAGTTTGGAAGTTTAAAAAATTTTTTTTAAGTTCAACATACATCTAGCATTTGATCCAACCATTCTATTCCTAGTTATTTATCCAAGAGAAATGAAAGCATATATTCACACAAAGACTTGTACACAAATATTCCTAGCAGCTTTATTTGTAATAGTCCAAAACTTGAAGCAACCCAAATATGTACAGGCGAATTGATAAACAAATCATGGTATAGCCATACAATGGAGTACCACTTGCCATTAAAAAGAACAGACTATGGATACACACAGCGTGAATAAATCTCAGAATAATTATACTGAATGCAAAGCCAGACAAGAAAGGAGTACCTACTGTATAATTCCATTTATATAAAATTCTAGGAAATACAAACTCATGTACAGTGACAACATAGTAGTTGCCTAGGGATGGGAAGGCAAGAGGGGTAGGTTTTAAAAGCCATGAGGAAACTGTTTGGAGTGATGGATATGCTCATTATTTTGATTATGGTGATGGTTTCATGGGTATATACATATGTCAAAAGTCATCAAATTTACATTTTAAATATGTTCCGTTTATTGTCAATTATACCTCACAAAGCTGAAGAAAATAACAAAAGAATACTGAAACTATTCTACATACACCACTTTCCCTTCAGTGTCCCACTGCCTCCATGTTTCCATGGTGAGAAGCTTTCTCTTTGAGACCAGCATGCAGGACACTGAGCAGATTGGGAGCACTTAGGTCAGACAGAGCTGATGTGATCCAAGATTTGCTTCTTAGGAGCTACATAACCCTTGGGCAAGTTCCTCCGTGTCCCTAGACCTCAGTCTCCTCTTCTATAAAATGGAACTAATAATATACCAACCTCACAGGAATGTTATAAAAATTAAATTAGATAAAAGACTGGCATAAATGGTAGCCATTATAGGTTCCATATTGTTAAGGATCTTTTTGTTTGTTTGTTTTAATGAGACACACATTTATTGAGAACTTTCTCAGCTTGGTTTAATTCTTGCTGATTCTCAACCAATTACTGAGAATAAAGCAATTAGCAAAGAGAGAGCAGACTATACTTGAAAATATAAATAATACAAAATCACTTCTGGGCACCTATCCACTTAATTCTCCATCATTTGTGCTCAACTGAATTAGCAGCATATGTGTGTGTTCAGATGTTCCAAGTGGAGAATAGGATAATACAGAGCACATGTATCGGGGGCAAAGTGGGAATTGATAAATTGAACAGCACTGAAAAGTACTTGGAAGAGTATGAGTTTTGGTTTAGACAGTCTGACTTTAAATGTGTTTAGCCACTTACTGTTTATGCATGAAGCCCTGGATGGGTTAAACTTCTAAGGTCTTCTGTTTACATATCTGTAAAATATAGATAACACTTCATACATCATAAATTTATTGTGACACATATTCATATTAATTTTAGAAATAATTTCAAGGATTAATATGTGGGTAATGGCTCCCATTCCCCTTCTTATTCTGGATAAGGCCAACTGTGCATGTACTAATGATAAACACATTATTTAACCAGAACTTCATGGTATTTAAAAAAAACTATTAAAATGCTCTTGTAAACTCATTCTGGAATAACTGTGTGTTTGTGTAAATGAGACGACCTGATCTCTCAAATCCTTCCATTGATTTTTCGAGAAGAGTATTTTGTCACATTAAAAACTAAGTGCAGGAAGACAGCTAAAGCAATAACTTTGCTTCAAAGAAGTGAAGGCAGGTGTGGAAACCAAGCTTCTAATTCCTAAGGCAAGCACTGTTCCCAGGCCCAGGTGTATCTGTTCAGGGCCATCAGCTTTAAAGGGACCACCTGAGAGGCAGCGGGACTCAGTAGCTCTGTTAGAGAGGCGAGGGCAGAGAGCAGGCTAGAGGGAGCAAGGCTGCGGACTCTTCTGTAGACAAGAAGCTGTTTGGTTCTGTTGAATGTTCTTTCTCTTGCTCTCTCTGACGTTGGCATCAGCTCATGGGTATGAAAGCTTTGCCACCACTTGCCTTCTTTTTCTTAGCTCACTTTCCATGGAGTCTTGAAAGTTTGAGAAAGGTACACATTCTAACCTGATTTTGTAGATGGGGAGCTGAGTCCTAGAGAAACAGGTAGTGAAGAACTTTGCTTTGAAAGAAACTTTTAGCAAAGAGACTAAAACTGTTGACTCAATACTCACATTACCTGGGCTCAGGTTTTATCTCTGCCACTTACTAGTTGTGTGATCTGGGACAAGTCACTCAACCTCACTTTGGGTTAGTTTCCCCATCTGTAAAATGCTGATAAGAATAGTACCTACCTCATAGGGTTGTTGACAGAATGCTAGGATTTAAAGTGCTCAGAATAGAACCTTGCTAATAAGAAGTACTATATCCATGTTGATTATTGGTTTTGAACCTTTGCTTGGGAGGTTTCATAAGAAAAGATTTGGTGTAATGGGATTATTCTGGCTCTCCATAACTATATTCCTTCTAGACTATTTGGCTGGTAGTGTCTTATGACATTGTAGTCATAATTTTAAGACAGATAAAGGTTAATCAACACTGCCCTAAAAGTGAGCAGGACACAAGTTTCTAAAAAATGCACAGGGAATTCTAGTACTTAGGTGGGGGTTTTGAGGGTTTTGGGGTTCCCCCCAATGTCTGGAACTTTCTTAGGTCTTGAATGATTACACAAGGATTATGGTACATGTTATCTCCTGTCTCTAAGTTTGGCCACCAGGTAGATGCAATCATGCTACAGAACTATGCAACTGAATTCGAGTTTAGCTGTAATGTAAATCCCTTGGGATCAGGCTTCAATTAGAAAAGTTCTAGGGGCGCCTGGGTGGCTCAGTTGTTAAGCATCTGCCTTCGGCTCAGGTCATGATCCCAGAGTCGTGGGATTGAGCCCCGCATCGGGCTCCCTGCTCCGCGGGAAGCCTGCTTCTCCCTCTCCCACTCCCCCTGCTTATGTTCCCTCTCTCACTGTGTCTCTCCCTGTCAAATAAATAAATCTTAAAAAAAAAAAGTTCTAGAAAGATAAACTTGAGAAACAGTCTTAGCAGTAACAAGAGTTACTTACAGGTATTTGAAATGCCAGCATGAATGAAACAGCGTTAAAACTGTTAGGGTAGAAATCATTTGGTGTGTAAAATGTTCTTTGCATTTTACATGCCTTGGCAAGCAGTTAAAAGACAGGAGAGGGTGCCTTACGTATCTACCGAATAGCCTCTTTCTCCAGGGACTTCCCCCATTTAAGTAGCTCCCCATCCTCTCATCTATTGTAGAAGGATGAATGGCCCCTTCTAGAGGGTACAATATCGCAGCTGTTTAATGATGCGTAATAACATGACTTAATAGAAGAAGCCAACAAGACCCCTTAGAAACAGCGAGGGAGAATGGGTAAGAAGTTAGCAGCCACTTACCTGTAGTAGAATTTGGCTGGTGTGTTGTGGGGAGGATTGTTTTGGTGGAATATGTAATAAGACTTCTAGAACTCCGACAGTTTGATATGTACTCTGCCTAGCTAACAAGAATAACAACACAGTTGTTAACACATCTATCTACCGAGAGAGAGAGTAGACCTCAACAAACACTTGAATAAATGAAACTTAAGCTTTGCTTCAGTCCATGAAGGGAATGTATTTTTTTCTACTTACTAAACTTGTTTTCTATGTCTCCAGGAAAAGCCAAACCCATTCATCAATAGTCATTTTTCTGAGAACGTTGGCACAGCCTTAGCCCTCCAGGTAATAAAAGGAGGGGAGCAGTGGCACCTTCCCAGATCCTTTCGAACTCACATCATCCCTCTCTTTTGAAGATACTACAGATTTACAAGTTTCACCTCACTAATTCTATCAAGTGGCAAATGTGTGGTAGAGGTCTGTTCTACTTTTTCGGGGAGCAGTTGAGGCACAAAGTAGGGAAAAGCTCTCCAGCTGATTCAGATCTGGATCAATTCCGGGCTCTCAGCCCTTGACTCTGGCCCCACAGTCGCTTGCATCTTTTACTTCAAAATGGCGAATCTGTTGGCCAATTATATGTAACTGTTTCTTACATTTCCTGTAAAAATGACCCCATTCTTACCATGAGTGCAACACACAGACTCTTCATTCTCTTTGTAGTCACCTCCTACACCTTATCTCTCAACCCGCCACGCTGTCAACCCTGAAGGAAAAAGGCGCAGGGAGCTACCTTGGGGCCAGGCCCTCTGCTAGGTCCGCTACATCTGAGTCCTAGCAGAGTGCCAGCAAAGCAGGAATGATCACCCTCATAAGAGACGGGGTGGCGAAGGTGCAGGAGGAGAAGACCTCACCCAGAATGGCAAACTAGGAAGTGGCAGAACTAGGATCCAAACCCAAGTATTTATTTTTATTCCGAAGTTCTTATTTTCCAGGCTATCTCCGTAGATGGAGTTTGGTAAAACTGGATCGCTCTCTATGAACAGCGGTCACTTCTGTGGGCCTATTCTATTTCTGGTACTCGGTTGTCTTGCATATTAAGGTGGGAGAGGGGAGGTATGTTCCAGCAACTGTTTTTATTAGAATTCATCGTAACTATTAATGTTTTCTAAGTGTCACTTTTTTCCCATTTTCAAAAGGTGAAGAAATATAGTTTATTTCACAACAAATAGATGGGGGGGGACTCTTCCAACTGCGGTATTAATTGCTTTACCATGAGGCCTCTGGAGATGAATACATTATAAAGACAGAATTGTGTTTATCACCATATGGGATGTTAGTCACTTTTGGCTGCTCCTCTACATCCCTGGACAGAAGCCAGTGTCATTGTCACCCGGGTTGTGAGACCCGTGAGAACATGCATTGTCAGAGCTAATGAGGGGTATGTGTTTAAAGGAAAAAAAGTCATCAATTGGTACCCTAAGAAATTGTCATTGTAGGAAGCCTGATGGGGAGAGAGAATCTGGTTAGTCAGTCTTCAGGACCCGGGCCTCCAGTTATTTATCAGCTAAGACATCTATATTTGTTTATTCTTAAGGCATTTTAAAAGTGATCATAGGGGTGCCTGGGTGGCTCAGTTGGTTAAACGGCTGCCTTCGGCTTGGGTCATGATCCTGGGGTCCTGGGATCGAGCCCCACGTCCGGCTCTCTGCTCGGCGGAGAGCCTGCTTCTCCCTCTCCCTCTGCCTGCCACTCTGCCTACTTGTGCTCTCTCTCTGTCGAATAAATAAATAAAATCTTTAAAAATAAATAAGTAAATAAAAGTGATCATAAATTTGGATTTAGATGGGCAGAGAGATTCTCATTAATCAAGCATCTCTGTGCTACATGCAGTGCTAGGCCCAGTACCTAATTTTATTTAACCCTTGCAACAATTCTAGCAGCTAAGAGGATATGCTTTAGGATCAATCTCGTGTTCGAACGCCAGCCCTGCCTCTTACTAGCTGTGTGACCTCTGCTGAATTACTTCACTCTCTGGGTCTTGATTTCCTCATCTGTAAAATGGAGGTTCTCATACCCAACCTGCAGCTCTGTGGTGAGGAATAAATGAAATAATGTGTGTAAAGTACTTAATCTGGCACTCAGCACGCAGTGAACATTCAAATCCATTTATTCTTTCGGCAAATATGTATGAGCGACTATTTGTGCCAAGTATTGTTCTTGTTTTTGGAGCTGTGGTATAGGAAGCGGACAGAAGCCCTGTCCTGCCGAATTTAGTGTTCAGAAATAGGATGATTATTAACAATGAGTTATGAGGAAGATGTGACTGGCCGCAGTTTACCTATGAGGAAATTGAGGTGCAGAAATTCATTTCTCCAAATGGTCTTGGTAGGCAGAATCCCGCCAGTTATGCTGGTACAGACAAGATGACAAGAGTTGTCTTCATTATCACATATGCATAACTTAATTATGCATATGCATGAGGAGTGGTAATGGCAATTCACAAACACCGCCCCGTTTATTCTAGCTGGGTGCTGTCACCGTGGGTAGACTGATACAGCAGAAAAGCTCAGGGTTTACAGGCGGAGGATCTAGATTTAAATCACGACTCCCACTTACTTGCTCTCCTGTGTCCTCTGTGAGCAACCTGATCTCTTGAACTTGTCTGTTCATCTACACAGTGGGCATCACAGTGCACTCACAGGGCTGCTTGGGGAATCAAATGAGGCCTGGATATTTAGGAACTCTGTAAATCCTACTACATTATGGAAAGGAATGTTACAAGATGAGCATTTCAGAGGCAGACTTTTTTTTTTTTTTTTTCCGGAGGTAGGACATACTAAAAGTTGTACGACTGCTCTCGAGAGCATATTCTTGGTCGGTACACACACAGCCAGATGCACAGTATGCAGCCTATTCCTCCCACAGGGGCACCAGCCAGGGAAGCAGACAGGAGCTAAAATACAGCCTCCTCTTTGCTCACCAAATTGTGCGCCCTCCCCGCCCAGAGGAACGGGCATGTTTTTCTAATTTGCCCAAAGGCATTTAAAATGCCTTAAGAATAAACAAATATAGATGTCTTAGCTGAGAAATAACTGGAAGCCCGGTTCCTAAAGACTGACTAAAAGAGTATGGGCTAGCAATGTCCCTGATTATACTTTGTGTACTTCTTTAATCTTCTACCATTTATTTCTGTCCAGCTAATTCTTCTTTCTTTTTTTTTTTTTTAAGATTTTATTTATTCATTTGAGAGAGAGAGACAGAGACAGAGAGAGCACAAGTAGGGGGAGAGGCAGAGGGAGAAACAGACTCTCCACTGATCTGGGAGCCTGATGGGCTCGATCCCAGGACCTGGAGATCATGACCTGAGCCGAAGGCAGATACTTAACTGCGTGAGCCATCCAGGCACCCCTAATTCTTATTTCTTATCTCTCCCACTTCCATTCCTTTTGGCTCGTGTTCCTCTTGCTTCTTGATTTTTCTCACCTGGCAGTTCTTCCAACAGCTCGTTCAAACCAGCACAGTGCCTCTCCCTTCGAGCTGCTTCTTTTCTTGCCTGTGTGTACTTCCCAAGCCCAAGGTGCAGAACATCCTTCCATCCAGATCTGCCACCCAGTCTGCCAAAGAAGGTCACCTCTCAGGTTGCCCTTATGGCCTAAAGGAACAGGTGCTGTGAGGAGAGTGGACCGTAGGTCAGAGGAACCAGATGCTGTCACTAACAAACCAGGGAACCGCAATCAAGTCCCCACCATGCAGGGACTTGTAGTCACCATGCAACATATTTTGACCCAAAAATCACATAAGGCCCTTACAAGCAAGCAGCATAACAGGATAAGGGCAATTCATAAAGACACATACGCCCCAGTGATCAGAAATTGAAGAGATTGATGAAAGATTCGGTAGTGACAATGTAAGGAAAGGTAACGAAATGGAAGCTCCACTAGAGTGATAAAAACAGCTTCAAGTTGGAGGAAAAGGGAACATTGTCCTGCAAACCATGTGCTGAACAGCAGCAAGCAGGATCAGAGGAGAAAGCACAAGTCTGTTTTGTTCCTGGAGTTTAACACATCCAACGCACGGTCTCTGATTGGATGACAACCCTGCACTAATTCAGTCAACCCTACTGCTGACGGCCCGAGCAGGAAGGTTTCTTCGGGGCCTGCTGGGCGCTTCGCCACATGCAAGCAGGATCTCGGGTTTGAAAAGGAAGTGGGCCGGTGATAAATGGTGAAAAAGAGAACGATGGGATGGTTACTCCCCCCCCCCCCCCCCGCCATTCTGATGCACCTGCCGCTGAGGGCTGAGAAGGACAGTGGAGGGAAGGGGAGGGAATGCTGAAATCATTGACACCCACTCAACAGGTGAAGGAGCGGAATCAAAGCTGACAGAAAAAAAATGGAGAGCCGTCGCTAAATCCCTGTCACCTCAGTCTCAGCGCCTGCTGGGTGCTTTGGCGTTTTCGCGGCAGTTTCTGGGCCGCCTGCTCTTCCCAGCACAGCGGTGTTAATGCACAGTCTTTACCAGATTCCCCTGCTGCTCCTTCCTCATTGAGACGCTGTGGACACACAGTGGCAGCAGGGGAAACTGGAAAATGTGAAGGGGAAGACAACGGCCCCAGAATGTAATGGCACACGGGGATCTCCAGAGGATGCGAGGGTCCAGCTTTTATCAGGAAAGGACTGGGGCCGCAGGGCCTGCGACCTGTAAGCCAGGGGGGACTCGGAGTAGGAAGGAGAGATACAGCTTTCTCATCTCCTGACTTCCGTGATTCCGGAACACAGTCTGACAGAATCAGACAAAAACTCCAGATCAACAGATCTTAGGGACTGACAGCGAGAGCAATCCTGGAAGCTGCATTTAAGTAGATGATAACCTTTCATTGATCTTGAGGGAGTTGGTAAAAGTGAGAGATAAGAAGAAACACACATTGTAGGGGGAAAAAACGGAGTCATTTAGCCTGGCCGGGATAGACAGAAGATCCTTCAGGGAAGAGTTTGAAATCATAGTAAATAAGCGGGGTGGTGTACTGCGGCGGAAACACTTTGCCCTGGGAATGAGGACTGCATTCGAAGCCAGTGTTCCAATAACCAAGCTACCTATCAGGGGTGGGTGCTCCCAAGTGGGGGCTGATGAGGCCTTTGTTTGAGGAGCCTATGAATTAATATTTGTTTCTTTCACTTTTGAAAATATAGATTAAAAAGAGCATTGATTAATTTATAAAATTCACAAAGGAATTTTTCGAATCCCAGTGTTCTCTGTGATCTGACTCCACAAAGTTCACTAGCCAAGGAGTCGGGGCTGATGGGCTCTTACACCAGCTGACTCGAATCAGTAAGTGTGACTTGAAGTAGTTCTTTATACTTATCCTCTCATCTATCAAGTGAGGTGTGGGTTAAGCCATAAACTTGACTCTTCAGAGGTCTTCTGTTACCTTGTGTGCCATTCAGTCTCAATTCCCACTCTTTGCTCAAAATTCTGTTGAATCCTGGGGTTTATCATTCCTTTAGTTCTCCCCTCCACAAACACCATGTCTAGTCCTACCACCTCCCCTTTGCTTTTGCTGGTCTCTTGCACCAGAGCTCGAATCCACCCTTACTCCTTTCCAAACTCTTAGTCATGTCCTGTACTGTCCATAAATTACTTCCAGCTCATGATACCGGTCATTTTTGGCATTTCTTTTCTTACGGACCACAACGTATCACTTGGAACTTGACTGTATGATCTAATCCTGTCATCAAATCATTTTCTATGACTTAGGCTGGTCTCTTAAAGGCAAATTCCTTAAGTCTTAAAAGTCTATATTCTGTATGGTGCATCAATAGTCACTAAAGGCTTACTACATAGAAATGTAGTCTATTTGGTCTGAGGACAAGTAGAAACTATTAAGGATGCCATCCCCATTTTCATATAGAACAAAACGCACATTTCCTAGAACTCAAAACCTAAACTTGAGTTTAATTGTTGTTTACAATTTGCAATTTCCTTGACTGTTCTTGCATATTAGCAATTCAAATACTTGGATGCTTTTAATGTGCCATTTTATGTTCCAAGTGCCTCTCTTAATTCTCACAGCTACCCGGTGGATGGTATTATTGACCTAATGTTGCAGATGGAGAAAATGAGGCCCAATCAGGTTAACAGCTTATCCAAGCTCACAGAGTAGTCAGGAGGGGAGCTGGGACTTGAACCCAGGTTGTCTAAATTCAGAGCCTGGGTTATAACTACCATACATTCCTACTATCGGGCTTAAGTATGGTTATATGGCCTAACTTTGCTGTGGCGTCCTTCACTTCCCTACAGGGATAAACTCAAGAATAGCAGGCACACAATACAGTCATCTTCCTTCTAGTATGGAAATTCCATAATTTTTAAGCTGAAACATTAAACAACAGTGATATTTATTTAGTGCTCACTCTACGCCTAGCATGTAAGCAGCTGCATATGTTCTATCATTTCATCCTCATGATTGTCTAAACTAGTCATGTAAATATCACGTACCTACCAGTTACTCCTTTTTTAAAAAACAGATAAAGTGATTGGCGCTTAAGTTAAATAATTTGTCCAAAGTGAAAAGTTTTTAAATTGTGAAGCTAGAATTCAAATTCAGTTTCATCTGATACTGGAGGCCACACTCAACATATATGCTATCCTGCTTTCTCATACTATTATAGTGCTTATATGATTTAATTATTAGCAAATACTCTCTTATAATGGAAAAACTCAGGGGGAAATAATTAAATCTGTTCTACCCAGCAGTTGAATACTATACTTAAGCAAACTTAAGCAAAGCTTAAGTTTCATTTATTCAAGTGTTTGTTGAGGTCTACTCTCTCTCGGTAGATAGATGATAGATAGATAGACAGATAGATAGATAATCTTATAATCTATGCTTGGTATTGCCCAGGAGAGATACAGGTATTTGAAATGCCAGCATGAATGAAACAGCATTAAAACTGTTAGGGTAGACATATGATCCAGCAATTGCACTCCTGGGTATTTACCCCAAAGATACAAAAGTAGGGACCCGAAAGGGTACGTGCATCCCGATGTTTATAGCAGCAATGTCCACAATAGCCAAACTGTGGAAAGAGCCAAGATGTCCATCAACAGATGAATGGATAAAGAAGATGTGGTATATATGTACAATGGAATATTATGCAGCCATCAAAAGGAATGAGATCTTGCCATTTGCAACGACGTGGATGGAACTGGAGGGTATTATGCTGAGCGAAATAAGTCAAACAGAGAAAGACATGTATCATATGACCTCACTGATATGAGGAATTCTTAATCTCAGGAAACAAACTGAGGGTTGCTGGAGTGGGGGGGTGGGGTGGGAGGGATGGGGTGACTGGGTGATGGACACTGGGGAGGGTATGTGTTCTGGTAAGCACTGTGAATTGTGCAAGACTGTTGAATCTCAGATCTGTACCTCTGAAACAAATAATGCAATATATGTTAAGAAAGAAAAAAAGAAGAAGAATGTAGCAGGAGGGGAAGAATGAAGGGGGGGAAATCGGAGGGGGAGAAGAACCATGAGAGACGATGGACTCTGAAAAACAAACTGAGGGTTCTAGAGGGGAGGGGGGTGGGAGGATGGGTTAGCCTGGTGATGGGTATTGAGGAGGGCACGTTCTGCATGGAGCACTGGGTGTTATGCACAAACAATGAATCATGGAACACTATATCTAAAACTAATGATGTAATGTATGGGGATTAACATAACAATAAAAAAATTTTTAAAAAACTGTTAGGGTAGAAATCATTTGGTGTGTAAAATGTTCTTTGCATTTTACATGCCTTGGCAAGCAAGTTAAAAGACAGGAGAGTGTGCCTTACGTATCTACCGAATAGCCTCTTTCTCCAGGGACTTCCCCCATTTAAGTAGCTCCCCATCCTCTCATCTATTGTAGAAGGATGAATGGCCCCTTCTAGAGGGTACAATATCGCAGCTGTTTAATGATGCGTAATAACATGACTTAATAGAAGAAGCCAACAAGACCCCTTAGAAACAGCGAGGGAGAATGGGTAAGAAGTTAGCAGCCACTTACCTGTAGTAGAATTTGGCTGGTGTGTTGTGGGGAGGATTGTTTTGGTGGAATATGTAATAAGACTTCTAGAACTCCGACAGTTTGATATGTACTGTGCCTAGCTAACAAGAATAACAACACAGTTTAGGATGAAAGACTAAAATAGGCAGCAACAACAAGACCCAAGGCAGAAGTGAGAAAGAGGTGGAGAGTGTGCTCCACAGATGAGTGACTTCAAGGTCTGTCGGTAGGTAACACTATCTGCTTAGAGGTGTCACAATGACACCTGGCAGGAATCTCATGAGAAAAGGATCCAAATGTCGAAGTTTCAGTCTGAAAGAAAATGACATTCCTGTATCCCTGCATAGGAGGGTCATGAGGAATGAAGAATTCTTTGAAAAGTAAATAAGCATTAATTACCAACTACAAAGGACCTGGCCTTCTCTTAGATGTTGTGAGGAAAGATGGGTCTCCTAGGAAAACTTAAGGGAATTCCCTCAGGCAACAGGGCAGATTCCAGTCTGAAAGTATTGGCTATCCTGTCTCGTGTTATTTAAATTATTAGCATCATCAATTCTTAGGCACTATGGGGGTTGACATAAACAATACAGCCATCATGTATTGAGCATCTACTCTGGGGTAGACATTTTGTGTGAGTTACCTTATTTAATTCTCATGATTTATGAAGTAGATATTATTGCCAGTTTGCAGATTAGAAAACTGAGGATCAGAGAGATTAAATGACACTTGCCAAAAATGACACTAAGTGGCAAATCTCACTACTTGTTAGACAGAATTGAACTCGGGTCAAAGCCTAAGTTCTTAACAATGATGGATTTTTCATAGCACAGAGTGAGCAAGAGGATTGTAGGTTGTGTATGGATGAGAATTTTTTTAAAGATTTGAGAGAGTGCACATGAGCACCAGCGCCGGGGTGGGGTGGGGGGGAGAGGGAGAAGCAGACTCCTCATTGAGCAGGGAGCCTGATGCAAGACTCAATCTCAGGACCCTGAGATCATGACCTGAGCTGAAAGCAGATATTTATTTATTTTTTTAAAGATTTTATTTATTTATTTGAGAGAGAGAATGAGATAGAGCATGAGAGGGGGGAGGGTCAAAGGGAGAAGCAGGCTCCCCGCTGAGCAGGGAGCCCGATGCGGGACTCGATCCTGGGACTCCAGGATCATGACCTGAGTCGAAGGCAGTCACCTAACCAACTGAGCCACCCAGGCGCCCCTGAAAGCAGATATTTAACTGACTGAGCCACCCAGGGACCCCATGGATGAGCATATTAAAACTTATATCTATTGAATAAGGATTAGACAAGAGTAAGTAAAGTACTTTCTAGCAGCAGGATGGAAGTGGGATAGCCACAAATAAGTACGTAAATAAACTGAAATTGGGAAATTGCATTAGGACACATATCCTTACCTGATTCTTGAGCTTCTGTCACCAGCACCCTCTATTGCTATGCTCTCTGGAATCTTAGTTCCCTTGCCCACTTAGTGATGCCCCACACCAAATCAATCCCATTGTTGACTTTCTCTGTTGCTGTTCCTTTGATGCCTGACAGTATAGGGGAGGAAAAAGCACAACCCTGCTAATTGGCCACATTGCTGCACATTTATTATTCCCAGCCCCAGTTTGGCTCTCCCTATTGGTCAGCAATTCTATTCTCTATCCCACAGTGACTCCTCTAAACCTTTACCGTGTCTCTCAATCTAACTCTATCTGAACATCCCTCTCACTAGAGGATCCAGGCTTCCTCCTTTACCAATAAAATACCTCATTAGAGTTTCTTACATATAAGTAAACTGAGGCACAGAAAAGTTAAGTACCTTGCCCAAAGTCTCCCTTCTAATAATGGTAGAGCTAGGATTCAAACCTTATCAATCTGGCTATAGACTTTGCCCTATTAACCACTATGCCATATTGCCTCTCTGGTCATATATTTTGAATGAGTTAATCAGTGAATGGACAGGTTAAAGAAAGACTAGAACTTGAAACTTGGGGTGCCCCTGACTCAGGTCAACTATGCTTATACTTCTGAAGCTAGTGAGAACGTTAATTCCTATATCAGGACCCACAAAATGGAGGCTGTCCCAGTGGCCCAGCGCATGTCACAAAAGTAAACCTAAGTCAGCCTGCACTTATGGAAAACACCTGTCAAAGAAACCTAACATACACCAATCCCAATCCTCCAACTCCACTTTAGCTAGTTCACCTTATCCTAGAAAATAGGACCTGCTAGCCTTATAAGGAAATCTACCTCCTAGCCAATCATGCTCTGTTTCTGCCTTCCCTCTTCTAACATTTTATAAAACCCACTCTTGCACAAAATCTCTTGGGAAGAGTGTTGCACTGCTTCTGAAGCATTGTAATCCCCTAATCCACAGATTGTTCTCCCTTGCATAAGGGACATCCGATTCCTTACTGAGCTGTTTTAGTTTTGTCATTTGACACTAGGCTTGTACTTAAATGTGGCCTAACTCCACATGCCTTAGGACTTGGCTTTCCTTGGTTGGTTCCTTCCCCAGGGACCGCAGGAACTTGCTCCATGACTTAGTTTCCCCTTTGCCTCAGCATCCTATATAGCCACAATAGTTGATCACCAACCCTTCCCTAGCCCCAGGTAGCTCTTCTCCTATATACCCTTTTGTCCTTAAGAACAGTCTCCCAGATAAGAGTCCAGGAATAGTCTAAAATCCTTCCCATACTCTCCTAAAACTTCATCTCTTGAATCTGTCTCTTTCTCTCATTTTCTATCGTCATTTCCTTAATTCCTTCATATAGCACATTTTTTTGGCATTAAGAATTCAGTGAGAAACAAGACCAGGGCCCTGTCCTCCAATTCCCATTGGAAGAGAGGGACAGGCTCTAACCGAGATCCAAATTATGATATGTGAAGAGAATGAAGCATAAATGGCAAAAGCAAATGTGAGGTTGGGGGGCATAATGGGGTGACCTGATGGTCCAGAAAACTTCTGCGAAGTGGGTGCTCATGAATTTATTGAGAAACCAGAGATCCTAGTTGGGTGACTTTTTTTTTTTTTCCTTGTGTAACTTTTGCCTGCTTAGATAAAGCAAGGAAAAAGTAGGTGGATGACTTTCTGCATTTCTTCATTACCTCCTATACAGGTCACTGCAAAAGCCTGCTAAGTGGTCCCCTTACCTTCAGTACCCACCTATTTACCACTCCATATTGATGGGGGGGGGGGTTCTCTATAAGACACAGGTGTTTTATATTATATAGTTGCTCTGCCTAGATATCTCTAATGCCCTCCTTGCCTACAGCAGTTGTTCTCAAACCTTAGTATATCAAAATCACCTGGAAGCTTACCAAACTGCTATTCCTTCCCTCATTCTCCTCAACTCACTACTCCTTGTTTCTGATGCAGTAGGTCAGGGGTGGGGTCTGAGAATTTGCATTTCTAACAAGTTTCCAGTTGGTGCCGATGGTCTGGAGACCACACTTTGAAAACCACTGGCCTGAAGAACACAGTGCTAACTCCTTCATAAACTAAGCCAGCCTATTTCCAATTTCACTTATCCACCCTCTCATAAAACACTTACAGAAACAATGTGCTAGCCAGTCCAACTACCTGCAGCATTTTCAACATGCCAAGTACATTCTCATCTATTACCTCCGCTCATGCCGTTTCCCTTGCCGTGAATACCCTTCCTTTCTCTCCACGGGGATAGCCTTTTCCTTTGAGTCCCTGCCTAAACACAACCGCCTCTGGCAATCCTTCCCTCATCCCACCATTTGGGAAAAATTAATTAATTTATTACGGCTTCCTCTGGGTCTTTATACCTCGATTTCTCACAGCATAACATAATTCTTTGTCCCTTGCTTTGAGGAAATATGGTTAATTCAACTCTGTACCCCAGTGACCAGCACAAGCTGTAGCATATAACAGATGCTCAATAAATGTTTATTGACACATGACTAGTTGGGTGCCTGGATGCTGATGGTAGTCAGAGAAGCCCCCTCAGGGCAGAGTCAGGAATAAAGGACTAGGAAGAATATCTGATAATGTGCCAATGTTAAGCCTTGCTAGACAGGAGCCCATGGGGCAGAAAGTGAAAGTCTCCCAGAAGAGCCCCCCCACCCAACTACCCTATCCACCAACCCAGACCAATTTTAGAGATCTGTTCATTATGCAGAAAGGGAGAATGCTTGAAAATCTGGGTGTTCTATATCCTGTCCTGATTGCCTGGGAGTTTTAGAAACCAGGAAAGCATTGCCAGTAAAAGTATAGCTAAATATCCTGGTGAAAGTTTCCAAGTGTGAGGCTCAGAGTTCCCTTAAGCCCTAGAAAGGGCCTGGGGAGCCATTAACAAAATGATCTTTCCCTAATCTTTCCCTCCCCCAAACCAGCATATTGTGAGCCCTGAGCCCCCAGTGATGACAGACCTAGGGTCAGCAGGAAAGGTCCCTGCCTCCAAGAAACTTAAAAATGCTGCCAAAACACATGATATTAGCATGCAGAGGAGACAGAGATGCTTTGTTGACATTGATATTTTGTGATTTTTTTTTTTCAAGCCTTATTTCAACTCCATATGGCATTAAGAATTTTTAAAAAGACTTCTGTTTCTGATCTATGTTGCTTAAGAAATGACTGGATGCTGTAAGATCATGTTGGGCAAAACACCACCTCAGCAGTTCTGACAATTTGGTCACAGCCCAGCCACCTGATACCTTTAGAACTAAATGGAAGCTGCCTGGGTGGCTGGGAGTGGCTTATAGCCTCACCCCACAAAAGAGGCGCTGTGCTTGGAATTACCTACTGGTTGGTTCAATGGCCTCATGTGAACTTCACTCAGAAGTTGTTCTCTGTGGGTCCAAGCAGAATCTTACCCCGTGCCTAGTGGTCTAGTATATTTCCAGTGTCTGTATATTTATAATGTGTGAGGAATGTCTTGTATTCCTCCACAGTGAGGGCTTTCTGTGGGAATTACCACAGTTTTCTGTCTTTGGGTGGGCTTTAGAGAAATAGTCACTTTGGGCACACATTTCTTCATAATACTAGGGTGAAATATTCAGGACTGCCCTACAAATCAAGGAGATGAGGTTTTGTACTAAGTGCCTTTTTGCCTCCTTCTAAGTCTTTTTAGTTCTAACTAAAGAGGGAGGAGCAGAATAGAAAGAAGCATAAAGAGAATGACACTTGACAACAAAGAGAAACCAAAAGCAAAATTTAGAAGAGCCTGAATTCCCAGGAAACAAGACAAAGAGGAGTTCCAGGGAAGGAAAGGGAGAAAGGAGGACGTAGAGGGAACAGACAGAAGATGTAGCTTCGGAAATTGGAGGTACACTGGGAGTGTGCGGTGAGGGGAACCAGGCACCATTTGCTGAGCGTTTGTGTCTCAGGCTCAGGCTCAGATGGCCAAAACTGAGGCAGTTTTTCTTGGCTCAAGACATTCTGCAGTCGGGTAGGGATGCCTGTTAAGCTGACAGTGGGTGTTAAGAGAGGGTTCTACACATGTGCACCAACCCACCTTGAAATCTCCAAGTGACCTCTGTTTGGAGTGGATTGGATGGAGTCCGAGGTGCCCAGTGTCCCTCCCTTGGTATAACTATGAAGGGGGTTGTGTGTCTTCCATTCTCATCAGGGACTTCCCTTGGGCTCTCAATCAGTAAATGCCCCTCATTTTTTCTCCACTCCTGTATTTCATTGCCTGAGGATTCGGCTCTAGATTAGGAGATACTCAGGTGCTCCTGGTTATCTGACTTTAAGCTCTTCCCTGGGGTCACTTGCCTCATTAATGAAACTATTTGCATGTACAATGCTAAAAAGCCTTTAAAGAATGAGGAAATTGCTAGCAACAACCAACTAACCACCTGAGGTTAGGATTCCACCCCTCCACCCCTACTTTCTCTCCTCGTTTTCATTCTTAGCCATTTGCCAAACTCGGTTCTCTATTGCTTCTCCCCCAGGAATGGATTCTCTCCAGCTCCCCTTTTTTACTTCATTATGTCAGACCAAGCCCTACCAGTCTTTTCCTAAACCCTCTGTTTGCCTTGTAAATGGCCCCCTGCCTGTGGCCCATTACTCATCTTAAGGATTTTCTGCCAGATTAATCCTCCCTAAGCACAGTGTTGGTTTTGCTCTATGTTGACTAAATAGCACCTCACTGATCACAGAATGAAACTCTACCTCCTTAGTCTGACCTTCCGTGGGTCCCACAGAGACTCCTCCTACCCTACTTTCTAGATGCCCTACCCAACGTTCTCTATCCCAGGACATATCCAGAACTTTACCTACTTCTGTGCCTTCATCCCCACAATTCTCCCTGCTTGGCAGGCATTCCTTCTTCATCCCCAAATGTCCAAGTCTATCCGTAACTCAAAGCCTTGCTCAAGTGCTAGTTACCACACATAGCACTTTTTTTTTATCTTTAGAGTTCTACTTCACCAGTACTTTATCAGGTGTTTTTAGGAAAGGGTATGTCTTTTTTATCTGCTGTTTCAAATCTTTAATCCAGGATTGTTTTCTTCTGTTATATCTTTGACTGTTTTTATTCCTTTTTTTTTTTTTTTTTCTGTTCTCTCTTTCAGGAACACCAGTTGTAGGTATGTCAATGTCCTTTGCCTTCATCTATCATCTTCCTTAAAATCGTGTTAATATCTTTGTTCTTTCTTGTCTTAATCATTTCAAGACTCTCCACTATATCTCTGGCTCTGTTTTCGGCTGTGTTTATTTTATATTGGTGCTTTTAATAAGGCTTTCATTTGTCATGCTTTTATTTTTCTTCTGCATTTCTTTAAGTGCTGCCAACTCTTTTTACCTCCTATAGTCTCAATAATAATTGCCTATTTGAAATCCCGTATCTCTTCTTTGAGCTCTCTCTACAGCTCTCTGTGATATTTGCACATCTACTGAGATTTATTTGTCCAAATCCTTCCTTTTTTATTGGGTTGTTCTTTTTCTATTACATGGTGTTGATCTAATTTTTTTCTTTTGTGGGGTTTTGGTTTTTGGTTTTGTAACTCTTATGCATAGGCCCAGTGGGTGACTTTTTGATTGTTAATTATCCTTGACTTAGGCCACTCGTTTCAGAGTGGGGTGAAAGGCTATGAAGTTGGAACATTACACAGTTTTTGTTGAGCTTTGTTACCTCAAACACATTTTCACAAAATCTGTTGCTTTTTGTTTATCTTGCAACTCAAGCACCTGACTTCAATTTTTGTTATTCAGAAAGTTGGTATGGTTCTCATGAAAATCTCTGTCAGAGGTTGTCGGAGTCATGATCTGTTGGAGTCAGACCGCTGCTTCTTATCCATCCATCACCCTGTTCTTCTGACTGTCTCTATCAACTTGATGGTTGTGCTGTGGACCATAGCAAGAACCACTCAACTTTGGCTCCTCTTCAGATCCCCATGCCTGCAGGTCTGTAGGGACATAATCTGCTTTTTTATGACCTGCCTGTGCCCCCCATATCTCATCACTTCAAATAAAATAACTTTTCAGTGGACCTTCAGGGCAATGGCTCTTGCTCTTGGTAAAATCTGCCTCCCACTTGAGTTCTGAGGATTTCACAGTAATGGCAGTCTGTGCTTCATAGTTGGCTCAGCATTGCCATTTCCAACTAAATGGAATGTTTTTCTTTAATAGTTTTTTGTATGTAGTATTTGAGAGAATAGAGTAAAATGGAAACACCTTTACATCTTTAAGCAAAGGTCCAGATGGTATGTTTTGAAAGGTCAAATCAGATGAAAAGAAAGCCATGTGTGGCTAATAGAAAATAGTCTATGAATTAGATAACACCAAAGTAATAGGTATTTGTTACCATTATGAGTTTGCTGTGTAATTCTTTGGAACCCTTCTCAGATGGAACAATGGATGTGGAACAACTTTAAGACTATAAGACCATATTTAAATATAAAGTGGTAATATTCACTATAGAACAGAATTTATGTGAATCTGAGTCATCTTAAGAAACTTACTGGCTGGAATACCCAAAAGCTTTTACATTTATTTGGTTTCAAATATTTGTACTCATTTTAAAAGGAAAAATATGTTCATGTTCTTTAATCAGAGGAAGATATTAACTGTTGGAGAAATAAGAGTTAAGGACTTTTTGCTTTAAAATATTGTACAGTCAGACCATCTAGCAGAGCAACATCCTAATAAATAATAGGCTAATTATCAGGTTCCCGGACATTGTGGATGAGTGTTTGACCATGTACCAGGGAAGCCTTTTGTGTGGCTGTACTATTTGTCAGCTCCCTGCTTGGTTTACAAAGGGATGGCAACCATGTAGCACATATGCTGCTATTCCTTCCTTTCTGAGTCCATGATTGAGTGCTAATTCATCTTTGTATGCTTTACAGTGAAATCACACATGGCCTCAGAATCTTTCCCAAAATAAAACTTAAAGCATCTACTATAAGGATGGCACGACAAAAGCAATCTGCTTGCCAACCCTGGTTTAACTCACCCACTGGATTTCTTGAGTTGATGATATTTACAAAATAATGATGAACAGGCAGAAATGCAAAATTATGTTAAGAAGAGATTTCCTAGCTGTCAGAAAGCACTCTATTTGCTTATTTTCCATGCTGTTTGGAAAGGCAACTGACATTCAGATCAACATTTATTGATGTCTCTTCTGGGAACTATTATGAACTGGGATAAGGAGATGTCTAAAATGTGGGCCTTGTCTTCAAAGAGTAAGCCAGTTATTCCACAAATATTTATCAAGTACTTCCTCTGACAGACACAATGCTTGGGACTGGGGTTATAGCAGCAAACAAAAGGACACTGACCTTGCCCTCCTGGGACAGATAGTCTAGAAGGGAAGGTAGAAATTCAAAACATAATGGTTGACTAATTACAAATACATAAAGTGCTTCAAAATTGTAGACAGGCCCTACTATTAGCATTTAATGAGGGCTCTGAGTTTGTTGTGGGTTGACAGGTTTGCCATCTAGTAATAGAGATAGCCACAGAAGTAAGCAAATAGAGTAAACAAGAACTTGGTGTATCTCACACACACATACACACACAAAAGAGAAGTTATATACAAGGAACATAAGTAGTGCCAAAGACTTAATGATTAATTCTGTCTTGTAGAGTTTGCAAAGCACACACAGGGGACACCCAATGGAGGTTTTATTGAACGAATAGGCTGTCAGTGGGCAGATAAGGAGAGAAAAAGGCTCTCCAGACAGACCAAACAGGTGGAGTTCAAAAAACAAAGGAGAACCACTACCTAGTATTTGCAGACAACCGACAGTGATTCTGAATGGCAAGCAATAGCCTTTAAGGTAATAAAGGTCCCTTAAAGACACCTAAAGAAGCTTAAACTTTGTTTTATGCAATGATGAGCCTGACGTTGACATGGTCCCACTTATTACAGAAAGATCATTTGGTGGCAGTCTTAAGGATGGATTGATGAGTAAAATAAAGCCTGGAGATAAGGAACCCAGTGATAAAGTTGAAATACCAAAATCTAAATACCTAATCCAATGTACAATTTTGGTCCTCACCTTACTTGATTTTTTTTTTCTGTGATAATGGAGCAGGAAAGGAGAGAGTGCATTTGAGAAATATTTAGGAGGCAAAATTCCCAGGACTTGTTAATTGCTAGGTCATAATCCCCAAGAAAAAGGATGGGTGATTGAGCATATGGAGATTTCACTAAGATGCAGATTATAGGAGATTTGGGTTAAAATTCATGAGTTCAGTCTTGGATGCATGAAACTTAGATGCCTGTGAACATTCAGCAAATGTCCAGTGGGGTGGAGGATATGTGACTAAATTCAGAAGAGTGGTCAATCCTGAAGATGTGGGTTTGAGCATTGTTAGCATATTATGATGGTTAAAACCATGAGGATAAATGAAATTACCACCCCCCCCAAAAAAGTGTATGTGGTGAAAAGAGAAGTCTAAGAAGAGAATCCCGGGAAGCATCAACATTTAAGCAGAAGTTTTGCAGAAGAATAGAATTCAGGAAAGCAGGCTGGAAAGGGACAGTCATAAATATAAGAGGAAAATCAAGAGAATGATGTCCCAGAAGTCAAGATAAATGAAATTTAAAGAAGGTGGTTTCTGCAATTCAGAGAACTATAAGTTGGGACAGAAACTTGTTAGGCTTGGCATTTAGAAAGTCACTGTTGACATTTGGTGAAAAGAGCATCAGTAAAGACAGAGATGGACAAAAAGCCAGGTTACAATTGATAAAGATCAGAAAATTAAAACCTATAGAGCACTCTTTAGATTGGGTAGAAAGGAAAGGGGAAGGGAGAGTTGGGAAGATAACTAGAAAGGGATGCAAGAGGGTCTCTTCATATATCGGGAGAAGGCTGGCTCCTAGGAAGAAGAGGAAACCAGCGGGGGAGAGGGGGGTGATGATAGGACAAGAACTCAAGTGAAGGGACTGGCCTTCATCTTAGTGTGGATGTCTCCAGAAACATGCTGTGAGATAGGAAGGCAAGTACAAGTAGTTTCTTTGGGAAGCACAGAAAATAGTAGTAGGGAAATGGGGAAGTGGGACAGGGGAGGAAGATAGCCAATAAAGGATAAACTCAAGCCAACTACGACTGGGTGACTAGAACTTAACCCTGTGAGGAAAGTCTGCGAAACTGTAAAATGTATGCCTCAATTTTCTCATCCAAGGGGTGGGGGAGCTAGGCTATTTTAATCCCAGCTACCATCAGACATTGGTTGAGGGCTGCTTCTGAGACTCGTTTTGGTTTTTGTTTGCTTTTTTTTTTTCTTTTGAAATGATCGTGTATTACTTTGTTATAATAAAAATAATATATTTTGAGAATAAAAGTAAAGGGCCTGGCTCTACTAAGTATTATGGAAATAAATGAATGAACTAAAGGTTAATGTCCAGTTTTCCCCCACATAACAATGTGTGCTATCATGACATGTGATAAAAAGAATTTTTTTTAAAGTAGTCTCCACGCTCAGCATGGAGCCCAATTCAGGGCTTAAACTCACGACGCTGAGATCAAGAGTTGGATGCTTAACTGACTGAGCCACCCAGGCACCCCAATAAAAATGTTTTAATAGTAGGGATGCCTGGGTGACTCAGTCAGTTAAGCATCTGCCTTCGGCTCAGGTCATGATCCCAGGTTCCTGGGATGGAGTCCCACATCGGGCTCCCTGCTCAGTAGGGAGTCTGTTTCTCCCTCTCTCTCTGCCTCTCCTCTGGCTTGTCCTTTCTCTCTCTCAAGTAAATTTAAAAAAATGTTTTAATAGCATATTTCACATTGTATTGTGATTTATCTGTTTGCCTATCTGCCTCCCCTTCAGCCAAAGCTCTAGGACTGGGATGATTATTATTCATCTTTATATCCTTAGCACATAGGTCAGGAATCTAGTAGGTGATGAGTAAATGTTGAATAACTGAGTAAACAGCACACTGCAGAGTGTTGAAAGGTTTTGATTTTAGTTTCAAGGCATTGATGTTGACAGTCACCACACCATTTATCTTGCTCTAACCTAGGAATGTAGTCAATGTATTTATATTAAAATAACTTTGATTTGGAAAAAGCAGTGGTTCTAAACCTAGTTGATGATCAAAAATATCTGGGAACTCTACTCCCAAACAACAAAGTCAGCATCTAATATAAAGAATCTCTAGCTGTAAATAACATTGTAGCAAAAATCTAGTCCACTAAAGGAA
Source organism: Halichoerus grypus (assembly GCF_964656455.1). Lineage (NCBI taxonomy): Eukaryota > Metazoa > Chordata > Mammalia > Carnivora > Phocidae > Halichoerus > Halichoerus grypus. The sequence goes on from NC_135725.1 coordinate 64,469,893, forward strand.
GTCCTTGAGGCAGAGTTAAGGTGAAAGGCCAGGGGTCAAGAGTTTTAATTTCCTGCATTGCAGATAGCTGAGCCATTATTCTTTGCTTCAGGCAAAATGTCCCCAGGTAAAGAGATGTTATAGGTACTGCAGAGCTGGGAGTTGGGCTAGATCTGTTGAAGCAGTAAGGGAGTCTGTTTCTCCCTCTCTCTCTGCCTCTCAAGGGATGTGTGCTGGGCAGGAACAGCTTCTCTAGCTTGGAAGACTGACTCTCCTGCTGAGTGAATGGAAGCATGGGCTTGAATGGACTCTCCATTGCCTTTCATGCAATAGGTGTGTGTATGCTAAACTTGGTTCATATCCCTGTCCTATATCCTCAATGTAAGAGTTAAAAATGTGTCTAGGTAGGACTCTATAAGATAAAAATGTCATTTCCCACATCTTACATTTATAATTGATAACCTTGATGATGCCTGACTCCATTTTCAATAGAAGTAGAAGGTCTTATTTGTCTTCTCATAACTGATTTTGTAAGAACACATAGAAGTGGAATTTCACTGGGGAAAAAAATCAAGTTTATATAACTAAGTACGTACACATTCAAAATCTTTAATGAAATAGTCTAGGTAATTAGTGAAATTAAAGGTGTTAACACCCCCCCCCCAACACACACACACAGAATTCATATCCTTAATATAAGTCATACAATATTTGGGCTCTCTTATTATAAAAACTTAAATATAGGAATCTTATTTTGAGTTGTCTTGGTGTGAAAGATTTGAGTGGTAGTTCAGGCTGTGCCAATAAAAGTTTTTTCAGGATGGACCTCTCTAGGATTTTGACCAAACTGAAAATGACCTTTTCTCCCCTCCGTAATGATACTGATCAGTTTATTTTCCCTTTAATGTGTGAATCTGGTTATTAATATCACTAAAAGTGATTGCCTCTGAAGAGTGGGACATGGAGGTGAGGAGAGGTGAAATGGGAGCCTGCTGATGGGGCCATAAGCTTATAGTTGTCTTTGACCTCAGCACATGTTATTTTATATATTTTAGAAATTTCTTTTTTTTTTTTTTTAAAGATTTTATTTATTTATTTGACAGAGAGAGACACAGCGAGAGAAGGAACACAAGCAGGGGGAGTGGGAAAGGGAGAAGCAGGCTTCCCGCAGAGCAGGGAGCCCGATGTGGGGCTCGATCCCAGGACCCTGGGATCATGACCTGAGCCGAAGGCAGACGCTTAACGACTGAGCCACCCAGGCGCCCTATTTTAGAAATTTCTATGAAGAATTAATGGTTTATGGGACAGAAGAGAAAGGCTGAAAGAGACAGATGGGAAGAGGTGGTGAGTCTGCAGTGCAAAAGAGCAAAGAGTTCAGGGAGGGGTGGTGAGGGTGATAAAGTAGCCACTTCCATGAACAAGCTCAAGGGAATATCATGTGGAACTCATTCACGATGGGAAGGGGACATTGTTAGGGAGTGAGCTGATTTAACACGAACAGCCATCATGTTCCAAGCTGTGTGTTGATAGTTGAGCCTTTCCATCTTCCTTTCTGGGTACTGAGAGCTAGACCCTCAAGACTAAGTGTCTTCCACAAGGAGAAATTATTTTGCTTATTGTGACAGGAACTTGAAGTTACCAGACAAAATGCTGGTCTTTCTGTACCAAGAAAAATCTGGTGGTAGTGATAGCATTACCTTGAGGGATAAGAAGTTGGAGTGAGGGTGCTAAGTGTAAGCAGAAAGGCCTCCAGGGTACCAACCTATGAGGTTCCTAAACTGCATACCTGGGGAGAGATTGAGCCTTCTAGAAATGGACAGAACAAGGACAGAGTAGTTTTTTTCCCCTCTGGATGGTTGTGAGCTACCTTCCTCTGTAACTAAAGAAGTGCTTCTGAGGCCCTGGCTTGGGAACTACTTTTGCTTAGTTGCTGTGGGATACTGAGCAGGTTACTTACCCTCAGTACTCCTTAGTCTCTTTCACAGTAAAATAGTATGGTAATCTCCACGTCCAAGAGTGGTTGTAGGGATCATGTGAAGACAGCTGTGTAAAAGGCTGCCTGGCTGATGATACCAAGTGTTGATTTGTGTTTTTTGCTCTTTGTTTTGGGAGCATTTGGTACTGTCTTACTCTTTGATCAGAATAAAAGCTTTCACATGAGAAATCCATTTTATCATGGGATTTGAGTCTTCGAACTTTTGTCCAAAAATAAGGATTATAGATTCCTTGATGCAGTAAGCATAACAAATGTGAGAATTTAAAATGTAACCTTACAATAAAAAAAATTAAAATAAAATAAAATGTAGCCTTTAAGGCTGCTAAAACAATTGCTTATTCAACATGGACCAAACCAAGATCAGCAAAGAGCTCAGGTTTCATGGAGAGCATAAAATTGGACAAGTTCCTGGATAAAAGGCTTATAATCTAATTAGCCAACAGGATTTCATAAATATTTATGCAAAAATCATAGGACTGGAAAAAATTTCAAGTTAAATGCAAATGTGATTGCTAAAAAAAAAAAAAAAAAAAAAAGTCCTTAACTTCCTTGTTCATCCTAACCTCTTACATGCTTTCAAAGTATCATTGAAATATTTTTTAAAACTTTTTTAACTACCTTAGTGTGACAGGTTGTCTGTAGCTGAATGGTTGACTAGATATAAAACATTCCCCTTCAGCTTTTAAGACTGTCCTTGAAAAAGAATGTCTCTCAATTTCCTTCAAGATCACTTGTGCTGCAATGAATAGCATTAAACCACTTTGTTTTTGATAATGTCACTTCATCAGCATGATTTTTTGCCCTTGACCTACAAGAGATACAAGTGGGAGGTTTCTAACTGGATTGCATCCTCAGCTGCATATAAGTAGGATTTTCTGATCATCAGCATTGTCCACAAATGGAATAAGCTGTAAGAGTGTTTTCTTTCATTACAGATGTTCAAATACAGACTCAATACATGGTAGTTAGCATGTTACCTCAGTTGCCCTAAAGATGTTCTGACTCTGAGAAACCAAAAAGAAGGCTTTGGGCATGCCTTAGATTAAGGAAAGTATTGAATTATTGGATAACTTTCCACAAACTTGCAAATAAGCACAACTGTCCACTGATGTCAAGCTAAGGACTAGTAGGATTTACTTATTAGGTTTACTTATTATATTTCACTGTGTTTGTATCCTTGTACTAAGGCTCACTTGTGTGATTTCTGACAAGTTTGCAACCATTCTAAACCTCAATTTCCTTATCTATAAAATGGGGATATTAATAGTGCCTGCCTTATAAGATTATGTGCATTCTTAGGCAATGCTAGAGAACTTAGCATAGCCTAGCACTTAGGAAGCATTTATAAAGAAGGAAAATTGATGTTTCCCTCTATCTTTCTAGGTTCTCCTCACTCCCCACCATAATAAAAGATTAATGGGAGCAAAACAAACAGAAGTTTAATAACCCCGGGGTGGGGTGTGGTGCAGTCAGTTAAGCATCTGACTCTTGGTTTTGGCTCAGGTCTGATCCCATGGTTGTGGGATAGAGCCCTCCATTGGGCTCCATGCTCAGCAGAGTCTGCTTGAGATTTTCTCTCCCTCTCTATCTGCTCCTCCAGCTGTATTCTCTCTCTCTCTCTCTCTTTAAAATAAGTAAATAAAACTTAAAAAAAAAAAGAAATTTAATAATCTGTATACCTCCTGTATACATGGGAGAGACTCAGAAAAACAGTAACTCCCTGAAATGGCCCAAGCCACTACCTTAAATGCCATTTCCAGCTAAAGACAAAAGAAAGATGTTGGGGGTGGGGGTGGGGTGCAATTATGGGAGGTAACCAGGACTGTGCAGTAAACAAGGCTGAGGTTGTGAAGCACATTGAAGTCATTGCCTTCTCCTTTGATAAGAGTTTCTATAAATTTAGTCTTCCTTCTCTTTCTGTGTAGAGAGGGAGACACCCTTACAAATGGAGATTTCCCTTATAAATGTAAATGTCCCTTACAAAAGGGTAACTTCTATTTGGTCTTCAGAGCTTCTCCCATGTCTGCAGTTTCTTAATAGTCAGCTCAAGATAATCCTTATACCAAAAAAGCATATTTGGGGTAGCAAATTCTCCCCTTCACATTCAAAAATATGTTACTTATTAAATGGAAGAGAGAAGAGTGTCTGATAAGGGGATTTTCCCAGATGCCAAGACTGTCTCTTTGGGAAATTATTACCTTATTTCGAGCTGTATAGAAATCCTTTTCTGAAACTTTAAGCATAGAATGGGTCCTTGGACTAGATGACTCACAGGATAGCTTCCTACCCTGAGACCCCATTATTATGAGCATTTAATGCATACGAATCCTTTAGGATAAATAGTTCAATACTTATTCTCCCAAAATAGCAATAGCCTGACTCTCCTGGGTAAGCACTGTGTAGGATGAGGGACCAGCATGGTGGCATGGAGCCCAGTGGACCTCATTTATGTTCTAGTGTTAGTACCTATTAGCTTTGTAACCATCCTGAGGCAAGTCACCTAACCTCGCTGAGCCTCAGTATCCACAACTATAAAATGAAGGTTAAAAGAATATCTTGCTTAAAGAACTGGAATGAGGATGTAACAAGTTAGTCTGTGTTCTAGCATATGGTACTGGGTATCCAGTAAACAATCTTTCTGTTGGTTGCCATTTTCATTTTTCAGCTAGGTGTGATTAAATACGGGCTGACAGTGTGTTCTCTGCCCCCAAGCAGCAGAAATATCTCCTGCCTTGCCTTTGTGCTACCACAAAGTTGATGTAAGATTTTGGATTGCACCCAGATGTGCTAATATAAAGGCCTAACATAAAATACTTTGGTTAGAAACTGTTTGGGCTCATCCACAGAGCAGTTACAAAGGTGTCTGGCTTCTAGTAAGGGTCAGAGAGGGGGGGCAATGCAAATGATTTTGTGGCTGGCTTTACTTAAGGAAGAACTTGAGAGTTTTGTGCTAACAGCGTAGGTACGCCTTTCTGCAGCTGTCTCTTCCCCTCTTTGAGAGCTGTGGTGGCAAAGTCTTCTTAGCCTGACGTGCTAAATTTAAAATTAGATTCACTTCTTTATTAAGTTTAGGAGTTTAGGGCCTTCTGGCTTCAGGCTCACCATGACTTTTGATTTTTGCTTTGGGGGGTTTCTAGAATCTTTGGGGCTTGACCTAACACTTTGCCAGCATTGACTCATCACTGAACTCTCCACGCTCTTGTATTTTCCCGGTCGCCCAGATGGCTTGGCTCTGTGTTGTGGAGAATGTGATTAATTAAGGGCTTCAGGCAGAACCCACAAGTGCTTTTTAATTTTTCTTGTTGTTTGGTTCATTGCTCCCCTTATCTCATTATCCACATTTCTCCTCCAATCTCAAGAATGAATTTCCTCCTTCTAAAGCCCCGCCAGCCGCCACGTTGCCTGCACGCTGCTACCTGCTTGACTGCTTTGTGGTTTCTCTGTGAGGGGTTAAAACGTGAAGTCAACTCCTTTTCGAATCTAAAAGCTTTTCTGAAAATAGACGTGAACAAGTTAAGTGTCCTGGGAACTAGCCACAGCTCAGTAATTAATAATCTTTTTATCTGTATGAGTAAGGAAAATGTCTAGTAAGTATTGCTGATGTTCTCTACAAACAGTCCCTCCTTGTTAAGCAGAGTAGTCTAGTTTCCCCTGAATCAGGAGTGCCTGGACACCGAAGGGCAAAGATAGAACACGGCACCATAAGCACTGAGTGTAAAGGGCTTCCATTCAACAGATGTTTACAGAACAACCTGGCACATTCTAAACACTACACATGTCGTGTACTTCGTCCTTCAGAGCAATTACCCCAATACACCCACACCAGTACAAAAGAATAGACAAACGCAGAAAGTCACGGGGACTTAACCTACTTACTTGGTTCCAGTTGTGACCTGGGTCCAGATCCATACCTGCCAGAGTCTAAAACTAGCACTCCAGTCCCTGGAAATGGGGCTTCTTCATCTAGATGCAGTTACATTGACTCATGTAATGCGGGTTGATGTTGACCCAGGGAGGAAGCCCTGCCATTCTGGTGGCATTGTAGTGACATCAGGCTGATGCATTAGGTGGGCAGTGAACCTGTCCAGACTCTGTAGGTCACAAGCTAGCAAAGCACAGAGAGAAAGGAGGATGTGTTAGAACACTGGAAGAGGTGTTAACTTCACCCCAGTGTTTGTTCATAGATATCAGCATGGTCTGTCAGTGAACGTGGGCCTTTTGCAGGGTTAATTTACATTAACCAATTCCAGATTGGGCCACAAAATAACATCAAATCCTTGGAATGATTTTACAATCCTAAGAAGTATGGAGTTTTAGTGGGATAGAAACTACATCAAAAACTAATGATGTAATGTATGGTGATTAACATAACATAATAAAATAAAATTAAAAAAAAAACTGGGAAGAAACAGAAAAAAAAAATGAGAGGTCTCCTAAATACGGTCACTGAATGTATCTTGATTTACGACTTGTGGAAGTTCTCTTAATTAGGAAAAACTGAGGATTTGTATCAGAGAATCACAATCCCTGGATGCTTATTGGACTCTAAAAAGCACCAGTGCATCAGAGAGTAAGTTGACCACTAGCCAGAAGGCTAATGAGCAGGGATGTGGATTAAGCCCCTTGGCTTCCTTTTTCATTTTTCTGGAGAAGAAATTGACATACTGACTAAGTACACAGACTTTGGGGTCAGACGCCTAGGTTTTAAATTTCAGCTTTGACACTTACCACCTATGTGTCCTGGGCACTCTGCTTAAACTTTCTGTAACTGTCTGCTTTTGTATCAAAATACGGTTTATAATTGAATCTATTTCACAAGGTAGTTGTCAGTACTAAATGAGTAACTCAGTGTTGTATAAACTTTGCTTTTGCCTTCATCCCTTTGATCCTGGCCTTTTGACACATTTTATAAATGTTCCCACTAAAAATAGAGAAAAAGAAAGGAAAACTCAAGTACTTTGTGTTTTCGGTTGGTTTTTTGTTTTGTTTTTTGGTGGGTTTTGTTTTGTTAGTAATGTTAGTAAAAGGACAGGTAAAACTATTGCTCTGAAATTGGGTGAGTACTTTGATTTTTCATTTATTTTCCTTCTGGTATGACTGTGAATTGGCTGTGCTTTAATTATAGGATCTTTTAAAGACATGACAACTCTACTACAGCCAGTTTTTGCTGACTGTCTACTCGATGCCCAGCGGGGCTTTGCTGTAGAGGGTGGGGAAGTGAGAGGAGGGGGAGGTGGGGCTGAGGCAAACTCAGTCACCTCTTCCACAGTCTCTTTGGAACAACCAGAACTGTTCCCATGCGTTGTCATTTGGCACTGTGCCAGATGCTGTGGGCGCCACAAAGACTTACAAGTTTCATCACTCTTGCAGTTGATAATCTGGAATAAAGACAACCCATGTGCCCACAGAAAGTTAACTGAGAACTTTAGAGTTTGAGAGACAACATGAGAACACAAAAGACTCATGGGCTAGAAAGGGTCTAAGAGATTGCTTTGTCCCATTCTGTCATTGATGATTTAATGTGGCCTGGGATTAAACACCAAATCAATGCTCAGATAGTAAACGTGCATGGCTGATTGGCGGGTCAAAGCATGACTGTTGTGAATGGCTGACTGACTAAACTAGGAAGTCTTCCTGGAAGAGGCTGACATTGAATTGTGTCTTAAAGGATATGTAGGAGCTGGAAAGGGAAAAAAAAAAGAAGGTAATTTGTTAATATTTAGGGATCCCAACTTATTTGGGGAGTACATTTACAGTAAGGTATCGATTTTGTTGTTCTTTAGTGTGGCATTTTAAAAAGGAGATCTTGTGAGGCGATTCTCAAGAACAGTCTGTCTGACTCTGGGCCACATGAAGGCTGAGAGAACACAAGGGGGATTCAGGAAGGAAGGCTGAAGAGGAGGCTGCAGGTGATTTAACACGAGGGTAAACAGAAAGCTGTTCATCACTACTGGAGATGGTATAAGAAAGATGAATATTTTAGTTTGAGGGATTTAAACATTGTAAAAAAAAAAAAAAAAAACATTTCAACATTCCCAGCACTCTCACTTTAACCAGTTACTAAATCTTAGTTGCTCTTCTGATTATCCTTTGACTTCACTCACCTGTGTGTCTCTATTGCCCCAGGCTAACCCATGCACCTTCTCCTCCTGTCCACACAGATGATAGCAGGTGACCACTGACCACTTCACCATATGCATCCTTGTCCTGTTCTCCAAACCACTCTCTGTACCCTGAACAATCTTTAGTGCACACGAATCAGCATCTGGCAGCTTTCTTCTTAAAACTTTTCAAATGTTTACTATTATTCTTAAAACCATTTCTAAACTTTTTAACATGGCCTACCTGGCCCTGTATCAGCTGGGCCTTCCCTTCCCTAGCCTCACTACACGTCCCCTTGCCTGGGCTCTTCCTTTTCATCCATATGGCCTGTACCTTCTCTCATCTTGGGAACTTCCCGTAGGCTATTCCCTCCAATAGGAGTATGGTTCCCGCCGCCCTCTTTACTGCTCTGCATCCAGAGATCCCTTCTTCAGGGGAGATTTTCCTGGCCCCCATTACAGGTCCCAGAGAGACCATGCTTTTTAATCTCACTTGCAATTATTTAATGTCATCTTTCTAAGAGACAACTTGGGGTACAAAATTAGGCAAGGAGTTGTGAAACTTATATTCTGGCAGTTGGAGAAAGATAATAAATGAACACAATAAATAAATTCCATGTGAGGTGATAAGTGGTATAGATAAAAGAGAAAGTAGATACAGGGTAAGGAGGATCAGGAATATGTTAGATGAGTCTACAGCCACGACCACCGTGAATGCATCCGATCTCGTCTGATCTCAGAAGCTAAGCAGGGTTGGGCCCGGTTAGTACCTGGAGGGGAGGAATGCTTGATGAGGCAGGTGGGTTGCAATATGGAGATATGATATCTCCATATCATATGCAAATTACTCAAGAAGTAGAATAGTGTTAATTGTAAAAAGTAAAACTATAATGCTATTAACAATATAAAACCTGGCATGGAATGGTAAGTTCCCAATAGATGTTTATCAAGGAGACTAATGGGCAGTTTTATCATTTTTATTATACTCACTCAAAATTCTAAGGCTGGTTCAGTCACTGATTAAATGCAGATCCTCCCCTGACTGTGGGCAAATCAAGGCTCACACCAGTGTTGTCTAATCCTCCTCTTAAACCTCCCTTGGTGAGAGGGAATTCCTCTTGCTTCTATTTCCTGTCTCCGGTGAGAACCCAACAGGGTCCAACAGAGCTAATTAATTATCCTGTCATGAGGGCAGAGGCACTTCTGGCAGTGATTTCTAAGGGGGCCCAAGGATTGAGAATCTAATGACAAAAATAAAACCACTCTGTTACAGAGAGTTGGCATGAGGAGAGATCTGGTATCTTAATTCATGGATCCCTCTGTCCTTCTGTGTCTTTGTCTCTATCTCTCACACACATATTCATATTCTCTCCCTCTCTGTCTCTGTCTCTCTTCCTGTCTTCTCTTCTGAAAAAACCAACAGCTTGGCTCCTGGGCAGCTTAGCTTTAAATTGGAAAATGCAGCCTAGCTTGGCAGAACAACAGAATCACAGACTCCCCACTGCTCAGAACAACTTGTGACATACATCCCTGCAGGAGAGACCATAAAGGGCTGTCTAATATCCTGGAAACACCACACCCCAAAATGCCTTTCCTGTGCAGCTTCTTTAGAATTCTAGTCTGGGGGGGGAGGGTGCATTTCCTCTCTTCTCCAGAAAGTTCTCACCTTGGACTTGATCTTCTGCTTCTTTTCTCCCCACTTAAGTAGTGATGCCATCGCTCGGATCATTGGAAACCACTGTGGCCCTGGAGATGTGAACCAGAACATAATTCAAAGAGGAATGTTGAAGAACCAATGACTAAGAAGTCTGAAAGGGCACTCTGGTCCCTCTGACCCTAATATCTAACAAATTCCTTTCTAGGCCACTACAGAGAGGCTCGCATACAGACAGGGGCTCCTATCTCCCTCTCTTCCCTGTTCATCTGAGAAGTTCAAAAACTGGATTGAAGCCGGCTCTCACATGATTCTAATCCCATCTCAACTAGAAGACAGTGGTCTCTACTAGGTCTTCCTAATTCCAACGGTCACCTGCCACTGTCCATCTCACATCCTATAAGCCAAAGGGTATGTGAAGACTCTAAAATCTTTAGCTTGGCATTCAGCAACCCAGCCCCAATCTTCTAGCTATGCCCAGTGCTATTTTCTTGGTGCCTCCTATGTGCTGGCCATATTTGTTTAACCATAATTCCATACCATGGTATGGTTTGAGCTGTTCTGCTCCATACTTTGCTCATCCTGAAGTCTGGAAATACATCTCCTAGGCCTGTTCATAACTTACCTATCTTCACAGACACACTGCAAATATCCTCCATGGAAACAATTTCTCCTTCCTATGAATTCTCATCATCTACATTTTTAATAGACTCTGATTTTGTCTGCATTTATACTCTTACGAGGTTGTGAGCTACCTTCTGTCAATGACTGACTCATATTTACATCATCCAAAGCCTAAGGCCTTGTAGTTGGTAGGTACTTACTAAAGCCTATTGATGGGTGAATGGCCAAAATGACACCTTCTTCTCAATGCCTATCTTCAAAATAGTTCATTAAAAGGCATTATGCTACTAGGAATACCAGAGTTTTTCTAAAATATGGCCCATTTTAGAATAGACTTTAACCTAGTACCAGTTCATCTTAAAACTTATCAATGGGCATTTTTCACTGGAAGAGTGAAAAGGTCTATCGTGAGAGACCATAATAAAACAATTCTTTACCTTTAGCATAGTCAATCCTATAACATAGACCAGGATGACAACATCATTATCAATTTTGTTATGGATAACTGCAGTTACATTTGAAATTATATTTGAAATTTTATAACCGGAGCCAGATGTAAGAGAATACAAATACTTAAGTTTAAGAATCACATTCAGGGGCACCTGAGTGGCTCAGTTGGTTAAGTGACTGCCTTTGGCTCAGGTCATGATCCTGGAGTCCCAGGATGGAGTCCCACATTGGGCTCCCTGCTCAGCAGAGAGTCTGCTTCTCCCTCTGACCCTCCCCCCTCTCATGTTCTGTCTCTCTTTCTCTCTCATTCTTTCTCAAATAAATAAAATCTTAAAAAGAAGAATCACATTCACTACTTTTCAGTTAAGAACAATTGCAACATATTCTCCACCTGTTTTTCCCCAGACTTTAAGCTGAGCAAACTTTTCCTGGAACTTTCCTGATGTCCAAGCCCATGTGCGTGCGTGCATGTGTGTGTGTGTGTGTGTGTGTGTGTGTGTGTGTGTGTCCCTGTGTGCATACTTCTTGTCTTTGCTCCAGGGCTTCAGAGTTTCAGTTTAACTGAGCATCAAACGTCATTTCCTTCCAACCTTTGATTTTATTGAAGGAAACATTAACTCACTACTTTATAATTAAGAAAAGCTCTTTATGCCCTGCTACTTTCTTCAGCTATGTTTTTTTTTTTTTTTTCTGGTGGAAAATTAGCAATAGCAACAATTTTATAAGAAATGAGAACACCCTGCTTGTCTGGGCATTGTTTTCCTATTAAGCAGTTCTCCTGGTGGTGGCCCATAAGGCGATTCAGCGTACCCCTTCCCATCAACCATTTAGACATCAGTATGCTCTCTGCTTTCCTCCCAACTGCTTCGAGTCACCTGCTGAGCTCTGTGCTTGACATCATCCTTGTGCTCCTTGTTATTTTTAAAAGCCTAGTCTCTAACAGATGACTCGCTTCTAGGTGGACTTTGGCTCTCTCTTTTTCCAATTTAACTTTTAACTTTTGTTTTATTTAATTAAGGAATACACCTTTTAAAGCAGCAGTCTAGAGTGATTTTTATTTTCAAGTGATTTTTTTTATTTTATTATGTTAATCACCATACATTACATCATTAGTTTTTGATGTAGTGTTCCATGATTCATTGTTTGCGTGTAACATCCAGTGCTCAGTGTATGGAGCATTGATTTTTTTTTTTAAACAATCAAAGACTCAGAAGTAGAATTCAATGGAATAATTTCCCCCTTTCCATTTTACATGTTGAGATGTTTTCTTGTTTATATTTTGATTTCCAGGACCTCAAAAACACTTTATTTTTCATCGTTATTTGGGTATAAGTATAGTGGGTCTTAGCTAGTTGGAGTAGGTAAAAGGGATTGACCCAAGACTAGGTCTTGCCTTATGGGCCACCACCAGGAGAACTGCTTAATAGGAAAACAATGCCCAGAAGTCTGCTAAGATGATATTGTTAAATTCATGCAAAACCTAGAAAGGATTGACCAGACCTAGTTAGGACGAGGAGCTAAAGAACTGATCCAGGGCAGGTGTGAAATCAAACATGGGAGCTGGGCAGCTTAGGCACATGGTTTGTGTCAGCATTTACCGTGTAGCCGTGTGCCATGCACGGTACAAGGTACTAAGGTTACAGTGTTGAGCAAGACCAACAAACATGGCCATGGCCACTTGGAGCAGAACTGACCAACAGTCTAGAGAAGGGACAGACATTAAAAAATTACCCAATAAATACTACAAAGGAGTATGAGGAAAGTACATAATAGAACTGAACCCATCAGGGCAGTTAAGGAAACTTTCCCATTGAAAATGGCATTTAATTGCAGATCTGAAGGAGGGGCAGACATTTACTAGGCAAATATGGAAGAAGGAAGAGTGCTCTGTGGGGCATTGCGTGAGAAGACCCAGAGGTGAGAAAGAGCTTGGCATGTGGCAGAAAAGGAGTGACTGGAGTATAGAAAGGCCAGGGGTAGGCACAGAGTGGAGATTGTCGCAAAATGAGACTGGAGAGGTTTGACAGAATCAAAACGCTAGAGCAAGCTCAGACATTAGCCAGGCAAACGGCTTCAGTTGTGAGAGGTCCAGCAGCAGAGACCCTACATGTCCAGTGATACTCTGGTGACAAGGGGCAGTGGCTGTCTTGCAGACTATCCATTCAGGCATATGGCTGAAGTGTGAACCAGGCATACTGGAAGATTCAGAGGGCCCACCAAGATAAATGGGGTAACTGGGTCACTGAGTGAGGTCCAGGAAGGAATGCTGGCCTGGAGAGAGACTGAAGTACTAGGAGGGTGATTCATCAGATTTAAGCAGTAGGGACAAAACTGACGACTGGTCATATGGACCAGGCAATGTAGTATGGGAGCCCTGAGGGCACCTGGAATTATTCCTGGGTCTGAAAAGTCACTCAAGAACAATGTGGGGGCCAAGGTATCCTTGTAAGGCCCCTGAGTTGTGTTGTAAAGGTTTGACTCCAGTCTAGATTTCCCTGGTTTGTGGGTTTTATGCTCTTTATATCTCCCTGCCTTAGTATGGGCTAGTTCAAGGGCTGGACTGTGGATCTAGCTGTGAGACACCGTGCAGGGAAGAGACTGAAGGAAAAAGAGAGTGCCAAAACCACTCTCCTATTATGTAGGGCCTTTACATCGTCATTCCTCACAAGCTTTGAAAAGCATCTCTAAAATTGAACAGAGTAAAGAATTTCTCTTGAAAGCCCAAGTAGTGCATTCCTAAATGACACACCATCTTATGATGAAATCTGTTTTGTGCTCACCTACAACCCATTCAGTTTGTTCCTATCCCTTCATGTCTTTGTCACTCTAAAAAAAAAAAAAAAGGACAGAGAAAGAATGAAAGAAAAAAAAAAAGAAATAGGTTTTCCAGCTTTGGGAAATTAAATGCAAACTGTGATCCTGGTTGGAGATAATGTACTGAATAGGAATGATCCAGAACAGTGAGGGGTAGTTCAGCGCCACCAAGGAAGTTAATGACTATTTGACATGTGTTAAAGATGAGCTGGATTGGGGGATTATGGCTCACCCTGAGTACTGCAGAATAAAATGAAATTCTCACAACTCATTGTTTCTGACCCCTTAATTTCTCCTCTTCTGCAACCTCCCTTACCTCTCATTAAGATTTGGGTTACATAGAAATAAGCCCTATTTTCCCCCTTTGTAGACAGACCTAATCTTACTTTAATCTTACCCAAACCTAATTTTGAGGAATTTCTAGAAAGTTCCACTATGTTCAATGTGGGAAAACTCATGTCAGAGATGCCTTTGACATGACCTGAGTTATGGGTTGTGCTGGCACATATTCTTGCTTCTGTGGCCCCCTGATACCTGGGGAAAGCTACTACTCAGTGGCCTAGAATCTCAATAAATATTTAGTATTCTGTAACAGGAAGAAAAAACCAATAATACTCTACAAGGAGTACTTCTCAGTGCCACTTGTGGTTCCTGGATGAGAAATGTTTTCATACCGGTTATTAATTAACCAACACTGAAGTCCCTCTACCTGCTGTCTGGCGAATTGGGAGTCTGTCTTGGTTGGTGGGAACAGAAAGTATTCTTAGGCATGTGTGAGCCTTGGTGATTATTTGCTCTAATCCCTCTGGATGGTTTCTCTTGGGCCTTGGGTACTTTCCATTCATGCTCATCAGAAGTCTGCTAAAGACTCAGAAGGGACCCTCTGCAGAACAACTGGCTCTCTTGCTGTATTGTCCTCTTCTCTGTATTTGGCCTTGTGAATTCCAGTTGCCAGGGCTCCCTCCCCAGTCTCATCTCTGTCTATTCAGGGAGACCACTGGCTACTCTTCTGGGTTCCCCTTCTCTACCACGGCCTGAAGACTCTCCAGGAAATAAGCAAAGGCAGTCATAGGGCTCACCTGTTTGTTCTCATCTTTTAGGGATCACTGCCCTTTGTTGCCCTAGGTCCAATGCCTTGAATACCATTGTCTATTTATTTTTGTCTGTATGTTTTAGTTGTCAGGCATGAAATCCAGTCTCAGTTGCTTTCTCTTAGCTGGAAGCAAAATCCCTCCAGAACTATTTTAAGGTTGTTTAAGCTTGTTTTCAACACTGCCTTTTTGAGATCCCACACCATATGGTAATAAGCAAAAAAAAAAAAAATTCCAAAATTCCCTCTGTTGGGTACTAAGCAGAAATAGGTTTATTCCCTTGGGCAAAACCGTGACCTCTATCCCAGGTGAAGCAAGTTGCTCACCAGCTCAAAAATTCTCATGTTCTAGGAGCTCTGCTTTCAAATCTCCTAAATTAGTGGTTCTCCCCCAGAGACCATCACTCCGCATACCCCTCTCCCCTCTTGAAAGGGATATCTGGCAATGTCTGTAAACCTTTTTAGTCGTCAATGGTTTGGGAAGGGGGTTGCTACTGTTGGCATCTCATGGCTAGAAGTCAGGGATGTAACTAAACATCTAACAATGCTCAGGACAGCCCTGCACAACAAAGAATTATCTGACCTACAATATCAATAGTGACAGGGTTCACAAACACTGTCCTAAATCATTGTGTCCTCAGAGTGAAGAATTCTTCGTTTCCTCAGAAGGGTCCCATTTTTGGTGTCCATATTGTTGTTGCCTATGTGAACTCCATTAATTCACATCATCCTAACTTTGATGGGAGCCATGACATTTTTAAGGAAAATTAGCTCAAAATGGTCTCTGTCAAAAGAGAAGGCTCTAGTTTCCCTAAAATAATAAGCTCCAGGCTACTGAGAATGACCACAGGCTGTGACTGTGGCCCCTGGCCACTGGCAATTTTAGATTCTCATCAAAGCTGGACAGAAAGGCCCACTGAGTCATGGTGCCTATTTCTCAAGGACATTTTTGTCCTTTGCAGCTTCCTTGCCTGGTCAGCTGGAGCCAATTCTGCAAAACTTAAAAAGCAGTTTATCCCCATCCAGCTGTGACCATGTTCCATCACCATCCATTTTCAGAATCACTAAAACAGATACTCTGTAATCAGTAATTATTTTTGTATTTGTCCTGGGTTGATTAGGAATTGTAACACTTCTCATAAACAAGAGGAAATTACGTGGAAAAATCAGTGGAAACATATGAGAAGGCATTGATCCCTTCACTGGACAATTCTGATTTATAATATACTTAGCTGCCTAGAAATAGGAGCCCTGTCTGAATGTATTACCAGGAAACAGCGTTGTCTGTCAATATTCCTCTTTTTCCCTATGTTCCTATCTGATATGGAAATGGACCATGTTGTATTTCTTGTTCTTGAGGTACTCTGCTGGCAAGAATTTGTCATAATACGGAGTTACATGTACATATATTTTGGGAGCTCATCCTGGTTTTCATACATTTGACCTGGTGTTTGTTCTTAGTTTCTCAAACCTGTTAGGCTGATTCATATCTTTGGAAACTTTGCTCCTGCTCTTCCCTTTAGCTGAAATGCTTCTCTCATCCTCCTACGTTTATTTTAATCAACTTAAACAGCCATCTCTTCTAAGAAACCTTTCCTTAACTTTTTCTCAACTAGGGCTGGATTATTACTTTTGTGGACTCTAAGCAAGTTTCCTCTGGGGACCCCTTTCTCTATTTAAAAAAAAATTAAAATTTATATTTTACAATTGAATGGTATAAAACTGAATTTAATGATATATATATATATTTTTTTCTGCCTAGCAGTCCATTTTCTGGTTTTAGAAGACATTAAAACCTTTGCATAGGCCCCTAAAAGTATTGTGGATCCTAGGTACTGTGTCTACTGTGCCTAATGTATAAAAGATTAATGTATATTATAACCAATGTATAAGAGATCCCTGACCCCAAGATTATTCATCTGTGCTGCCATTATCCCTCTTCTTTCTTTCTTTCTTTTTTTTTTTTTTTGAGAGGGAGAGCGAGACCTCACGTGTGTGAGTAGGGGAGGGGTGTCAAGGAGGGGCAGAAGGAGAGAGAATCTTAAGCAGGCTCCACACCCAGCATGTAGCCCAATGTGGGGCTCGATCTGATAACCCTGAGAGCCAAAATCAAGATTAGGAGGCTTAACAGACTGTGCCACCCAGACACCCCTTTCTTATTTCCTTTTATGTTTGTACTTATATCCCATTGTTATATTTGTTCTTATGTTTGTTTTCTAGTGCCTTCTAGATAGCTGTCAGCCCCTTGAATATGGGGTATCTGACCAGTTCATTGCTTCTAGTTGTGCCTAATAGGATACCTGGCATGAATTAGGGACTCATGAATGAATGAATGAATGAATGAATGATATGTTCTGATATTTTGAAACTTTGGGCACCAAGAAACTCAAATTTACAACTCTGTACAAGAATCTTGGTGGCTGTTGTATGTGACACTCCTTCAAAAAGATTCTGATGACTTCTGCTTCAGAGAGTATGGAGTAAGATGTACTTTTCACTGTTCTTCTCACTAAAAACAACTGAAAATCTTAGATGTTATATGTAAAACAAACATAAGGAAACAGAGAGGTAGAAGGAAAAGGTAGACTGTCTAGGGACCTCAGCACGCAAGAAACAACCCAATGGTGAGTTCCCAGGATTTTCTTTTTGCCTCCTCTCTGACTGGATGTTGGAGAATCTGGCAACCCTGAGGACACCAATACTCAAAGACAAAATAGCCCTAAGCAAAGCTTTTGCCAAGGGATCAAGAAAATGGCAGCCTAGGAAGACCAAAAACTTTTAGAAAACAACCCCTTGACTCCAGCCAAACACCAGAGAAAAAATTAAGTATCATCTCTACTGCTAGGTTGGTGAAGGCCAAGTGCAGATCCTGGACTTCTACCCTTAGGAGTCTGGGGGAGCCTCCTTATAGCCTGCTATTAGGGTCATGTCAGAGAAAACCAAGGGGGAGCCAGAACTTTATTTCATGCAGGGCAGTAATGAGTAGTCCCCCTAAGTCCCAGTATCAGGGGAGAACATGTGGGGAGCCTTGACTCTCATCCTTACCAGGCACCCCTACTTCCCCCTCACTGGGATGGTATCACAGAGAGCTAGTGGAAAGTCAGGAGTTTTATCACTACTCAGCAGCCACAAGGCCACCTTCCCACAGTGTCCAAGGAGGCCACATGGGGAGTTTTAAAGAAAGAGATACCTCTCCCCCTCCCAGCCAGGATATCAGTGGAGGCCTACTTGAGGCCCTGAATTCCATTTCTGTCTAGCAAAGGGGCCCCTCCCCAACCAGGTGTCACAGAAGACCAAGTAAAGAACCTGGACTTCCTCCTTCACATGGCAGTAACAAGGGGACATTCCCCATACCTACTGGAGGAGTATCAGAGGAAGTATGATAAAGTTTAAACAAGATCTTGAGCCTTCTAATGTAACAACCCAAGGTTTCAATAAAAAAACACCCTTCATACCAAGAACAGGGAAGATCTCAAATGGAATTAAGATCAAGAAACACCAATACCCAGATGACATAGATGCTAGAGTTATCTGACAAGAATTTTTAAGCAGTCATCATAAAAATTCTTCAATAAACAATTACAAACATGCTGAAGCAAATGAAAAAAAAAATCTCAGCAAAGAAATAGATAATGTAAAGAAAAAGCAAATGGAAATTTTAGAATTAAAAAGCACAACTAAAATTTAAAAAACTTAGTGGGTGGACTTAGCTCAACTCCATAATGAAGATGACAGGGGAAAGAATCAGTGAACTTGAAGACAGAATAGTAGAAAATACCTAATCTGAAAAACAGAGAAAATAGACTGAGGGGGAAAAAATTAGTCTCAGAGACATGATGGACTAAAACAAAAGATCTAATATTCATGTCATTGGAGTCCCAGGAAATGAGAGAGCATATTGAAAAGTATTCCAGGAATAATAGCTGAAAATTCTCCCGAACTTGGGGGAAAAAAACAAACACACAGATTCAAGTAGTGAGAAATCTCCAAGCAGAATAAACCTAAAGGAGTCTATGCCAAGACACATTGATAGTCAACATATCTGATAAGAGACTTGTATTCAGAAAATAAAAGAACTTTTATACCTTGAAAGTAATAAAATAAAAAACACACTCTGGAAAACAGTATGGAGGTTCCTCAAAAAGTTGAAAATAGAGCTACCCTACAACCCAGCAATTGCATTACTGGGTATTTACCCCAAAGATACAAATGTAGTGATCCAAAGGGGTATGTGCACCCCAATGTTTATATCAGCAATGTCCACAATAGCCAAACTATGGAAAGAGGCAAGATGTCCATCAACAGATGAATGGATAAAGAAGATGTGGTATATATATACAATGGAATATTTTGCAACCATAAAAAAAAACAACGAAATCTTGCCATTTGCAGCAACATGGATGGAACTAGAGGGTATTATGCTAAGCAAAATAAGTCAATCAGAGAAAGACATGTATCACATGATCTCACTGATAAGAGGAATTCTTAATCTCAGGAAACAAACTGAGGGTTGCTGGAGTGGTGGGGGGTGGGAGGGATGGGGTGGCTGGGTGATAGACATTGGGGAGGGTATGTGCTATGGTGAGCGCTGTGAATTGTGTAAGATTGATAAATCACAGACCTGTACCTCTGAAACAAATAATACATTATATGTTAAAAAAAAAAAAAGAAGATAGTAGGAAGGGAAAAATGAAGGGGGGTAAATCAGAGGGGGAAAAGAACCATGAGAGACTATGGACTCTGAGAAACAAACTGAGGGCTCTAGAGGGGAGGCGGGGAGGGGATGGGTTAGCCTGGTGATGGGTATTAAAGAGGGCATGTATTGAATGGAGTACTGGATGTTATATGCAAACAGTGAATCATGGAACACTACATCAAAAACTAATGATGTAATGTATGGTGATTAACATAACATAATAAAAAAAAAAGATAAAAAACCCAATCAAAAAAACTGAAAGATTTGAATAGATGTTTCACAAAAGAAGATATAAGAATGGCTAATAAGCACATGAAATGATGCTCAATATCATTTGTTATTATGAAATGAAAACCACAATGAGATATCATCTCATAACCACTAGAGTGAGTATAATAAAAGAGATAGACAATAAAAATGTTAGGGTGTGGAGAAATGGGAATTCTCTTACAGTGCTGGTATCAATGTAAAATGACACAACCACTTTGGAAAATACTTCTGCAGTTCTCTTAAACATAATTTAGTGAATGACCCAGTAATTATACTCTTGGTATCTAACCATGAGAAATGAAAACATATGGCTACATAATACACAGATGTTCTTAGCATCATGACCCACAATATTGGACACTACCTAATATTGGATTCAGCAAAAATTAGAAACAACCTACATTTCCACCAATTGGTGAAGGTGCTATAGATAATACAGCGGAATACTATTCAGCAACAAAAAGGAAAAAATTACTGACATGTGCATCATGATGTGAATAAACCTCAAAAACATTGTGCTAAGTCAAAGAATCCAGGTCAAGAAACCATATATTGTATAATTCTATTTATTTGAATCCAGAAAAGGCAAAGAGAGACAGAAAGTAGATTTGTGGTTGACTTGGCTGGCGGAGTGGTAGAGTGATCAGGGAGGTGATGGTGAGGAAGAGGATTCTTTTTGGGGTGGGAAAAAGTGCTAAAATTGTTTTATGGTGACAGTTGCACAACTTGGTAAATTTACTAAAATAGCATTGAATTGTACACTTGAGATGGGTGAGTTATATGATATGTAAAGTATGCCTCAATATAGTCAGTGATGGGGCGCCTGGGTGGCTCAGTAATTAAGCATCTACCTTTGGCTCAGGTCATGATCCCAGGGTCTGGGATCGAGTCCCACATTGGGCTCCCAGCTCTGCGGGGAGCCTGCTTCTCCCTCTCCCACTCCCCCTGCTGTGTTCCCTCTCTTGCTGTGTCTCTCTCTGTCAAATAAATAAATAAAATCTTTAAAAAAAAGTATAGTCAGTGATTATATGTGTGTGTATATAAAATCTCTGTACACATGTAAAAAGCTAGGTTGTATTTTGGGCCAGAAGAGTGAAGATAGAGGAGAATTTTATATGATACCCCAAAGCTTGTCTTATATTCTCCATTTCATTGCTATTTTTAATTAATCATCTGGAGAAACCATCTAAAATACTAGGTGTCTGATGCCTTTGCTTTTTCTGGTGCCCATGCTTACTTTGAGGTGATTAAAAGTTAATTTCTTTTCAGATATATGGCACTGTATTTAGTTAGTACAAACAGAAAGACTCTAAGTCATAAACACTGATAAGTAAATTCTCAGATATTTGGGTTAAGTGAGGGTAAAATGTAAAGAAGTGGTTACCAGATCAGCTCAATGTGTACCTTACATACGGATTCTTTTCTAATTGTAAAAAAAAAATTAATTCTTCCTAAATCCCCAAATGGAGAAAGAGATTTATTATGGGTATTATTTTATAACTGGTAATATCCTATTTTAATTAAAAAAATTAAGTTGCACTTTGAAAAAAGTCATTGGAATTTTGATCGGGATGGTGTTGAAGGTATAGATTGCTCTGGGGAACATAGACATTTTAACAGTGTTTATTCTTCCGATCCATGAGCATGGAATATTTTTCCACCTTTTTGTGTCTTCTTCAATTTCTTTCATGAGTGTTCTGTAGTTCCCAGAGTATAGATCCTTTATGTCTTTGGTTAGGTTTATTCCGAGGTATTATGGTTTTTGGTGCTATTGTAAATGGAATCGTTTCTCTAATTTCTCTTTCTACAGTTGCATTGTTAGTGTACAAGAAAGCAACTGATTTCTGTGCATTGATTTTGTATCCTGCCACATTACTGAATTGCTGTATGAGTTCTAGTAATTTGGGGGTGGAGTCTTTTGGATTTCCCACATAAAGTATCATGTCATCTGCGAAGAGAGAGAGTTTGACTTCTTCTTTGCCAATTTGAATACCTTTTATTTCTTTTTGTTGTCTGACTGCTGTTGCTAGGACTTCTAGTACTATGTTGAACAATAGTGGCAAGAGTGGGCATCCTTGTTGTGTTCCTGATGTTAAGGGAAAGGCTCTCAGCTTTCCCCCATTGAGGATGATATTTGCTGTGGGTTTTTCATAGATGGATTTTATGAACTTGAGGAATGTTCCCTCTATCCCTATACTCTGAAGAATTTTAATCAGGAAAGAATGCTGTATTTTGTCAAATGCTTTTTCTGCATCAATTGAGAGGACCGTATGGTTCTTCTCTCTCCTCTTATTAATGTGTTCTATCACACTGATTGATTTGCGAATGTTGAACCACCCTTGCATCCCAGGGATAAATCCCACTTGGTCATGGTAGATGATCCTTTTAATGTATTGTTGGATCCTATTAGCTAGGATTTTGTTGAGAATTTTGGAATCCATATTCATCAGGGATATTGGTCTGAAATTCTCCTTTTTGA
This sequence comes from Halichoerus grypus, assembly GCF_964656455.1. Lineage (NCBI taxonomy): Eukaryota > Metazoa > Chordata > Mammalia > Carnivora > Phocidae > Halichoerus > Halichoerus grypus. Next base: position 64,492,046 of record NC_135725.1, read on the forward strand.
TGGGGTCTTTGCCTGGTTTGGGGATTAAGGTAATGTTGGCCTCATAGAATGAGTCTGGAAGCTTTCCTTCTGTTTCTATTTTTTGAAACAGCTTCAGGAGAATAGGTATTATTTCTTCTTTGAATGTTTGGTAGAATTCCCCATGGAATCCATCAGGCCCTGGACTCTTGTTTTTTGGGAGGTTTTTGATCACTGCTTCAATCTCATTACTGGTTATTGGCCTATTCAGGTTGTCAATTTCTTCCTGATTCGGTCTTGGTAGTTTATAGGTTTCCAGGAAGACATCCATTTCTTCCATGTTGCTCAATTTATTGGCATATAGTTGTTGATAATAATTTCTAATAATTGTTTCTATTTCCTTGGTGTTAGTCATGATCTCTCCCCTTTCATTCATAATTTTATTAATTTGGGTCCTCTCTTTTTTCTTTTGGATAAGTCTGGCCAGTGGTTTATCGATCTTATTAATTCTTTCAAAGACCCAGCTTCTAGTTTCGTTGATCTGATCTGTATTTCTGGTTTCTAATTCATTGATCTCTGCTCTAATCTTAATTATTTCTCTTCTAATGCATGGCTTAGACATTGTTTGTTGCTTTTTCTGTAGTTCTTTAAGGTGTAAAGTTAGTTGGTGAATTTGGGATTTTTCTATTTTTTGAGTGATGCTTGGATGGCTATGGTATTTCTCCCTTAGGACCACCTTTGCAGTATCCCTTAGGTTTTGGACTGATGTGTTTTCATTCTCATTGGTTTCCATGAATTGTTTAAGTGCTAGAACAAACAATCCTAAAATTTGTATGGAATCAGAAAAGACCCCGAATCACCAAGGAAATGTTGAAAAAGAAAAACAAAGCTGAGGGCATCACGTTGCCTGATTTCAAGCTATATTACAAAGCAGTGATCACCAAGACAGCATGGTACTGGCACAAAAACAGACATATAGACCAATGGAACAGAATAGAGAGCCCAGATATGGACCCTCAACTCTATGGTCAAATAGTCTTCGACAAAGCAGGAAAAAATATGCAATGGAAAAAAGACAGTCTCTTCAATAAATGGTGCTGGGAAAATTGGACAGCTATATACAGAAGAATGAAACTCGGCTATTCTCTAACACCATACACAAAGATAAACTCAAAATGGATGAAAGACCTCAATGTGAGACAAGAATCCATCAAAATCCTAGAGGAGAACATAGGCAGTAACCTCTTTGACATCAGCCACAGCAACTTCTTTCAAGGTACATCTCCAAAGGCTAGTGAAACAAAAGCAAAAATGAACTTTTGGGACTTCATCAAGATAAAAAGCTTCTGCACAGCAAAGGAAACAGTCAACAAAACAAAGAGGCAACCCACAGAATGGGAGAAGATATTTGCAAATGACACTACAGACAAAGCGCTGATTTCCAAGATCTATAAAGAGCTTCTCAAACTCAACACCCAAAAAACAAATAATCAAGTCAAAAAATGGGCAGAAGACATGAACAGACACTTCTCCAAAGAAGAGATACAAATGGCTAACAGACACATGAAAAAATGTTCATCATCATTAGCCATCAGGGAAATTCAAATCAAAACCACATTGAGATACCACCTTACACCAGTTGGAATGGCAAAAATTGACAAGGCAAGAAACAACAAATGTTGGAGAGGTTGTGGAGAAAGGGGAACCCTCTTACACTGTTGGTGGGAATGCAAGTTGGTAGCCACTTTGGAAAACAGTGTGGAGGTTCCTCAAAAAATAAAAAATAAAAAATATAACCCAGCAATTGCACTACTGGGTATTTACCCCAAAGACACAGATGTAGTGAAAAGAAGGGCCATATGCACCCCAATGTTCATAGCAGCAATGTCCGCAATAGCCAAACTGTGGAAAGAGCCAAGATGCCCTTCAACAGATGAATGGATAAAGAAGATGTGGTCCATATATACAATGGAATATTACTCAGCCATCAGAAAGGATGAATACCCAACTTTTACATCAACATGGATGGGACTGGAGGAGATTATGCTAAGTGAAATAAGTCAAGTAGAGAAAGTCAATTATCATATGGTTTCACTTACCGGTAGAACATAAGGAATAGCATGGAGGACATTAGGAGAAGGAAGGGAAAAATGAAGGTGGGGGGAATCGGAGGGAGAGACGAACCATGAGAGACTATGGACTCTGAGAGACAAACTGAGGGTTTTAGAGGGGAGGGGGTGGGGGGATGGGTTAGCCCGGTGATGGGTATTAAGGAGGGCACGTACTGCATGGAGCATTGGGTGTTATACGAAAACAATGAATCGTGGACCACTACATCAAAAACTAATGATGTATTGTATGGTGACTAACATAGCACAATAAAATTAAATTAAAAAGAAAAAATTAAGTTGCCTAAAACTTAAATAATTCAAATACTGTGATTGGTGTGGACTTAATACCATGCATAAATGTTAGGTTTCATCAGAAAATGTTTTAATCAAGTGAGAAATTGATATCTGAGAAAGAGAAGGAAATGTATTGTAAAGTTTCATTCTAGAAAAGGTAAAGAGGACTTAAAGCTAGAATTAAGTTAAAAACATTAATTCATGACCTTTAAGGAAAGTGCAGTTGGCCGTTTACATGGACTGGCAGTCTCTGTGTTTCTCTTAATACCACAGCCCGTAACAACTACGGGGAAGGACGACACGGAAACAGAACAGACAAAAAACAGTAACTATCAAGAGCAGATACTGGACACACATTAAGTATCGCTTTGGATAGAGAATAAAAGGTGTGTTGGAAATTCTTTTCCTCTGGCCTTGGAAGTTTTATAAAAGTCTAAAACCTCTACTTGGTTGTTTGGTTGATTTTGATTCTTCTTAAAATCTAATGCAGGAATATTTTTGGTTCAAAGTTGGACAGCTATTCTAACAAATACTTAAAATAATCTGCTGTTGCCTAGCTACTCCATTATTGTAAAATAAGAGATTTTATTATGGTGTCAATGTTTTGTGTTTGGGACACACACACACACACACACACACACAGCTGAGGGAACTCAGTGAGAGGGATCAGTGATGTATTAATCCAAAATAGTTAATAGCCATGTAGTCAAGGGAGCAAGGGCGAAGAGTAGGCAGGGAAAGAAGTCAGGGATTAGTGCCTCAATACTAAATGTCAGCTCCAAAGGCAGAGGCAAGGGCAGAAACAAAGCAAACAAAAGAATCAGGCGTAGACCGAGGAGATCCATGCAGGATGGACAACAAATGTGTTGTAGCAGAAACTGCCTTTTGTGGTATGAGGGCAGTCTCCTGGGATAAAGCACCATGCAGTTCCATGCGATTAGAATTCTGTCCCCTGTAGCTTTGTGCACGGGGGCTCCCTACCTGTCCTTTAGACTCTAAGACTGTTCATGCTACTATTTATATTTCTTTTCCCTAGAATGATGACTACTCTGACTTGACTGTACTCCAGATCACTATTTACCTTGTTTGTCCTCAGCTTGTTTATCTGGAGGGCAGCTGATATTTTTACATAAAGACCCAAGGGACTGCCTAACATGTGGTTCTTACACCATGTTACCCATCTCTATTTCAGCCTGGAGACAGTTGGAGACGGTGCAGCCTCACTACATGGTGTAAGAAATGGCTGTAGGAAACAACACTCAACGAAGTTATTCCATCATCCCATGTTTTATATTTGTTGAGGTATGTGTATTTTTTGCCTTTATGGACAAATTGGAATAATAGTAGTTTTGATGCTGAGAACTTGGATTATGTTGTAAAGTTATTTGACAAATTTTGATAGCACAGATACTGGTAAAGAATAAATTATGCAAAGTGTTCCTTGAATGGGAAGCCATAGAATGAGAAGGTTCATCTATGGGGTACAAAATAATTGTGTCTTATTATATTCTTTTTATTTTCAGTGGTGACTTGAATGTATAAACTATGAATGCAGCATTTTAATTAGATCTTTTTTTAAATAAATATCATTTTTCAGGAATCAACAAATTAGTTGGTTTACAGGTGATGTTAGTTGATGGACTTTTGCCTTGCAGCCCAAATAAAGAAAAAGAAATCTTAAAATTGACTATTTCCACTGGGCATTTTTCTTTAGTGGGGTATTGAGAGCTTGTGTAACATGCAATTTCTTTTGGTCATGAATGATTTTGTTGAGTTGCTCCAAGTTTGTACCAACAAACACTTCTCCAGCATCTTCTTGGTTAAACTCCTTACACCCCTTCCCCACTGTACCTCACTCTCTATAATGTTTGCTATAGAGGAGACAAGAGCATGGAAATTTTAGGAAGTCTAGAATGATCTGATGCAAAAAAAGAAAAAGCTAGCTACTCCAGGTTGTCTCAAAATAAGATGTCCAAGGACCAGCTGTAGCGTATTCTTATGGGATCTTTTTGGCTGAGTGTGGAAGGAACCTGCATGTTGATCCACTTAATTACCTATGTGAAAACAGTCAACACTTGAGATAAACCACTAATTATATTAGTAAAAATGTGCTTTCAGTACAGGTGTGTTTAAACACCTCCCATGAATCAGTACAATATTTTATCTTCTACCTCTTGAAGTAAACTTAGCTATTGATATAGTCTGTTGGGTAATTTTGACTGTTCTGATTTTTGGCCAAATATGTTTGGCTGATCCTTGAGTTTCACTTTACAGAAATCCCTTGGTATTTTAGATGTACAAATATTACTTGATTTATTTTCTGGTGATATTTGTGAACCTGTTTGTATTGCAGAATTAGGTGGAAATAGGACATTAACTTGGGACAGAGATGTTAATATAAGTCAAGATACTTACAGACCCAAACTATATTGAATCTCTGAAAGGGTAAACAAAGAACTCATCTCTCAACAGAAACACATATTTCTTAATACTCTTCCTTAACTTGTTGTACCTAATACTCTTCCTTTAACTTCCTTTATTCTTGCTTCCAAGGCCAAGAATAACTCCATTCAGACAATAACTATACCTTACGTATATCATGGGTTCTAGTTACAATTGTTCATATTGAAAGTATAATGAGGGGGAAAGAGTCCTTTCTCATGTTGCTCATGGGGAGAAGGGGAGAAGGGCTGTGGCACCATGTCTGTCTTTCAATGTCAAAATCCTTTTTCTTTTGTTGTAAGAAAAATAATTTGTAAAGTAAGCTGGGCAAAATTAGAGAATAAGTCATCTGTCATTATCTGTATCTTCCTGGTAGCAATTTTATTTTAAATTTTCCTAAAAATCAAACAGGAACCAAACCTCAAAGTAAGAGGTTTAATTTATTGCTGGAAGGTATATCTCCGAAGATTTTCAGTCCTCTAATGTATGAACGATGAGCTGACTGGTAGAGCAAGCAGAAAGAGACATAGATCAGTCTTTCTCTGCCTTAACCTGGCACAAACATAAATATAAATCTAAAAATCTGGGAGAGGAAAGATAGTTTATTCTTTTTCTTGTTGTATTGTCATTCTTATTTTGCATGGAAGCTTAAGGTACATCAGGTGCACAATTTAATGATTCAACACTTACAACACCTGGTGCTCATCACAAGTGCACTCCCTAATATTGCACTGTCTGTTAACTAACTGGAATTTAAATTAAAACGTTAAAGAAAAAAAGGTACGTCAGTGACTTCTCTCAGAAACAGGCAAGAGAAGGAAAAAGAGGAAGTATAGTAAAATAAACTAGAAATTGAGAGGGGAGGAGGTATATTTCAAGGTGGCTTTCATGATTCTGCTGTATTTCATCTGTCAAACACTGTCAAACACTGCAGTGTTCATTGCAGCATTGTTTACAACAGCCAGGATCTGGTAACAACTCAAGTGTCCACTCATGGACGAATGGATAGAGAAATTGTGGAGTGGACACACAGTGGAATATTATTCAGTCATAAGGAATGAAATCTTGCAATATATGACCATATGGATGGAATTTAAGGGCATTATGCTAAGTGAAGTAAGTCAGAGAAGACAGATACTGTACAATCTCTCTTATATGTGGAATTAAAGAAAAAAAAACACCTAAGTTCATAGATACAGAGAACAGATTATTGGTTGGTGGGGGTGGGAATAATAGGTGAAGGGGCTCAAAAGGTAAAAAAAAAGAGAGAGAGAAAAAAAATGGGTGGGGAAGGGCAGAGGGAAAGGGAGAGAGAGAATCCAAAGCAGGCTCCGCACCCAGTGGGGAGCCTGAGGCTGGGCTCGATCTCACCATGCTGAGATCATGACCTGAGCCGAAATCAAGAGTCAGACGCCTAACTGACTGAGCCACCCAGGCACCCCCAAACTTTTTTAATTAAGAAAGAAATTTTTAAATATTTCTTCTGAGATTGGGCAACAAAACTTTGAGTAAGATCCAGTTGGGGATGGAGGAACAAAACAAAACAAAAACACTTACTGTTTACCTATATTATGCCAGGTATTATAACAGGGATATCCAAAAACTTGGTCAAAAATAACTTGGTTAAAATATCAATTTGATCCATGAATATCTTTTTACTATTGCTTCTTAATTATGAAATAATTCAAACAGAGAAAATATAACAGATACCTCTGCACCCACCATCAAAACCAAATCTTAAGGGGTGCCTGGGTGGCTCAGTCATTAAGCGTCTGCCTTCGGCTCAGGTCATGATCCCAGGGTCCTGGGATCGAGCCCCGCATCGGGCTCCCCGATCCGCGGGAAGCCTGCTTCTCCCTCTCCCACTCCCCCTGCGTGTGTCCCCTCTCTCACTGTCTCTCTCTCTCTGTCAAATAAATAAATAAAAAATCTTTAAAAAAAAAAAAAATTTTGCCATAGGTGCTTCAAATATTTTTTCAAGGAAAATAAAATATTACAAATATGGTGGAAGCCCTCCTGTCCTGGACCTGGAAGGATCTGTATCTGTGAAGTTGGAGGCTTTATTCCCCTGCATGATTCTTTCATATTTTCATATTTTTCCTACATGTCCACATATTCATAATTAATATCTTAGATTTTACATAAATGATACCATATTGAACTTTCCTTTTGCAATTTGCCTTTTCACTCAGCATTATGTTTCTGAAATTTACCCAGATTGGCAATCCATTCCTTTTAAATTGTTGCATTTTATCTCATTGTGTGAATACACCAGTGAGGGACAGTTTGCCTGATTTTTTGTTTTCTTAACACTTATTTTACTCTTGCAACTTTCTTTTGCAGAAAATGTCCTTTTTTCAATCTCCATGTCCACGTGTGCAAGAGCTTCCCTTGGATTGACACCTAGCAGTGGAATTGCTGGGGCATGATTACATTTTCCAGTTGTTGGCTTCAGTATAAGAACAATTTTGGCACTTTCATGTCTGTTCCCTTGATGAAACTTTGTTAAACTCTGTTTTAGGAGTGTATCTGTATATTTCTTAGATTTTTTTTCAAATAGTTCTATCATCTGTAATTAATAGCAGATTTGTTTCTTCTTTTCTGATTATTATGACTTATAAGTAAAATCATATGGTATTTGTCTTTCTCTGACTCCTATTCTTTTAAAGCTTACTCTTCTTTTAAATATATAAACATAACAAACAATAAGATTAACTAATAGCTCTTTGCTTCTCTTAAACTATGATGTTCTTAAGTCACTTTGAGATCTTGGGTGTCATTCTTGATTTTTATATCTTCCTTAATTTTTTTTCACTAATGTTTCAGTCCTGGCTCCTTTGAATTTACCCACATATTCATTTTCTTTGCTCACCATTCCTCCTTTTATTCCTCTCCTTCCTTCTGGGTTTAATTTCCTCATGGAACTTTCAGCATGGGTCTAGTGAATTGTAAACATCTGTAATATTTATCTGAAATTGTCTGTATATTATAATTAATCTGGAAAGGTGAATTCTGGATTGAATAGTTTGTTCTCCACCCTCAGAACTTCCGTAGTGTTAATCCATTTCCCTCTGTGAAGACTCTTCTCTTATTACTGTTCTTGATACGTCATCCACATTTCTCTCCAGTGGCTTTGACATTTTTCTCTTTCCTTTGGTGGTCTGTAATTTTGGATTTGTCTAGGTGTGAACTTTATACTGCCTAGGACTTATTTTATGTCTTGTGTATGAAAAGTCGTGTTTGTACCAATTCTGTAAAAACCTCAGGCATCACATCTGCAAATATCCTCGCTCCTCCATCCTCTCTGTTCTCTTTCTCTATTCAATATGTTGGATCTTCTTTCTGTATTCCATGTCTCTTAACCCATCTTGTTTTTTAACTTCTAGAAGTTCTGTGTGCAGAAATCTGCCTATTTTTATAGTGTCCCCCTGCTTACCATTTTTATATTCTTTCAGATTTTTCTGTTTTCTGAAATTACTGGTATTCTAATCCTCCTGTATGTTGTATCTGCCATCTCTAGTTTGTGGTGGATTGTTTCCTTATTTATTTTTGTGATTTTTTTTTTAGCTTATTGTTTAGCAGAACCTGCTTCTTCTGTAGGATTCATGTGGGCCTTAGATTTTAAGAGTATCTCTTGGGAGGGATTTTGCATGTCTGTTTCTCTTGGGTTTAGGTTTCTCTATTCAGAACCCAAACCTAACAATACCAAAGTATAATTAGCCAAAGTTCACCTTCCTTGTAGTCTTCCTATGCCAGTAGGTGGATTTATAAAGAACATTCTTTCCCTGAGTGAAAAGCAAGGTTCAGGAATGCCAGCTTTTACACTCCAGTCCTCACACCCAGTCCCCATGGACATGAAAGCCCAAACCTTGTCACTGAGTCGGACATGTACCCCTTTCTCTATTCCCATCCAGGTCCACGGTATCATCAGTTTTTTGGGTTACCACTCTTGTTTTCAGGACCCTTTTTGATTCAGCTCATTTATGAATGAAAATGAGAAAAATACAGGCAAGCTATTGCTTGTAGATGTTCTCAGTGGAATGTTTTCTTGTTCTTTGTTCCATGAATGTGTACGTTCATTAAACACCTATTTTTTTCAGTACCTATTCCCCCTCAAAGGCATTGTGTGTTTTGCCCTTTTTGCCTACTCTGCATGCTAACCTGTCTTCTGTAACTTGAATCTCATCAAGTATTTCCTAAAGCCAGGATTGCTGGGCCAACACTTGACATGTGTGTGAGGGATGGAGGGTGGAAATGAGAGCCACTTAGTATCCTCGGTGGAGCACCAATGTACATTTTCTTGGCGGTATTTTAAGTATGTGAACATACATTTTAACTGGGGGATGTTTTACTTGTGGCAGTTGGTGAGGTGAGTAGATACCAGGCAGCCCCTAAAAATTTGAAAGTGATGACCAAGGAGGAGGCTGCCTGGGACCCGCCCGGAAGGCTGAACCGAAGTAGAGAAGTGCTCTGACCAAGCAGCATATGGTACAAAAGGTCTCATGGTGGTAACAAGACAGGAGAGCATTGCTCTGAGTAATCCCTGGATGTTACCAAAAGAGGAACTAAGATGTCACTGGAGAGAGAACAGAGCTTGTAGATGAAGAGAGTACATGCAGAAGGTAATGGGCTGAAAGGGAGGGGATCAACGGTGGGAGGGCAACAGAGTACATTGAGAAGCATGATCTATAATGGGCAACACAGGGGCTTCCAGAAACCAAGCCCTCGAGTGTTAGATATTCAGAAAAACATCTCTGTTGGACATCTCCCCGTGTCTGCTCGCCCTTAAAGTGTACTTGCCATGCTGACCAGAGCCTCTTAAATGGAGAACCTCTGACAAGTGAATAGTGATTTTTAAGGGCAAGAATATTAACTTTTCTATCACTAATGAGAGTGAAATCCAGAATCCCTAAAATTCCAAGATGGTCCACGACAATATTTCTAACCCACGGCTAACAGCTCTTGTCAGATCTGGTTCTACTGGAGCAAGTGAGAAACAGCAAATGCTGAACTAGACTAAAGCTGAAGAAAGAGGCAGCAGGAAATTAATAACTTTTAAGTGAACATGGGGACATCTACTTTCACATTGTCATTTTTACCCCTTGGAACCAATAATACGAATTTGTGGTGAGGATAAAGGTACTTACCACAAACTTGCTCAGCGGGAGGCCTGCTTCTCCCTCTCCCACTGCCCCTGCTTGTGTTCCCTCTCTCGCTGTCTCTCTCTGTCAAATAAATAAATAAAAATATTAGCTAAGAAAGTAAAAATAGTGATCAAAATAATCAAATATTCTCTCTGTGCATTTTTCATCCTTAGTCCTTTTTTTTTTCTTTCCCACCTTCCTCATTCCTTCCCTCCTCCTCTCCCTTGGTCTCTCAATATATTTCAGATCCCCTCTCCTGTCTTCCTGCTTTCCTTCGCTTCCCTTTTCTCTCTCTCATTTCAGCAACACCTCTCCCGCTTGAGGATCAACAAAAGAGGATTTCCCTGAAGGGAAAACACACTCAAATTGGTGATAGAAGTATGATTTTTTTCCCTAAAAATAAAGACCTGCGCTAAGATCTCTCATGCCCCCCCCAATCAATATAGCGTGTTTTTTCAAAATATGGAGATATTTTGGGACTGAGATATCCCTCTTGACAAATCTTTCCAGATACCAGTGGATCTTCTCAAGACAGTTTCATTGCATTCTCTGTAAAATCATGAATAACTCAAACAGTCAAGTCTCTTTCAAATATATTCATGCTAACAGCAAAACTCTAAATGGAGCTTAGCTTCCTTGGCAGATAATATTAAGTACCAGGAGTTTGGACATAATAAATGCAATTGTTGCTTGATATGTATAGATGTGACAGTTTTATCATTTTGACGGTTGCTTGTACTTGCGGTTTTTATTGCCTGTTTTTGACAACTCATTTTTCTCAGCTGGAACCTACCAGGTGATTGTTACAAATGCCAGCCTGAAGATAAATAATCTCATGAAGTTCTGCAAGAACTTGATGGTTCTGAGTGTCTTTCTTCTCTGGGGCCAGAAGTGAAGGCATTGCTTATTATCATTTCGGGACAATGAGTGCTGTTTCTAGGCCTCTTTTATTTTGTGTGCCTCGAACGTAACAGTGCGTCTTGGCCTTGCCTTCTGCTCTTTACTTGCAGGTGCTAAGATTTAGCAGCTCTGACCCCCTTGCTCCCAAGACTCAGATTGCAACAAAGATTTTTGTATTTAAGTCACATCTAGAACTTGCCAAAGAGAAAGTATCAAAATCTTATCCTCAGGCACAGGTAGGGTACAAAGAGAAAGTAAGTTGATATGAAAGGCAGTGAGTTTGTATCTCAGCTTTGCCATTTACTGCTGCTATAGCCTTGGATAGCTTCTTTGGACCTCAGTTGCTTCATCTGTGAAATGAAAACAAAAAACAAAACAAAACAAAAAACAAAAAAGCTTCCTCTTGGGCATTTATTTGAGAAATAAATGAGGTAATGCACCTGAAAGTACTTGCCGAGTAGTAAGTGGTTAATAAAGAGTAGCATAAAAATAATTAAAAGTAAAAGCTCCTATCCAATATAAAGCACATACAAAACCAACAGAGATCAAAAATAGAACTAACCATACACACACACACAGACACCAAAACCCTGACCCTTAGAGAGTTTAATGTGGCAGTTTAATCTCCAGATACGCAGCATTGCTGGCCTTAAGGGGATAATGTTTTTAGAACATATATTAAGATATTATTGGATATGGTTTCAAACAAAGCAATGAAAACTCTGTTGGTCTTTTAAATTACAATGACAGTAAGTTATAAAGTACTTTCCTGTGCCTTTTCTTATGTAATCCCCACTTTGACTAGTGTTTGCCATATGGAGCAAAAGGACAATGACAACATTTAGGTATCTATTATTTTTCACAGTATCAAAATACCAGTGTTGATTTTAAAAAGAAGATATCGTTGCCATCACCCTTCATATTTGTCCTCAGGTGCTCTTCCAACTGAGTGTGAGGGTTCCTCGGTTCTTCAGCATTGAGTCTCTTCAAGTTGGGTGTTTGCGGATCAAGGGCCCCATTAAAATAAATTACCATCCGGGGAAGAGAAGTTAGGACTAAGAAACTAGATCTGGTCCTGGAGGACAAAAGATCAAGACAGGAGGAAATATGGTTCTGGGGGAATCAAATGGTTGGACTCCAAGGGAAGGACTAAGAACTGAGCCTGGGACCTTTCCAGTCCCCTCTTTCTTAAATCACTCCCACCATACCCTCCACCTGTTTTCCTTCTCCTTCACTCACCTGCTCTTTCAAGATAATAAAATACCCAACCCGACCCTGGGGGAAAATACAAATCTCTAATAAGTGTAAGAAAAGATGTGCAGTCTCGCTGATAATCTAAAAATGGTAATGCTAGTAACTGTAAAATACCATGGAAGAATTTTGAATAGGGCAGGGATGCGGTCAGAATGAGAGCCACTTTGCTCTTGTCAGCATTCTAACTCTCTGCATATATCTCAGGATCTAAGTTATACAGATTTCAGGTTTTTTTAAGTCTGAAAATACTGGTATGACACCATTAAATATACCATATTTGACATTTGCATGGTATTTTGTTATAGAACTGGAGTACTAAAAAATATCAATAGGATAATATCGACCCTATGCAATAGGAATATGTCTTCACATTTTAAATTTCAAATGAAGAAACTGAGGTACAGAGAACTTAATTGGCTTGCTCAAGGCCACACTGCCAATAGGTGTTAAAGTTGGGATTTTAATTTAACATAAATTTACCGTATGTTCCTTCCACTGCATCTATGTAGACATAATGATTGGTCTCATAGTCACACAGAAGAAGTGAACTTCCTACAGTGGAGAACTAACATAGTACTATCTGATAAGTTCAAAGGCCAGGATTCAAAAATGCAGTAATGTTGAAATGTGAATTTCCATTCCTACAATCTGCCATTCTTTCAGAGCTTGAAGAGTATGGCAGACAGTCCCTGATTTACAGTGGTTTGACTTAGATCAGAATGTGAGGTGATCCTATCTCACAGCATATAAAAATATAATTTATAGGAATGTTCACTTACAGGAGCAGGAAGTATAGATTAGCAGTCTGTCGGGAGAACAGCTTGGCACCATGCACCAAATCGTTAAGACTTTGTATTCCCCTTATGACCCCCAAAAGCCACTATTAATCTATGCTACAGAAATAATCATGGATATGACAGATTTTGCTGCAAGATGATTTACCATTAAAATTGTGACTGGTGAAAAAGGAAAGCCTCTACTCTTGCACTTACAGGGGGATTTAAAAATTCTTGTCCATTCAAAAAGTAGAACACTGCATCCATAAAAATGATATTATAGAAAAATATTTAATGCTAAGAAATATTCAGATTAGCTAAGGAGATGGGGCTAGAGGGGGATGGATTCAAAAGAGTATATAATCAGAGTCTACCTGGGCTTCACCAGACTGTGAGTGTAGACAACAGTGACATTATCACTAAGAACCAAAATCTGTCTGTCTGGTGCTCACAGCTGGTCACAACGGATTCCAGCAGCCCCAGTCTTCCCTGGGTAAGCCTGGGATTACCAGCCGTGCTCATGAAGCAGCCTTTTGGCTCTTGTTACCCAGAGAACTAGAGCATTTACATCCACTCCAGCCAGTGCGTATCCATTTCCTCAGGCAAAGGAGCCTCATAAAGGTGCCTCACCCTGCCCTTGTTAACACTGTTCACACTGGGGATGCTGATATGTGAGCCACTGTTATGTTCTCTGCAAAGAGGCTGGGAAGGAGCCCTGCTCTCAAGCTCACCATCTCACTTCATCACTGAGCATTAGTGGGGTGCTGCTGGGTCTTACGTTTCGGGCTACAGCCCTTCTGTTCACAGGATTCAGACATGAATCCGTGTACTTGTGGAAGGACCAATACCTATGGCAGGGACACCTGTCTCCTTGACCCTAATTTGCCTTCCATTTTCTCCATGCAGATTAATTCATGGAGAATGTTTTTTGGGGACCATCAGCCTCAGCAACTTCTCAGACATGCCAGGTGTGGTAGGGTCATGGCACTAAACAGAGCAGCTTCCAGCCACATAATCTCTCCTTTCAAATTCTGCGGTCCACATGTAAAATACAATGCCTTTTTGGAAACATGTGTGGGTGCCTATACAACTGTATGCCCAGAAGAAAAGAGGGATGCATAAAAACCAGTGTTCAGGGGCGCCTGGGTGGCTCAGTCGTTGAGCATCTGCCTTCGGCTCAGGTCATGATCCCAGGGTCCTGGGATCGAGCCCCGCATCGGGCTCTCTGTTCAGCGGGGAGCCTGCTTCTCCCTCTCCTGCTCCCCCTGCTTGTGTTCCCTCTCTCACTGTCTCTCTCTGTCAAATAAATAAATAAAATCTTTAAAAAAAAAAAAAAACCAGTGTTCATTTCTGGGCATTGGGATTAAAGGTATATTTTTTGCATGGAACCTCCTTACTTTTTCCATCAGAAAAAAATGAAATAACTGCTTTTTAATATTGCACTAAGTTATTGATGTGTGCAGTATAAAGTACAGAATTCTCTATACAAAGATAGAAACCAGTTACTACTTCTGTAATTTGAGAACTCCAAAAGTCCAAAGTCTCACATCATTTCTCAGAGTGGAATTAATTGAAACAATAGTGAGAGTTGCTCTTTCTAACAGATTATTTTTTACAACATACACTATGTGGGTAACACCAAGCCTTAGGGGGCATTACTATAAATAATTATAATCATGCTTTAATTATTGGTCTTGTTTAGGAAAATATATTTGAGTGCTCTGAATTTCTTCTCTCTGGTTATAGGTTGGTATACGAAATTGTTCATTATATAAAATAATTATCTTATTTTCAGTTTTAAAACTGTCTTTTCTACACATATTTATGGAACTGTCTTTTTCTACTCAACTGGCAGCTCTGGCCAGAGTGTCTATCCACGGTTCTCAGGTTCTTTTGGTGCATGTTTTATCAGTGGAGTAAATATATGCCCATTCCCACCCCCATGCACCACCACCTAAAACATCTCTCCCCACAGTTAATGATAAAGCTATAAACTCTTAGTGCTAAACAGGGATTTAGATCATTTATGCAAATGTCTCTTGCTTCAGATAAGATAACTGAGATTCAGAGAGGTTAAGTGACTTGTTTGAGATCACACAGCTGGCTATTGACTGAGTAACCAAACCTGTAACTCTTGACTCTGTCATAATCAATAGCAAATTAAATTAGTTATTCACAGCCAAATGATTTCAAAAGCAGAAGCTATAAACATTTGGAAATAATTTTTTACAAGAACAATCTATAATGTATGGCATAATGTAGGGTCTATCTTAATATACTGGGAGGAAGAGCCTTCAAGAGTAGTAAAACCCAGGGGCGCCTGGGTGGCTCAGTTGGTTAAGCGACTGCCTTCGGCTCAGGTCATGATCCTGGAGTCCCGGGATCGAGTCCCGCATTGGGCTCCCTGCTCGGCGGGGAGTCTGCTTCTCCCTCTGACCCTCCTCCCTCTCATGCTCTCTGTCTCTCATTCTCTCTCTCTCAAATAAATAAATAAATAAATCTTTAAAAAAAAAAAAAAAGAGTAGTAAAACCCAGAGCCTACAAAGATTCTGTAACTGCCCTGACTCACCTTTGGAAGGGGTAGAGAAAACATCCCAAAGGAAGATCCATTTAAACAATACCTAAAGCCGGGGCGCCTGGGTGGCTCAGTCATTAAGCGTCTGCCTTCGGCTCAGGTCATGATCCCAGAGTCCTGGGATCGAGCCCCGCATCGGGCTTCCTGCTCCACGGGAAGCCTGCTTCTCCCTCTCCCACTCCCCCTGCTTGTGTTCCCTCTCTCGCTGTGTCTCTCTCTGTCAAATAAATAAATAAAATCTTAAAAAAAAAAAAAAAAAAAAACAATACCTAAAGCCTAGTGAGACACTACTCAAGTGAAGGAATAGGCTCATGGGAGGAGTGCTCTGGGACGGAGGGGCAGCTTGGCATGGGCCAAGACCTAAGAAGGTACCAAAAATGTGAAGAGCAGCAAGAGGTTTTGTTTTGTTTTTTTTTTAAGATTTTATTTATTTATTTGACAGAGAGCGAGAGAGGGAGAGCGGGAACACAAACAGGGGGAGTGGGAGAGGGAGAAGCGGGCTTCCCGCGGAGCAGGCAGACCGACGCGGGGCTCGATCCCAGGACGCTGGGATCATGACCCGAGCCAAAGGCAGACGTCCAACGACTGAGCCACCCAGGCGCCCCAAGCAGCAAGAGTTTTATTAAGGCTAGAGCTTAGAAGATAAGACAGGAAGTAGTGACAGGAGACTGGTGAGGCAGGCAGAGGCCAGATCGAGACATACCTTGCAGGCCACAGGAATCAGTTTCTCCTCAGGGTTTTGGGAAACCAGAGCACTCCTGGATATTTTAAGTTTTTGACTCCCCTGGTGATATGAAATGGCAGGGAAGTTGACGAGATCCTGCTGCCACAAAGAGGAGCCCTGAGCTCAGGTTTTCACTCTTTACAATAGATACCCTCTCTCCCCAGCCTCGCCTTCTTAGTGATGAACAGGTGTCATGGCCCTAGGGCCCTCAGTGCCCACTCTCCCTAGATTAGATTAGAAAAATGTGACAGGGACTGCGGTGTTGCGAAACTTCTGAGCATAGAAACTGTCCTTTAGAATTACTGTGTCACCCTTTATTGTAACTCAGGAAACTTTGAAAAAGACAGTCTCAACCATTGGTCTATCTTTGAAGTTTCCCCAAGCTGTACTGGTTTAGATGCTGGTTTCCTGTAGCAGAGGTTTGAAAATCGTTTTTCCCTAAGATTCCTGACTGGCATATGTAAATACAGTGACTTCATTTTCGGTCCCTATGTCAACTCTTCCATCCTGTTTTCCTCATAAGTTCACTCCTGCTCATCACGCCGTGTGTTGGTAAAGTATGGTCACTCTAGCGTAAGGGTATCTGATCGTTTTGCTCCTGACCCAAGATCACTTGGATGTATCCATCTTTAAAATGACTTTTCCAGGGGCGCCTGGGTGGCTCAGTCAGTTAAGCATCTGCCTTCGGCTCAGGTCATGATCCCAGGGTCCTGGGATCAAGCCCTGCATCAGGCTCCCTGCTCCGCGGGAGACCTGCTTCTCCCTCTCCCACTCCCCCTGCTTGTGTTCCCTCTCTCGCTGTGTCTCTGTCAAATAAATAAATAAAATCTTTAAAAATAAATAAATAAAATAAAAAGAATTTTCCAGAATTAGACCTGCAAAGCGCTAACCCATCCATACACTTATATTCTCTTTATGAACAACAGCTTATATTTGAAAAAAATGGGACATAGGAAACTAAAGTCCATGTGAAGCCAAGTTAGAGATTTTTCTCTCTGAGACACCTGTTAGCTGACATGGGGATGGCTTCACTAGCACGGTATTTTCACAGTGTGGTCTGAGGAACCCCTGCTTTGAAATGATTAGAGTATTAGTTAAAATTCAGATTCCTGAACCCAACCACTGATCTTAATCAGAATGGGGAAGGGAGGTGAAAGATACGCATTTTTTCTGTTTTTCAGGTCATTCTAAAGTTTGAGAACTAAAGAAAGCAGCTTGTACCCGCACAGCAATAGACCTAGTTTAGCCCGATGCTGGCAGTGCCCGGCCCATTTGCCCTTGATCCATCCCAAGGGCGCTAGCATACAGTCCTTACCAAACATACAGTTTCTCCATTGTTTGTCCTCTAGACGGGGCCATTCTCTACCTGTAGAAGCATGCTAGACTTAACAAGTTGAGTAGGCCACTATTGCCGAGTTACTCCCAGTTACCGTTGACCAATGAAGAAGGAGTGATGTGGATAAACTGTCCTCAGTGGGACCATTTTGAAAGGAGTTTAATACAGTCTCTGAGAGGTCCTCAACCAGGTGAAATGCCAGTTGCCTGTAGCAATAACCTACTCATTAATGTACCTTTACTGGCTTTCCTCCCTTCCCCAGCTCCCTCCCCTGCCTCCTTCCTTATTCCCTTCTGCACTCCCTCACCTGCTCCCTTCTGCACTCCCTCACCTGCTCCCTTCTGCACTCCCTTACCTGCTTCCTGGGATCATTTCACAAATACTCTGCTTGCATCCACATCATTGTCTCAAGATCCACTTTGGGGTGGGGGAGGGATACAAACTAAGGCAGAGACTATGTATGAAGTAGAAAAACTTTATTCCAAATTAGAGGATAAGACTTGAAGAATGGAGGGCTAAAAAATTTTTAGAATAGATTTGATGAAGGAAATTTTATTAAATCTGCCCAATTAAAATTGAGTCAATTTAGGCAATTTTTTCCTATATTGTCTGCTGTCATTTCTGTGTGGGTGTTCATCCTTCTATGAAATCTAATGTGTTCAACATCCTTCCCAAAGGATGCCAATCACTTGATTTTAAATCCTGCAGCTTTTCCTTGAGGAAAAAAATCTTCAGATTTTCTGGAAATGAATATTAATTTTGTATATACACATGGAATTTTGATAACTTAGGAATTAATTTTCTTTTGATAATAGACAAAAGACTGGTTAGCCAAAAAAGGGTGGGGGCATTTTAAACACTCATTTTCCCAGGAACTACATGTTATTTCACCAAGAACTTCAACAGTATGTTACTAAAATATAAGTTCCTCTTGACTGACAGTTGTTCAAATGCATCTTTAGCAACTCCTAAAACAAACACTTTAAAGCTGAAATTTGGTGTCTTTTCAGCTCTAAAGGAAGACAGCATGGTATTTTGGGGAAAGGTTTGGATTTGAGGGTTTGACAAAACAGCTGTGTCACCTTCAGCAAATTACTGAACATCCCCAAGGTTCAGTTTTCTCATCTATTAAAGGATAATAATAATAATAATAATGCCTGCTTCACTAGGTTGTTTTGAGGATTAAATAGAGTTTTTAAGGTGCCTAGCACAAGGCAGGTAGATACTCACCACTCATTAGCTCACATGACAACCCAGCTAGAAGCATGCACCATGACAAAGCCAGCATTTTATCAGCTCCGGAATGCCCTCAAAGTTTTTTTCCACATATTTTTATTTAACTTGCTCTGTTCTGTCATTTTTGTTCAGTAACTGTCTTGGGCTGAAGGAACGTTATTTATAGAATTCTGCATAGCTGCTGTCCGTGACCCGTGAACATTCGGCTGGCTTTGGCACGGCCACTAGCTCAAGTGAAAACTCAAATGACTGACTTGTCAACCTAATGACATACACAAAATTCAACTGTTTAGTTTATTTGCTTTCTACAGAAATTAGTCTGTTTTGACAGAACTGAATAAAAAGAAAAATCGTTTTGACATTCTTTAAACCCAAGATGTAAAATAGCCAATGGAACCTTGTCCAACCAGTTTGGGGGTTTATGTGCCTCCCCCGGCCACTAAAACACAGGCTGGGTTATATGAACGTTTTCCTTTTGGACTAATCCTTCAAGCTTGCACTGTCTGAGCAATGGCAAGTTCTCTGACACATATTTCCAGGTGAACTCAGGACTTCGGTTGTTTATTCGATGTGTGTAATGTCACCACTTAGGCTGTTGCCTCCTTCCTGCTACAGAGAATTTCATGCCGAGTTCTCAACGGCAAATTCCACTTTTCATTGTGCAGATATTTTATTAGTGAACGTATTTTTATTGTATATATGTCTAGTTTCCTCCCAAAGTAATGTCTTCTCTTGTCTTTCTTGTGGGATTATGTATGCAGAAGTCTTCCCGCTTATTGGCCTCAACCTTTTGAGGGCGAGGATATCTTTTTTACCTTCATATTTCTTGGTATCTACTATAGAAAAATGATTTGTACAGAATGTATGCTTGTCTTAGGTTGGATTCCCCCAGAAACAGACTCAAAAACAAAGATTTGAGTGCAAGTAATTTGAAAGTACCTGTGGAGAGCAGGGAAATGGCAAAGGAGTGAAGCTAACAGAGGGTGCACTGAAGAGCAGGAGCCATTGTGGAGAGCCGGGACTCGGTGCAGTTGGAAACTTCTGAAAGGTTGCCTGGAATATGCCTCAGGGTTCCCCATGAGGAGTGAGGCAGTTGCAGTATTCATCGTAGGGTAGCTGCATTGTTGTTTGAGGTCTACTGCAAGGGGTATTGATTCCTGGGCGCTTTGGCCAGTTCTCTCTTGTGCCTCAGAAAACCCTCAGGCAGGGAGTGACTGTGAGAAAACAGTGAGGGCTAAAGGAGTGTGGGCAGGGCTCTGGCCACCTCTGCTATAATGCTTAATAAACTCTTATTGTACAGGATTGAATGGAATTTGCCAAGAGCTCTTGGAAATGTCAAATGACCCTAAAACCTGAAAGCATTGATTTTTGTTCATCTCCTGCAGATACAGATTTTCAACAGCATCAGCTTTGTCAGGACTGAATGATACGGGAGCAGTGCCATTTCCAAAAGCAGCAGCAGGGCAGTTTTTCTTCTAACTTTGTCACGCTGTTGGTATGTCTTCTATACCCGGGCTGCGTTACAGAGGGAACAATAAAAGTACTCTTTGTACTTCTTAAACTGAGCTATGTGGGATCTCAGTGGAGACTTGGAGCACAAAGACTTCATGGTCCTTTGGAAACAGCGCTGGGCCAGAAGTCAGGGAGTTGGGGTTTTCTTCTTCCTTCTAGTGTGACTTCGTAGCCATGTGGCCTTGCAGAAATCCCTTTGAACCTTCTAGGCCCCATTTTGCTGATCTGTAAAATGTACAGATTGAACACTAAGGTTTCTTCCAGCTTCGAGCAAGATTATCCTATGAAATAAGGCAATGGAACTTGTATTTGTTATGTGGATCAAGTAGGGGTTAAGAGAAAAAATACAGACTTACACATAAATGCAAATACACATATTTATTTCGGTAACATTCGTAGGTATCTCTTTATTCTGTAGTTATTTTTACTCCAGAAATGCCAACACAAATTTTTACGGCATTCAGAATATATCTTTTCCAAATGATTGTATCCCCCTGAAAGCGCATGTTTCCTTCTTCCACTTACAAAGGAGAATATGTTTTCCATGTAGAATCAGAACAGGGAAAGGAATTTGATAAAGAGAATTATATCTTGTTTTTCTTGTGGCTGACATGACTAAGTGGTCTATAGAGATGAAGGTCCGTTGAAAATGTGTGAAAATAACCCAAGGTTGCTT
Source organism: Halichoerus grypus (assembly GCF_964656455.1). NCBI lineage: Eukaryota > Metazoa > Chordata > Mammalia > Carnivora > Phocidae > Halichoerus > Halichoerus grypus. The sequence continues at coordinate 64,512,984 of NC_135725.1, forward strand.
CCCCATGTGATGCAAGTTTCTCTTAATTTCCCATTTGTCTTCATAAACTCAGCAGGATTATGCTAGTATAAAAAGACTCCCTATCCCTTAATATTAAAAAAAAAATCAACCTTCCAGGAGTTTCTTTTTGCTGATTCAGCCTGAGTATTGGTTTCATATCCTAATAAACATAAGGTTTTATCATTTGTTCCCAAGAGGTAAGAGTATTGTGTGAGGGGTAGTAGCAACTAGCTCAGACCCATTGGGGATTTGTGGGCTCACCTTCCCCAGCCCCTATCTCTTTAAGGACTTTACATCACACTACAAATAAGGAAAATCAGGTATTTCGAGATAAGGATAAAAATCATGTTGTGATAGATATGTCAAAGAGAAGAAAGATTCACATTCTAGACTAGACTACCCCTAATTCTCCCTGGCTCTGATCTTCCCACTTGGGTGGGAAATGCCTAGGCTTGGCTGATGCTCAGCTGAGGATACAGAGTGTTATTAGCTCTGGTTTTGAGTTCCAGCCAAGTTTATGGGCACTGGGCAGCAGCTGCTCCCAGGTACCAAGAAAGCAAAGCCAAGGCCAGGACCTTCTGTTAGTGCTTTGCCATTGTGTGGACCTGTTCATCTCCCTGGAGACCAGTCCCACTCCAGACTGGGTCTGTAGGACCGTGCAAGTATTGAACAGCTTTCTGAGGCTCTTTACCTTCTCTAAAGGGCTTTACATTTTCTTGTCACGCTAATAGGAACATCTGAGATCCCAATAGACCTTTGAGCCAAATCCAACTTTGGAACTTTTTAATAACCGGGGACATCTAGGTGTAGGAGTCTGTGCTCACCCCAGTTCACTCTAGTGTAGCAAAAATCATAAAGTGGGTAATGTTCAGTTTTATCAGGGTCTCTGAAAGAAGTTAAGGTTCTACCTTTTGGAGAGAAGGTCTGTGTGTGTATGTGCTGGGGGTGGGAAAAAATATGGTAACCAGCTCAAGCATTCTATGGTTTCTTGTGAATTTTATTTTAATAATTACAGCGCCAGTTTTATAATCTTTAAGGTACTTAATGTTTTCCAAACTTTTATTACTCCATTGTCTGTCTGTTTCTCTCTATAGATAGATAGATTCACATATATATCCATAGTTTTATTATTGTTACTTTTTAGAAATTATCTTTCCTTACCCTCAAGGTCTTTGTGCTGTGGTTCTAAAACTTCTCACTAGAAGGGTTAGAAATGTAGATTCCTAGCTCCTCAAAGATTAGATTTGGAGAAGATAGTTAATTAGGAGTCTACACTCTAAACAGTTACCCTCTGTGATTCTAAATGCAGTTGGCAGGTGGATCTTCTTTTGAGAAAAACTATTTTAGAGAAGCTCATCTGATAAATGTTTTTGAGAAATCTCTTCCAAAAGGAGGTCTTGTCAATGCCAGAAATTAAGTGTTTCTAAATAGAAGTATATCATGGATAATTCTCTGTCATCTACAGGAAAATAGCGTATAGATATGAGATGCACACCCAAAGGTCATTGTTATTTGGAGGAGGTATTCATTTAAGCATTTTGCTTTATATTTTCACCTATTTTTTGATGTTTAAGTTCACACTGACAATTCCCTTTGGACGTGACAAAGACAGCCACTTAAAAGGTCTATAATACCATGGACTAGACATTGACCTTAAAAGTGTTCAATCAGATATTTTACTTAACTAGCATCTGTTAAGTACGTATTTATTGAAATTTTCCTGTGTGCTGGGCCCTATGCCCACACAGAAGCGATGTCACATGTGAGCTTTCCCATAGATGTCCCAGGAGGGTCCTGTACTGCAGGGCTGCTGTGAGATACATAGGCTCAGACAAAAAGGAGTTTTACTTAAACAAAGAGGTGATGGTTACTTAGCTTTACTCAGTTTAGGAATCATAAACTTTCCTATAATTGTGAGAAAGCCCTAGAGAAATGCTCTGTCACCTTGTAGAGAATGTCAACTGATGGTTGGAAGTAGGTAAGATAGTCATGGGGGTAGGAGGAGTGTGCCCACAAATTGCACCAACATTTCCCCAGGGGTTCTGGAAAATGTGAGAATTAAGGTCACAGTGACTAAAGATGTGTAGGAGCCAGACTATTTCTCAAAAGTGACGAGATGGAAGAAGATTTAAAAACTACTGATCTTTCATTCTTTCTTTCTTTCTTTCTTTCTTTCTTTCTTTCTTTCTTTCTTTTTTTTTTGTGCTGAAACCTGGGAATGAATAAAAACTACTGATTTATAATGATTATCTGGAGGCCTTTTTAACTTAGTCTTTTGTCAATACAACAAAAGACTACCTGTGAATATCTGAATCCATACTCTGGGAAGGAAGAGAGTGGACCAGACTTGGCTACACTTCACATACACACACACACACACACACACACACACACACAACATGTGATTTTAAGGCCCACACCCCTTAGCCTTCTGATTAATTTCTAGAAGTTCACTTTGAGTACAGTCCTTATCCAGTGATTTTTGAGGAAGTAAATCTGAGGATGTTTAGTAAAGCACCTGCTCCTTTGATATATTAAACTGAGACTCCATTTGCTCCCTTCTGCAGCCTGAGCTTTTTCCTTGAGTCTATGCTCTCTGCTCTCATTTAAGGTACCTTTTTTGTTCAGTACTCTTGTGATGCAAACAGATTGTCCAAGGTTCTCTTGCTCTACAGCAAAGGATCAAAAGTGGGGACAGGAAAATGATAGGTATAAACTTGAATTCTTTGCCAGCAGATTATCTTCTTGAAAGGGCTTGAATATGAACATTGATTCAGCTCCCAGCTATGACACCCAGGTTTTCCTGCTAAACTGTCCCATGTCTGACTGTACATGGGCTAATTATATTTTCCCTGTAACTACCACTAATACCTGCAGTTATTCTTTCCTCTAAGAACTCAGAGCTGCTCCAGGAACTCACCAGGGAAGAAGAGGGTCCTAGCATCACTAGGTCAAGACCGTGGAGTTTGACATCCCCAGTAAAGGCATAAAGTGAACCACCAGAGCAGCCCCTCCATCACCTACCCAGGACTTAGAGTAAACACAGCCCCTCCCAATTGGAATATCTCCAAAAGGGACATCACCTATCACCTTCTACTTAGGTTGAGAGTATGGACACGTAACAAATGGATGTGTGCTAAAAGAGTTTTCCTCTGTGATTATTTGCATTATCTCAGTTATTTTTGAGATTATACATTTTATAATCTATAATTATCTTAATTTTTGTTTGCCTTTTTTATTATGTCTCGCTCAATAGACTGTAAGCTCCATGTATAACAAATATAATAAGTATTGGTTCAGTGAATGATTAAACCCTCAAGAAAAATCTAAATATCTAACCCCCTTCCCTTCCTTTCACTTGTTCCTTTTATAAGAAAAGAAGAATGGAACAGAGAAGATACTAGAAGCATTGGACCACACTGACCTGCAGTATTATTACAAGGGCTGCCTTTTATCCTTTATTGGTACCTGGATTGGGAGAATTGAGGACAGTTGTCTTCATACCCTCTAATTCTTTGATTCAGGTTCTTTTTTTTTTCCAGTGGTGTGGTTTCTGTCCACTGTGGTGGGACAATCTTCATACTCTGAACAGTTGGGCAGTGTGCTTTCTTTCTTGGAACGTGTATACATTTTCAGAACGTTGTTCCAGGGTCCTGAGATGGAATGATGGGTGGTGAGGAGAAAGTGGGGCTAAGCATGGGTGGGTAGAACCAAGCTTCTACCCCTGATGCCAGCTTCAGCCTATATGACATCAGGCCACTCCCACTTACCACCAATGGCAAATTCATCACTAATGGACTGTATTTCAGTATATGAAGTAATCAAAGAATTCCTGAAGGAACTTTCCTTCAGGCTTATCCTACAGGAATTAGAAGAAGAAGAATTCTGAGCCTATGAGTTTGAAAACAGAAGCAGTGTTCTTCAAAGGGGGAGGACAGAATACATGTCCAGAAGTAAGTAGTGAGAGAACTAGGAAAACAGGACCAGGAAAGGACTTCCTAGAGTCTAAGGAGAGGTCCCATATAGAAGGCTAATGGCCCCGTTCTACCTACAAACATATTTTCTTTGGGTCACACACTATTTTAACAGTCCAGAAACTTTACATGAAAATCCAAGTTCTGATAGCTCTTGAAAAATCAAAGATCTGCTAACACTGGGATCATATCCTATAATGCAACAATGTCCTGGAGCTGGGAAACAGCTTCTCCTTTAAAACAGAGCATGGAGTTTTTGGTTAACAAGTCCTATTACTGCCTATTACCTTATGTTCTCCCAATTTCACTCACTTATATTGGTCCGGGTAAGCTGCAAGATTCCAACTCTGGCCTGTGGGATAGATTTAGGATTTTTAAAGGGACAGTATGCACTGGGGATGTCATTGGCAGGATGGAAGCAAATGGGCAGCCATTGCCTGGCTCCACTGGAGAGAACCAGGGGCTCAGAGAAGGGGTGGTTGGTGCTCGGGCATCCTTAGGAGACACATGTGATCTGTGGAGAATGCCCCTTGCGCCTGAGCATCTGCCAGTGGTTGAGCATTACTTGGCAGTGGTAGGAGTGGGCTTTCTAACCCCTTGTGATGGTTTTCTTTGTCAGCACACGTCTTAGCTTTGCATTTCAGTCAGTTTGTGCTGCTCTCTCTATCAACACTAGGACCTCTTTTGGACATTATAGCTATTCTTTAATCTTTATACGTCAACCTTCATTTGTTCCAAGTGGCTAAGTATCTCTCTACTGGAAAATTTGCTTAGTCTCAGTAAATGCTTGTCTGTTATTAGTTCAGATTAGTTTTGCCAAATCACTGAATATAATATCCTCAGGGTAGAATAAATTAATACATTTGTAAAGGTAATTCCATTAAGTATTTTTCCACAGCAGTCAGAAAACGGATATAGAAAATTTCTAATGAATCCTTTGGAGTGGTTTTCTAAAAGGCCCCCACAAAGTCTAATTAGTTGTAAACTGTAATTTGGTACCTTTCGCATTTACAATGATAGATCTTTCTGACCACCATACCTCCTATAGCAGCTCCCCCCTTTGGCCAAGCTAAAAAAAAGGGGGGGAGGAACATCCAAGTTGGGCTTGCCATTTAGTCTCTCTGTGCCTTGGTTTCTTCATTATCAAGCACACCTGTCAGAGGCTTGGGCAAGGGAGGAGGCTGCCCTCAGAGAGCTCAGAAACTAATAAGAAGTAGGTCTATGGTTCTCAAAGGTCAGTCTCCAGCCAGTAGCGATGGCATCATGTTGGAACTTGTTAGAAATGCAAATTCACAGCTCCCACTCCAGATCTAATGAATCAGAAAATCCAGGGGGTGGGCCCTGTAATCTGCTTAGCAAGCCCTCAGGTGATTCTGGCACATAAACGTTTGTGAGCCCATATTCCGCATTCCATTTATAACAACTATACTGCAAGTTTCTTCACAAGGCTTCCAAGTAAGCTAAGGCTCGAAGTTCAAAGAGTCAGACTTTTTTCCTCCATGAGTTTTTCCTAATAGACATGTGTGCTTTGGGTGTTGCAGCACGGGTATGTGATAGACAGGACCAACCTTTAAGGTAATTGTGGAGAGGAAGAAACAGCTGCTCTTTGTCTATCTCTCTGTTTAGGATTCTTTCTCAGATTTCTTGTGCACGTTCGGTCCACAGGCAAGCTCTTCCACAGCCCGATAACTTGTGCTTTTCCCTATCCACAATCTCCTTTCCATCGTCTATTGACCAGAAAAATCAGATCAACCAATTCACAATGAAGAACTTGGGTTTGTCCAAACCACGAAGACACATAAGGCAAAATCAGCAACACATTGGGAGCAGTTGGCAGTGCAATTTTCTTGGGGCCAAAGTATTTGATTTCCACTTAATGAATGTAAGGGAATCTGACCATTTCAGGGTTGTCCATTTTCCAGCTACCAAGATAGTCCCTCTAAGGAATTTCTACAAATGTGATTATTTTACCAGTGAGAAGTTTTAAAAATAGTACATCAGCTCTCTTCTGGATCATGGCCTTGCTGATCTCATCATTGGCTCTGTCTTCAAGATGAACACTGATCCCTGCAGACCGTTTCGCTGTGCAGTGATTGCTAACCCAGCTATGAGCCTGGGAATAGCGGAGCCTTAGGTATGAAGAATGAGCAGTACTTCCCGGGAGAATATGGGTTCATTTCAGAACGAGTGGAGTTTCCTTCAGTTGTAGGATTATTTTTAGAATTAAAAAAGCCAAATATTACGTACATTTGCTATGTCCTGATAATTGCTCTGAGTTGTGATCATTCGCCATGCTTTGCTAACACCATAAACAATGGTTAGTGCTGCAGTGAAGTATACAACGACATTCTGCAATAGGCAAAAGTACCACTGGCTTGGGGGTAGAAGATAGGAATGGTATGCCCCTCACAGAAATTCATATCGCCCGCCCATGCTACTTCAGAGGGCTAAGGGGATTGTCTGGGGAAAGATCAAGACGTGTAGATGATGACACCAGCTTCTCAGAGGCCTCTAGATCCTTAATCCAGGGGGCACAGGAGCTCCCTGGGCTCTGTGGGGTTGGTGTGGAAAATGACCATGGTTAAGAACAGACAGGGAGGACCGGTTTCCATCCCCACCCCACTCTCTGGAGCCCCTTGCAGGGGATCACTTGACTTTGCTTCTTTCCTCCTCTTGTTCTAAATAATGGGTTTTGAGTATAAGAGGATTTATAGTCTCCCATCAATTTTTCCCCAAATTTAACCTTGTATCATAAGACTGTTATGAAATTGACACATTTCTGTTGGTCAATGTTTTATAAAAAAAATAGAGAGGCATTTAAAACCTAGAATTTGGGGGCGCCTGGGTGGCTCAGTTGGTTAAGCGACTGCCTTCGGCTCAGGTCATGATCCTGGAGTCCCGGGATCGAGTCCCACATCGGGCTCCTTGCTCAGCGGGGAGTCTGCTTCTCCCTCTGCCCTTCCCCCATCTCATGCTCTCTCTCTAATAAATAAATAAATAAATCTTAAAACCTAGAATTTGGAAGAAGAATGCAATTTTCTTCTTTATCTTTACAATGGAAGTTGGGCATCCTTCCATTTTTAATCTTAATTAAATTTAATTTTATAGTCATGCTGTAATTACATTTAAGACTTTATGAGCCCCTGGTTAATTTCAGAATTCCGATGTTGCTGCTGAAAGTAATAATCGAAAAGATAGGACTGGAGATTTCACAAGGGGTCACCCAGCCTGCCAGAGATGAGCTTCATTAAGAAGGAAGGAAAAAGCAGCCCTGATGCCCAGGAGCTAGCTCAGTACTGTCAGCTGGGCCTCGGTGTTCTCCTCTGGAACGCAGACAATTTCACAGGACATCAGCATCAGACAAGGCCCTTCTGTGGCCATTATGGATCAAGACCAAAACAAGATCACTCTGAAATCACATCTGAACACAGGTAAAACATGAACTTGTCCAAGCCACAGAATCCCAAATATCCCCTCTCGGCTAATAGGAGGGACTGCTGTTTCTTCACAAATTACAGCTTTAGTCTCCCTCTACTCTGCCCTTCCCTTAGATGAGATTTATTGAGATAATCATACAACTACCTCTGCTTTCTGAAAGTACCCACTCCTGAGGGAAGCCTGCTTCCTTGGACACTCCTCAAATCACTCACTGAAAGCCCCAGTTCTACAAGTCCTTGCTCATACCCTTTTCCTGAGACACCCCACAATTACCCATGGTATGCATTCTCCCTCTCTGCAACAGGCAACAGACCCAGCTTACTCAAGGACTGGTGTGTTCCTGGTGGCCTTTGGCTAGAGAATATGCTATGAGTGGGTTGCTTCTTTGGTTTATCCTTCTGGATAACAAATCTGAATTGTGCTAGTTATGCCCCCCTCCTTCACCCTGGGTGTGACTTGCTGATGCGGCAGCTCTGTCCCTCTCTGACCTCAGTTCTTCTGAGAGATGTGTTCTTAATGGATTCATATGCTGAAAGATTTTAGTCTTTTGGACAGAGTCACCTTAGAATCTAAACATGAAAAATGTGTATTAGGGTTCCCTAGAGAAACAAAACCAATAGGGAGGGAGGGTAGGTGGGTGGATGGTGGATGAATAGGTGGATAGATAGATGAGGTAGATATCATTATAAAATGTCTAATATTTATTGCATGCCAGGAACTGTGCTTAAGTGCTTTACATAATTAACTTGTTTTAATCCTTGTGACAAGCCTATGAGGTAGATATTGTTACCCCCACTTTACAGATGATAAAACCAAAACAGAGACAGAGGTGAATTAACTTAAGATTACACAGCTAGGGTTCAAATTCAAGTTGTCTAACTCTACATTCTCTGCTCTTAACTCTTACATTCTACTGCCTTTCCTAGGATCTAAACAGTAGTAATTCAGAGTGCCAATATATCCAGAGTAATATAAGTCATTCTAGGAGAGCATAATAATCGTTCTTAAAATGTTTGTATATTTTATTTTAGAATTAATGTAATTACCAACCTCATTCTTCTCAGTTCCAACAGTTAGTGAGTACAATGATCGAAACTCTTGAGAGAGCTGTATACTACCATCAGTGTATAACGACAGGTTTCAGATTGCATACACAAATATTGTCAAAATTATATTCCTCTGCATTATCACGGATCATTGTAAAACACAAACGTACAGGAAACTGTCTTCTCTGTAGCAGGAGGAATGAGAGATGTGTGTAACATGAGGATTGAGTGCATTATGGTCTTGTCCATTGTGATGCACGTTTCCCCAGTAGCTTTCTTCTTCATTGATAACAGCTTTTGGGTATTTATACCTGGGAGCACTATTAGATTTCCTAGGGTGTTTCTCTTTTCTCCAATCATTATTCTCAACCCTCTGTGTTCTCTGTCCTTCTTAGTCACAGTGGGTATTTCCTTTCCTGGTCTACTTGATTACTCCTTAATGCTGACTTGCCATTTTTTCTACCGTCTGTCAGAATTTCTATAATGGTTTAGCCATGTTTACACCTCTTCCAACCTGTAAGTGTATTAATAATGTTAGTTAATAAATCAGGAGCTTATTGGAATACCCAAAAATGCATAAAATATTTTGAGTAAGCACTCAGAGAAAGATACAATTCTTACAAATGCTTTTAATAAGAACTATATGAAATTTGAAATAAGGCATGTGTTTAACATTATATATACATTGTAGAACATTTTTCATGTTATTTTAATTCCGGTATAATTAACATACAGTGTTATATTAGTTTCAGGTATACAATATAGTGATTCAGCAGTTCTATACATTACTCCATGCTCATCACAGTAAGTGTGCTCTTAAGCCCCTTCACCTATTTCACCCATCCCGCCGCCCACCTCCCCTGTGGTATATGCCTTGTAGAAATGTTAAGGTTAATATTAAAATAGTAAATGTGCAGGAACATAAAATTTATAAATAAATACTACCTTCCTGGCACTTCTCAATGTCAACTTTATATGTTAAAAGTCATGGTTTAGACATGATTACAGTATGGTTTCCTGTTCATTATCTGAAGCAACCATGGGAAAACATATCCTCCTGAAGCTTGGGGAAATACTGCTTAGCATTTTGTATATAGAATGTTGTTTATCCATTTTATCTTATATTGTTTGGGTTGCAATTCATTTTCACAACCCTCCCATTGCTCCTTGTTCCAATCAGATTCTAGGTCTAATGCCTGGTCCTTGAGAAGGGAAACACATTGAAAAAGCAAAGGGAGTTGGTGTAGTCATGACGTCCTCAAATGCAAATGTATCACTGTTTTAATGGCATTCACAGCAGGCTAAATACTGACAGAAAAAAAATGTGTGATAATTGGACTAAATCATGTATTTCATCAGTATCGTATCTCTTTTTCCAAACTTCTGTGAGTCTAAATATTCATGGAGAGAAGCAGAACTGCAGGTCAGTTTGGAGAGAAGTATTTGTCTGCAGTTTTGATCTGAGAAGAGAATGTGCAACTCATTCACTCTTGATGGCCCTGTAAGGCCTCCAGAAAAATCTGTAAAGAGATGGATGAGGTGACAAAACAGATCCTGGTAAAGAGGGGTTTAGGGATTGCTATCACTGAAGGAATAAAGACTAGGTGAGAAATATTTTTGTTCAACTCCATTCAAGAATCAATCATGCTATTCTGCAGGGATGCTGGAGGAAATTACTATTTGACCTGCTGCAGAGGAACCTTTTTACCCTTGATGGCTTCCGAATAGCTCCTTGTACTTCAAGGAGCTCAAGCACATCATTGCACTGCCAACACATCCTAACCTCGCTAGCACATCGGTGCTTGGCCGTGTCACATTAATTTTTTAGAGGCCTATTATATGTATTATGTGTGCCTATGTATGTGGGTATATATGTACACATGCGTGTGCATAGATAACATATAGTTTGTAGTAAAAATAACAGATCTTCAAACAAAGATCTGGAACTTAAATTTTTCATATAGAGGATCATTTCAAGTTATTTTTAACTTAAAATGATAAATGATAAATACTCAAAGTCAAGGCTTTATTTGCTGTTCTTTCTCCAGCTCCTTTAGGTGTAGGGTTAGGCTGTGTATGTGAGACCAAGATTTCTTGTTTCTTGAGAAAGGCTTGTATTGCTATATACTTTTCTCTTAGGACCGCCTTTGCTGTATCCCAAAGATTTTGAACAGTTGTGTTTTCATTTTCATTGGTTTCCATGAATTTTTTAAATTCTTCTTTAATTTCCTGGTTGACCCATTCATTCTTTAACAGGATGCTCTTTAACCTCCATGTATTTGAGTTCTTTCCTACTTTCCTCTTGTGATTGAGTTCTAGTTTCAAAGCATTGTGGTCCAAAAATATGCAGGGAATGATCCCAATCTTTTGGTACCAGTTGAGACCTGATTTGTGACCCAGGATGTGATCTATTCTGGAAAATGTTCCATGTGCACTAGAGAAGAATGTTATTCTGTTGCTTTGGGATGGAATGTTCTGAATATATCTGTGAAGTCCATCTGGTCCAGTGTGTCATTTAAAGCCTTTATTACCTTGTTGATCTTTTGCTTAGACTATCTGTCCATTGCAGTGAGGGGGGTGTTAAAGTCCCCTACTATTATTGTATGATTGTTGATGTGTTTCTTTGATTTTGTTATTAATTGGCTTATATAATTGGCTGCTCCCATGTTAGGGGCATAGATATTTAGAATAGTTAGATCTTCTTGCTGGATAGACCCTTTAAGTAGGATATAGTGTCCTTCCCCATCTCTTATTATGGTCTTTGGTTTAAAATCTAATTTGTCTGATAGAAGGATTGAAGAACATTTTACTTAATTGAGAAATATTTTACATTTTAATTCTATCAACATTATTTATTAAAATTAGTGTGGAAGTCCAAGCCTATGTGGTAAGACCTAAGCAAGATAAACATTGGGTGAAATGGATGGAGGGGATTGGGAGTATGGGTATTGTGATGAGCACAGAGTGATGTGTGAAGTTGTTGGGTCACTATATTGCACACTGGAGAGTAATAAAACACCATATGTTGATTACACTCGAATTAAAAAATAAGTGAAAACATTTTTTAAAAAGATAACCATTGGAAAAAATCTACAAATTATATTACTTTATGGCTTGATGAGCTAAAGAAACCAGCCAGTCGCCACTCAAATAATAGGTTTAGTAAAGTTGTTTGAAATAAAAAGTAGTATCCAGAAATAGCCATTTAATAATAAAGAGATCCCATTTTAGAGCAAGAAACTTGTAAAATACTTAGGGGAATAAACCGGCAATATGTTTATGACAAAGTAAAGCGAACTAGGAAATTTGGGAATTGTACTTGGTAGAGACTAACTCACAAACTGGAGCTCAAAAAATGTTTGCCTAAGGAGTTGGAGCAGAAGGCTGACTGGGAAGAGGAGTTAAGTTGTAACATTAGTTCAGTTCTGGTCAAAATCTGAAAAGAATTTTTTTTTGACAGGAGTTATTCCAAAATTCATTTATAGGGGTGCCTGGGTGGCTCAGTCGGTTAAACGTCTGCCTTCGGCTTGGGTCATGATCCCAGGGTCCTGGGATTGAGCCCCACATTAGGGCTCCCTGCTCAGCCGGGAGTCTGCTTCTCCCTCTCGCTCTGTCCCTCCTCCCCTGCTCATGCTCTCTCTCTCTCTCTCAAATAAATAAATAAAATGCTAAAAAAAAAAATAAAATTCATTTGTAAAAATAAACATTCAGAAAGACAAATGAATGTTTTGAAAAGAAGCAGGAATGGGAGAAGTGGGTGGCTTTAAATGACATTTCATGTATTAAACCTGTTATAAAGCATCAGTAAATAAAATATGAAGCTAGAGTAGGGTTTTTCAACCTCTACCCCACTGATGTTTGGATAATTCGGGGGCTGTTCTGTATTTGTAAGAGTGTTAGTGGCCTCCCTGGCATCTCCTCCTTAGATGCCAGTAGCACATTCTTGTTTAGCTATCATAACCAAAACTGTGTCTGGACACTGACAAATGGCCCCTGGGGGCAAAATCATCCCCGGTTGAGAACCACTGAACTAAAGAACAAAAAAAATAGAATCATAAATTAATGAAACAGATTCAAAAGCTCAGACATTGTCCAATTATATATAAGAAGTTCACTTATGATAAGGTAGGCATCACTAGGCAATGAATAAAGAAAATCTTTACAAGTGGAATTGTGACAATCAATTTTTAACTTAGATTAGCATATTATCAGATTTCATACTACACATTAAAATTAACATGAGTAGAATTAAATATAAGAAATCCTATCATTAAAAGGAACTCGTGAAAAATAGGTTTAACTATGTATCTGATCTTTGGAACCATGGTTGTTAAAGGAAACTAAAGATTCTATCATATACAAAACCAGAGTTCAGCGTTTTGACACAAATGGCACTTTTTTAGAAAAGGAAAATTAACCAGCAAGGAAAAATATTTAAACCTATTATGGCAGATTTGGGATTAATATATATACCAAGGATAACACAAAGGTGGAGATAATAGATGTTTTAGGCTTTGTGGGCAGGACCAGCTTCGTGAGCTTGATTTAATGTTTGGTGTTGCCATCTTGAAATTCTTATTAATTATTGAACTCTACATTTGAAACTAATGATGTACTATATGTTGGCTAATTGAATTTAAATTAAATTAAAAAAAAAAGAAATTCTTAGTAATTGTTTAACAAACGCTCCACATTTTCATTCTTTTACCGGCCTCTGCAAATTATGTAGCCAGTTCTATTTGTGGGCCGCACAATCTCTGTTGCATCTACTGCATTCTGCAGCTGTAGCATAAAAGCAACATAAACAATACATAAATGAATGAATGAATGTGGCTGTGTTTGAATAAAACTTTATAAAAACAGGCAGTGGGCGACATTTGGCCCATGAGCCTTAGTTTGCCCTTGTCTGTACTATATAGAAGGTTTATAGAAATTGATTTAAAAAACCACATATAAATAAATGTCCTACCTCAACAGTTTTCAGAGAAATGCCTATTAACAGAAAACAACTGTTGAATTAATGCAAACTTAAAATAATGATGAACTTCCATACTGATGAAATCATGGTAAATATGGCCTCAAAAAGCACTCACAGGGGCATAACTCAGAAAATTGTTTGAAGCATATATTTGAAGAATTATCAAACAGCATGTCACCTTTGACCCAATATCTTCTCTCCTAGAAATTTATCCCAAGAAATAGCTCAAAATTAGAAAACACTACATGCACAAACATGTTCACTAGAGATTTATTGCTAGATGAGAAACTGAAAACTACATAAATGTGCTACACTGGAAGTATGCTCAAGTCAACTATGATCTATCGACTTTATGAAAGAATATGCCATCAATAAAAGTAATCCCTTTTGTGGATATGATTTAATAACTAGAAAAGTGTTCTTAGTATTCTGCTAAGTGAAAAGAGCAGATAAAGTCCGTCAATGCTGTTTGCAGAAATGTAAAAACTATGCATGCAGAAAGGCAAATACTGGGAGGAACCAACGAGGAAGCAACTAGATCACAATCTTTGGAGTCCAGTTCTGGTGTCGGTCTACGCCTGAACAAGAGTCCTGGCCCTGATCTGTTGGCCTGACCATGGGCAAGTTGCTTAACACTCTCTAAGACTCGGTTTCCTTGAGGCGCCTGGGTGGCTCAGTCGTCAAGCGTCTGCCTTCAGCTCAGGTCATGATCCCAGGGTCCTGGGATGGAGCCCCGCATCGGGCTCCCTGCTCCGCGGGAAGCCTGCTTCTCCCTCTCCCACTCCCCCTGCTTGTGTTCCTTCTCTCACTGTGTCTCTCTCTGTCAAATAAATAAATAAAATCTTTAAAAAAAAAAAAGACTCCATTTCCTTTTCTACAAAATTGATATAAATAACATTATACTGCTTATCTCATAAGTACTTTTAAATGTTACCTATTATTATTATTGTTATTATTATTATTATGAGCAAAGAATGGGAAGTTAAAAGAGTTTAGTTCATTTTTAGTTCAGTTGTTATTTGTGCAGTTCAAGAAACTTCTAACAGCCGTCTTTTAAAACGTAATGATTAAGACTGCAGCAATCTCAGCAGGTAGCAAACGAAAACTATTAAAGCAGGGATAATAAAAAGACACTTTTAAAGATTTCACCAATAGAAAAGAGACAAGAATTGCTGAAATGCCTTAACGTAAGTTGCTAAGCAAAGCCACAAAGACAATTAGAAGGAGCACAGGGAAGGGTAATGAGTAGCGATAATTGAAGCCGCCACCAGATACACTTACACACACCCATTCACACACATCTATGTGTCCTTCAGGGAAGTTGATGAAGTCAGCAGCAGAACAAAGAAAAGGGTGGTTATGAAACCGGTCATTTAGTGAACACTCGCCTTCACCCAGCTTCTCCCCCGTGGGAAAAGGGGAAGAGAAGCCACATCATCAGCATTACTGCCAGGAAGCTTTGCTGTTCGAGCCTGGTCCTTGTCCTTGTCCTTGTCCTTGTCCTCGTCCTCATCCTCACCTCTCACTGTGGGTCAGTGGGGCTCCTGGACATCACATAGCTGGATGGTGGAGGTTCCCAGGTCTGGGAGGTTGGGTTCACAACACTGAATTTATTTTAGCCATTTGGTGCCAAGAAGCTTTGCAAGAAAAGAAGCAGTGAATGCAGAAAGCTGGGCGTATTCTACAGCCTCATGGTGATGATCACCGCCACGGAGAGCCAGATCATGATTTGTAGGATCATCCCACCTTGTTTCTCTGTGTTACACCTGGGATTATCTGATAGACTGAACGAGGCAGCATTCTGTTGCCTAACCACGCCAGACCTTGCAAACACCCTCAGCATCTGCACACAGAATGGAGTAGAATGGAATGGCATAAAATAGGGTAGGATAAAATAAATAGACGTAAGAAAAACAAAACACTAGAAATCTTAGAGGAGGTCAGTAGCTGGTAAATGACATTAAGACATCCCACTCCTCCTGACTCTAAAGTCCTCACATTTTAACTGTGCTTCACCTCCCAGTACTTACAGCTGCAGGGAGCACTCCAAGCCAGAGCTGGGCCAGGCCCCAGACCCCACCAGGACACATTTGTGCCCTTCCTGCAGCTGGGCCCCTTGCTGGGCACTCGGGTTTGCACTCTGCAGGGCTCCAGAATCTCTACAATTCCTCAGCTGGGCTCTTGCCTCTCTCTTACTCGGAAACGCACATGTCTCAGGTTGAACACCCCCAGCTTTGGCCAAGGACAAGGAAGCCCTCTGATTTTCCTATTGGTGCCATCTTGCATGCTCGTTCATCTGTAATTTTGCTTCCTTCGTTTCCCCAGGTGTTTTGCAGAAATCATGTAGTTCCGGGCCCAATTTGAGCACTCCGCTGACATCAATAGATGTGTCCTCTTGTCTGAGTTTCTTAGCCTCGGCACCAGTGACATTTTGGGCTAGATGATTTTTTGTTGTGAGGGTTATGCTGTGAATTGTAAGATACTTAGGAGCATCCCTGGCCTCTACCCACTAAAGGCCAGTAGCAGGTTCCCTCCAGTCGTGACAACCAAAGATGTTTCCAGACATGGCCAAATGTCCACTGGGGGGCAAATTCACTCCCAGTGTAGAACTTCTCTTCTAGATGGCACTTCTGAAGGACCTCCTACACTTTTATGTTAAAAATGCCATTTAGATGGGTACAGTGATTTAAATGTATTGTTCATCACCTCAAATTTAAAAGGGAGTTATTATTAAACTCACTTTTCAGGTGAGAAAATTGAGGTTCTGTTGGCCAAATGTTACACAGCTAATAAGCGGTAATATCTGGATTTGAACCTAGATTTCTCTGACTACAACTCATCTTTTTTCTATCAGTTGACAAACTAGAGTATTATTTAACTACATATGTTTTCAGGCTGCTAGGACAATAATACCATAGATTTGGTGACTTAAGCAACAAACTTATTTCTCACAATTCTGGGGTCTGGAAAGTTCAAGATGACGGCACTGGCCACTTCGGTGTCTTGTTGGGGGACCACTTCTTGTTCGTCAATGGCCTGTGTGGGAGAAGGAGCAAGAGAGCTCCTTGGGACTTTTTTCTTCAGGCACTAATCCTATGCATCAGGCCTCCACCCTCATGACCTATTCACCTCCCAAAGCCCTCCCTTTCTAACACCATTATACTGGGAATTAGGAATTCAACATATGAATTTGAGGAAGACAAAAAATTCTAGTTCATCACAATATCCATATTGCACATGGAACAATAAAGTAACGGTAAAGTAGCAAAGAAAAACATCAAAGAGTTACATCAGTTCAGCTGTCATTACATTATTAAAGTGCCAGTATCTTTTAGAACACAAATTTTATTACAATTCTATTTTCTAATTAAATGAAAAGTAATTTATCTTTGAGAGTAATTAGATTCACAGGATTTCTTTTCCCTAAGTATATTAGGTCTCTCAAATGAAACTCTGCAAAACAGACTTCAAACTGATTGGTTCACATAACTAAATATACTGGCTTCAGGTACAGCTTGATCCAGAAGTTAAAAGACTTTCACCAAGGACTTTCCCTCCTCCATCTTTCAACTGCCTCTCTTAGCTAACTTCATCCCCAGATTAACACTATGAGCCAGCATTCACATTACACCATCAAAAAGAAAAGAGATTGTTTCTGTGTGGTAGCTCCACAGAAGAAAGAGTCAACTCCTTTCTCTCTTAAGCCCCAGAAAATATTTCATTTGGCTCTCCCTGCGTCATATGCCCATCCCCAGATGGGTTGGATGTGTGATTCACTTTAGCTGATCAAGGCACAACTCTGGACTATGAATGGGGCCAAAATTGAGGAGAAGGGGTTTCTCGAGGGAAGTTAGGAATATGATCTCAAAAGATGGGAGAATGGGTGCTAATGGGCTGGGGGGGGGGGGGGTGTGTGGCAAATAACACGCTCCTTGACCAATTCTGAGAAACTACTTCCTACAGTTGGTAGTTTCCATTATTTAACACTCCCACCGTGACCACCTTGTTCTGTCACAGAGCTTTTACCATACACCTGTTTGCTTTACCTGGCATCGTTGGAAACTCCTTGACAAGTGCCCAGGTACGGTCAGTAGACAAGCATGGTGAGCCAAGACCCACAGAGCAGGTCCTAACCTAGAATAGGGCCAGGTGAGGGGACAGCCCACTGCTTCTTGGCCAGGCCTCCCAGCTGGCCCCTGTCATTCCATGAGAACCTCTCTCGATCATGGAGACTCTAATGCCAGACTGTCCTCACTGCAAATAGCATAGCACTTTATTCTTCAAGTGAAAAGGAAAGGGACTTCCTGTTTCTGAACACCTACTCTATACCACAGAAGTCTCACACACTCTGTCATGTCTTCCTACACCCACCCTGTGAGGTAAGTATTGTTATTGAACTTTAGAGATGAGGAAATGGAAGCTCAGAGAGGTGAAGCAGCTTGCCCAAAGTCCCGTCACCTATAAGAAGCAAAACATGGATTCAAACCAGCATGTGTTTCATTCCCAAACCTGTGCTTTTTGTCTCCAAAAGTGAACCCCCTAGGAGAAGATCAGTCAAGGAATATATATTTATTGAAAAATCTATTTATCAAGAAATACCCTCAATACTATTTATAGAAAGTGAATATAAAACCTCTCTTTTTTTTCCCCCACGAATGAATACATGGAAGAGGGAAATAGAGAAAATGGGAAAGATGAACCCCTTGCACAATGTGAAGATCCTTAGCCATCACAGCAGTACAAACAGCCCCTGGGAAATCACCAGCACGTAAAGCCGGAGAATCCATAGCCAGGGTGAAGCAGCTTCTTCAGCTGAGGTGCAGTGAGTGACTTCGGGCAGTGACACCAGGTCCCCGGAGAAATCAGCAGCCGCCGGGGCAGCTCTGCAGTGATGTGGGGATCCAAGCAGCCCTTGAGAAAGAGGGCAAGCCAGCAGTCTGTGTGACAGTCCCATTATAAAGCACTTCCACTCTGGCCCCAGGTTGCTCTGCACTAAGGGAATTCCTGTTAGAGAAAGATGGTACACGAATACACATGAGCATCGGTTTTGCTAAAATTCAAACTCTGTGGTCCGGAATAGAACAAATAGGAAGAGTGTTTATCTTAAAAAGCCAACTTAGGCAAAAATTTGTGTTTGCTCTTCACCTGATAGGGTAGTGTGTGGATTTCTTTCAGCTCTGGCAAGAATATGGCTTTGAGCTATACCAAAATGCATCAAAACAGCCCCCCAACTCAGTCTCTATGTACCTCATCCCTGCCATCCTAAAGCCATGGAAACCTTTGAAGGGTGTGAGTTAAACATAGTCCTTTGCCTGTGATTCGTAATATGCAGGTAGGATGGCACAAACGTTAAGTAGCCATTTCCCCAGTATATGTCTCCGATAGCTTGGGCTGTCGTATATGATGTGGCTTGTTCTGCCGATAGCCCAGAGCAGGAGCCCTTGAATTGGGTTCTGCAGAGAGCTAGGCTTCTGACAGAGAGTCATTCGCCGGCAGCCAGCAAGGACCTGTAACGCTAAGTTCTAAGTAAAGCACCAGGGCCTTAGGGCTTTGGATGTCCATACCAACTAATGGGGCAGCGAAAGGAGGCTGTAGACTATTTTCCACCCGACCTGCAACCTGAGAGTATTAAGAAATGCACTGTAGACTCTGGTTAGGAAAATTATGCTGTAGTTTGGGGTAACTTAAGGTCCTCTGGGAAATAATGACATGACAATTTCAGTATAAAATGAAATGCCTAGTTAGCTAAAGCCCATCGACTTAAAGAAAATGACATATGAATATATATGTGAAACCTATACATACAATATCTAGTTATATATAACCAAACCTGTACATCATCATTGTAGAAAACAAATTATCAGTTTTTAGATTGTATTTTTTAAAATTTTCAGTAAGTTATGTTCAAGGCGAAACCCCTGTCCAAATTCCTCTCCTGTTTCCTATTAATGTGCCAGAATCCATGGTTGAGTCTGAGTATCTGGGCCTGCATCTCCCCCACCTTATAAAGATGGAATAACAAAGCCTCTCACCTCCCTAGAAGAGCTGGCGTGAGGAATGCCACTGTGCTTTAGCCTCTGACAATTGACAGCGTAAGAAGCTGAATAAAATGGAAACAGTCTGCAAAAAGAATTTTCTTTACAAGTCAGGTGGTGAATGTCTTTGCTGTTGTTGATGGTCACACACTAACAATGGTGTAAAATGTTCTGCTAGGAAAACAATGAGGATTCCAGGACCATATCCAGAAAGATATAATCCACTGTTGAATTCTGAGCATTCCTTTTAGTCCATGATGGGGAATATAATTAAAAGCTCTCGTTTGGATGACTGAATTGTTTTTTCCCTGCTCCCTGAACCCAAAGTTACTGGTGTTCAGGTCTCTGTCATTGAGTCTTTGAGGGAGGGCATCCTGGTGGCGGCTTTGCTTGGGGTGAGAGAATGCACTATGGGCTCTTTCCAACGGTCTGTAGATGGTCCAGGGTGGGCTTTTGTAGACACTGTGGAGAAGACTGTTGGGTATGAAAGGCCGTGTTAGCATATTGGGCCTGAATTTGTGCATGTTCAGGAATCTGTCATTTGAGGAATGAATTTTACCAGCGATTCCTTCTTAAGTGAAAAGAATCATTAAGTCAGTTCCTTTAGAGCACCTGACATCTTTAATGTTTCTTACAGGCTGTTTGTGGAGAGAGATATTGTCACTGCTCACACTGCAGCCTCTGGAAACTAGGAAGCACCACAGACAGAGCTAAGGAGGGCCATGCCTCACCTTGCTGTGGAGGGCCCTTTCGTGCATTCTGGTCCCACACAGCTACACAAAAGCAGGAGCCAAAGCACTAACACACAAGGACTCACCCACACACTCCCAAGTTTCTAGAACTTCTCATCTAAATTGCAAAATGTGCCTGTGCAGCTGAACACGAAGAAGGAGCATGCGGTGCAGATAGCTGGGATTGAGCAATCAGAGAAGGGCCCACGGCAGTCAGTGGGAGTGGGAGGCTCTGACCCAACCATCTGTCACACCCCGTCTTACGTGCTGCACTCGGCTGTGGAGGGTTCAGATCCCCTCACTTAGCGTTATTCTCCCGTGGTCCCCTCTACCTGCCTCGCTGAACACTATGACTTAAAAGTGTTAAATATTAGAGCCGGTGGTTTGGTGATTATTAAGATGCTTTTGTAAAAATGATAGATCCACTCCTATTATACCAAACCAGAAACAAATATTGGTGCTTGAAGGACCCTTAGAATCGACCCATTGATACACCATTTATTTTGCAGCTGGAGAAACTGAGGCCCAGAGAGATCAAGTCACTTGTCCAGGGTCACTCGGTAAGTTTAGTGAGAGAAAGAGGACCTGCCCCCTTGTCTCCTGACCCCTAGTTCAGTGCTCTTTCTCCAAGACCAAAGAGCCCATGGCTGCTTTTCATTTTTTATGACCTCTTTTCCTGAGTTTACTCTCGGACCTGATGGCTCAACTGCTTGTACTCCGGGCCGGTATCATAGTAGCTTTCTCTAAAGGTGAACTTCCTGGCAAAATGTCGCCTCTCTGGCAGAACCATATATTGAGATATTCATTTGTTCCTGTGTGTGGCTGTTTATTCACCCCTTCCCGCACATCCCCTATTCCATTTCAACACCAAGCAAGTGACCAGGGGCTCAGTGTGCTTTTTTAATCCCAGAGATATAGGTCAGGAACAACAGCAGAAGTTATTTAAATTTACTGACTTTTCTTGTCCTTGATGAGAGTTTATACTCCTTAAAGTGATTATCATAGGAGACCTGGGGACAAGGGGAAAATGCAGGTGTCCCCGAAGACCAGGAGGGAGAGAGAAGGAGCCTTATTCCTCCAGACTAGAGAAGAGGAACAGAATGGGTGGGTCTTTCAATTAATGAGACCTCCGTCCTCCTGGGTGGCAGAACTTCTGTACGGTGGCAAGACCTCAAAGGGGACAACCACATGGGACACCAAAGAAGGCTGGTACTTGAGCCCTGGGGCTCTGAGCCCCAGCAAAGCTGCCTGTGCCCTGCTCAGGGCAGCCGAGCCACTGGAACAGGAGGGAGGACGTGAGCCACATACCTAGGGCGTTAGGACAGCCTGATATAGACCAACACCAGGGGCCTCTTTGATGTGCTGTTCAGATCCTATAGGGGAGTCCCAATAATTATAGCAAAATAAACTTCTTGTGGCCCAGTGTGATGGTGGCTCAAACTCAGCTAGAAACTGACTTTTAAAAAAGGCTTTTTAAAAATACATTAGTTCATAGCAAGACTTTTACCCGCTAGGTTTGTCTTAAAATTTTTATCAAAATGTGGATATTACATTTGCCTCAACAACTGGAATCCTACCCACATTTTTTTCAGTGTACCAAAGGCCCAACTTCAAAACTAATGATTTGTCCCTGAAAAGTTTTATAGTATGGTGGAGGTTTTGTCTGCTCTGTGAAGCCTTTCCTGACCACATACCCTCCCCTGGGCTACTACTGTACCTTGTAAATGCATCTATAATTGCACTTGACCCTCTGCATTATAATTATTTGTGTACAGGACTGTCTCCCCTGCTAGACTGCGAGCTCATTAAATGTAAGGTCTGTGCCTTACTCTTCAGTGCATCCCCCCAGGAACCAGCACAAATGCAAGCATGTGGGAGACCGTCAGTAAATCTATAGATTATGCTGTAGTCTGAGCTGTGGCTTTCCCGTAGCAGTTTCCCTCAAAGGAGTTTCAGAACAATATGTGGTCCAGCAGCTCAGGTTGCACATAATTTTATTTTGAGGTTAAAAAAAAAAACAGACACACACACAAACCCTGTGCCTTCTTCATTTGACCTTATGAAAACAGGAGAGCCCGAAGTTCTTTAAACAGGGGAGGTTTCTAGATTTTCAATATCGTCACTGCTTTTGCTTTCAACTCCGGTCAATTCAGCAAACTCAAGGAGAACGCCTTGTGTTTTCAGGGCACTGTGCTTTATGCTGTGTCAAAGCATGCACACATACGTGCTCAGCCAAGAGTCCCCAGCCTATTGGGGAGTGTAGGCAAAACCATTACTGGAGAGAGTTAGTTGACTGGGGAGAAACAATAGGAAGTTAATAAGTTTGCAGGAGAGAAATAGAAAATACATGAGCTGGAAGAAGCAAATGAAAAATGCTTCCTCCCCCTGAATCACTGTATTATTTACCTAGGGATCGACAGAAAGTGTTTTGAGCTGCCCCCAAGGAGAGTCAGATGGCCAAATTGACCATTTCTATGACCTGCCTTGTTAGAATCAGCCAGTTCTTAATTCAGAATGAAAAATGATTAGGTCTGTTTCCAGAGTTTTGTCTTTGTTATTGGATCAGAAGTTTGATATTGGATCAAAGCCACAATCATACACTAGTTCTTAAGCATAATTTTATATTGAAATGAAAATAAAGTGTATTTGCAATTATTCAGTCAAAAAAGTGCAGTGTAAGATTTAAATGTTACCTCTATTTATTATTTTCTACGTACTATAAATGCCTTGCCATCCACTTGGGGGGCACCGATTAGTTCTTCCCTGAGAATAAGCAGAACTTCAGAAGTTAAAACTCCTTTTTTTTTTTCATTCTTAAAAGCAATGCATATAAAATGCAGAAAAGAAGAAAAAAATCATCCATTGTTCATTCAAAGAAATCCACTGCTAATAATTTGATGTATGTCTTTCCAATATTTTCTATGCATGTTTTATTTGATAGTTTGGGATCATACTCTATTTCATATATGGCTTCTCCTACTTATCCTTATAATAAAAAGAGTATTTAAAAATACTTTTTAAAAATAAGATGCCTAACTCTAAAATGCTGCGCATTTGAAAGTTTTTATCTCTCAGTCTCTGCAATTAGATCTTAACAAAATCTTTAACAGGAAGTAAAATTCATCAAAACTGGCCATAAATTTAGAGAACCCATTGGAGGGTCACAGCCAGCAAAGTCAGCAGATTCTGAAACCTCTCCAATTTCTGTGCCTTGCCAAGTGACTGAAGTGGCAAGGCAATTTGACTATTGCCTTCTGACTTTAATTAATGTTTAATACTCGGTGGCAAAAGCACACTTCCTCTTGTAAGTTCTCATTAAGTTCCTTTTGAATCAGTTAACACCCTGTTTATAAAGATGTGGATATTTTCTCTAATTACTGTAATTTGGGCTACTGTTGTAAAAATCAGTGCTCCGTGTCACACTGTCAGAGATCATTACAGATGCGTACATACTTCTCCCCTCCCTCCCCTGGAAACGATCCAGCCATCTCTGGAAATTGAATGCATTAAAAGGTTTAATAAAGGAAAGGGAAATACAGACATATCATGTCTCATTTCAAGCCATTCCAGAACAAAACTGGGATGTATTCATCAGGGTGATGAAATATGGTCTGTTCAAGCATTCAGGATATGGATGCAGAGTCCTGTTACTTATAATATATTTCATTATTGTAAAATTCAATTCATTCTGCAGAACAAGAGTGAATTGAGGTGATTTATGTGCTCAGAAGCACATTTCACACTCCTGGTATTTCCTTTCATGTGAGAGGTATCAGGGAGGGTATTAAACCCTGGCCTTTCTCTATCCCTTCAGTTGCCCCTCCCCTGGGGTGGAATGACTGTCATCACTGGCAAGTTTGGGAGAACGGGGCATGCGTGCCTCAGCTTCTTCCTCCTCTCTTCCCTGTGGGAGTCAGACACCACAGGAAGTGTGTGTTCTAGTCTGTTCCTTCTATGTGGGGAAGGACTGTGGTTTTCTAGCACTGTTTATGACTGAGTAGGTAAGTCCACTTAATTCTGTGGTTCAGTATTAGGAGATCTGTCTAAGCCACATCCTCTAACCCAGTCTTTAGAAGTAATGAGGCCCCATCTTGATTTCCCTTCTCACTCTCTTGATTCAAAACACTTGGTAGGTGAAACGGGTGCTATTTACCAGCTCCATTAAAAGGCCGGTA
The DNA here is from genome assembly GCF_964656455.1 of Halichoerus grypus. NCBI lineage: Eukaryota > Metazoa > Chordata > Mammalia > Carnivora > Phocidae > Halichoerus > Halichoerus grypus. Next base: position 64,537,361 of record NC_135725.1, read on the forward strand.
ATTCAAAAACAAGGCAAAAACACTCTTTTTAAGCGTGTTTTTCAAGGAGTTTGTTGTTGTTGTTTTAATTAGCCACTCTCCCTTCTCAATTTTCCCTGTAAATTCCGCTATAGTCTCAGCCTTTTAGCATTTACCTAATTCTGGATCTATTTAATAAAAAGGAGGGATGGGGAAGAGACCTAGCGGTCGATGGCCAGAATTTTCCTTGGCAGGAGTCTGTTATTCTTCATGCGTTGATATTTTCTTCTGTTGTATTAGGAATTATTTTCCCCCATTTTACTGAGACTGGGTGAAGCGAGGCGACTTGCTGACGTTCGCAGGGGCAGGCAGGCAGCTGCGGAGCAGGGGATTGAACTGTCTAGATCGCAGGCCAGAGCTCTTTCTTCAGGAAAGCTTTCACTACGTCCCTCCCCACAATCGCTACCCTGACATTCTGTCCTTTCACGGTCAAGGCCATTAGGAGAACAGGAGGAGGGAATAGGGGAACAGAAAATGGCGCTCTATAAAGAAGAGGCAGTGGTTTGCTTGGGAGCCATCTATAACCTAAGTCTCCTGCTATCAACTGAGACTTTTTTTTAGTTTTGTTTTTTTCCTGCCCCCAAACAGGCTTCCACATTGTTGTTTGTTTGCGTTAAGATTGTATTTATTTATTTGAGAGATTGAGAGCAAGAGAGAGCACAAGCGGGGAGGAGGGGCATAGGGAGAGGGAGAAGCAGATTCCCCGCTGAGCAGGGAGCCCGATGCGGGGCTCGAGCCCAGGACCCTGGGATCATGACCCCAGCCGGAGGCAGACGCTCAACTGACTGAGCCCCCCCAGTGGCCCCTGTTTGTTTGTCTTCTTGTTTTTTGTTTTAAGCCACTAAGTTTGTGGTAATTTATTTCAACAGCAGTAAGAAACTAATGCACTTGGCTAAGAAGCTTTTTTTAGTATAGTTGAATTAGTTTCAGGCGTACAACCTAGTGATTCGACAAGTTTATACATTATGTGGCTCACACGAGGATAGCTGCCGTCCGTCCTGATACATCATTATTACAGTATCATTGACCATCTTCCCTGCGCTGTGCCTTTTATTCCTGTGACTTATTCCATAACTGGAAGCCTATACCTCCCACTCCCCTTCACCTATTTTGCCCAATACTCCACCCACCCTCCCCTCTTCCACCTTGTTTTTTAAGATGTCTTATTTGATTATGTTTTTGATTGTTTGGGTCTAACCAAAATTCTATGCTACTGCAAAACAATTTTGTTGACTTTTCTTCCAAATCCATTCAATTGGTTTGAAAATGTCAGTACAAAAGTGAAATTTTTTTGAGTTATTACTCAGAATTCTCACCTCTGAGAAGGTTAAGATTTATTTATGTCACCACAGTAATTAAGCTCATGTTGTACAGAAACATCTAAGTGTATCCTATTTTTATAACTGAACTCTGCTTGCTGTTGATTCAAATGTTTATAGAGTAGTGCTGTTTTCCCTCCTATTATTGTAGGCAGCATCAGGGAGAAGAACCATCAGGGTTTACTAAGTTGAGAAAAATATCACCCAACTAGAAACTCATGTTTCAGGAGTTGAGTAATGGCTCCAGGGGTCAAGGCAAGTTTTATAGAGGGGTACCTAACCCGTGTTTGCCACTTACCTGAGAGGGACTTCATCAACGTGTGTTAAGTGAATGAAGTTAATCATCTGGATGAGCCTTAAGGGTGGGTGGGAATCAGGCAGGCTTCTCATGCATCAGATAGACTTGAATCAAATCAGAGAAACCTCTGAGTATGTGTGCGTTTGTGTGTTTTGATATATCCTTCCTTGTATTCCTTAAGGTCTCAAATTGTAAGTCCCAGAATTCTAACTTGTAACATAGATAGATCTCTAACAATATGTTTGAGGATAAAGGGTAAAAAAGCTGGGATATCAATTTTCTATAAAATGTAATCATTTGGGGCACCTGGGTGGCTCAGTTGGTTAAGCGTCTGCCTTCAGCTCAGGTCATGATGCTGGGGTCCTGGGATCGAGCCCCATGTTGGTGCTTCTCCATCTGCCCCTCGCCCTGGTCATGCTCTCTCTCTTAAATAGATAAAACCTTAAAAAAAAAAAAAATAACAATCATTCATAAGTAATTATATCCACCACCTAGCATTTCTGTCATGGTCGATGTGGAAATTTTGCATTTATTTTTATTGGTATCTAATCATCTTTCTCTCCATGATGAATTGCAGGGCTTGTGTGTGTTCCAGAGTGAGGATGTGCAGCTCTTTATCTCAAAATGTGCCTTCCAAATCCACATCTTCTCCCTTTCTTCCCCAGTTCCTTTCATGATTGTGTGCCTTTGCCCATACCAGTAGAAGGGAAGAGAGAAAAACAGACCAGTGTTTGTTGCATTAGAGAAGTTTCTAACACAGAACTGTTTGATTTCACTCTCATTACAGCGACCTGGGAGCTGAAGCATTAGGGAGGCTGGGGCAGCATGATGCAAATTCAGCTCTCTTCTGATTTGCCACGATGGGGAAATGCTGACTCTGCAGCTGCTGAGATATTTTTTTCTCTCAAGAAATTTTTATTTCAGGCCTCCAGCATTTTTCATTTAGCTTGGAAAAACCAAATACGTACATGCTGTACTTTTATTTTCTTAAGTTTCATTTAGAACAGCTGACATTTCTCTGTGGATTTTTCTAAGAAAAGTAGTTTCCTATCTGCTTTGATTTGTTGATCGTTTTAAAGTGCTCCGAATTACCAAGTGCACTTAGTCCGAGTCAAGTTCTCCTGCTCATAGAACACCAATGCCCCCTACTGATACATTTCCCAAAACCTTTCTTTAGAAAAACGAGAGCCTAACCGCCTCTTTTACAACAGGCACAGTATTCCCCAGCCTTGTCTGAAAAGGGCATGTGTTTCTAGGGTCATCCTAGTCTGCTTTATTAGCCTCTCATTAGGGTAATTTCCTCTATTAGTCTTTACTAAAGCAGCGAGAAGTTATTTCATGCTTGGCTGGCTTTATTAGAAAAACAATTTTAAAGGTATCAGCGGAGCTTTATACCTGATAGAATGAGAACCAGAACTAACGTTTGATTATGGTAATGTAATTCCTGTTACATTATATTTGTATTTAATGGGAAAAGTCCCTCAGAATGCCTTTATATTTGTCTTTCTGTTTCTTCGGTATTTATAGAATTTCTGACATAAAGAGACTTTAAAAGCTTAATGCTCCAGATTACTTGAATCCCATCTGATGTCATCCCCATCAAGTAATTGCTTGGTTTCTCCCAGCAATAGAGAGCACGTCACCTATCAGAGCAACCCACTGCAACTTTGACCAGCTCTGACAAAAAGTTCATGCAAAATTTTTTCTGTTCTGCTTCCGAATATTAGGCCAAGTTCTATCCTTTGGCTGCTGTAACAACTTTTGCTCTAACAAATCTAATTCCTATTAATTCTTCAAATATTTGGACAGAAAGATCATGCCCTTCTCCTGGCATTCTTCTCTTCCCCAGGAAGAGTAACATCAACTTTCAGAGAAGAGGCAAAATTCTGTAAATGTGAGACCAAGGGTACAAGGGCTTAGGACCGAATGCCAATAGGATATAAAATTCCTATTTTCAAATGATGTACTAATTGTTAGTTTCTCTCTCTGTCTCTCTTTCTCACAACACACACACACACGCACTTTTCATGGTTACCATACATACACTTTTAAAATGGCCATCTTTGAACTTAGTAAAAGAACAGGAACCAAGTTCAGTTTCTGTAATAGTGTGATTTGAATGTTGCCAAGAAGATCCAACCTCAGGGCTCCTTCATAAATGCCTGTTAGACCTTCCTGTTCAGCTCACATAGTCTTAAGCAAACAGTGTCAGATGAGGATTTCTGACGTGGTTGAGAAATGAATGAACCTGGACTGAGGTTTTTTAATCAGCAAATGTCTCACAAGGCCTACTGGATCTTTTTGAAATGCTTATCATTCCATTGAGTTCTGCCACTTCTCTTCAGGCAGATGCAAAAATCCAGACTCCCGCTGCTCTCTGTGTAACCTACTCCTTCCCTCCTTTTATTTGCAGTCTTAATTTTGCTGTCTAGGTAGCCAGTCACCAAGGCCATTGCCATTTTTACTTAAACAATAGTAAGGCAAACAATGACCTTAATCCAAGAACCAGCAGCCACATTAGTATTGTTGGGCTTGTTCCCACTAAGTCTTAAGAGTTGCTCTTTGCTATTGTAATTTTCTTAAGATAGTGAAGGATGGTTTTACATGCTGTATTCTCTAGGAAGCAGACCTAGACCAGGAGAGCAAAAGGTTCATTGGGGAGTCACATCTGTGAAAAGAGCCCAGGGCAGTATTGGGCAGGTGAAGATCAGTCAGTGATACAGACCAGAGGAGATCTCTGCCAGCCACTGAGGAGCTCTAGCGCAAAGTTTGTTCATTTAAGGAGTCCCCAGTTGGACAAAAGTGGCTAGGTGTTTGTACCACACCTTGTTTAGCCGTTGACTGGGGACACTCCAAGAAGAACTTGGCATGGCCCTGGCTAGCCCTGCCTTGCTTAGTCATTGGCTGGGGCCTGCCTGAAAAGAGCAAGACCACACACAGCTCAGAATGTGACGCAGACCTGAAGGAGCTAATAGCTGGAGGCTGCCAGCCCCCTACATTCCTTGCAGCTGGGCAGCAAGTCCTTTCTTGAAGGGAGAGATCTGGGTTAACACATCTCTGGTTGTGCCACAATGGTTTATTGTTACCGAATCCCTCGTCAGTCAATCCACATTTGTAGTTGCTGTTTTAGGTGTCCATTGCCGTGTAACCAGCCGTGCCATTTTAATCATTTGAAACTCCAAATTTACTGGCTAAGAGCAATTTTACTTTGTACTCCAATTGGTGGATCAGGAATTAGAAAAGGGTCTGGCTGTCTGGTCCTGCCTTAGGTTTCTTTGTGGCTCTGGTTTGATGTTGGCAGATGCTGCATTTATCTGAGGGCTGTGTTGGGTGTTCAGAGTGGCTCACTATTTGATGGCAGTTGAAGCGGGCTGTCCACCAGGAGTTCCCACTGGTGCTAATAGAGCACCTACATGCTTTGGGCTTCTCACAGCATGGTGACTGAATTGACAGCGGGAGCACCCCAAGATTAAACCTTCTCAGAGACCAAAGTGGAGCTTCGAGGTTTCCTCTGACCTGGTTTTAGAAGTTTTGCAGTGTCCCTTTCATCCCATGCCATTTGGTCACACAAACCACCTTCAAAGGGAGAATTAGACTCCACCTCTCAATGAGAGAAGCAGCAAATAATGTCATCGTGTTTAATCTGCCGTAGCTGTGCATTATTAGAAAAAGTGGTGGCTTGCGCTTGGGCCCTTACTGTTAAACTACGTACTGCTAATTTTCTTTTCAATCCATGATACCTTACACAAATAGTTCCCATTTGTTCAATCATTGTTCCTTCGACATGATGTCAGATTCCTTATGGCTCTTCTTTAATGTGTTTTAGTTTATATCTGCCTCAATTTAAGAGCAGCATCAGAGCAGAATATTCTAAATGTCAACTGATCAGCCCAGAGAAAAGCAGAACTCTCCCTGTCTGTAAGTTCTAGAACTCTTAATAGAGCCAGGGGGAAAACAAACTTTTATGGAAGTGACACTGCAGTATTCATGCACATTGAGCTAATTTATTAAATAAACATGAGTTAAGTGTTCACTGAGTACCAGGAACTATGCTAAGTGCTGGGGCTATAGAAATTTAGTCACTTCCTTGTGGAGCTCACGGTTTAGTGGTGAAGATTTTCATGCAAAACAAGCAATTACTGCTCTGTGTTATGCACTGTAATAGGAAAATGAGGCTTTATGTGAGTACAGAAGAGGAAGTTTCAAATGGTGCTAGGAGAGAAAACAATGCCTTAAGGAAATTCATCAGGCAAAGAAATGGAAGAAAGAACAATTGAAGCAAAAGGTAAAACAGATGAATAGACACAAAGATATAAAAAAAAATCAAGACAAATGTAGGTAACCTTACTTTTAGTAGAAATGTGTGATTAGTCCATTAGATACTTCTAGGGAAGAGCTCTGAGATGAGATTAGAAAGCTACGGAAGACTCAGCCTCCGCTAATCAGGATCTTGGATGGCATGCTAAAGAGTTAGGATTTTGATCCCCTTGAGAAAGGAAATCAACAGACTTGTGTTTTTAAAAAAAGTGTTTCTGTGGAGGTATGACTTGGAGTCTGCCTTAATGTGAAATAGAAAGTAGCAGGAAGAGGGGCACCTGGGTGGCTCAGGCAGTTAAGCATCCGACTCTTGATTTCAGCTCAGGTCATGATCTCGGGGTCGTGGGATCCAGCCCTTCTCTGGGCTCTGCACACACAGCCTGCTTGGGATTCTCTCTCTCCCTCTCCCACTGCCCCTCCCCCTCTGCAACGCTCACTCTCTCAAACAAACAAATAAATAAATAAAATCTTTAAAAAAGAAAGCAGGAAGAATCCGGGACAAGTCTTCATTTCATGGCTTAAATAACTATATGGCAGGAGGGGCACAATTTTCAGAAAAGAAAATACCATAAGAGGAGGTTTCCAGAGAGGAGGGTGGGTGATGATTAAGATTGAAAATCTTGAGTAGGAGATGCCTAAGAAGCATCTAGAGGGAGCTGTTGAGTATGGATTTAGAAATAAGGGTCTGGAGTTCGATAGAGAGGTCTCGGCTAGAAATACATAGCTGTGAATAATCAAAGTATAGGTGGTGATTGAAGCCATTGGAGAAGTTTAGTAGAAAGTAAAGTCTAGAGCTCAAGAAAGAGGTTCATATAAGAAATAAAGATTTCAACATAAAAGAGGCGGTTGAAACCCTGGGAGGACGTGAGGTCCCCACCCAGCACAGACGGTGAAAAGAAAGCACGGAGCTAATGGTAGAATGGGATGTGTGCGTGAGGAGAGTTGAGACACAATGGAATTCTGAGACAGAAGAGAAAAATTCAAGAATAAAAATGTGACCAGGAGTATCAAATGCTGCTGAGGCATCACGTAAGCTGAGGATTGAAAAATATTTAATACATTTTTCAATTAGGAGGTCACTGATGACTTAGTGGAGGGAACAAATGAATTTAACCCATGAGTAGCTTTGCAGTGCAGGAAAGTGAAAGAGTGGGCTCAAGGCAGTAATAAAATCCAGGGAGAGTTTTGTGTTTTGTGTTTTGTGCTTTATTTTATTCTAAATGTTTAAGATGTGCTCAGAAACAGTGAAGATGGAGAGGTTCAAGATTCAGAAAGAGGAAAAATAATGGAGAGTAGCATTTCCAAGAAAGACAAATTAGTTAACATCTGAGAGAGAACAGGCTTCTCCCCCAAGTCTTGTTCCTTTACATTTATGCCCCTCTCATCACCACCAGCCAATATTTGGGCAATAGCATATTTAGACCCAGGTGTTAGGGCTTCTGTTATCTCTATGGAGTGTCTTTAAGTTGCGTTCAGTCTTTCTTTCCAGACTGTTGAGAACTTTCTGGATTCTGATTATGCTATCCCTTCACAGTTCACATCAGTCAGAGATTTGATAAAGCTGACTTCTAACTCATTGACATGAGACTGAGAAATGCACACACTTGGATTTCTCTATTACTACTGATTCATTAATAAAATCACATTAAGTTCATCCAATATTCAGTATACCTGTCACCTAGTCTACATGTCTATCTTATCCACCAGGTTCTCTAAGTCACCTTTTGCCAGATTCCTGGATGCAATCTAAATAGACCACAAATAACCCATTTCCCTGCTCTGCCATTTAAAAAATGAAACATAAGATGACCTGATTCATGCTGAACCCATCCTGGCTCAGAGATCGATGCTTCCTCTTCTAAGAGCAAGGAAAATTGCCCTGCCCGTGACATCCATTCTGCAGTCATGCCTAGAATAAATGTAAAATTCAGTTGTCATCATCAGTAATGCTTTTAATTCTGTATACTTCCCTTTTTGAAACTGGGAGATATGTTTGCCCATCTCCAACCTTCCTCCTTCTCTTCTCAGTAGTTTCTTAAAACTCTCATTTGCAAGTTTTCAGTTTCCTAGATGTGATTTCTCTTATAAAGCATATTTAAACTCATTTAAAGCAACTCTTCTTTCTTCAGTTACTCTTTACATTTGGGACAAATGCTATTCTAACTTTATAAATGTAAGATCTTTTCTCTACACAGGGAAGATAGACTCCAATAAATACTGAAGAATTCTGCTTTCTCCATATCTTCTATCAACATCATATTAGCATTCTAACTTGTTGCATCAAATATAATTGTAGCATTTTTGTTAGCCATTGTTTACTTTGGATTTTAGACGTGTGAACATACTATAAAAGAGATGCACTGTCTTATGTTGATCTCCACTCTCTTCCCTTTCATCCTTTATATATCCAGTTGCCAAATTTGGTCTCAACAAAGAGCTCCCCATAACAACCCAAGGAGTTTCTTTCAAGTTGTTTCTCCTCCTCTTCCGAATAATTAGAACTTCATTTTTGAGAATTTTAGCCATTCAGACTGATTTCTTTTTTAGGTTCTCATGCATTAGATCCATGTCTGCTCAATCTCAGGATCTTTTAAATTCTGCTTTCATTAAATGAGTTCTGGAGTTAAAGCCCAACCAAACTCAATCTTTCCTTTCTTAGGCATACTCCAACAAGAGAGAGAAAAACACAGGGAAGAAGTGACACAAAGGCAATTCCAACACTCTTTCTCCTCTTCTTACAGGCTTCTAGATAACCTAACTAGGTACTTAACATCAACTCATCCTTCACCTATAATGTCTGAGAAGAGGATTTTTATAGCCACCATCAGGAAAGAAAGAGAAACTAAAGAGATATTTATGAGGAAAAGTGTTTTCGGTTTCTAATGGGGTTTAGATTTACTGCATGGCAATTTACAGAGTATTGCTTGTTATATGGTTGTCTGGAGGCACTTGAGAGAACATGGGCTGTAGGTGCAGTGGTCTATGTATTGGCACCCCTCTGGCTGGTGTCTGGATCTTGCGGTTCTACTCTTTCATCCATTTACTGAACAAACACGCATGAAGCACCAACCACGCACCAGGCTTTTAGTCTGGTGCACTGATTTTTCATGATCTCCCAGGTGGAACAATGTGTTTTCCAGACCCAGAGTACTCATTGGAACATTTTTAGGAATTACAGTGGCATGATTATTGTTATTCTCTCTCTCATACCTCTCAGCCTTTTAACATGTTGGGTGAATATAATCTCCTCTTAAACATATCTAGCTAAAAATATTTTTCCTGATTCCCAGGGAATACAGTTCTTACCCTCCTTCATATAAAACAAAGGAGACTGTGCCTAGGAAGGAGGTGAACTCAGCCTGGATTAGCTCATATAGCAATACTAACAGTTTTCAGTATCTATTGTAGAGACAGTAAGAGAGTAATGATGTGAAGTAAGGTGTCAGTTGATGGGGCTTGGACCAGCACCCTGACTGCATACTCTAAATATGACACTTGTAACATTAAAGATGACATGTAAATGTGAAGACACCATTGGAATGATCTTTCCCATACTGGATTCCCTGTCCTCTGGTGGCCTTTGCCAGAGGTCAAAAGGCAGAAGCAACAGTCAAGAATGAAAAGGTACCCTGGGATGAACGATTATTAACTACGTAGAATATAACTTACTCCCTGAACCTTTTCAGCTCAGTATGCCTGGCTTAAATCAAATGCTCTAAATGTGTCTTCTAAAGTAATTTCACATTTCATTGAATAAATTTCCATTGAGAAGGCATGCTCAGTCTTAAGAATCCTAGTATAATGGCAGAGTATTTAGAGTGCTAAATGATACAGATTATGCATTGTGCCATGTTCAGAAAGTTTCAAAATGGAACAATTGTTTTCAAAGAAACAAAAATCAATCCAAAAGGATAAAAGTGAGAAAAGAAGGCTTAGATTACTTTGCAGAACCTCCAGTCAAGCATGGATATCCAGAGAGTGACAGTTTTTCATAAGAATCAGGAGATTATGGGCTCTGAGATCCTTTTTGCTATCATGTGATTAGAATAATTGTTCCTCTAATTCAACTCTCTAAGCAGCTTAATGCCTGTTCTTATCTTCGTTCAATTTAGATGGAACATAAGAACAAAAATGCTGTATCTGTTCAGTGTCTGCTTCTCTAAATGAAACCGTTCAAATAACTCCAACCCTGATCTCATGTGGTTGACCACATAGTTGGACATTTCTTCCAAAGACAAGGTGAAGAAAGCCTCTCCCACCCCAAGACTCAAAATGAGAGGTGGTCTTAGGATGGTAGGGAAGTGGGGGTATAATAAGATCTTCCTAATGAAATGCACTTGGGGACAACTTAACCTAAGATTGGGAGAAGGAATGTTTGCTCCACTCAATGCTCTGAATTTAGTAGAATCACCATGATTGTGTCATTTCCATGCCAAATTCCATGATAGAGTAACACTGTCAGCTGACAATATCGGAGCCTTACCTGAAGCAATAGGTAGCCATCTTTACTGAAGCTACTGCCTTCCTCCAAGATCAAAATAAACCATTGATGAGCAGATGTCTGCCAATTCCCCTTGCTAGATTGCTTCTCATGTTCCCCTCCTCTAAAGAGTATACTTTGGAACCAGAGTTCTCTTGTCTTAGGAACGTGGAATATTTTGCGAGAACACAGGATTCGTTCAAGCGTGTCGTGAAAACCTGCTGGACCCACTTCATATACCTGAAAGGGTGGTATTCCTTATGTCATCAGGGGTAGCCTAATTCTAATCAATTGATAACACCTGTCTGTAGTACCATGTGGAAAACTATTGGAGACCCAACTGGGTTCAACAGTAGAATCCCAAGAATTACCGGTGCTGTCTGTTATAATTGTGGAACATGGCACATTTGGCATGTGTTTGTCATTTCTAGTTCTGTTCTACTATTTTTCCTTATTTCTTTAAAAACACAATGGAAAAAGAAGCCTGGTTGGGTGTGAGGGATGGGTTTAGGTTTTTCCACATGTTGAACAATGAAGGTGTTGGTCCTATATTTGTCTCATTCTCTGATAGTTTATTAGTTTATATGTTAAAAAATGGTATAGGAGTTTCTGAGCCACAAATATCCAACATAGGAGTACTTGAAGAAGTGGACAGCTAGCCCTTTCTGCTCTGGAGAGAATAGGAGATACACCTTCCGGAATTACAAAAAACAAGAAAAGGTTTTAAAACTGCCATGTCTCTCTTATCACCTGCTAGATAACAGGCATAGATGCATTTGAGGACTTAATGTTTCCTAGAGATGATTGCTTTTCTTTCTCTCTGTCCTTTTCCATGCATAGAATAATAGTAGATGTTCAACACATTTATTGTAATAAAGGTGGAATCCATGCTGCCTAGGGATACCTAGTGCTGAACTGTCACAACTTAGGAAACATATTTCACCATAAAAACAATTTTTTAAAAGGTCACATTCCTACAGTAGCACCAAAGGATTGCTATTTTGTTAATTCGCAACACAATGTGAAAGAGTTCTGTCTCCTCCTCCCTCCTCAATACAGGCCCACTAATCTGCTGTCCAGAACCTTGGAGCTAATTCTGTCACGCCCTTTGTCCTTGTCTGTATTAACACAATTCAGAAACAAGGATTCCCGGTCATCTCTCTCATGCCCCACACAGCTCCACACAACGCTAATTGATCCAATCTCCCACCCTCCTCAACCCCTAAGCTGCAGCCCTCTGAACTGTATAACTCGTAAGTGTCACCAGTAAAGTCCCTTATCTTCTTAGCTTCGTCTGAACAGTGCCTTCCTCTTCTTACTATGAACGTGGCTTTTTTAATTATACTGCTTCCCTAGAGCCCTCCTGGTGGCCTTGCTTTATCTCCCACACCCCTTGTGCCATTGGACTTGAAGACAGGGTAGGTGTTGTCTTTGCTCCTCATTGCCTCTTCTAGATTGGTGCCCTATCCCCTCAGAAACCACTGGTTTCTCTGTCAAGGGTCTGTGCGCCCATCTAAGAGAGATTACTACCAAGGTCACTCTCTTTAATGACAGGCTTGATGGTGCCACTTCCCTGCTCAAAACCCTTGGTATTTCCTTTTGAGTCTATGATAAAAATGGTAACTTCCTCTGCTTGCCATGCAGAGCTTTCCTTTTTTGAGTTCGTACCTGCTTCTTTTATTCTCAGATACGGCCCCTGATACACCCAACCTGCTAACCCAGAAGGTGAAGCTGGCCCCTGGACACACCTGTGTTAATCAGAACTCCTTGATTACAAATGACAAAAATGAGACTGGCTGAGCAAAGAAGGGAACCTACTGGCTTGAGTAACTATAAAGATCTCTGTGTACCAACATAGAAAGGTGGTCAAAACATGTTAAGGGAAATACAGGTTGTAGAACAGCATGTATAGTGTGATTCTACTTCATATATTTTTTAATCTATTTATGAGTGTGTATGTTTATATCCCTGGAGAGAAAGAAAACCTCTAGAAGAATAAATATACCTCATATGTTAATAATGATTAATCTCTAGTGAGTAAAACTAGATGGTATACTTTTCGATTTATACCCTTATGTATTAGAGTGTTTTATAATTTTTTTAAAGGTTCAATTTTATGCTTGGTTAATGGTACCACCCTGCTAATGCATAGCCATCATGCATCATCCAGTATGTAGCCACTGGCCATGGGTGGGTATTTAAATTTAAATAAATTAAAATGATATAAAATTTTTAAATTCTATCCTTCAGTTGCAGTAGCATATCTCAAGGGTTTGATAGCCACATATCACTAAGTGGCTAACATATTGAGAGTACAGATATAGAACATTTCCATCAATGCAAAACATTTCCCCACAATGGGAAGCATCTGGTAAGCTAGATGAACCTAGATTGCTCACCTGATTGCTTTCACTAGGATAAGTGGCTTCACTGAGGTGCAGCCAGAGTGAAGCAGGTGCAGGCCTGAACACCTGTGTGTGATCTGACAGCTGCCAGGAGTTTGAGTGAAGGTTCAAGTCTGTGTTCATTTATGCAAGATCTTGTAATGTCTTTGGGAGAGTCACTCTCTTAGAGGCAATTTATTCAGTAATTTTAAGGGAGACAAGGAAAATCCCTACCCAGTAGTTTTTAAAGGAAAATGAGAACCTCTAAATCTTTTGCCATGTTGAGATTTACCTGTTTTAATTAGAAAGAAAAACAAACTAGTTGATTTAAAAGAGTGTTTTTCCTTTTCTTCTCATTTGCCTAATTCCCAAGTAACTTAGCAATGCTTTTGGAGAAAGAAGAATCTTCTCTCTCTCATAATGAAATTTATTCATTCCTTTCTGGTAAGGAAATTAAAATGGTATCTTAAGTACTTTGGTTTAAAATTATTTGAAAGCTAACATAGGAAGCTCTACTTTCCTTAGTGTTTTTTTTTTCCAGGTGGAATCTTTAATATTTGTTCTACATGGTATGCAGAAAATTCAGTGTTAGTTTTTTGTTTCCATTCTGATTTAGAGTCATAAAATCATTTTCCAGTGCCTTTTTTCCCAAGTAGATCCAGAATTTAAATAACAAACAGGAATTCTCAATGTTTTTTATTTAAAAAGATACAGTGTGATTTTATTTAAGAGATTACAGATTACAGTATGATTTCAATATTTAAGTAGCAACTTATTATATCTCTGCCATCCTCTTAAAACTATGGAAACAAAAGGTCCATGAAAATATCCCTTATTTTTTAGAGCAAAATAAATACAACTTTATTTGACCACAGATCTCCCACTCTCCCTCTGTCTTTCCAAAGTATATCTTCCATACCAGAGATCACTGTTCAGAGCATGCTGATTTACATCAAAAACTTAGTTTTAACCACTATACTAATAAGCCATCCCAAACAGTTTCAGGTGATAAGTTCCTTGAACAAGTGGCAGAGTTGCTATGAGTAAAACCAGCTATAGAATTTCATCCACTCGGTCAACTGATGTCGTTTAAATACCTATTATGTCCCTGTGCTAAGCTGTGGCTACCAGTTTGAAAGACCCCTTTCCTTAGGGCCTCACAGCTTGGTGGTGGGAAACACAGGAAATCGAGGATGGCCATGCAGTGTCCTAAGTGTTGGGATCATGTGAGATCTGCATGGGAGCAATCACATCACACTGCAGAGGTGATCAAGGAGGACTTCCAGAGCAATTTCAGGAGCTTTGGTGTGTATTGTCCATCCACTCCTGGGTTCTTCATAAGGACATCTACACCTAGCAACCTATACCAAAGTAGTCCTAATGATGGAAAATGTATCCCATGCCTCAAGCCCCAAATACAGAAAAGTACAGAATCAAAATCTACCATGAAGCCCCATAGAACTTAATCCTACTACAGAAGGATCCATAATGACTGGGCAAATTTCTTTTGTTGGGCTTAAATCATACTCTATTTTCCTGAGATTAAATGGATTCAATTGTTGAAGTCCCTAGGTAAGTTACCTTTACTTGGAACATCATACCTTAGGATTTTAATGTGGATGTTATTATGGTATGAATAGGCCAAAGGAAGTGAGAACAAAGTCCTCTTTTTTTCTTGAGACAAGGCCCAAGACTCATGATGATTTGTTAAGACAAATCAGAAAGCCATTCTCTAGGCAGAATGTCAACCCAGTCTCCCCAAGGCCAGGTCAGCGCTCAGTGAGAAAGCAAAGGCTGCAGGGATGGCGATTCAGATACTGGGCGCGTGGGTACAATTGTGACACCAGGTTTTGCTCCTACAGTGGCTACGACTGCTGATTAAGTCCATATCTCTTTTACCAGAAACTTCTGTTGATTATTAATGAGAGAAATTTTAAAGATGGCAAGAAAATTACATTTCCTTTTGAAATTATAGTATGAGTGTAGTTTCTTCAATTGGCTCTTTAAAAATTGAGAAGGCCTCATCTTCACAGATTAATAAGATTTTCTTCCCCTACTTCCACTCACACTCCCTTAGACCTACTTATTCACTTAACAAGTCTGCCACATATGTCTCGACTGTCAGAAATGACCTAAGTCTTCATTCCTTTGAGTAGGGCTAACTCTTACGGAAGCTTGAACAATCCTATTTCCAAAGATTTTCTTCAGTGTTTTTGACTGGAGTAGATGGCTCATCAAAGGCTCTTCTCTCTTCTGTACCTTCTTCCCTTCCTCCACAAGAGGAAAATAATGCCTTTGGTTTTAGTATCTAAAGACTGGCATTCTAATAGCCCACTTCTTATTCGTGTAGCTTACCCAATGGTGCTCATTCCTATAAAGAAGTCAGGAACTGAGACAGTTGAATCCAAAAATATTTGTGGCCTTAGAGCGGAAGCTCCATTCCTTTCAGGACAGAGTAGGTTGTTTTGGCCATGACTCTTTGGAGTCATATGACAAAACCAATTGCTCTATGTGAAGCCAAAACCAAAATTTTTAATAAGGATAAAAGTGAATCCTATGAAACTCAGGAGGCATTGACTGGCCTCAGCATAAACTAAAACAAATTAAAAAACCATCAGAACCAAAATTATCCATTGTCTCCAGGCCTTATGGTCTCTTGACTCTGCACATCCTTCTTCTCTATGTAGATCTTTTCATTAGCTCTCACAAGTTTCCCAGGTGCAGATGGCCACACAAGGCAGCCCTGTAGCTCCAGGACTTTTATATCCTGAGCTCAAGTGGTCAACAAAGACCCATAAAGTCTGTGACTGTCACTTGGAATTCTTAAGAGAGAAGTTCATGGGCCTACCTTGGACCAGGTGTCTACCCTTAGTCAAGTCCTCTCCAGCCAGGGAATGAGTAGAAGCATGAGTGTGGGCCTAAGTGTATAATTCTCAAAGAAAGGCAATTAGGGTCTGGGTGCACATCTCAAATGATGTCATCTCCTAGGAGCAGTGAGCTATTTTCTGTCTTTCAAAAAGCTTGAGTAGAAGTAAAATATACATTTATCCATGTTAAGCCTTAAAGGAATAACCAAAGTATCTGTTTTTTCTGGTTTGGGATAAAAATCACAAATTGATTTGGTTACTCTGTTCATTTCATGCCAGTCAGAATCTCTGCACTTATATTTAATTCAAGAGCAATTACTTAATTAAAATTAGAAATCAATTTAATTATTCCAAAGTAAATACATGCAATCTGTTAAATAAACAACATGTTTCAATTCTAGGGACCATAGGAGGAAAATAATTAGAGGACCTTGGTGTTGAGAAGCTCAGGAACTTCTGCCTTAGCAGAAGAAAGCCAACTCCAGGTTCTGGGATTTATGAAGGAGATTCAGTGAAAGCATAAAAGCTGCAATTCTGCTCATCTGCTAGAGCAGCCCGTATGGGGCTGGCCTGTTCATAGTGGTTACTGGAGAGTTTCCGCCCTTATTTTAGTTTTCTGTGCTGTGTAATAAATTGCCACACACATAGCCACTTAAAACCACACAAACTTATCTCATGCTTTCTGTGGGTCAGGAGTCTGTGTGTGAGTTAGTGGGGTCTTCTGCTCAGTATTTTATTAGGTGGAAATCAAGGTGTCAGCTGGGACTGTGATCTCGTCTGAGGCCTAGGGTCTTCTTCCAAGCTCACTAGTTGTTGGCAGAATTCAGTTTCTGTAGGACTGAGACCCTCAGTCCCTAGAGTCAGCCTGCCATTCCTGGCCATGTGGTCCTCTCCACAATATGGCAGTTTGCCAACAGAGTGTGTTTCTACTGCTTCAAATCTTGTAACTTCATTTAAAGGTCTCAAGTGATTAGTAGGTCAGGCCTGCCCAGGATAATCTCTCTCTTTTTATTAACCTAAAGTTAACTGATTAGGGACCTTAATCACATCATTATAGTTCCTACATCTTTGCTATATAATATACCATAATGAAGGAAATGGCATTCCATTATATTCATAGGTCTTGCCCTCACCAAAGAGAAGGATCATACCGAGCATGAACACTAGGGGGCAGAAGTCTTGGGGACCAACTTAGAATTCTGCCTGCTGCAATAAAATGAAGAGAAAGAAGAGTGAGGATTGATCTTGGTTCAACCTCTCCCAGGCTTAAAGTCACCATCCTTTGGCATAAAGCAGAATTAGGCTGTGGGCATAAATATGTTCATAAACTAAAGGAAATCTCAGTAATATAAGCATATGTATCTCTTAAGCCTAGTTTTGGCTGTTTATCTCTTAATATTGGCCTGATTTATTTTTGTTAATTTAATCACTTATCTATATATTATATATATAATATATACATATGCATAATATGTATAATGTTATAAGGTGCTTTATATATTGGATGGTCCTTTGCCATCTGCAAAGAGTTTCTCCAGGTCTTCTCATTTAATCGCATTCCTAATGTTATCTCATTCCTATTAGGGTATTTCCCCTCATGCAGGTCAGAGGATCAGAGAAGCTAGAGTCACACATCTAGGATTACAAAGTCCGTGACAGAACAAAGACCAAAGTTAGGTCTTCATCTCCAAATTATGGTCCCCCTCCCTTTTTGATCCTCCTTTGTATCATGAGAATATGATGGCTAAATGTGGGACATCCTGACCAAGGACATTTAACTGCCCTTAAAAAGGGCTTCCAGTGTCACCTCCCTTTGGTACTCAACTGAGAAGAGGTTGAACACAATTTCTGTCTCCTTTCTCCAATCCTCCATGTCATCTTTGATAACTAAGCAGACCAGGCCTTTGTTTGCCTACCCTTCTCCTACAGGACAGTAGGCCCCCTGCATATTGATATGCTAGGTAACAGTTTAAATTTTGTTGAGTTTCTGATTGATCAGTTGTTTTTATGTAACTCTTTATATATTAGGTTTTCCAGAAAACAGGTTCTGCTGTTCATTCTGTTATGGGAAGGCTGAAGAGGGCCAAGAACTCCCCTTTATCAGCAAGTACCATAAGCCATGAGCTAAAAACAGTACTTTTTACATATATTACTTTTCACACTTAAGTGTTTTGTATATATTATTATATCCATTTTACATATGAGGAAACTGAGATTCAGAGAGATTTTGTACATTACCTGAAGCCATACAGGTAGCAAATGGTGCATTTAGTACTACATCTGGGTCTTTAAGTTCCAAAGGCCATAACTTCTATGGTACCATATAACCAGCTCAGACGTCACTGCTGACACAATCCTTCCCTGTCTCATCCTGTGTCTGTCACAGTTAATATTCTCTGCTTATTTCATCATAATATCCATCCATCCACCCTTCCATCCTTCCACACATTTATCCTTCCATCCTTCCACCCATCCATCCGTCCTCCAATTATAACAACTAACCAGTGTTAAATACCTATCATTTGGCCACTTGCTCATATCCTGGTAAAACAAAGAACTCCTTCATTCTTAACATTCCTACCACTAGCTGAGGGGTTTAGCACATAGTTGGTATTCAGTAGTTGTCTGCTGACTTACAATGTTTCTGCTAAGAAACTTGAGATTAGCACTCAAATCAACTTAGTTTACTTTAACAAAGGAGGTAGTAGGACTGTAGAGTTTTAGACCATAGCGATCATTTATGCATTGCTTCCATCCACCTCTCTTACCTACTTCTGATAAGTAGCTAATAAATAAAATGCAGATCAAAGTCATCCAGGACTTTCTTCTCAAAGGCTTCTCTTGACTCCTCAGGTCATCACTCTCACTTTCTCACACATTTAACATAGACTGAACTTTGACCTCCTCCCCATCCCCACCCCCCCAGAGGCCTGAGGCAGCCCTGGGGAAGTGCAGGGCCAATAAAGGGCAAGGTTGGTGAGCTTCTCATACTAGAGTTCTGGAACTTGCACTCTACTAGCCCCTGAAGTCATTGAACAGCAAAGCCTTACTGTAGAACTTTACATTTATCACTAATGAATGTTCTCAAATGACAAAATCATTTTGAATTTTTATTCTGCTTTCTCTGATAGTAGCTGTGCTTGCCAGTTTTGTGTTGCTATATTCATCCATGTCATTGAATTTTTAAAAATCCCTAATGGCAGAAGATCAAAGAGAAAATCCTGTGGCCCAATTTAGCTTAACTTAGACTCAATAATTATCCTTTCCTTAGCGTAATTGTAAATCTACCTAGAATATTATACACTTTACATTTCTCCATATTGTTCACCAATAAATAACAAACATGATGCTGGAAGATAGAAATGGGGGGATAAAAGGACAAGAATGTTGTATTTACATTTGTTCTTTAAAGAGTGGCCAGGCAGGAAGGCATAGGCAGCCCAGACTGAGAGGTAGACCTGTGTATTTTCTCCTGAGGAGTAATGCCTGATGAGGTTTACTGGCTTGTTCTCTGTTCAAATGATAGGCTTCTTCTCTCCATTACCAAAACATGGGTAGGACAAAGCCCAATGTGTTCAATAGAGAGAAAATTGCTTAGTTTACCTGAAATAGCTATCACTGAAGATTTGGGAGAAGTAGAAAGATATCATCATACCTGTGTCTTAGGATCGTAACTCTTTAGCAGCAAATTAGGTGATGGCACGAAAGGGTTGAGATCCCAAAGGCAACAAGAGCAGGTGGGACAAGATTTCAGTGTACATGGTGGGATATGGGGGCCTGAATAAGAACATGGCAACTGGCAGAACAAAAATATGATAAATAGGAGGGGCACTGTGGTCAGAAAGACCTGACAACTGACCAGGTATGGCATGAGGAGCAGTGAAAAAGGTGAAGGATTAAGGAAGTGTCTGAGATGACATTAAGAATTCTAACGTGGGTGACTGAAAAGATATTGATTGGATTTACCAAGTTGGGGAAACTCAAGAGAAGTGGCAGGTTGAGGGAAGGAGAAATGTCAAACTCCGGGGCGCCTGGGTGGCTCAGTCATTAAGCATCTGCCTTCGCCTCAGGTCATGATCCCAGGGTCCCGGGATCGAGCCCCACATCAGGCTCCCTGCTTCTCCCTCTCCCACTCCCCTTGCTTGTGTTCCCTCTCTCGCTGTGTCTCTCTCTGTCAAATAAATAAATAAAATCTTTAAAAAAAAAGTAGAAACGCCAAACTCCATTTCAGACTTACGGCATTTGGAGTATCTGTGGACCACAAGGTTGGTGGTCAGGGGAGCATGCAGGGCCAAGAGTGGTGATAGGAAGTGTCAATGGAGTAGTATAAGAGTAGAATCCATAGAAAGAGATGAGATCTCCCAAGAAAAGAGCATGGAAAGGAAATGAAAAGAGGGGTAAGGATAGATCTTATGAGGGTACTACTGTTGTACAAACCAGGCACCGGAAAAGGGAAATTAAAGAGAGTCAGGGAAAGAATGGTCAGAGGCAGGAGAAAGTAGTGATTTTAAATACTAAGAAAGGAGAGTGGTGGTTGGGGGGGGGTAGGCTCAGGTAACCCCCACTCTTACCTCAAAGCCATGTAAAAAAGCATTGAAAAGAATAAGCATGATTTATGAAAGTGTTAAGTTACTATATTGTATACCTGAAACTAATATTATTCTGTATGTTAACTAACTGGAGTTTAAATAAAAACTTTTTTTTTAAAAAAAGGAAAGAACAAGTAAATAGCCCTCAAAGAACAAGAGAAAGGACTGAGCACTTATCATGTGCTAGGCATTACCCTAAGCATTTTACAGACATTATCTCATTATGCTAACTGCAGGTTTGAAGTATAAGAGTGGTTGAATGGCACCAGAGGTTCAAATCCTGCATCCACCATTTACTAGGTCTATGAGCTTGAATAAATTTTCTCTTCTTTGTTTTTTTTTTTATTTTCTCTTCTTTAAATGAGAGTAACTCATTATCTCACAGTGAGGCATGAGTATCATGTAAGATAATGCATTTCAAGTTATATAGTTTGTTATGTAGTTAGTCAATGAGTCCTTACTAACCTTTATTTGGGATTGCTTTTATAATATCTGTCTCCCCCACAGAAAGCCACACATGTTCAATGATCATGTCTGTTTTGTTAACAGTCTTATTATTGGTTATTCAATTTTGTTGCAGGTAAATACCCCCAATGTCTTCATGTAGTAGGCACTCAATATTAGTTGAATGACTGAACAATCTCATTTCATCCACATATTCTTGCCTATGGGTATATCTTTGTTCTCTTTAAAGAAGGGGGGCGAGGGGCACCTGGGTGGCTCAGTTGTTAAGCGTCTGCCTTCGGCTCAGGTCATGATCCCAGGGTCCTGGGATCGAGCCCCGCATCGGGCTCCCTGCCCAGCGGGAAGCCTGCTTCTCCCTCTCCCACTCCCCCTGCTTGTGTTCCCTCTCTTGCTGTGTCTCTGTCAAATAAATAAATAAAATCTTTTTAAAAAAGTAGAAATGCCAAACTCCATTTCAGACTTACGGCATTTGGAGTATCTGTGGACCACAAGGTTGGTGGTCAGGGGAGCATGCAGGGCCAAGAGTGGTGATAGGAAGCATCAGTGGAATAGTATAAGAGTAGAATCCATAGAAAGAGATGAGATCTCTGTCAACTAAATAAATAAAATCTTTAAAAAAAAATAAAGAAGAGGGGGCGAATTCTCATACACAAACTGGTCCATTGTAAGTTTTCCAGATTCTTAACCTCAGCTTAATTGCCTATTAATTAAAAGACACAGGTCTGAAGGGGAAATAGAGAATCACTAATCAAAAGGCATAAAGTTTCAGTTAAGAAAGATGAATAGGCTCAAAAAATCTGCTGTACCTTGCACCTGTGACCAATAATACCATATAGCATGCTTAAATATTTGTCAAAGGGGTAGATCTCATCTTGTGTTCTTACCACAATAAAATAAATTTTTCAAAAATTCTTTCAGAAAATATAAAACTATAAAGGTCAAATAAGGGTCAAATATACTGACAAAGGAGAATTAACTGATGGTTTAATATTTTATTTTTATTCCTTCATATCTTGAGAGATAATACTGTTTGCAAATAGCAAAACTAAGAATAGTTACATGGCTCTTAAAAACTCTTATTTGTGGAGATACAATATTTATCAAGAAGCATCATTTTGTAGATGGAAAAACTAGCTGATTATTCAGTCCTGGCTAATGTGGTGACTTTATATTCTCTTACATACTTTGGTGCATGTGGTATTGTTTGCTTATTCAGAAAAAAATTTATATTCTACCCAAGTTTTAATGAAATAACAGCTAATAGTTGTTGAGTATCTGCTAAGTGCTTTCGATATCCTAAATCATATAGTTCTCATACCATTCCAATGAGAACTCATTTCTCATGTAAGGAGTGAGTTACTCATTTCACAGGTGAGTAAAAAGGAATAGACAGGTTATGTAATTGGTTCAAAGTCAACAGTGGTAATTAGTGGATTTGGGATTTGAACCTATGTATCTTAGTCACTATAGTATAAGGAACTTGCACACTATCAGACAAGTATCAAATAAAATCATGCTTTATTGTAAGATTTTGTTTTACTCTCATAGTAAGAAATACATTTCACACTATATTATACACACTTCCTCTGCCTGTATTTTATGTACTAAACAAGTTTCACATAAAAATACTCGCTCTTACTATGTGTGAAACTCTCTGATACATGCAATTCTATTCTGTTCTCTTTCACTAAAAGAATTCTAGTTGAACTCTAAAATTGTATACATTTGTTTCACAATCCACTAATGGTTTCAGACCTGCAGTTTGGAAAACCAACATAATAAGGGACATATTAATATTCAATAATACTAAATGAGTATAATTATAACTAAGGATACCATTTATTAAGCATTTACTATGTACCAAAATACTGTTGTTGCTATTTATGTATAATACCCTCAGTTCTCATTAAACCTTGAAAAGTAGCTCAGTTTTTCTCACGTAAGAACTGGGATGTGGAGAAGTTAAGAGATTTGTTCCACAGAGATTAAAGGTTTCTTCCGCTAGTCTAATAATAACATTTAAGTATATTAAACAATTAAATCGGTAAAAAAAAAAACAACACAGGTCTGTATTTCACTAGCAGGTTACTTACTAGAAAATAGTCTCCAATTCACTGCTACCCAATAGTTTCTAAAAATCTAAGCTGAGAGAAACAATACCTAGGAAGGAGTGCTTGTATATATAATCTGGTCCATTCTTCCTAGTCAGACACTGCTCTAAATACACAGTTAATATACAGCTTAACACACAGTTCTCATGCTACAGCATTATTAGCCCATTTTACAAATAGAAAAACTGAAGCACAAGATTTTAAGTCCCATGCTTAGTAAGCAGCAGAGTGAGTTTCCAACCCAGGAAATGTGTCCCACATTCTTAGCCTTTCATTGTGCTGTCTCTCTCAAGTTCAACCTAGACTGTACCGTAATACCCCCCCTCCTCCATTCTAGCCCACAATATTGCTTTTGTGCATTTTGCTTTGATGCGATGTCATCAGTCTATGTTAAGAATTGGCATGGCGGGGGTGGGGGGTGGGGGGAAGTGGCTCAGTCAGTTAAGCCTCTGACTCTTGATTTCATCTCAGGTCATGATCTCGGGGCCATGGGGTTGGGGACCATATCAGGCTCCAAGCTCAGGGGGGTGTCTGCTTGAGATTCTTTCTCTCCCTCTGGCCCTCCCTCTGCTTGCCCCCCCTTTTCTCTCTCAAACAAATCTTTAAAAAATACATTTAAGGGGTGCCTGGGTGGCTCAGTTGGTAAGCGTCTGCCTTCGGCTCAGGTCATGATCCCAGAGTCCTGGGATCGAGCCCCGCATCGGGCTCCCTGCTCTGCTGGAAGCCTGCTTCTCCCTCTCCCACTCCCCCTGCTTGTGTTCCCTCTCTCGCTGTCTCTCTCTCTCTGTCAAATAAATAAAAACTTTAAAAAAAAAAAAAACATTTAAAAAAAAGAATTGACATGGGGTCCCATATAAAAAACAGCACCATCCTATTCCACATTCTTCACATTGAGCCCTTGTTTATCATGCCATACCCTTTATGAGAACCCGGGAAGAATTCCGGTCTCATCACTATATCAGAAGGATTCTACTTCTCTTTAACCACTGGTCCGTTTTTATCTTACAGAGACTGTGAAATGTGCAACTGACCAGCATTTCCTTGTTTGTGTTGACTGTTAGAAAACTTATACTCCAGGATGTAATTCTGTCTCCATACTTATTTCCTTTCTTCTTCTGTTCCAACTTCTCACCAATGCTTGCTCACTTTATTTGATGGAGGTTGATAAAACTCCTTTTTGAAACAAAATGAGAATGTATAAACATGCCTCATTGCATATTTATGAGTTAGTTACTAACTTTCCTACAGATAAGGAAACTGACACTAGGAAACATTTGAATAAACTGCTCAAGTCTGTAGCGCCTAGTCTACCCCTTAATGTCATGCTGACATATTTGTGACCTGATTTCCCACAGGCCACCTAAGTTTGTGTGGAGAAATGCATCATTTTTAGTCATCATCCTGGGTTCCCTCCTGTGAGTTGTGTGACATTATGCAATTCATGTAGTCTCTCTGTGCCTCTGTTTCCTCACCTGTAAAATGGAAATAATAATACACCTACCATGCAGGGTCATTGGGCAGAAGCAGAGTTAATGTATGTAAAGTTCTTAGACAGTACCTGGGACATATGTATCGTGTATATCCTCACCCTTACCGTCACCGTCTCCATCTCCTCCTCTTTCTTGGCTCTTGCCTCTGTTGTTTATGTGGAGAACTTCCACCCCCTCTCAAAGGGTGTCACACTTACTTCTAGAGGTGCCCATGGAGGTCTCACAAGGGTCATGATCAGTTTTCTCACGTTTCCCCTCCAGCTTACGACCTTGGTTCCCACTTCCATCAGCACCCTACTTGCGGGTTTCCCACCCCAGCCCTCGTGTACAGCTACAGACACTTGTGCTTGGCTTGCTCTTTTTTAATATGAAAAACATGCAAGTCCTTCAAATGTACTGTTCCCTGGAGTCCTCACTAAGACGTAACCCTCTGCATCACAACCACGCCGGATCTTATCATCTAAGCTCTGATGCAGTGCTCCTTCTGCTGAGTTTCTTTTATCCCTGCTCTCTTTGGAATTGAACATATGCCCGTGGGGCTTAGTCAAAACCAGTCTCCTAAACAGACCCCATGCTGCCCTGTCCATCCCCTTGTACTCCCTTCTCTTCCATGCATCAGCCCTTTACCTATTCTGTCAACCCCCTCCCTATAAGCTCACCAAGGCACAGGCAGCCACGTATGAACCCCAGCTGGGGATCGGCAGACACCCTCCTACAGATCATTGTCTGGTTCCTGTGTTGAGCACTCACCAGTTGGATCACAAATTGCTTGAGGTTAGAGAGCATGTCCAAGGATTCTGCATCTTCACAGCCCTTAGTTCGGGACTGAACACAGAGGCAGCTCCCACAAACAGTTGTTGGTTGACTGATTAATTTGCAATGGTCTTGATAGCTCCTGGCAAAACCAGAATTAGAAACCTCTTTGGGGAGGGAAACATTCATTGCCTCAGGTAGAGTGACCTAGCACCCCAGTTAGTTTGGGACGATCTCGGTTTGAGCACTGAAAGGTCCCATGTCCCAGGAGCCCCTCAAGCCTCGGAAAACTGAGATGGTTAGTCACCTAGACTGGGCTTCCCCAGTTTCAAATATGCCCCTTACACTCCAGACCAGTGCTCTCATTCCAACCTCACATGTCTGCTCCCATGCTCCTGGAGGAGTGCGCGCATGTGTCCACACACACTCACACATACGCATATTCACTCGCTGTCATGAGTCATACCATCATTACCTCTTCCCCCATTCTTCGAGCTTATATCAGGTCATATAAATTAGTGTCCACAATTACTCCAGACTTTACAGACCGAAGGAAAATGTACTGTCATCTCAGCCTTTTCCCTCAGCTTTGTGACCTTCCCCATTATCACTCTTTGTGACCTTCACTTTTCTCTAATCGTTGGAGGGTAGAACCACAATGCTCTCAACCCTGAGAGGCAGGATTTCAGATATTGCTGGCATCTGCCTTCTGAATCCTTGTAGAATGGTCAGGATTTAATGCATTTTTATATATCGGATTGTCATTCTTGGGAAGTGAAGCTGAGGAAAAACCCTGGTACGTGAGCTCCTCCCCACCCCCAGCCATAATTGTTCCTTTCACACGGATATCATCAACCCTCCACCAGTGCTTGGGTCCAGCACAGCCTCACCATCTGCTCATGTGACACCAACATTATGGCCTCCCTCCATGCATCCCTAAATGGGGCTGGAGAGGGCAACAGAGTTGCTAAGTGTGCCAGCTGGCACCAGCAACACAAACCTAGACAGTGATGGATCATGGCCCAGGATAGAGAGGAAGGAGGGGGGACGCTGATGGCTAATTGTGCGCTGTCATGAGAGTTGCAAAGCGGACCTCTCTGCTCATGGAAGCAGAACCAATGTAGTGTTTCTGTTCCCACAGTAAATGCAAAGCTTCTTTTTAATATGTGGTCACAAGAGAATGTTCAATAGAAAAGAAACCTAGAAATCAAATCTGAATTATTCTGGGTTTGCTTCTGGGCATCTCTAACTGGTATTACGGGGGCCTCTCCAGGGAGTTTGAGGATTACTTAAAGATGACAGGCAGGGGTTTCTGGCTGATCAGGGAGGCTGATCAGGGTCAGTAGACTTATGCCGCTGGGTCAGTTCTGTCCACTAGGCTGCCGAAGTTCCCACCTTCCCGTACCACCCTGAGTCTCTGAGGTTCTCTGTTCCTTACTTTATGCCCTGAAATTGACTGATTCACATATTCATTCAGTTCTCTCTTAATGCTGCTTACAGGATTAAATTGGCCAGGCAGCTAGTCAAGATTTGTTCTATAGACTTCAAATTTAGGCATACTGGCCTAGGCTTTTTTGTTGGCATTATTGTTGATTTTGATGTATTTGAAGTTAAGACGGTTCTATGTTCTAAAAGCTTCTAGTCTACGTTTTTCTGGTGAGTCTTTTTACCTGTGTGTATTTTTGCTTTTATGGACTTCATTTTCATCCTGCCCATTTTTCAATGGAAGTGGTAACACAGAGGTGCCCAGTAAAATCTGATACTTGTCCTCAGTGGAGGAAGCTAGATGCCATTTTTGGTTTTGTTTCATCCAAAAGCTCTTGTAGATCCTGCCTGTCCTCCAAGTAGTTGTTTCCCAAGGGCTGATGAATTATGTTTCCAGCCACATGGAGGAGACACCTAGAAATCCCAGATCAGGCCTGTGCAAGAGGCACAGAGAGCCCTAGAGGGAAAGCTCCCCCCAAACTATGGGAATCATAGCATTTCCTCAGCTCCAAAACATCCAGGTCAGCTGACTAGGTTCCTTCCCATCAGGTCAGCTCAGTTGACCAGTGAAGCACAAAGAAATAGAAACTTCATGGCCTCAACTTTATAAACGAGCTGCCAGCAGGAGCACCCATTATGGAGCACCTCTGTCTCATACTTATCCAAATCTCTTCTCTGGGGCTAAAAAGAAAAGAAAGTGCTTGAAACAACACAGATAGCTGGCCCGAGCACTGGTGATTTACATGTGGTAAATCACCAAGAAATACTCTCAGGCTCAGAGAGACACACGGGAATATCCAGAGATGACTAGACGGCCAGAAGTTGTGACAGAAGATCCACTGGGGAAGAGGGGGAGGAAATACAAGAGAGTAGAATATAGTCCTTGTAGAACCAGAGACAAGTCGTGTATGAAGGACAGCACATGGAAAGTGTGATTTGTGACCGGCCTGGAGGTAAAGAAAAGTGGCAATGGTTGAGGCCAAAGACAAAGACCCTTATAGCAGAATGGTTAGGAGTTCACACTTAAGACCCACTACAACTCAAGGCCTGGAATGCTTTCAGCTGTAACAAGGAGGAACTGCAGGAATAAGATCCCACAAGTAGAGGCTATGCAGGGTTTCAGAGAGTGGGCAGAGTGTAGGGCTTCTCTGCAATGCTGTGGCTAAAGAACCGAATATGAAACAGATAAAAACACCCAACAGTGCCTCTCTGCATGAGAGTAACTCTCTAGGCTTTTGTAGAGGGTGAAATTTTGATGCCATGATACAGGTGGTTTTTTTTTTTTCTCCTGGGGATCAGAAAATGTGGGTTTCTAGTCCCAGACTTACACTAACTAGCTATGTCATGACTTTGAGTTAGTCATTCCAGGGCTGGAAGAAGAACTTTAGCCTTTCTAAACCCTTCCTTCCCCCTCATTGCCCCATATGTACTTCCAAGCAAAAACAATTTTAAGCCATAAACAATGTACAAAGACATCCTCCCAAGGTCGGATATTTTTTCCCATAATGATTACTTTGATACTTTTTTTAAAAATCAACACTTAAAAAATTTTTTTTCCCTCCCATTTTCATTTCCCTGCTTTGCTGATTCTCAACCTAAGTATCTGTTTAGTTTACTTGTTGGATAATTCAGCAGTGTTCAGTTCCCCTTGCTGGGCCTCAGCCTTCTCATCTATGAAATAAAGGTTTTAGAGGGAAAGATCTCCAGGACCTCTTCCAGCTTAATTTTCTGTAATTTCATAACCTCAAAAACCTGTTTTCTATCTACCTTTATCACCGTCTTATCTTGGCATTTTAGTGTTTCCAAATATGAATGAGAAAACTAATGTTGGCTTTTCTATATTCCCTCAACTTCTCATACCTACTAAAGGCTACATCTAAACCTCGGTGAGTATCGAGGACATTTGTGAGTCAAAATGAAAGGTTAGTTATGTCCCTTTTTATATCTAAACCTTATGAAGGATCTGTGTCTATGATAAGATGTTACCAGGAAAGTCCTGGATTTACTGGTGGAAAGAATTTTGGAATAAAGGCACCTTTTTGGAGAAGGTGGCCGCTGTGACTGATCTAGGATTCCTGGACCATGTGTTCGTCCCTACCAGTAATTTAGGGTGTGGTTCTAGGCTTTAACCGTTCTAGGCTTTAGCTTTCCTGTTTATTTGTTCATTCATTCATGATTTACCTGCCTCTAATATACCTTATAAGAAGGTAAGTCTATCTCTAATATTTTATGAAATTTCTCACATCTACATCTTACCAATTCTTATGCCACTGCCCTTGACTTTTCACCTCTGTCCCCAATGGAAATATTGCTGTGGTGCCTATGCATCCTCCAAGAGGATGACAGCAGAAGCTAGGTCTCTCTCTAAGCCTTGCTGTGGTCTGCCTTTCCGATGGGAGCTGTTCATTATTTTCTGGAAGGTTTATATAGCAGATGGTACAAGGCAGACAAGCAAGCACACACTCCCCAGCCCAGAGCATGCTGAGCCAGGCACGCACACACTTGCCA
The DNA here is from genome assembly GCF_964656455.1 of Halichoerus grypus. NCBI lineage: Eukaryota > Metazoa > Chordata > Mammalia > Carnivora > Phocidae > Halichoerus > Halichoerus grypus. Next base: position 64,566,445 of record NC_135725.1, read on the forward strand.
ATACCAAAAGGAGGAGAGCTGCTGGGGTGATGGAGGGAGAGTGCTCTGCGGGGCGAGCGCTGCTCGGAAGACCTGCTAATGTCTCTGTGTGGCCATGCTGTATTTTCAGCTTGTCATCATGGCTGGGACAGTGCTGCTTGCCTACTACTTCGAATGCACTGACACTTTTCAGGTGCATATCCAAGGATTCTTCTGTCAGGACGGAGACTTAATGAAGCCTTACCCGGGGACAGAGGAAGAAAGCTTCATCACCCCTCTGGTGCTCTATTGTGTGCTGGCTGCCACCCCAACTGCTATTGTAAGTACAGAATAAACTTCCTTTGTTATTGTCAGATCCTAAATAACGTTTCCTGTCTTCCTTTTCTCCTCTTTCCTCCCTTCCTGGGCATTCACCAGCAGCCTTATTGGGGTGGGTGGGGAGGGGTCCTGTTTCAGCCAAAACAGTGAATGGAGCTCTGCATAAAAAAAATCTCATTAAAATAGGTCTTGTCTTTTATAGGTGGTTTTTGCTTTTTGGTGTCTGAATTTAAGTAAAAAAAAAAAAAAATATATATATATATATATATATATACACACACACACACACATACATTTTGTAAGTTAGTGTGACTGTTCTAAATCAACAGGCTTGATTGGCTAATATGTTAGTTAAGAACAGCTACTGTGCTCTTGAAAAAAATGTGCTGGGGGTTGTGTGTATTCAGACGAGGTCTTGAATGTAAATGCTGGGGCTGATATAAAGACTCAGATCAGAGTGGAATAGACTCCCTTGGGCCTGAGTCTCCTGCTGTTCTGATTGAACTTCCAGAGGGGCCGATGAGAGAAATCGCTTGACCTGAAGTTTGCTGCGATTCATTCTTGGTGGCTCTGGCTGTGTTCATATTACATCACATCCAATTCAGTTGTAACTTTGCCTTCATTTATTTCATTCTTCTCTCTCATGAGGCAAAAAAAAAAAAAAAAAAAAATTGGCTAGACTGTTCTTGAGGGAAACTGTTTCAAAAGCATAAAGCTCACAGATCTGTATTATCTGGTAAAGTGATTTAACCCTCAGATATTTTAATTTCAGTTTTAAAAATGACATTGTGAGTGTTTTAAAATAAACCTTTCTGTGTCTGAACAGGCTACAAGGTCAGATTAGTTGGGATGTAATATCAGTTATCATTTCCCCATATCTCTTCTAAGAGCTGCCTCCCCCAACTCTGCCCCCTCTCTCCCCCACCCTCTTCCTCTCCCCTCTCTTTTGGTAATAAAAATATTGACTGGCATGCTGAGAAATATACCGATGGCTCAGACATTCAGTTCAAGTATTGTTTTCCATGCAAATGTTTTGCTTGCTTTAAGATGAGAAATGGAATAGAATTTTTGAGGAGAAAAAATATGGGCATAATGAGTGATAGTACTTTAAATTCATTCTGATCATTGATCCTTGGCTCTACCCACCGCCCCCCCCCCCGCCCTTAAATGATAATACTATGCTGTAGCAATTAAAATTAAGGTCAGCAGTGATAAAACTGTGGTATGTTGGGGTGGTTAAAAGCACAAGTTCTGCAGTCTGACACACCTGGATTCACATCCTGTCTATGAGACTTTGGGCGAGTCACTCTATTGCCCCTCCCCTCAAAAAAACAGAGGGATAACAGGACTCCCTATTTCATGGAGTTGTCATGAGACTTGAATAAGACAGTTCATATGAATGGCTCAGCACAGTGTCTGGCATGTACGAAGTGTTTAGAAGTAGGGCAACACAGAGCCTGGCTGGAAACTTCTTCACCCTCTTCAGGATCACAGACCAACTTCCTGTACCTGAAGAGAACGAGATTCCACTTGGAATCCCAGGAACCGCAGGCAGTAGACTTAGTCTGGAATCACGTCCTGGTTTCTTTCTGTCTCAGAAGCATATCATTTTCTTGTGTATTCAGACACTCTCTGAGTGATCTGTTGACTTACTAATGTATTTTCCTCGCTTCTTCCTAGTCCCAGGATATATATCATTGCCTAGGTTCTCCTGTAATTACTTCTTGGAATTAGAGAGATTTTTTTCCATTAAAAAAATAAATAAAGCAAGGGAAACAGATTAGGAAAAATTATGGACAAAAAAAAATAGTGAATCAGAAAACAATAGAATTAACAAATAAAATCAGGATGAGATTCTTTGAAAGGTAAAATGTACAACCCCCTAGATAGTCTAATATAAGAAAGGCAGAAGTAAAAAAAGTTAAAACATAAGCAAAAATACAGAAGCCTTTAAAAGTCTATACTCTAGGGGTGCCTGGGTGGCTCAGTCATTAAGCGTCTGCCTTCGGCTCAGGTCATGATCCCAGGGTCCTGGGATCGAGCCCCACATCGGGCTCCCTGCTCAGCGGGGAGCCTGCTTCACCCTCTCCCACTCTGCTGCTTGTGTTCCCTCTCCCGCTGTCTCTCTGTCAAATAAATAAAAATTAAAAAAAAAAAGTCTATACTCTATTTAAATTGTATTTACAGGGTGCCTGAATGGCTCAGTCAGTTAAGTGTCTGTCTTTGGTTCAGGTCATGATCCCAGAGACTTGGGATCAAGTCCACGTCAGGCTCCCTGCTCATTGGGGTGTCTGCTTCTCTGCCCCTTCCCTGGCTCATGTGCATTCTCTTTCTCTCTTGCTCACTCTCTCTCTCAAATAAGTAAATAAAATCTTTTTTAAAAAATAAATTGTATTTACAATTCTGTGCCAATAAATGCTTTCCTCTCAATAAAATTGGTAATATTTTATGAAAAGATAATTTACTAACAATGCCCTAAAAAGATGTAGAAAAGCTGAATAGTGAATAAAAACAGAATAAATTTTTAAACATGTCTAAAATTTATCTCGCAAAATACTACTGAGGACATGTAGCTATAGTATAAATTCCTTCAAACTTCCAAGGAATATAAAATCCATAATTCTATAAAATGTCCCAGAGCCTAAAAATAAGTGGAAAGCTTCTGAGTGCACATTACAAAGCAAGACAAATACGGATTTTAAACACTTAGAAAGTCTGCATGCACACCCACAAAAGCACCCTCAGTAGCAAAAACAATCTCCCTTATGAAAGTTGATGCAAGAGTATAGAAAAGGTTTGATAGACTTGTCTACCTAAAAATAAGCATTTCTAACAAAAGAAAAAGACCACAAAAAGTTTACAGGATATAAGACTCAAATATAAGTATCCTTAATACTTAAAAAAAAATGAGCTTCCCCAAGTAAAAACAGGAGAACACAGGAATAGGCAATTAATAGAACAGTAAATTGACTGTGTGCCTGAACATTTCTAAACTCATCAATTATCAAAGAAAAGTAATTTTGACAAGTACAGTATTTCCTCCTTTATATAAAATTGGCAAATGTTTTAAAGAAAGATAGACCATGTTGTTGAAGGTACGGACACTTTCATACAGTTCTAGTCGAAGTAAGATGTATTAAAAGTTCACAAACTTCAGACTCGGTCATTAATTCCAGTACCTGAATTTATGTTAAGGAAATAATCAGTTTTATATAAATACAAGTGTTTGTGTATAGGGATGTTCATGTCAGCAATAGTTTCAATGAGAAACCTGGAACTAGCTAAATACACAGTACTTGGGAATTATGTAAATACATTATGAGGCAGTTGTATTTTTGAAACACTTTTAATAGCAAGGAACAGGCTTTTGATTTAATCTTAAGATGTTTTTTAAGGGCTAAAAAAATGTATATAGTTATTGCATGTAAAATCTTTCTCCCTTTTACAAGGGAATCTGACCTTCTTTTAATTTTCTGGGTCTGTTTCCCTAGAAAAAGAAAAAGGTGGTATGTATCAACAGTGTTGCTAGGCAAGATTAACCCCTGATGGGTGAATTGCACCCGGACTCCGAGAACTGTAATTACCCGAGGAGGTGCCATGCTATGACTTCTAAGTGCAATGACTCGGAAATTTGGCACATCCATCGTAGGACCTTGAAGGCTGTGCCTTTGGAGTTGCTGCACCATATGCTGGCTCCTGTAGGGCATGAGGCTCTGAAGCTACGGTGGCTCCTGCATCCTTTGATGTGTCTGTGGTCTCTTGCACCTGAGCTCTAGAGCTCTGCTGGACCACCGTGAAGACACGTGCTGTAGGGGAGCACGTGATGCTTCCCTGTTGGCAAGCTGTGGTTCCTCCCAAGTAGACCAGGGTCTGTGGGTCTGAATATTTAATGACCCTAAGAAGATACCTCGTGTGTGTTGCAAGATAATCCCAAATTCGTAATTATATATGAAAAGACTAGTACAAAACAAACTAAAAATTTACAGCTATTATCTATGAGTGCTAATGGCGCAGTTAATTGTTTTCTTCTTTTATATTTTTATATATTCCTTTCCAAATTCTGCATGAATGTGTATTATTTTCAAATCAAAAGATACATTTTTAAAACATTGTATATCCAGTTCTTCTGGCAATAATTATGAAATGACCAATCTCTAATAAGACTTGAAAATGGCAATTCTAATAAAGAAAAACACACATAGCCAAAAAACAAAAATAGGAAAACAGAACTTCGTGAAGAATGTTCTCTTCCTTCTGGACAAAAATGATAGTTCTTTGATTCTAAGATTTTCAGCAGAAACTGTTCTTCAGACTGCAAAGTTTGATCCTGTCTTTTCCATCGATTCATTTTCCCCAAATGACACAAATTCACAATGGGAGTCAGTTGCTCTGATGGGAAGTCAAGGTGTATGGTCAATAAACAGTGAACTGAGGACTAAGAACCTACAGTTCTACTCTAGCTCTCAGGTATGGAACCCTCTCCATTTCTTTGCTTCTCTGGGTGAACAGTGTGACCAATAATGCTAGCAGGTCCCTAAGATATAAGCTGAGGAATATTCCATAAATGAGGATTATAAGCATGGCATCTTAATTTACCTATATTCTGTAGTTTTTGCCTAATTTATCCTCCCAACATCCCAGTGAAATAGAAAAGAGACATCCCAAAGAACATAGAGAAAGGGTGTGGTCCAGTTCCCTTCCTTTTTGAGTTGAGAACCTCGAGACTTAACTAGGTTAAATGACTCACTGAAGGTCCAGCTAGTTCTGTAGGTGACTGAACAGGTAGCCACCCATTTGGTTCCACTTTTCTTTTTCTCCCAAATGAGGGGCATTGCTAGAAGCCAAGGCTGATTACAGCTGACAGGTTAATGGCAGAGAGCCGTGTGGCTTTGGAACCCTGCCGACAGTGCTTGATCTTCCCCCAGGACCTGAAAATAAGTGAGCAGCGTCCGGATACAGAGCAGAACCCTTCTGATACTCAGGGACACTTCCTGGGAGGAAGGAACTGTGTTCATTTCTTGTGTCCCATCCTAGGGAGGTATGGCTGGTCCCAGAGCAGCCTTTATTGGGCCACGGGGATCAAGATAGCAAGTGTCTAACTCAGTACAGCCCCAGCTTCTGAGTGTGCATGCTGCGTTCCCTTCACTCTGCAGTCAGCGGATCTCAGGATGGATATGTCAGGAGAGGCAAGGATCCCAGTCGTGGCCCTGCCTCCAATAATTGTGTGACCTCTGGTGAGTCATGTTCCCTCTATAGGTTCAATTCCTCACCTGTAAATAAAAGGAGGGGTTGGGCTAATGATCTCCAAGATCTTTCCAGTTCTAACATTCCATGAAAGCTATTAAAAAAAAAAAAAAAAAAGGTATTCTGATCGGAAAACTCCGCATGTCATGTTTCCAGGCCCCAAGTCTCAGCTTTCTGGAGTTTGATTTTACACTCTGTGCCTGGTCAGGTTTTCATAGAACTGCGTAGAGTTTTTGTTGTCATGGCTTATTCCTTCCTTAAACCCATTTCCTGTTTTCACTGGACTAGAACAAAGGCAGGATCCCTCAGGGGTGACTTGTATGATATTAACTAATGGCAATTTTCAAAAAAGTAGCTCAACCGGGACTTGTCCTTGGTTTTCTGTGCATTCTCAAGCACATTAGCCATAGGAAAACCTAGCACCTTCCACTGCTGTGTGTCCCTGTGGGTGGGCATTAACAACCCCATTCACGGCTGCAGGGATGCACAAGAAAGGCACGAGGGAAAAGACCCTGCCGAGGGTTTGACCTGTCATTTCCTATTTCTCCTTCCGGGTGCTACTGTCAGAAGAGATCAGCATCATGTTGGGGCAAAGCCTCATGGGATAAGCTGCACAGGGACAGGCCACTGCTGCCTCAGATCGGATTTATAGTGTCCAGAACTGTTTGGCCAAAAGTCGTAGCCCACACTTCCAAGAAATCTGCAGGGTGCATTCTAACCAGGCTGGAAACCCTGGATGACCACTGCCTCTGGCCTCCTGAAGAAACTTGTACACTCAGAACGTAGGGCGGAGAGTCTGTCTGGATAAGAGGATTTAACTCCGCGGAGAATCTGGTTTACCTTTATTTTACCTCAGCCCAGCCCCACAAGGCATGAGAAAACGGCTATTAAACCTTTTTCTTGGCCTCACAACAAAGTGACAGGGGTGTAATTAGTACTGAAGCAACAGCACGTTTGATGTCTAGCCCGCGAGAACTGAAGCAGCTCGAGGTTTGCATGCAACCGCGCACACACGCATATATAAGACTGATCTCGAATTTCCTAGGAAAAGAAGAGACAAACACAATTTGACAGAAAGGCACAAATTGGAGGAAATTGTGAATCTTCATTCGGGGGGGTTTCCGGGCTGTAAGCTCTTGGAGTGACTGTAAAAGCCCAGAGCACAGTGTGGAACAGAGTGGGCTCTCACCAAATGCAGGTCTGTTGGCTGGCGGGCGTGGGTCGCAGCTGCTGAAGCAAAGGAGGCCTTGTGGGGCCTTGCGCTGCCTCCGAATCGGCCTCTTCCAGGCTCTGAACAATCTCATCCGTTGAAGCCCCTTTTAACACTTGATAATTCACATCTTTTTGCCTTTTGTCCATGATCACATGACTTCCTTTTTGGTCTGTTGGTTTGTTTTTTACCATGAGTACATCATTTTGTTACTGTTGATGCTAATGTACTGAGTCTTTACGATCCCTTTTTTTTTTTTTCTGGGAAAGATTTATAAGTATACCCATTAATGGTTGTGGATTTTAAAAAAAAAAACTGAAAAAAATGTGTTTCCCCATCTTCTGTCTACGCTGCACATGAGTGCTCTAAATTCTTTCGTGGATTGTCTCTTCCCCTCACATCATCCCACAGGGAGACTTGCTTGCCATCTTTGAGTTGCCCCTTCTAATGATTGCTGATGATTGTGTTAAGGAGCTTTGATAATTTGCTTCTTGAAAAGACTCTGCCTAAAAATACATGCTGGTCAATTTAGTTACGCATTATACTTTTTACTGAGAGCAGTATCCTACCTAACCCATTTTAAATTCCAACTTCTCTGATACCCACTGTCCAGGAAAAAAGGCATAAGAGACTACTATGCTTTGGAAATACAGCATACCACCTGGGTGCTACATTTTATAACCAGCATCAACAACACAAGCAGGGGCAGTGGGAGAGGGAGAAGCAGGCTCCCCGCCGAGCAGGGAGCCCGATGCGGGGCTCGATCCCAGGACCCTGGGATCATGACCTGAGCCGAAGGCAGACGCTTAAAGACTGAGCCACCCAAGCGCCCCCCCAATTTAGACACTAATATTGGGAACCCTCTCCTCCTCCTCAGCGCATAATACACAGAAATCCCAGAGAGGGGGCCTCTAGCCTCAGCTGTCCTTTAGGAACCCAAGTGACAGAGATATCAGGCAACAGGATGACTCTGGAGTAGGTTGCATCCACTTTGCTGAAGGGAAGATTACTTGGTGTGGGCAAAGTCCCATGGGATTTTGAAAGTGAACTAAGGCCCTAGAGAGTTTAACCAATGGAACTGAGATTGAAGCCCAATTATGTGATTTCAGTTTCCCTTAATCAGCCCTCTCTTGTCAGTTCCTATCATAAAGGCAAAGATGTTGGGGCTAGAAAAGTACAGTAGAGGTCTTCTTGTCTAACAGATGAGAAACTGAGGCCCAGAGAGGTCCAGCGACTGGTCCAAGATCAAATACCTGGTTAAGGGCAGAGCAGAGCTAGAGTCATACCATGTTTCTTTACTCCAGGACTAGAGACAATGATTTTTTTAAATCATTCTCAACAGACATTCCTGCCTAGATAGACCAGGAAGTAAAGACAGCAAACATTCCTTGAGCACCTACAGATGCTTTGACATATATTTTTAATACTCTCAACTATTTTCTGATATAGCTATTACCCTCATGTTCAAAGTCATGAAAAAAAATGAAAAACTGGGGCTCTGAAAGGTTCAATTACTTGCCCAAATTCACACATCAAGAGAGGAGAGAGCTGGGATTTCAACTCTACAGCCCACATTCAAGAAACAGCAATGACTTTGATCTTGCCAAGAACCAGAGCCACTACCAGTGTATGTGTGAACCCAAAACATATATTGCAGGGGTTCTAGATGCCCTCTTTAGTGACAACCACATATAACATGCAATGAATCCCCCTTACAATATGAGATTGTAATACATCTTCCAGTGACTATTTTTTCCTGCAAACTGTTTTTATTTTGAAATCTAAAAACTGTCCCCTAAATATTTTGCATTTATATCACTTATTTATCACTTACCAGATCTCCTGTGAAGCACTATGAAGAACTGAAGTCTAAAAGATAACACACTGAGGGGCGCCTGGATGGCTCAGTTGGTTAAGCATCTGCCTTCAGCTCAGGTCATGATCCCAGGGTCCTGGGATCGAGCCCCATGTTGGGCTCCCTGCTCAGCAGGAAGCCTGCTTCTCCCCCTGCCCATCCCCCCTGCTCATGCTCTGTCTCATTCTCTAGCTCTCGCTTTCTCTCAAATAAATAAATAAAATGTTAAAAAAAAAATAATAAAGTAAAACATACCGAACTGATGCACCACATTCCAGGATTATTTACTTCTTTGCCATTTGGGTTTACATATCTGAAATACAACTTTATCAAGATAGAACAGTTATCCTCGTTACTTAAACTATATTTACTATTATCTAAATGTCTTATGTCACTTGGGGTTGTAGCTAGCATAGCTGGGGGAGAAGAAGTGCACCAATGGAATTCATTTGCAGTTCATTCATTGCCAGATCTAGGGCTTGGCCTTGGTCATTTCTCACCAGAGGGTATTCTCATTTGCTGTGAGTGATATGATGTTTGTTAGCCAGCGATCAGAAAGGCCATGATAAGGCAGCCAGGACCAAACACCTGGAGAGTCCCACATGTCCCAGTTGCTCTCTGAACAGAGGGGTAGATAGAGGCAGAGTGTGTGTGGCAGAGACACAGATGGAGGAACCCAGTCATTGCCAAAACCAGAGTCATAAACCTGCCACCATGTACAAAATGACATTCAATGTGGGCTGGAGGCCTAGCAGGAAAGAAGAGAGACCCCTTCCCTTATCAGGCAGAATTCTCTCTCTCTCCCCAAGCATAATCAGGCCCTAAATGAGACTATAGGACCCAGTAAATGGACAAATAACACCCTAGGTATGGTCAGTAAAATACAGAAAAATGAACATCCATGAAGCCCACTCATTGGAGTCTGAGCACTGGACCAGGAATATTTTCCTACCTTTTAGTTATAAAATGACCCCTTCCTCCCTCTCTTTCTTCCTTCCTTCCTTATGTAAACATTTATTATCACTTAATATATTCCCAGCATTATGTCAGTAACCAGATATATAAGTTAGTATATGTCCTTGCTCTGTTTTTTTTTTCTTTTATGCTTCATACCTTAATTGGAATTTGAATATTGTTGGCTAATGGTAACAATGCTTGTACTGCTTATTACCTTTGACATGAGGGTCTTAGGATTGACTTACAGACATTTTATTTGAGCCCCATACCCTTTTGCATGACAAGCTTGGTTTGGTTTGGTATGACTTGGAGCGATTTTGTTGAGATTTTTATGTGGGTATATGTGTATGCACATGTGTCTCTTTAACAAGAATAGGTTGTGTATAGATTCTCTCACACATTTTCTTGCTTTCTTTGCCCTCATGTGTGAGTAGTGGAAAGCTTCACTAAATGGAGAATTTCTAGAATGTGCACATCTCTTTCCTGTGGAGTAAGAATGTTTTGGGCTTCTGAAATGGCTAAGGCAAGCAATGCTTATTTCTTTTCACATTTATCCTTATGTGGTTATCACCCTCCGTCCCATTTTCCTGATTTACTTTGTAATCATATGTCATTTCATGACATTACATGGTGTATTTATTAGTTTTTCGTGCCCTCCCTACACACACACACATACTAGATATCTGTTCATGACTCTGCCTCTGGCAGAGTGGGTGCTCCCTCTCCAGAATTGTTGAATGCAAAATGAGTGTATGAGTGAATTTAGGTTAGAAGAGATCATTCACTTTGTATTACTTAGCCCTTGGTTTTTATTTAATCTTAAGCAGTACACCAAGAATTGTGTGGTTTCTGGTCCATATTGTCAATTCTCTGTATTGTTCATCTTCAGAGAAATTAAGGTCAGAGGATTCTATCTATAAGTAGGTCCTCTAAAGATTCAATCTTTTATTCATTCAACAAATATTGATTGAGCTTACTATATAGCAGTCCCTCTTCTAAGCACCATACAAGGAATGGCAAAAGTCCTTCCCATAAGGACATCATAGTCAACTGGAGAGGGACATACAAACAATAATTGCAGTTAATTGGGTAGATGTCAGGATAGAGATCTATATACTGTATTGTGGGGCAATGACAAGACAGGGTCCCTCTTTTCCTGAGGGAATCTGGTAAAGGCTTTGGGAAGGGTAGTGACATTTTCACTGGCTCTGGGAGGATACATGAGGGAAATCGTTTTGTGTTCTTTATAATCTACCTCATTAAACCTGTATTCCTAAAGACCTTCATTAATCTGATATGCTTAATTCATTCAGCATTGAATAACTACTTTGTACCTTACACTTGGCTAAGCCCTGGGGGAGTATAACCAAGAATAAGACAGGCAGGACAACATCCCATGACAAAGAACAACAATAATAACATGTAATAGTTTCTGATAAGAAATAGAAAAGAGAAACACAAGGTAAGAAATCCGTGTATAACAAGAATGTCTGAGCTAGTCTGTGGAATCTGAGAAAGCTCCCTCAAGGAAATACTATTTCACATATCCAAGCATGCATGAATTTATCCCCATCTGTTCATTAAGATAAAGAACAGCAATGCAGTTCCATCATGTACAGTCAGGACAAACAAAACCCCTTGGCACCTTATTTTAGCAGAGATAGGTGTTACTAGAAAAGAGGGAGGGCTGAGTTCTTAAAGCTATTCAAATATTTGTCCATGGCAGAGCATCAACTCATTGTTAATGGGACATTAGGCACAAAATATTGCTAAGTCTGAACAACCACACTTAGCACCTGCCAACGTGATACACGCCATTGTGTGCCTGTCGGACCCTGAGTCCTATCTCCTCCCGCCAATGTCCCATCCCATTCTGACTTGCCTCCAGTTCTATTTCCACGACACCATTCTGTCCTATACTTTAACAGCATGTGAGTTTTTCAGTACTTACAACACATTACACTTAACTTGTTTTGTCTTCTATGTTCTCAATATTAAACACAAATTCAACAATTATTTTTATTGAGTCACTACCAAGTAAAAGTCTAAGTCATTAAAATGAAGGCTCTGGAGGCAGGTCTTCTTGGCTCCAGAGCTGGGGTTTGTGCCTTACTAGCTCTGACCTTGGACAAATTATTTCATCCCTCTGTGCCGCAGATGTTATATTTGTGCAGTCAGGGTAACACGTGCACACAGGGTGATGCATAATGGCCACATTCTAGTGCTGCCTCCGCTGCTGTCCGACTATGTGAGGCCAAGTCCCTGAGACCTTCAGTTTCCTTGCTCGTAAAGTGGAAAATACCTGTAAACGATGCCAGTTTTGCAATTCTACAGTTTAATTTCCACACCCATGTGCCATTCATGATGTTGTCCTCTTTATCCATCTAAATAGATATTCCGTAATGACAAGAGGAATGTGAGGAAAGGGAACTCTTACACAGTGATAAAGTTTATCTAACACCGTAAGCGTGTACCTGGCAAAGAAGAACATCTATAAGGTCACGTTCTTCCGGGGAAATGCTGAAGTTGGGATGAGGAAAATAAAGATGGCGTACGATGTGGTGGAAAGTGTGAAATTTGGAACTCAGTTGTCCTGAAGACCAGTGCCAGGGCCTCCACGTGCCAGCTGTATGCTCTGGCGGGTACCGAACTTTCTCTCTTCACCGGTACAACAGGGGTAACAATACCTACACTAGGGACCTTCAGAGCATGAAAAATACTATGATGAAGTACCAGACACCTAGTTATCAATAGATGATGGTAATTAGTAACTTTATTCTTCATTGATGGTTCTCAGTATTCACCTGTGGCAGAATTGGTGACAACTTACCTCCCACCAGTTCCTTCTTTTAAATAGAATACACCGTGCTGAGTGCTAGAAGCATAATCAAGAAACAGAAGGCATGGTCCCTGTCTTCAGGAAGCTTACAGTCTACACAAAGGCATTATGATTTATATGATAATATATACATATTAGTTCAAGATAATGAGAGAGGTGCCAATTATAAAGAAGGGACAGTCAGGCAGTTCACAGTATGAGAAATATAGCTCGGGCCAACATGTTCAAATAAAGATTTATCGGGTAAATAATGTATTGCCATATAATGGAGTAATAATTCATCATGATGTGAGCTTATAATGCCTTGTTAGGCACATGACTGTCCCAGTCATTTCTCATCATTGCAGCTCACACATTCAGTTAAAAGAATTTAGTCCCAGCATAAGTGAGCTTTATCATAGATTCTATTACAATTTATTATTGCAACTCATGTTTTTATATGAACTTAGAATTTAATAGGATTGCCTAAAACCTCGCCGAAATGATCAATTATTGCCATCTCTAATTCTTTTGAAGAATTAAATACAAACTACTATTTAAACCTCTATCTCTGCAGCATGACATCTTTTAAAAGGATCTGGAGCCTCAAAAGTTTGGGTTTTCCTTTTGGTTTTTTAAAGTCCTTGGTCTCTTTTATCAGACCGTTCTCTCCAACTTGACATTTCTTAAACATTCCTTCCCCAGATTTTTATTGGTGAGATATCCATGTATTTCATAAAGTCAACCAGAGAATCTCTGATTGCCCAGGAGAAAACCATTCTGACCGGAGAATGCTGTTACCTGAACCCCTTACTCCGAAGGATCATAAGATTCATAGGTGAGTACAAGAGCATGCTGAACCGAGCCCTCACTTATAGGTACAATCTACTAAACTTACTACAGATGAACAGGCTTGATAGAATAAACTAAGCTATGGAAGCATCAACTTTAAAAAGCAAGGGTTTCTTTAGGGATTTTCCAGGAAGTGCAGACATTGAGCCTGATTGTAGTGCCAAGTCCGGTTTCTCATCCTTGAAGTGAAGCAGGATTTATTCAATTGTCTTACAAATGATTTCAACTTGAATTTTTTTCCCCTATACAATATTTATCTGAGATTCCCTCTGGACATATATTTTAATGTTGACTGAATACTGTCATATACCCTTTAACTGAGTCTGGCGAGGGTGTGGGGGCACAGCAGGGGACACCAATAAAATGAACTTAGAAATAATCAAATTTCCTGACAAAGATTTCCCATCCAGTATAATTTTGTTATGCAGGGAACTCTACACAAAGTATGGGAATGCAATTCATCAGAGTCTGGAAAACAGTGCCTTTCCAAGGTTGGAAAACAAGTAGTTTTATTAGTGTTCATGATAAGAAATAATTAAGGCATGTTCTATATCTGTCCTCCTAGAAGTTTTATAAAAACATCTGAGGTGATGTGGATAATGATTATAGAATGGGAATGAATATGTATATGAGAATAGGTAGGAAATAGATTTTACGGAGTTCCTACACAGTAAATACTCAATAAATAACTGTTACAGTGTTCAAATGAGATCTTACAAATATCTACTGACCAGATGTTCATGGGAGCCAGGATAAAACTCCCAAAGTGTGAACATGGCTGGTATTAAAACAAGCTCAGATACCATTTAAAACGTACAGAATTGACATCTGAGAAAGTGAAGGCCAGAATACAACATCCTCTCGACTCTTGTGGTTATCCTCAGTCCTGTTTTTTCCTGTTGTAGAAAAGGGTTGGATTACATCGAGTCTTAAGCAAATGACCACATTTAAATTGAATATGCAAGAACTTCTGTGATTGGAGTGGGAATGAGGGAAGTGGTAGAGTGGGAAGCCTAAGAAAATCCAATTTAAAAGAAGCAACTCTTGGGCGCCTGGGTGGCTCAGTTGGTTAAGCAACTGCCTTCGGCTCAGGTCATGATCCTGGAGTCCCGGGATCGAGTCCCGCATCGGGCTCCCTGCTCGGCAGGGAGTCTGCTTCTCCCTCTGACCCTCCTCCCTCTCATGCTCTCTGTCTCTCATTCTCTCTCTCTCAAATAAATAAATAAAATCTTAAAAAAAAAAAAATAAAAAAAATAAAAGAAGCAACTCTTAACATTAAAATAGTCTTCAGGGCTGCCTGGGTGGCTCAGTCAGTTGAGCTTCTGCTTAGGTCATGATCTGGGGGTCCTGGGATCCAGGCCCCCCAGGCCCCACCCCGTTGGGCTCCCTACTCAGCACGGAGTCTGCTTCTCCCTCTCCCTCTACTGCTCCCCCCTGCTTGTGCATGCTTGTGAGTGCACTCTCTCTCTCTCCCTCTCTCTCAAATAAATAAAATCTTAAACGAAAAAATAGTCTTCAGCATCTACTGATGGTATCTGCAGAACGACCTGTGGAAGTCTGCAGTGAGCTCACTAGGTAATCCCTGGTCAATATGATGTCACCACTGTCTGTGAGTTCACTCATTCCAAACAGTGGTGCCTTTCAAAGATGTCCAGAGTTTGGTCACTTCCTACCAGAGTGGCTAGGTAACAAACCATCAAGGAGAAAATAAAGGAGAGAAGAAAATCTTTATTATACAGGACAGTGGACTAGACACTTTATGAACATTATTTCATTTAATCCACCCAACACCCTGTAAGGTAGTTTATAATCCTAATTGTACAGATGAAGACCCTGCTATAAAATGGGGTAAAGTCACTTTTCCCAAGGAGTGTGAGAGTGCATATGTCTATACACACATTTACGTAATTTGACTCAGAGAAGATTTTATGATCACTGTCTGATCGTATAATTAGAGCAAGTAATTTAAGCAGAAGGTTATTAGATTACAGTTAACTGGCGATATCTTTAAAAGTCACTGTTGTTCTTTCTTGGCAAAGATAAGGAAAGAATCTGGGGCAGAGTCCAAAGAAGAGAAATTGTAATTGGCATCTATCATGTATGTAGACCTGTCTTTCTGCATCGTCGGGGCAAGACTTGGTTCACTGAGGGATATCAAAACCCCCCCCCCCCCCACTATCCAGGAACGAATCTTGCAGATTGCCTGTGGTAGTACCTGAAATTCCTACTAGAGTCATGCATCGAGCTGAGGTGTGCTTTCAGGAGGATGATTAAAGTAGAAATGTCTCACCCTAGAGGAGCATCAAACTCCCATTTTCATAATCAATGACACATTAGTCCATTGGAGTCTATCATAAGCTAAGAGAGATGGTGCTCACAGGGAAGGGTGGGGAGACTGCAGCAGGTAACACGCAAATCTTGGAGAATGAGAGGAACAGCATCAAGAAGGAAGGGAGTTTGCTGGGTATGGAAGCACTTGCTTCATGCTTTCCCTCTTTTGTTTTATGGCACCAGGATCTGCCCAGTTGCTTAAATCCAGATCCTAGAAGTCACCTTATGCTATCTGAGAACTTGTTAGAAATGTACATTCTTATCCTCGTCCCATACCTACCAAACCTGGAAATGGAGCCTGATGATCTGCGTTTCATGACTGGTCATCCAGGTGATTCTGATGCACGCTGAAGTTTGGGAGCCCCAGGTGTAGGCCAGTGAAATATCTTGCCCTATAAGTGGTCCCCCTACATCTTATCTTGCAATGTGGTTCCAGCACCCCAGGCGCACAAAAATATCTTCCATTGACCATTTTGCAGATCTTTCCAGAGCTAAACTATGATCAAGTCATTTCCCTGCTTAAATTCTTTCAGAGCATCCCTGGTGTTTTAAACGGTGTGATGCTTCTCCCTGGTTCCTGTTCATGTGCTGCTCCTTCTGCCTAGGGTACCCCATTGCCATCCTCCCACCCCTAAGGCTGACGCTCCTACTCATCCTCCAGAACACTGCTTACACATTACCTCTTCACCAACCCAGACAGCTAGCTACCTCCTCTCCCAGCCCGCCACTGAGCCTGCGTCTTTGATAGGAGCTCACCTAGCCCTGTAATTATCTAAGTCCGTTACTCCCATTACTTTGTGATCCTTTGAAGAGCAGGGACTGTATCTTTTCACTTTTTATCAACACCATATTGCAAAATGCCTGGCACATAGTAGGTTTTCAATAATTTTTTTTTGGTAAGTAAAGAACAAAGATTAACTTTGTTAAATCACAGATTTGCCTAAAATTGTTTCCATAAATGCTGGTTCTTAACTATTCATTTGCCTCTTGTTTAATTAACTTTATTACCACTCTTCAGCTTAGTTCTAGGAAATTGAAGTACATACATTAGGC